>NC_135369.1:60768264-62018264 GCF_049243985.1 Paroedura picta | reverse complement strand
CTAAATATAATGCACCTCCTGCCATTCTTCACCTCCTGGCTCTCTCACTTCCCTCTGCCGCCTTCTCTCATGCCTGCCTGTAATGGTGGAAGAGAGCTACGCTATACACGCACTTCTCCTCCACCTGTCAGTCACGCAAGTCAAGCAATCATCTTTCTCCATTTTTATTACATTGTAATCTTGTTTTATGGATTTTATTCTATGGTTTTACTGGGGTTTTATATGCTGTAACTTACCTCGAGCCTCCGGGGAGAGGTGAGTAACAAATCTAATAAATAATAATAATATATCTAATTAGTGTGGCAAGATCTATGGATACAAATCCAAAAACTGCATCTATGAAGAGACAAGATAGAGCTTTCCACAAACCTGAGAAGAGCCCCAGGTTTGCAGAAACATTTGGAAAAAATTCATTGAAGCAGGCTTTCTCAACCAGGGTTGCATAAAACCCTGGGTTTCTTGACGACCATGGAAGGATTTCCCGAATGGGTAGGAGTTAATTAATTTTTTATGATATATATTTTTAAATTTGTTAAACATTTATCGGATGATATGACCACATATGCTCATGTTGACCTGCTCCCCCCTCCCCAAATGAACAATGATGGGTCTGGAGGGGGGTCAAAAGGGGAGGGGCCTTGGGTGGCTTCCCAACCATATTCTGCATGATTTGCGCCACTTCTGGGGTTTCTCGAAGGCTGAAGAATGTTTCAGGGATTTCTCAGTAGTAAAAAAGTTGAGAAAAGATGCATTGAAGGGTGATATTCCCCAATAAGAGAAGCAGTGCCAGTTGTTTTTAAAATGAATGCCCTCTGTGGCTGTTGTTAGGCAACTACAGGAGGTATTCTTGTATCTACTGGAGACCCAAGCCACTGTGAGCCAGGATCCACTGAGAGTTTATGTCCTGATATTTTGTTACTGTACTGAAGAAAATTATTTATTTATGTGATTTATATCCCACCACTCCCATACCATGGCTCGTGGTGGGTCACAAGGTCCTCATTGAAATCCCAATTAAACCCCCTTAAACAGGCTTTGTTTGAACCAGAATCCTGTTCAACATGAATTATTGAGAATTTTTCCTCTGGCTTACCAAGGATTGGAAATAAATAAGACACATAATTCTTGATTAACAACTCGAATTAGTGTGTATCTATACACATGAACTGATTTTTTGTTCTGAGCCTTCAAACCTTGTCAGTGAAAGACGGGAGAAAGGAGTAGGGTCCTTTCCAGGGCTGTTCTGGGATTTGAGGGCTCATTAGGTTCAGCTCTGTCTGAAATGCCAGGAAACTTGCAACCATATTACTTGCCTTACATACCCAGATCCAGCTGCTTTCTACTATGCAACAGTAGCCATCCCATCAAAGGCTGTGTGGTTAGAGTTTCCAGGTAGGATCTGAGAGACCCAGGTTCAGACTTTCACTCAAGAGGTGGGCACCAACCTGGAAAATGGAAGTTTGTTGGATTTGTGGGTGGTCGCAGGTCAGGGGGAAGTCATGAACACTGAACCCGAATTTGCAATGACTTTCAGCTTTGGATCCCCTCTGGTGGGATCTCTCACGTTCGGTCTTCCTTTTGGTTTTGAAGCTTTCCCTTGTTTTACATTCAACAACAATTTCGTTGGCTTTCATTCACAGCCAAATCTTGATATTTCGCATTCCAGTAAATAATAAGTGTCAATTTCTCAGTAAATTTTTTGGGTTTGTGAATTAATACATTGTTTTTGACATTACAGCAGTTTCTCAAATTCCTTAGAAGTGCCTTGCTAGTAATCATGTATTAACTTGCAGTGAAAAACCATACAGTTATTAAATTCAAAAATATTACCGTCTTCTGTTCTGCCCTTTAGCTATCCGAGTAGAGCAACCTTAGGATCCACTGGGAGACCATATACAGTTATAACCTTAACTAATTGCAGTATTTTATGCCACAAAAGCTTTATTACAGAACAGTGTCAGAATATATTAATAAAATCTGTATTTGAACTCTTGACACTGTCACCAAATGCCCCAAACAGGATTATATATATATGTAACTATATGGTGTCAGATACTATTGATATTTCATCTTTATAAATATTTTCCCCCAATTCAGTTGGCATTAGATTTGAAGATTTTTCCAGATCTGTTTTTATTTAAAACATTTACTAACAGCCTTTTTCCCTTACAGAGCTCCAGGTGGCTATAAATGTAGAAGAAGAAGAGTTGGTTCTTATATGCCACTTTTCTCTACCCAAGGGAGGCTCAAAGTGGCTTACAGTCACCTTCCCTTTCCTCTCCCCACAACAGACACCCTGTGAGGTGGGTGAGGCTGAGTGATATCACTGCTTGGTCAGAGCAGTTTTATCAGTGCCATGGCAAGCCCAAGGTCACCCAGCTGAGGGTGTGCTGAATCGAACCCGGCATGCCAGATTAGAAGTCCGCACTCCTAACCACGACACCAAACTGGCATTGATGTAGATAAAATACATAAAAAATTAAGGCATCAAAATAGGACCTGATATAATTTTTCCTTCTCTGAAAAGAGGGAGCTCATTCCTCAAAGTAGGAGCAGCAAAAGAGAAGGTGTAGCAAAAGTAGCCCGAACTATGTTTTTTCATCTGCGCCAAGTGCGGCTACTAGCACCCTACCTGCCCTCCGAACACTTGGCAACAGTAATCCATGCAACGGTCACTTCCAGACTAGACTACTATAACTCGCTCTATGTGAGCCTACCCTTGGCTTTAATCCGGAAATCGCAGCTGGTAAAGAACGCGACTGCAAGGGTCCTCACTGGAATATCATGGAGGGCCCATATTCAGCCGGAGCTACGCCATCTGCACTGGTTACCAGTCTGCTTCTGGATCAAGTTTATGGTTCTGGTTTTAACCTTTAAGGCTATACTTGGTCTGGGTCCGGCTTATCTGCGGGACCGCTTATCTGCTTATATCCTCCGCGGAGCTCTTCGCTCTGCGACTATGAATTTACTGGTGGTCCCGGGTCCAAGGGACATACGCCTGGTCTTGGCAAGGGCTTTTTCAGCCCTGGCCCCAACCTGGTGGAACAAGCTCCCGGAATAGCTACGGGCCCTGCGGGATTTGTCAGCTTTCCGCAGGGCCTGCATGATGGAGCTCTTCCGCCAGGCATATGGTTGAGGCCAGGGCGGCTCCCAGCGCTGTCAGCTGTGGATCTCTAGCTGAAACCGACTAAGTCCCTCGCTCCCAGATTGAGAGTAATAGACCTTTGCTGGACAGGGGGGGGGCAGTGGGTTATATATTTATTATCCACCATCGTGATATTGTGTTTTAATTACATTTTAATGGTTTTTTATGGGATGTTATTGTTCTTATGAATTTCTGTAAACTGCCGCAAGACATTTGAGAATGGCGGTATATAAATATAAAAATAAATAAATTTTCGGTGATGCCAGATGGGCCACTTTGATGTGGGGATACAGCCAGTAAATCCTGTCTACTAAACTACTTTGTCCCCAATTCCAGATAACTTTTGCTCAAATTAAATTGCACAGGTTCCAGGTCTGATCCTCGTAGAACTCCAAATTTCACTCCATTGCAAGAACTATCCATTTATTCCTGCTGTCAGCTTCTTGTTGTTTAACCATTTCTCATTCCACAAGAGGAATCCCTCTTCTTACCCCAGTACTGGTAAACTTGAGTCTTTGGTGAAGCACTTTGTCAAAAGCCTTCTAGAAGTCCTGAGTATACAATGTAAATTTATTTATTTGTTCCTTGGTGCAGTATTCCCCAACCCCTGGGCCACGACCCAATATCGGGCTGTGGAGCCCATGGTACTGGGCCATGGGGGGGGGAGGTACCAGTGCTGGCATGCCAGTGGCTGAGCCCCCCCCCCCTGCGGTGTGGCGCTCGCTGTGGCGGGAGCAATCGGCTGCTTTGGCGGCTGAATCGCTCAAGACTGGGGGAGGCGCAGGCGCGGCAGCTCCACACCTGCACGTTTGCACCCGCCAGCGAGCGCTGCTCTCCCTCTCCCTCTCCCCCCCCCCCCCCGGGCCTCCTCCCCAGTCCCCGGCCTGAAAAAGGTTGGGGACCACTGCCTTGGTGTGCTTAACAATTTTCTATGTTTCTACGAAGAAGAAGAAGAAGAAGAGTTGGTTCTTATATGCTGCTTTTCTCTACCCAAAGGAGGCTCGAAGCGGCTTACAGTTGCCTTCCCTTTCCTCTCCCCGCAACAGACACCCTGTGAGGTGGGTGAGGCTGAGAGAGCCCTGATATCACTGCTCGGTCAGAACAGTTTTATGAGTGCCGTGGCGAGCCCAAGGTCACCCAGCTGGCTGCATTAACCTGGAACAGATGTTAGAGTAATTGGCCTGTGATTTCTTGGATGTTGTCTGTAGACTCTAGATCAACCATTTCACATTGCTTAAGATCCCATTCAGATTATGCCATCCCAGCCTAGAGTTCTTACTAGTTTTCTATTTGCCCAGTAGACCAGTAAAAATTTTTATTCCATTGTCATCCTAATCAACTCCCTGATTCCTGCTCCTGATATTTGAAGAGATGCATATTCTTAATGTTTTTATCAACTGATTCCTTTGTTTGGCTCACCTTACAGTTATGGAGAGAATAAAGATTTCAGTGCATACCAAGTCACTAAGGATGATATCATAGTCTTTCCTTTGATACCATTTTAAGTTTTCCATGTTTCCATTAATTGTATCAATATTTTCCCATTCCTGTATTCCCACTAACTTCATAATAGCCTAATGTTTGGCAGACACTAGTTTAGTCAAAAAAATTTAGTGGAACCCTTGGATGTTTGTTTTGCCAAATCTAGAAATTAATGCTTGCCAGGCATCAAATCTTGCTGTACAAAAGCTTGCTCAGTTCTAATGTGTCCTGTATTAGTGTTTTGTATATAATTCTACATTATTGAACAAATTCCAAGAAATAGCATAACTTTATAATTATTGCATGAAAATAGTGTTAGATCATATTATGTTTTTGAACAACTCATGATATTAACATAGCATCATCCTGACTAGAAATGGTGTAGATGTCAAGAAGGTCAAATGAGTTGCTGTATCATATATCAGTAACTCATTGAGTTAATGTCTATAAATACTTGTTACTGAATGTCTATGCTTATAAAAAGGGCAACTGTTGGAAAAAGTGTACAGACTACAGAAACAATGCGAGTGTATAGTCCTCACACTATCCTTCAGAGATACAATGGACCAAAGGTTGACCAGCTTCTCCTGTAAGTACACGGGTCTATTTTCAAGAAAAGTTGAATAAAAATTAAACAATTTCCATCTAAGTAGTCAGGCTAATTAGCAAAAGTTATTTAAATATACCTCAAGGATGGCTTGGCCCCTTGTGTATTCAAAACACAGTACTCTAGTAGGGACAAGCAAGTTTTTAGCTGTGTCTGAAACAGAATTCTGTTATATTGATAAACGTGATGGGTGTTTAACATACAAGAGGATAATATAAAGCTATACCTTCAGTCAAATGAACATTACTAATGTATGCTTTGGTAGTTCTAATTAGACTGTAGATAGCATCATTATGGTGACTTCTAGGTCTTATGCAGTTCTGCAATGAAGTTTTTCTTTATTAAGTTTGAATAAAACCAGACCTTCATTCAGAAATCTCACACTACCTAGCCCTTTGTGTTTTTAAGATCATTTTACTGCCTATTTCCTGCAGTACTGTTTGCAGGAGTGCATTGACTTTTGTTTGTGAAAGAAATGTGTTTGTACAGTTGTGGCACATGGCAACATTACTAGCTTCAACCGATATGCCCGCAAAGGACCATTACTTGAAAAGCATGACCTGGGCATAGTAATCCATGTTTTGGATGTATTCGGGTTAGATTAGTGTGTGGGACTGCCCTTGAAAACTGTCTGGAAACCTCAGCTCTTCCAAAATGGCCAAGCTGCTATCACAGGTTAGATAGATTAGCGATCCCCAACCTGTGGGCTGCGGACCACATGTGGTCCGTAGACTAACTGGAGGTGGGCTGTGAAGGACGCCTCCCCCCCCCCTCCCGGCCCTTCATCCACGATCCGGCAGGCGCACATGGGACTATCTCGTTGCACAGAAACAAGCTCAGGGTTCCCATTGATTTGTCATTGTCATGAGTTAAAATTTCCATGAAAATAAAATGTTCCTTATGTTCATTGTTGTGGCGTGTCTGTATCTTATTTTGAAGGGATGTTTAAACATTACCATAGCGACCAGAGTCAGAGAGCGTAGGGCAGTGGGCCTCAGCATAATTGTCAAGCGTTGAGTGGTCCCCGGTGATAAAAAGGTTGGGGACCACTGAGATAGATCATATCACCTCTGTCCTGAAAGAAGTGAACTGCCTCACCTTCCTATTTTTGGGCATCATTCAAAGTGCTGCTTTTTAATATTTATGTTTTATGAATTCAGCATGTTTTACTTTGTAAGCTTCCTGGAATGGGTATCTGGAGAGGCAATATATAAATTGTCTTAAATAAATTTCCAAGTCATCCATCTAGATGGGAATTTTTTTTTCTTGGACCAATATAAGTGTCTCCCTGATTTAATCACATGTGCCTAGACATGGATGTTAACATGCTTTAACATGTTTTGTTTTGCATCTCAAATGAATGTCTAAATCCTGTCACAAATTATACTTTTTAATATAGGTTACCCTAACAACAAATATATTTTTGGTATCCATGTTTTAGATTTAAGGAACCACAAGTTAAACTCCTATTATAGAATGAATCTCTCCCACTTCTACCTGTCTTCTATGCCCTATAACCTGTACCATAAAAAGTACTATTCCTGAGGGTTGGAGGACTGTCAGGACCTGTATAAGATGCACTATGGTGTGCTACAGCTTAAGTAGTTAAACCAGAAATCATGGGATTCCCTCCCCACCTTTGTGAATGAAAAACACCTACTTTTGGATACATTTTGACTCAGCCTGCTTTTATTATCTGAGCAGTTTTTATGTGTGAATGAACTTTAATTTATCAAGAGAATAGATGTTTAATCTAAACTTGTTATTTAATTAGTAAATTGTTTAATTAAAAAAATTATCTTCATTCCCTAGAAATATGGGCAAGGAGGAATTCAACATTGTGTTTAAAAAAGAAAAAAAAGTAGGTTAGCACACCAGAAATAGCCTAAAAAAAAGATGTCGGATGTAGTGATGGCTTGTGAAGGGTGGGCGCTACTCAAACAAGAGCTATTGCATGCTCAATCAATGACTATCCCAGAAAGACGAAAACACTGCAGGAGCTCTAAGAAGCCTATCTGGATGAACAGAGAACTTCAAGAGGAACTAAGAAAGAAAAGGAAAATGTTCAGGAAATGGAGGGAAGGACACAGCTCTAAAGAAGAGTACCTACAGGTTACTAGGCACTGTAGATCAATCATCAGAAAGGCCAAAGCTGAGAGTGAGCTAAGATTGGCCAGGGAAGCCCATTGTAACAAAAAAAGATTTTTCAGTTATGTGAGGAGCAAACGTAAAGTAAAGGGGGCAATAGGCCCACTGTTGGGTGCGGATGGACAAACTCTAACAGAAGATGCAGAGAAAGCAGAAAGGCTTAGTGCCTATTTTACATCTGTTTTTTCCCACAGGTCAAAGTGTTTAGGCACATCTAGAGATGGCCATAGCCAAAGGACAGTGTCTGGGTGGCAGGTTAACATGGATAGAGAGGTGGTCGAGAGGCATTTAGCTGCACTGGATGAGTTCAAATCCCCTGGTCCGGATGAAATGCACCCGAGAGTACTCAAAGAACTTTCCAGGGAACTTGCACAGCCCTTGTCCATCATCTTCGGAACCTCTTTAAGGACTGGAGATGTCCCGGAGGACTGGAAGAGAGCAAATGTTATTCCGATCTTCAAAAAAGGGAGGAAGGATGACCCAGGAAACTACAGACCAGTGAGTCTGACCTCTGTTGTGGGGAAGATAATGGAGCAGATATTAAAGGGAGCGATCTGCAAACATCTGGAGGACAATTTGGTGATCCAAGGAAGTCAGCATGGACTCCAACAGGTCCTGCCAGACCAACCTGGTTTCCTTTTTTGACCAAGTAACAGGTTTGCTGGATCGGGGAAATTCGGTTGATGTCATTTACTTGGATTTTAGTAAAGCTTTTGAGAAGGTTCCCCATGATGTTCTGATGGATAAATTGAAGGACTGCAATCTGGATTTTCAGATAGTCAGGTGGATAGGGAATTGGTTAGAGAACCGCACTCAAAGAGTTGTTGTCAATGGTGTTTCATCAGACTGGAGAGAGGTGAGTAGCGGGGTACCTCAGGGCTCGGTGCTCGGCCCGGTACTTTTTAACATATTTATTAATGATCTAGATGAGGGGGTGGAGGGACTACTCATCAAGTTAGCAGATGACACCAAATTGGGAGGACTGGCAAATACTCCAGAAGATAGAGACAGAGTTCAACGAGATCTGAACACAATGGAAAAATGGGCAAATGAGAACAAGATGCAATTTAATAAAGATAAGTGTAAAGTTCTGCATCTGGGTCAGAAAAATGAAAAGCATGCCTACTGGATGGGGGATACGCTTCTAGGTAACACTGTGTGTGAACGAGACCTTGGGGTACTTGTGGATTGTAAACTAAACATGAGCAGGCAGTGTGATGCAGCGGTAAAAAAGGCAAATGCCATTTGGGGCTGTATCAACAGAGGCATCACATCAAAATCACAAGATGTCATAGTCCCATTGTATACGGCACTGGTCAGACCACACTTGGAGTACTGTGTGCAGTTCTGGAGGCCTCACTTCAAGAAGGACGTAGATAAAATTGAAAGGGTACAGAGGAGAGTGACGAAGATGATCTGGGGCCAAGGGACCAAGCCCTATGAAGATAAGTTGAGGCACTTGGGAATGTTCAGCCTGGAGAAAAGGAGGTTGAGAGGGGACATGATAGCCCTCTTTAAGTATTTGAAAGGTTGTCACTTGGAGGAGGGCAGGATGCTGTTTCTGCTGGCTGCAGAGGAGAGGACACGCAGTAATGGGTTTAAACTTCAAGTACAACGATATAGGCTAGATATCAGGAAAAAGTTTTTCACAGTCAGAGTAGTTCAGCAGTGGAATAGGCTGCCTAAGGAGGTGGTGAGCTCCCCCTCACTGGAAGTCTTCAAGCAAAGGTTGGATACACACTTTTCTTGGATGCTTTAGGATGCTTAGGGCTAATCCTGCGTTGAGCAGGGGGTTGGACTAGATGGCCTGTATGGCCCCTTCCAACTCTATGATTCTATGATTCTTTATAAATCTATCACATCCTCTTTTTATCCATTTTTTCTCCAAGGAGCTCAGTGCAACTAACATTGCTCTCTCTTCATGTCATCCACACAACAATCCTGTGAAGTAGGTTAGGCAGATAATGATGATCAGTCCTCCTTTTCTGTACTCTTGCCTTATTCATGTATACCAGCGGTCGGCAACCTTCTGGCTGCCGCGGCCCGCTGCTGCGAAGTAAGGGGAGAGGGCGGCCCGGGGCCCCGCGCACACGCAGCAGCCCCAGCGCAAACGGACTTCCCACGCGTGCGTGTTTGCGTCCGGCCGGGGCGCAAACGCTCATGCACGGCAGCACTGCGCATGTGTGCATGCGCAGAACTGCCGCACATGCACGTTTGCAGTGCCGCCGGATGCAAACGCGCATGCACGGCAGTCCATGTGCACCCGTTTGCGCCGCTGGCATGCCGGCAGCCGCAGCTCCCTCTCCCCGCCCCTCCAGGCCGCCAGCAAATCTTCCTGGCTTCTCTTTCCCCCCCTCCCAAAGCAAGACGCTTGCCGGGCCGCAAGCTAATTGGCCGCTTCGGCGGCCAATTTGCTTGCGGCCTGGCGAGCTTCTCGCTGCTGGGGGGGGGGGCGGGAAGAGGGAGCTGCGGCCCGGAGCCAGGCCGTAGCCCGGGGGTTGGGGATCACTAATGTATACCATAATAATTGTTCCTCCATTTGACACCAAGCAAACTACTGATGCTTCATGTATAGTGGCATTATACAGCTAGCACCTAGATCCACTGTTCCTTATTTCAGTATAGTTTATCTGCTCACTTTACTCTCAGACAGGAGAAAACTCTGTTGGGGTTTTACTCTTTGGTATTTACTCTTTGGTATTTACTCTTAACTAACCTGATGCTACACCATTAAAGCTTCCTTTTCTGTTGAATGATCTGTGGTTCTCCAGGGTTTTATTAAAAGACTCGCCCATACTTTTAAAATGCTGCTAGAACCTCTACCAAAAGTTTAAAAAATGTTTGTTTGTATGTACGTTTGGATACAACTTCTTCTGCAGTGCTGTTTCCCTAGTCTTCTTCAAAAATGATTAACCTTGAAGAAATTCTGGCTTCATCACTAATTCTTTTTATCTAACCAACATTAGAATGGGATATGCAGTGGAGTTTGATTCTTCAGTTCTCGAGAGGTCTTCTGATCAATCCCACTAATCCCAGTTCTTTGCAGAAAGACTTGCTGACTTTTGAGAAAGAGCTTTATCTAATCCTGATATTTCATTGTTCTGAGGAGAAAGATGGTGTTACCTGGTGATGGATATTAATGGCAGCTGAAATCTCCACTTTTTTTTTTGCTTATCATTTCCTATAATTTTGACTTATTTGGCACAAGTGTACTTCAGGACCAACTGCTTCACAGTTCCAGCTCAATTACTTCTGTCTCTTTTATAGATGGTCAGACATGACTGTTCTTCTAAAGCACATCCTTTTAAACTCTCTGGTTACTGATATGAGTATGTCTTTGGAATTGGTAGGCCTATTGTGAAGACTTTTCTGTGACTGGTATAGGGATTTAAAAAAAAAACAAAGTTTGAGTTCAGTAGCATATTTAAGACCAGCAATGTTTTATTCAAAGTGTGAGCACACCATAAATAAAACTTCGCTGGTCTTAAAGGTGCCACTGGACTCAAACTTTGTTCTGCTTCTTAAAAGGGTGCCATATGGAGGATGGAGCAGAATTGTTCTCTCTTGCCCCAGAGGGACAGACCAGAACAAATGGGATGAAATTAATTCAAAAGAAATTCCATCTAAACATCTGGAAGAAGTTCCTCACAGTTAGAGTGGTTTCTCAGTGGAACAGGATTCCTCAGGAGGTGGTGGGTTCTCCATGTTTGGAAATTTTTAAACAGAGGCTGGATAGCCATCTGACGGAGAGGCTGATTCTGTAAAGGCAAAGGGATGGCAGGTTACATTAGATGAGCAATTGGGATGTGAGTGTCCTGCATAGTGCAGGAGGTTGTACTAGATGACCCATGAGGTCCCTTCCAAATCTATTATTCTATGATTCTTCAAAACAACATGGCTACCAACCTGAATCTATCTTCTTTGAAACTCATAGGCATGTACCCACTGACAATAACTGTTGGCATTTTATAGGATGTTAATGCTATTCCTACCCATCTGTCTTCCACTACAGTTTTCTAATGCCAGCATGTGAAAAATTTTTGTTTGGCATTCCCTCACTAATTTATATTAGCCCTCTTTCCCGTTAATATATATGTTTAATTGAATAATTTTAAATATTGCATGTACTTATCTCTAACTCTTGATAGATAGATATTTGAATTCAAAACATTGTTCTGATGGTCACCAGGTAGTGTGGAAAGGTTTCATAGAAATGTTCTGAATAAATAAATAAAATTGTGCAATTTGTTGCTGAGAATAAGCCAACTCAGTTATCCATTGGCAAGTAGGAGGACACAGTACATCCTAATGTTTTTGCTATAATGATGATCTGCTCACACCTATCCACCAGGCCTCCACTGAGTTTTGAGTAGATGCACCCAGCAAAAGTTACAGTGGCCATAACTGGTTGTGATATTATGGATTTGGGAATGTGATTTTTCTCACTTGAGGAACCCCACATATAAGCCTTTCTACAGTGTGCAGTGCCCTTTATGTTGCAAGAGGGGGAAGATGAGATCATTTGCTGCTCCTTCCACTTGGTGAGGGGAATGATACAGTATTCAAAAACCTTTGACTTTTACAACTGTTTGATAGTGCTGTGTCACCTGGTGGGTATCCAGGGAACAACACATCAATTTTCCTTTTCACTTAAATTCCCTGTCTTATTTTTTGGGCAATATACTTTGTCATATTCCACTAACCCTGAAGGCCATGGTGCGGAAGATCATGCTTCCAGTGATATGTCAGTTATATTGGGCCCCGTGGGAAAACTTTTCCACCTGCGTTGGCTATTGCAGCTTATATCCCACTATTCTTTATCTACACTATTATATACTACATTTTGCATCTTCAGTGATCTTGCATTGTCTTCATGGAATCATAGCTTGAAGGGGCCTCTTCTGTGTAAGGTTGCCACTTTTTGCTGCTAAAAATGGTTTGATCTTTAGTGGGGCAATCTCTGAAAGTTGTTATGCAACCACATCTTCCTGTAGAAGCCCCATTTTCTTTCTAGGAGGGTGAGGGTGTATATAGGAGGAGTTCTTGATTTTTTTTGCTGCTAGAGCTTGTTGTCTGTTTAATATTAATGTTTAAAATGTTTTAATTGATGTAGGGTTTTATTTTGTAATCCGCCACAAGACTTTTTACGAGAGCAGCCAGTAAGAAATCTAATACTTTTGTTGTTGTTGTTGTTGTTGTTGTTGTTGTTATTGCCTGCCCTCTTCTGGTGACTCGAACCACAAAACAAGAATACATAAATTTATCCCAAGATATTGTGTTGCCCATACTTTTCCCCACACTGAACTCAGACAATGGGTGTTTGTTGCATTCTTTAGATGCTAGGAGGGCATTATTATCCTACCACAGGAGTACCCTTGAGTTTTGTAAGCTTAAGGTGCTCTATATTTGCTTTTGTGGTTCAAAGAAGGATAGGAGTGTCTTTCAGACACTGTCCAGATGGGTATTAGCAAATGTTATGTGAGGGCCAAAATGTCATGCCCATTAAACATCCATGCACATTCTACAAGGATAGCGGCTTCTTCTACACTTTCTTGGATGGAGTGCCTTTGGTGGAGATATACCAAGTGGCTACCTGGTAAAGGTAAAGGTATCTCCTGTGCAAGCATTGGGTCATGCCTGACCCTTGGGGTTTGCCATTCCCTTCCCCAGTAATTACCGTTTTACCCCCCAGCAAGCTGGGTACTCATTTTACCCACCTCGGAAGGATGGAAGGCTGAATCAACCTTGAGCCGGCTGCTGGGATCGAACTCCCAGCCTCATGGTCAGAGCTTCTGACAGCATGTCGGCTGCCTTACCACTCTGCGCCACAAGAGGCTCATGTGGCTACCTGAACATTGTGTATATAACTATGCATTGGTTATTTATGGGGTTTAACTACTGTGTTTTAATTGGGGGGAAGGGTGTTTTAGTGTTTTTACTGTATTTATTATTGTAAAGGCTATTTGCCTTATTGATAAGCTGCCCCGAGCCAACTTGTCGAGAACTATTGGGCTAGATTCTAAGGGCACAGGTATTGAGAGGATTCCTACTTCAGTGGGGGAAGTGATCCAAGGATCGGGTGGCCTTATCTGGGTGACCAAGGATTGGCCTTCCAATTTTGGATAGCCCTCTGCTCAGGTGGAAGGTAAATTGCTGCTTGTTAGTTGATAAATTGGGAAGTTTTATGGGGTATGTTTTATCGGATTATGTGTTTATTGTTGTGATGTAAACTGCCACGAGCCCTTTTAGGGAGCGGCGGTCTATAAGTCGAAATATAAATAATTATAAATAAATAAATGGCTAGCTCCACTCATTTCCAAAACAATCCAAAAAAGAGATTGCATACCTTCATTCTAGTTTTATTGGAAGGAAAATCCATGGGGGCTGTGTCAGTTGGATGCTCTGGTTTATCAGCTCCAAAGATGAAGAAAAAATATTTTAAGGACGGCTCTGAGTCCCTGCCTGAGGCTTCCTGGCTGGGGAATCTGAAGGACACCAAGGACTGCTCAGAATCCCAGCCATAGGCTTCCAGGTTGGGGGCACTGACTGTGGCATGTGTAGGGATGCAGTCAGCTGCCCTGCTAAGTGAGCCCCCCAAGGCTTTAGGGGTTGGTTTCCTCCACTGTCTCAAAGGACAGGGGAGACTTGAATCACTGTGGGGCCCAGGTGTGAAGGGGTATTTTTCAAGCCATGATCTTAATGTATGTTCCTCAGCATATTAATAAATGTTGATTTCAGTGAGCACAGGAAGGGTATGACTAGTATAGGCTTTTAATTCTTAACGCGTTTAGAGGAACGTGGCTGGGGTCCAGGGAGGGAGGGAGGGAGCTGTAGGAGCAGGGCCAGCAATGCTGGCTGCACCCTGATTGGCCCTATTCCAACTTGGACAGCCAGACACGTTCCACCCCCCCCCCCCCCCAGGCTGTTTCACAAATATAGAGAGGAACCATGGATAAGGATTGTTTATGTATCTTTTAAAAGAGCTCAATTTTCCAAAGTAAAAGCTGAGAAAGCTAATAATACAGGTTTGTAATGTATATTTCAAAATCTACTGGTACTTGATCAACATTCCATGAAATATAGGGGCAGAACTGTTAAAATGTCAGTGAATGGTTTGGAGGTGCCTGAATTTTTAAACTTACTTTTAGAAGAAGGATAACAAAATCCAGTAGCACCTTAAAACCAACAAAGATTTATTCAAGGCGTGAGCTTCCAAGTGTAAGTGCTCTTCCTCAGAGAGAAGGAGTAACCTAGACAGGATGCAACTAGGAGACTTGTGCAACTGCAGGATAATTGTATAATATAGTTTCAAAATCTTTTTAAAATGATTTGTGTACAGTAAATATACAGAGGAAACCTTGATTATAAAGAATGTACTTCTCATTGCCTTTCCTGAAATTCCCAGGTAGTAAACTACATAGTGATTTACAGCTATGTTGAGCTAAGCATTCTTTGCATAGGGATGATAACTCTGGCTTGGTTTAATGTTGTAAATGAAAAAATGCTGCTAGGCTTTGCTGCCCTCTGTTGGTAGAGCTTTCTAATTCAAAGAAACGTGTTTGTTTTTCTGAATTGTATGTATTAGTAAATGAAAAATACATATGATTCAGTGACACAAAGGTTTTTTGTTAAAAAGTTTATTGTTCAGTGAGTTTTTGCTAAGATTTGTTGCACCAGCTAATAAGTGTATATAGTAGTCTGTAGTCACCACAAAATGTTATATAGTAATGAAGAGATTTTAAACCAGTATTTTGCTTATTTATTTATATTATTTTTATATTATATGGTCATGTATGGCCACATATGGTCATGTTGCCCCCCCCCCCAAATGGCCAGTGATGGGCCTGGGAAGGGAAGGGGCCCCAGGTGGGTATGTACACAGCTATGCTTCCCAACTATATTCTGCACGACTTCTCAGATTTCTCAGAGCCTGAAGAATGTTTCAGGGGTTTCTCAATGGTAAAGAAGTTGAGAAAGGCTCACCTGGACAAATACTAACCATGGATGCTTTAGGCCAGTGGTGGTGAACCTATGACATGGGTGCCAGAGGCAGCATTCAGAGCCCTCTCTGTGAGCACGGACACCGTTGCCCCAACACAGAGTTTGCTGAATCAGCCTGCATGAGGTACAGCTCCCAGAGGACAGGGAGAGTGCCATTACTGTGTGTTATCAGAATAACAACTTAGCATTGCAAAACTTTAATTGGCTCACTACTTTCAGTATTATCGGTCAAGCTTTATCTTCCCAATTCTTTTTAACCTTTTTTTACTTGCTTTATTGTAGGCAGCTGCAGGAACAGCAACGCCAGAAGGAGCTGGAAAGGGAAAGGCTGGAGCGGGAGAGGCTGGAAAGAGAGAAGCTAGAAAAGGAAAGACTGGAGCGAGAGAGATTGGAACAGGAGCAACTGGAGAGGGACCGGCAAGAACGGGACCGGCAAGAGCGCCTAGAAAGAGAGAGACAAGAACGAGAAAGACAAGAGCGGGAGAGATTGGAATGGGAAAGGCAGGAAAGGGAGCACCAAGAACAACTAGAAAGAGAGCAGCTGGAATGGGAAAGAGAAAGAAAATTGTCAAGTGCTGGTAAGAACTTTAAAATTGCCTTGAAATAGATGCTTTGTGTGATTCCATTAACAAAAGTAGTCTCCGTTTAAAATTACTTATTCCCTGAGTACCTATAATCCAGTGAGATATAACAGTTATTCTTAGCAGCTAAATGTACTCTGTATTGAAGGTGATGGTTATATATCTGAGCTTTCATTATACAAATGTCCATGCTTAACCTTTTCAACTTGCTTTAAGAACTTTTTTTATCTAAAGTATTTTATAGGTAAGGGAAATATAAATTAAACTTAGAAGGCTGCCTTTGTTTCTCACCCCTTATCTGTTTTGAATTTATTTTGTGTGTACCTCCTGGAAAGAAGGTATGCTGTATTGGAAGCCTAGCATGATTGAGACTTTCCTGTGAAACATATGAGCATGTGTGACTGACATCACTGATACTATCTCAGATATAATGGTGGACTGGCCCTGGCTAAAAACAAGAAAGTGTGGTATCCAGAGGTGGATATTGGGGCACAATAACATCTTGCCAGATTCAGTTTCCCAAACCCTATTTTTGGATATAAAATGTGATTGTACAGTAAAGTTTTTGGCTGCTGCTTCTCTTGGCATAAAAAGATAGAGTCAAATTAAAATTCTTTAGAAGTATTTCATTGCCCTATGGTTCAAGAGCTTGTGTCCATGAACAAGAGGGAGGGAGGGAGGAGCAGTGTGATTATGTGATTTCCGTACACTTTCTCTTTTTGGTTTGTCTCAAACATTTTGTCAGGAACTCTGGATAATGTAGATCAGAATTCAAGAAACTTGATTAGATACAACAGACTGATACAAAAGGCAACGGAGCAAGAAACTGTACTAACTACAGATTTTGCCCTTGATAGTTACTTGCTGCCAATTTTGAAGTTCCTCATTTCCAACTATTTGCAGAAGTTACCCTTAAGCTTTTATTTTCCTACGTTTTCGGGCTGGTTAGAATTTTTTGTTGTTGCAAGTGACTTCCTGGAATCTCTTGGAGAATATCCTGTTGTTCAGGCCATGTTAGAAGAAGAGTTGGTTTTGTACCCCACTTTTCACTGGCTGAAGGAGTCTCAAAGTGGCTTCCAGTTGTCTTCCATTTCCTCTCCCCACAACAGACACCTGTGGGGTCAGTGGGGCTGAGAGAGCCCTGATATTGCTGCTCAGTCAGAACAGCTTCACCAGAGCTGTGACTGGCCTAAGGTCACCCAGCTGGCTGTATGCGGAGGATCAGGGAATCAAACCCGGCTTGGCAGATTAGAAGTCGGTGCTCC
This sequence comes from Paroedura picta, assembly GCF_049243985.1. Classification (NCBI taxonomy): domain Eukaryota; kingdom Metazoa; phylum Chordata; class Lepidosauria; order Squamata; family Gekkonidae; genus Paroedura; species Paroedura picta. The sequence continues at coordinate 62,001,035 of NC_135369.1, read as the reverse complement.
TAACCACTACACCAAGCTGGTGCTATTCAATTCTAGATGCAAAATCTTAAATAAAGAAGAAGAGTTGGTTCTTATATGCCGCTTTTCCCTACCCGAAGGAGGCTCAAAGCGGCTTACGGTCGCCTTCCTTTTCCTCTCCCCACAACAGACACCCTGTGGGGTGAGTGAGGCTGAGAGAGCGCTGATATCACTGCCCGGTCAGAACAATTTTATCAGTGCCGTGGCGAGCCCAAGGTCACCCAGCTGGTTGCATGTGGGGGAGCGCAGAATCGAACCTGGCATGCCAGATTAGAAGTCAGCACTCCTAACCACTACACCAAACTGGCTCTCACTACACCAAAGGAGATCCAGTGCTTTTCCTGCTGAGCTGTGCCACTTCTGGGGTGTATATCCAGATGTCTTACAAACTTTTCAGTAATATATTACTAAAAATCTGATTTTAGTTCTTCCCCAAATTCCATAAATTCTAGTTCTGTTATCCACATCCTAATGCTGGGACTACAGTTTCTCTTATTCCTGCTCCCTTTTCTGTTGAAGAGTGAGATCTCTTATGTAAAACTTTCTAGTTATGTCCTCTTGCTGTTGCTGGTAGTAGAAAGTGCTGTCAAGTCACAGCCGATTTATGGTGACTCCATAGGGTTTTCAAGGCAAGAAACAAAAGAAGGTGGCTTGCCATTGCACGGCTCTGTGTAGTGACCCTGATATTCCTTGGTGGTGACCCATCCAAATACTGATTAGTGTCAACCCTGCTTAGCTTCCGAAATCTCGGGAGATTTGGCTAGCTTGCATTATCCAAGTCAGTTGAAGTGCAAAATCTCTTATGTGAAACTTCGTTATGTTCTCTTGTTTTTGTGTATCGCTTTCTTGTAGCCTCCTCCTTCCAGCCTTGCAGCCCATAAGACTTCAGTCTGCACTTTGGACAGTGTGTGCCTCTTTTCCTTCAGAGTATGGAGGAGAGGCAATAGGCATATTTTAGGTTATTTCTCAATAAATTGGCAGCAGCCAATTGTGTGAATTGTATGTCTGAATTTACTGCCGTTGGCATGTCTGCATAAAGAATCTTGTTAAGAGCCTTTTAGCAAGCTGTGTGGACAGTATTTTTAATGAATTACTAAATGAAATACTTTTTTTTCCCAGTAAAATTTTCTTTTCTTTTAATATATATCTGTTTTATTTTTTATACAAAAGAAAATAGAGGACCCAGGGTTAGAATATCAAATATGGATGGGGGAAGGTAGATGGGGGAGGTTCATGATTTTTTCTCTTTACAGTCTCGCCCTGCTAGCGCCCACTACGTTTACAGCTGCAACTGGCTTTTTGTCCAGTTCTGAATAAAAAAGTTTTCTTGAAGAATGGAGGATGATCATGGAGGCTTATTATAAAGAATTTTAAAGAAAATTGTAAACTGTGTTGGTGAGAAAAACGTCCGGAAATATCCTGAGGATTTTTTCCCAATCACAACCATTCACCTGCTCATTATTCGAGGGTAGCGATGGATGTACTACAAGAATTTTGTTGGGGAACCATACCCCATCCACATTACAGCCCTGATCTTGCCCCTTCAGACTTCTTTGGTCCACAAAGCTGAAGGAGTATTTTCCCGTCACAGTGATGCTCCTGCTCATTCTTTCAGGGTAGCAAGATAGTAGTACGATTTCATTGGAAAACCTTATCCCATCCATCCTACAGCCCTAATCTTGTCCCTTTTGCTCCCATAACTAAGGGAACATTTAAAAGGAACACAAGTTGAGAATCCCTCATGGGTAGCAAAACTGCCATAAATCAAAGAGCACAGAATTCTTCAGGGAAAGGCTAGAGAAATGGAAATATCACCTGCCCAAGTGTATAGACCTAGATGGAGGATATGGCATGAAACAATAATTTCATGTTTTGATATTTTTGTTTAATAAAGGTTACAATGATTTTGTAGCAATACTTTTTCACTTACCTTCCTCTCTGTGTGTATGCAATGTTTTTTGTCATATGATACAAAAACTTTGAAAGAAAGATTTGTTTTTGTGGTAGCAATATTTAAAACATATTTAGTGATTAAAATAAGAATCCCTGAAAGGTGAAAAATAAGCCTTCTGACTTGACTACTGTATCCAAAATCATGGCTAAGATGGTTCAACTGAGGACAGTTTTTCATTGTCACCAGTAGCCATGCACATGGCTACTGACTAGCCTAAGTGATCAATTTCTATATTGTATATCAGTTTCTGATTAATGTTGTAGAAGTTGAAAAATCAGTGCTCCGTAAAGCAAAATATTACCTTGAAGAAGAATTTTCTAATCTCTAATGCTTTGTGTGGAATTACTACTTTGTAATATGAATGTTTATCTACTTTCTATGGAGGATGAGGCATATTTATTTATATACTGAAGCTGTTCCTTAGTTTTAAAACAAATGTTAAGATCACTACACTTGATTCCAACTGATTGAGTTTGCAGATTACCTGAGAGCTTATTCTGTAGCTGAGTTTCTGGCACTTCCAGAATGTGCTTGTAAATCCAGATATTGGAACAAATATATGACAAAATTGAAAGCATCTGTTGATAGTATATAAATTCTTCTAACAGTAATTTACTTGTGCCTAATCCTCTGGTACTAACTATAGTCTACATTTATAAATTTTGTTTGAATGCTGGTTTTGTTGCTTCATTAGCTCCCTTTTTCTCTCTTTCCTCTTTTATCCTGCCTTTGCTGCTGCTTTCCATCTTCTGTCCAGCTCCATCTTACGACAGCTCCCCGTATAGCACTTCACTTCCTGAATACTCCAGCTGCCAGCCTCCTTCAGCACCTCCTCCATCATATGCTAAAGCAATGTCAGACTCTACTTCGGATTATTCTGTAGTGACTTCTGCACAGGCAATTTCCTCTCCCCCTACACCACCGCTAAGGCACTCTGCGTCACGTTTTGCTACATCATTGGGTTCAGCCTTCCACCCTGTTCTTCCTCATTATGCCACAGTTCCCCGTCCTCTGAACAAAACTTCTCGACCACCTTCACCTGTGAATCCCCCAGTTTCTCTTACTTCAAGTACCAAGTCCACTACTTGGTCTGCTTCTAGTTTTGCACCCCTTCCTCCATCTCCTCCTGTAATGATTAGCAGCCCTCCTGGCAAAGCCACAGGCCCAAAGCCTGTCCTACCAATTCCTGTAACTGCTCAGTTGTCCCAAATGTCTCCATCCCCTACAGCACCCAATGGGCTTCCAGAATTGGCAAATTATCCAGCCCCTTCACCACCTACCTCAGGTCCAACCCCACCACCACCTTCCTTTCAGCCTCTTTCACTCTCTGGACCTCAAGCTGCTTCTCCAATCTCCCCTAATTCCTCGACTCCCTCATCCAAGCCTAGTGTTCTCCCTTCTCCCTCTGCAGCTCCCCCTGCCTCTGTTGAGAACTCTATAAACTCTGTGCTGGGAGACTCCTTTGCTTCTGAGCCAGTCTTGCAGACAGCCTCTCAGCCGATTGAACCTCCGTCCCAGCAGGGTAAGGCTTTCTGTTATTGCTACTAATTAACTAATCAGGAATGCACTCAAAACTAATTTGCATCCAAAATGTGATTTAATAACTTGGAAGTTGCAGTGATCTTAATACCCACCCCACACCCACCAAACGTTTGGCAAGTATGCAATGGGGAATTTGGAAAATTTAAAGATGGTGCTTTTCTCATCCACCAAGTTTCATGTTTTAAAGAATGCTGTGACTGGTTGCTGAATATGTTTTTTTTTTTAAGATTGGACATTAGCAGAGTGATCAGCTTAGTGTTGATTAATTTTGACTGTTAAACAGGTTTTTCTCAGTTCTGTTTTATTCAATAAAAAGATCCAGAACTCCATACTGTTGGTTTGGTTGTGTATGTATATGTGTATATATATGACAGTATGTAAACTGATAGTAATAGCTTATACTTGCAGCTGTTCCATTGATGTTAGTCATGCAGTAATCCAATATTTCAAGGAGAGATGAAAATCTGTACTCACAAACCAAACTCTTATCTATTAGACATAAGCAAGTTTTACTCACTACTGCTTAAAATCAATGTTATAAAGACTGGGGTGGGGAAAATACTTTCCCCATAAGCATTTTAAAATCTAACTCCACTAATACATGCTTTTAATACTTCTAAGAAAGTTCATAAGTGAGAGATAAAACTAAATAAATATAGAAATTCTGTTTTAATTATTGTCCGTTAAAATAGGATCTGATTTTTAAAATTAGATATGCATTATAGACATATAGCTGGGACACATACGGGTTTGGTGCTATAATCATTAATTTTTATTCAGAGTTTTCCTTCACATGTTATTTATATGTTATTCAAATTCTGCGGAATATTGAATATGGTTTATTACCGAGAAGCTGATTTTCTACAGTGAATTGTTGGCTTGTTACTCTTAAAATACACATTATTATGGGGAATGCTTGGTTGTGGTGTCAAGATATTTCTTATTGAATAAGGGTTCCCGTGAAAGTAGTATGCAGTTCTTGTCTGATAGTATGCAGTTCGTGTCACAATTTTTGTCTTTGGTTTTTGTGTTTGTTTTTTTAATTAGGTGTTATCCAAGGGCCACCTGCACCTCCACCACCCCCACCTCTTCCAACTGGCCCTGTTCAGTCCCCATCAGCTGTCCCACCTCCCCCAGGGCCGCCACCACCACCACCTCTTCCACCATCAGGGCCGCCGCCGCCACCACCGCCACCTCCTCCACCACCCCTTCCTAACCAGGTTCCTCCTCCACCTCCTGCCCCTCCTCTGCCTGCCACTGGTTTTTCCATGGGATCGATGTCCGAAGATTACCGCCCATTAACAGGACTAGCAGCTGCTCTTGCAGGAGCCAAACTTAGAAAAGTATCTCGGGTAAGTAAAAGCTATATATATTTATATTAAAAAAACATTAAGGCACCAAATGAAGGTTGTCATCTGTTCACATGTTTTATCATGAATGAGAATAAACTTAGTTATAAGGTCTGTGCAGAATTTTATCGATATAATAAGAAGCCAATATCAACCTGTGTCTGAGCTTTTGGTCATCCAAATCTACGGTTGTTTTAAAAATTAACTGAACTTTCAAATATATGAAGTTTCCTTATATGAAAATAAATACCTCCTGACAGTATATTTCCCGTCTGATTCAGAATGAAGAGTCTTCTAATCCAAGTGGAGGAACAAGCTCTGCTTCACCTAAAACAGATACTGGGCGTGGAAATGGGCCACTTCCCCTAGGAGGAAGTGGATTAATGGAAGAAATGAGTGCACTGCTGGCCAGAAGGTAAGACCATAATTTGACCTTTACAGTTGGTCCTCTGACCTTCACAGAAGTCTTTTAAAGTCTTTTTAAAAGAAGCCTGTTTTGCCTTTGATGGCTTCTGTGATTTGGATCATTAGTAATGCAGGTCTACCCCAAAGAAGTTAACATAAGGGAGCACAAGGCCTAGCAAAAAAAGTGTAAGTTAATAATTATTATTATGTAAGTAAAAAGAGAATTTTGAGGAGCAGAGTGCTACACTGGCAACAAGTTGGCCACAAATTGGTTGAGTTAGCAATAATGTGGCAAATGAAGTTCAGTGTAGTTAAGTATGGTGATACACATTGCAGTTGAAATCCAAGATAATTTTTAGGGGAAGATTGGACTTGCCATCTCTACTTGGACTTTCAAAAGACTTTTTGACAAAATGCCTCATCAAACTGATGAATTCAAGTGGGTAGCCGGGTTGGTCTGAAGCAGCACAGTAAAACAAAATCAGAGTCCAGTGGCACCTTTAAGACCAACAAATATTTATTCAAGGTGTGAGCTTTCAAGGGGTTCAACTCCAATACTATAATGCCCTGGTATAGATTTATGGTGATGCCTTACTTGAAATACTGTGCAGTTCTGGTCACAGTATCTCTAAAAAGACATTGTAGTGCTGGTAAAATACAGAAAAAGGCAACCAGGATTGATATTGAGGAGAGGCTGAAGACTCTGTGATGACTAAGTGGGAACTTGATAGAGGTCTGTAAAAATATGGAATGGGTAAAGAGAATGGACAGGGAGAACTTTTTCTCCCTCTCCCAAAAAACTAGAACTCAGGAGCATCCAGCTTTCTGGACAGGAGGTTCAGGATGGGTAAAAGGAACTACTTTATTACTCACAAGTGATTAAGATGTGGACTTTGCTGCCAGGAGATATAGTGATAGTAAGGCTTTAAACATCACAGTAATTCAACATCACAGTAATTCAGGTCTATGCTCCAACCACTGCTGTTGAAGAGGATGAAGTCGACCAGTTCTATGAAGCCCTACAACACCTTCTACAAGCAAGGCCAAAAAATGATGTGCTTATCATCATCGGGGATTGGAATGCTAAAGTAGGAAGCCAAAAGATAACCGGGATAACAGGCCACAACCCAAGAGACGACTCTATACATGGACATCACCAGACAGTCAACAGAAATCAGATTGACTATGTGCTCTGCAGCCAAAGATGGAGAAGTTCTATACAGTCAGTAAAAACAAGACCAGGAGCTGATTGTGGTTCAGATCATCAGCTTCTTGTTGCAAAATTTAGGCTTAAATTGAAGAAAGTAGGGAAAAGCACTGGGGCACTCCAAGTATGAACTAAATCATATCCCCGACGAATATACAGTAGAGGTGACAAATAGATTTAAGGAATTAGATCTGATAGACCGAGTACATGAAGAACTATGGACAGAGGTTCACAACATTGTACAAGTGGTAACAACTAAAACCATACCAAAGAGAAAGAAATGCAAGAAAGCAAAATGGCTGTCTGAGGAAGCTTTACAAATAGCTGAGGAGAGAAGGGAAGTGAAAAGCAAGGGAGAAAGATAAAGATACACCCAACTGAACGCTGAATTCCAGAGAATAGCTAAAAGAGATAAGAATGCCTTTTTAAATTAACAGTGCAAACAAATAGAAGAAAACAATAGAATGGGGAGGACTAAAGATCTTTTCAAGAAAATTGGAGATATGAAGAAAACATTTCATGCGAAGATGGGTATGATAAGGGACCAAAATGGTAGGGACTCACAGAAGCAGAAGAGATTTTAAAAAGGTGGCAAAATTATACAGAGGAACTATATAAGAGCGAGCTTAACATACCTGATAACCACAATGGGGTTGTTACTGACCTGGAGCCAGACATCCTGGAATGTGAAGTCAAATGTGCCTTAGGAAGTCTGAGCAACAATAAAGCTAGTGGAGGTGACAGCATTCCAGTTGAACAGTGAGAACCGGGCATGGAATCACTGATTGGTTTTAAATTGAGAAAGGAGTTCAGGAAGGCTGTATACTGTTGCCTTGCCTATTTAACTTGTATGCGGAGCACATAATGATAAAGGCGGGATTAGATGAGTCACAAATTGGGGTCAAGATTGCAGGGAGTAATATCAACAACCTCAGATATGCAGATGATACCACTCTAATGGCAGAAAGCGAATAGGAACTAAAGAGCCTGTTGATGCGGGTGAAGGAGGAGGGTGCAAAAGTTGGCTTGAAACTCAACATCAAGAAAACGAAGATCATGGCATCCGGCCCTCTCAAATCCTGGCAAATAGATGGGGAAGAAATTGAGGTAGTGACAGATTTTATTTTCCTGGGCTCCAAGAAATTAAAAGATGCTTACTCCTGGGGGGGGAAAGCTATGGCAAATCTAGCCAGCATCCTAAAAAGCAGAGACATCACCCTGCCAACAAAAGTGCGTCTAGTCAAGGCTATGGTCTTCCCAGTTACAATGTAAAAACCAGCAGCTGTGAAAGTTGGACCATAAGGAAGACCGGGCGTCAAAGAATTGAGGCTTTTGAACTCTGGTGCTGGAGAAGACTCTTGCGAGTCCCTTGGACTGCAAGGCGAACAAACCGGTCAGTCCTAGAGGAGATCAGCCCTGCCTGCTCCTTAGAAGGCCAGATCCTGAAGATGAAATTCAAATACTTTGGCCACCTCATGAGAAGGAAGGACTCCTGGAGAAGATCTTAATGCTGGGAGCAATTGAGGACAAAAGAAGAAGGGGACGACAGAGAATGAGGTGCCTGGATGGAATCACTGAAGCAGTCGGTGCAAACCTAAATGGACTTCGAGAAATGGTAGAGGACAGGAAAGCCTGGAGGATCATTGTCCATGGGGTCGCGGTCGAACACAACTTCGCACCTAACAACAACAAAGGCTTTAAAAGGGAATTAGGCAGATTCATGGAGATCTGTTAGAGGCTACTAGCCATAATGACTAAAGAGAGCCTACATATTCAGCAGTAGTACCAGGAGGCAATAGCCTCAGCCACTGTGCTTTGGTATTTGCCCTCTTGAGTTACCAGTTGTTTACTGCGAGAGACAGGATGCTGGACTAGATGGATCACTGATTTGATACAGCAGGGTTTTTGTCATATTCTTGCCTAGCTTAACTTTCTGTACACTGCTTTTTTATGCTTTTTTGCACAACAGCTTCCTGTTGAGTTTTTAGCTATTGTTGTTATCCTTTTAATTACCTTACCTGCAGGCTCTTTCTATTCCAAGCTGTTGTTCTGCTTCTTTTATTATTGTCAGTGCTCTTTTTTATATATAATTCATGTTTTACTGCTCATCTGTGCTGGAGGCTTCCTTTGGAGCTGAATAGCTGAGAATAAGCATGGCATTGCTACTTCTTTATATTCCAATCATAGGTAAGACTTCCCTCATTGACTAGAATAGTACAGATGGAGAGGGAATGTGTTTCTCATAACATGGACAGGATACTTCCTGCACGTTTTGCCTTGTATTTGGACACATGAACCAGCCTTATATTGAGTCAGACTAGTGGTCTGTCAAAGTCAATGTTGTCTGCTCCAACTGGCAGCAGCTCCCTAGAGCTTCATGTCAAGGTATTCCTGCTACCTGATATTTTAGCTGGAAGTGCAAGTATTGAACTTGAGGCCTCCTGGATGCAGTGAAGATGTTCTGCAAGTGAACCATGGCCCTACCCAGTTTTTTTATGCACAAAGGATTTTTACATGAAATCTAGGAGCTCTGTATAACTGGCCGACCTGGACTTCATTGTATTATTAACAATTGACTTAGTTTGCTTTGATTATTGTAAGCATTCCTTGATGTGTTAAGCAACATTTGTGTACTTGATGCTAACCCATGTTCCAGTAGAAAACAATATTTTTTTATGTTGGGTAAAATGATAGCAAAGTCAAATCTTGGCAGTTTTGTTTTCTGAGGAGTGACTGAGAATGCACTTTCTCTCTCTCTCTCTCTACTAAAAGGAGAAGAATTGCTGAGAAAGGATCATCAGAAGTGGAGCCAAAAGATGAAAAGAATGTAAGTTAGTACATGTATATTACTGCTTTGTGCAGTTTAATCATTACAATTTTATTGCAAATTTTAACACTTCCTTTCATTTTTATCTGTATTATCTATAAACCATAACAAAAATATAGCTGGCCTTCTAAATTTAAGGAAAATGGTTTATCTTGATAATTTGCCTTAATTGAATATACAAGCAGGAAGCCACAAGTATTTCCTCCTACTACACTTTCCCTACTTTCCTTTTCCTGAAAGCCCTAGTTGTTTCGTCCCTTTTCCCAGCTTAAGTCTCTCCTTCTAGAGTTACCAACCTTCAGGTAGGGCCTGGAAATTTCCTGGCATGACAATGGATCTCTCAGCTTCAGATATCAGTTCTCTTTAGGTTGCCTGCTCCAGGTTAGGAAATTCTTCTTTATTAGTGTTTGTAGTGCTTTTATTTATTTTTAATAGAGATTTATTTAAGAGATGTATTAGTGTTAGTAATAGAATCATAGAATAATAGAGTTGGAAGGGACCTAATGGGTCATCTAGTCCAACCCCCTGCACTGTGCAGGACACTCACAACCCTATCGCTCATCCACTGTAACCTGTCATCCCCTTAAGCCTTCGTAGAATCAGCCTCTCCATCAGATGGCTGTTTAAAAATTTCCAAAGATTGAGAACCCACCACCTCCCAAGGAAGCCTGTTCTACCGAGAAACCGCTCTGTCAGGAACTTCTTCCTGATGTTTAGACAGAATTTCTTTTGAATTAATTTCATCCCATTGGTTCTGGTCTGTCCCTCCCCAAGAGAGAACAACTCTGCTCCATCCTCGATATGGCAGCCTTTTAAATACTTGAAGATGGTTATCAGATCCCCTCTCAGTCGTCTCCTCTCCAGGCTAAACAGACCAAGCTCCCCCAACCTTTCTTCATACATCTTGGTCTCAAAACCCCTCACCATCTTTGTGCCCTCCTCTGGACAGGTTCTAGTTTGTCTTAGAATTAGTATTTGTTAGCCTTCTAATCTTCCCTGTTTCAGCCAACTCAGAGCAATGGAGCCTTGACTCTCCAAAACAGCCATTTTCTCCAAGAGGACTGCTGTCTGTCATCTGAAAAGCAGTTGTAATTCTCGTGATCTCCCCCCCCCCCCAGGGAATAGCTGTTTTGGATGGGTAGAACCATTACACCCCTTCCATTTCTCAAACTTCACACTCCCTAGGCTTCAGCTCCAAATGTCCAGGAAAGAATTGGCAACCCTGTCTCCTTTCCACCCAGCAGTTAACCTTCCTTTACCTGCCCCACTGTATCCACCCCCCTCCCAGCAGCCTCTACCTAGAAAAATTGTGGCCCAGGTATGCAATCACTGGCAGGTCTGTTTGCATGCTAGAGAACCTTCATGGACTTGTGATATGGCACCACAGTTCCCCTGTATCATCTTTGCCCCACTATTTCATGTACATTTATGCAGTGTTCCATGTAAACCGCCCAGAGCCGTAAAGAATGGGAGGCATAAAAATCCAAATAAATAAATAAATATTTCCTTTCCTCCCTCTAGCAACCCCATATCTTCTCCCCTTTCTCTACCTCATTCTCTCTTCTTCTCCTTATCCTCTCCTTCAACAACCAACCTGCTTACTCCCTGCCATCTTCAGTTACATTTATTATTTATTTACTTCATTTATACTCTAGTTTTCTCTACAGTGGGGATCAAAGCATCTTATATTATTTCCCTTTCCTCCTTTTTTTCAGTATAGCAACCTTGGAAGGTGGGTTAGGCTGAAAGTATGTGACTGATCCAGAATCAGCTAGTGAGTTTCCATGACAAGATGGGAATTTGAACTTGGGTCTTTTATAAGGTAGCTGCTGCTAAACAGTAGCAAGCAACCAGGCCTAGTTGAGTCATGCAAGTTGGTGGCTAGAGGTTGGTGCTAGACTTATGGAAGTCTCCTGAAATTACAACTAAACTTATCCCCCTGGAGAAAATGGCTGCTTTGAGGGTAGACTCAGTCTATGTCATTAATATCCTCCTGAGATCTCTTCCTCTTAAGACTCCACCACAAAATCTCCAAGAATTTCCCCACCCCAATGGCCAAAACAAGCTTGGAAAGGACCCTGCACTCTCCCCTGCCTTTTTACTCACTGAAACCTTGATATGTTATGGTTGCCTAGCAACAGCCACTGAGGGAATTAGTTGCTTAAAGCTACAAGAGCTTCATTTACCATTTTCAGTTTTTAAACACCTACCCCATTTGTTTAAGACTTCACATTTCTCTGTAAACCTGAGACCCTTTTTAAATTTGTAGAAAGATCTATCTTGCTCATTCACAGCTCCAAATGCCAGATTTGCCCACTATTAGCATAATAAACATTCCCAAGGTGCCTAGTCACAAGGGAGCAGTATAGAAATCCCAGACAGACAAACATTTATTGGCATAAAAATATAGTTAATCAGTTACAGTTACCACATAATTAGTTACAGTTACCACATAAATTGAATCAGGAATTAAAATATTTATTTTTATTTATTTTGCTATGTTTATATACCGCCCTCCCCCGAGGCTCAGGGTGGTTTACATGGAACATAAAGAACTATACATTGAACTTAGTTTTCCCAATAAACTAGAATATAAAGATAACAATTTAACAGAATAGTAATCAAATAGGTCCATGGTATAGATTCAGGTACGTGGATTCCAGGGTGGGAGGTTCAGTGGCCCAGTAGTTGTAAATTTCGGCTGACCTCGGCCAAATGCCTGGTGGAGAAGGCGCTGGCCCTGGTTGAAGTCAAGTTGGCTTCTTTTTGGACCAGAGATCAATAGCCGGTTGGTGGTGGCAGGGCGCATGGTTCTTTGAGGGCCGTAGGCAGAAACGCAGTACCTCAGGTACACTGGGCCCTGACTGACCCCTTATGGCCTTGAAGGTGATTACCAAAACCTTTAGCCTGATCCAGAATTTGACTGGTAGCCATTGTAGTCAGTGGAGGAAGGGCCGGATGTGGTATTACTGTGAGGACCCTGACCGCTGCATTCTGGACCAGCTGCAGTTTCCGGATCAAGGCCAAGGGCAGGCCTGCGTAGAGCAAGTTGCAGAAGGTCAGTCTAGAGATGACCATCACATGGATCACTGTGGCTAGGTGTTCTGGGGCCAAGTAGGGTGCTAGTAGTTTGGCTTGGCAAAGATGGTAGAATTCCAGTCACACTGCTCTCGTGACCTGAGCTTCCATTGAGAAGGAAGCATCCAGGATCACACCCAAGTTCCTGGCAGAGTGAGCCAGGATGGGCAGGTGCACTTCCTCACATGGTCCCTTCCTACCCAGCCACAGGACCTCCATCATTGAAGGGCTGAGCTTCAGACAATTTTCCTTGAGCCATCTAGTCACTGCTTTCAAGCAGCTGGCTAATGCTTCTGGGGGAGAGTCAGTCCTGTCAGAAATCAGGAGGAAGAGCTGGGTGTCATCTGCCTACGTTCAGTTCATGATACCTCATTGCCAATAGCAGAAACCTTGCAACAGTTTCAGTTATTTCTGGAATTTGATTAGACATGAGGAAAACTACCTTAAAATGATCAGATTGATGTTTCTTATCACTAAGCAATGAGCTAAGAAATTTAAGATAAATATTAGAGCACAAAGGACAATACAAAAAGACATGAGCTGGAATCTCTAGTGATTTCACTATTAGGGTGCAGTTTTGATAAATCATCTTGGAAATGTCTCCTACCTCAGTGCTGCTTTTAGGTTATGTCAATAACCACTAAAAGTTTAGCTATGTTTAAATACTAATTATTCATTTTACTGGAGTTTCAAGATTATTATAAACAAAAGTCTTGTGGCATTTTATTAATCTTTACATTATCAGTCTTGAATAATCTTTCATGGTCTCAAATCATTTTTGTCTAATTTGATGAAGAGGCCTTAAAAGCATATCTGAACGTATAAATAAAAGGGGAAGGGGGTGGTGGGGTAGGCAGTCCCATTCGTGATTGGCTGTCCATTCAGTGAATGGCCTGTCAGGTGGGATGTCCTGCCCCTGGCTGCATCCCCCTCCAACTTCTTCCATGTGGAAGAAATCCTAGCCCGTGGTAAACTGGGCAGCCAGCCCTCATCAGGCCTGCCTGGTGCAGGGGAGAGATAGAAAGGAGTCTCTGCCAGCAACTCCCCCATCCCAAAAAGGCCCGCTGCGACCTCTCTAAGCCTAGGCAGGGCCTACCCAGGGTGGGGGGTGGGGGAAGAAGGCAGTCCCCATCAGTGTTCCCCCTGTCCAGAAAAGGCCCATCAAAGCCTCCCCATGCCTCAGTGGGCCTACCGAGGGCAGGGGGAACACTGTCTTCTTCTCCCTCCCCTGCCCTGGGCAGGCCTGCCGAGGCCTCGGCAGGCCTTCCTGGGGCGTGGGGGAAGAAGGGAGACTCTGCCAGTGCTCCCGCCCCCGCTCCAGGCTTCAATAGTCCTTCCCGGAAGGGAAGGCTAGTGCACGTTGAACTTTTTAATATAACAGCAGGTTTTGCTAGTGTTCGTATAAAAAGCTGTTAGGTGCTACAAGACATTGATTTTTGTTACAGCAAATTTATATCACTCTATTTCTGATTTGCATAGGAAGAGCCGGAGCCTTCAGCATCTAAGCCTCCTTCAACAAGCACACCTGGTAAGTTGTATAAATAAGGTAATGCAAAATATTTTGTAGTTTTGTGTGTCCAGAGGCTTCAGGGGAAGAATAATTGTGGTAACTAATGTGAGATTTTTCTCCCTTGAAACTCATTTTTTTCATGACCAGTTTCCTAGATTCATTCATTTTTCCAAGATTTTAGGTATGACATTTTTCTAGTTCTACATCTAGAAGCTGTTTTCTGTTCAAGAAAGCAAAATAATAATCCATATAATATTGAAGCTGTTGTTAACTATAATCAAAAGTTCATGTAAATGTATAGTATTTGAGCTTGTTATAACAGTGTGTATTTGGTGTACAATGGTTAGGTTAAATTCATGTCTAAAAGAACTTATTACAAAAGTGAGAAGGATGTCCTTATTTTCCAAAATATGAAAATAAGGAAAAGATGCAAAAATTGAATAAATATCCCGAATAAATGAGTTCTCTTGATGGTTAAGTTGAAAACTTGTGTATCCCCAAAGTCTTTATAGTGCAGTCCTAAATCAAGTTGACGTCAGTGGACTTAGAAGGGTGTAACTGTGTTTAAAATGTCATTGTTTGGAATTTGTTAACATAAATCTAACATCCATTGACTTTGTCTCATGCAGAACTAACAAGGAAGCCTTGGGAGAGAACAAACACAATGAATGGAAGTAAATCTCCTATTATTTCAAGGTATTTGTCACCACAAATATTTGGATCATAACTATTTTACAGAAGTGTTTTAGACATTAGATCTTCTGTTTTCAAATGGTACTTAGGAGAGGGAAGGAATAGAGCCCTTATAATCCTTAAATGCCCCATACTGAACCAACCAGTTTGGATTAACCTTTCTCCCACCTGTGAAACTTGTAGCCATTTAAACCCAACAGCCTGGCAGGTCTGCTTGTTGGCGATTACATTTAAATGGCCTGAACAAGCGACCGAACCAGGCAAAAATCTGATAAATGTTCAAGGAAGGCGCCTTCCCTGAACGATAGTTTGGGGACTCCAAATGAGTTCAAATTCATGATGTATTTTGGCTCATTAAAAGGTTCATGCCTATCCCTAAGTCTGACAACCCCACCACCAACAGATAAGGCCCACCATTACCAGAGTTTGGTTTCTCATTTTGTGATCAAAATTCACCCCATTATGACAGTGTTTATTATAGTCAGTTTAGAACCTGGTGACAGTATATGTTTAAAAATGTTGAATTATGATTAATACATTCTCAAATCTCTGTGTGTTTCTTTATAGACCAAAATCTGCAGCATCTTCTGGGCAACCCAGTACAAATGGAGTACAGTCTGAAGGGCTAGACTATGACAGATTGAAACAGGTATACATCATATTCGTAGTAATTTTTACTAAACATTTTTACTAAAAGTTTCAGGCTGTAGCCAAAGAAAACCTGATCCAAAAGGAACCATCTTCTGGAAACATGTTCCACTTTGTGTCTTCTCAAAGGAGAAAGAATATCATCGCAAAAGCGGCACATTGCTAACTGAGACCAGAGAGTTAGTGTACAAGTTTTCATGCCATGAGGAAAAACAAACTATAGTTCCTTCCAAACCTAGTTGTTGTTGATAAAATAAGGTTCCATTGTCTTACATAATATCCTACCCAAACATTGAACATGAATATCACAGTGGTGGATGTGTGCATAACAAAAAAAAATCCAATACAATTGCAGAATAGAAAAATAGAATTAACACCATATAGGCAATGGTTGAAAAGATAAATATCAGCTGACTTTTGTAGTTTTCTCAGGTTTCTCACAGAGAGATACACATCTTGCTGTGATGGACCTCTGAAGATGCCAGCCACAGATGCAGGTGAAACATTAGGAGCAAAAACTTCCAGAACATGGCCCTACAACCTAAGAAAATTACAAAAGCCAGTAGATTCCAGCCATAAAGACCCTTGACAGTACAATTATAAATATCAACATTTATAAAGTATGTACCATAAAATTAATTTTTGTGTACAACTCGGAAAAAAATTGATGAAGATTTTTTTGACCTCTGCCGCCATATGTAATTTAATTTATTTCTTTATTGGCTTCTGCATTTAGGACCTACCTGCTTTAATGCTGTGGCAATTCATTTTGCAGGCCTAGAACAGGACATAGCTACAGCTGTGCCAGTATCTTGGCTATTACCTTTTTTCTTCTAATAGTCTGAACACATGAAGTAATTTTGTTGTACTTACTGAAGAAGATATTACAGTCAGTATCAAAAAGAGCCATATCTAGGAGCTTGCATTTTTGTACAAATGCTGATATTAATGGTCCTTTGTTACCTTCCATTGATATTTTCTATTTATAGCTGATATTCATCCTTGCTAGTAACTGCTTTTTCCTTCGCCTTACCTGCATTTAACCTTTATCAAAGCAGTGTTAGCCAAGATTTTGGTTCAATCAAGATTTGTAACCTTTATTTAATGTTGGTTTCAAATTCTGTATTAAAAAATTTAGAATGGAAAGACACTACTGTCTGTCATTGCGGATTACAGCTAAGGTGGGGAGGGGGCTGGAGGAAGATTGCACAGATCCTATGGCTAGCGCTTAATCATTTAACAAATTTTGAGTCCAGTAACATCTTTAAGACCAATAAAGTTTTATTCAAGGTATGAGCTTTCGTGTGCATGAACAGTTCTTCAGATACAATGTCCAATGTCTTAATTGTTTAGCCATGGTTAATAAATCAAGTGTTATAAGTACAATGCTAAGTATGGCCTTCTATGACCACTGAAGCCAGTGTAAGTCACTCTGTATCTTAGTATGGCACTGTATCTATATTGCCCCTAATTCTGTGTCTGTAGTAGAACAAAGTTTGAATCTATAGTGGCACCTTTAAGAACAACAGACTTATTCTAGTTAGAAGTATTGTGTGTGTGCACACTTCTTTGGATACATTGAAACATGCTACCCACCTGGGTAGATCTGTAACGTACATTGCTGGCGATATATAGTTTTACTCTTGGATTGACTTGTATTTTGAACTTGTAGCTTTTGAAGTTAGAGTAGACAAATTTTCAAAATTAACAAAGATTTGATACCTTTGGGATTTCTTTAGGCATTTAACATTTTTTTAGACATTTAACGTTTTAACTCTGTTCTGATACCATAGGATATTTTAGATGAAATGAGAAAGGAATTAACAAAACTAAAAGAAGAATTAATTGATGGTGAGTATTTGAATTTGTGACTATTCTCTGGATTTTTAAGTTCAAAATTGTAGGAATAGGGTAGAATTTAATCTGACATTTCTATCCCACTTTTCTCTTTACTGATCAATGCAGCTTACAAATTGTTCTATTAAAACTGTAAATATAATATACTTCAAAACTATATGCTGAATGTTTAGATCCCACTAAATGCTTTTGCAAAAGGATAACTTCACAAAATCTTTAAAAAAAAAAAAGCTGAACCTCCAGAGATGATGCCCCTCTTAACTCCTCAGGGAATGACCATCTGGAAAACAAAAAGCCTCTGTCCAATTCCACATAGGCGGAAAAGGCTGAGAGGGCGGTCATATGGAAGTGGGGGCAAATACCCGCTTCCACATGACGCAGCCGCTGGGCAGGCCCCCTCCCGGGCCTGCTGTGGATCAGGCCCTCAGTTGCCCCAGGCTAAGGGAACATGGGAGAATCTGCATTCCCTTAGCCGCTATGGGGGCCAAGAGGGCCTGTCCTTCAGCAGGTCCACATGGCCAAGAAGGAGCCAAAGAATGCCGCGGTTGGCTTCATGGTGTTTTGCCACACTGCGGGGCAGACCAGAGCATTTTATTGTACAGAAGGTGGTAGTTTGTGGAATGCAATCCCACTCTCCTGCAAAATAACCCCCCTGCGGGGGGGGGGCACACAGCAGAACTATTCTGTCACTGTTTTGTCCCAGGGGCACACATTTCAGCGCCAGAGCAGATCTGGCTCTGAAATTTGTCCTCCATGGGGACACAGTAAACTGTGGAGCTTTATGCTTTGCAACACCGCATCACCAGCGGCCCGGTACAGCTGCTGCCATGCAGAATGGGTCAAAGTATGACAAATGAGCAGGCCTGCTGGGAGGTGGGGGGTGAAAATTATTAAAATGTAGCAGAGCAACATTGGTGCATTGTAACCAGCATACAGTCTCCCCCTTCCCATACTTAAAAATGGTTGGAGTCCTTAAAAGCTTACAGTATTCTGGATTGCTGGTGGGGAGGGATTTGGGGTGAAGATATGTACTTCTTAGTGTTTTGTCTACAAACCTACTCTCTCCTAGGGGTTCAAGGAGATCTTTTTCCTTTCTTTCCTCGCCCCCTTTTACCTTTTAACCTGCCCTCAGTATTTACTACCGTCAGTATTCTTTGTCTCTTGTAGTTTAACAGCATGCTTATCCTCAAGTCATTTTTGGATTGTTTTTGTATAAAAGTATCTCCTTTGGTAATTTTCCAAATATGCAGAAATCCTTATCTTGTCTCTTGGCAACTCTTCTGCAGTGCCATGATGACTGGCCCTCAGCCATGAACTCTGCAATTAGAAGGAGCAATCTGAACCTGCAAGTAATCTTAGTGTGAGAGGAAAAGGAATTTTCTTCCCATCAGCAACCCAAAATCTTTCCCCTGTAATTCTATGGTCACTTGAGTGCTTGAGTAGGCTAGTTATCAGTGGAGTGGGCCTGCCTTGAAAAGATAATTGAAGAAGTGAGTCCAGATTTGAAAGTGTGTTCCAGATTAAAATAGGGTATATTAGTCATTGTTGTAAGACTCTGCTCCCTGTGTTCATACAACCAAGTATGTCTCTGTAGTTGTCCCTGTTATATGTAGCTGTTATATGCTACCCTTAGGGGTGAAGCCCTGAGGAGTTTTATGCAATAGCTCGATCTTGGTTCTACAATTAAAAGCCTTGGTTCCAACCACTTTGGGAATTCTCATCTTACAGCTTGGTCATTTCAGACCAGTATGTTATATAAATTCTTGCAATCATTGTGCCTTTCAGCAGTAATGCCAGACTACATTTTCTTGATAGGCGAGTTATCTTAACTGTGATTAAATTGTAATCAAAACAATCTACTCCCCCCTGTATTTTTGCAGCTAACACTATTTTTCTACCTCTTTCAAATCAGCTATCAGACAAGAACTGAGCAAGTCAAATTCAGCATAGAAAGACTAGGACTAAGACGTTGTGACCACTGGTCTTGGTATAAAATCAACTACATTTTATGAGCTGTTTAGAAGAATGCGGAACACCCAATTGGAAGAAGGGGAAAGCAAGATTATGAAAATTTTCAGACATCACTCTGGTGGTCTACTATTTCCCTTTGCTGCTGTTTTCTGACTTTTCAACAGGGTGGGAAATGGTCTTAAGTTGCAGTAATGATTTATGCAGAAACTCCTATACCTGTCAAGACAAGATCACAGTGCATTGAATGTTTTCATCTCAAGATGAAGCCACGCACCTCACAGTTCATTGTTTAAGACATAAAAAAAGA
Source organism: Paroedura picta (assembly GCF_049243985.1). Classification (NCBI taxonomy): domain Eukaryota; kingdom Metazoa; phylum Chordata; class Lepidosauria; order Squamata; family Gekkonidae; genus Paroedura; species Paroedura picta. The sequence goes on along the minus strand of NC_135369.1, from coordinate 61,981,669 downwards.
AAAGCTTGAAGGCTTTTCAGAGAGGTTTTCTTTATTCATGAAGGATTTAGCAAGTTATACTGTTGTACTGCAAGAATATCTCAGGTTAGTCTTCCTATCATATTTGGTATTTCCATTAATAATTTAAAAGATCAAACATGAATTCAATTAGCAAAATAAAGAACAGATGACAGGACTGTGTGTTGTAACACAATATTGGTGTATAAGAGATTTAGGATATTGTACTTGATAAAGTTTTGGAATCTTATGATAGGAAGCCTCTCTTGTTAGCCTTCATACAGTTTCATAGGGGAAAATGTAAGTGCTGTCCAGAGTATAAAGATGTAGATGCCTTCCTAAATTGTAATGCTTTACCAAATCTTTCTCCAGAACACAAATCAATTGTCAAATATAAATGGTTAGATTGTTAATAGACTTACCATAGGTTTTCGAGCTTTTTTAAGATTTATGCATGTAGACATTTTTGTAATATAAAACAACCGCAGAGTTGGCTTTTTAATTTAAAACATCCTTGCATGCCACAAATATTAAATAGCCTTTTTTCAGTAAGGCCTAGTTACTGCCCAGTTAATATTTGGGAGATAGAGAATTGGAAATAGGGATAATTTTTTTATTTAAAATAATAATTTGTATTAATTACTGCACTATTTTTCCTTATATTGCATGCATGTGTGATAATAAGGAAAATGTTGTGACCTATCAGTAACCATGTTAAATAGAACCAGGTACTTAATACTTTTTTGTATCATTTTCTTTAATTCTTTGTATTTCAAATTTAGTAATGCTTCAGAAACAGTTCTGGAAACTCCAGTCAGTTTTGCTGCTTTTCTTAACTGGGCCTGAAGTTAAGCATCATAATTATAAAAATTATATTTGGAAATGATTTAAGATACAAAGAGAATGGATAGCATTCTTTCTATAGCAGTTGCTTTCACCTGTGTATTGAGACAGGTTTGGTTTAAGTAGGAAGTGAAATATTAGAGCTCATGCAACCATGATGGTCCCAGAGATTGTGATGAGAAGACACATTCCTTTCCTCCTGCGACGTTCTTCCCACCCTGCCTGCTGTAGCTATGCTTAATGAGCTTCCAGCTATAGTTTCAAATCCTTCTAAAGCAGAACTCTGATTAGCATTAACTTTTACAGTTAGTGCTCATGCATCCCTTAATCCTGATTAAGTCCAGCAAAGAGGAATTCACACTAGAGAGCAGCAGAGGGGTTGGGAGGGTGATTCTGCAACCTGCTCCCAGTCTTATGCTTTAACCCTTGGTAACTAACAATCAAACCTAGACAAAACGACAAGGTGAATGAGTCTCAAGAACAATGGTGGCAATTGTTTTATTTCTAGGATGACAGATTTTACTTTCCCTGTGATGTTCATCTCTTATTCCGGGATCTAAACATTACTAAAATATACCAGACAAACTGAAGTGTTTTTTTGGGGTGTTTGGGTGGGGGGCTGGTATCCTGCAACTAAAAATTAAGCAATTTGGCAAATTAAGTGCAACAATAATTTATTGCATCTTGAATATTCAGTTATTACAGTGCCATATTTATTTTGTGAGCTATGCTGATTTTAAAATAACCTGCCATTTTGGACATAATCTGTTTCTGAGATTTCCGACTTCCATCTAGCTTAGTTGTAAGGAAGCTTTAACGAGCATATCCTCTCAAGTGTTGAACACCAAAGCAAATTTAACAGCATTTGGTTGCTGCTTGAATGAGAAGATTCTCTATCCTCCCTCTTTCTGTATGATGGAGGAATGGCTTATAAAGTATAATCCCAGTTCAGTGGTTACTTAAAAAAAAAGTTCTCTGCATGCATTAGTTGAAGGCATTTAGATCTAAAGATAAGCAAATGCTGTTGCTCTCAAATTAAGGAGGCACTTTCATCTTTTAAGAAGTAACTTTTAGGTTTAAACAGTATAACTTTAATAGCTTACTCTTGTCAGAAATCATGTTTGATTTTGTTTGTAAAGAAAATTCAGAGATCGCTTATGAGAATGTTATAGGTGTCCATGGTCCAAAGCTAAGAAAATCAAGTTACTAGGTTATGAATGAAACTGGTTAATGCACTAAACGTTTTGTGCCTTGGTCTAAAATTAACATGATTTCTGTGTAAAAGAAAAAGAGACAGTTCGGTACTCTTTCTACATGCATATTTACAAGATCCTCAATTGGACCGTTCCAGGGAATCCAGTTTGATAAACTGTAAATTCATGCTGTTGTATTAGCAGCTATGCCATTGCCAGATATTTCTGTAATTAAAATGAGCTACTAAAGAAGCAGCTTCGGTTATTTTAATTACTGTTCTTGGAGGGGGAAAATGATGGTTCCTGTGCTTTTGTACAGTGGATGCCTTAAGCTGAATATGGTTTAGGGGATCACTTTTAATTCCAGGAAGGTTTTGCTTTCCTCAACACTGTGATCTGATCTGTGATAAATCTGTCCTATCCATACACAAGTGGCTGACAAATTAATTGCAAACAAACTGAATGTACAAATCTTAGTGCTGGTGCTGAAATCTCTTCAGAGAGTTGTCATGAAACAAAGTTCATTGTTCAAAAAAGTTTTGCAAGCCTCAAGTGTCAATCAAAACTGAAGATGAAACACTAATGAATGTTGAATTTTCATGCATTTAGTTTTATCTCCTTTTGAGTTTTTCAGTTCTCTGCTATTTTATCATACTGTGTCATGTTAAAATTTCTTAAATGCTAACTTTGTTTTGTTTGAGCAGATGAAATAAAATTGCAATATATACATGCTGTTGCTACTGTTTGTGAAATTTGGCTTACTGTGGAATACCAAGACCATTCTTATCATGTTGAAACAACCTGATTTCTTTGATTTGTAATATGTTGCTGATGCCCTTCTAAGTTTATAACTTTTGAAATGTGCTACCACCTCACGGAAATGTAAGGCAGTATGGTCATAACTCAACACTGATTCTTAATCTAAGCAATTACTGCAATTTTCCTAATTTGAATTGCTTCCCCTTGTTTCAAGGTACATGTACATAAATCACACATGCACATAAGTTTCACCTGAACACTGTAGTTCATACTATTTGCTTTGACAGTTTCCATTTCCTGTCGTCTTTACTGACATTGTATGTTGAGTATAAAGTTTCACTTCCTCTGTCAAGCTTCATCACTATCAGAATACTTCTAGAGATGGGTTTTACAGTTTATCTACATAATAAGTTTTTTATATGAAAAGCTTCCCCAAATGCAAGTTTGAAATAAACTAAAACAAAATGCAGATAGTCAGGTCAAACAAAATTATAGAGTTGTCTGAGAATCTGGACAAAATAATATCAGGCAAAAGATAACCTACAGATAACTGTAACAATGCAAATAAAAGTTTGAGATGGTAAATTGTCATCAACTAAATAAGGAGGCATCTGACTGAATAGTTAGTAAACCCAAGATATAACCAAGAAGCCCTAGAGACGTAGGAGGGATAGTATTTTGATGTTGAGTTGTATAGCTCCTCCTCAAGGTTTCAGCTGCTGTGTTGTGTGTGTGTGTTGTAAAGTGTTTGAAACAATAATTGAATTTTCTTGCACATATAAAATTTAATCACTCAAGGGATGGAGTGTTTTTAAAATGAATGCATTCTTATAATAAAGACTCACCATGTAACTTTTGTTGAGTGCTCTTGAGACTGAAAAGTGATAGAGCACCTAAACTGTCTTCTCACAGCTTAGCTCACTACAACCATTTCTTTTTCCATTTGCTACATGTCCCAGAGTGACCTGAGTTCATCATCAATCTTCTGTGCTGTCCCACATGGGGACTGCACATGGTCAGGCTTGCCATCAGAGAAATTTTTACAGCTAAGAGGTAGTCTGGCGGATCAGCTCTCTCATGATTTGGATCCAGAACAGCTAGCAATGTTTCCATTGTCTCAGCCTCAACTGTCTATGCGATGGCCTTCAGACCCATATATGATGTCTCCTGGTTATATGGAGGAACTGAGTGACAACAGCGCATTACAGAGAAGTAAATTTGTATCCCTGCCACCTTCAGCGATTATCTGATGTAGACCATTGTCTCCAGTACTGTTGGGAGAAGATTTTGTGATGGGATCTGATGGTAAGCCCCCCACTTCCTAAGGGAACCTATTCCATTGCTGAACTACTTTGTGAATTTTTTTCTGAAATCTAGCTGGTGCCATTCTAAACATAGTATAAACCTATTACGGCAGGTACTATCCTCTGCTGCTAACAGGAACCATTCTCCTGATGCATTCTTTATGTGGGAGAGGATCTGGATTCTTTTTGTGGTTCTTGGAGCTTCTGTCTTGGGATAAGTGACCCCTTACCAAGGTCCTGCATGCTGAAGCTTTAAAACTCTCCAAGCAACAGATTAATGCAGATTGACATTCTGTGGGTTTTGCGGCACGTCATAGCAAGTTCCATTGTACTTAGATGCCATATATGGTTAAGGCCAACAGCTTTACCTATAGAAACTAAGCACAAGATCAGCCACTTACTATTTGAGGGTTACACGCTTTTCTCAATGAGAACTGATGAGACACTCTTTAATAAAGAAAAATGAGCAGACAACTTAGTCACTGGGAGTGTTTCAACCAGGACCTTCCCAATTCAAGCAGAGGCTGTTTGTACGGCAGTCCTGTCACCCATATCTAAAGGATTGCCACTATACAGACCACTTGGGGTCCCAGTATCCTACCTCTAAGCCAGTGGTCCCCAACCTGCGGGCCGCGGCCCGGTGCCGGGCCGCGAAGGCCATGGCGCCGGGCCGCAGCTCCCTCTCCCCGCCCCCTCCCGCAGTAAAAAACTTCCCAGGCCGCAAGCTTGCGGCCCGGGAAGCTTCTTACTGCGGGAGGGCAGGGAGAGGGAATCGGGGCCGGGCCGCACCCGTGTGGGCGCGGCCCAACGCGGGGGCGCGGCCCGATGTGCGGGGGCGGCTCGCTGGCACGGCCCGATGCGGGGGAGCGGCCCGATGCGGGGGCGCGGGCCGCGGGCCGCGCCCCAATGCCCTGCCGGTCCCCAACCTCAGAAAGGTTGGGGACCACTGCTCTAAGCCATCAATCCCACATCAGGGTTATCAGAGATGCAAGGGTTCTAGTAGATTTAGGTAATCCCACCAACTGGCCCCATTTCAGAAATCTACCTTCTGAATAGTGCTGGGTTCACTGCCTGTTAAGATTGGTTAACACCACTGTACACTGCCTGGGAGGTTATTAGCTCCAACTCATCAGTCTTATCCATAATTAGATTAGGTTATAAGAGTTCACCATATTTGTTATCCCTGAGGGGAGGGTATTTAGGCAGTACCTAAATTATCCCATACCTTAACTCTCTCAATTGAGAAGGGTACAATTGAGAAGTAGTCTGATGCTCAGGCAACTAAGAGTTTTTTCTCCAGAATTTTTTAAAGTTTGAAAGTATATCTATAAATTCTGTGTGGTTTCCATTCCTTATGTTTTACAGTTATTAAAGCACAATTGTTGGTTTATAATTCTTGACCTGAAGGATGCATATTTTCATATTTCCATTCATCCTCAACGCCATAAATGTCTACGTTTATCTTGTTAAAGGTGTGCGTTTCAGTACATTGTCTTGCCAGTTGGGTAGACCACAGCATCCAGGGTTTTTAAAGTGTCTAGTCCCAATGATTGCTCATCATTTATAATCATTTATAAGACTCTCATATATTTCCATTTTTGGACAATTGGCCGCTGGTGTCAGATTCCAGGGAACAATGATTAAAGTATGACTCCCTAGTCTTGGAGACTTGTCAGAGGTTGAGACTCCTGATAAACTGGGAAAAGTCCCATCCCAGAGGAGGGCATTTATTGGGGCCAAGATGGACTTTGTAATAAATAAGATATTTTTGCACTCTTAACAGAGTACAAGCTAGAAAATTTTGCTCCCAAGCAGAGTAAGACATAGGTTCCCTAGGGGATGTGTCCCAGTTTTGTTGGGGCCCTTTTTAAAACATGTTCCTCCCATTACCACTATTTATAAGTAATAGAAAAATCCAGGAGAAAAGAATCGAATATGATCTTGATGGCTCCTTTTTGTCCCCATCAGATTTTGTTTCCAATCCTTATGGATCTTTCCCAGGGACTGTACCGCCCAAGCGGCCATATTTATTCTGTATCAATTAGGTGTTCCATTACAACCTAGGTTTTCTCAACCTGATGGTTTGGGATAGAGATTTAATATTTTCACAGCAAGAGGTTAACAACGTACTTCTTACTCATGCAAACTGACACCTAAAAGGTCCTATTTGTATAAACTGAGGCAGTTCTCTCTGGTGTAGAAAAAGATTTCTCCAGATATTGCTTCATTGCAGGTTATATTTGAATATTACTTATCCCTGATGAATAAGGGTTTTTTTCATCATCAAAAGGTTATTTGGCTGCAATCTCTTGTGGCCATACGGAAATTGCTTTGGGGGGGGGGGTGTCTCCCATCATTAGTCCAAAATATTTCTGAAAGCTTGATGTAATTTTTGTCCCACCTAGAGACCAATTGGTCCCACAGTGGTCTCTTTCGGTGGTGTTAATGCAGTTGATGTGTAAACCTTTGAGCCTCTTGCCACACGTTTCTTGGTAAACTTTATCTAAGAAAGTATGTTTTCTAGTGTCTGTTGCATCAGCCAGAAGGGTGAGTTAGCAGCCCTTCAAATGGGTAAACTATTTCTAAAGATTTTTCCTGAGATGGTAGTCCTCTTACCCACCTTAGGCTTCTCCCTAAAATAATTTCGAGGTTTCAGCTATCCCAGGATATTATTTTGCCTGTCTTTTTCTTGCTTACATTCCTTAGAGTTGGAAAGACATCGTTAATTTTACCTAAAAAGAACACTAGAATTCTATAGGAGCAGAAATCTACTTGTATGCTTCACTAGTCCCAATAGAGAAAAAATAGCACTATCCCAAACCTTGTTATAGTGGATTTTCTCTATTATTAGATAATGCTATTTTTTTAGTCAGTGTACCACGCCCAGTAAGCATTCATGCCCATTCTACAAGGGCCATAGCTTCTTCAGCCAGCTATCTTTGATGGAATATCACTGAAGGTTTGCCAAGCTGCTACTTGGTTGTGAGCAGACATTGGTACGCCACTATGCTTTGGATTTGCAGGCGAGATGAAAAGCTCAAGTGGGGAAGGCAGTACTAGATTTGCTGTTCAAATAGGTGAGCAAACCCCACCTTTCTACTGAGTAGCTTGTTAGAATCCCCACGTGGGACTGCACAGAAGATCAATGATGAATCTAGGGTTGCACTTATCGACAACTATTGTTCATCAAGTATCTTCTGTGTAGGCACACATACCCTCGCTTCTGCTGTGCTGCATGCTTTGCTTTGGTAACACCAGAGATACTGAGGGTGGGGAGGTGCTGCTGCCTGGAGGCATGTGGCACCTGGGTGGGAATGATCTCCTGGTTCCAGCACACAGCACTTCCTAGAGGTGCATAGCTGTAAAACCTTTTCCAATGGCAGGCCTGCTCATGTGTAGTCCCCATGTGTGCCTGTACAAATGATACCCAATGGACAATAGTGGTAAATACCAATCCTATTTTCGTAATCCTATGCTGAAAACATTTGTCTGAGATAAATACAAAATGTAGTAGTAGCAAGGACTGCTTCTACATCTGAAATCCCACATCCTCCTTCCATACTTTCTGAAAGGAGCCGTTGCTGTTTAAGTCTGCCTGTCCTCCCGTTTTATGGCCCTCCACACTTCTCAACTAATATACAATCAGACTGTTGTTCCTTGCTAGGTGAGTTGTCTCATTCCAACTGCTGCCTCATCTTTGTCTTCTCAATTTATGCCAGTCGTGTTATTGTGATGCTGGTGATGTTGGTAATTGACAGAAAAGTTATGCTTAAGCTAATAGTAATGCTGATATGGTATCTAAGGCAAACATAAGGAATCACATCCAAAGGTGATGTTCCATTGACTTAAGAGAACTTATGTTAATGGAATGGCAGATTCTTTGGTAGGGAAATGATTTGTGTTCATTTCCTTTCTCACAGCAGACTCCTTCTCCCTCACATACTGTTCATGAAAATCCCATATCCTCCAACAGCAGAATGCCAGGGCTCTCAGTCAGATACTGTGGGAGGGGAGATCTAGAACATTTTTTCAATCTGTGCTACAGGTGTAAGGTTTGAGATCTAGTCCAAGGCTAAATCTAGCACAATTGGCTGTTGCGTGTGTGTACTTGGTAGTGTTTTTGTTTTTTTTTAATTACTGAAGCCTCTTGGAACAAAGTCTAAAGTTGTTCTATAATTTATGATCACAATGGTATAGATCAGGCTTTCTCAACCAGGGTTTTGTGAAACCTTGGGGTTTCTTGACAGCCCCGGAAGGGCTTCCCAAATGGGTGGGTGTTAATTTTAATGTATTTTAAAATTTTGTTAAACATTTATTTGGTGATATGACCATATATGCTCATGTTGATCCCCCCTCCCAAAATGGCCAATGATAGGCCTGAAGGACAAGGGCCCTTGGTGGGCATGTACACAGCTATGCTTCCCAACTCCATTCCGCACAATCACACCACTTCTAGGGTTCCTCAAAGCCTGAAGAACGGTTCAGGGATTTCTCAACAGTAAAAAAGTTGAGACAGGCTGGTATAGGTACTGAGCATTTGGTGAACAATCTCCCAAGGTGGTAGAAAAAACTGCTTTATGGTATTTGTTGGAAAACATACCATAAAATCAAGGGAGCAGTCTACTTAGTCTAGGCAGGAAAAACACAGTGAGGTTTTTTTTTTAAGTTATTTCAATTTGAATAATTACATGATACTGGCTATAGATAGTGGGTGGTTTAGAACCGAAGAAAAAGTAGAAGTGGCAAATTAAACAATGAGCTTCAGAAACTGGATCTCATAATTACCAGGTATTTATTAAATACAGAATAGTTAATGTTTCCTGCCTTGAGGCCTGATGACATAGTAGGGAAAAGTATTGAAAGGTTTGGTATCCATCTGAGGCAGCCAAGGAGATCAGAGGCAGTATGAGAAACCTGTGTTGCCTCAGGGCACACAGCATAAAGTAAAAATGATGTGATCTGCTGGGCAGGCCTCCTAAATACACCAATTCATGGCATTTGCCTAACTGAACTTACTATACACCAGTCATAATAACAGTAGGGATTTTTATGGGAAATGCCCTGTTTCCAGCTATCCCCAAGACACTTTATCCAATTACAGAAAGCAAAGCTGGCATGATAGGGCTTGGGCAGCTCTCTACTAAACTGGATGGGATAAACAAGATTTAGTAAGAGTGTTGGCATAACCAGAAAAAGGGCAACCGCTATCTAGGAAACATAAGCCTATCCATATAACAAATCCCCAACAAAGTTGCCTTTTTTGAATATCTTAAAAAGAGTTTAAAAACTGAAGATGCTGTTGATGTTCTTAAAAAACAATCAATTTTAAAAGAAGAAGCCATTTTCTTAAAAAATTGGCTAACAAGACACACCTCTTCTTGCACAAAATATCTGCAAGAGCTTTAAAATGTCATGACCTAAAAATGTTTTAGAAACTCTTGAAAGACCCATGTAATTACTTAAAATGAGATTGCCTAATTGAGTTGATTGTGTTTCCTATTACGAACCATAGCTTCAAGCTGGAATGCAGAAACTGGAAGGAAAGGCCACGTTTGGCTTTTTCATAAAATACAACACAAGGAGGAAGGAGACAGCAAACCTAAATCCGCAAATTATTGCCTTCCCTGCTCTCCTTTTAAGGCTTCTTATCTGCCTACAAATACAAAACAAATCATTAGTTATTTGAATAAAGTAGCAAACATTTATCACTGCTTGGATTATCTAATGATTCGTGACTGTGTTCTCTATGTTTGTTTAATAAATGTTGCCTAACATCATGAGTTAAAGTTTAGTAAAAAGCACATAAATGAGAGTTATCACTTAGACTCATAGCTTCCTTGTGTATGAGAGCAGACTAGTCATGCAAGTACATGGAAGGGATACTTTTGCCCATTCTTGAATCTTCCGTAGTATTGGATTCTGTTCCATTGCTAGGTCTTAACATTCCTGTATTAACCAATCAACCCCACTTTATATGTATCTTCAGCAATAATGTGTTATGAGATTCAGAAAGATTGTCTTACAGACTCACTGCTGGACCTTGCATTTGTAACACAATCCAAGCTAATCTACAGCTAAAATAATCATAGAATGACAATTTACAATGTCTCTTTATATTGCTTGATAATATAAATTCTAGATCTGCATATAGATTTTCCTAGGCAGCAATCATGCTCTATTATATAAATCGGTCTTAAAGCCCACTAAAGTAAAATGTTAACATTATCTGGCAAAGTAGCAATGTTACATAAATTCTTCAATAATTTTTATACTGATAAGTATCTAATTCAAGAATTAGATTTGATAAAATGTGATATGAACAATTGCATAGCTTAATTTTTTTACAAAACAATCTCAATGACTAGCTTACAATGCAGAATTCCAGTGTACGTATGTAAAGCAAGTATATACATTGATTCATTGATCTGTAAAATATCCATCAATGACCAGTTCCAGTTGTAGCAGTAACTGGGATACAAGCCTGGTGCCAAAGTTACAATGTCAAAAGTTGCAAAATAGGGACAGGGAAGATTGCAAGTACAGAATATGTTCTTGACAAAAGTGCCTTAATTTCACATAAAACTGTATGAAATGCATGCTAATTTTCTGTAACCACTTCTAAATCTAATGTGCATGGTGTTGATTGTAAGTCTGCATTAATCTAATTGCTCAGATTGATGGCTTTCTTCTTTGTTTCTTCCATGCTTTTTGCTTTGCTGGTCTTCTAGATAGTTTCTTACTATGGCTCTTGGAACTGAGTTTCCTTTTGAAATAAAAGCTAATCTTGTGTACAAAGTGAAAGCTGCATTTTTATTACTAAGTGAATTGTACTGTTAAACATATTGTAGAGAGAATGTATACTTGAAGACTGAGAAAAAGGTTTGTGATGTTGTGTGTGTCAAATATATGGAGTCTGAATCAATAATAATAAGGGGAAATCTGCACCCTTTAAAAATAGTGAGATACTTACCTTTTGTTGTCATATTCTGGCCTCTCCACATGATGTCACCAACATGCAGCATCTGAGCAGTAAACAGCCGGATACATCCTCCATTTTAAAGCATTAGTTGGTCAATCCCAAAAAATGGATTCACCAACATATGTAGTGCTACCTACCAGAGAGCAACTAGAGGCCACCAGCAAAAAAATTGTATGGAGGCGAAGAGGCCCTATCTCTGCCACTGATGCCCCGCTCTCGCACCCACCTCCCTCTCCCTACTCCTGGAGACTGGAGGTTTTTTTGTTTGCTTTTAGGTAAACTGCCTTGAGCAACAAATAGACATTCAATCGTGCAGGCAAAGGCCAACAATTTTTCCCCCTCAAAGTTGTAGCACAACTCTAAGCTCCCCCCACCCACCACTTATGGAATCTTGCTTCTTTTAAAAGCCTAACGTCATGAGTTAAAACTTAGTAAAAAGCACATGAATGAGAATTATCACTTAGGCTCATATCTTTCTTGTGTATCAGAGCAGACTAGTCTATGATTAGATGCATAGGCATTTCAATGAACTACTGATTTTTTAAAAAATAGCAGGCATTGCAGGCCTTTTAAAGCATGGAGAAAGGGGATTGGCTGCCTGGCTTGACTGACAATCAAAAAGAGAGAAAAACCTATCCCAAGGCTACTACCAATATTTTCAAAATTTATACAGAATAAAGTAAAACGTCTCTTCTTTCTATGTTGTTTTATTGTAGAATCCAACCAGAATGAATCACTAACAGTTGGATCACTAGCATCCCTACAGTGCAGAGCAAAAGGCCGGGGTATACTTTAAAGCACGGGTAGTCAACCTGTGGTCCTCCAGATGTTAGCAAACGCTGGCAGGGCCTCATGGGAATTCTAGTCCATGAACATCTGGAAGACCACAGGTTGACTACCCCTGCTTTAAACAATTGAATGGGTGTTATAAAGGTATTGAAGTACCAATTTACTTACAAGTGAGAGGAACAACCAATGAGGAAAAATACCCATTGAAAATGGGAGACATCTAGAAACCGTTCTGGTTGGATTCTACAAGGAAACAACATAGAAAGAAGAGACTTTTTACTTTACTTTTCTTTATTCTGTATAAATTTTGAAAATATTGGTAGAAGCCTTGGGATAGGTTTTTCTCTCTTTTTGATTGTAGACACTACAAACCATCCCTTTTGTCTGTATTGGCTTGATTGAGAGGCAGAAGAGAGTCACAGATAAATTGCATTGCCATTTCCAGCAGCACTTGTGGAGGGGGAGAAGTGCAAAATGGTGGCAGAGAAGAGAGAGACAGCAGGAAAAGTGAGGAAGGGCCGGGGGGGGGGGGCGCAATTATATGTAGCATTGTACCACTCAGCTGGCGTAACGCTATTTTTAACAATGTGCGAAAATGTATACCCTGCTTATGCCCTGCTTTTCCCTGGTTGGCTCAGGGCAGCTGACAACAACTTAAAAACCATCATATACATATGGGAAAGATTATAAAGTGCTGACCAGAAAAAAGAAATTTCTCTTGATTTTTTAAAATCAGCAGATCAACAAAACATTTTGAATATATGATTGTATATTATGCTAAAACAAGTCATATTGAGAGCTGCCTCAAAGGAGGGTCAAAATTGTTAAAGGAAGTATTTCTCAATTACATCAGCTGCTTTTCTATCTTCTTAAGATAACACTTTAAATAATCTTCTGTTATGAAAATTCTTGGTTTGCACAAGTATTGTAAAAACAATAATCTACTTTTTAAGTTTTGTATTTGTTTGTTAGTTTAGAAAAGGTATATGCCGCCTTACAAAATAAAACAATAAAAGAGGCCCATAAAAGCTAACCATTAAAATCCAGCAAGGGCATGAAGAAATAATAAAGCAACAGTTTAGAGAGTCACAAAATAGGCTAGAAAGCAAATTATAAAAAAAGAAATATTTTGACTTGGTACCATTAGAAAAAACCTCCAAGTTCCAGGCCCTAGTGGGATCCTACAGGGAGCTGTTCTCTCCCGATTGTTATATAACATCTACATATGTCCCCCTCCCATGCCCAGCTGGTCTGGGATTTTAGGCTGGGTTGCCATCATTACACAGATGACACACAGCTGTTTGTGTTGATGGACATCCATCCAAATCCATGGATTATTTTGTCAAATGTCTGGAAGCCATGGTTGACTGGCTCAAGTGGAGTCAGCTGAAGTTAAATCCAGCTAAGACAGAAGTCTCCTAGCTAGCTCAGGAGATTAACTAGTCTTGACTCTTAATGGTGTATATACACAGCAAAAAAGAAAAACAACGTAAAAAATTGCTCTTCCACAATGATCACTGCTGAACAAGCTAATTCCACATTTTTCTAAAGAGATTCTACAAACCTGAAAGTTCCAGGTTTTAAATGTTCAAATAATAGCAATTAAGGTTAACCAAAAATAAAATTTACAATACCATCCCAGGCAGAGTTACAACCTACTACGTTTTCAACTAATTTAGAAGGGTTAACTCTGCCATCCCACTATTCCTCTATTGTTATACTTTTCAATTAATGAAGAGCTAATCACAGTAATTCATCTTATACTTGTTTCTAGTTGGCATTCTCTCTGGAATATTTTTCTATCCCTTCTCTCTCTGAAAAGCAGTAATAGCTAAGATAGAGATCATACTAAATAGCAGCTGAGAAATATGCCCTTCCTCATGCCACTGTGAGTAAGCCCTGAGGAAAAAGGCATTAAAGCAATTGTTCTGAAGTTGTCTGAGAGACTATCATTTCCTTTTTCTCAACTATGTGGCTTGCGTTAAGCTTGTTCCGGATGTGAGGTAACATATACAAGCTATAAATGCTGCATGCATGTTTCTAACTGAAATGGTAATTTGCTTAGGCCTCCCACAGCACTAAATGTTTATTCAGGGAACTGACCATAAACTTTTAGTTGGTAAACCAATCTTTTAAAATATGCTAAATGGTGTAATATTCATAATGTAGTCCTGGTCTGTATGAACAAGGCAGAAAAGTTACCATTCTAGGGTAGAGGTGACTGTCCAGCATAAAGTTGGGGATGATGGTAGATTTCACTACTTCCACCTCCAACTTCTCTCCAAAGAAATTTACTAGTATAGGGTAGAAGTACATCCTATAATTAATTCCATAAATTCTACCTCATAAAGAAGGACAAGCGTCTTTCTTTTCTTTTTCAAACTTAGCTTCTAGAACTTTTATGAGGTAGAAGGGTGTGTGAGGTGGTGGTGGTAGAATTCTGTTGTTTTCTTCACAATTTGATGCTGAAAAATATCAGCCACCTCTGAGCAGCTTCTTCTGAAGAAAACTTGTATATTGCTGAATTTTCTCCAGCAAAGATAAAATCAACTTGTGGGTGTCATTTTTCAGTGGGAAAGCAAAGGCAGGAAAGGGTTAAATAATGTCTCCCCTCCCATGCCATTCTTCCAATTCAGAAGACATCCTTAGCTGCATACATGTTTGAGAATGATTACTGAAGTAAATGTTACTTATGTTAATCTAAAATAATTTTTAGTCACCTTCCTCTCTTATGGAGCTCAAGGTAGTTTACAATATTAATAAAATGCATATACTTAATAAATGCAGTCCAACTGTCTTCAGGTGCCTTTTAACAACTGAACATGAGGGGACCATGTTCTTCTACTGAAAAGGTCCTTTCTTGTCTACCCATTGCAGGAGCTTCTTTGGCTGATGGAATGATCAGGAAGATTCTTTCTTATGATCTTAATTTTATGTGCAGACACAATGCAGATACAGAAATACTGCATTTTCACCCCCAATACCCCCACAGCAGGGGTTCTAATATGGGCTCTATGCCATGTTTGATCAGTCTTGCTCCAAGCCTTCCATCAGCAGCACTCAGGCGGTTGTTCCTTCCTTTTCATTGACATCAGTTCCGTGGTAAACCAGGGAGACTACTTCAGCTCTTTTCCAGTAGAAAGAGCACTTGGGCAAATGGTGCTGACAAGCCCAGACAATTGCTCTATTTCAGAGAGTGGTCAACAGAATTGACAGCTACTGAGGTGAGAAAATCCCCATCTGCCAAAAGGAAGTCATAAGGATCCATCAGGGGCTGGGCCGGGCCATTTTAACGGGTCTGCCACACCTGTGGAAGAAGAATGAAGCAGTAAGTATAAAATATGTCAGGTAAATGTGTTATCTGTTCATGACAAGAGAGTGAGCTCTAACTTCAGTGAAATAAACATCAGTGAAATAAACCAGATCCCATGTGTGTGTGTGTGTCCTGCTAATTTTGTGGGACCAGAAACTACTTAGGACAAGTTCTATGGTTGTCACAGAGTCCCTGAAATCCTGAGCCACTGACAGCCTGGATGTTAAGGTTACCAAGACCATCAGCCTCCACCAGCACACCCAAGACCTGAAGGGAAGGCTCAGGAAAAGAGACAGCTGGGCTACAGGATAATATATATTGTTTAGAACTGGATTAAATAATTTTATATAGAAAGAATGCCAAATTTTCATGGAAGCTCTTCCTCCCCCTAAGTTTCTTTTGTTTTTGATTTAGTTTCTGTTTTTGTCTTATATATCTTACACCAATTGTGTCATTCTTTATTGGTCGAATCAATGACATATTCAGATGGTATATTTCCATATGTGTAATCAGATGGTGTTATTCTGTTGTGTTTCTCTGGTATTTTTTTTAAAAAATGTGTCTATAATAAAACTTAACAAAATTAAGCTAGGCAGTAGGATGGACAGTACACCAGCAGTATCCTTACCCAATTATTTGAACTGCTCTTAGCAGATGTGGAAAAAATACTAAAAATGATACTTTGAAGTATAGTTTTTCTTGCTTTTGTATTAGGGGGAGGTTTGAGTCCCAGTATCTCTCATAAAGAGAGCTTTCAGGGTGAACGATAACATTTAAAACTACAAAAAAGTAGTACAATTTTGCTTAAATTACCTGAATATCTGTTCCCAGCTGCTGCCTACCCCATTAAAGCTCATGTAATTTCAAAAATGAGAATAAGGATGACTCTAACAGAAAAAGAAGTTCTCTGGGCACTTGGAACCACACAGAGCATGCCTTTCCTCTCACGTGAGACTTTCAAAGGCAATGCTGAGGAGACAGCTATTGTGTGAAGTTGTTAAAAGATGCATAAGAAAATATGATCTCTATTAGAAGTTATTTTTGGTCTTCGATCGAGAGAACCTTTAGCATAGCTGCTGATAAACTATTTTGGGATTTACCCTTTGTTAAATTATAAAGGTGGTCTGGCCCAGAAAAAAAAGAAAGTTTTGAACTCTTCAGTGACATTACAGTGAATTTATTTGGGTTACTACAACAATGTACATAAAACCTAACCTGTGTCTTAAATTTCAGTTGTTTTCAAGCTATTTCAGTCATTTGTATTTGAATATATATTTTACAGAACTTGCAATCCAATCTGATTACTTAGCTTTTAGCAACATTGCCAAGAGCTGAACTCATTGACAGGAAATGATCTCAACCACAGCTCTGTAGAGACAGCCAGAAGAAAGTTCTCACTTGGTACAGCTTAAAAAACACACCATCGTGAAGCTCTGACCCAATTATGAGGCAGTAAAGAACAGAGTAGGGCAGAAGACTGATAACACATGTATGCTGGGCACAATATTCAGATTATTTACATTTGTAGCTTAAGACCTTCTGTAAAGCCTGAGAGTCACTGAAACTATCTAGCTATCTCTAGAGTGGTAGTCTGTACAACAGAATGCAAAAACATTATAATGAATATCTGGAATTGTTGAATGTTGACCATTCCAGACACAGTTTGGGAATATCTGGAATGTTATAGATACACAGGCAAAAAAATAACCTTGATAATATAAAATGCCTTATCTAGCATACCTAGTATATAATCACATAATGCAGTATACAGCAGCCATAACAAATCACAATAATGTATCAGTGTGCAAAACCCCTAATAGTCTAGTTACAAATCAAAATACCAAGAAAACAAAATCTTGAACATTTGGAACCTCTTAAATTTGGAAGAGGTTCCTGACAGAGCGGTTCCTCAGTGGAACAGGCTACCTCAGGAGGTAGTAGGTTGTCCTTTGGAAGTTTTTAAGCAGAGGCTAGATAGCCATCTGACAGAAATGCTGATTCTGTGACCTTAGGCAGATTGTGAGTGAGTGGGATGCTTGGCATTTCCTGCATTCTGCAGGGGGTTGGGCTAGATGACCCTAAAGGTCCCTTTCAACTCTATGATCCATATATTTAAATTTCAAAACTGTAATAGTCAAATATATATCAGTAAGCAACGACCTAGACATGCCTTGAAACAAATGCCAATGTTTATATAAATTTCTATCCATGGGTTTAGAATACTCATTTACTTGTATAGTTGAATTATTTTTATACACCATGGTATCAAAAATGGAATATTTATACAATCCTAATGATTTAAGATAATTATCACAGGAGTCTGAGACTGAGAACTAAGATGGCAGCGAGCAGCAGGCGACGCGGAGTTGCTCTGTTTTAATTCTCTTGTTTTTTTTTAAAAAGCCTCTTAATCTTGTCTTTTGTTTTATATTTTAACAGTTTTATTAGTTTCATTGCTTTTATGGCTCATTTTATCCATGTAAAATAGTCAACGGCTTCTAAATGTTGGCTTTTATGGTGAAGAAGTTTTAAGTTTTATTGCTGATGCATTTTTAACCTTTTAATGTATTACCTTCCCTTTACAAACTGCTATTGTATAGTAGTTCTTCAAAATTTTTGGTCTAAATGACCGTAAATAAATAAAGTAAGTAAGTAAATTATCTTGTTTTGACTGCCAGCGTCCTGCAGGTTTCTTTAAAGACTGTGTTCATCTGCCTGATATATCCCCCCACATCTATAACATCTATAACATCTGAGAGAGAAGTGGAAGATTTATTTCTCAGAGAGTTATACCCCTGCTCCCCTATCAATCCTCCCGGACGGGCAACTCCCACCTGAGTAAGCAATTAGGAGAAGGAGCCTCTCAAGCTTATCTGACAAGTAAGCCTTCTCTGTATTCAAATTATATTAATTAAATGGGGAAGAGAAAGAAGCAAGCTAGAGTATCGAGTCCTCCTGCTGTTATGGCAAAACACCCTCGCATTGAGAATTTTGA
This sequence comes from Paroedura picta, assembly GCF_049243985.1. Lineage (NCBI taxonomy): Eukaryota > Metazoa > Chordata > Lepidosauria > Squamata > Gekkonidae > Paroedura > Paroedura picta. The sequence goes on along the minus strand of NC_135369.1, from coordinate 61,963,497 downwards.
GACCTAATCTACAATCTCCCTCTACAGCTGTTGAGGAGGCAACAAAAGAGTTCTCTGTAGCCCCAATTTGCCCACTGGTTCGCCAGCTGAACAGACATCAAATTGCTCTTTTAATAGGCCCAGATCCAAGGAACAGAGGTAGATGGTCTAGCCCAGTGGTCCCCAACCTGCAGGCCGCGGCCTGGTGCCGGGCCGCGAAGGCCATGGCGCCGGGCCGCGGCTCCCTCTCCCCGCCCCCCCCACCCCGCAGTAAAAAAACTTCCCAGGCTGCAAGCTTGCAGCCCGGGAAGCTTCTTACTGCGGGAGGGCGGGGAGAAGGAATCGGGGCCGGGCCGCGCCGATGCAGGGGTGCGGCCCGCAGGCGCGGCCCGATGTGCGGGCGCGGCCCGTGGGCGTGGCCCAATGCGGGGGCGCGGCCCAATGTGCGGGGGCGGCCCGATGCGTGGGCGCGGGCCGCAGGCGCGGGCGATGCGTGGGCGTGGCCCGCGCGGGCCGCAGGCCGCACCCCAATGCCCTGCCGGTCCCCAACCTCAGAAAGGTTGGGGACCACTGGTCTAGCCGGATGGCTATAATGTCGTCATTGGCAGCATTGACTAACTTTGATGGATCATTTATTGATTTGATTTCATTTTATCTACCCAAATTCATGTCAGCTACCAGGCTTGTATTAACTTTTAAAAGTGATAGTATACTGAGGACCCTATGGAACAGAAAGACTTTTCTAGCTCAATTTAAAATCATGATTACTAGGGTCTTTTATGACCCTACAATAAGACCACTGCTTCCTGAAGATTACAGTGCTGTACCTCTTCACACAAACTTCTATCTGGGAATAACAAGCCTACCATAGTAAGTAGCCCAAGTGATCTGACAGACATTTCAATGAAGCCTGGCCTCAAGGAGAGTGTCCTTGCAGTCGCTAACAATGTTACTAGATTTCAGGAGAAGTGGAGCTCCTCCTTGAATCAAACAACAGCACTAATTTCAATGCATCCAAATGAGATTGACTGTGACCCCTATCCAGATAACTCTGACAAGTTGACAAGTTTGTTGACATCTCAGCAATCCTCTAATCTACAGATCTGTGGAGCTAGTGACACTGCTTTGCTATCAAATTTTACTCTATCCCACTCTCCTTCACCAGATGTGATGCCGCTTTCGTCCTCCAACTCTACAGCTACAGCTGTGACCACTCAAACTCCTCCCCTCCGACAATCTAATACCAATGGCTGTGTTTGTCCAGAATCCTTTGAGGCCATCAATCTGATTATGCTTGAGGACTGACTATCTCCTCAGAATGCAGTCAATCAAGACTCAAGTCTACGTCTGGTATCCTGGAACATCTCAGGATGGGGGAGGAAATCTAATGATCCTGACTTAATGAAATACTTGCGTTCTTTTGACATTGTGCTTCTTCAGGAAACTTGGATAATGAGGGACTTTGTAATATCTTGATTCTCTTCATATACCAGCCCTGCCTTCAAAACCAACTCTAAAGGCCGACCTAAGGCAGGATTGTGTTGCCTTGTGAATCTGGCATCTACTCTTAAAGTAACGTATTTAAAGGCAACTCCTCCCTATGCCCAAGCAATTTTATTTAAACACTAGTAATCAAGCCCGCTGTATGAGTAATACAGCGGGTGCTAGGTACTGACATTCTTCCGGGTGGGCGTTGTGATGGCGGGGGCTCCCTTGGGCGGCGGTCTGTCGTCGTCGGCTCCCTCGTCGTTGTGTCTCTCTGGCGGTGGCGTCTGGGCGGCGGGCAGGGAGCCCCCGGCAGCCGTCCTCCGTGCGACTGCCGGGGGCTCCCTCAGGGGCTCGCTTGTCATCGCCTCTCTCTGGCAGTGGCCTGATGCGGCGAGAGGCGCGAAGCGCCTCTCGCCACTGGGCAGGAGCCCCCAGCAGCCACGCTCCGCGCGACTGCCAGGGGCTCCCTCGATAAGCTTGTGGCACACATGCACTGGGACTGTAATGAGCTGATTCCACCTTCATTCTTATTCCCTAGGGCTTCCAAAGACCAAGTAATCAACCAAGCAGCGCCTTATCTGGCAGATCTCTGTGCCAGACACAATCTCCAGATATGAAATGGATCTTTCCCAGGAGATAAATTTGGGGACTTCACATTTATCTCCCCTCGAGGAGCAAGCGTGGTGGACTTTATTTTAGTATCACCAGATTTAGTTCCACAGGTCACTGATTTTAAGATTGATACTCGATCAGAAAGTGAGCATTCTCCCATCTAGATGAGGCTATCTTTAGGAATACCTGATGATCCTAGACCAAAGGCATCCTCTAACCATACCTCACATTTGACTCATGTGAGATTGAAATAGTCTAATGACCTTAGAGCCCAGTTTAACCAGTGGACTTGTACAGCTGAGGCACAGTCTTTCAAACAAGCTATATTCGAGGACGAACTACCAGTTGTGGCCATAACAGCATACAAAGAGTTTATTTACTCTATTGTGGATTCAATGAAATCAAGTCATAATCCCAGTAATTTTAAAGGAACATCCTCTTGGTTTGACTCCCAATGCTGGGCCCAGAAAAAAAATCTGTGACGACTTTACCAACAACTACGTTCCAAGTTCTCTACTAAGCTTGCCTCCAGCTATTTTGAGGCTCGAAAAAGATGCCAGCTTACTTTGGCAGAAAAGGAACATGACCATGCCTTGAAGAAATGGACCCGATTACTGAAAGCAGTCCAATCAAGAAATGCTAAAGACTTCTGGGCAGAGGTATCAGGCTCCATTCAGCCACTTAATGTGAACTACTATTTCAGCCTTCATCTATTTCAGCCTTTGATTGGATGCGACATTTTTCAAATCTTTTTTCAGAATCAGTACTAACAGAGACCTTGGATGATTCCCTGATTCCATCTAATGTACCTCTCTGGCCTCCTGTTTCTCAAGAAGAGATCTGTGATCTCATAACTACAATGAAATCAGGTAAAGCACCGGGCCCTGACAGCATTCCTATAGACCTAATTAAAAACAACCGAGAATGGTGGTCTGAACCACTGGCTCATCTATTCACCTTAATTGATAAATTTGGGGTCCTACCCAATTCATGGCTGAACTCCAATATAGTCCCAATTTTCAAAAAAGGTAGCACTAACTTTCCTAGCAACTATCGCCCCATAAGTCTATTATCTGCACTGGGGAAACTATATTCAAAACACTTATTGGGACGTTTATTAGACTGGATGACTACTAATAATCTACTAGGCAAAGAACAAGCAGGATTCCGCTCTGGATGTACCTCACTTGACCATTGTCCTGTATTATCCTTTCTAGCAGAAAAGTACTCCTTACATCTAAAAGGCAAATTATATGCAGCTTTCATTGATTTACGGGGAGCATTTGATTCCATCAATAGATCCCTATTATGGAATAAATTAGCTGCTCTAGGAATGGACAAGTGATTGCTTTTCCTAATTCGTAAATTACACACTTCAAACAGCTGTCAAGTGAGGTTTGACAGTAATGATTCCTTAACTGAAAAGATCCCGGTCACTAAAGTAGTGAAACAAGGATGCCTTCTGGCCCCATCATTATTCAATTTATTTTTAGCAGATCTTCCTAATCAATTGGCTGAATCTGAAGGTCACGCACCTAGGTTAAATTCCCACCCTATTCCTCTATTGTTGTATGTGGATGATGCAGTTCTTCTTTCCATCTCTAAAATTGGGCTCATGCGTCTACTCTCAGCATTCTCATCTTTTTGTTCCCAAAACAGCCTGTTTATGAATTTTGATAAAACGAAGATAATTATCTTCTCTAAGACCTGGAAGTGCAGCCAATGGAAAGCAGATGGAAATCATGTGGGGCAAGTAAAATGTTTCAGATACTTGGGCGTTAGTTTTCACCACCAAATGAATTGGTCCTTGCATTGGAAAGCGGCACTTGCCGCGGCAAAGAACCAGTTAAGTGCAGTCTCACGTTTTCACTTTCGTAGTGGGAACCAGTTTGTGCCAGCAGCTATCCAGATTTTTCAGGCGAAGGTTGTTAATCAACTCTTATATGGGATACCAATCTGGATTGAGTCTTTGAATGATGAAGCCGCAATTTTCTTTCATCATATTTTGGGTCTTCCAAATATGATTAGTCTTGCCACCCTTTGTAATGAGCTGGGCCTTGGTCTGTTGTCATCTAGAGCATGGTTATCCACTATCAAATTCTGGATAAAATTACATTATCGCTCCACCCCTAATAGTCTCTTGTATGATCTGCTAAGTGATCCTTTTGTTTCTAAATGGTACTGGCAGATCCAACATAAAATTCACACTCCAGGTATCAACTTGGAGCCTCGGGCTAATTATGAGGAGTTTCAAATATACAATATTATTAGACAGAGAATCCGTGATATTGAGAGACAGACCATCATAGCGGGAATCAATCAGACTTGTTCCCCCCGCTTCTTTGGCCTTACTTCCAACACAGGTCAGGGAGCTACTTATATGCAAAGTCTTATTAACCCACTCCATCATCGTGCTTTTATGCTAGATTAACATCTTCCCATCAGCTGTCCTAGCAGGCAGATACAGCAATGTACCAATTGGGAACAGACTTTGTAAATTTTGCCAATTAGAGCCTGACTCAGTGCCACATATTCTACTCTATTGCCCATCACATTCTATGCTTAGACAAGTTGTCCCTATCACGATGGACCTTTCTGGCCCTTTAGACAGAATAACCAGACATTTGTTAGCTGATAGGTCCCTAGAAATAATGCAACTGGTGGCCGAATTCTTGGCTACTGTGATACAAAAGGTCAGTCTGCTAGGCAAGAATCAGGTCTAGACCAGGGGCACCTACAATTGGTGGAAATTACTGATTGCTGGGCGTTCTGGAGGAATCTACTGTTGGTTACTGCTTATTTTCTTTTCTTTTATTTGTTTATCTAGACTATGTAATTTTTATCAATTAATTATAATTATGAATTACCCTTGCCCTCATGATGTTTTATATGCCATTAAAGGTTTTTTGAATTTGAATTTGATCACAGGAGTCAACTTGATGCTGTTCACATTCTTCTTCCACAGGAGACACAATACGTAAAAGTAGGTTTCTGTACAGGTAAAAATGGAGAAATGAGGGGGCAGGACTTAAGGCAAACCCCCTTCCCCTTATCACAAACTATTAAAAGTGTACCTGAGGGACCGCCTCTCTGCCTATGCCCCCAAATGAGCTCTATGAGTTCTGCCACCACTAACCGGCTAATAGTTCCTGGCCCTAAAGAAGTCCACCTGGCCTCGACCAGGGCTAGAGCCTTCTCTGTCCTGGCCTCCACCTTGTGGAATGAGCTCCCAGAAGAGATCAGGGCCCTGACGGAACTAAAGCAGTTCTGCGGGGCCTGCAAAAGGGAGCTCCTCCATCAGGCATTTGTCTGAGGCCAGGCACAACCAGTCAGCAACATCAGCAGGGCCCCTGACCCCCCACCCCCAAAATCCATCAGGTCTCCTGGACCTGTTTGTATTATTATTGTTTAATGTTATACGGTTTCTCTGTTACTATCAGTTAATAATAATGTTATAATAAGTTATATGTAATGTTTCCTGTATAATTTTTTCAGTTCTATGTAAACTGCCCTAAGCTTTTGGGGAGGGTGGTATATAAATGTGAATAAATAAATAAAATAAATAAATGGTCAAATTGAATATGTGAGCTTATAGCATTCACCTAGAACTTTTCACCTGTATGCTTAGATAAAAAGGCAATACATTATCATTATTATCTTTTATAATATATATAAATTGTGGATGACACTTAGAAATTTAGTAAGAAATCAATGTCTAACATGATCAGATGTAAATTCTGGCCGAACCTCATCATGATGTATAGAAATGTACAAGTGGGAATCTGCAAAGATTTGTGAGGTGTAGCTCATTTCCCTCTGCTCCACTATTTATTTTCCTTGAAAGCCCTCCAGCCTCTCCCCCTTTTCTGCCTCCTCCTCTCTTTCACATAAACCAGCCAACCTACATTTATCTCCTTCCCAGCTGCAGTTATCTGCCTATCCCTGCCCATGGCACCATGTATGCAGGAGTGGAACCAGCTGGGGAACTTGTAAGGACTTGCGAGTGGCAGCCCATTTCCCCGCCTCACCATCCCCATACCATTACTTCTTTCCTTCCTTCTGGCAACCCTATATCTATGTCCTTCTCAGCTTCCTTCCTTCCTTCCCAATTACATGCTGAATCTTGCATCACCTTGTGTGGGCTCAGATGATGAGCCACTAACTGCTTCACTGTATGCAGGTCTCAGCCAGGCTAGATCTCATTCACAGCTCAGCCAGGTTGAGGCTGGTACCGTATCTGCCTTGTCTTGCGCAGGGCTTGGCTGGGGGAGGGTGCTGCCATCTGCTTTGTCTCATCTGTGCTAGCCTAGTCCATCTGTGGTAGGAGGCCATCAACCCACAGAAATGGCTAAGTCCACCTTTGCCTGTGAGGTGTTTAACTGGGCCAAAGTCACCCAGTACGTTGCCAAATCATAATGGGAATTTGAAGTCCTGGTTTGAAACTATAACCATGTATCATGCTTGCTTTTGTGAGATGGCTGGTGCTGAACAGTAGCAAGCAGCCAAGCCTGGGTGAGATAAGCAAACCACATGGTAACAAGTTGCCTAGTGGCTGCTGCAAGTCCTAGCCACAATTAATCTCCTTCAAATGCTCCGTCCACCTAGTTTCTCCTAACAAAAACCAAACCTGAAATGGTTACTAGCAATGGCCACAGAGGGCATGTTTCTTAAAGCTACAGGCACTCTTTTTATCTTTGTTTTGTCTCCCCAATGCATCTCTTAACGATTTTTCTGCAACTCTGGGGCACTTTTCAGGTTTCCAGTCTTCAAATTTAAGTATATTCAGATGTGATGATATTGAAAATTAGACCATACAGGAGGGAGTGCAAAACTCATGAGGGGCAATCTCCCACCCCCACATCGATAAGCTTGCATGACCTGGCCAGATTGCTTACCTTGGACCATGGCTGCAGTAGTGTCTAGGAGTTGCTATGAGACCAGGGCTGATTCTGCACTTACTTAATTTTTTTCAGGTGTGGATCCTGCTGAATTCAGATCGATTTGAACTCAGTCTTCCTCTTCACCCCCCCACCTCCCCATTGAAACAGAAAAGTGTTCTGCACTAGTTAAGGAAGCACAGAAGGGGAGGGGGGAGCTAAGCCCAGATGGAGCCTCTTTCTTTCTTTTCTTGAATGGGGGGGGGATTGAAGACAACAGAGAAGGGAGGGGGAAAAAAACACTAGGCAAATCTCTATCCACAGAAGTGAGGGCTTCTGCAGCTGCTGTGCTTTAGGATGCCTTGGGCTGATCCTGAGTTGAGCAGGGGGTTGGACTAGATAGCTTGTATGGCCCCTTCCAAGTCTGATTCTATTATTCTACAAAAAGAAAATTAGGGCTTCCTCTTTAAGAAAAGCTAACAGCCTTGGAAGGCTCGGCAGGCTTGGCCAATCAGAACTGTTCTACCACGGAGTCAGCTGACCAATCAGAATTGCTCTACCACGGAGTCAGCTGGCCAATCAGTGCTTCTCTGGACCCAGTGCTTTCTCATGCTTTCTCAATTTGATTCTTCCAATATCGAGGATTAAAAGCACTCCTGGATATCATGAAGAAATGGTAGGGTGACTCCGGATCAATCATGTTTGTTGCAGAGGGAAATTTTAAATTGCCCCAAATTAAAATGGAAATTGCATTCTGTGTAGATGGCAAGGACTGGATCGACCTGGGATTGGAATAAAAGTTCCGTGTAGTTTACACCCAGGATGGCTACCAGCATCTGCTGCTACAATCAGGCCCTGAGCTGTACCCAGGGTCCATTGAACAGTAACAATTTCCAACAATGCAACTGAAAAACTAAGACAAGCAAACAAAGCTGTTGAAGGCAACAAACTAGTCTATAGTTTGACATGCTATACTGAAGAGAGGGTTACAAAACTCAAAAACAATGAATTGCAGTCAAAGGGGGCGATACATACAATAAACATAGTAATATATTTTAATACTGTCCCTTACAGATGCAGCCTCCATTATGGTTCTGATACAAATGCCCTCCTAAACATTTCTGTTTTGCACAATCCCCTTCATCAAGAATAGAGTGACAAATATAACCCAGGATAACTGCCCTCTTGAATCATAGTCCATAATAAATTGTATACCTTATGGTGAGTCTTAGTGTACAGTTGAAAGCATCACCTAAATCAGTGGTCCCCAACCTGCGGGCTGCGGCCCAGTGCCGGGCCGCAAAGGTCATGGCGCCGGGCTGCGGCTCCCTCTCCCCGCCCCCCCCGCAGTAAAAAACTTCCCAGGCCGCAAGCTTGCGGCCCGGGAAGCTTCTTACTGCGGGAGGGCGGGGAGAGGGAATCAGGGCCGGGCTGCGCCCGTGCGGGCCGTGCCCGCTCGGCCCGATCCGTGGGCACGGCCCGCAGGTGCGGCCCGGCCCGCGAGTGCGGCCCGGTGCGCGGCCGCGGCCCGCGGGCGCAGCCCGGTGCGCGGGCGTGGCCCGCGTGGGCGTGGTCCCCGGGGGCACGGCCCGATGCCCTGCCGGTCCCCAGCCTCATAAAGGTTGGGGACCACTGACCTAAATGTCTATCTCCCGACAATAATCTTTCTTACTGAGAATTACCTGGGCACCACTTTTATCTGCTGGTCTCATAAAAAGATCTAGTGAAATCAGTTTAAATACATCCACCCTATATAGGGTATATCCTGGGATATCCAAGGATCTTCAACAAAAGAAGAGAGTCAGGTGATTCCTAATTTTCCCTCTAATAGTCAATATCATGATGATCCAGGATAATCAGCAAATCATTCAGCTAGAGGGATTGGCAGAACAAACATTTTTTAGACAAGGACCCTCTTCCCATACATTCAATAAAGACCCAAATCAGTATGCTTGTAATACTTGGTTTCTTAGAGGACCAGCACCTTTTTTATGTTCTCCAATGTGCTAGTAGACATTAGGCCATTGAAATGCTGCCCACATTATCATACATTTCAAAAGGAGAGAATATGCATTAAATCCATATGAAATTTTCTATAACGGAATTTTCCTGATTCTCTCCTCCCTCTGCAGCACACTGATATCTATGAGTCACTGCTCCTGGGAGGCCAGAGACTGTGGGAATTGATATGAGGGGTGTCTACAGCAGGAGAGGAGAGGCGGAATCCATGAAAATTGCTGGCTTAGGTTTGATCAAACACAGTCCCTGTATTTTGGATGTTCCCAACATTTATAATCCCCATTTGTGTGTTGATGTGTTTCGTTTAAACTGATACCATTTTAATGTTTGAAATGTTGGCTGCCCTGGAGACCCTGAGTTGGGTGGAAAGGGGGCATTGCATTTTTTTAAAATATATAAATTTTAAATATTCAACAAACTTAAGACATTCATTGTAATTCACTGTCATGTGAATGAAGAGTAGGCCAATGTGTTGGCCTGCTTTTGTGAATACACAAAAAGAAGAGGCTAGACTCTTCTCAGCCAGTTCATTAATTGTCATATTAAGAATGCAAAATTTCTCCAGTAACTACTGCTAATGAAAATCCATTATTCTGTTCACTACTTAAAATGCAGTGCCCTGCTGGAGATGGTCTTAATTGTTCTATATTTTATTCAAGTTCTGATGTAGAGATGGGAACAGCAATGTAGGTCAGTTCATTCTCATAACCACTTAGAAATTCTCACCAAATCACTTCTGTCTGTGTCAGTTTAATAACATTATAGATTTACATTATGAAAATAGACCTGTGTATCTACAGTATGATTCTTAAACCTGGATGCTTTTATATTAAATATAAAAACAAAACATTGTACAAGATACCATAGTTAGAATATAAATTGAAATCAGCATACTCGACTGGGAATATGACCCTGGGAAATGAGCTAGTGAAGCTGAATAGGAATGTTGTTTCACCCTAGTCACTATACAAAATCAGTCATTTCCAAAATTAGGAAGATAAAATTTATAATATTGGCAAGGTATTACATAATACTGATAATCTAAAACTAAATCTAACAAACATTAGATGAACTGCCAATATGTAGGCATCCTTCTGTATTTCTGGTGGAAATGCCTCATTGTATAATAATCATGGAAGAAAATATTTAAGGAAATTAGTGTGATGATGAGTGAGCAACAAGTTCAAAGATTTCATGTGGATACTAATGGCTTTTTTTTTTACTTAATTGTAGGATACCTTATATAAGTATTCTCTCAAGTGGTGTCAGCAAGACAGTTACAGTGTACTAGAAAAGGCCTGCATGCTCTCACCAGAAAATCTGGCACAATTTGAGATGTTCTAATTATGGGAAATGTGTCTTCAGAAATGACATTTGCTAAAATGCCATGAGCCAAGTAGTCTGGGAGTAACTAACAACAATAGGAAAATACAGAAACATTCTGGCTACTAGCTCCCAGTTCTTAAATATATAGGTCTGTCCTCTAATATTCATGCATTACTTAACCAATATTATGTGATTTTGTTGTTCTTGACTAAAACATTATATATTTTAAGTAATAAACTCAGCCTATTGGTTGAAGAGTGTTTCCGAATAAAGTTATTTTACATCAGTATGATGATGCCTCTGTTCTCTTGATAAAATCATTCAAATCACTTTATAAGTCCTGTTTCTTCTTTGTTCATTGACTGGATCCAGCTCTGCTGCTAGCAATGTTTGCTTCTGTGATAACTAACAGCTTCACATATGCCAGCCTTTCTCAACCTTTTGATTGTGGAGGAACCCCTGAAATATTTTTCAGCAGTGGTACCCAACCTTTTTATCACCGGGGACCACTCAACGCCTTTTACTGAGGCCCGGTAGCGGGGGGGGGGGGTAGTTTACTCCTCTACTCTCAACCACTGCCCTAACGTTCTCTGATCACTATGGTAATGTTTAAACGTCCCTTCAAAATAAGATACAGACACGACATAACAATGAAGATAAGGAACATTTTATTTTCATGGAAATTTTAACTCATGACAATGACAAATCAATGGGAACTCTGAGCTTGTTTCTCTGCAACGAGATAGTCCCATCTGGGAGTGATGGGAGACAATGACACCCGAAGTGTGTTGTAAAGGGCCGGGGGGGGGGATGAAGTAAAGGGCCGGGGGGGCAGGAGAAGGCGTCCTTCGGGGCCCACCTCCAATTAGTTGAAGGACCACATGTGGTCTGCGGCCCACAGGCCACTATTTTTCAGGCTTTGAGGAACTCCAGAAGTGATGACATGCCCCTTCAGAGAAGTGGGCAGGAATGTAAGATGGATCATTTACCATTTCCATTGTGGAGGAAGACTAAGGCATAGTCTGCACTTACTTTCTTTATTCCATTGTCAATCCTGTTGAATTCAGATCGCTTTGAACTCGGGTCTTCCTCTCCCCCCCCCATTGAAACAGGAAAGTCTTCTGCACGTGGTTAGGGTAGTTCAGAAGGGGGGGGGGGAGCCAAGCCTCTTTCTTTCTTTTCTTGAAGGTGAGGGAGAGGAGCCAGGCAGGGAGCCTCTTTCTTTTCTTGGAGGGGGGGGGGGAGATCGAAAAAGGCAGAGGAGGAAGGAAAAATCCAGGACTGACAGAAGTTGAGAGAAATTAGGGGCTTCTCCTTTAAGGCAAGTTTGTCACATGACCAGGTGTGACCTATCAGAGGTTCTCTGCCATGGAGCTTGGTTTCCCAATCCAGATATTGAGCATTAAAAGCACTCTAAGATATCGCACAATAAATGTAGGGTCACTCCGGATCAATCCTTCTTGCTGCAGAAGGAAAATTTAAATCGCCCAAAATCTAAACGGAAATCGCATTCAGTGTACAGGGCAGGGACTGAATCAATCTGGGGTTGGAATAAAAGCTCCGTGCAGTTCACACCTAGGACTGTAGAGCAACAGGGGAAGTTGGTTCCAGTGACATCTAGTGATGTCAGCAGCCATCTGAACTTCTGGTAAAGGCTGCATAGCGCCGATGAATCCCTAACCATGCACATTTCACAAGTGTGCTGCTACTGTACTAAACAGCAACATCCAAAATGGAGGGAAACATGACTGTCACGTCTGGTGTGCTTGTTTCTAAGGAATAAGCTGAATATTCTGAAACTTTATGAAGAAAAACTGTCAGGATAAACTATTCAAATGCTGCTGAAGAGACAAAGATGAAAACAGTGGATAAATTGTGGGAAATACTGCGAGGTTCTCCTCTTTCAGCTTTGGTTGCCTCTCTATGTTCTGCCAAATAAAAAGTTGTGACTTGAATTGCTTCATCAACCAGAGTTAGTTGTTTAAATATATTTTATGAATGAAGAAATGTGACATTGGCCCTTTGTGAGAAGCATGCATATTTGAGGAAAGAAATCTGATTTAGGCTGAGATAAGCTAGATTTCTTTCTGCTGTCACATCTGCTGTGTGACTCACTAGGCAACACATTTTTCTTGATTCCTAGACTTAAAAAACAAAATAAATGGAAGATGTACTGATTCTTTGTCAAACTTTCACTCCCCCCCCATCTGATATCTTTTATATGAGGGAAAACAAGATTAGGGTTTAAAATATACTACACATAGATAAGCTAAAACACTTTATAAAGAATGAAAATGTGTACTATTTTGAAATATGATAAGCATAATATTCTGTGATAAAATTATAATATTCATTCTTATATGAAAATACTGTTCAAAATACTAGCATTAACAATCGGAATGCTGATTTGTGTACCTATCTGTGCAATGAAAGCAAACAATACCAGTAGTATTGGATGGTGCCCTGTCCTGGATGACCTAAGCTAGCCTGCTGTCCTCAGACCTTGAAGCAAAACAGAGTTGGCCTGTAAGTAATTGGATGAGATACTACTGAGCAAGTCCAAGATTGCCATACACAGGCAGGTAATGGCAAACCACCTCTAAACATCTTGCCTTTAACCTTTCAAAGTTGTCATAAGTCATCTCCGTACTCCCTTCTTCTCACTTGTAACATTTTAGTAATGCTAAATCCTTTCTGAGGAAGGATAGGTTATCTGAAAAAACTAAAAGCTAAAAAGCAGAAGTTAAAATACACATCAGCTTGGTATGAAGAGTTTTGGTTTCTAAAGTAAGACAAAGTGAACAAAAGAGAACACAAATTCAGGTGGGTGGCCATGTTGGTCTGAAGCAGCAGAACAAAGTTTTACTCCAGTAGCACCTTTAAGTCCAATAAAGTTTTATTCTAGGTATGTATGCTTTTGTGTGCCTGCACTCTTCTTAAGCTTTATTCAGTAGAGAACATGTTCAAACAAGTAGTTGTGAATAAAGCAATCTTGGTGATTGAATTGCCTTTAGGATGTGAGTGTGCAAAACCTATAATTGTATAGACTAGACCAGATGGAGGGGAAAAAAGCAAACTTCTCATATGAGCTATTGTTGTGAATTCTTTCCTTTAGTTTCAGTTGCAGGGTTACTCTTACAGAGGCCTTTAGTCCAAGAAAATAATTTCCCTTGTAAATAAACATGCTTATTCACTAAGCTACCTTACATACAGCCATAGAAAAACCATCTTAACAGGAAATCGGTTGCACGCTTTCAATTACCATGATACAAACATTGATGTTCTTTAAAATTGAGTTTCATACACCAAAACATATAAAACTATACTAAACTGAGTATTGTACAAAAACATGTCATTATATTTCTGTGTAGGAAAAGAGATACTTCATGCAAGACCTGCTTTAGAATCCAATTCAAGAAGTTGCTCTCTGGGAAAAGATTTTGAAAGCTCAATTAAAATACTTTTTGTTCTGCCTTTGTTCATGAAATAACGAAAAACCCTGTAAAAATTTCCCTAGGGCTAAAATAAATGGATACAACAAATAGAGTGTAGAAAAACAACAAACCCCTGAAAGGTATGAGAATGACAGGCAATAAAGGGCAGGCAGGTTTGTTAAAAGGAGGAAATGCAGATGTTGAAACAAAGGCATTGGAAGCTCAAGGAGTCAAACGCTTGCTGGGCACAGGAAGGCAAACAAGAAACATTCTACTTCAAAGCAGCACACATTTTCAAATAAAAATATCTGGAATTTCCTTGGCTGAATCTGAAATACTGCCTGTGGGGAGGGCTGTGTTATTTTTAAATCATGCTTGCACAGGGTTTCTCCCAGTTTTATTTCTTACAAAAATGAGTGTTTTTCCATGCAATCCTCACAAAACTAATAATGCTCTTTCCCACTCCACTTTATTAACACTACAGCATGACATTGTACAATCCTCAGGACACTTAATATACTTTTTTCTCTTTGTGTCCAAGGCTACTAAAGGCCCTTTGCAGACCATTTTTTTTCAGAATCATACTGCATATGGTCAAAAATCCCAAGCATGTTCACTTAGAAGTAAACCCCATATGAAGCAATGAGAGAAAATTCTAGGAAAGAGGCATGAAGAGAGCAAAAGGAAGCTGGGTCCAGCCACAGGGACCTGGCTGCCAGAGGTGACAGCCCACAACACTAGGGCCATGGTCCTCAGGTGATCTCTTCTGCTGCTGTCCGTAGGGTGGCAGGAGGCCCACAGGGACAGTGGCCCATGTAAGGCCATGGATTGCTAGGTCAACAAGCGTTCTCTTGATGCATGCCTGGCACTTGTCCAAATATCCCTCCGCAGCCACAAGCCACTTAAAGTGCCCAGTAGTTGCCCCCTGAGCCACTGCAAGGCCCCCTAAGGAATGCTGACCCTTGGATACAACATCCCTTCATTGGTTGCTTCTCCAGCTGCCCCCTCTTGATGGCCATCCACATGGATTAGAAGGGGAATTACATTGTGCTGGGCATGGGCAACAGCTCTGAATCTTCAACTGCAGCTGGGCCTGCTCTGTGGCATACTATAACCCTGGCAGTTTCCCCCATCCAGATCTGTACCCCTTGCAGTCCTGTCCAAGGAGATGGATTTGTCTGCTGTGACTTCTCCCTCTAAATCACTGACCTCATTGCTCTAAGTCTGAATGACAACCAAGAAGGCCTCTGTGGCCTCTCTTGAAGGGTTGAGGGCACAAAGATGTTCTGAGTCATTAGCAGAGAAGGTCAAGACATAGGGGGTTGTCTTTGCTTCTTGCTTCATATGGTATTCAGTGTCCTAGACATTGAGAACATCCAAGCTACTGGGAAACACAAATGTTGTTTTCCATATTAATTACACCAGCAATATTCTGAAAAGAGGATTCATATTAAATTGCTGCAATAACAGTGTTGTAAACTGACAGACTGGCATATTAATTATACAGAACTGCCAGTGAGAATGTAGGCTAACTGAAGAGCTGGTTGAATGGTCACATAGCTGCTTACAATGTCTATAAGAATAGCTGGCTATAGTCCAGTAGTCCTCCTCATGATAGCCACATGGCAATGGGTCCAGTAGTCCAGTAGTCCACATGGCAATAGTCCAGTAGTCCTCCTCATGATAGCCACATGGCAATGGGTTTCCTGGTGTTTGCTTCTTGCCTTTGAATTACTTGTTCCTTAAAATATGTATTATATCAACATATATTTTTATTCCAGGATCTCTTATTAAGGGTAAAGAATATATTATTTAACACAATGGGCAAACAATTAGTAATAGAATATCAGTTTTGAATATATTGGTGAAAATGTCTAAACTTGGGGTATTAAGAAGCATTCTCTCATCTTGTTTATGATTATTTCAGTATATTGCTAGCTAATAGTTCAGCAATTTTTAAAATTCTACCTCATCAATAGGTTGTAAGAGATGGAGATTCCCCCTGCCTTCATAAGCATGTCTGTCTGGTTTTGTGCACAACAGGTATTACATTACTGGGATTTTTCAATACCTTTGAGCATTAGGTACCGCAAACTTAAGAATCTTCTTCAGATGCTATCAACTTTCAATTTAATTCCTTTTATTAAAATTCTTTTTAGCCACAGGTCTTATAGCATAATCAACAGAATAAAATATAATGAAGTTCACAACAGAATAAAATATTACAATACTCACAATCTTCACAGAAAGCATTAACAAATTAGAACCCACCTTGATAGCATCTTTTTTTATCAGTGCTGTGGCGAGCCCAAGGTCACCCAGCTGGTTGCATGTGGGGGAGTGCAGAATCGAACCTGGCATGCCAGGTTAGAAGTCCGCACTCCTAGCCACTACACCATACTGGCACTACACCAAACTGGCTACACCAAACTGGTACTGAAATTCTGTTACCAGTCCGCCTTGTCTCTCCCTTCCTGTAGTCTGGCTGACTACATTCTATTCCTTTGATGCTTTAATGATGTTTTAAGTGTAATGTTTTAATTTGTTAATTGTAATGGTTTAATTTGATGTTCGTGAGCCACCCACAGCCTACTCAAAAAAGCGGGAAGGACAGCATACAAAACATACAAGTTTTGCCAAACCTGGGTACATTCTCCACTCACATTTTTTTCCACTGTAAGGCCCATTATGCAGGGCTGCCGAACCAGCGATTTCGGGTCACATGGAAAACGCGGAGGAGGAAGACACGATGCACACCGGTTATGCACGGGATGGGGCGCGACGGCAGCAAAACCCAGAGTAACCGATTATGCATGTGGCGATCCCGGCGCCGCGTCTGGTTGCGCCCCGGTCACCCAGAAGCTGCGCTTTCTTCCGCGTTTCGCTAACGCAGCTTTTTCGATGGCATGCACCGAAGCAGCGGCCGGTTGCAGCCGGCACCGTGCGTTATCCATTATTTTAGTCGCCGCCATTCCACCCCGAATGTGCGTTATTCCCCCCGTGCATAATGGGTCTAAATCTTGCCAAATTCTGGTCGATTTGAACCCATATCTACAGCTTTCCTTTCCTCCAGTTTTAAACATGTTGCCCTTCTACGTTTGCATTGCCCCAATTTTTGGTCTCCTTCCCACTTGATTGGGGGGGGGGTCAGGTGAAGCTCCAGCTGGCATTGAAGGAACACAAAGCTGGAGAGTGCTTTATTTTCTGCCTTTTGTCCCCTGACTATACAGCCAGAGCAAGCTTGGGGAGGGGCAAGCAGAACACGAGGCTGCTTGTTTGTCTTTCTTTTCCTGCAGGAGCGAGGTGGGGGGGAGGAGCGCAGCAGCCTCACAGAGAACGAGGAGGGAAAAATCAATCCAAGAGGCAAATCTCTGTTTATTGAAGTATGGGTTTTTGGAGCGCAATCACTTTAAAACATATTTATTTATTTATTTATTTATTTATTTATTTATTATATTTATATACCACCCTCCCCGGAGGCTCAGGGCAGTTTACATAAGAACAAAGAACAATACATAAAACAGTCTATAAACATGTGAATAACCTTACACTAATAACAACTAATAGTTGTAATCATATAACAATGTAACAGTATAAACAATATAACAATACAACAGTGCAACAATACAAACAGGTCCAGAGCATATTGGTGAAATTCTGAGGGGGGGCAGGGGGGAGCAGGGGCCTTTCAGTTGCTGTTGATTACATCTGGTCTCAACCAAATGCCTGGCGGAAGAGCTCCTTTTTGCAGGCCATGCGGAACTGTTTAAGCTCCGTCAGGACCCTGATCTCCTCCGGGAGCTCATTCACCAGGTGGGGGCCAGAACAGAGAATGCTCTGGCCTTGGTCGAGACCAGGCGGACTTCTTTAGGGCCAGGGATCCTTAGCTGGTTGGTGGCGGTGAAGCGCAGAGCTCTATTGGGGGCATAGGCTT
Source organism: Paroedura picta (assembly GCF_049243985.1). Taxonomy (NCBI): domain Eukaryota; kingdom Metazoa; phylum Chordata; class Lepidosauria; order Squamata; family Gekkonidae; genus Paroedura; species Paroedura picta. The sequence continues at coordinate 61,945,828 of NC_135369.1, read as the reverse complement.
GGAGGGCAAATCCCAAAATGAGGGCAAAAATAAGTCTTGCGAGGAATGGCAACCAGGAACTAGGCAGTCTTTGATCGGACGTCCTGACCAATCAGCAACAGACTGCTTCACTACCTCAGCATTGGAGGCACAAGGAAGGAAGTTAATCCTGCAAAATGCAGAAATCTGCACTTAATACTCAGGCTCTTGGAGTGGTTTCCTCAAATGTAGCAAGTTATATCCACTCCTGGATAATGCGGGGGGAAAGGTAGCGTCACTGTGGATCAATCATCGACATTGCAGAGGGAATATTTAAAGTGCTAAACATCAAAATGAAAATCAAATAACATGTAGATGATTTTTTTGAATTCGGGGTCACCGGGGATAAAAAGGCCAGTCCAGATTCAACCCCTGGACTTACAGATTCATGTTGGTAATTTTATTTATTTAGACAATTTCTGCCTTAGTTGTCTATTATAAATCTCAAGGCAGCTTATAATACCATGAAATAAGAGTTCAGTGAACTGAAAGCAAACTTAAATCCCTGCTATTACTTTTCCTGTAGTATCTTTCCAGTACTTCTCAGTGTGTTGGGCTCTTTCAGATATAACAGGAAGATTGCAGGTCAGTGACAGTCACCCAGATGATGTCATCTCGAGAGCATTCCAATTGTGGAGAAAGCATTAATAATAAAATTGCCAAGTTCTGCAAAATAGTTATACTTGTCTTCAAGAAGTATGACTGTTAACAAGGTCACTTTAAAGACACATGGACCAAAAGGGTACTTATGAAATTTATGCATTCTCTTCATACTCTTTTGCTGATGTTTCCTTATTTTGCCCCTTCGGTTCCCTATCTGCATCAAACACCTTCAAAAAAATTTTAAGCTGTTTCCTGTGGTTTATAGTAGATATTCTTTCAGCCTGGCCAGTATGCCTTCAGATTGCTTGTTCAGTTGTTTGTTTGGTCTTTTAGGCATCAAGTCCCTCATTTAAAAGATTTCCGGTACATCAGAACACATTTTCCTCTTGTGGCTGGGGTATTCTCTCACTGCAAAGTTAGTCATATCCCTATCCAGGGCAGAGTCTGCACTTACTTTCTTTATTCCATTGTCAATCCTTTTGAATTCAGATCGCTTTGAACTCGGGTCTTCTCCCCCGCCCCCCCCATGAAACAGGAAAGTCTTCTACATGTGGTTAGGGAGACTCAGAAGAGGGGGGGAGGCAAATGGAGACTCTTTCTCTGTTTTCTTGAAGGGCGGAGAGGATCCAAGAAGTCAGAGGAGGGAGGAAAAAATCCTTTCTTTTCTTGAAGTGGGGGGGGGGGGGTAAGAGGATCGAAGAAGGCAGAAAAAAAAATCCAAGACCAACAGAAGTTGAGAGAAATTAGGGGCTTCTCCTTTAAGGCAAGCTTGTCACATGACCAGGTGTAGCCTATCAGAGGTTCTCTACCACGGAGCTTTCTTTCCCAAATGGATATTGAGGATTAAAAGCCGTCTGAGATATCGCACAATAAAGGTAGGGTCACTCCGGATCAATCCTTCTTGCTGCAGAAGGAAAATTTAAACCGCCCCAAATCCAAACGGAAATCGCATTCTGTGTAGAGGGCAGGAACTGAATCAATCTGGGGTTGGAATAAAAGCTCCGTGCAGTTTACACCCAGGATATAGAGGCTGATACTGCAACTGGCTACTGAAATGGAACAAGCCTTCTTTGTCTGGATGCAGCTCCAATAATTCTATAATTGGTTGTTCAGATTCAGTTACCATTAAGTGCTTTAACACTGGGTCAAAAACACTAATAAAGAATTAAAGGTTGGAGAAAACCAGTCCTCATCTTGATTTGTAAAGAATATTTACACAACTTTTTAAAATACCTGTAGACTGGGAAGCACAATTGCAAATTCAATGCTCCATGGTTGTCTATGTAATAATTTACTTAAAATGCCAGTTTAGGTGTTTGAAAATATTATGTCTTAAGAAAACATTCAGACTCTTCAGCAATCCCAAAAATAAATCCTGGCAACTAGCTTTTCTTCCCTCCTCCTAATCAAAATATATACATGGGACTTGACCCTTACTCAATTAATAGCAACCGTACCAACAGGAAGGAAGCAGATTTTCCACAAGCCATAATCATAGATATAACATTATAACAAAGTTACATGGCACAGATAAATTGATACATGTATGCTGAAGATGAAAATGAAGAGGGGATTTTTGCTGGTTGTTCTAGCAAATGGCTACGTTTCTTTAAAAAACACATACACTTCAAAAATATTCAATCTTTAACTGAAAGGCACTGGAACTTATGGTCATAGTCCTCTTTTCTCAGAAGGAATACCATTGCATCTGCTTAACGAAACACTCCTTTATAATAAGGTGACCAGATTGTCCCACTTTTGGAGGGACATCTGGGGGCACCTGGCAAATTGTACTTACGTTGCAAGTAAAATATATATATTACAATACTATTTGTGTGTTCTATGAATATTTTTGGTGCTTGATATAGACCAAATTTTTAATCAAGAAACCCCCCCCCCCCAGTCAATGGTGTCCCGCTTTTTCAATGTTAAAATCTGGTCACCTTACTTTGTAACAACTGTACAAATTTTGGTGTGAGGGAGACATGTTTAAAAAGCTTTGACAGGAATGTTGCCATGACTAATCTAAGGTCCCCTGGCTGGCTGCATGTTTAGGAGTGGGGAAATCAAACCCATTTTACCAGATAAGAAGCCACTGCTCTTAACCACTACATGTAACTGCCTGCATGGAGTCACTGGTGGCCTCCCATTAGGGATGCCAGTTTCAAGGTGGGACTTGGGAACCTCTCCCCGAAATCATAGCTCGTCTCCAGATTACAGAGATCAGTTCCCCTGGAGAAGATGGATTCTTGGAGGATGGATTTCATGGCATTGTACTCCACTGATGTACCTGTCCCCTGCAGGTTCCATTCCCCAATGTCCAAGAATTTCCCAACCTGGATCTGGCAACCCTGTCTTCCATCCAAACATCGATGAGAACTGACCAGGTCCAGCATACTTGGGCTACCCAGATAAGAGCATACTGTTATCTGCAGTCCTCTAATGTTGTGGCACTCTACAAATTCCTAACAATGTATTTTCATGTTGCAAAACTGTACAAACAGCAAAGCACTCATTCATCTTTTCCCTATTGTTACTTATTCATATCCTTATTGAAATAGCAAGCTTCTTGTAATATTAGTATTGACATATTCCAGGTTTTTTTCATATTGAGCGGCTTACCCTTAAAGACAACAATCCTAATTGTTTAGCCATAACTTCACTTAACCATCTCTTTCCTTCCTGAGTTACTGTCTTCTTGTGAGCTACAATCTTAATTCTGAAGAGGAAAGGAGGCTGCTTGAGGGCCATTTCTCCCATAACACAATACCCTATCGGTATTAATTCCAAAGAACAATTTATTTCTGTTTTGCATTGGCTTAAATTAAGTTCTTCTACAGAGAGGCACACGAAAATCTGCTTCCATTTATGTAGCTCCGCGAAGCTGCCGGGATTAAGCCAACAGACAAGGAAAGGTTCGGCAGGCTACGATTCCAGGTCATTTCGTTTTCCCGGCCTGCTCGAAACTGTCGGTTTAAAAGGAAGGCACATTTTGGAGCGGAACTCTGGGAGGCTGATACTGAGCTGCCAAAAGGAGGAACGCGCGACTAACTCCCAGCCAATAAACTGGCGCCGGGAGCGATTCAAATGCTACGGTTTGCCCAATGGCGAGAGTTGGCGCCTTGCCTTTCGCGCCTCCCCGGGATACTGGGGGCGGGGCTTGGAACGGCGCTCGTCCTCCGGCCCGTAACCGTCGCTTGAAGCGGTTGGCTTCCGTCGTTACCGAGCTATCCGGTTCGTCCGCCTGCTCAGGCAACCTTCGCATTGCGTCGCGGAGGCAGTTGGTGCCCAGCCACGCGGGGGCGGCAGCGGCCACGGCCAGGTGGGGGCGCGTTGTTAGTCGGCGGGACACGCCTTTCCCGGGAAGGAAGGAGGGAGGGAGGGAGGACCCCCGGTCGGGCGCCGCCTTCTCTGTCTCGTAAGACCATGGCAGGTTCGCCGCGGTGAGGCTCCGCTTTGCACGGCCCGCCCTTCCTTGGGTCGTCTGCCAGCTCCCATTTTGTAAGCCCCCACTTCGCGTTTACTTTCTGCCTGGGACCCTTCTTTCCCGCAACCTTCGGCCTGGGCTCCTTCCGCTTGCCGGGTGGGGGCGCCGCGGAGGTTGGGAAGGCGCGTGGTCCTCCGGCCTCTGCCCCTTCGGAGGAGCCCCGTGCAGCCTCCGCTCTTTGTTTATCTCTGGTGGGGCAGCTGAAAGGAGAGCAGCGTCCGAGCTGGAGAGCTCATGTTTGGGGGGCAGGAGAGGCGAAAAGCTCTGCGTGTTCACTTTGCAGCTGAATGCCGCTAGGACCGCAGGCTCGCGCTGCTCCGGACTGGGTGGCTTCCCGGCTTAGCTCTCACGCCTTCTTCCAATAACTTGCAAACATTGCCTTGAGGTGCCCGTTAGTTGTATTCGTATCATGCCATTAGCCCTGTCACAACTCTGCGAAGTAGTGTAGGCTGAGGGAAAGGGACTGGCTTGCGGTCACCCAATGAGCTTCCTGGCTGTGTAGGGATTTTTGAACTTGGGTCTTCTGGGATCTACTCCGGCAGTCAGACTGCCGTAACTCACTGCATTGCAAGCGTTTGCATGCCTGAGGGGAAAAAGCGGTCCATCTTTTATAGATTGAAAATAAAACTCCTAACAGCCTCATGTTTTAAGTTTTTTTGTTAAAACACTGCTATATTTTAGGGCCATCCAGCATCACAGACTTTGACTTCAGGCACTTACTCCCGCAACAGTTGAAAATTTGATTTGTAAGATCTTCAGCCTAACTTCATATTGATGTGATGTCCAAATTTCTGTGCTGTAATACACTTTGTTTCTTTACTGATAATTATGGTTCTAAGCCAGCATCCAAGCTTCAGTTCAGGTATTAAGAATAGTATAAGGCAGCCACATTGGAACATCACAAACTGGAGTGATACTGGTGGGGGTAGCCATGTGGGTCTGAAGCAGCAGAACAAAGTTTGAGTCCTGTGGCACCTTTAAGATGAAGCAGAATTTCATCAGCCTTTACATGGGGAGTTAGGTCAAGATGCAGAAGTAACTGGGCCATTATAGCTGAGATTGAATTAAGGTCATTGATAAGTTTTATGAGTGTCAATTATTTAGCATTATATATGTTGATGATAATCACTAGAAGTACTTATTCCTGAGGTCTCTAACCTTTCTGAGGTTGCTGGCACTGTTGGAAATTTGAGAAAGGATAGTGTTGACACCATGTGTAGAGATGTCTTTTGGGTTGTTGGAAAAGAGTGTTTGGTATGACCATTGTATTCTCTTGACAAAATTCCACCAGCCTGTGCCCTACTTCATTTTGTACTCCAAGGCCAAACTTGCCTGTTATCCCGGTTATTTTTTGGCTTCCTACTTTAGCATTCCAATCTCCCATGATGATAAGCACATCATTTTTGGGTATTGCTTCTAGAAGGTGTTCTGGGCCTTCATAGAACTGGTCGACTTCATCCTCTTCAGCATCAGTGGTTGGGGCATAGACCTGTATTACTGTGATGTTGAATGGTTTGCCTTGGATTCAAACTGAGATCATTCTGTCATTTTGTGGATTGTATCCCAATACTGCTTTTCCTACTCTTTTATTGATTATGAAGGCTCTACACATGGACAACACCAGACAGATTGACTATGCTCTGCAGCCAAAGATGGAGAAGTTCTATACAGTCAGTAAAAACAAGACCAGGAGCTGTGGTTCAGATCATCAGCTTCTTGTTGCAAAATTTAGGCTTAAATTGAAGAAAGTAGGGAAAAAGAGAAAGATACACCCAATTGAATGCAGAATTCCTGAGGATACCTAAAAGAGATAAGAATGCCTTTTTAAATGAAACAAATAGAAGAAAACAATAGAATAGGGAGGACCAGAGATCTCTTCAAGAACATTGGAGATATGAAGAGAACATTTCATGCAAAGATGGGTATGATAAAAGACCAAAATGGTAGGGACCTAACAAAAGCAGAAGAGATTTTTAAAAGGTGGCAAAATTATACAGAAGTATACAAGAGTAAACTTAATATCCCTGATAACCACTATGGGGTAGTCACTGACCTGGAGCCAGACATCCTAGAATGTGAAGTCAAAAGGGCCTTAGGAAGTCTGAGCAACGATAAAGCTAGTGAAGGTGACAGCATTCCAGTTGAAATATTCAAAATCTTAAAAGACGGTGCAGTAAAAGTGCTACACTCAATATGCCAGCAAATTTGGAAAACTCAACAGTGGCCACAGGATTGGAAAAGGTCAGTTTACATTCTAATCCCAAAGAAGGGCAATGCCAAAGAATGTTCAAACTACCGCAGCATTGCACTCATTTCTCATGCTAGCAAAGTTATGCTCAAAATCCTACAAGCTAGGCTCCAGTAATATGTGGACCATGAACTTCCAGAAGTACAGGCAGGATTTCGAAGAGGCAGAGGAACTAGAGATCAAATTGCCAACATACGCTGGATCATGGAGAAAGCTAGGGAGTTCCAGAAAAACATCTACTGCTTCATTGACTATGCTAAAGCCTTTGATTGTGCGGAGCACAACAAATTATGGCAAGTTCTTAAAGAGATAGGAATACCAGAACATCTTATCTGTCTCTTGAGAAACCTATATGCAGGTCAAGAAGCAACAGTGAGAACCAGGCATGGAATCACTGATTGATTAAAAATTGAGAAAGGAATTTGGCAAGGTTGTATACTGCCACCTTGCCCATTTAACTTGTATGCAGAGCAAATCATGAGCAAGGTGGGGTTAGATGAGTCACAAATTGGGATCAAGATTGCAGGGAGAAATATCAACAACCTCAGATATGCAGATGATACCACTCTAATGGCAGAAAGCGAAGAGGAACTAAAGAGCCTGTTGATGCGGGTGAAGTAGGAGAGTGCAAAAGTTGGCTTGAAACTCAACATCAAGAAAACAAAGATCATGGCATCCGGCCCTCTCTATTCCTGACAAATAGATGGGGAAGAAATTGAGGTAGTGACAGATTTTATTTTCCAAGATCACTGCAGATGGGGACTGCAGCAAAGAAATTAAAAGACGCTTGCTCCTGGGGAGGAAAGCTATGGCAAATCTAGACAGCATCCTAAAAAGCAGAGACATCATCCTGCCAACAAAAGTGCGTTTAGTCAAGGCTATGGTCTTCCCAGTTGCAATGTATGGCTGTGAAAGTTTGGACTATAAGGAAGGCCGAGCGTCAAAGAATTGAGGCTTTTGAACTCTGGTGCTGGAGAAGACTCTTGCGAGTCCCTTGGACTGCAAGGCGAACAAACCGGTCAGTCCTAGAGGAGATCAGCCCTGACTGCTCCTTAGAAGGCCAGATCCTGAAGATGAAACGCAAATACTTTGGCCACCTCATGAGGAGGGACTCCCTGGAGAAAAGCCTAATGTTGGGAGTGATTGAGGGCAAAAGAAGAAGGGGACGACAGAGAATGAGGTGGCTGGATGGAGTCACTGAAGCAGTCGGTGTGAGCGTAAATGGACTCCGGGGAATGGTAGAGGACATGAAGGCCTAGAGGATCATTGTCCATAGGAGTTGTGATGGATCGGACATGACTTCGCACCTAACACTAACAACAACAAAGTGGTGACCCCAAATGCCTGGTGCAGGAGATGGAGCCAGATACAATACTTCTCTTCTTGTTTTATGAAAAAATCACAGAAGGGGGGGGGGGAGAGAAATAAGAATTTTTAAAAGCCTGAAGGGAGAACATAATCAGAAGCCTAAGTACTTGTTCTTCTAATTCTCCAGCAGCTGCAATTACATCTGCTTTACAATGATCCTGTCTATTTTCTGACAAGCTTGGCTTGTGCCAGTGGAAGTACTGGCAGGCTTCATGTTGGAGAATTCTGTCTTTTTCATACAAAGTGATTCAAAATATCACTTATTAATAATATTAATAATGTCTTCTTGTAAACTATTGTCCTTTTAGTCCAAATAACTGAGTCTGTTACTTGAGCCCCTTTTTTATTAACTAATGGCTGAACATGATTGGGGAGGGTTAATTCTCCACTGTGCTGTGTTGCCAACCAGACATGCTAATTAGTCTGCTGTTTTCTGTGCTGGTAGGGAATACATATAGGTAACTATATTATTCCTGGCTTTTTTCCCTGTCTGGCATTTCATGTGCTCTTGGAACTTAGCACGATATCGCAATCAACTTTCTTGACCTGGAAAGCAGACACTGGCATAGATTCAGTAAAATGGAATATACTCAGTTAAGCTCACTTAACGCTGTTGATTTTTACTTTGTAAGAAAACAATCCTAAGCAGGTCTTTTCAGAATCCTCATTTATTCAGTGGGCTGACTCCCAGGAAAATGTTTTTAGAATGACATAGTCAGTATATTAATTGGATTCTGTTTATTGATTTTAAGAGTTAAACTGTTGCAGTTTATTGCATGCCCTGTGAATACACAGGGAGTGTATATTCTTGCTGTTATAGTTTCTTTATATTCCCATGTGTATGCCAACTGAACTGTTGCACTTGGTACAAAAGGTAAAATTCTACTTTTTCAGTGTTTATGTAGCGGCTCTGCTTACAGTTAAGGTCAGATGTTTGTATCAGTGTCCTGTGAATTGCTTTGCCATGTGTTAAGTCTTATTAGTGATTATATAGACCCTCCTTTTCCAGCCAATCCTGAGAGCTATGAGAGCATGCTTGGTGAGTATTCTCAGAGCTCCCAGGATGCCTAGGAAGAATTGGAGAACATGCCTGCTGGGATTGCTCCAGCAGCTTCAGAGCCCTAAGGATGCTAGAAAGGGAAGAACATGTGCATTATATTCTGTTGCAATGTGCCTTGAGACTCAGCAAGAAAAGCAGGCTGTAACTGAAGGAAGTAAATAAATAAATATGGCAAGTCCCATGGATGGCTGTGAAGGTAGATCTGTTCTCACCATTGCAGCCATTATTTACATAAACTTAATTTTTATTGGAATAATTGATAAAAGAAAACTTCAAGGATGAGAGTCGTGCTGTGCCCTATTTACTTATTCCTCTCTCTGCACTTTAACACCCTTTATACTTGATTACATTTGATTTCTACAATTTGAGTTAGCAACTTCTCTCCTCCTTTCTTTTTGTTAGAATTGTATGAAAAATGCCAGTGAGAAAGTTTGCCGATGAAGAAATTGTAATGGGCAGGTGGCCTGGAAGTGTTCTTTTTTATGAAGTGCAAGTAGCTAACTATGACGACCGTACTCATCTTTACACGGTAAAATACAAAGATGGAACTGAACTCCAACTGAAAGAAAATGACATGAGGGTAAGCTGTTCTAAAAGTGTATGATTACACTTAGAAGCTTTATATGGCTTACTGTTCAAGGTTTTGATTGGCAGTTCAATCCTAAACATTGTTTGTTTATGTTATTTCAGTACCAAGGTAGCATGATAATTTTTGATGTTGCCCTGATGCAATAGTCATGATAACTGACTTTTTGAATTTACTTGCTGGCTCACAGTTCTTTAATGTGAAAGAGCCAGTTTGGTGTAGTGGTTAGGAGTGCGGACTTCTAATCTGGCATGCCAGGTTCGATTCTGCGCTCCCCCACATGCAGCCAGCTGGGCTCGCCACAGCACTGATAAAACTGTTCTGACCGAGCAGTGATATCAGTGCTCTCTCAGCCTCACCCACCTCACAGGGTGTCTGCTGTGGGGGAGAGGAAAGGGAAGGCGACTGTAAGCCGCTTTGAGCCTCCTTCTGATAGGGAAAAGCAGCATATAAGAACCAACTCTTCTTCCTAATGTTAATTCAGTGTATTTAACCATGTGCATTCAAAATATCCTATTTTGAAAGGATACTTCTTTCAAATTTAGGGGTGATATTTGACAATTCTTATATTCACAGCATAGCCATACTCTGAACCTTAAGATGAAGCTGGATTCATAGAATCATAGAGTTGGAAGGGACCACCTGGGTCTTCTAGTCCTGTGCTCCCCAACCATCGGGCCACGGCCCAGTACTGGGCTGTGGAGGCCTTGGTACTGGGCCACGGTGGGGGGAGGAAGGCGCAGGTGCTGGCACGCCAGCAGGCGCACCTCCCTACCCCCCCCCCCCCCGGTGTTGCACGCTCGCAGCGAGCCCCACACCACAGGGGGAGGCGTGCCTGCTGGTTTGCAGGCACCCGCGCCTCCCTCTCCCCCCCAGCCTGAAAAGAGCTGGGGACCGCTGATCTAGTCCATCCCCCTGCGCTATGCAAGACATACACAACCTTATTGCTCATCCATTGTAACGTGCAACCCCCTTGAATCTTCACAGAATCAGCCTCTCTGCCAGATGGCTATCTAGCCTCTGTTTAAAATTTTCTAAAGATGGAGAACCTACCACCTCCCGAGGAAGCCTGTTCCACTGAGAAACTGCTCTGTCAGGAACTTCTTCCGGATGTTTAGAATGAATTTCTTTTACATTAATTTCATCCCATTGGATCTGATCCGTCCCTTCGGGGCAAGAGAGAACAATTCTGCTCCATCCTCCATATGGCACCCTTTTAAAGACTTGAAGATGGCTATCAGATACCCTCTCAGTCGTCTCCTCTCATGGCTAAACAGACCAAACTTCCCCAAGCTTTCCTCTTAAGTCTTGGTTTCCAAACCCCTCACCGTCTTTGTTGCCCTTCTAAACACACTTCAGTTTGTCTACAGTCCTCTTCATTTGTGGCGCCCAAAACTGAACACTGTATTCCGTGTAAGGCCGAATCAGAGAAAAGCGGTACCATCACCTCCCGTGATCTGGACACGATACTCCGTTTGATACAGCCCAAAATCCCATTTACCTTTTAAGCCATCGAGTCATACTGCTGACTCATGTTCAATACATGGTCTACTAAGACTCCTAGATGCTTTTTGTACATACTACTGCCAAGACAAGTCCCCCCCCCATCCTATATTGGTATATATGGATTGAGAACAGAGTTCTACTTATGGATAATTGAACTCAGCTTTTTTTAAATTAATATTCCAACTACTGATATCTGAAAATATATGTATTCATTCTGTAATGGGGCATGCAAAAAAGTATTTTCTAGGTTTGTGCATATTTAACCTGAAAAATATTGGTATTTTCTGGTATTCCCAAATTTCAGTGCTACTATGGTATTTGGATTTGGGACTTTGTTCTGTGGGGATTTGTTCTGTGGATGTTGGGGGGTGTTTTTTGAGGTAGACACACCAGTTTTGCAGCCTCTCGTCATCTTACCCCCCCCCCAAAAAAAAATTTTCAAAAAAATTAAAGGTGGAGGTCCAGTTCTATGAGCCCTTAATGAAGGTGCCTCCATCCGCCATTGGTAGATGGGATAGGAAAATGTTTAAAGGGATTGTAGTCACTTTAAATTCTTTCTTCCAACAGCAGGTTCACCCAGAAATCATTTACAGAGACTGCAATATCTTTAAATGCCCTTCTACTCTCTGGTGGTCCTGAATATGTAAGGCAATTTAGGGACTTGGCCCAAAGTACTCAATTCTATATCCACCTAAACAAATAGCTGGGAAATACCAAAACAGTGTTTTTTGGATTTTTCAGCTATAGCTGAATGCAAACTCCTAATCTGTAGTGTTTATAAATTTAATTGGAGGGTGTGATGTGAGATTAGCAATCTGAAGAAAAATTGCTGGTTTGGACCTGTGTGAAATCCTGAATACTATGTAACTTGAATAGATTTCAGAGATAAATTTTGGCTTTCTAATTCCTGGATAAATTTAAGTTGGTTTCATGGCTGAGCAATAGTTGGGATAGATCTGCAGACAAGAGATAAGTAAACTTGAAGCTTCCTCTTTTAAACAAGAACACAAGGGTCTAGTAGCCCAAACTTATCAGAAACTGGAGAAGAACTTGCAGAAAAGTCTAAACAAGAACTTGAACATAACGTAAAGCAGATACCATAAATGAGTAAGCCTTGCAAAAAAGTTACATGTGTAATACACACACACCATGTTGTTAAGGAGTTAAGCACTTGGAAGACAGTTACACATTTTACATATGAGGATAGGGTTGTGCGATTCGGCTGCCGAAGCAGCCGTTCCGTCCGGGCGCAGCCAGCGCCACGCCGCGGGGGGGGGAGGGCGGTGCTGGCAGCGGCGTGACAGCGGGCGCAACCACGCAGGCGCGGAATTCCGCGCCTGCGTGGTTGCGCCCGCTGTCACGCTGCTGCCGGCACCGCCCTCCCCCCCCCCCCCGTGCGGCGCTGGCTGCGCCCGGACGGAACGGCTGCTTCAGCAGCCGAATTGCACAACCCTAATGAGGAATGCAGTGAAGGAGAAATGACTTTCTCAGGGAACCCTAGGTCAACTGGAGATCAACTGTTGACACTTGGAGGAAATGGCTACTTTGGAAGATAGACTCTATGGCATTATAATCCATTGAAGTCCCTCCCCACCAAATCCTGGGCTCAGGTTCCACCCCCAATTATTCAGGTAATTCCCAATCTGTAGCTGGCAACACTACTTCTTACTCATCTTTTAAAAATAAAAAGAACAGTCTCTTCATCATAGGAGATTGTTGATAATCACTTCTGCCCTATTAGGATTGAGTTTATTGTCCAAGATGATATATTTAACTCACAGAAATACTGTACACGGTCTTGCTTTTAGATTCTTAGAGAGTTTAAACTTCCTTTTTGATGATGTTAGCTGCAAACTAGGAAGCAGGCCCAAAATGATTTAGAACAAAAGAAGGAAGCATATTAAAATTTAATTCAGCATGACAACCAGAATGGATAGGTTTTGTTTTTCCTCAGTCCTTTGACCCGGTTTCCAGACATGGGCAATAGTACATCATGTTAGAGTTGCTAGTCTCCAGGTGAAAGCAGAGATCTCCCGGAATTAAAACTGATCTCCAGATTATAGGGATGTGTTCCTCTAGGGAAAATAGCTGCTTTGGAGGGCAGATTGTATGGTGTTATGCTGTGCTGAGGTTCTATCTGCAAAACTAGGATTTCCAAACCCAGAGCTGGTAACGCTCCTTTCTATACTTATCCTTGTCTATGACCTTGCATTGTAAGGTTACCTACCCTCCTTCAGTTTTTCATTGGTGGAAGTTGAGCCTCTTTGATTTGCAGGTTTTGACAGAAAGGATTCATAAATTAGTACTTAGAACTATAATATTGAAATAGGCTTTAATTATTTTTTCCCCAGTCGTTGTCCTCCTTTCGGTTTAGGAAAAGCAGCTCTTCCTCAGGGTCTCCGTCAAGACGCAGTGGCAGCCGATCGAGGTCTGGCTCTAGATCCCGCTCACCTGGACGGCCAGCAAAACATAAACGTCGCTCTTCCTCTCAAAGCAGAGAAGCCAGAAATGCTAAGAAGAATACAACCGTGGAACCTAATTTGATTTCTTTGGTATTTATTTTAAATGAAGAATTTGTATTTTCTTTCTCTTTCAGGATATTTTGATTTAAATCTAATGATATGTCAGCTGAAGATCATCACCAGTATAAATTTTTGCTACATTCCAATGCCCCTTTGAACCCAAGGAATGTTGGTTCCTCCCACCTACTACCTGAACTTTATCTCACTAAGCCCCACCCCCCACCTTCCTATGGTCCCCACTTCCGCTTCTACCTTTCCCTTTGCAATTTTACTGCTTTTCTTACAGTTTGATCTCCTTTCTTTGCTATATTTTGCTTTTTGAAGTCTGTCTCTGTCCCATCTTACTGAGTCATGGAATTCATGACCAAGTTGCTTAGAAGCCAAGTAGCCACCAAAATCTTGCGCATTTTTCTTAAAGAAGCAGACATTGCCTCTATGATATTGGTGATTTTCAACCCCCCCCCCCCCCAGTTTATTTTTTCATATTTTTCTACAAATCAGGGACTTTCCCTTGGTTTGCAGAGAAATCCTTGGCCCCATTGTATGGCTATTTAGTCTACACTATGTGGCCCAGTTAGTAATTGTATATATGTGATAATTCCTGCACTATGATAAACATACGCAACATTTTTGAGGTATTCATTTTTTAAAATGTGTCAATTTTTCACAACTATAAGGGAAGGGGGAAATAGCTGAAATTAGAAAATATAAATTGTGTGCTAAAGATAACTGTCTCATATCATAGGACTGCCAGCATATTTGGATATTGAATTACATGTTAGAACTACACTGTCTTATTCAATAGGGTATTATCATACACTTCATTATTGAGGACATTTTGAAAAACAAAATCATGTGCTAGAGCAAGATACAGCTGTATCTGAAGAATTGAGCGGTGATTCATGAAACCTCATTCCCTGGCACAAATTGTATTAGTCCTTTGGGTGCTACTGGAATTTTGTTCATGTGTAGTATGTTTATAGAAAATGAAGCCAAGGCTTTTATACATTTATAGTTCATAAATACAGCAAATGGTACAAATGATAACTTTTATACTGATAAAGTGAGCTATATTCAGGCTTTGATAAACACTGTATATTAAAATACCTGCTCTGAAAAGCTTTTTTCTCTATGACTTCAACATTTCTTTATTTGGAAATTTTTTATGCTGCATCTCTAGGGAACTTGTCCACAGCAGCTTACAAGATAGAAACATAATGAAAGCATAAAATATTATAAAAATGTGTATTAAAACCCAGCACTAAAACTGCAGCCAGAGCATAAAATTTGGTGCAACTTAAAATGAGTCTCAGGCAAAGAACAAGATCACAAGGAAGTGTTAAAAGAAATCACTCTTTTAATTAAAATATTGGATAAACAAGCCTCACAGGCGAGTTACCACCACTTAAAGAGGTTTGTGGTTGCCAGTGAAGGTGAGGACTTGGAGGGCAGGTCTTGTAAGGAAGATATTAGCTGGCAGCTTGGATAGTATAGAAGGAGATGGTCCTTTAAGTGTCCTGGCCACAAGCCATTTAGTGCCTTAAAGATAAGAATCAGCACTTTGAATTGTACCTGGAAACAGATGGGCAGCCAGTGCAGATCTTCTATTGCAAGACTGATTAAAACCCCTGTATCTTTCCCCAAACAATAGCCTGGCTGCCACTGGAGCCATGGCGATGAGGTTGCAGTGAGGAGGGAGAATGAGGTGAAAATAACCTTATTATCTTCTTTCTGTTTATGAAACTTTACTTTCTGGGTATTGGAAGGGAGTGCTGGAAGGAGAGGAACTTGTCAAAAATCAACTTTCCTTTTGCTGGCAGTTTCATTGGATGCAATCATTAATTCATTACTTCTTTAGAAATAAAGGCAGTAGCATATTTATTATTTTGTTATTTTTGTAGAAACATGATTGCTTAAGTTACATGAAGGAAATGTTTGACCTTTAAAAAAAAAACCCTATGCTGTGGAAACACTCCATTCTTTTCTGCCCTATCCATCCAGAAACAATATGAAAACAATACCAACTTCTATAATGGGGAACCAGATATTACTGAAGTGAATTACTCTCTCAAAATTTTACAGGTATGGAATTTTAAAAACCTTTAGTGTTTTTCTTGTGTGTGAGCAAGACATGGTACCTGTGGGTAATAAAATGTAAATTGTGAGTCCTATAGACCAGTGGTCGTCAACTACTGGGTTGCGGACCAGGACCGGGCCGGCGCTCCTCCTCCTGCTCCTTTCCCCGCCGCTTGCGAGCCACTCTTGCCAGCGCCCAACTCTTTTCCTGAGAGAGGAGGCGGTCTCAGAAGTGACTGGTGCTGCTGCTGGAGGGGCGGGGGCGAGGTGAGCGTGGCGCTGGAGACAGCCGCCTCCCCCTCTCCAAAGCGGGAGACACACTTTGCTCCACGGCTGCGTTCTTTGCCGCTTGTGAGCCGCTCTTGCCAGCGCCCAACTCTTCTCCGGGGAGAGGAGGTGGGCGCAGAAGTGGCTGCTGCTGCTGCTGGAGGGGCGGGGGCGAGGTGAGCGTGGCACTAGAGGCAGCCGCCTCCCCCCCCAAAGCAGGAGATGCACTTTGCTCCGTGGCTGCGTTCTTTGCCGCATGTGAGCTGCTCTTGCCAGCGCCCAACACTTCTCTGGGGAGAGGAGGTGGGTGCAGAAGTGGCTGCTGCTGCTGCTGGAGGGGCGGGGGCAAGGTGAGCGTGGCACTAGAGGCAGCCGCCTCCCCCCCCAAAGCGGGAGATGCACTTTGCTCCGTGGCTGCGTTCTTTGCCGCTTGTGAGCTGCTCTTGCCAGCGCCCAACACTTCTCTGGGGAGAGGAGGTGGGTGCAGAAAGGGCTGCTGCTGCTGCTGGAGGGGCGTGGGTGGGGTGAGCATGGCGCTGGAGGAAGCCGCCTCCTCTCCGAAGCGGGAGGCGCGCTTTGCTCCGCGGCTGTGTTCTTCGCACCCACCCCAGATCTCCAGCAGGGAAGCCTCGTCCCCCCTCCCCTCTCCCAGAGAGCTGCTGGCTGCTCAGGGCGGGTGGGGGCCGGTACTGCCAGGGGCTGCTGCTTGCCATGAGTCTGCCCTGTGCTGCACAGCTGAGAGGAGTGGCCCTGGGGGCTTGATGCAACTGTCCTGCTGGCGGGAGAGGGATTGGAGATCTTGGGCATGGAAGAAAACGTAGTTGTCACATGTGCAGTGAGAGCTGCGAGGGATCTGGAAAGGACAAGGTGAGGGGAACCAACTCTCCACTTTGTGCCGGCACAGGGCATGGCCATCATACAAGACAAACTAACCTGCCTCAGAACACTTTCAATTTCTGAACCACTCCAGGAGGGCTCTTCCCCGACTTAGCCTTGACTGACAGGAATTTAACCCGTGCTGGTTGCTCCCCTTGAGTGGCTAAAGTTCAAGTGTCACTTGTTGAATTTCTGCATGTCATGCCCTTTTTAAAGTCAGAGAGCCAGTTTGGGGGAGGGGGGACAGACAGTGAATGTGTATGTTTTTAAAAGCCAACCCCGAAACTTCCTAACTTTATTCCAGCGTTTAGTCACATTCAATGACAGGATTCCATAGGCATGAATGAATGAGCTCAATTCCACATGAAAGAAGTCATTGATGTGAAAAGGAGCATGTTAGGTGTTCAATACTGCACTTTTCTGCAGTTTTTGTTGTTGTTTCCTATTTAACTGGTTCATGGGGTAAGATCCTGAACTTCAGGATAAGACTGTTGTTTTTGTGGTGTATCTGTATCTCATTCTGAAGGGATGTTTAAACGTTAGCATAGCAATCAGAGTCAGAGAGCGTTAGGGCAGTGGTCGAGAGGAGAGGACTACCCCTCCCCCCACACACACACATGGCCTCAGTAAAATTGTCACGCATTAACCAGTCCCCGGTGATAAAAAGGTTGAGGACCACTGCTATAGACTACCCAAAAGGAACAAATGATTCAGAGATTTGGAAACAATGCATTCTCCAGAATATTTCAGCAGGTGGTGCTGCAAGACTACCAATGGCTTTATCTCTATTATTTGTGTTTAGCATGAAAGAATTGAGCCTGAGGTTGTGCACTTGCAACCAAGAAAGGAGGAGAAGAAAATGGAAAAGATGTATGCAGAAGAGAGAATTTTTGAGACCCCCAAAACTGTTGGAAGATTATACATGAAGACCAAGGAACTAGAATTTGGAGGAAGAATTGGTATAATAGTTTTAATATATTACAGACTTGGAATTTATTAGTTATTTACAGTAACAACATATTTTGGGACTTTATGTACACAGCAGTGTTATTACAGAACTGTTAAGAAGATGTTCCACATATATTTTAGTGAAGTGATACATATGTGCACCATGTCTATTGAAGTCAACTAAAGACCAATAGGCTCTGAAAATAGAAAATTCAGCATGTTCAGCAAATTACTGGGGATTTCCCCAAGGGTTTTGTCACATCACCCTTTTTATTGCCAGGTTTTAGTCTTTTGTGAGATCAGGTGATATATTGGTGTATCAGTGTCCAGGCAAGTGATTTGATTTGTGGGTTAATTCCCCTTTCTGCAGTTGTTTAGCAGCCTAGAATTGACTGTGGCCTTTAACAAAGTGCTTGAAAGAGGGGGCAGTTGCTGTAACTGTACTTATAATTTTCAGTTCCTTCTACAGAAATTCTTATAGAGAAATGGTGAAAATTATTTCATATATAAATTATAAGCTATTTGGGTTTTTTGGGGGAGGGAAGGGGCGGTGGGAAGACTGATCCAAATGCTAAGTGATCATGACTGGTTATACGTTTGACGCTGTAGGAAAAGAGGACCTTTGAGAAGCACGTTTCTGTAGAGTGCTTCCTTTATTTTGAATTTAACTTACAACTCTTTGTGTTTGTTTGCAGGTGCCTTCTTCATGATATTTCTTTTGCCTGCAACTGTGTTTTATCTGTTGTTAGTGTGCAAACAGAAAGACCCTAGCGTTCTAAATTTTCCTCCTACCCTCCCAGCTTTTGATAGCTTATGGGAGACAAGAGTGTTTGGTGTCTTTCTTCTGTGGTTCTTTCTCCAAGCTCTGTTTTATTTATTGCCCATAGGAAAGGTAATTGTACTTATTTACTTCATTTATACTCTGCTATTATCTGTAATAATTTTGTCCATAATCTTGCAGTGGGCTTTTTTTGAGCTGGGTCTTGTGTATCATTTTATTTCAGTTTTATTTGTTGCATAGAATCTAAGTCTTCTTACAAGATTGTCCTGTTGTAGAAGGAAACAAAGGAGGGCCTGTAGCTCAGTGGTAGAGCATGTATTTGGCATGCAGAGGGTCCCAGGTTCAATCCCTGGTATCTCCAGTGAAAAGTTATGGCAGTAGATACTGACGTTGATGGGCCAAGAATCTGATTCTGTATAAGGCAGTTTCATGTGTTCAGTATTGCATTGTATCTGGGAAAATGCAATATTTTTCTCAGTTAATGTGTTCTTTGTTGTATAAAGCAGGAGTAGTCAACCTGTGATCCTCCAAATGTCCATGGACTACAATTCCCATAAGTCCCTGCCAGTGTAGTCCATGAACATCTGGAGGACCACAGGTTGACTACACCTGGTATAGAGTATGGCTGTATGAAATGCTCACCATCCGTAGTTGCTCTGTATCTGTTACACGTAAATAGGATTTGCTGCACTGACTCTAATGATCTTGTAGTATGCTTGTGATTTGTTTGGAAACTCCTATAGTTAATCCCATGTACAGTTGTTGTTTTTTCTACCCTAACTGTGAAATTGTTAAATTATAAGATTAAAATGTTTTTAAAATGTGGAAATACCTTTAACTGCGGACATCATAACAGAAGTGACGTTGCATCCCCCCCTCTGCACCTTCCCCATCACAGTTGAGTGGCACTACCCACTGCAGCCAAGCCCTGCAGGGAGGGTGAAGAAGAGGAATGTTACCTTAGTGGGCCCCTGCTGATCCAGGTGGAGCCTCCTTCCCCCTCCCACTGCCATTTTCATTCCCAGGTCCAGCCTCTGCCCTACTGCACGGTTGATGCTCACTGCTTGGCTCCTGTGGGGGAGCATCTGCCATGGTTGTCGTGGGAGGAGTGACTCCATTGACTGTGATCACAGCACAGGGCTCTGAGGCTGGAGGAGTGCTGTTGCACCAGACCAACGTTGGTTGAGCCCTGGCCGGCAGACACTGAGCCCTGCAAGGAGGATGGAAGAGAGAAGGAAGCTCAGCTGTCTGGCTTGTCTCAGTGGTGCTGGCTTCTCCCTCCTGATGGGTGTTTCCCTGGCGGAGACGAGGTTACAATGCCATCAATTCCACCCAAGACTTTCAATGTCTTGGCTGGTTCTATGCTACTGATGTTGTTACAGGCGTCTACATATTCTTACTGGGTCATTATTTTATATGTAATTCAAAATATCTTGTGCTCGGGGGGAGCTTTTGAGTTGGGTCAAAAGTGAAATTTCAGCCTGGAGGTCTGAGATGGTAAACATAGATTTCAAAATTCACTCTGGATATTGATCTGCTTAATTGTTACTTGTGTCAGGATTTTTTTTTTTTTGCAGAGATAAGGACTTCAAAGGGCTATTGAGTCTACCACTTTTTCCAGGGGAACTTGAGAAAACACTCACCACTTTTAGGGTTTCCAGCTCTGGGTTGGGAAGTCCCTGGAGATTTTTTGGAGGGGGGTGAGGAGGGTACCCAGCACTTTTAGGGTTTCCAGCTTCGGGTTGGGAAGTACTTGTAGATTGGGCCCAGGGGGGAGTGATGACTGGGGAGGGCAGAGTTTCCAAAAAGGACTTCAAAGGGATACAATGCCCTCCTCAGTCTCCAGGTACTTCCCAATTAGGAGCTGGCAACCCTAAAAACCCTGGTGTTTTCTCCAGTTTCCCTGGAGAAATTAGTGGACATGACGGCATTGTACTTTTTTGAAGTCCTCAGAAATTCTTCCCTCCTCAGGTACTTATCAACCAGGAGCTGGCAACCTTTAAAGTGGTGGGTGGAGGGGATGCACCTGAGCAGGCTCAGTTATACAAGGGTTGGTGTTGCTTTCCTATGTTAATGGGCTCACATGATTTACCTGCATTTCTTTCCTGAAGTAGTCCCTACTTATCATTCATTTGGACTAGCCTGTCTCCCACATGAATTTCAACAATGGATCCTGTCATAAAAAAGAAGCTGAAAGTTCCTCCATCCCCCCCAATGCCACGCAAAGAAATTTAAAACCAAATCATAATTCTTTTTTGCAATAGAGGAGCTTATATTTCAGTAGTCCCTCTGCTGTATTTGAGGCTTCCATATACATCTTCCACAACGATCAGATTCCCTCAATTTTTTTATTGTTCTTCAACCTAATTGGCTGTTTGTGATACTAAGAGTTATAATTGTTGAATGGACTGTTTAAATATGTTATACCACTCCTGTATGTGAAGAACGTGAAGACAATTTAATAAAAATCTATGCAACAAATAAAGAACATTTCTTTTCCTTTAAGGTTGTTGAAGGAACACCCCTTTCAAATGGAATTAGACTGGCATATAGGATAAATGGTAAATATATGTATTATGTTTGTTTGTTTTTTTCCATTTTGAATGTGGTAATTTGCTGGCACATACATAACAAACATCATTGTGATTTTGAATGTTGTGGCTCAACTTGGATATCATGCCAAACAATAGTTCCCACTAACCATAATTCAGAACCCAAACCATAGCTGAACTTGCGTGCGTGTGTGTGTGTGTGTGTGTGTGTATATACATAAACACACACACATACATGCATTTATTTATTTATTATAATCTATATTTCTCAATATAGTCCTCCAAGAGCATTACGATCTTCAGATGCTCAGGGTCCCTAACTCAAAAAGTAAAATTGGCCTCGGCCAGGGCCTTTTTGCCCCTAGCAGCTGGTGGAATGAGCTCAGGGCCCTGTGGGACCTTAATTAGTTCTGCAGGTCCTGTGAGACAGAGCTGTTCCACTGAGCTTATGGTTGAGGCCTGCAATAACAACCACTGAAAATAGCTGGCCTCACCATTAAGAGGTGGAGGAGAAGCTGGACGATTGACTCCGAGGACTCCCCTATATGGAAATTCATGTAACTGTTATAAAGTTCTAAATTGTATGTTGGTATTATTGATGTTACCTGCCCTGAGCATTTAGAAGGGTGGGCTAAAAATAAAAATATTATTAAAATTACTAAAAAGGTTAAAATAAGGTCAGTAGCTGATAAAACAATGAACTGAAAACTTGTAATCACATATTGTGAGTGGGTTATATTTGATATCTAAAGAAAGCAATGTAAACTCCTGATAAATAGGCCTGACCTGGTAGGGTAGGAGAAGTATATTCCAACCATAGAACGCTGTTTTCTGACAGCCACCTGTCTCAGCTCTGAAGTTAAAGATGCCCCTGCAGAAAGTCTTGCCAGTGACATAACTCCATAAAGTATTTCAAATTACTGCAAAAGATAAATAGATTCTGACTTGCACCTTATTGGACTAATGCTATACTGTATTATAGGTGAAGAAGTGCTAGTTTTTATAACTTGCTTTTCACTAGTCAAAGGAGTCTCAGAGTGGCTTAAAATTGCCTTCCCTTCTTCTCTCCACATCTGAGACCCTGTGAGGTAGGTGGGGCTGAGAGAGCTCTGTGAGAATAGCTCTAAGAACTGTGGCTGACTCAAGGTCGCCCAGCCAGAGGAGTGGGGAATCAACTCTGTTGTCCAGATTAGAGGCTGCCACTCTTAACCGCTACCCCACTCTTCTTTCTCTTAACCACAGAAGCATGTCGTATAAATGTCTGCATTGTGCATAAATATTGATTTAGAAATAATTTTGAATATAAAGATATCAGACACTATCTGTTTTGCCTATTTGTTACTTGTGTCAGGATTGCTACTCTGTTGTCAATATTTAAATGATGCAAAATTCCATAGTAGGCTCCTAGGTTCAACAAACTATGGACACTACTGTAGACCACTGTTTCTAATAATTTTTCTAAGTACCTTTTGTGAACACTTGCTGATTAAATGAAGAGCTTGACTTCAGACTCATCATAGCTGCACACTACAGAAGTGAATTTAGGTTTTATTTTTTAGACTTGAGGGTTCAGCTTTAATATCATTGGCAGTTCAAAATTTGTTAAGAAAACATTTATTTATCTTGATCCTTTACAGTAATTATAGATCTGGTTTAGATATAATAGCACAGTGTTTGGTGTGAGGAGTTCTGAAGAAACTTGCATATTTTCTGCTCTCCCATGAGTTTCATGGTAATTTGTTTTTTTCCAGGTTTTCGGTAAGCCTTTGCATCCAGTCAGGCAACTGGTTTATGCGTGTCCTATAAGGCAGTATAAATGCTAGAGGGCGTCACCCCAAAGGTCAGCCATGACCTGCCGCTTGCACAGGGGATACCTTTACCTTATAAGGCAGTATACCAAATCAGAAGCAAGCACTATTTATAAAATTGGTTTATAGGATAAGCATAATCATGGTTGTAGAATAAGTTTGTACAGGCTGATTGGGATGTAACAGCAACCTCTTAATGGTGAGGCCAGCTTGCTAATAACTTTCTAAAAAAGTTAGAGAGAAGGGATTGTGCAAGGTATCTTGAAGGCTTGCTCGGATAGTGTCTGAACCATGTTGTATTTTTGAGTGTCTCATGCTGTGTTTTTTTTTTCCCCTTAAGGATTTTATGCTTTTATGCTAACAACTGTGGCCTTAGGATTATGTCTGTATTTTGAAATGGAATTTTATTATTTATACAACCATTTTCTACAGTTCGCAATTAGTGCTACAGTTTTCTCTGTCATATTAAGCATTTATCTCTATGGCCGTTCGCTGAAATCATCTGAGGAAGAATTGTCACCTGGGGGGAATTCAGGTAAGTATGTGTGGACAGTTACAGAAACTACCTTCCACCTTAATTGTTGTGGGTGAAAATATGATTACAAACTATAATATCTTTTCTGCCTTCCCTATATTCTTTGTCTAGAAGTTTGCAATGGGACATTTTAATGGAATTTAACATGTAATTTTATCAATACATTTATTGGAAAAATGTTCTGTTTGCCTTAATTAGTCATTGCAAATGTATCTTGTGTGTCTGAAGTTATGATTTTGTAAGTTTATTTATATTCATTTGTTTTTAGTTTTAGCTATAATGTTTTAAAAATCTGGAAGAAATTGGGCATATGCATAGCTTGCAAGAGACCATAGATGTGATTCCTTTCTGTGTTGCTTCATTGATGCAGCTAATGGAATCATTTATGTGAGCTAAAATTGCAGGATGGAAGGAATAAAGTAAATCTACAGTTTTTCCCCTCTGATGTGCAGTTCTGCATGGAATTGCTTCTGTTGTGGGGAAACAGTGTCTCTGTCTAGAAATACAAATAGTGATAAAAGGACATATAATTACCTTTCTGGAGCAAATATATTTTTGTGTATAAGACCCTGAAGATTTAATACTTAAGTGGTTCTGTGCCAAAGTATAGATTCAGCCATCTTGTTTTGAATGAAGGATTAGGGCTTTTTTGTTATACTTCCTTGCAGATAAACTGAATGGTTTCACCACTAAAATGACGACAAGAAAAAGTAAATGTTTGGGTTAGGCAACAAGGTCCAGGGAAAGCATCCCAGAATAAGCAAAGTCTTTTAAAGCCTTTTAAGGTTTGCAGTTAAGCTCTATAACTGTTCTATGTGAAGGGTCTGTACAGCTAACAAATTAAAGCAAATGGGAATAGATTAGAGACTTGGCAGTTGCCTTTGAAGAGAGCTGTGGTTGCAGATGTACATCAGGATTAGGATCAAAAACAGTCAAACTGATTGTTAAGTAAATAACTGCAGAAACAAAGTATTTATTATTAATTCTAGATTCTATTATCTAGAATGAATTGTCACTGACAAAATTTGTCAGAGTTCCAGAGCCTGCTAAAAAGCCCTGAAGCCAGTTCCACCTATTTACCATAAACCCATTTTTTCTTCTTTCAACTTTAGAAACACTAAACCCTTTGAGACACACTCCACCTTTTAAATCTTCTCTATACTTCCAATTAAGCCCTCATCTACCTCTAAAAGACCTTTCATCACATGTGAAAGATGCTCAAGCTTTAGTGAACTTCAGTAATAACGGAGTTCGACATGTGGATTAATACTCCTTTGCCTTTTTGTTGTCCAGACCTTGGTGAATAGATGGCAAGTATAAATGCCCATTCTCAATCCCAATTAGGTCTTAGTAGGGCAAGAGGAACTTTAAATTGACTAATTAGTGAATTATTGCAAACCTTGAAGTTGACTTTGTGGTAGCAAAAGGCTTTGGTCTTTGGCAGCTCATGAAATATATTTCAGAAGTTTTAACAGGAGTTAAAGGTAACTAGTTAATTATATATAAATTATAACAGGAAATACCAATGACTTTCATATTTATAGGAAACATAATTTATGACTTCTTTATGGGACGTGAGTTAAATCCTCGCATTGGAAATTTTGACCTGAAATACTTCTGCGAATTACGACCAGGCCTAATTGGCTGGGTAAGCAACTATATCTGTTTTTGCATCTTTAATGTTACAGGTCAAACTTTTAGTTCTTAAACAACATATTGTAGATAATGTATACAAAATAAGTACTGAAAATAGCAATGTTACATCTTTAGCATTAGTTGAACACAATTGAGAGGTGCAAGGCCTCTGCTTATACAAAATAGAAAAGCTTTCCTGACAGCAGCTATAGCTTGAGAACTTACTATATGCAAATTGTTACTATTTTATTTTAATATGTAATGGGAGATTGTACAATTGTGAGAGTAAGACTTGTGAGATTAATGTGTAGCATTTGTTTTTTAAAGGTTGTTATTAACTTGACAATGCTTCTGACCGAGATGAAAGTGCATCATCAGACTATGCCATCTTTGTCAATGATACTAGTTTGTGGATTCCAGCTCCTCTATGTAGTGGATGCTCTTTGGAATGAGGTATCTCAATTTTTAAGCTATTTAATTATTAACATTCTAGTTAAAGGGTTTAAAGTTTTAAGTTCTGTATTGGCATATCTTTAAAACCATAGTGATTTCCTGTTCATTTGACTCAGTAAATGAAGGAGGGAAAAGTTTGGTGAAAAAATGCAAACCAAAATCACTATATAACATAATAACATGTTTTTTTAACCAACAGTCGGTGTTAACTTCTGCTAAATTTCTACTCGTGTCTGTTACTTTTATAAATGGTTTGACTAGCGGAGCTCCTTTTTATAATGAAGTTTGGTGAAGTAGGATTACACTGTTGTTCCTACTGCTGCACATATTTTCCTATTATATCACATAAAACAGCATGGTCCTTCTGGCAACATGCTGCTCTGATAGGGTGATGGTAGTTCCTGGCTGAGGGCCAATCAGGCTGTTCCTCAACCTCCTGCTCCTTCTCCATGCTGTTTCCCTGGCATTTGCCTTGAGGAGGAAGAGCAGCTGCTAGGAGGTAAGCCTGGGAGCTGGGGTTGGCTATCCAGGCATGCTCCGCCATGACTGCTCTGTGTTCCCTGTCCTCCTGGCCATTGGGGTGGGGAAGGCTGTCCGGCTGTGTTTATTGTGGCCATGTTGTGCGCCCAAGCTTTCTGGCTACAGGGAGTGCTTGGGTGAGGGAAGGCCTGGCTGTGATCCCAGTAGCTGTGCTGTATGTCCATGCCTCCTGGCCATGGGGAGAGGAGCGGGGCTAGCCAGCCCAGCTCATTGCCTGACCTTCCCTTGGCAAAGGGTGGCCCAGCTCTGCAGGAGCCCTGCTCTTCCACAGTCTGTTTTAAAAACAGGCTTTGCTACTAGTTGCAAATTTTTTTTTTTACTGTTAATATCTAAATGATGCAGAATTCCATAGTAGGATCTAGGTTCAACAGGCTATGAACAGTACTGTAGACTAGTGATCCCCAACCTGTGGGCTGCCGACCACATGTGGTCCGTCGACTAATTGGAGGTGGACGCCTCCCCCCCCCCCCGGCCCTTTACAACACACTTCGGGTGTCATTGTCTCCCATCACTCCCAGATGGGACTATCTCGTTGCAGAAAAACAAGCTCAGGGTTCCCATTGATTTGTCATTGTCATGAGTTAAAATTTCCATGAAAATAAAATGTTCCTTATGTTCGTTGTTCGTTGTGGCGTGTCTGTATCTTATTTTGAAGGGATGTTTAAACATTAACATAGCGACTAGAGTCAGAGAGCCTTAGGGCAGTGGGCCTCAGTAAATTTGTCAAGCGTTGAGTGGTCCCTGGTGATAAAAAGGTTGGGGACCACTGCTGTAGACCACTGTTTCTAATAATTTTTCTAAGTACCTTTTGTGAACCATGCTCAGAGGGCATGTAACTAGTTAGCATGCCAGAGTCTTGTTTGTTGACAGGACAAGATGGTATAACCCCTATACAATTAGATAATTATTAATTTTTATACCACCCTCTCACTATGGCTCAGGGCAGTATATAAAAGGGGTTGGAATTAACAGTGAATTAAAAACATATAATGCATCATTATTAAATAAGACAAAACATAAGTAATACATTGGCAGCATTAACAATACGAGGGTCCAGACATTTCACAGCCCATAGATCTCCAGACTGGATGCCACTTAATGGGGGTGTTTTGCAATGTGTACATTATAGGGTAATTCTGCAGGTTGCAACAGCCTAATCCCTAACTTTGAAATTACCCCAAATTCTTGTATGTCTGGTATTCCTTGGTTTATATATGGGATCGGTCAGTCAGTCAGTAACCTTTTATTGGCATAAAGAATCGGTGAGTCCTTTCTTTTGGTCTGTAATAAGGATTTGCATACTGTTCATGCTGAGAGAAGATTTTAAATGAGGAAGGACCAAATGTCTATTTATCTGAGCGAAATTAAAGCAGTGGAACCTGCTCACCAAAGAAAAAAGTGTTACCATTCACTTTCGTTTCAGGCAGTGCAATGTAGGAATAATGCCTGTTTCTGAAATAAGTCTAAAGATTATTGCTTTTGATTTTGGTTCATTTAAATGCATCCTCAATACCGACTAGCCAGTTAATCTGTTCCATGCTTGATCATACACATGTTGTACTATAACTTGATATTAGTGAAGGCATATTGAAACCCAAGTCAAGTCTGTAGTGATCTGGACACTCATGGCTACTTTGGTCAGCCAGCATCATTGTTCATAGCTAGCAGGTTCCAACCATAGCAGACTGAATACCAATTTAACAGCTATTCTATAACTTTTTAGGAAGCTATATTGACAACTATGGACATTACCCATGATGGGTTTGGATTCATGCTAGCATTTGGAGATTTGGTCTGGGTTCCCTTTCTCTACAGCTTACAAGCCTTCTATTTAGTGAATCATCCTTATGAGGTTTCTTGGCCTACAGCTTCTGCGATTTTGACTCTGAACTGTAAGTGAAGTATAATAAAGTTAAATGTATATGTTTCTCTATATAACTGTATTTCCTTGGGGAATTCCGTCTATAAAGGCGGAATATATCAATCTATATTCCATCTATATCAATTTAGAGAGCCTTTCCTAACATAGTAGAACAGTGAAAAGTAAGCCATTATAATTTAGCATAAAAAGTTGCACTATTTGACATTTGTAGAAAATAAAAAAATATACAAATGTCTTAATTTTCTATAAGCTAATTGCAAATGTACTGAATACTTGTGACTTCCATAAACTCTTAAATCAGTTGGTGGATAGATTAGAAAGGGTTTAAAGATCTCAGAGTCTTTTTAAAATCCTGCTTTCTTCCCCCCCCCCCCAAACAAACAAACAACTGCTCAGCTGTTTTTTTTAGACTGGCTCATGCACTTAAACTTGTGATTTCCAGCCACAGGATTTGGGGTATTTCTGCAAACCTCATTGAAAGGAATTGTGGACCCTTTTAAATGGGGTTCAGTGAACCACAAACCAGTTCATGGTTCTATTCAGCCACAAACTGCATTTTTCCAGTTCATTCCCATCCCTAGCGAAGAGAAGGGGAGAGCCAGAAAGACTTACATGTGTTACTGATTTCTGATGACAGATTACAGAATCCAAGCCAGTGGCCCTGATATAATATACTAATGTAAGCATATCTTCATTTTTTAAAAAATTGCTAGCTTGAATCAATAGCACGGTTCAGAGTAGTTCAAGCTCATCATTTTATCTTTTATCGATACCAATTTTTCTTGTATAGTAAATATTGATATTGTCTTTTCGCATTCAGTAGGATTAAAGGAACGAGTAAAGGCCTCCAGTTCTGGAGGCCTCACTTCAAGAAGGATGTAGATAAAATTGAAAGGGTACAGAGGAGAGCAACGAGGATGATCTGGGGCCAAGGGACCAAGCCCTATGAAGATAGGTTGAGGGACTTGGGAATGTTCAGCCTGGAGAATAGGAGGTTGAGAGGGGACATGATAGCCCTCTAAGTATTTGAAAGGTTGTCATTTGGAGGAGGGCAGGATGCTGTTTCCGTTGGCTGCAGAGAACACGCAGTAATGGGTTTAAACTACAAGTACAACGATATAGGCTAGATATCAGGAAAAAATTTTCACAGAGTAGTTGAGCAGTGGAATAGGCTGCTTAAGGAGGTGGTGAGCTCCCCCTCACTGGCAGTCTTCAAGCAAAGGTTGGATACACACTTTTCTTGGATGCTTTAGGATGCTTAGGGCTGATCCTGCGTTGAGCAGGGGGTTGGACTAGATGGCCTGTATGGCCCCTTCCAACTCTATGATTCTATGAGAAACATTGGATGAAACACTTTAGGATGTTTTCCTTTAATGCGTAATTATATTAGAAACCTTACAAACCATTTTTGTTGGGGTACAGTTTAGTTCCATTTTTATTAGAATAGAGAACAAAGTTGGAAGACGACAGCTGTACCTATTAGATTTAACTTCATTCTTGTTGAAAGCACTGTATAATAGGTATTATTAAGGGGTCTTGATATTTACCACAAGGAAATAACTGCCTCTTCCTCTTTTTTTAATGAAGTTCTTGGTTATTATATTTTCCGTGGTGCAAATTCACAGAAAAATGCGTTTCGAAGGAATCCAAAGGATCCAAAACTTGCACGTAAGTACTTTGTAGGCAAATCAGTATGTCTGCACTTACTGCATGCTAGTATCACATTCTGTTCCGATGGATACTATAATGTATATTTGTGCGTACTGCAATACAGATTTGAAAGTTATTCCTACTGCAACTGGAAAGAACCTTCTGGTCTCGGGCTGGTGGGGCTTGGTGCGCCATCCTAACTACCTAGGAGATACCCTTATGGCTCTGGCATGGTCCCTACCTTGTGGTAAGTTCAAGAAGTAACTTTTAGTGAATGCTAGCATTATTCCTGCTTCTCTTTCCCAGTCTGGATATGAAAGTTATTCTTTACAGTCTCTGTGCATTACAATGATGAGAACTCAAATGAACATTTAAGACAAATTTGTTTTAAGATGAAGACTGTATGATATATCACATTAGTAGCATGGATTGTTGCTGCCCCTGTCTTTCAGTTCTTTCCCTGCTTCTCCCCCACCCCCACTAGTCCTGAGAGGGATTTTTGGGAATGACATGGCAGTTGACATGGATAGAAGAAATTGGCACAAATTCCTGCCCTGGTGTGTTAGCATAAGTAATACGTTACTGACCTTGGGCTGAGAATTGGTTCCAGTCTCTACTGCTGAAAATTTGTAAAATTTTGATCACATTATGATCTACCCTGGGAATGTGATAGAGAAAATAATCATCTTTTTCATGTTGTCTTACAGGTTTTAATCACATTTTACCATATTTTTATGTCATATATTTTATTGGTTTGCTTATTCACCGAGAAGCCCGTGATGAACGTCAGTGTAAGAAGAAATATGGCTTAGCATGGGAAAAATACTGTCAACGTGTTCCATACCGCATATTTCCATACATCTACTGAGCCGCTTCAAAATCACTGGATGACAACATGCTTCACAGTTAATTCTTCCTTGCAATAAACCAT
Organism: Paroedura picta; assembly: GCF_049243985.1. Lineage (NCBI taxonomy): Eukaryota > Metazoa > Chordata > Lepidosauria > Squamata > Gekkonidae > Paroedura > Paroedura picta. The sequence goes on along the minus strand of NC_135369.1, from coordinate 61,915,496 downwards.
GTACCTCAAACTGTTGCACTTGGTATATGAGTAAATTCTGCTGGATTTTCTAAAACATACATTCAGATAGTGATCTGGCAGATACATTTACCACTAGTTTTTATTAGACATATTGTTTTCTATTAACCATCTGCCTCCTTGATTATACAATTCTGTTAAACAATAAGCTAGTTGTGTAGTGAATGCAAATCTTTTCAGGCATTTTGTATACCGTGTGAACTGGTTGCTTGATGGATAATATTCACTATTCGTTCTAGAAAGAAAGGCTCATTGTAAGTGTTGTAAGATCCTCCATCCAGTTGATATACTGCACCTTCCGAAACAGGGTAGTGCTCATATTCTGTCTTCCCCAACCAACTTCCTCAGGCTAATGCCGTTAGTTACATTGGTATGAGGGGGTAGAACTTGCAAGGGCCTAACTCAGGTCTCTCTTCTGCCCCTTCTCCCTTGAGTACTATAATGGGCTTTCATTTTATAACAGTGACAAATGTAGCATGCCTGAAGGATTTTTATGTTGAGGTGATGCTGTATCATGCACTGTGCTATGAACAATACATTTCATGTTGTAATGGAATTTTTTTAAATAAAAAGTTTCATGCAGCTCTTCAAGTTTCTCATGCCTTATGATTAGGACTTGTACAAATTATGAAATAAAATAAGTGCAGTTACCGTTTATTTTGGCTATTATAAACCATTGCATTGTACTATAGCTTTTCTTTATATTATAACATTTAAATATATTGCTGTACAGTATAAACTGCAGTAGTGTTTTTAGAACTGGATGATTTTTAGCTAAAACAATTTCCAGTATTTTTGAAAAGTTTTGTAATGTATTGCTGTGAAATTAATTTCAGCTACTGAAGTGTTCAGTAAAATATTGTAAAGTCAAATGCATTAAAATAGAAATTTGTTCAAGGTTTTGTGAATTTGGCATGGCTACCTCATGTAGGTTATTTGCCTTTTTATACTGTTGCAAATAGAAAATATTTTTTTCAAATTGCTATTTAAATCAGTTTTTTACATGAATCTGTGATTAAAGTCAACCACTTTAATGTATTTTTGTATATTTGAGTTTTTCATAGCTACATACTTAGTTGGAAACTATACTTTGTAGCTTAACATCTATGAATCTACTGCAATAGTATTTGCCTAATTAGTTTTAATTGGAAATGGTTAATTGCTATTTTAATATATTCGGTTAGAAGAGAGAAATAATTTTCTATAAATCCAATATTTTAAAACTAATTTTTACAGCTGATAAATTACCAATGTAATTAACAATGTGAAAACACCATTTAATTTGAACTTTTGCATTTTACATTTATGAATTTGTAGCATAGTTCTTGTTAAGCAACAATTTTGTTTTCATTTTAATATATAATACAGCATTGCATGAAGGGATTCCCATTTGGCATTCCAGAATGACATAAGTTCATCCAGTACATGAACATCCCTTCTGCTTGATCAGCAAGTACCACCTCTGCATGGCCAGTGCACACAAATGAGAGGGAGAAAGGAAGGGCAAAGCTAGGGCTGTTGTATCCTATGTTTATCCTATTGTGCACTATAAATCATGTTTTTTTTTATGTTGTTGCCTTAGTTACTAGATAAAATAACAATAGCTTGCTTGTTTTTTGGAAATGTGCGTATAGTAGAGCTCTTCTGGCAGTGATCATGACAGCTTCAAAACATCTATAACTGTTTAGTTGGAGAAAATGTACTACTGCATAACCAATTTAAAACATACCACTATTTTAAGATGATGTATTTTAAAGGAATTATTTTTAAGTGTCTGCCTTTGTTTGGCTAGGGTGACTCCTAACTAAACTGTTTCTCATTTTCATTACTACATTTTAAGTATGTAGGATATACACTTTTGATTGAACTTCTTTAAAAAACTTGTATAATTAAATTGCTGTTCAAAATGATTCTTGAGGATTTATTTACCGTAGTGTTGCTTCTTTCTTTGAAAACCAGTGATCATTTGTTGGCCATGAATTAAACATTTGCTACCAGGTTATGCAAGGACCTCAGATAGATGATCTCTGTCAGGATTGGGTGTTTGAGAGATACTTCATTCGGTTCAGGCTCTTGTGGCTGCCTTTATTGTGTGAATAACTGAATAAAGAATAGACATGGTCCTTTGTAGGAATGTGGGGTTTTGTGTTTTTGCAAAAGAACATCTACAGGAATAATACTACGATGCAGATACATATCGGAAAGTGCTCAATGCATGTTCACCAGTATACATATGTGTAGTAGAAAGTTAAATCGTTGATCATACTAATGAGGCCTTTTGTAATGTATGCTTCATGGTATCACAGCCATAAAGAATAAAGCCAACATGTTTTAATTTGGAAGCCTTTTCCCTGGGAAGTGTGGTGAATCTAGTAAGCATAAATTAATCCGTGAAAGTTTCAGCAACACTTATGTAGGACTTGGAAAATGGTCCAGGAAAGAATATCTAAAATGATAAAGCACATTCCTTATAAAGTCAGTGGTAAGAGAAGAGAACAGAAGGGCAAGTTTGGAGGTTCAAGTGGTGCACAGAAGAATAGAAGCAGTTTTTGTCAGCACAATAATGTGAGCATTTCATTCAGAAAAGAATACTATGTAAGGAATTGGTGGCACAAGATCTGAAATAGATTTGAGAAGGGGGAAAAGGTGAGCAGGGATTGTAGTGTTATAATAGTGTACTGCTAAATAAGATAAATGAGATGAAAAAGTAAAGCAAGAAAAATATGTATTTGAATTTTATCAGCATAAATTCAGAGTTTACATAAGTCATCAAACAGTTGAAAGGTAAATATATTTTCAATATTCCTCAGTCATCTAATTGACACAGCAGTGCTACTCCTCTTGTTATCCAGTGGCTGGGAGTTAGCAGCGTTGGTAGATAGACTGAAGTAACAAAATTAGATGATATGCCTGTAGTGGACAGTATTCCAGATCTGTGAGGTGTCCGATATAGTGGACATTCATAAAGTAGAAACACTGTTTCTTCATCTAGGTTACAGGAACTGGGATGGGACACAATCTAAACAAAAACAAAAACTTGTTGCATTAAAAGCAGCCCTTTAATGCACAGCTCTGAATAGTAAGCATTGCACTTGCTATTCACATAGAGCTAAGGAATGCAAAACACCTGGAGCACAAGCTCGTGTTCCTTTTTCGAGCAGAATAAATTGCATGGAAAGGGTTATTGCATACATGGGAATTCTATGTAAACTGCACATGTCAAAAGGAGTGGCTGATCTTTCACCTTGGGCTTGCAACCCCAGCATGTTGAAAGTGAGTGCTCCAAAGGTAATTTCTAGTACAACAAAAGATAGGTGCATTATGTGGCACAACATAAATACAGTGAGATACATCAGCTGCCAGAAACGGGTGAATATAACAATGCATGCTTGCCACAAAGAATGCACACAGCAGGAATATCCAACATGCCATGCTGTTGTAGACAAATTACACCACATTAGGTAACAAGTACTACATGAGCCTCTTGTGGCGCAGAGTGGTAAGGCAGCCGTCTGAAAGCTTTGCCCATGAGGCTGGGAGTTCAATCCCAGCAGCCGGCTCAAGGTTGACTCAGCCTTCCATCCTTCCGAGGTTGGTAAAATGAGTACCCAGCTTGCTGGGGGGTAAACGGTCATGACTGGGGAAGGCACTGGCAAACCACCCCGTATTGAGTCTGCCATGAAAATGCTAGAGGGCGTCACCCCAAGGGTCAGACATGACTCGGTGCTTGCACAGGGGATACCTTTACCTTTACCTTTACTACATAGCACTGTAAAAACACTGTCATGTCAGTTGAAATGGTTCTGTGCAGCAAATTTTGCTTAGGAAATAATTTGCACAGCTATTTCAGAAGCTGTAAGGAAGCAGGTGAGTCCTATTTTGACTCCTCACCTGGCAAGCTGGGGTTGTTTGTGCGGGACAAAGATGTAGCTCAAAGATGCTGAGTATCTACAATGTTTACAAAAACATTTTGTTTAATATTATAGAAAGCCCCTTAGTAGCTATCATATAATTCCAACTTGCGTTCAAATGTATGCTATTGCCATGCTAACCCATATGAAATTACTTCAAGACCATATGCAGTCGGGGTCCTGTGTACCGCAATATCTGCTTGCCTTTACTGGAAGAGTGACTTGCTCCATTCATTCTAACGATTGGTAATCCCTTGCCCTAAAGAAATTTGCTTGGTTTTCATCCATGGCCCCAACCAGATGGAATGAGCTCCCCAACAAGATCAAGGCCCTATTGCAGTGGTTCTCAACCTTCCTAATGCCGTGACCCTTTAATACAGTTCCTCATGTTGTGGTGACCCCCCAACCATAAAATTATGCAAGTGTTCTTTCACAGAAATTAAACCAAAACAGACTAATGTCGTGAAGATCCATTGTTCATGATTGTATATAAATTGTTTTTTTTTGGGGGGGGGTTCTCAGTTTGTTACCCAAATTGCTGGGGAATCATGAATATAGCAAGAGGCAGGAGTAACACAAGATCTTTTACTACCAATTTTTATGGGGTCCTGTCACAGGAAGAAACCCTTCTTAAATGAAGAAGACAATTAAGCTTACACTCAGGGGATTTATTTGGGGAAAATATTGGGGTACACTCAAAACACACACAGAAGCAAAAACATACATACACTAAGTTCTACAGGGGGACAAGTACAAGGTATTGTACCTTTCTTTGATCCAAGCAGCCAAGACACAGGGTTGACGATATCAGGGGTCGACAGGATGCCGGGTGTGGAGGGAACAGCAACACACACACACACACACACTTGGGATGTGCACAAGGCTTGATATAATGTTTGAAATTCCCGGGCCAGCTCCAGTGACTAGGAGGTCTGTAATTGGTGATTGATCTCTGATATTATGAGTACCTGATAGGTGAGTTTGAACTGTGAGGTCACTAGACTGGGAAGTATGGAGTAATCTCATCAAGTGGATCAATACCTTGGCTAATGTGTTGCTAATGGCCCTGTACTGTTTAATCAGGAAGGATTGGGAAAGTCCAATGGGAGACATTTGGGGATAAGAGATGCTGCTAGGCAGAAATTAGACTGGACAAGAGAGACAAAAGAAGTTGCTGTTAGTACCTGGAAGGGATATTCCTTTCATAGAATCATAGAGTTGGAAGGGGCCATAGAGGCCATCTAGTCCAACCCCCTGCTCAACGCAGGATCAGCCCAAAGCATCCTAAAGCATCCAAGAAAAGTGTGTATCCAACCTTTGCTTGAAGACTGCCAATGAGGGCGAGCTCACCACCTCCTTAGGCAGCCTATTCCACTGCTGAACTACTCTGACTGTGAATTTTTTTTTCCTGATATCTAGCCTATATCATTGTACTTGTAGTTTAAACCCATTACTGTGTGTCCTTTCCTCTGCAGCCAACGGGAACAGCATCCTGCCCTCCTCCAAATGACAACCTTTCAAATACTTAAAGAGGGCTATCATGTCCCCTTTCAACCTCCTGTTCTCCAGGCTGAACATTCCCAAGTCCCTCAACCTATCTTCATAGGGCTTGGTCCCAGATCATCCTCGTCGCTCTCCTCTGTACCCTTTCAATTTTATCTATGTCCTTCTTGAGGTGAGGCCTTCAGAACTGCACACAGTACTCCAGGTGTGGTCTGACCAGTGCCGTAAACAATGGGACTATGACATCTTGTGATTTTGATGTGATGCCCCTGTTGATACAGCCCAAAATGGCATTCGCCATGGCCTGGCTTCCTAGGTTTGTTAAGGGGCCCTACTGACTCCATAGTCAGTCCCTGCCAGGCTAGTTTCTGCATGTACCAAACTGCTCAGAGTCCAGTCATGGGCATCTGTGCATGAAGGTGTCTCTGTGTGAGGCAGCCTTCCATTATGGGCTACCTTTAGGGTAACAAGTTCAGTTCTGCCTCTTGTCCCACTGAACTGCACCACCACCTGGAGTGCCTGGTGGGAGACTGCAGGAGGAGCAGCAACAGTGGCAGCGCCCCCCCCCCCCCGGCCAAGATGCTCGCCTGCCATGACCCCTGTGAAAGGGTTGTTCTACCACCGAAGGGGTCCCGACACCCAGGTTGAGAACCACTGCCCTATTGGAATTCAAACAGTTACATAGGACCTGCAAAACAGAGATTTTCCACCAACCTTTTAGATAAGACCAGTGATGAGGACCCCCATGATCGACCCAATCGCCAGTAAACTCTGGCACTAACACTTGGTGCACCCCTGTTCATCTGCTATATGCTGTTAATTGATATTTGCTAGTCATTGGTTATCTATGACTTATATTTCTGTTTCAAGTGGTTGTGTTTGATGTGTTTTCTCGTCCTCTTTGTTCTATGTGTACTGCCCCGAGATGTCACAGTGAGGGGTAGTATATAAACTGAACAAATAAATAAAACCTTAACTGGGTAAGAGGGAAATTAGCAGAGTACAAGATAGCAAAATTATACAATGCGGTGTAATGACTGGAGTGTCAGACTAGGATTTGGGAGACCCACTTTAAAATACTCGGCTTTACAAGCTTTTTGATTGATTTTGGTCACATACTCTCAATCTAACCTACCTCAATTTTTGTGAGGAGAAAATGGAGGACAGGAAAAAGATATAAACCAATTTGGGAGAAAGTTGGGATATAAATGAAATTTGTAAAGTGGTATCCACTCAGTTCTTGTTAAGATTCATTATATTGTTACCTGTTGTGGTAAAAAATGCATGTCTGGTAGTGGGTAATATCTTGCATGCAAGTCAGGTTCTTCCAATGCTTCCTTAGTGGGACTCCAGCATGCACCATCTATGTATAATCCAAAAATCATAACCCCAGATTTTGTTGCAGAAGATTCCTAAAAGCATAAATGAAAAAAAAACTATAATGGGATATTTAATCCATTTATGTGGAGACACAGACAGGTACAATTGAGGATCCAGGACGAAATAACCGTTATCTCAATTGTAGTACCAAACTCCACCACTAGAAGGGGAACTTCAGTCATAAATACTTGGGGGCTTTACGCACCGGGATCTTTGTTGCAAATTGGTCACTGAATGAAAAATCGCCATTTAAAGTAGTGGAATTCGTCGTTATGCATACCTGCCTTTGTGGTGGAATCCAGTTGCGTTTTGTAGCGTTTCCCACAGGCTTCCGGTCTCGGCAGAAATCGCTAGAAAGGAAGCGCTATTGCCGAGCTGTCCCGCCCCTGGCCGTCAAGCAGCCAATGGGCAGCTGTTAGCATGCTCCCAAACAGCCCCTTTCCCTTTAAGAAAGGTTTTTTTAAAAAAAACAACAGACCCATAGTAACGAATCTGGGTAGATTCGTTGCAACGGAGAGACCCATCCAGCTGCCTAATGTGTTTGAGCTGTCGTTTGATCGTTTGATCGTTGCCACGGTGCCTCCGAGTGAAAAAAAAAAAATCCCCCCCCCCTCTCACGGGCCCGATTTTCGGCTGACTGAATGTGTAAAAATTAATGGGAAAATACATCAGCAAACGGGCTTTTCTGTGGTTTGTACTTAGTGACTAAAGGTGAAGGACTGAAGCCAGGGAAGCCTCTAAACAGAAAGAGGCTCGCTGGTGCGTTTATCCCCGCTCGCTCGGAGAAAAAAAAATGGCGATCGCTTCGCCGGAAGTTTGGAGGACAGGCTCAGGAGGAGGGACTTTGAAGAAACCGCAACAATGTTAACGCACAGGTCTTTTTCGCTAGTGTTGCAGATTGGTTGCAAGAGTGTAGCACTTTCCGGAGGGTGAATCCACTTTTTGGGATTTCCCTGAAAGTGCTACAAGGAAGCGCTTTTTGCAGATTGGTTTCAGGTGTGTGGCAGATTGTCTACGACGTCGTGCGTTATGGCAAATCAATAGTGTTTCCAATTGGCAACCATTGTGCGATTTTGAAGGCGTGCAAAAAGCCCCTTGGTTTAATTAAATAAAATGTGGGATCAAGATAAGCATGTTAAATTGCAGACATACAAAATAAAAAAATGAGTTACATTGATGTGTAAAAAGCCTTAGTTAATGCCTACAACAACCAAGTATTGCCAAATTTGGCTGTCAGAAGAAAAGCAGAGAATTACCAATTCTATGAGAGACCTGAATGCAGAATAGCAGGAGAAAGTATCAAAATCAGGTAAGTAGGCACTTGTCATGCTTTTGGCCAGTGGTGGTACAGGTACCATTGGCAGGGCTCAGAAGCAGTCCAGAAAAGAAACAAGGTTTTCATAAAAACCCTACCTGGTGCAGATTACTCAGTTCGAACATTAAGGCATGCTAATAATAACCATGGTCACTCCATATTTATTCTAGTTTCCTCCCAAACACCATTGATGGTGTTTGAAGTGTGGCTTCCTGCTGACATTTACCTTTCAGGGATTATCCATGGTATTTCTGCATTTTGTTTTTTTTCTTAAAGCTTATTGTAGATGATAAGTATAATAACAAAATGGCTGTAAACATATACATTCCTTTGGAAAAAGTGGGGGTTTTCTTGTTACTATTGTGGGTTGGGGGGACCCATGTTCTTTCTGAGTGATTTGAGGATATCAGGTCCTAAGGATTGAGAACCATTGCTATAGCCCACATTATGAACAAATTTGAAGACTGAGGTACTCATGATAGTCTCTTGAGAACCCAGACTGTTCAACTAGGGTACTAATATTGGTCAGTATTATTACACTAACAGAAAGGGAAGAATGTCATAAACTATTACATGTGCAGGAAAATGTGAAGTATTTGTGATGAAGCACAGTTGGACCATTTTGACATGTACAAAGTCAGCAGTATTGTCACATTCTATATATGTGACATTTAATGGTAAACTTTTATAGTGGTGATTTAACTGCCCAGCAGCACAACCTGCACTTGCTTTATATCTGAAAGGCGAGTTTGTAGTAGGTGCATCTGCTTAGGTCCCACATGGTGCCCCTAATATTCTAACATGAAAGCATACTTGAATAAAAAGTTATTTTATTTAGTCCGGCAATGAGTCAGTTCTGCTGCTACTGTGTGAATGGATGGAAGGATGCTAATCCAATAACAGAATTTGAAAATGTTTGGTAAAGTCTTGTAAACCTTGGAGAGGAACTACATATTACGTACTAATTAACAGTACAGAGTAATGGTTACAGTGCTGGACTAGGAGCTGAGAGACCTGGGTTTTAATCCCCACTGTACTATGGAAGCTTGGTTGGTGATCTTGGGCTAATCATATACTCTCTGGCTAATCTACCACACAGATTTATGTGAGAATAAAATGGAGGAAAGAAGAATTAAGGATTATGTAAACTGCTTTAGGTTCCCATCGAGGAGAAAGCCAGGGTAGACATAAGGTAAATAAGATTACATACTGAAAAGCCATTTTTAAAGGTGCAGGAAGGGACAATTTTCACTGAAGAACAAGAGGGATGCTTAATCCTTCCCCCACAACATTTGCCAGACAACTCATTAAGGTGTTTTTTCTCTGCATGGGGTTTCAGATGCATATATGAGACAACTTTAGTACCTATCCTACATATTTGAAGTACCTCACATATACTCTTAGCCTGTACTTGTAGTCAGTAGTAGTATCCCCTTACTGTGGAGGGAAAGAGTGAAGCTAAGAGAGTAGCTTGTCCTACAGCCCAAACCAGAAGCTCTTTTAACCGGTATGGAACTTCAGCTCTTGGTTTCTTACCTGAAAAGCTTTGTTTAATATATATTCTTTTTTCTTGGCACTTCTAAGATCTTGTTCTTTGTTCTGAGTAAATGGAAGAACTTTATGCACAAAAGTAAGGGAATCTACAGATATTTTATTCAACCTAGCATGATTCTGAAGAACAGCAGTAAGAAATCCTGCAAGAATACAAAGTCACACATCAGTGCTATATTATGCATTGTAACAGAAGATATGGGACTAGCAAGGGGAAAGCTTGGTAATGGGTGTTCCATTCCTAGGCCCAGTTGACCAATCACACCTTTAAGAATTAACTACACATGAGCTTAAATTATGTGAATTGCCCATACCCTTAATTATGGTCAAATACAGCTAAATTCTTACAAAGTATGATTGGGCCTATTACCCATAACCAAGCTTTCCCCTTGTTAGCCAACACAGTGAACAAATGAGTGGCAATGCCAAAATGTAACATCATTTGCCATCAGGTTTGTCATTCAGTTATTGAATTAGTGAATTAGATAATGTGTTCATGATTATATAGGATGTGATGTGACTAAATATGTCTGTCACTGAAAATAGTCTACTTATGTTTTTTCTCCTGGCCTACATAACATCAAATAAATAAATAACTTGTGACATGAAAGTATGATACATGTTTCCTCATTCACAATGGGTGTTACAAAAACTAAAGTGTGGTGATATTATTTCACACATTTTTGTTTGCTGGATTTTAAAAGGGGGAAGAAAAAAAAATCGCAGAATTACTAGCAGCCACTTATCTTTCACACCTGGGAGGGCCCATGTCCAGCCTGTGCTGAGGCAGCTGCAGTGGTTGCCAGTTGCAGCCTGGATCAGGTTCAAAGATTTGGTTTTGAACTTTAAGGCCTTTTGCAGTCTGGGACCCACATATCTGAGGGACTGTTTACCACCCTATGTCCCCCACAGGGCATTGCGCTCTGCAGGTTCCAACTTGTTGGTCATTCCTGGCCACAGAGAAGTATACCTGGCCTTGACCAGTGCCAGGGCCTTTTTGGTCCTGGCCCCTACCTGGTGGAATGAGCTCCCCAAGGAGCTGTGGGGCCTGGGAGAGCTTTCAGCTTTCCATAGGGCCTGCAAAAAGGAGCTCTTCCGTCAGGTCTATGGTTGAGGTCAGGGCTAGTGCTAGGAGAAGATCAGCTGGGGCTCCCCCCTGGAAGATATGCTTCCATGCCAGTCCATTGGCGTGGTTAGGTGTCACACCCCTCTCCAGCCCCCTGGCTGTTAGTGGGGACTGTTAGATAATGTGTTATTACTTCCGCCATATGGTTTTTATATTTTTCTTAATTTTATGGGGTTTTTAATGGGGGCTTTAAATTAGGGGCTTTAAATTTATATTATTGTTTGTATTTTTGTATGTAACCTGCAACGAGCCAGCTTGTCTGGGAGTGGTGGGTAATAAATCCAATAATAATAATGATGATGTTCAATTTATGTATATAAACCATACTTGTGAACAACACAAAAACTCTCTTTAGTTTGAGAATAAGCTCAAATTATAAAGGTTGTCCTTCAGGGGGCATCTGAGGAGATGTATATTTAGCATAGGATATTATGTCCTCCACTGTCCTGATTGGCTGAGCTGAAGATTTCCACATCACCACCACCTTGTTTTGACACTCCCCTTATTGCTGGATGACATCAGCACCTGTATTCTTCTGTATATTGAAGGGTAGTCTCATTGGTTATCAACCATAAACTGCTTCAAACAGCACATCAACATATTGTATATGCTCCATACTATCGCTAAACAATGGCTGCCCTAATAGTAACCTCTCTACATGTTTTATAAAATAGTATTAAGGGAAAAAACAAAATTAACTCACACATTTCAACTAGCATGATAAGACAGATGCAGGAAAGTTAAAAGGAAGGTTATAGATAAGCAATTGCCTGCGGAATTCTGTACCTTGAGGAAAAAAGAAACCTGGAAGCCAAAAATGACTGGGATGTCCCTGATTGCTGTCACCAAAGGAGTCAGGATCAGGCTGAAGCAGTGTTCTGATTTGCCTCTGAAATGTCACTAAATAGTTATGCCTATGGAAAACACAGTGAACCCTTAAGAATATTAAATTTCAAAGTTGCCAGCTCACTCCTGAACAAATGGGTGTTGAATAATTTTAAATGGCCAAGCTAATTAGGTAATAATAGGAATATCTATTCATTGTATCAGGTAATCCTACAAAAACATAAGGATTTAAAGGAATATAGTACGCAAATATATATATATAATACAGCATAAGTTAGTACTGGCCAGATCCAGATCTCTAAAATACACATTTCTTACTATAAATTCATATTCTCTAAAGAGTCTGGAGGACATTCTTGATTTTTGTAGCTTGCCATGCCCGTTCTGAGAGAAGACTAGGCTAGCTTGTTGCTGTCACCACAGAGGAAGACTCCCACCCATCCAGCTTGGAAGAATGGACACAGCTAGAGGTGTGAAGAAATGGGTGGGTTGAGGCATCGCCTGGTATACTAATGCAGTCATGCTCATTGAGAGCCAGCTTGGTGTAGTGGTTGGGAATGAGGACTTCTAATCTGGCGAGCCGGGTTTGATTTCCTACTCCCCCACATACAACCAGCTGGGTGACCTTGGGCTCACTACAGCACTGATAAAGCTGTTCTGTTCTCTCTCAGCCTGACCTACCTCACAGGGGTGTCTGTTGTGGGGAAAGGAAAGCGAATGTAAGCCACTTTGAGAAAAGTGGCATATAAGAACCAATTCTTGTTCTTCTTATCCCTGATGCTACATGGAGAAAAAAGAGCCACAAGAGGAATGGCTCTGAGCAGGTACAATGACACATGGCTTAGTGCTGGCACCCCATGAAAAAATGTGTCTACTGCTGCATCCAAGGTCCCTATCAGCCCAGGGTAAGAAGAAGATGCCACTGGAGATTGAATGAAAGACTGCTCAGATCTGATAGGTATCTGTATTGAGTAATTTTGATGTAGTTTTTATATATGTTGTAACCCGCCACGAGCCTTTTGGGAGTGGTGAGCTAGAAATAATAATAATAATAATAATAATAATAATAATAATAATAATAATAATAATAATAATAGTAGTAGAATCATAGAGTTGGAAGGGGCCATACAGGCCATCTAGTCCAACCCCCTGCTCAATGCAGGATCAGCCCTAAGCAACCTAAAGCATCCAAGAAAAGTGTGCATCCAACCTTTGCTTGAAAACTGCCAGTGAGGGGGAGCTCACCACCTCCTTAGGCAGCCTATTCCACTGCTGAACTACTCTGACTGTGAAAATTTTTTCCCTGATATCTAGCCTTTATCGTTGTACTTGTAGTTTAAACCCATTACTGCGTGCCCTCTCCTCTGCAACCAACGGAAACAGCATCCTGCTCTCCTCCAAGACCCATTATGCACGGGGGTTTTAGCGCACATTCGGGGTGGAATGGCGGCGACTAAAATCACGGATAACGCACGGAGCCGGCTGCAACCGGCTGCAGCTTCGGTGCATGCCGCCGAAAAAGCCGCGTCAGTGAAACGCGGAAGAAAGCGCAGCTTCCGGGTGAGCGGGGCGCAACCAGAAGCGGCGCCCGGATCGGCGCGTGCATAATCGGTTACTCTGGGTTTTGCCGCCGTCGCGCCCCGCCCCGTGTATAACCGGTATGCGTCGCGTCTTCCCCCTCCGCATTTTCCATGTGACCCGAAATCGCCGTTTCGGCGGCCGTGCATAATGGGCCCAAGTGACAACCTTTCAAATACTTAAAGAGGGCTATCATGTCCCCTCTCAACATCCTTTTCTCCAGGCTGTTTACAATCCACAAGTACCCCAAGGTCTCATTCACACCCAGACACTATCCTTTGGCTACTACCATCTCTAGATGTGCCTAAACCCTTTGATCTGTGGGAAAAAACAGATGTAAAATAGGCACTAAGCCTTTCTGCTTTCTCTGCATCTTCCGTTAGAGTTTGTCCATCCACACCCAACAGTGGGCCTATTGCCTCCTTTACATTACGTTTGCTCCTCACATAACTGAAAAATCGTTTCTTGTTACAATGAGCTTCCCTGGCCAATCTTAGCTCACTCTCAGCTTTGGCTTTTCTGATGATTGACCTGCAGTGCCTAGTAACCTGTAGATACTCTTCTTTAGAGCTCTGTCCTTCCCTCCATTTCCTGAATATTTTCCTTTTCTTTCTTAGTTCCTCTTGAAGCTCTCTGTTCACCCAAATAGGCTTCTTAGAGCTCCTGCAGTGTTTTCGTCCTTCTGGGATAGTCATTGATTGAGCATGCAATAGCTCTTGTTTGAGTAGCGCCCACCCTTCACATGCTCCCTTCCCTTCCAGTATTCTCGTCCATGGTATGACACTCATCATGTCTCTGAGTTTATTATAGTTTGCCCTATGAAAATCCAACATCCGCGTCTGGCTACAAGCTTCCTTGGCTCCCCATCTCAAAAGGAATTCTATGAGGACATGGTCACTTCCCCCTAGGGTCCCCACTTCCTTCACCTCATCCACCAACTCTTGCCTGTTGGTCAGTATTAAGTCCAGTATGGCTGAACCTCTTGTGGGTTCATCTACCATTTGATAAATGAAATTGTCAGCCAGGCAGGTCAGAAAGTTGCATGACTGAGGACGCTTCGCAGAGTTTGTTTCCCAGCACACATCTGGGAAATTGAAGTCACCCATGATGACAAGGTCCTGCTGCTTGGATAGTTTCTCAAACTGCTCACAAAGTGCAGCATCCACATCCTCTCGTTGGTCAGGCGGTCGGTAGCAGACACCAACCACCACACTGTTCGTTTTCCCCTAGCTTATTTTCACCCAGATGCTTTCCACTGTAGATATACTCTCCTTCACTAGAATTTCCTGACAGGTAATCCCCTTCCTCACATACAGTGCCACTCCTCCACCTCTTCGATCTATTCTGTTTTTTCTGAACAGTTCATATCCATCCACCATTACATTCCAGTCATGAGAATCATTCCACCAAGTTTCTGTGATGCCTACTAGATCATACCTTTCCATCAGCATGAGAAGTTCCAGCTCTTCCTTCTTATTGCCCATGCTTTGGGCGTTAGTATAAAGGCATCTGAATCCTTTTACTTTTGGTTCCCTATGAGCTGGCCTTGCCGGTTGGGCTGCCCCCTATCGTTCTCCTTCCTTACACTCCCAATGTTGATCGTCTCCTTCCCCTAGTGGCTTTAGTTTAAAGCTGATGAATCTCCCCAGGTTCCTGCCAAACACATTCTTCCCCAGCTTTGAAAAGTACAGTCCATCAGGTGCTAGTAGGCCTTCCTCAAGAAAGCCTATCCCATGGTCCCAGAAACCAAATCTCTCCTGCCAGCATCAACTATGCAGCCACTGATTCACCTCCATTATCTTCCTCTCCTGATGCATTCCTCTTCCCTTGACAGGCAAGATTGAAGAGAATACCACTTGTGCCCCCATTTGCTTGAGCTTCCTCCCCAGATCTTGATAGTCTTTTTTAATAAGAGCGATGGTATTCAGGGACATGTCATTTGTTCCCAAATGGACCATCACAAATGGTTAGCGATTCGTATATTTGAGGAGTTTGGGCAGCTGTTCTGAAACGTCTTTAATTTTCGCATTTAATAATGGAGACAACAAGGTTGCACTTACCTGTGACTCTTGTTCATCCAGTGGTCTTCTGTGCAGGCACACATGGAGACTGCAATTCCACAGGCCTACCACAGAGAGGAACTAGAGAGCTTTCCAGATTAAAAACAACAGGCTCTCAGAGCGCTCAACCGATAAACCACTTTGTGAAAAACCAGGGGACAGCGGACAACCCAAAAAGTTGTGCTCTTGAAGCAGACAAATAAAGAACTGTCCTTATGAAACTGTTTTACTCTGTTTTACATTGCATATCCCCTTAATAAAGGGGAGGGCGATAGGCCCTGAGTCGGGGGAATAAAGCACTTCCATAACAGTGTTATCCTCCTCTACAAGCTCAGCTGACAAGTAAGGCAAATTTAAAGACTTCGCCATGTGAATCAACTGTTCTGTATATAAGCATAGATCATCAGTAGGAGAGGTTGTCATGGGCTCTCCAACTGTGTCCTTTGGAGCAGTGGTCCCCAACCTTTATTAGGCTGGGGACCGGCAGGGCATTGGGCAGCGCCCGCAGGGACCGCGCGGGCCACGCCCACGAGCCGCGCCCGGCCGCGCCCGCAGATCGGGCCGCGCCCGGCCGCGCCCGGGGGGCGCGCCCGGCCGCACCCGCGGATCGGCCGCACCCGCGAGCCGCGCCCGGCCGCGCCCGGCCGCGCCCGCGAGCTGCGCCCGGCCGCGCCCGCGGGCCGCACCCGTGGATCGGGCCGCACCCGCGGGCCGCGCGGGCGCGGCCCGGCCCTGATTCCCTCTCCCCGCCCTCTCGCAGTAAGAAGCTTCCCGGGCCGCAAGCTTGCGGCCTGGGAAGTTTTTTACTGCGGGGGGGCGGGGAGAGGGAGCCGCGGCCCGGCGCCATGGCCTTTGCGGCCCGGCGCCGGGCCGCGGCCCGCAGGTTGGGGACCACTGCTTTGGAGGAAGATGGAATGGGTATCAGAGTCCATATCATACCGTGCCTCCAGAGCCACTGAGGCTCTTGATGTTGATTTGATGTCGAGAGGGTATCGAACAAGGTTGTGAGATGGCGTCGAAGTCAGTAGAAGACCGCTGGAGCAGAGACTCACACGATCACAATGATGTCGGTCTGAGAGACGCACCGGAACTCAAGAGCTTGACTGTCATGGGACTCTGCACTACCTCAACATCGGCAACGATATCCCTCTACAGAAGCGATCCCCAACCTGTGGGCCGCGGACCACATGTGGTCCTTCGACTAATTGGAGGTGGGCCCCAAAGGACACCTTCTCTCCTCCCCCCGGCCCTTTACTTCATCCCCCCCAGCCCTTTACAACACACTTCATTGTTGTGGCGTGTCTGTATCTTATTTTGAAAGGATGTTTAAACATTACCATAGCAATCAGAGAGCGCTAGGGCAGTGGTTGAGAGTAGAGGAGTAAACTACCCCCCCACCGGGCGTCAGAGGAGTAAACTACCCCCCCACCGGGCGTTGAGTGGTCCCCGGTGAGTGGTCCCAGGCATTGAGTGGTCCCCAGTGATAAAAAGGTTGGGGACCACTGCTCTTCAGGGATCCACATGATGTCATAATCGAATCCAGATGACAATCGGTCATGATCTTGGCACAGATCTTGGCACAGAAGGTTGGTTAGTTGTGCTCGAGGGCAAATTGGCATTATTTCGGCTTTGAGAGCACCGGCACCAAAAGAGCTGATCACCTCAGAGGTGAGGGAGTTTGTCGAGGTTTCTTATGATGCTGAACTGTCTCTGAAGTCCATGAAGACCCTTCTGACTTCAAATTCTTTTCTGATTTCTTTGGAAGGGGTTCTAAGGTGGCAGCTGAAACAGAAGCCTCAGTCCCCGGCTCAGCAGCCTTAAGAAGGGCCTTGGAAGAAGTTGGAGGGGGAGAAGGCTGTTGGGATGAAGGCCTGTCTTCCCTGGATCTTGAGGCTGCCATGGCCTTCTTCCAAAGAGCCACTTTTAACCAAGCAGCTCTACCGTCACGGGTCTTAAGCGTCATATCCCTACAAGCCTGGCAAGAACCCATTACATGCCCTTAAGGGAGGCAAAGGAGACAGGAGGCGTGATCATCATTCTGGGCCATTTTGGCCCCACAATCCTTACACTTTTTAAAAAAGTGCCATAACGCTCTATAGGCAGTAACCGCTGACAACAATTGTTAATCTTCTTCCTCTCTCTCTCTCTCTTTTAAATTTGAAAATACTTTAACATTAGAAAACACTAAGGGGAAAAGACTCACTACCAGAGGTGAAAAGAGAACTGAACAATGAGTGCTTGTCTCTTCTTTGGGTGGGAAAGTCACTCTCTCCATGGGGGAGGGGAGAGCACTCTGGGAACCTGTTGAATTTAATTGGGAAGTGCACTATCTCATCCCCATGTGGGACTGCACAGAACTGCCAAGCTAGGAGCAGGGACAGGGGAGCTAAACAGGGGGGAGGGGGATGGCAAAAGCTAGCAGAGAGGGTCAGTTCTGAGAAGCTCAACATTTGCCTGGAGACCGTCTTCTTTAGTAAAGATGTGGATTAGAAAAGTAGCTCCACCTCCTATCCATAAGGGAAGGGCAGCAGTCCCTGAAGGACTGAGAATTCCTTATAAAAGAAAGCTAGGATTTAAAGCATACAAATATTGTGCAATATACAGTTGTCTTGAGAGAGGCATTTGCCTGTAAAGTATATGTACTTTACTATATTCCAAATATATTTCATAGTAGCTAGAAGAAGAAGGAGTTGGTTTTTATTTGCCGCTTTTCTCTACTAGAAGGAGTCTCAAAGTGGCTTACAGTCGCCTTCCCTTTCCTCTCCCCACAACAGACACCCTGTGAGGTAGGTGAGGCTGAGAGAGTCCTGATATTACTGCTCAGTCAGATCAGCGTTATCAGTGCTGTGGTGCCAAGGTCACCCAGCTGGTTGCATGTGGGGGAGCACAGAATCAAACCTGGCTCACTGGATTAGAAGTCCACACTCCTAACCACTACACCAAGCTATGAGAAACATTACATTTAAAATTATCATACTAGCCTTGATACCTCTAATCTATACCTCTTATCTCTAAAACAGGCATTTCAAACAGGGTTTCATGAAACCCTGGGGTTTATTAATAGCTGTGGAAGGGTTTCCTGAATGGGTGGGAGTTAATTCATTTTAATGTGTATTTTACATTCATTAAACATTCCTTCCGAGGTCGGTAAAATGAGTACCCAGCTTGCTGGGGGGTTAATGGTAATGACTGGGGAAGGCACTGGCAAACCACCCCGTATTGAGTCTGCCATGAAAACGCTAGAGGGCGTCACCCCAAGGGTCAGACATGACCCGGTGCTTGCACAGGGGATACCTTTACCTATGATCATATAGGGGTTTCCTGAATGGGTGGGAGTTAATTAATTTTAATGTGTATTTTACATTCATTAAACATTCCTTCCGAGGTCGGTAAAATGAGTACCCAGCTTGCTGGGGGGTTAATGGTAATGACTGGGGAAGGCACTGGCAAACCACCCCGTATTGAGTCTACCATGAAAATGCTAGAGGGCGTCACCCCAAGGGTCAGACATGACCCGGTGCTTGCACAGGGGATACCTTTACCTATGATCATATAGGGGTTTCCTGAATGGGTGGGAGTTAATTAATTTTAATGTGTATTTTACATTCATTAAACATTTATTGGGTGACATGACCATATAGGGTCATGTCAACCTACCCACCCCCTCCCAAAATGACCAATGATGGGCCTGGATAGGATGGGAAGGGGAGGAGCTCTGGATGGGAGTGTACACAGCTATGCTTCTCAACCATATTCTAAATGATTGTTCCACTTTTGAGGTTTCTTGAAGCCTGAAGAATACTTCAGGGTTTTCCCAGTGGTCAAAAAGTTGAGAAAGGCTGCTCTAAAATATAGTTCCTGATATTTATAGACTTTCTCAGTTTTTATTATTTGTTTTTAATTTTACCTTGCCTGCATACAGGTGATTACTTGATTTGCCCACATAGCAAAGAAGTTCAGTCGCAGAATGAGATCATCAGTCCAGGACCCCAAAGGTTTACATGACACATAAGAATTTTGCTGTTGAAAAAAGGCAGATACAACCTCAAATTTAAACACTTCAAGATTGAAAAAATGTATTGTCTTTTCTTTAGTGTGTACAAAGCTGCATGACAGTCTGGTTGTTGTAGGATAGCAAAATAAAGCATGAATATGCATTACACTGTAGGCACCTTTTCAGTTCATTGTTCTGCTTATTTGTTTGTTCAGAACTTTTATCCCCTCTGAGCATTTTCAGATTCTTTCAAGATTGAAATAGTCCTGGTCTCCCTGGTGGATCACCTATGCCACAACATGGATAGGGAAAGTACAACCATGTTGATTCTGAGTGACTGTTAGGGGGCTGTCAGTCACTACTATTGCCCATGGTATTATTCCAGAGTACCCTACAGGAATGACACTGGTTGGTACTTTACTTTAGTGACTTAGCACAAGGGACAGCTCCAAAAGGTGATGCTGGACGATTTCTGTTCCTGACATAATTTATGATATATGGGACCTCTATTCTGTTCCCATCTGCATAAAACTGTTAGGGAAAATCATTTAAATATTTAGGATATCACTAATATGTAGATGACACACTGCTCTGTCTTTCTCCCCAAACTGTAGAAGCTGTCAAAGTTGTGATCTGAATGCAATAGTGGATTGGATGTAGGTGAACAAGCTCAAGCTTAATCGAAATAAAATGGAAATTCTATTTGGTTGGTACTTCAGCTAGCCTGGGAAATTGAATAAACCCCATTTTGGATGGGACTGCTCTAGGTCCACTGCAAATCAGGGAGACAGGCTGGGAATGTGCCTGAATTCATTACTCCATTTGGATGCTCAGATTCTAACAGTGACAGGAGCATCTTTTATACTGGTTAAAAGTGCGTCTAGTCAAGGCTATGGTCTTCCCAGTTGCAATGTATGGCTGTGGAAGTTGGACCATAAGGAAGGCCGAGCATCAAAGAATTGAGGCTTTTGAACTCTGGTGCTGGAGAAGACTCTTGCGAGTCCCTTGGACTGCAAGGCGAACAAACCGGTCAGTCCTAGAGGAGATCAGCCCTGCCTGCTCCTTAGAAGGCCAGATTCTGAAGATGAAACTCAAATACTTGCCTGGTGTAAACCATAATAAATGTTACTACTAACTCAAATACTTTGGCCACCTCATGAGAAGGAAGGACTCCCTAGAGAAGAGCCTAATGCTGGGAGCGATTGAAGGCAAAAGAACAAGGGGACGACAGAGAATGAGGTGGCTGGATGGAGTCACTGAAGCGGTAGGTGCAAACTTGGAATGGTAGAGGACAGGAAGGCCTGGAGGATCATTGTCCATGGGGTCGCGATGTGTCTGACACGACTTCGCACCTAACAACAACAACAAGGTTGATGTGTAAACTGTGTGCAGCTGACCCTGAAAAAGTGCTTTAGCTTGCTGTAGTATTTACTCAAATATTTGTATTCCACCTTTCCCTTGTGGCTCAAGGCAGTTTACAATTCTATATTAAAACCAGCCATATTAAAATGAAATCACCAGTCATCTGCTTCAAAAGAAACAACACAAACATCTATTTTGTGGCAAGTGAAACTGTTCACTTACCTGCCATATGTCTGGCACTTTGCTTTTCAGTAATGAGTTATAAAGCTGTTCTAGGTCTGTGGTGAACATAATCTTGCCTTTTGTACCTTGTTGAAGTGCATGTAATGACTGAATTATTAAAGTCAATAAACGGTTGAACTGGTCTATCTCCTGACGCAATACAGTTATCAAAGGGGTGCTGATATAAGAGCCAAGACCTAGCATGAGAGAAAATATCCACAAGTTACCAGCGTAATTCTTACAATGTGGAAGTTCCAATTCTCATGCAAGAGAAGGGAACTGCTTCAGCCTGATAGTTTACCCCAACCCCAAAGCAGAGACCTGTGGTATTTATATTTGCAGATGAATGATTTGGACCCCCCGCCCTTAAGAATGTCTTGGGTTAGCCATGCTTGAGAACAGCGATTAATTCTTCCATTTTCCTAACTACTCATCAAAATTACCTCATGGGACAACATGTGTTTTGTACAATCCGTATTAAGGGAGCAATCTCTATTTAGTTTGTATAATTGAGTCATATAGAGGTGCCAGTTCATGCAGGCAGCACCTTTATGTAGCCATGGATACAGCATCACTTCACTTCTGTTACATGCTCATTTGCTCCACTTCCCCCAATGCCCACCTCTCAGTCATTCCAACTCCTAGTTGTTCCAGTGCTGGTTTAGCACTACCTGTTATACTGCTGTACCTGTATCAGAATCCTGCATACCAAGGCTCAGGGCTAAAGTGCTAATGAGAATTTTTCGACACACACAGATATCAAACAGCATAGGGCTTTGAACTTCTCTATTTTTAATTGTATGGATTGTTTTATTCCATTTCATAACAACCATTTCCCCCACCTTAAGTCATATAGTTTGGTTATAGTTATTTTATTATTTATTTATTTAGATTTTTATACTGCCCTTCCATACGGCTCTGAGCGCTTTACATAAAACACTGTAGAGAATGTTTTTGTAGAACTTTCTACAAGGTAATGCTGATTTTACTGTTATATTATATGAACTACAGCTCTGACCTTTAGAAGTATTCACAAGAGCAGCCCAAATAGGGCCTGACATAAAACTACCGAGAGTTGTTGCATTTTCTGTTTTAGTTGCCAGTCTTATATCCTCTACAGTTAGTGGCAATTGTGTTAGAATGTCAGATGCTATGTCCAATACTATTTCATCCTGGGTCTTTCCACCACTAAGGAAAAAAAGTAGAGTTAAGATTATCACTATAAACACATTATGTTAATTCCTTGCTCTTTTGTATCTTATTGCACATTGTATTCTGTCAAAGAAACATCCCAAAGTTATCCAAGTATAGTTTTGCTGATATAAAAGTATAATTCACTGTATTCTCATGTGAATGCTTACAAATACAGGAAAATTTTTGCATGTCTGATCCTTGGGGTGATGCCCTCTAGTGTTTTGGTGACGCATTTAACAGTATCTGCCATTTATGAGTAGTATCAAACTGATTAAAAATTTTTTAAAAACTTTTTGAGCCATGCTGGTATGTTGTCACAAGTACCGGTTCTGCACCAGCGGTGAAGCAGCATGCCCCGCCACTTCCTGTGTCCTCATAGAGGACCCTTTTCGGTGGTGGACCCTGCCCGCCCCAGATTTCTATATTCCCACAATTCATCCAGGATGGAAAGGTTCCACTGTGCAGAGGGTGGGGGTAGGGGTTTATTTGCATTAAAAAAGAAGTTGAAGCTAGAAGGGAAGAACCCTCAGAGAAGCAGAAAAAGCATTAGTTTGGTAAGAACGAAGACCAAGAAAAGCACAGCCAAACTGGAAAGCTCCTATCCATGTGGCAGCAAAAAATGAACTGAGGGAAAGGGGGATGCCTGCCTCCAGAGTGCATGACCATTTGGGCAGTAAAAGCCAATCAGGTTGGCTGTACAATTTAAAAATCCTGTCCACAACTGGCTTGCACAGGCAGTCCCAGTGTGAAGGTGTCCCAAAGAGAGATGGTGACCGAAGGAACCCCCCCACCCCAGCTTCTCTTGAATTCGACCAGAAGCCTGGAGGTGTGCCTTGGCAGAGACTACCTGACTGAAGACTTCCTTTGCCCTCTTGTCTACCTTCTTAGGGAAGAGGTTTGGAGGTGCGGCCTGGCAGGTACTGCCTGACTGAAGGAAAGCTTTCACCCCTCTCCCTTTTGTTGGATCTGACCAGAAACCTTGTTGGAACTTGTTTTAAAGGCCTACATGCCTGACTGAAGAAACTTTTTTCCTGGCTGCCCTCATAATTTAGAAAATTATGGGGCTGACGGAGAGGAAGGTGTCTTGCAACAAACTCCTATGCTTGAAACAGTACATAGGGCAAGGGATGAACATGCTACAGTAGTCAACTAGGTTGAGACAATTTTCTAGAATGATATGAAGAAAATTCCCATCACTGACCTGGTTATGAAGGCAGCTGTGAGGCTCTTTGGCTGTGTACTAGCAACTGCATCGATAAACATCTGTGCTTGAGATTTTAAGAATGCTTGTTCAGCACATGGATGCATTCCAAACAGTTCTGCAGAATCAGACTCTGGGAGAGTTTGTAGATATGCTCTACAATCTTTTAAAGTATCAGCTTCAGAGATGGGCCGATATACCTGCAGAATGAATAATTCTTTATTCTTTACATGATACATTAGTACAAAGGGATAATCTGTCACATTTTGTTTCCTATAAATTGATTATGTAAACTATCTTCTCTCCCTCACACTTTCTCAAAAAAGAATGTTTGAAACCCAGTGGTCTGACAGTCATTAGATCAGAAACTATCAGAGAGATGTAGGGGACTGATAGGCTGACAGCTGTGGGGACTTCATGGGATGGTGAGGGAGGAGGCTGGGGGGGAACTGTCTCTGATCCTTTGCAATGGCAGATAATTAACAAGTCCTTCACCCTGCAAGATTATTTTGCAGGGCAAGAGGTAGACCTGCTGTGCATTATCGAGACATGGGTGTGGGAGGGCAAAACAGTCACCTGAAAGATCTGGCCTCTCCTGGGTACTTGGTCCTTGATCAGTCCCAGCTTCACTGAAAGGAGGGAGGGGTGGCAATGATTATCTTGGATGCTTTCTCCTACAGGGATTTCCTGGCACCATCAATCTTAGGAGTGGAATGTGTCAGCATAAAGTAGGTGGAGAACTTGGTCATCTGGTTGGTTAACAGTTCACCCAACACTACACCAGCTGCCATGTCAAGCCTCCTGGTGGTGGTACTGGCCTGGGTATTATGGTACCCAAAACCTATAGTCCTGGTGCACTTCAATTTCCAGGCTGATTCGCCATCCTCTGGGTTTGGTTCAGACTTAGTGTTGGCCATGGCAACTTTAGGGTTCTCCCAGTTTCTTACTGGCCCCACCCATCAGGCTGGACACATCCACAAATTGATCTTTGGCAATGAGATAGAGGTGGATCTGATGGTGACTGAGGTTGTCCCATGGAAAGTATGGCTTAATGTACTACACCAATCCCTGCTCAGGTGGCAGATATATTTTAGCCCAACTGCAGAGACTTACGGATCTGATTGGATTTTTAGAATCATAGAATAATAGAGTTGGAAGAGTCATCCGGGGTCATCTAGTCAAACCCCCAGCACTATGCAGGACACTCACAACCCTATCACTCGTCCACTGTAACCTGCCACCCCCTTGAACCTTCACAGTATCAGCCTCTCCATCAGATGGCTATCCAGCCTCTGTTCCACTGAGAATCCACCCTGTCAGGAACTTCTTCTGGTTGTTTAGACGGAATTTCTTTTGAATTAATTTCATTCCATTGGTTCTGGTCTGTCTCTCCAGGGCAAGAGAGATCAACTCTGCTCCATCCTCTACATGGCAGCCTTTTAAATACTTGAAGATGCTTATCAGATCTCCTCTCAGTAGTCTCCTCTCCAGGCTAAACAGACCAAGCTCCCCCAACCATTCCTCATAAATCTAGGCTTCCAAATCCCTCACCATCTTCGTTACCCTCCTCTGGACATGCTCCTGTTTGTCTACATTCCTCTTCAACTGTGGTGCCCCAAACTGAACACAGTACTCCCAAGTGACGCCAGAGCAAAGCAGAGTAAAGCAGCTCCCATGATCTGAACACGATACTCCGTTTGATACAGCTCAAAATCCTATTTGCCTTTATAGCCACCAGGTCACACTGCTGACTCAATTGTAAATTCCAGAACCACATGGTCACCACTACCAAGTGTGTCCACTACTTCCAACTCATCTTCCAGTTCTTCCCTATTGGTGAGAATCAAGTCTAAAATAGCAGAGCCCCTGGTTCCCCTTTCTACTTTCTGGGAAATGAAGCTGTTGGCAAGACAAGTTAAGAAATTAATGGAGTTTGTATTTTTAGCACAGTTGGTCTTCTAACAGATATCTGGGTAATTGAAGTCACCCATGACCCCTGTTTCCCCCCTCTTTGAGAATCGTGTAATTTGGTCTAGAAGTATCTCATCCAATTCCTCTGACTGTCTTGGTGGTCTACAGCAGACCCCCACAATAATACCATTCTCATTTCCTACTCCTTTCATATTTACCCAAATACACTCAACTGAACTTTCATGCTCAGGTACCTGTATTTCTTCATAAGTATATAGGTTCTTAACATATATCGCTAAACCTCCTCCCTTCTTGTCTGTCCCTTTTGAATAGATTATACCCCTCAGTTCTAGTATTCCAATTGTGAGTATTATCCTACCAAGTTTCTGTGATTCCTATTAAGTCATAGTCCCCTTCCTCTATTAGGACTACTTGTTCCTCCTGCTTGTTTCCCATAGTAGATGCATTAGTGTAGAGAAGAAGAGTTGGTTCTTATATGCCGCTTTTCTCTACCCAAAAGAGGCTCAAAGCGGCTTACAGTCACCTTCCCTTTCCTCTCCCCACAACAGACACCCTGTGAGGTAGGTGAGGCTGAGAGAGCCCTGATATTACTGCTCGGTCAGAACAGTTTTATCAGTGCCATGGCGAGCCCAAGGTCACCCAGCTGTCTGCATGTTGGGGTAGTGCAGAATTGAACCTGGCTTGCCAGATTAGAAGTCTGCACTCCTAACCACTACACCAAAGTGAGACATCACAATCCATCCTTTGTGTGCCCCATGGTTTTTGAACTTTCTTGTAAGTTAGTAGTTTCCTGCTTATATGCTATTCCTTGCAGATTTGCAATCTTCCCATCTTCAGTTCCTGCCATCACACGTTCTGAATTTATGTCTTGCTCCCCCTTTTGGATTGAGTTTAAAGCCATATTCCCCAGGTGTGCAAGGGTTCTCCCAAAAAAACTTGTGAGGTGCACATCGTCTCCTGATAGTAACCCCTCATAATAACATCATATTGACATTGTAGATCATTATCCAGAAATCCAAACCTTTCTGGACACCAGTGACATAGCTAGTCATTAACTTGCTTGATTTTTCTATCTCTTCTTAAGCCACGGCCACTTACAGGAAGAACTGATGAAAAGACATCTTGCGCTCTCAGGTCCTTTACCTTTTCCTCCAGATCCACAAAGTCTTTCTTAATATGTTCCATGCTGTGCTGGGCAGTATCATTTGTTCCTACATAAATGAGAAGGAAGGGCCTGTCCAGCCATTCTATGACATCCTTGATGTGTGCTCCAGGTAGGCAGCAGACTTCTCGAGACAAGTCTGGTCTACAAACTTTGGCCTCTATACCTCTCAGCAAGGAATCCACAATCTTTGTACCCTTGGGAGCAGACCTAGAACTTTCACCTGTGGGCAATTGTGAAGTGTTTCCTGGGCTTCGTGGGTGCTGCGGGGGGAAGCCCTCACCTGTGGAGGCCTGTGACTTTTTTCTTGGTCTTCGTGGGGTCTTGGGGAATTGCTCATGCTCGTGTCCCTGAATCAACATCCTCAGGCAGATCCTGAAACCAATTGCTGAGCATCAATGGGGCAGACCTTCTCCTTATTCTTCTACTCCTATGCTTAACAGCCTTCCATTCATTACCCTCCTGTGTTTGGTGCTCCTGTATTTGTTTTGATAGCTTTCCCTCCTCTTGCACTTGCTCTCTCAAGAATGTTTCATGAGTTCTGTCCATGAACTCTTCACTCTCCTTTATATGTTGCAGCGTATTCAAGCATTCGTCTAATCCCTGTATCTTCTCCTCCAGCAGAATCACTTATTTACATTTGCTGCATGTATGAAAAACAATCTCCCCGAGGTAAGAAGACAAATATGCTGCAGATGGAATATGTCACTACTTCAGCTCCTTCAGTCATTGTGGCACTTTTATTAATCCAAAATGCTTCTCAAACAGTCCTGCACTTCACTGAATCCTTCGGCTTGATTCTCCAGCGAAGAGTGAGCAGCCAAGAGCCTTTAGCTCTTGCCATGTGGCTCCCTATAGAATCTTCTGGCTTGATCCAGAACTCAAGAGTCCTTTGGTTTTTGTAGTTTTGTACGTGCCTTTGGCACATGCCTCTGGCAAGCAAAAGCCTTTTATAGCACAAAGGCCCATTCCCCAGAGGGTGGAGCTAGCAGTAAACTCCTGGGTCAGCACCTGATATGCCATTTCTTCTTTCTCCCAGCTCCAAGTGCTTGAATGCTCCATGGGACCCAATGCCTCCTGGCAACTCACTGGTGGTACTGGTGGAGAATTGGCAGGGTCGCTATTTATAAAATTGCTCCTAGACACCCTCTCCACACTCGCTTCAAATTTGCCCCATGGTATATGGCGGCACTGATAGTTGCCCTTCCCCATCTGGTTGAGTTCAGCATATCAGTGCATTTCCCCATTAGTTCAGGTTTTATTTCTCTGTTTCAGTAGTCACCAATCTTGCTGAGTCTGTGAGCACTTCTGGATTTTGAACACATATTCTGGGGCCCACCATACAATGGTGTACAAAAAAGGGACACAAAAAAGGCTGCCATAGAGTTTGGAGCCACTCAGAAAATATTGGCAGGTTCCAAGCAGAACCATGACAAAGCAGTTTTTAGTAAAACATCTGACTAACTGTTGGGTTCATCTGTGTCTTTGCTGACACAGGTTTCATTGTAGAGCAAATTATCCTGGCCAGTTGCCAACACAACATGAGAACACTGCATGATCACCTGATGTTTAACCTTTAGACAATAGGGACGTGTGGCTAACAAAGTATCTTCATACAGCTGCACAAAGAAGTAACTTGTGTAACTATGCACATGCACAATGATGAATTTTATGTTTCAGTAAAAACTCTGGCCTCCAGGAGAGATGAGGAGAGTGGGAGTCCGAGTTAGTGGAACCAGCTCTGTATATGTGTATATCATTCCAGCACTAACAACTAAACTAAACAAACCAGATCAGAAAGCAAGAAGACATGAGAAAATTTAGAATTTAACAGAGCACCTATGAACTGCACTTCCTGAGAATATCAGTAGTTTGGATTTTTTCCAGTTGATCCTCAAACTTAACCATATATCTAGAATCAAGTTTATAGACAACATCAGCATCTACTCTGTACAGCTCTACTAATTTAACTGTTTACTAATTTAACAGGATTAACTTTTGCTTATATATTCCCATTGTCATGATGGTCAGTTCATAGTCTGAGGAAGAGTGCTTGCACTCGAAAGCTCATGCCTTGAATAAACCTTTGTTGGTTTTAATGGTACCACTGGACTCTGATTTTTTGTTGTGCTGCTTCAGACCAACCCATTTGAATCCATCTACTTTGTAGCGGCGATAACCAACCAGTCATCTAGTTAGGGATATATTGAGCATCTCCTAATCCTAACATGTCCTATCACCACTGCCAGATGTTATGTAAAAACATGGTAGAGCCATAGCAAGACCAAGTGGTAGGGCAGTATTCAGGAAGGAAATACCTTGGTATTTCAAGTGTAAATAGCACTGATAGGATTTATAAAGATGTGGAAATATGCATCCTGTAAATCTAAAACAGCAAACCAACTATTTAATCTGAGCAACTGTAAAACTTTGAACTAAATAACCATCCTGAATTTCTTAAAGAGCTAAACATTCAAACCGAGGTGGTCCAATATAGGGCAAAGTTTACCACCATTTTTAGGCACCAGGAAGAACCTGGGGGGGGGGACATGAGAACCAGCAGTCCTTGACCTTTTGAATTATACTCTTAAGTGCTAAGGAATGCTCCTCAGCCTCTGAGCATGCTGTTGTTGATAATGTGGTTTGCAGTGGGGGTAAGACATACAATTCTAACTTCTTGTATTATAGACAAAATCCAAACATTGGAGTTTATTAAGTGTCATTCATGGTAAAAGTAGGACAACCTGTCCAAAAAACAGAAAGAATCCTGCATTGAGCAGGGGGTTGTACTAGATGGCCTGTTTGGCCCCTTACAAATCTATGATTTTATGATTCTTTAATCTTGCTCAGGAGACTATACTAGGCAGAAGGAGGATTTTGGGCTCTGTTCTTTGAGATTGTTGTTGGGAACCCAACCTAGCCCTTTGGCTCCCCCTACATCTCATGTACACTGGAGGCTGTGAATAGGGCCTTTGAGGAGGATACAATTTTCACTGCTGTGGATGCTGACAGTACCACTGATATCTTTTTGATGGCTCCTAACAATATTTGTAACAATTTTTTTTTTGCCTTTAGGGCTGTGAAGGACTGGGTGTAATACCAAAGTTTCCTGCATTCTGCAGAGGATTGGACTAAATGAAGATGGAGGACACTTCTAATTCTCTGAATCTATGAATGAGTTGTTCATTTGTTCTTTATTTGGGAAAGGGTCTGATGTCTTCTAGTGTTTATTTGCTGTTTAGACAGCTTGATAGCCTCTGATAGCTTAATCAGACATCAACATTATTGCTGTCTAAATGGCTTCAAGGGATATGCCATTGACATAGCTGCATTTCAGATGCAACAGGCTTGCTAGAGAGGTGGTTTAGCTTCCAGTCCACTGAAAAGTTGACTGTCTTTTAGCTGTGCTGACAGTATCTGAACAATTCTGTGAAAGTGAATCAATTATTTACTAAATATTTACTTATTAGACTTTTATACCACCCTTCCCGCAAGCTGGCTCACGGTGGGGTACAATATAATAGATTATAAAATATTATAAAATAGGTAAAATTCAAATTTAAATTAATTAAAAATTAGCTAAAACAAACTGTTTAGCAGTGATAATTCATTTTTAGAACAGCGAATAATCTGGCAATGGTATAGGGCTTCTTCCAAAAATATTAGGTAAGTTACTAGGAAGAAAGGGCCTCAAAATAGGTAGGTGTTAATTTTGGTCCCAACCTAAGGCTTAGGGGAAGAGCTCTGTTACACAGATGTTGTGGAACTGTGCCAGCTCTGACAGAGCCCAAATGTGTTCTGGGAGTTCATTCTACCAAGTAGAAGCCAGGACAGAAGTGTCCTGGCCCTGATTAAGGCCATTACAGGATGCTCTTTGCGGGCAGTGACCACCAACAGGTTAGTATTCATAGAATCATAGAATAATATAGTTGGAAGTGACCTCTTGGGTCATCTAGTCCAACCCCCTGCACTGTCCAAGACACTCACAACCCTATTGTTCATTCACTGTAACCTGCCACCCCCTTTAACCTCCATAGAATCAGAATTCATAGGATGGAGTATTCTTCGGGGGGTATAGATAGAGAGATGGTCTCTCAGATATACAGAACCCGGACCGTGGATGGCCTTATGTGTAAGCACCAATACTTTAAACCTGTCTCAGAAGTCAACTGGGAATCAGTGCAACTGCTGGAGCACAGGTCTAATGTGGGCCATCCAAAGTGTGACTGTGAGGACCCTGGTCGCCACATTCTGGACCAGTTGCAATTTTTGGAGCAAATATAAGGGCAGACCCACATAGAGCAAGTTACAGGAGTCCATTCTAGAGGTGACCATCATGTGGATAACTGTGGCTAGGTGTTATGGGGCCTAGTAGGATGCTAAAAACAGTAGCCACACTACTCTCAAGACTTGTGTCTCCATGGATAACAAGGTGCCACACAGGTTTCTGGATGAGGTGTCTATGGATAGTTGGACCCCATCCAGATAGGATAAGCACACTTCCTTGTTTGGTCCTTTCTTATCCAACCACAGGACCTCTGTCTTTGAAGGGGTGAGTTTCAGGCAGCTCTGCTTGAGCCATCCCATCACTGCTTCCAGGCATCTGGCAAAGTTGTCTGGGGGTGTCTCCAGGTAGCTGTCCATCAGGAAGTAGAGATAGATGTCATCAGCATGTTGATGGCACCCCAGCCCAAACCCCTGGATCAGCTGGGCAAGAGGGCACATATATTAAACAAAGTTGGGGAGAGAATTGCACCTTGTGGCATCCCGCAGTGGAGGCGGTATTGGCGTGATTGCTTCTCACCGACAGCTATTCTCTGTCCTCC
Source organism: Paroedura picta (assembly GCF_049243985.1). Lineage (NCBI taxonomy): Eukaryota > Metazoa > Chordata > Lepidosauria > Squamata > Gekkonidae > Paroedura > Paroedura picta. The sequence goes on along the minus strand of NC_135369.1, from coordinate 61,884,315 downwards.
ACCCCAGAGAAAGGAGATCAGCCACTGGAGGGCTGTCCCCTGTATTCCAGCGTTGGCAAGACAGCGAGCTAAGAGCTCATGATCAGCTATGTCAAACACTGCTGTAAGATCAAGCATCACAAGCAATGTCGACCCGCCCGGTCCAGTCATTAGACAGTGATTTCCTAATCAAGCCTATCTATAGTAAGAATGATACAGGTAGTGTTGGAAAATATTTAACAAATAAAATCTTTCTTACGCAGTCTCTAGTATAAGCAAAATTCTCTTTCAACAAAGAAGGATCACAAAAACAATTCAGAATGCTAAGCAAGCATCGACGGTCCCAGTCATCAGTTATACGGCCTCCATATACTACTTCTCCAGTTAAATAATGGAGTGCTGCCCAAGGAACATCTTCTTGCTTGTCAAGCAGTATCTCTAGCATCTGGATAGACACCTTGGAAGAAAAAGTTAAAATTGGGAAAGCTGTTTATAACTTCAACATTACTCCTATATTTTTTAAATATTAAACCTACAAGATCAAATTCTGCCTGCAAACGTTCCAACCACCAAAGTTGCTGCTAGCTTTGTATACCTTACTTTTTAATCTGACTTTTGCATACCTGACTTTTCAAACCCATATCAGTCCTTACCAGGTTTCATCTAGACTAGCCTTTCTCAATTTTTTAACTGTCAGGAAACCTCTGAAATGTTTTTCAGACTTTGAGAAACCCCGGAAGTAGCATGATTGTGCAGAGTATGGTTGAGAAGCATAGCTGTGTACGCACTCACCTGGGACCCCTCCCCTTCTCATCCCCTTCAGGCCCATCACTGGCCATATCAGGGAGCAGGTCAACACAGCCATATATGGTTGTATCAGCCAATAAATGTTTAACAATTTTAAAAAATACATTAAAATTAATTAACTCCCACTCATTCAGGAAACCCTTCCAGGGCCATCAAGATACCCCAGGGTTTCATGAAACCCTGATCTAGACTTTCAGGTTTAGATTCTTTTCACTGTCTGTTCCAAACCTCACACCGATCAAATTCAAACTCCAAATGCAGTCCCAAGCTACTATGCCCCCGAAACCTGATACAGCCTGCACATTATACATACTAAAGCAGTTGTTTCATCTTTCACAGCCACAGTAGCTAGACTGCACAGACACCCATGAATTGCACTGGTAGTGAATGGTTTTCTTATCTATGGTATTGTAGGGTCTCAGTGGACTCTGGACTCTTCATAACACTACTATTGAAGTCCTAGCCCTTTTTGCCTCATTGCCGTGTTAAAGTGTGCTGTAGTAGTTAGGGTGTCAGGCTAGGATCTGAGAGAACCAGGTTTAAATCCCCAATTCACCATGGAAGCTTGTCATAGAGAATGATGTAAACTACTTTGGGTTCCCACTGGGGAGAAGGTGGGGTATCAATGAGATAAACAAATAAAATTTAAATTACCATCTCTTTCTCTTACCTGTAGATCTGAAAAACTGAACTCATATGGAATATTCCAGCCTAAAGTTCCATATTTCTTTCTTTCATGGATGACAGCATTGAAAAAACACAGACTAAACAATAGCCTTTTCCATGATGGTCCACAGGTAGACTTGTTGAATATAACTTCTGTTACCTCTCCAGTGCCACTTATCCCAAATGTCTGAAGTAATTTTCCCTTCAGTCCTTGTGGGGATTCAATTACTATCTTTAAATAATAAGCAGATGATGTATATAGCATAAAGATACTGGCAAGATAAATGTCACTTTTACTAACAGTGCATTCCTGAGAACACTTTCTGGGAATAAGTCCCATTAAATAGACCAAAGTAAGATTCTAAGTATACCTGTAACAATGCAGTCCTAAGTAGAAGTATTGATTGATTGATTGATTGATTGATTGATTGATTGATTGATTGATTGACTGACTGACTGATTGATTGAATACCTGCCACTCCCAGACTGGCTGGCTCACGGTGGGTTACAATACTGAAACCCCTTTAAGAAAACCTCAGCAGCATTTAATCTGAGCCCACTCTCACCCACTTCCCAAGCTCAATGCATCCCCTCTATCCACCCTGTGCCTCAGGGAAAAAAATGGGAGTCAGCCTGTTGTCCCAGCTGTGGCAAGGAGGAGCTCATAGATCGTCATTGCCCAGGCCTCCACCAAATACCTGGTGGAAGATCTCCATGTTAGAGGCCCTGCAGAATTGCGAGAGCTCCTGCAGGGCTCTTAGCTTTTCCGGGAGCTCATTCCACCAGGTTGGGGCCAGGGCCAAAAAGGCCAAGCATACTTCCCTTGGGCCAGGGACCACCGACATGTGTGCACCTGCAGAGTGAATGGCCCTGTAGGGAGCATAAGGCGATAGGTAGTCCCTCAAGTACGTGAGGTCCAGACTTTGTGGGGCGCTGAAGGTCAGTACCAAAATCTTCTAAAGTCAATACCAAAACCTTCTAAAGCCATTGCCTTAAACAGATATAAAGTGCAACTCTGCTTAGGATTGCATAGCCGATCACCTATAAGTTGATTCTCATTACATGACATGGAAATTCCTGAAACCTGTGAGACTTACTTCTGTTTGAACCCAATACACAGGAAGTCAGTATTCTCCACTGACATAAACAGAACTTAAAAATGTATCTAGGTATATTGCTTATTTATTTGATTTTTTTTTACAATGTCCATTTTCATAAGTACAAGACAAAATTTATGTGGGCATTTCTGCACCCATTAAATGTAGTGAAATGCTTACCTTACAGCAGGGGTAGTCAAACTGCGGCCCTCCAGATGTCCATGGACTATGATTCCCATGAGCCCCTGCCAGCATTTGCTGGCAGGGGCTCATGGGAATTGTAGTCCATGGACATCTGGAGGGCCGCAGTTTGACTACCCCTGCCTTACAGAGTCGTTATATTCTGGCCCTTCCATATGACAATGCTGACATCCACCATCTGGGCAGTAACTGGCTAGCTACGTCCTCCATTTTAAAACACTAGTTGGGAATTGCATAAAGTAGATTCACCAACTTAAAAAGTGATAGCTAAGGCAGCGCAACCAGCAGGTAATGAGCAGAGGGAAGGTATGGAGGCTCAAACATGCTAAAAGTGCCTGCCTCGTTCCACCCTTGTACCTGCCTCCCTCTCCCTTGTTCCCGGGGATGGGAATGTCTTTTATAAAATGGCTAACATCCTGGAGCAATGAACAGGTGGACAAGCGTGTAGGCAATGGCAGAAATAATTTCTTCTAAAAATTGTAATACAAAGCATACCTCTCTAAAGTCCCGCCCCCCAAAATCAGGAACGAGGTTAATTTTTAGAAGTATCAAAGACTCATGATTCCATAAGGAGTGACATTCAAAAAGCACTATGCATCTATGATTAGATGCATAGGCATTTAAACACAGAAGTATAAATTAAAAAAAATTAATGGGCTTCGCGGGACTTTAAAACATGTCAGAAGGAAGAGAGTTGCTTATAAAGTGCCATTTCCAGCAGTAGTTGTGGAGGGTGAGATGCGTGAAAAGGTGGCAAACAAGGGTGACACAGCAAAAAGGTGAGGAGGGGCTTGGATGCGCGATAATATTTAGCGCTAAGTCATTCAGCTGGTGTGACACTGTTTTTACCCATGTGCAGAAATGCCCTGTAAGTCACTCTGTTCATGGCAGCTACTTTTTCCTAGGTCCAATAGTCCATCTGAATTATGTACCAAAAGACAATTCCACTTTTTTTTGCCAGGTGTGATGCGGACAAGAATAGTGCAATTTTGAATAGAACACCTCAGCTATTTTGAAATAGCAGTATAAGTAAGCTAGTCATTTTATTCTAAATTCTGACACGTGAATTGATATAGACTTCACAGAATAACAGAAATGTAGAACTAAACATCTGGGGGGAAAAGGTATAAAATGACAGATTTCTAGGTAAAATCCCCTCCAAATGTAAATAATGAACTATGATGACCTAGTCCCATTCCCTCACTCAGATGCATGATGTTCCATCCATTTTTTCTTCCTTTCTGACTGATCAGCACCTTTGATTTCCTCTTATTTGAAGATATATGACTGTACCAGCCTTTCACTTTATTTTATTTTAATGCTGACTCAGCCCAGAAACTTGATGGAAGAGACAGAATAACACTCTTAAACTTCTCAAAATGTCACATGAGAGGCATGGAATCATAGATGCATAGTTTTTTTAAATGCCAACCCTTATGGGATCATGAGTCTTTTGATACATCTAAAAATTAATATTGTTCCCGATTTTGAGGGGGGGGGGAGAAAAATTTTGAGAGGCATACTTTGTGTTAGAACTTTGAAAAAAATATTCCCAAACTCAAATGAGTATACTTATCTTTTGATTAGAGGTAACAGCATCATCGATTTCATTTGTATCTCCTGGTCCCTTGTTAGTCAGATCAGCAACTTTATAGTTGGCAGTTGAACAGAAAGTGACCACATGCTTCTAATTCTCTCAGTTAAGATAGACGTGATGGACTCCTATTCAAAGGTAGACTCTGTAACTTTACACTATCCCCTGAATTTTAGAAAATTAACTTGGGCTCCATTCTTGGTCCCTCAGATTGAGCAAGTGATAAATTCCCCCAAAATGCAAGATTTGAGACATAAGCTCCTTATAGCAGACTCCATTAACTCTATTTTGCAACTCTATGAGTCAGTAGTTGGGCTTTTTTATCACCTATCAAAACCTCCTAATAAGAACATCTCAACCCCTACTTGGTTTGATAAAGAATGCTTATTGAAAAAGAAACTATTAAGGCACTATTGCAATAAATCAAGATCTCTCGATAACCAATCCCACTATCTCAGAGCTAAAGCCGAATACCAGTCTCTTGTTGCTAAAAAAAATCCGAATTCCACAACAGAAACTGGAAATCATTAAACAAAGCACTAAATTCATCTGATAACTGGATATTCTGGAGAACTGTGACCAATGCCTTAACAAACAAGCCAAATAAAACTGTATGTCCTATTCCAGCTTCCAAAATGGATGGACCATTTTTCCACATTGTTCACATTACCGTCTTCACTAGACCCTCAACTATCCTTTGGACAATCCTCTTCCTTTCCCTGTTGGCCAAACGTTGAACCTGCTGAGATTTCGAAACTGATAGAATCTCTAAACCCTCATAAGTCACCCGGTCCAGATGGGATCCCTCCAGTCTTGATTATTCATTATGCTGACTGTGCCTCTAGCACATCTGTTTACAAAAATCAACCAAACAGGACTAGTCCCAGATTCATGGCTAAATTCTATCATAACCCCAATATACAAAAATGGAAAAATTGACCTTCCTAGTAACTACAGCCCCATCAGCTTATTGTCAGCTGTAGATAAGCTCTTTGCAAAATATCTGGCCACTAAACTTATAAACTGGACATCCAACAATTACATCATAGGGCCAGAGCAAATAAGATTTAGGAAGGGATACACTACCTTAGACCATTGTACTGTTTTAGCTTTTTTAAACCAGAAATACACCAAACCTAAGAGGGGCAAATTATTTGTTGCTTTTATTGATTTAAAAACAGCCTTTGACTCAGTTTCCAGAGAGAAACTCTGGATAAAATTAAACAATCTAGACATAGACCAGCGTCTACTATTTCTATTAAAACAGCTCCATCATAACAACCACTGCCAAGTCAAATATTCTGCTGAGGGAAATTTAACACCAAAAATCCAAATAAACATAGGAGTGAAGCAAGGTTGCATCCTTGCCCCTCAGTTATTTAACCTTTTCTTAAGTGACTTACCCTTCTATTTTGACAAATGGTCATCCCCCCATTCTTGGCAAAAGACCCACTCCACTTCTTTTATACGTGGATGACACAGTTATCTTATCTAGAACTCGAGTTGGCCTTATACGCTATCTCCAGTCATTCAGAGATTACTGTAGAGACAATCAACTAAAAATAAACTTTGAAAAAATGAAGATAATGGTATTTGCAAAGACCCGATATAAGTTTCCCTGGATAATAAATGGTAAGCATATAGAACAGGTCAATTACTACAAGTATTTAGGCATAAACTTTACTTATAATAGCAATTGGGCCAACCATAGAGAAAAAGCAATCAAATCTGGAAAAGGCCAGTTGTTCCTTTTAGCCAAGTTTTATCATCAAAAAGGCAACAAAAACCTTCAAGCAGCCATTAAAATCTACAATGCCAAAATAATTCCTCAGATTCTTTATGGAATCCCAATATGGATGGATGCATTTAATAATAAATTAGAGAACATCCAATATTTCTTTTTCAGAAATTTGCTAGGAGTCCCAAACTGTGTGGCAAATCATACACTTGTCGCGGAACTTGGCCAACAGAGTCTAGAAGCCCGGGCTTGGTTTCAGTCCTTTAAATACTGGTTAAAAATTCATTTCCATGCTCAAACGGGTAGTATGTTAATTAACCTTTTGAGTGACCCTTATTCTTTCATCTGGCTGGGCAAAATGTCAAAGAAACTTCAAATTATGTGTCTGGACATCTCAACCCTTAGTATGCAAGACAAAAGGACAATACTAAAACTAATATCACAGAGACTAGAAGATCAGGATACCCAGATTCTGGGCTCCTCTAACAACAGTGTATGTTCTCCCTGCTTCTGGGATATTCCCTTAACTTACAAATCCATGCCCATGTATCTCCAAATTTTGGAGATGCACCAGTTAAGAAGAGCATTTCTCGTAGCTCGCTTAAACATCTTTCCCTCAAATGTCACCCATGGTAGATTTTTGAAGATCCCTCCTCAGGAGAGATACTGTTTACATGGATGTCATGTCCCTGACATGTTGTACCATATACTTCTGGTGTGTCCTAAGTTTGAAGTATATCATCGCCCGTTAGCTAATTATCTGAAGAAATTGAAATTCAGCTGTGTTAATGAGAAACACTGGATTAAAATTATACTAAATGTGAGGGACTCAGCAACTATTATAAAAGTAGCAAACTTTTGACTGGCAGTTTTAAATGAAAATCTTTTACGATAGATTTTACATCTGGAACTGTTTGAAATTTTTGTTTTATGCTTTGTAATTTTATGCCAATAAAGGTACTCTGAATCTCAGGATGTTTGCCATTTTAAAAAAGAAATTCCCGTTCCCAGGAACAAGGAAGAGGGAGGCAGGTGCAAGGGCAGGACGAAGCAAGCAACTTTAGTGCGTTTGAGCCTCCATACCTTCCTTCTGGTGGTTGGCCGCAAGTTGTTCTCTGGTAGCTAACACTTTTTAGGCTGGTGAATCCACTTTATGCAGTTAACCAACTTGTGCTTTAAAATGGAGGATATAGCGAACTGTCAGCTGGTCAAATGCTGGATGTGGGTGACATGCAGAGTGGCCTGAATACAACGCATAAAATTGGTAAGCATTTCATGATTTTTATTGCGTGCAGAAAAGCCCTTAGTTTGGAATTAATTTGAGGCACAATCTTATATTGGAATTAACACATAATTGTATATTGGAGCCTATTACAATGATTAGCTAAAATAAACCTGAGAAAGCAAAATATTCAGTTTGGCAGACCAAACAGTAATTGTTTAGTTGTAGGAACTATTTCACATCTTACCTTAATGGCTTTCCGCAAGATAGACTCAGGAAAAGAAGGAACTGGTGTTGAACTTAACCATAACCTAAATTGAGGGTTTATGTTTGCATTTTCTTGGTTAAACCTATGAACAGAAATTGTTTAGGAGCACAATTGCGTTGCAGTGGATTATAAAACTTCTGTGAATAAAGTTCTATGCCATTAATCTGTTCTACAAGTACAGCCGTGACCTTACTGGAGACCACAGTTTATAGGCCAGGAGGCAAGGGGCAGCATGAGGAAGGTACACAGTGGTGTTCCAGGCTGCCATTGGGCAAATGGAGAAGGGTCATGTGAGACCAGAGGGTGCATGCATGCTGTGGCAGCTTGTAATGGCTGCAGAGCATGGAAGGCAAGTCACAGGCTGAGGGCTTGAAAGGGCTGGCACTCCATCCTCCAGCCTCTTTTGGGGCCCATTCATGAAGCTGCTTGCCCACCCCCTATTTTTTGCTATTGTCTTTAGATGGACTTTTAAAGGCCTAGGTTGCATGTTGTACATGTTGGATGCATAATTTTCTATCACAGCTGGCAGTTGTGGGTATTGGAATAGATCAATATTGGGGGTGAGGAGCTACAATGGCAGGCATGCAGGCCAGCTGGCTCACATCACCAGGTGGTAGAGTGACCATGCAGAGGCTGGTGCCCTGCATGTCCTGTCAATCTGCCACTCTGCAACAGGTTCCAGCAGATGGTCTGGAAGAACCAGACCGCTTGATGGTGGGATCTGTCCCCATGCTACGCCAATGCTACTTGTGGTCTATACATAATAAATTAAGCTGTGGCCTCTGTTATCACCATTAAAAGTCTGGTATGTGTTCATTCTCCACAGCTGCATACATATCCCTCCTTGACAAGATTTTCTTCAATTACAAGGGGAATAACCACTGTCCTCCTCACATATGATCATCTCCTAAATAACTACTCATCTTCTGTCCAGTGACACCAAGCTTCTGCTGGCTCAAGAATTCTCAGAAAACATCTGTTTCTTTTGGGGCTTTTTTAAAGCAACTTGAAATAAACAAAATTCTCATGCAGTCCTCGCTATTGGATTCCAACACCTACTTTCTACACACTACCATTTTGGTTGGATGCCTGCACTGATTTTAAGGCTTCTCCTTACCTAGCTCCTAAGGATGCTGGGTTACTTGGATCATTTATGTGCTTCAAAAACAAGATCCAAGAACCTTAGCAACGGATAGCATGTTTAAGGATTTAACAGAGTATCTTGGGCAGTTGTCAGAAATTTTTTCTGCTGCTGGTTCCCCACCCCTTTGTCCAGGAACCAAAAAAGATTGCTAAAAAGGGGAATGTCTGTTCCCCACTCCTTCATAATCACATGTTTGCTTAGATGACTGACAGAGAGGACTGGCAGGCAGTGGGCATGAACCCCATCATGAAGGTTTAGGTTGGGTTTGTACTCACTGAGCTATGCAAGCCCCTTCGCCACATCAAGGCAGCGATCCTTGAAGGGGGTGATTTACATAGTGTAAGTCAATGCAAAACTTTCTGAACTGCAAGGAGTTGAAATCAAAACATCTCCATTCCAAAATTCCAGTACAGTAAATTGCATTGAAGACATATATTCAACCCTTGGATTTTAATGGCTAGTTCAAACAAACAAACAAACAAACAAACAAACAACACATTTTACCTAAGTAAGCAACTGTGTTGATAAACTTTGGTGTGCACTGATTGCTTTGATGGAGACAGTAATTTTTATTAATTTTTTTCAAGTGGCCCAAATACAGAAATGACATCTACTTTAGTCACATATATGCAGAATTCACATTATATTGTGCTCATAAGACTATTTGAAGACACTATTATGTGAAAAAAGAAAGTATATGTTATGTAAAGTCCAAAAGCTCTCAAGATTAGTGGTAATGAGGGATAAAATACTTTGGAATGGAGAACATAACAGTAGAAGTTAAAGTACTGAGACAATACACTGTTGGTTACTCCATAAGAAATAGATATCAAATATGGAATCTGTGAAATTGTTCGTTCCAGATAAGGGCAACCATTCGTTCTTATTAAAACCTTTATTCCCTACTGTACTTCCCTTCACCATTAATTGGGTGATCACTACTACCATCTCTAGCAACAATTTGAAACAATTGCAGGCAATCTCAGATGCATAGCTGCAGAAAAAATTTAAAAATATATAATTCTTGAATAGCAAATATCATATCCAACCCACACTTGCAGCTGTGTCAAATGAGGAATTTATATATATATTTTGAAGGAATATACATGGGTCTTTGGGGGAAAAGATGCACATAGCTGAGTCTCAAAAGTCTTATGAAGCATTAAAGTTAGCCGGCTCTGGTCGCTTACCCATGTGAAAACAAACTGCAGATACAAATAAATAGAAATTGCACTCACAAATCAACAGCTGTGCAAAGCCTAGGCATAAATGATGGGGCAAGATGACAATTCTGAAGGAATGCCCACTGTCCAGTAAGAATCTGTGCTTTATATATCAATTCTTCAGCTTTGGTCTCTTGTCCACGTCCTAAAGACATCATTTTTACATGTTCAGTGTTTCCTTTTATTTCCTGAGCAAGGCGCAAAAGGAGAGCTGCAGCATCCACTCCTGTGTAATAATACCAATTTGATTGATGCCCAGTTCCAGAAATTTTCTAACTTTAGATTTAGCAAGTCACATCTTAAAATACTTGGCTAATGAAAAGAGCGGGAATGAATATTCCATGTAAATGTATGTCACCTTATTAAAGAACTACTGGAGACCTAACAGAGCATATTTAATTAACACAATTCTATCATATTGGCTGCTTATATGCTTTTTGAGGAGGTAATAATTTGTACCTCTATTTTCTGTGTTACTCTGCTAAGAGGTTTACTTCATGATTCATGAGAAAAAATAAATAGAACGTAAAAAGAAGTAATTAAGCAATAGTTGCCTAATACAATGTTACTCTTTAAGCTATTATTTGTAGAAATATTGTGTACATGAGCTCCCCTTCAGCTAAACAGCTAATTTAGATTATATACTGTCAGTGGGCCTTAGTCATGATTAGGGGCCATATTTTTTAAATCTATCAACAAAAATAATAAATTACAAATTAATTTTAACTTAATCATTATCAATGTATGTTACTTACCTTGAGTATGTATAAGAATTAGTGGAGTTGTACTGTCAGATTCTTCATACATTTCTTTCAAATTACTCCCTCCAGCAGAAAGATACTTGGATCCAAGTTTCTCAGATACAAATTCTCGTAGTGCATTGTTTAAGCATTTTGGTCGAAGAACTTTTATCTACCAAAACCACAAGTGATTATTATAACCAAATTTATTTATTTATTTAATTTTTATACCACCCTTCCATATGGCTCAGGGCAGTTTACATATAACGTCACGGGGGGGGGGGGGGGGATACATGGAACGACCTAACATATAACATAGTCAAAAATAACATCAACAATAATCCAACAGTGATTCTGAATCTTAATCAATAACAATATAATGGGAATGATAGATAGACCCCCAGAGAGGCCAGTCTGGTTCAGGACATGGATGTCTGAGGGGGGATCTATGGATGTTGTTGGGTTTGGCTGGTCTCAGGCAAATGCCTGGTGGAGGACCTCCCTTTTGCAAAGTTGTGGGAGTTCAGGCAGGGCACTGACCTCTTCAGGAAGCTCATTCCACCAGGTGGGGGCCAGGATAAAAAAAGCTCAGGCCCTTGTTGAGGACCGACATGCTTGTTAGGGGCCAGGGATCAACAGCCAGTTGGAGGTGGTGGAGCATAATGCTCTTTTGGGGGTATAGGCAGAGAGATGGTCTCTCAGGTACACTGGGCCCAGAAAGCATATGGCCTTGAAGGTAAGAACCAAAATCTTAAGCCTGATCTGGAATTCAATTGGGAGCCAGCTGAGTTGTTGAAGTATAGGCTGGATGTGGGATCTCCACAGTGTATTGGTGAGAAACCTGGGCGTGGCATTCTGAACCAATTGCAGTTTCTGGGTCAAGGATAAGGATAAGAGCGCTAGTAGCTTGGCTTGGCATAGATGGTTGAAGGCCTGCCCAGTTACTCTTGTGACCAGTGCCTCCATGGAAAGGGGGTGTCTAGGATCACACCCAGGTTTCTGGCAGAATGGGCTATTGCTAGACACATTCTGTCCAGGTTAGGTAAGCGAGCTTCCACAGGACCTCTGTCTTTCAAGGATTGAGCTTCAGACGACTCTGCTTGAGTCATTTCGTCACTGCTTCCAGGCATCTGGCAAATTGTACTTATGTTGAAATTAAAAATATATATATTACAATACTATTTTTGCATTCTATCCGTTCTATGAAAATTTTTGTTGCTCCATATAGATCAAATTTTTAAACAAGAACCCCCCTGGTCAATGGTGTCCTGCTTTACCAATGTTAAAAACTGGTCACCTTAAAGTAATGGTAACTGGAACAAACACACACATTTTACTCTACTAATTACAGTCCCCATCTCTCCCATTTGTTGTTAGCTCCTTGTCTTATACCCTACAAGGCAGGTTAGGCTGAAAATGTGTGATTGGTTCAAGGTCACCCAGAATCTGAACCTGAGTGATCCCAGATCCTAATCTGAAACTCTACAACGACACTGCACTGGCTTATGTGGGATGGCTGCAGTACCCAGAAGCTAGACCTGGGTGAGTCTGACAAGTTGTGTGGTATCTAGTTGCCTGGTGCTGACAGACCTGGTCTCAATGAATCCTCCCTCCAAGGATCTGTAAAAGGCCTTCCCCCTCCCTTCTCCTTTTTTTCCTCCTGATAGAAACCAAGTGTGAAGCTGCTGATACTGTTGTGGTTGCTTAGCAACAGCCACTAAGGGCATTCATTTCTTAAAGCTACAGGCTTCTATCATTTTGTAGATTTTTAATTACCCAGTCTCTACCTGGAAAAAACTATGGCCCAAGTTTCTGGTGCCTGCCACTAGGCTGATCCCAGTTGTGTGGTATACAAGGACTTGCAGGGAATACTCCCCCCCCCCTTGTGCCCTCTTGCCCACACTGTTTTTTCTTTTCCTCCTCTGGGCAACTATCATATCTTCACCTCCCACTGTTTCCTTCTTTCCTTCCCACTCACACACCAGTCTACCTCTTAACTGCCCCCCCATCTTCAGTTTCTTAAAAAATGTTTTTACTTCATTTATACCCCACCTTTCTTCCCAAGTAGGACCCTAAGCAGCTTATATCATTCTCCTCTCCTCCATTTTAGCTTCACAAGTTATACTGAATTAAATATCTATAGATTTGGTTCTGGTCAGAATTAGGTCTATTTATAATAATGGAAATTGAAGTCAATGCAGTTTAAAAGTGCTTAATTGAGGCTAAGTTGTGTCAAGGTCTTCAATATCATAACTCCCAGTGCCAATGATCAGTTTGGTAGGGAAGTAAAAAGACATCTTCATATGTGATATGTTACATACCAAGAATTGCTATATATGAAGATCTGAATAAAAATGTCCATAGCTATAATAACTCTGAAGAACATTTGTGGCAATTAAAAAAACAAAACAAAACCCTGTTGTGCTTCAAAGGGTATGCAAAGCTCTTTAGAAATGTTTGCTATTGTATAAACCTTGACTTTTCCAACACTCTTGAAAACCAAATTTGGCTGAGAGTTTGTACAATATAAATGTTTAAAATAAAGAAAATAGTACATAAAGATTGTGATATATTCCCAGAGCTTTAACATGCATATTTTCTTTTTTCTTAGGCAGAAGGAAGATGGGGCAATATTGTTTTTTTGTTTTAATAATATGGCACCTTCATTGTACATGGTTTTACAGTATAACATACAAGCAAAAAGACAAGTTTTCAAAATGGAGAGGCAAAAACAAAAATTGGGAGAAAGGAGGATAAAGGTAATCAGAAAAAATATACACAAATGCCACTGTATATATGTAAAGGCTCAGTCTTAAGACACACGTTACATGAAATTCCTATCTTGGTGACTTTACTTGTGAGAGGAAAAGAAATGATCACTGGGGAAGACAGCCTTCCTTCCTTCATTGGTTAAGAGCTGTGACTTTTAATCTGGCAAGTTAGTTTTGCTGCACCACTCCTTCACATGCTGCCAGCTGGGTGACCTTGGGCTTGTCACAGCACTGATAAAGCTGTTCTGACTGAGCAGTAATTTCAGGGCTCTCTCAGCCTCACCTACCTCACAGGGTGTCTGTTGTGGGGAGAGGAAAGGGAAGGTGAATGTAAGTACCTACAGGTTACTAGGCACTGTAGATCAATCATCAGAAAGGCCAAAGCTGAGAGTGAGCTAAGATTGGCCAGGGAAGCCCATTGTAACAAGAAAAGATTTTTCAGTTATGTGAGGAGCAAACGTAAAGTAAAGGAGGCAATAGGCCCACTGTTGGGTGCGGATGGACAAACTCTAACGGAGGATGCAGAGAAAGCAGAAAGGCTTAGTGCCTATTTTACATCTGTTTTTTCCTACAGGTCAAAGTGTTTAGGCACATCTAGAGATGGCTGTAGCCAAAGGATAGGGTCTGGGTGGCAGGTTAACATGGATAGAGAGGCTGTCGAGAGGCATTTAGATGCACTGGATGAGTTCAAATCCCCTGGTCTGGATGAAATGCACCTGAGAGTACTCAAAGAACTTTCCAGAGAACTTGCACAGCCCTTGTCCATCATCTTCGGAACCTCTTTAAGGACTGGAGATGTCTCGGAGGACTGGAAGAGAGCAAACGTTATTCCGATCTTCAAAAAAGGGAGGAAGGATCACCCGGGAAACTACAGACCAGTGAGTCTGACCTCTGTTGTGGGGAAGATAATGGAGCAGATATTAAAGGGAGAGATCTGCAAACATCTGGAGGACAATTTGGTGATCCAAGGAAGTCAGCATGGATTTGTCTCCAACAGGTCCTGCCAGACCAACCTGGTTTCCTTTTTTGACCAAGTAACAGGTTTGCTGGACCGGGGGAATTTGGTTGATGTCATTTACTTGGATTTTAGTAAAGCTTTTGGCAAGGTTCCCCATGATGTTCTGATGGATAAGTTGAAGGACTACAATCTGGATTTTCAGATAGTTAAGTGGATAGGGAATTGGTTAGAGAACCGCACTCAAAGAGTTGTTGTCAATGGTGTTTCATCAGACTGGAAAGAGGTGAGTAGAGGGGTAACTCAGGGCTAGGTGCTCGGCCCGGTACTTTTTAACATATTTATTAATGATCTAGATGAGGGGGTGGAGGGAATACTCATCAAGTTTGCAGATGACACCAAATTGGGAGGACTGGCAAATACTCTGGAAGATAGAGACAGAGTTCAACGAGATCTGAACACAATGGAAAAATGGGCAAATGAGAACAAGATGCAATTTAATAAAGATAAGTGTAAAGTAAAAATGAAAAGCATGCCTACTGGATGGGGGATTCGCTTCTAGGTAACACTGTGTGTGAACGAGACCTTGGGGTACTTGTGGATTGTAAACTAAACATGAGCAGGCAGTGTGATGTAGCGGTAAGAAAGGCAAATGCCATTTTGGGCTGTGTCAACAGAGGCATCACATCAAAATCACAAGATGTCATAGTCCCATTGTATACGGCACTGGTCAGACCACACCTGGAGTACTGTGTGCAGTTCTGGAGGCCTCACTTCAAGAAGGACGTAGATAAAATTTAAAGGGTACAGAGGAGAGCGACGAAGATGATCTGGGGCCAAGGGCCCAAGCCCTATGAAGATAAGTTGAGGGACTTGGGAATGTTCAGCCAGGAGAAAAGGAGGCTGTGAGGGGACATGATAGCCCTCTTTAAGTATTGGAAAGGTTGTCACTTGGAGGAGGGCAGGATGCTGTTTCTGCTGGCTGCAGAGGAGAGGACACTCAGTAATGGGTTTAAACTTCAAGTACAATGATATAGGCTAGATATCAGGAAAAAAATTTTCACAGTCAGAGTAGTTCAGCAGTGGAATAGGCTGCCTAAGGAGGTGGTGAGCTCCCCCTCACTGGCAGTCTTCAAGCAAAGGTTGGATACCCACTTTTCTTGGATGCTTTAGGATGCTTAGGCCTAATCCTGCGTTGAGCAGGGGGTTGGACTAGATGGCCTGCATGGCCCCTTCCAACTCTATGATTCTAAGCCGCTTTGAGACTCCTTCGGGTAGAGAAAAGCAGCATATAAAACCCAATTCTTCTTCATTCAGGATGATTAATTTTGCTTTGCTCTAAATAGTAGGAGGGGGGAGAGAATTGGTAGTTTGATTCTAAATTTCTGTAGTAGATACTAATAGCATAATCACAAGCAGAATTACACCTTTCTATATCCATTGAAATTGATAGCATTAGAATTATGTTAGCAGCCAGACTTCACACTTTGGGGGGGACAACAAATCAAAATCAGGGTCCAATGGCGCCTTTAAGACCAACAAAGATTTATTCAAGGCGTGAGCTTTCGAGTGCAAGCACTCTTCCACTGGACTCTTATTTTGTTTTGTCGTGCTGCTTCAGATCAACACGGCTACCCATTTGAATCTAACTTTGAGAGGAAGTTTGCCTACAAACAGCATTCATCAAAGTTGCCAGCACTTGGCTATAGAATTGTTTTGCAATAGTTTCTCTGTGCTGGAGCTGGACAAATGTATGTCAGTTTCCCCCCAAATTGACCAGTAATATCTGCACCCACCCAGAAAGCAGGTAATGTACTCTCCAACCAAGTGCCATGCTTTCCAGGAGCTGCCTGGATTCCTCAGATGACAACATTATGGACCCTCAAGGGTATTCAAGCACTGGCTTTTCTCTCTCTGCTATAGAAACAATACGCATCTGGAGGTCAATGGTGCACCTAAGAATGTTACTAATTTTATTATCTTTTTAAGTGCCTCTTCCTTCCTTCCTACAGAATTCCATTAATCCTGATTAGCATACCTGCCATACCTAGGCCATTTCCTGTCCTCTAATTCCAGGGTTGTCAAGATCCCATTTATATTTCTGCCATATTCAGGTGATGTAACCATGTATTTGATCCCAGCAGCCAGCTCAAGGTTGACTCAGCCCTCCATCATTCCGAGGTCGGTAAAATGAGTACCCAGCTTGCTGGGGGGTAAACGGTAATGACTGGGGAAGGCTCTGGCAAACCACCCCATATAGAGTCTGCCATGAAAACGCTAGAGGGCATCACCCCAAGGGTCAAACATGACCTGGTGCTTGCACAGGGGATACCGTTAACTTTAACCATGTATTTGTCCTTTGCTTGGAAAACTCATCAAGGGTCCACCCAGAGTTATCACAGGTATTTCCTCTGTCTTGGGATACCTCAAGGACCTCATGCAATGTTCTGATCACACTGGATAAGAATATCACCCACCGTTTAGGTTTCCTTAATATATACATACAATCTCCTTCATCTCTAGGGCCTACAGCACCAAACCTCAGCCTCCATATTTGGTTTATTTAGATTGATTTTTCAATTAAAAACCATTTTCATTTATTTCAATGGGCTTCTGTGTGAGTTTCTAAGGGAATAAAACTTGGTATACACAGAAGGAGATCCCATAGTTACCTGCTTCTTGCTAAATCTCCGTATAACTTGTTAATTCTCCCATCTAAATTCAGGAGACATTCTAATTTGAGTAACATTGAAGGCTGTAAAATTTTTAAAGAATTGCATAGTGAATTCATAAGCATGTTACTTTTTTTTAAATCATTCTGCTTGCCTCCATTTAAGCCTTACAGCAGTGGTCCCCAACCTGCGGGTCGCGGCCTGGTGCCGGGCTGCGAAGGCCATGGCGCCGGACCGCAGCTCCCTCTCCCCGCCCCCCCGCAGTAAAAAACTTCCCAGGCCGCAAGCTTGCGGCCCGGGAAGCTTCTTACTGCGGGAGGGCGGGGAGAGGGAATCAGGGCCGGGCCGCGCGGCCGCGCGGGCACGGCCCGCGGGCGTGGCCCACGGGGGCGCAGCCCGATGAGCAGGCGCGGCACGCGCGGGCGCGGCCCAATGCCCTGCCGGTCCCCAGCCTCAGAAAGGTTGGGGACCACTGCCTTACAGCAGCCCTCTGAGGTAGGCTTAGGCTGAGAATGCCTGACTGGCCCAGGGTCACCCAGAAAGCTTCTATGGCAGACCAGGGATTTGAACCGGGACCACCTGGGTGCCAGAGGGACATCCTAATCGCTCCCCCACAGGGGCAGTAAGGCTCTAAGGAAGGGCAGAACTTGGCTGAAAAGCTGTGGTCCTCAGCTCTTCATCAGGTGCAACAATGTGGGTCTGAAGGCTCTGTGCTTTGTGGGCCCTGAAAGGGCGGGCCACAGAAAGAGACCTGGGTGGGGGCACCAAGCCTGGCTCCCCAGCCCCCCATTGCTTCAGCTTAGCAAGAGCAATTCCCTCCAACATCTGAGGGGGGCCAGCCCCCCTGACAGGCTCCTAGCCCCAAGGATCCCCTTGGCAGCAGAGGGGGGGCTGCCAACTCAAGAGCTTCCAGGCCCACGTCTCCTCCCCTTCCGGTGGTGCCCCAGGGTGCAGAAGCCGGCAGCGCAGAGGGCGGGGGAGCTGTGGGATTCCGCTCCCTAGAAGCCAGCAGGGCAGGGGGCTGGGATAGTGGCCTGGAGGGGGGAGCGGAGCTGGCTTTCTTGAGGGAGGGACCCCCTGCCCCTTCAGTGCTCGCCATGAACAGCCTGTGCGAGGCCTCCCTCTGCCCAGGAGCTGACCAGGAAGCATCAAGGGGTATGGAGGAAGGGGAGATTGAGCATGTTACTTTCAACCAGTTAAAAGATTCCACTTATTTAATACACATTAAGGTATTTGTTCTGCATTTCTTTTAAAATACATCCACTATTTTTATTGCTACACCTGATTGTTCTTCAGCCCATAAATTAACCAAAGAAGGCTATCTAAATTACCAGATGGGTTAATCTATTGTAACAATATAAAATATAAGTCTTGAGGCATCTTCTTAAGGAATAACATTTATTCCAGCATGACCTTCTTTTAGAACAAAGACACTTCACTTTACTTACTAAGATAAGTCTTTCAAATGAAGAAAGATTCTCCCAAGGAAAATGTAAAGATGCACAATCCTGATAAAAACTTCCTTTTGGAACACCAAACTGCAATTCTGTAGTTATTTAAATAAGAGACAACGTACTACTTGAATATCTGAATATACAATCATAAAAATGTATTTATTTTTGATGTGGAACATCTACTGGCTCAGTCCCTATAACCAAAATGATAATGGACGTGACGTCTGTTGTCCCGCCTTACAGAGTGCCCCAGTAGATGGCCCAGTAGATTTCCCTCTTGTAAAGAATCCTGCTATTAGAGAAATGGAGAGTGAACTTTGTACAGACTAAGATATCTGGCAGCTCACTTGATGCAGGGGAAAGTCCCTGAGAGGTGGCCCAAACAGGGAAGATGCCCCCACTATGTGCCTGAAAATGAACAAGACTAAAGATAAGGCAGAGGCCTTGAGCTTATCAAACTTTGTACAGAGTGGATAATTAGATAATGACCTTTACCTAGTATGGGTGGACTCTGGATTTTAGACATGACACAGTGCCATCCCTTTTAATGCTGCAATTATTAAAATTATATTTTGAAACAATTATGTGACACTGTGGATCATTTGGACTTCTCCCCACAATAAGTAAAAATGAATCTTAATCCCCCCACATGGGCATAACACCCTGAATGGTTAGTGAGGCAGGGAGGCCAGCAGGTTGATGTTGTTATTTCAGTCTTAGCCATAGGCCTGGTGAAATGGCTTCGAGGCCCTATAGAACTGTTCAAGGTTCCAAAAGACCCTGATCTCACTAGGGAGACATTTCCACCAGGTCAGGGCCAAGCCTGAGAAGGCCCTAGCTCTGGTTGAGGCAAGTTTAACCATTTTGGGGTCAGGGATCCTGAGCAAATTTTGCTCACTCAATCTTAACGTTCTTTGGGTGACACAGTGGAAGAGGTGGTCCTACAGATACAATGGTCTCAGATCATTTAGGGCTTTGAAGGTAAGAACCAGAATGTTGAACCTAGTTTGGTTCTCAATCTAGAATCAGTGCAGTTGGGAGAGCACAGGTTGAATGTGTGCTCTTCACTGGGTCTCAATAAGGACTCATACTGCTGCATTCCAGTCCAGTTGAAGTTTCTGGAACAACTTCAAGGGCAGCCCTGCATAGAGCGAGTAACAGTAGTTTCGCCTAGAGATAACCATTGCATGGATCACAGCAGCTAGGTTGGATGTTGACAGGTAATAAAATAAGTTTCTAGTATTTTATAGTACATTTGCATATTATAGGGATGCTAGATATTAAGCCCGCTGTGGCCAAAATACAACGGGCCCTAGCATGGTGGGTGGGTAGAGGGATGGGGCGAAGGAAGGAGGAAAAGGAGAAAGAGAGACAGAAAGAAAGGGAGGAAGATAGAGACAGAAGAAGAGGGAGAGAAACAGGTAGCCAGAAAGAGGCAGATGGAAGAGAGGGAGGAAGGGAGAAAGGGAAAAACAAAGGGAATGCTGGGAGGAAGGGAGGAACAGAGTAAGGTAGGTGGCCTTGGGACGGCTGCTCCAGGGCCCAGCAGAAGGCTCGGGACGGCGGCGGCAGGTTTTGCAGCCTACTGCCGGGCCCAGGGGCAGGCAGAAGGCTAGGGACGGCAGCGGCAGGCTTTGCGGCCTACTGCCGGGCCCAGGGGCAGGCTCGGCTGGTCCAGGGCCCGGCAGAAAGCTTGGGAAGGCGGCGGTAGGCTTTGTGGCCTACTGCCGGGCCCAGGGGCAGGCTTGGCTGCCCCAGGGCCTGGCAGAAGGCTCGGGACGGCGGGAGTGCGCTTTGTGGCCTTCTGGTGGGCCCAAGGGCAGGCGAGCCTGCCCCGGGGCCGGCAGAAGGCTCCCTGGGTGAGGGGAAGCCAGCTGGAGGACTTACCGCTGGGGAAGGCTTCTTCCTCTGAGTGGCGACTCCCTGGCTGGCCCAGGCGAGGCTGGGCCAACCAGCCAATGGGGAGCCATGCTTTGCGCGGCTCCCCATTGGCTGCTTGGCCCTCCGAGTTTTTATCCCAGACAGGGCCCGCCCTAACTCCTCCCCACTCTCCCTTATTCCTTTATTCCTCCCACTCCTCCGGAGCGGGGGGAGGGGTTTAAAGATATTTCTGATGAAAGTTGTTATTGTATGGCCTATAACAGAAATAAATTTTTTTCCCTTTATTAAATGCAAAGCATTCATATACATGGAGTGATCTGAGTACTATCATTTTGGAAAAATTTGAAATAGCCATAACAATCTATGGGACGTATGTGGGAATAATAAAATGTAACTCTACAATTTTGGAGGAAGATGATTCAGTTTGGGGAGCATTTCAACTCAGACTTCTGAGCACACAATCAGAACTTCACTCTTGGCTAATTATTTGGTAGCCTTTCCGATTATGTACCTACTTATTAGTAAAGTTTCAAAGATCTGGTAGCAGAAGAAATGGTAGAGGGTAATTTTGCTTGATTCTTCTATACTGCAGCATCAACTTTTCTGGGCTTACAAGGACCTGCTTTTAGGAAAGCAGGAAAAATCCAACCCCATGTATGCTGGTGAATACTTAAAAGATCTACATATGAATGTCAGCCACTTTGGAGAATTTTTTGAAAGGTGAGCCAAACTATTCCAATCAATAAATAAATGAAAGTAAATATTTATGGTATGATAAAAAATATTCACTGAATATAGTATTGGGGCATGTATGCATGCAATAATGGAATATGGTTCATATGGAATAAAATAATAAATAAATATTTATTTATATACCCCTTCTCTCCATGTTGGTTCAGAGTAGTTAACAACATTTAAAACAATACAAAATAAATATAAAAATCATACAGCAATAAAATAAAAGATTCTTCATAACACAGCCTCCTATTATTCATCTTCTGTGGGGATTAATTAGGATTTGGAGGGGATTCTATCAGTGGATGTTGCTAGTGCAGGGCCCCCAGCATTTCCTGATGCTATCATCTGGCCTCAACCATAGGCTGGCAGAACAGCTCAGTTTTGTAGTCCCTCCCAAACTGTTTGCCTCAGACTCTGATCTCTTCAGGTAGAGTGTTTCATCAGGCCATGGCCAAGTGTGAGAAAACCCTGACTCTGGTTGAGGCCAGTTTTATCTCTCTAGTGCTGGGGATCCTCAGAAGGTTTAAACTGCTTGGTGCAGTGGTTACGAGTGGCAGCTTCTAATCTGGTAAGCTGGGTTTGATTCCCTACTTTTTCATATGCAGCCAGCTGGGTGACCTTGGGCTAGTCATAGTCCTGTTAGAGTTGTTCTCACAGGCCCATTCTGCACGGCAGCAGCAGCGAGTGCCATACTGCAGGGGGGGAGAGAGGGAGATGCGAACGCCGACAAACATGCAGGTGCGGAGCTGCAGGCCTGCACGCTTGTGCCACCCTCTCCCCTCATGCAGCGCAGCACAACGCAGAGCAGCAGTCACTACGCTGGAGCAACTGGCTGATGAAGCAGCCGATTCACTCAAGCCTAGGCCCGCAAGCTTAGGCTTGAGCAAATCGGCCGCTTTGTCAGCCGATAGCTCTTTGCGCAGCAAGCGCCATGCTGCGGGGGGGGGGGGGACGCGGGCACCAGCAAACGTGCAGGTGCGGAGATATCGCGCCTGCACGTTTGTGCCCTCTGGCATGCCAGCGCCTGCGCCTCCTTCCCCCCGGAGTGATCAGCGGCTGCAGGGTTGGGAGAGGGAGGTGCCTCTCTCCCCCCACGGCCCTGTACTGAAGATAACCTCAACTAAAACAATGTTTGAATATTCATATGAGCAAGTTTTTAAAATTGCATATATTTTCAATTGTATATATTTAGGTGAAGCTTATGTTGGAAGAACTTAGTATTTTTAAAACTCAGCCTTATGAGGGTGATCTGGATCACTATGTGAAAACTTAGCACTTACCTTTCTTTGCTGTTGAAATTGGGTCATAAGAGCTACTAAGCAAATGATATACATTCTGACTATTTAGAAAAGCTTCCCATTGGGGCCAATCTGATAAAAGGGAATTACACAATAGGTTGAATGATGGCATATGAGTGCTCATGTATTGGCATTCTTTCCACATAAGTTCTGTAATCCAGAGAGGAGGACTTTCCAGAACTCCATAAAAACCTAAACAAATAATATTATACATTGTGTTAGCTTTATCATTGATTGAAAAGTAAGAATATAGAGAAGTATGTTAACATGTTTTAACATATTTTGATTTTAAATGTTACATTGCTATATCATTAACAATCATTCCACTATGTTTGAATTTTTGTCAAAAGGATGACTATACCACCCTGGTATAGATTCCAGAAAATGTCAAATTTAGAACTGTTACATTAAAGTCATCCCTGACAACTTTCCAAGTCTTCCTAAGATAGCATACACATATGCATTTCCTATAAAGGAATTTGACAAATTTTCTTGATAATTTACTCTGTTCTAATATTTGTAATGAAAAAGTATTGCAGCCATCATGTTAACTGAAATATATTGATTGTATTAATAAAATATTTATTTTATTTAAAACTGTTTAAGGTATTAGTTCTATGCATGATAGTATCCCCTTTTCAATATGCAATATTTTTGCATTGTATAAAATAGATAAGGAGGTTATGATAGCCTGCTACAATACCCAAATGTAAAATAAATTAACTGAAAAACTGAGGAGCTTTTCTCACATGCCAGAGAGGTATATGAAGGTTCCCAACAATCTTATGGGCAATTTTGTATCTCTTCTGCAACCACTGCCTATTTTCCTAATGAGGTTGGGAAGGAGATATTCCTTTTCCTCCTCCCCTTGGCTCCTTCCACCATAGCAAGAAATGGGCAGCTATCAGCCTCCTCTTTCCCTCCTCCTACCTCTTTTTGAATAAACTGAGGTCATAGTAAGAGGTCATAGAATCATATAATCATAGAGTTGAAAGGGACCTCCAGGGTCATGTAGTACATGCATAATTCGGGAACTCACAACTACCTGCCTACCCACAGTGACCCCAATTTCATGGCCAAATGATCCCACCCCACAAAAAATCTTGAGAATCCAGCCTGGCCTGGAGGAAATTCACCTACCATCCCATAGTGCGAATCAGTAATTACATGGGTATGCAAGGAAGGGCCACAATGGACAAACACTGGAATATCCCTTCCTGCCCACCCACTCACAATCAGCCTAAATTCACAAAATCAGCATTTCTGTCAGATGACTATAAAGCCTCTGCTTAAAAATTTCCAGAGAACCCACCACCTCCCGAGGAAGCCTGTTCCACTGAGGAACCACTCTGCCAGGAATTTCTTCTGGATGTTTAGCCAAAAATTCTTTTGAATTAATTTCAACCCATTGGTTCTGGTCCAACCCTCTGGGGCAACAGAAAACAACTCTGCTCCATTTTCTATATGACAGCCCTTCAAGTATTGGAAGATGGTTATTATATCAGTCTCCAACCCCCTCACCATCTTTGTAGCCCTCCTCTGGACAGGGTCAAGTTTCTCTGCATCTTTCTTCACCCAGTACTGAACACAATACTCCAAGTGATATCTTACCAGAGCGGAGTAAAGTGGTAACATCACCTTGTGTTAAAAGACCATACATCTTTTAATACACCCCAAAATCCTGTTTGCGTTTTTAGCCACCAAGTCACACTGTTGACTCATGTTAATTATTTGGTCTACTAAGACTCCCCAGATCCTTTCCATACATACTACTGCAAGACAAGTCTTGCACATATATAGTGATGCATATGATTTTTCCTACCTAAATTAGCTTAATATTTATCATTTCTGAAATTCATTTTAGCCCAGTTTCTAGCCTGTCAAGATCATCTTGTATTCTGATTCTGTCTTCTGATGTGTTTGCTACCCCTTCCAGTTCAGTTTTATCTGAAAATTTCATGTGCCCCTTCTATTCCTTCATCCAAATCATTTATAAATATGTTGGACAACACAGGGCCCAGGACAGATTCCTAATACACACCACTCGTCACTCCTCTCCAAGAAGATGATGAACCATTTACAGGAACCCTTTAGGTGTGATCTGTCAACCAGGTCAGGTAGCAGTTCAGCCAGTGTCTTACAAGCCAGCAAACATTACTCCATTGTCACCATACAGCTTAAAGCAGCAGCTTTTTAAAAGCCTGAGTTACTGCTGAAGCACTCCAGATGTCCAGTAATCTCTGCCAATTCCCCCAGCAGCTGTCAATCGGAGAGGAAGATCTGAATCTCCAAATGGGTGGTCATTTAAAGTATTGATTGGATGTCTACTTGTCAGGAGTACTATAGCTGTAGTTTTTGTGCTTGTGGGGTATTGGATAGATGACTTTGGTGAGACCTTCCAACTCTGAGACTTTTTTTTTAGTATTACAAGATATTTTTGTTGTGGTTTTTTCACATAGGCTTAGTTCTGCTCAGGGACAGATTCTGTTATCATTTGTAATGATGCAGCAGAAAATATAGCAATTTCTACAATCTCTAAATCACTTCAAGCAGCAGAAACATGGAGATGACAAATTTAAGGTACTGGTTTTGATTTTATGTACCATGAGCAGAACTTTACTCATGGAGATGAAAAATGTAAGGTACTGGATTTAGTTTTACACATCATGAGCAGAACTTCAGTCATGGGATAGAACCTTCTTGTCTCCCTGCTCATTGTAAATCTCACCATGCCCCATAGATTTTCCAACGTGGGTTAAGAGGACCACTTGGGTTAAGGGTAGTGGGTATGATGCAATTGTCTGCAGTGGGAGGAGGGAATCAGTGAAAACTCCCATGCTGACAGAAGCACTGTTTTCAACTGATTATATCTGTACTACTGTGAGACAAATCCTATATATGTATAGCAATTCCTCCATTAGTGATGATTATTATCTGCATATGTAAATGAACAATTGGTCTTATATATTTATTTAACTAACTATGGTTTTCTTTACCATTATTCTCAGAGACTTGTGGGTCCTTAATATTTGCCATCATGTTAGAATACAGAAAGAAGTTCCACTGATTCTCTGGTATAAATCCAAGATTGTTACTAAATTGATTTTCACCACAATTATTTTTCATGATTGTGGCACACAGCAAGAAAGAAAAGCACAGTTGATGTTCACTAAAAAGAGCTGAAGAAACTGTCTGAGGGAATAAGAAATAAAACAATGATAATGAACTATACCCCACAAATATGTTACTACAAATATGTTACCAAAAATAATTTTTGTAATAGATTCAGGTAAGAGTACCTTATAAATATTACTTGTTAACTTGTCAAGTATCTTATTAACATGACTGTTGAAGCTATCCATCTCACATCCTTCCCATTCTTCTAGGGCAGAACGTTTTCTTTGCCTACTGAGGGCTCGAACAGTTCCAGTTATAGGAGTATCTGACTCACTCAGAGAAATAGAAGTTTTTTGTTTGCTAATATAATCCATGGAATCTACAAAGATCTTATGAAACCACACCAATGAAAACTGATACATATGGTTTATGTGGACAAGATCTGATACTGTAAAGTACAGCACAGCACCTCGAGTTGCAATAGGAAGATATTTTTTACGCATTTTTTCTATCATATCTTCTGTTCTTGCTGATGCTTGAACACGCTCAGATATCTCTGTTGAAGTGATTTTTGTTCTCTGTAAATTGTTAATGAGGTCCTGGTCATCTAAAATATGTCCTAAAATTTAAAGAGACCGTATTTCAGTTTTCATACAAATTAAATGAAATAAACACAATGATGATTTAAAATATCTGCTATGTTTACAATCTACATTATCATTACTTAATGAAAATCAGAGGTTCAATTCTACATAGCAGTATTTTGAAGAAGAAGAAGAGTTGGTTCTTATATTTTAAACTGCTACTAGGTCATAATTTGTTGTTACAGAAGTTGTAGGGCTGCTGCTTGACTCACGTCTCATCTACAGGGTCCAAGCATAATTTCTTTGGCCTCAGTTTGTAAACCACCCACCCAATCTCCTGATCAGCACATCCTTGTACATATAATCATGAAAGGGGGGGACACCTTTTTATTTTGAAATGAAATAAAGAAACTGTTGCTATATTCAACAAACACTGTTGTATTATCAGGTTTGCATATTTTCTCCCTTTTACATGGAACAGATTGAAGATTAGGAATCTTCAACCAAGTTGCAATTTACTGTTACATCTAAATGGAGCACTCGAAGAAGAGTTGGTTTTTATACCCCACTTTTCACTACCCAAAGGAGTGTCAAAGTGGTTTATAATCACCTTCCCTTCCTCTCCCAGAACAGACATCCTTTGAGGTAGGCGAGGCTGAGGGAGCTCTGAGAGAAACTGTTCTGTGAGAACAGCTGTAACAGGACTGTGACTAGCCCAAGGTCATCCAGCTGGCTGCATGTGGAGGAGTGGAGGAGTAGAGAATCAAACCCAGCTCATCAGATTAGAAGCCATAGCTCTTAAGTACTACACCAAGCTGTGAGTTGTTTTTTACCTATGAACTGGGATTGAAAGCAAAGTCTTAGAAAACTGCACCTAATCCAGGAAGTCTACAATCTCATCTGAATGCACATGAAGGGTGCACACAACCTGTGGATAAAGCAGGCTTGCTCTCATCATGAATAATCCAGATTCATTTCTGATGTTGGCATACAAAGAATTTGTTGTCTTTTTCAGCACAAAGTTATGAACTCAATGGAATGAAATTAATGCAAAAGAAATTCCGTCTAAACAACTGGAAGAAGTTCCTGACAGTTAGAGTAGTTTCACAGTGGAACAGGCTTCTTCAAGAGGTGGTGGGTTCTCTATCTTTGGAAATTTTTTAAACAGAGGCTGGATAGCCATCAGACAGAGAGGCTGATTCTATGAAGGTTCAAGGGTTACAGTGGATGAGCGATAGGGTTGTGAGTGTCCTGCAAAGTAAAGGGGTTGGACTAGGTGACCCAAGAGATCCCTTCAAACTCTATGATTCTATGATTCTATGAACTTCCAGGATTACTGGGAAGGAGAAAAGGTGAGCAGAGTCCTTAGAGTACCTAAAGGAGGCAGCAAGATGGCAGCAAGAGCCTCCAGCTGTACTATCTCCCAGGTCTCGATGTATGACTGGAAGCGCTTGACCCACTGAGAGGGAAGGAAAGCATGGAGAAGATTTCAATCATAGGGCTCATGGGGAGCTGTCCAGTCAGCTGGAGGGGGAGGGAGATCAAAGAGGAAGCTAGGCATGCTAAGAGTCAGGAAGGAGAAGGGTATAGCCCAGAGGAAGAAATGAGTGCTGCAACCTCCTCCTGTGTCATTCTGGGAGCTTTCCCTCAGATATTCATGAAGATAGTAGAAGGGGCTGTTGTCCAGAGCATGACAGTCCCCAAACTCTAGCCATTGTACTCCACACTGAAAGGACCATAATGTAGATGAAGAAACATTATCCATGTCATTTAATGAAAATAATTTATTTCTGTTGCATCCTGATGGATATTTTAATTTATCATATGATAATGGCTGTCAGAAGTTCTAGTTCTAGTGGATAACACTAGTTATCCACCATGACAGTGCCCCACAAGGTGGCAATCTTGATGGTGACACAATTTAAACAAATGGATAATATCTCAAAAAAATGTAAACATTTTACCATCTGTTTTTTGTAGAAGTCTAAGTGATTTTTGTTCAAGTTCTCGAAGTGTAACTAGGTCAGCAGATATGTTTTCCAGCAATGCACAACGCTGTTGTTCAAGCTCTGGTTTTTCATGAATAACAACTGCAGACAAAAGCTGGTCTTGCAAACCTTGAAATGTCACGGTGAAATTTATAATTGTCACCAATTTACATATTGCTGGTAGAAAATGAGGGTTAGCTTTCTGGGTTGTCATGTATAGTCTGAAAAACAAAATAGATTTAAAAACAAAAATAAATAATTAAAATAAAACCAAATGTTGTATTTAATTGCATACAGCTCAAATCCATTTGGTAAAAAAAAAACTATATTAATAGGCAAGACAAGCAAATATTGCCTTTTTACTATAAATGGAAATGTAAACTTAGGAAATATGTTGGCTCCAGTGCAGACATAGACTACATCAAAGAACCAGGAATACCTAGACCAACTGGGAACTACAAGAAAGATCTATACTTTATAGGTTTTGATCTTCCTTATACCACTAGCAAGAACAGGTAGGGGTGGGAACATATACACTGAGCCTAGTTCATTGTACTCAAAGCACATGGACTAGCTTTGCAGACCATGTCCAAAGGTCTACTTCCAACCTTGAGGACTTTGTTTTGACAGATGGTGAAAAAGTCTACTGCATAGAATCATAGAATCTTAGAGCTGGAAGGGATCATACAGGTCACTTAGTCCAACTCTCTGCTCAATGCAGGACCAGCCTAAAACATCCATGATAAATATCTGTTCAGCCACTGCTTAAAGATCACCAATGAGGGGGAGGTCACTACCTCCTTAGGGAGATCCTGAACTGCCTTGTAATTTGCAGAAAATCTTGTAGTTCAATTTCTGTTCCATCTCATCAGTCTTTGACAGCTCAGCCAGCCGGCAGATATTGTGGCAGCATCTTTTATATCTTCTACTGACATTACAGGAAATGTTTCTCCAGGATGATCTTTCAGGATGAAGGGATCTTTCAGGATGAGGGGCGCTGGGTGCCTCCCTGATGATTCAAGTAAGTCTTTGTGCTCCCTACCGTGGATGGGGTTCAGATGATGTTTGATGGCACAGTCATGAACCTTTGGATTTAGCATTGGGTGCCATCAAAATGCTAATGACACCCATCTCTTTCTCCTGTTGGCTAAAAATTCAAAAGCAGCCCTCTCAACCTTGAGTCAGTGTCTGGACACAATGATTGGTTGGGTGAGTGAGATCTGACTGAAGTTGAATCCATTGAAGACAGAGTTCATGTTGCTGGGAAAGGCTGTGTCTTTGTCGGGACTGCCATTACTGATTTTTGATGGATTCCCCTTAAGTCTGGTGAACTCATTAAAGAAATTGGGAGTGTGGCTTGATTCCTTGCTTTTGTTGGTCATACAGGTGTTCACAGTGGTGAGGTCAGAGTTTTTCTTTCTATGCCATGCCTCCTGGCCTCCTATTTGGCCTGATCTTACCAGTGATCCATGCCACAGTCCCTTGGGGATACTTCAGAAACTTCAGTTGATTCAAAATGCAGCTGCCAGGCAAGTCATCAACTCATCTTGGTCTACCCATGTACAATGGTTGGGTTCTTGAGTATATGTTGAGGAGGCCCCGCCTTTGGTGTCTTGTTGCCAATGTTGGCAGGCCCTGGAAAGTGTTTCAGTGGACCTTCTAGCCATTACTGCCTTGCCTCTCAGACAAATAACTTTGCTCCCTCTCTCACTTGTCCTCTGTCTTTATTTATTCTCCCCTGCTTCCTACAACAGCTCTCTTTTATTCACCTTCTTATTTCCTTGGTTCCACCCTTTGAGGACTTAAAATCCTATCAGCCATTTTCTTTCCCTATCCCAGCTGGCAGGGAGTGGCACCCACTCAATGTGTCAGACACTATTTTTCAGACCCTCCAGCTGGGCTTGATCTGTTCCCTTCTCCATTGTCTTTTTTCATGTGTTGCCATAAAGTGGGTCATTTTGTTTCTCCCTGCCATGGAACAGCCTGTCTCTGCTGCTTGGCTGTTACTTCATTTTGTGCTGTCCTTGCTATTTCAGGATTTTGCCTCTCTCCTCTCGTGCTAGGTGTGTCTTTGGCCAGCTGAGACTCACCCTACTTCCCTCTCTCTCTTTGGGGCACAGAGTGCCTCTGAGGTAAGCATCTCCAGTCTCCTGTAGGCCTTAGCTGTTAATCTGTCACATTGCTGCCTCATTCCTCGGAGCATGTTAGAGGCCAGGGAAGAGTCAGGAATGTAGAGTCCTGACAACAACTAATGAAGCTAAGAAGTCTCCTTTGTTGAGGTTGCAGTTCAGATTTTTTTCTGCACCAGGATATGTTTGCTGTCTTGAGACCTAGGATGGCCCTGGTGTTGACCTTCTGAAAACACAAAATAGTGCTAATAAGTATCCTGCTGGAGGAACTGGCGGAAAAGCTTATGTGTCTAGAAGATGCTGTATCTCTTGAACTAAGTGAGCTTGCTTGTTAATAGTGTTAGCTAAGAAAGAGGAAATAAAATTGTCCAGTGGTAGCTGAGAAGATTTTGGCATGTCATTTGTCTGATGTGGTATCATCTTAAACATCTGCCCGTCTGGAGCATCTTTTTGAGATTTTCAACCTCATGACAAAAACAAAATGGATTGATTGCCCCTTTAGAACTGAGTGTCAATTATCTGGGATGGTTAGGGGATAAGAGGGCACACATTTCAGGCTCTATATGGCACATGTTTCCTCTCTGCCACTTGCCATAGCTTACAAATGATTAAAATATTGACAGGTAAGTTTATTCTGACATAACTGGCTCAACAACTGGTAGAAATCCATGGATTGGCTTCAGATTTATATAGGGTCCACCATAGGTTCATTCATTGCAGGGCAATAAGGGATACTTCACTATATATTCCCTGGTTTTATTTCAGATCATTACATCATTTAAAAGCTAGGGTTCATTGTGATAGGAACTGCTGTCAAAAAAGTGGTGTAAAAGAACTGCTTTACAGACCTTTCAGTGTGAATGTTTCTCTGAATCATGAAACAGTGTATCCTTTACTTAGAAAATACTAGTAATTCTGTCATTCTGTCTAACACCCTACACCCACACCCACACCCACACTACTATAAAAATACCTTAAACAGAATAACAAGAAAATAGATAAATATTATCAATATGAGCAGTTACCTAAAATTTTCATTGTACTCAACTTCAGATTCTCCTATTCTGATAAATGCTTGCCCTCCTTTTCTGTAGATGTCCTTTCTTAAAATCAGTTTCATATTTGATTCCAATTTTTCAGTAATATCCTAAAAAGCATCAAACCACAACAAAATTATAATGATACTGGTTAGCAACTCCACACTGCTCCAGACCATGTCAGATACATTGGGATTTGTGTAACTGTGCATTAGTAATTGCAAGTAAAACCCTGGCAACTTACCTGTCTGGTTCAGTTCATGGGAGTGACCAGTAGAGCCACCGGGAACTCACCCACAGATGCTGCCTATGGATTTGGCCTACTTCTTCTACTGGACAGCCGCTCCTTACTTTCCACTATGGAAACTTAGGACTGACTTCACCCATAGGAGTCTGAGAAGGAGTGTTGATGACAGGACCAAAGGAAGAGCATGGCAGAAGGCATAGTGAATGTTGCCTTAATTTGGGACCTCAAGTAACTGAAAAGTATAAACACTGCCTCCAAGCCATAATATGATGATCAGAGTGAATAGAAATGCTGATAATAGTTAAAGTAGCAAAGTACGGTATCTGGTTACTATACCCCTCCTGAACAAGAAGTATCTGAACAAATATTCTGCCCTTTAAAATTTGCAAAATTGAACAGGAAATCCCTCCTTTGGTGTTCATTCTACACTATTTTGCTTTCTTGGAACTCCTAATTTCAGTTTGGGATGTAATTATATCTGATGCCAGGAAGAAGGGACTTAACCTACAGTTCCAATCTCTTATCTATCTTATCTATCTAATATCCTTATCCATGGTTCCTCTATATATTTGTGAAACAGGTTGGAATAGGGCCAATCAGGGTGCAGCCAGCAAAGTTGGCTGCACCCTGATTGGCCCTGCCCCTGCAGGTCCCGCCCTCTGTCCCTGGACTCTAGCCTCTTTGCTCTCAGATGCACCTCAGTGTCTGGAGCCATCAGCAGGTAAGGGGAGAGGGCCCTGGGCAAAGGGTCGTGGTAGAAGACCTGCTAACGAGAGTCTCCCAGCCTGCTAGTCTTGGCCTGCTAACGAGGGCCTCCCAGCCTGCTGACTGCCTGCTAAGGAGCTCGGTCCCAGCCCTGCTAATGAGCTGGCCAGCCCCTGCCCGCCCCACTTGATCCAGTTGCGAGGTGCAGCCCAAAGCCACCTTAAGTTGCCTGGCTGGGGGCCAGGGGAGAGGGCGCTTTCAAGGCCCATTCTTAGGAATGGGTTTGAAGCTAGTTAAAACAATAAATAGATCTGTATTTTTGCAACATTTCCACTCGCATTTATGCAGCTCTCAAAATGTAAAGTTACTACTGTATATTTTCTCTATTTTTGTTAAATAACAGCGTGACTAACATGCATGGACGTCAAGATACCTCTAGAAGCACTGATTCACCCATACGCATAGAATTTTCAAGTGTTCTGAAGTAAGTGGAATCTGTAGCACGAATTTGTCGTAAACAGCCTTTTGCCATTTGACGTATCCATTTGTAAGCCTGTTTTTCTGGATCAATTAGTAAAGGCCATCGTTGTCCATGTATAATATGAATAACATTTTCTGTGGAATATTGATCAAGTGGTAAACCTTCATTTTGCCATTGACGAACCTATAAGAACAATTAGTTTGAAATACTGAAATACTGACATAATATTGTCAATAATTTTTGTTCTATAGTTACAAAAGTCTGCAATGGCATATAAATTATCACATAAAGCACACAGGGTGTATTCAAATACAATAAGATGCCATCATTGTCATTACATTCTTAGAAGCCCTTGAGCTCACACACTTGTTTCCTCCATTTCCCCTTCTACATAGCTAACCAAGAAATCACTTGATAATGTCTGAACAAAACAACAAGCTATAGACTTGAATCTTTCCTGAAGCAGATGCTTGAAAAGATTGTGTGGCAGAAGCTCTTTAACAGGAAAGGAGAGTGGGAGAAAACAGGGTTGCACTTACCTGTAACTTATGTTCATCGAGTGGCTTCTGTGCAGGCACACATGGGGACTGCGCTGTAGCAGGCCTGCCACGGAGAGGAGCTAGTGAGCTATTTTTCAGTCTTTTAGACTCCCAGGAGTGCTACCCCTCCCACTCTGGAAGAGGAGGGAAAAACTTTTCCCGCTCAAATGTCACATGACGTAAGAGGGGCTAGCATTCCTCCCTCAGTTCTCCTGAATTGCTGCTGTGAGCTACCATAATTTATTTAATCAATCGAGAAGCCCACTGCGGGGACAGAGGGAGGGATGTGTGCCTGCACAGAAGCCACTCGATGAACATAAGTTACAGGTAAGTGCAACCCTGTTTTCATCTTTGTGGCTTCAGTGCAGTCCCACATGGGAGAATAGCAAGATCACTCACCAAGGAGGAGGGAGTGGGCTGTATCAACGAAAAAGTGATTGCAGAACGGCTCTGCCCACTGCTGCATCCGCTCCCGCATCGACATACATAGAATAATGCTTGATAAAGGTCAAAGGAACGGACCAGGTGGCGGCTCTGCAGACATCCAGCAGCGGAAGACCAGCCGAGAAGGCTGCAGATGCGGCTTGTGCTCGTGTGGAATGAGCTGTGATGTGTAATGGGCATTGCGTACTAGCGCCCTCATAAGCTATCTTTATTGCCGATACTGTCCATCTATATATAGTCTGTGATGAAGCATGTTTCCCTCTATTGGTACCTTTAAAGCAAATAAACAGATTTCTATCAATTCTAAATTGTTTGACTCTGTCTAAATAAAAAAAGGAGTGCCCTCCTGACATCCAACGTGTGCATGACCTGATCCTGACTTGAAGAGGGATGCGGAAAAAACACTGGCAGGGAAATACTTTGTGCCAGATGAAATCTTGAAGATACCTTGGGGCAGAAAGAAAGTGATGGGCATAACGTCACCTTGTTGGAATGAAACTGGAGGAAGGGTGGATCTCATAATAGGGCACCCAACTCCCCTACTCGTCTAGCTGATGTTATGGCCATCAGAAAGGCTGTTTTAAAAGAGAAAAACCTTAAGTCAGTGGTGGCTAATGGCTCAAAAGGTTTATACATCAGCTGGGATAGCACCAACGATAGACTCCACTGTGGTATTACTCGAGGAGCTGGAGGAAAAAGATTGAAGAGACCTTTCATGAAAGCCTTAATTTTATTATTTGTAAATAAAGACTGTCCTTTCACATAAGCGTGTTTATTAGATATAGCAGCCAGATGCACTTTTATCGACGAAACCGATAATCCAGCATCCTTCAAACTTAAAAGGTATTGAAAAATTTTCGGTACAGAACAATGAAAAGGATCCACATTATGATCCACAGCCCACCTTCGAAATCTATTCCACTTTAGAGTATAAGAGTGCCTAGTGGATGGTTTATGGGAGGCCAATAATACCTCTGAGACACGAGGGTCTAAACCTAACTCGGGTACAGCCTCCACATCATGAGGTGTAACCTGCGAACTTCTGGATGGAGGTGTGGGCCTAACGACAACAGATCCCGCACTTCTGGAAGGGGGAGGAATTGGTGACTCAGTGACCAAAGAAGCGGAAACCATGTCTTCTGAGGCCACCAAGGTGCTACTAGGATGCAATCTGAGGCGGGAAAGTGTAAAACAGGAACCCAGACCACTTGAGTTGGAAAGCAGCTCCAAGTGACCCTTGCTCTCTGTCTGCCCTCGTGCAAAAATGGATGCATTTTGCGTTTAGGGATGTGGCAAAAAAAATCTATGTCCGGCCAACCCCATTTTTGGAACACTGGAATGAGGTAACGGTCCTGAATTTCCCAGTCTGCATCCCCCAGGGAGAGACGACTGAGTGTATTGGCCATGACGTTTGAAGCGCCTGCTATATGAATGGCCTGAAGATGTATGATGTGCGATTGAGTACAGCCAGATATCTGCAGCCTCTCGGCACAGCCTTATGGATGATGTACCCCCTTGTTTGTTGATATAATATTTTGCTGTGGTATTGTCTGTTGCCACAAGATCTCGATGTCCTTTGAGGAACCCTGTGAAATAAATGAGCGCATTTTTAATGGCCCTCAATTCTAGTACGTTAATATGCAACTTTTTCTCAGAGTTAGACCAGCATCCCTGTGCTACCTGACCAGCTCCATGAGCTCCCCAGCCAGTCAGTGAAGCATCTGTATATATGGTCACTTCATGGTCTTGTATTCCATATGGGACTCCAACGGACAAGTTCGTTATAGAGGACCACCACTGTAAGGAACGCACCACAGCCCTAGGAACTAATAGCTTCCTCCAAGGACTGTCTCCCAAAGGGTTATGTGCCCTAATAAACCAAGTTTGTAGGGGTCTCATATGCAGACGTGCAAATGGAGTAACTGCCGCTGTTGATGCCATATGGCCCAACAGCCTCTGCAGGAACTTGATAGATTGGAATCTGTTCCTTGTAATTCTCTGAACCAAACACACCAAATTTTGCGCTCTCATTTGGGGAAGGAAGGCTCTAGCTTGCTGTGAGTCCAGAAGTGTCCCAATAAATTCTACTGACCTCGAAGGGGAGAGTTTAGATTTCTCAAGGTTAACTTTGAAACCTAACGTTTCTAAGAGAACTATAGCCATGTCCAAATCTTTTTGCAATTGCGATGGAGAATTTCCCACAAATAACCAGTCATCGAGATATGGATACACCATACATCTGTTGGCTCTGAGATGTTCTACTATAGCACCCGTACATTTCAAAAAAATCCGGGGTGTTGATGCTAAACCAAACGGTAATACATTATATTCATAATGTGTGTTGTCATAAGTGAACCGAAGATACTTTCTTTTTTCTTTTTAATAATTTTATTATTTATTATTATATGAAGCATTTACAGAAAAATAAAGATAAAAGCAACCAGCTGATATGGTTTGCCATCCTCTTTTAACATACATATTCAGTTCCCATCACATATTATTCCTAATCTAGAAGTTTTTACCATTTTTCTTAGCAAAGTGATTGTTAATACATATGAGAATATGATCTGTTATAAGAATATATTCTGTTATTATCTTAAATGATATAAGGTCAGTCCCCTTCATGAATTGGCCCTGACCTAAGAGTTACTGCTGCCGTTTTGTTAATACCTATGAAGTATAGTTTGTCATCCTCTTTTAGCATACATATTGGCATACATATTCAGTTCCCATCACATATTGATCCTGATCTAGAAGTTATTACCATCTTTCTTAGCAGGATAGTTGTTGATACATATGAGAGTATAATCTATTATAAGAATATATTCTATTATTGTCTTAGATGATATGAAGTCAGTTCCCTTCATATATTGGTCCTGTCCTAAAAGTTACTACTGCTGTCTTCCCCACAGGAAACCAGGAGAATACTCCACTGTTCAACTCATCCTTCAGGTGGTCGAAGAAAATGAAATTGTGTTTTTTTCCATAGTAGAGTATTTCTGATTGTTCTTCTGTCAGGGCCAGAGAAGTCTCTTACTTGATTCTTGCTTGCAGTCGCCTTTAAGTAGGCTCTGTATAATTTATCAATCTGGATCTCTTCCTCTGGTCGCACAGAGATATCTCCTGATAGCTTCCTGGGTGCTGTCGCCTTTGAATAGACTCTTTTTATTTTGCTGATCCAAATCACTTCCTGCTCTAAATAGACTTCCAGGTTTTCGGTGCTTTCCTTCCTTAAATCTGTTTTCCCAAGTTCGTCCAAGGTGCTTTGGATTTTTACATCCCTAGGTCTCTCCCCCTCCTGTTGATTAACGTCCAAACATTGAATTTTCGTTTGATGTGTTGTTGGCTGAGCTGTGTCATCAGCTGCTCTCTCTAGACCGTCGGCTCCGTCCAAAAGCTCCCCCTTAATCCCACGGATTTCCTTTTCCACCTTATTGACTGCTTTCAGTATCTTTGAGTTCCCTTCGCATAACAAATGGAAAAGCTGTGCCTTAGTTAATTTTTCCATAGTTCTAGGCAGTCACAAACTATAAACAGAAAGTCTCGTGAGGTCTCGCGGGAGCACGAGCGATCCCAAATTATCAGTTTGTCGATCTCCGTTTCAAGTCAGCTTCCCCCACTGAACTCTCTCCAACAAAACTTTAAAGCTCTCTCTTTGTTTGGTTAGTGGGTATAATTAGCTGGGAGTCTCTCACTCGACGAAAGAGGGAATTCACTTGTAAATTGGTTGAGGAGGGGGGGGGGAAGAGCTTGTGGGAAAAGAAAAGGAAAAGCCAGAAAGCTTTCAATCCTTACTGTTATAAACTTCGGCTCTTGTCAGTCTGGTAAAAGATGATCTGGGAAGAATGTAGGGTCAGCCGGTCGTTTCAAGCTTAGAAAGTTATTTACGACAAGGGCGCCATCGTGACCTTGAGCACACGCCACTGTTGATCCGGAGAGCTCGGTCCCCCTACCTCCCCATGGATCTGTAGGACCCTCAGGATGCCGTTCTTGGTTCCTGGGGCGACCAGCGAGCAGATTTGCGTATCTGCTCAGGTCAGCCAGGTGCGAATGCTCCTGACCCTCAGCATGGCTTAAGAGCCGGACAGAAGTCCAGCTGTTACGGCGCCATCTTCAGTCGAATCCCTCTGAACCGAAGATACTTTCGACACTGAGGGTGAATAGCAATGTGAAAGTATGCGTCTTTCAAATCCAAAGTGGCATACCATTCTCCTCTAGATAACACCGTTATTAACTATTCCACATTCAGCATTCTGAACTTTGATACTTTAACTGATTTATTCAGGCCCCTAAGGTCTAAAATGGGGTGTATTCCGCCTCCTTTTTTGTCAATAGCAAAAAATCTGGAGTAAAATCTTCTAGACAAGGGAGCGTACCCCAGATCAGACACTGCACCTTTCTCCAACAGAGCTTTCACCTCCTGATTTAGGAAATCTGAGGAATGGCCCTGCCTACTCGATGGGATATTGTATCCTGGGTGAGAAAGAAACTCGATATAGTAGCCAAATTTTATTATGTTCAATATCCATGCACTGGATGTGATCAAACACCACTTCTCATAACAATAACTCAACCTTTTCCCAAACCTAGGGTGCACAGACAGTCATTGGGAACTAGAGCCTCCATAGGATCCCCTAGATGGGAACCCATCCGTACGGGGCTTATTATTAGGTCCTTTCTTCTCTCTATTGGAATAAGGTCTGGAAGGACCTGGTTGGTAAGATTGTCTGGGACCAGAATACCTATAAGGTTTATAACCAGAAAATCTTTTCTGAGATTGTGGGTATTTGCTCTGTGATTTTTGACCAGACATCGAGCTAATGCCCAAAGTCTTCGCAGTGAGAGTATATTTTCTCATGGTATGAAGTGTGTCATCGGTTTCCGAATTGAATAATTCTTTTCCCTCAAAGGGCAAATCCTCCACCCAAGCTCTGGTATCATTTTGAATGGTGGACGCCCGCAACCAAGCATGGCGGTGGAATACCACCGACGATGCCATGGCTCTAGTGTGACAATTGACCTGGTGCCGGGCAGCATTAAGCTGTTGCTTAGTAAGTTTTAATGCCTCATTGATGACTGCCTTCACCTGCAACTTGTGAGTCTCAGGCAATGCATCCAAGAGGGGAGTCATGCGTTCCCATAAGGATGTATGGTATCTGCTCATTATTGCCTCGTAATTCGCAACATGGAGACCCAGTGCTGTGGAGGAGTACACCTTCTTTGCTAGGTAATCTATCTTTCTTCCCTCCTTGTTTTGAGGGCAAGAATAAACTGGGCCTAGACGGAAGTACCACTGGGATGATGGAGTTTGCCTTGGGATGGCGAAACAAAAATTGGCAATTTTTTTCTTGTACCTTGTACATTGCCTCCAACTTCCTTGAGGAAGCTGGCACTGAGGCGGGCGTTTCCCAAATGGGAAAAACCACATTCTGAATCCCTTTAATAAACGGTAACGATACTGGGCCAGCACCTGGTGTGTGCAAAATATCCATAATTGGGTCGTCCAATTGTGGATCTGTTGTTAGATAGTCCAGATTCAGGGTTCTGGCCATCCTAATTAACTGCTCTGAATAGAGCCTTAGATCATCAGTAGGGGGAAGGCGTTGTAGGTTCACCCATGACCTCTCCCATAACCGGCAAGGAATGCCCATCAGAGTCTGTGTCAGAGTCTCTGTCAATTACAGGAGGCTCAGAGTGAATCTCCAAATCCTCGTCATCGTACCCAATGTCGAGGACTGTCAGCTTCTAAGCGTGGAAGATCGACGTCGATGTGCGTTGACTCTCCAGTCTGTCGCGGACGATCACGGGCAGGGTTCGGAGGATCGACGTCGAAATTCGATGTTGAACGACGTCGACGTCGACGATGCCAGTCCTCGTAATCCGAAGGAATCATCAAGGGAACTGACACCCACGACTGATCTGATGCTTCTGAGGACGAACGCCTGCGTCGACTGTGCTGTGGATCATCTGACCTCATCAATACAACCTCCGGAGAACCCGGGGAAGATGTTTGCGGTACCGATGGTGAGGGGGGCGTCGATGCCAACTGGCGTGCACTGTCAGTGTCGATGACTTCTCCGCGCCAAGATCGACCTCAATCTTTTTTCGGTGCCGACGCCGATGCCGACGCTGTCTTTCTCTGTCTCCTCAACTCCGGAGAGGCAGATTTTTGGCGCCGTGGAGACTCGCGCTCTTTGCGATTATCTCTTTCAACAGGCCCCTCCAAATGTTTAGCTTTCTTTTTAGCTTTTTTTGGAGGGGGTTCTGAAGCAACTCTCTCCTCACTCGGTTGAGCAGGAGGATCATTACCCCCGGGGGGGGGGGTTGGGATGATATTGAGGGTGTTCGAGCCCGTTGTGCTCCTGATTTTGATCCCTCAGGAATCTTAGGAGGGGCAGCCAGAGCATTTTCATATAGTGCAGCTTTCAAACGCTGCGCCCTCCCGTCTCTTGACTTGGGAGTCATCTTCTTATAGGCCATACAGGCAGTTGTAATATGTCCTTCTCCCAGGCATAAAAGGCACTTCGAATGCCCATCATTTTGTGCCATTTTAGCACCACAATCGGTACACTTCTTGAATAAAGCCATCTGAAGAACTGTACCTCAGTAACAAGTTCTTTTTTTTTTGTAATGATTTTTTTTATTTTCATAAAGATAGAAATATAGGATGCAACACGAGTTATTGATACAAAAAGCAGTAAATAAAATATAATCATCATTTGAAAATATACGACCCCACATTGACTCCACAGTGATATAAACTTTTGCCCAAAACTCTAAGAGCCATGAGTCTAAGAGCCATCCACATTTCCACTACATTTTAAAAAAAAGGCCTGTTTAGATATACAAAAGAAAAGTTATTATTAATCAACTTACTTGAGAGATCGTAGACCTCACGTTAACTGCTTGATACAATCTAAGAGCTATCCTGGCAGATATTTCTAGGTTTAAGTTAGATGCTTAACATTAAACATTTCTTATAGAACAGTATGAGTTTTGGCCCTGTATCAATACCCTGATGAAGGGAGAGGAAAGTAGGGCTTTGCCTTAAAGATGTACAAAGAAAAAAAATTACAAAAGGATTTCATAATTTCTCCTTATCCTTAATACAGATACATCTACAAAACCATTTATACTTGACCCATTCTAAGAGCCATCCTGACAGGTATAAGTTGAGAGCTTTGCATTTTCTACAGATCAATATGAGCTTTGGCCCTATAACAATACACCAATAAAAAAAAATAAGGGGGGAAAGCCCCATTTTATATTTCCAACACTAACGATTATATTACCTATATGCCTACTAAGGAAAAGAAACAAGAGAGAAAAAAGGCACTGCTTCCCCTTT
Organism: Paroedura picta; assembly: GCF_049243985.1. Classification (NCBI taxonomy): domain Eukaryota; kingdom Metazoa; phylum Chordata; class Lepidosauria; order Squamata; family Gekkonidae; genus Paroedura; species Paroedura picta. The sequence continues at coordinate 61,843,248 of NC_135369.1, read as the reverse complement.
TTCATAAAAATAGCAATGTAGGATACAGTATATGTTGTTAATACAGAGAATAATAAGATTTCCAGGTTTAGATTAAATGCTTAGAACAATATAAGCTTTCAGTCTTCTATAGCTTCTTCTTATCCTTAATTCTTATACATCTACAAAACAATTTATACTTGACCCATTCTAAGAGCCATCCTGACAGGTATATTTTCAGATTTAAGTTGAAAGCTTAACATTAAACATTTTCTACAGGTCAGTGTAGTCTTTGGTCCTAGAACAATACACTAATAGAAGAAAGAAAAAATAAGGGGGGAGAACCCCATTTTATATTTCCAACACTAATGATTATATTACCTATATGCCTACAAAGGAAAAGAAACAAGAAACAAGAGAGAAAGAGACACTGCTTCCCCTTGTTCATAAAAATAGAAATATAGAATACAGTATAACGTTAAACATAAAACAATATGAGCTTTCGGTCTTCTTAAGGGGGTCTCATCTCGAGGCTTGCTACATCTTGTCGTTCCCGTAGACTTATATTCTGTCCCATTGGCCTTTGGCGTAGAAAGTGCAGTTGTACTCTTTCCCGCAGAATATGCATCGATAAATCTTGAGGCCGTTGCACCTCCTGGACTCCAGTATCAATATAATTTTTCCCCTAAGAGCTCCTTTAAATCGGTTACTTTCACTGCAGATCCATATTTCTTTTGATTGATTTTTGTACACTGTTGCTTTGAGATGGCTGTATGTCTTTTTAAAAAGGGTGTCCTTATCTGGGCTGCAGAACTCCGGCATCCCATTTTCCGTCTCCAGAATTTCAGATTTCTCTTCTATTGTTGGTTTTCCACCTTGTTTAGAGCTGTCATCAGCCACTGTTATTGATCCACCATTCCTGTTAAAGACTTCTTCCTTGGCATCTTGGATCTCCTTGAAGATATGAATTTCAGATTTCTCTTCTGCTGTTGGTTTTCCACCTTGTTTAAAGCTGTCATCAGCCACTGTTATTGATCCATCATTCCTATTGGAGACTTCTTCCTTGCCATCTTGGATCTCCTTGGAGATATTTTTGACCAATTCATCTATAAATACTTTGAAATCTTGGGTTTGTATCTCTATTAGATGAGCCAATCTTTTTAACATAGACATGTTTTTGACTTTAAAAAAAACCGGCCTCAAACAATTTTACAAGTGGCCAGTAGAGGTCCTCTGTTTTATCCTCTGGCATGTGACGTATTGAAGTCAGTTAAGGCAGATATTCTCGTGCTGGCACGGAGTTCTCGTGAGATCTTCCCATTCACAGCTCTTATCTCTTATCTCCAAAAACCAAAACAATTACAATAAGAGCTTTTGCCAATTAATTCGAGTTGATTTGAGTCCTTCTTCTGCTTAGTTAGGAGAATTAGCCTGCCTCATAACGAGGTGGCTTCGGGCAGAGCAGAGTAAGAGGAGGGGGGAAACAAAGGGCTTTGATGCAGGAAGAGAGACGGAGAAAAAAAAAACGAGAGATACTTGCAGTAAATGATGTTTTGGAACTCAGCCGATGTCCTCCCCTCAGTTCAAAACGTTCATTTGTGGTAAATCATCGTGTAGGGTTTAAGCAGATACTTTAAGATTAAAGAAAGAAAAGAAAGTCCGAGATAGAAAATGGCAGTCGTCCTCTGGACCTGGAACGCTGACAGCCTATAATCCAGGGAGATATACTCCCTAAAGGATTGGAGACGGCCCCAAGAACTTCCTGGGTAGAAAGGTGAGGTGGGGTTTGCGTACCCCTCCTCTTTTCTGCCAATTGCTTGCGCAATTGACCCCTGTCAGGCTTCAGAGATAGCAGAGCAGATGCCCTGCTACCCTCTCAGGACGACATCTTTAGCCACACCCCCAACAAGTTCTTTTTTGATGAAATCCAATCACCTCAGAATACTCTGAGGTAAACGACTGAAGCAGCTCGCTGTTTCACGTTCTCTCTCACAGGCGGCAAGAAAAGAACTGAGGGAGGAGTGCTAGCTCCTCCTACGTCATGTGACATTTGAGCGGGAAAAGTTTTTCCCTCCTCTTCCAGAGTGGGAGGGGTAGCACTCCTGGGAGTCTAAAAGACTGAAAAATAGCTCGCTAGCTCCTCTCCGTGGCAGGCCTGCTACAGCGCAGTCCCCATGTGTGACTGCACTGAAGCCAAGAAGATGAAATATATTTACTAGTTGCAATTTGCAGAGGTGCTCTTTTCCCCTTCCTATTCCAAGTCCCATAAATCTTGGGGGTGATCAGAAGCACAAGCCCTTTGGCTTCTGGCTCATAGCTCACATCCCATGCCTTTGGATGAAACCAGCCAATAAGTCCAGGATTAGTTCAAGATGTACTTTTGTCATTTTGTTTTTGAGTTTATTTATATTGTATTTTCCTCATAAATGAAGTTGGGTCTCTTTGGTGAGAAAAACTGAGGTACAAATACTTAAGTATATGTAAATAAATAAAATCCAGAGTTTTTCCAGTATTTCCCTCCCCACAGCATGAGTTTCTCAACTCTCCTCACCCCAATGCTTTTCAAAATGTTCTCTACATGCTGGTCTGCAGAGGAAGCAAGGGGGAAAGAAAGTCATAGTTTATGGAAACCCTGTCACTCATGGAAAAGCTCTGGCAGATCCAAGTCTCATTTTATCTATAGCCTAGAAACAACAATACGGAATTCTAGTTTGTAAGCTACTGAACACATCACAGTTTATTGCTTTGCATCACAAGAAACTAAGATTTGCTGCATACCAGTTAGTCTTTCATATCTGAATCATGTTTGACAGGAAGAAGTGAGAGAATGTAAGCTTGAGATATTCTAGGGCTTTAATGCTTTTCTCTAACAGAAGACTCAAAGCAGCTTACAATTGCCTTCCCTTTCCAATTCCCACAACAGACACCCTGTGAGGTAGGTAGGTAAGGTAGGTGAGACTGAGATATAGAACCATAGAATCATAGAGACAGAGTTGGAAGGGGCCATACAGGCCATCTAGTCCAATCCTCTGCTCAACGCAGGATCAGCCCAAAGCATCCTAAAGCATCCAAGAAAAGTGTGTATCCAACCTTTGCTTGAAGACTGCCAGTGATATATTACTGCTGATATTACTGCTCAGTCAGAACAGCTCTATCAGGCCTGTGACGATCCCAACATCACCCAGCTGCAGGTGGAGGAGCGGAGAGATTCAAGCAAAAAGATACAAGTAGTCCATTTACCCAAATAAATAGCCCTCATAAGCTATATAAATTAATTTTGAAGACAAACTACAATTTCAAGAAAAAATACCAGCAACACTAGTTATATTAATTCCCTCCTCAAACCAATGCATTACCTACCTCAATTTTTTCTGTCATGCAGTTTACTAGTGAATAATTTGAAGATACAGGAATATTGCTTTCATTACAGAGTTTCAGACACACATTCACTAGTTGCTGACGATACTCTGCTGTTAACACTCCACTGTAGACAATACATGCAGCTGAAATAAGAGCATCACCTATAATTCCTTGAAGTCTTTGATCCATGCTATTAACCAATTCTTTCCAGCGTTCCTAGGATATCAAAATATAAGCCAATAGTCTATTAAGTACAGCATCTTGTTTCACCTACTGGCCAACCACTTGCCCAGGAGATCCATCAGAGAGATTCTCAACGTGATCTCCTTGCATGGGAATTCAGGTATTTACTGTCTATAGACATGAAGATCCCATTTAGTCATCCTGTCTAGTAGCCATTGATGGTCCTATACTCCACAGATCTGCCTAATCTCTTTTAAAGTTTTCTGTGCATCCCACAATGTAATTACATGTCAACTGCACCGCCGATGGGGGGCGGTGGCACTGCTGTCTGCCTTCCCCCTCCAGCATTGGGGTTGCCCATTGGGGGCTTGGGCTCCAGCTCCATGGCGAGCCGGGCAGTCAGGCCGGTACCCGGAGGGTAGGCGGTGGCGGAGGCAGCTGGGCAAGAGGGACCCAGTGGGCAAGCGTCCTGAGCAGCCACAGGCTTTTGTCATCGCCGGCCTCGGTACTGCGCAGCCTGTCCTCGGCGCGCTCTCAGCCACAACTGGCTGCCCCCCCCGCCTTGCCGCCACTCCGCCCCCCTCCATGCTGAGTCCCCAGCTTCCCTGCGGGCCTTGGAGCAGGCCTGCCGGGAAGCCTCTCCCAGCCGCCCTCCTCCCTAGCATGTCCCCAGCTTTGCTGCGGGCCTCGGAGCAGGCCCGCCCTGTCGGGGATGCATTGGGCTTGCTCCGAGACCCACAGGTAAGGCTCCCCCTGGCCACCCCCTTCCTGCGAGTCCTTGGCTTCCCTGCCGGGCTCGGAGCAGGCCCACTGCGTCAGGGACGCAGCGGCTCTGCTCGGAGGCCCGCAGGTAAACCAGCTGCAGCCGGGCCGCTCTGCCACGAAGTCCAGGCAGTCGGGTATGGGCCAATCGGAAGGTGCTTTGCGCTTTCCGATTGGCCCCTCACCCGGACAGGCTCTGCCCCTTTCTCCTCCCACTTAGCCCTTACTCAGTTATGAAGACCGCTGGTCCCAGTGGTTTAAGATGTTGTTGCTAGCCTGGTCACCTCCCAACCCTGGCCAGCTTTAGAGTGTCTGATGGCTTACGACAAGGGAATGCTGATTTTTGAGCATTCCCTTTTTTGCCGTGGCTGTCATCGGGGGACAGGCCCATGCACAAAGAAAGAGCCAGGCCTTCTAGGCCACAATCCTCCCTATGCTATGGTAGCCAGGAAGGGGCTGAAAATGCTGCACTGTGGTGGTTTGCAGTGCCGTGGGGCTGAATGTTTTTTTTTTGTTATTTTTCAGGAAGGTGGGATCACATTCTCATGCAATTCCACCTTCCTGCAAACCCCCCTCTGATGCCACCCCAAACCTTTCTGCCATGGCTGCGTTTCCCAGGGAGACACATTTTGGTGGTGAAGCTATTTTGTCGCCAAAATGTATCCCCCACAAGGATGCGGAAAGTGGCAGACCTGCTCTGCTGCTGAAATACATCCACTGATGGGACACAAGAGATGGTGGAGCATGTTCCTCTGCCGCAACACATTGGCAGTGGCATGGCATGGCCACTGCCATGCATAATTGATCATGGTGTCAAACACTGTGTCTTGAAAAGATATTATACCCAGGAAAGCATCAGCATCTCACCTTATGACAGATCCTTGGCCAAAGTTATGCAATACTCATATGCCCCACAGTACAATAGCATCCTGCAGTCTTAGACTCTAGAAAGGTTACTTGGGCAATGTAAAATGATGTTGGAAGTCTTGCAAAAATTCAACCACCATTGCCTTGAATAGATTTTGAGAATTGATGTGACCCAGACTCTTGTGCAGATTACAGGATCCTGGAGGGGGGGAGGAAGTTAATTTTTTTCTGCAGAACTACAGGTTTCACCAGGCATAGAGGACACTCTCTATGGCTGGTTCTGCATTTATTTTCCCCACTGTCAATCCTGCTGAATTCAGATCGATTTGAACCAAAGTCTTCCTTCCTATCCCCATCCCAAAATGAAACAGAAATTATTCTGGACTTGATTGGGGAAGCTCAGTGGGGTTAGGAGAGTGGTGGTTGTGAAACTACTTATTTTTCTTTTCCTGAAAGAGCGAGTGGGGGGGGACAAGTGAAGTCCAACAGCATTAAAGAGTGCTTTATTAGCCAGAGCAGGCTGGGGAAGGAGCCAAGTGCAGCCAAGGCTGCTTGCTTCTTTCTTTTCATGAAGGGGGAGAGGGGGTGAGCCAGCAGCAGCCAGAGAACGAGGCAAATATCTGCTGAGGAATTCTGGAGCGCAGTCACTTTAAAGCAGGGCAAAAATAAGTCTTGGGAGCAGAGCCTTGCAACCGGGAACTAGGAAGTCTTTGAACTAACATTCTGGCTAATCAGGGACAGATTGCTTCTCTACATCAGCATTGTAGGAAGTTAATCCGGCAAAATGCAGAAGATCTACACTATACTGGGGGCTTTAGTGACTTATATCTGCTCCTGGATATCGCTGGAGAAAGGCAGGATCACCGCGGATCAATCATGCATGTTGCAGAGAGAAAACGTAAAGCGCCCCAAATCAAAATGGAAATTGAATACAGTGCAGAGGGGAAGGATTTATTTGGACTGGGAGAGAATAAATAGCAAAGTGCAGACAAGACCTATGTCTGGCTATGCTGCATGAATTTTGATATTTGCATGAGAACCAGTTTTCTGCAATAAGATCCCGTGATATTAAATGAAAGAAACTGAAAGAATACCATCTCATCCTTGAGAGCTGTGCTTAATACAGATGCACTTTTTAAACGTCGAGTTGTCTGATCTTTTCTAGTTGCTAATATTTCTTGTTCAGCAATATTTTGTTTATATCTTTCTTCTAAATCTTGCTGATGCTGTTCAATCTGAAAAGTCAGGAGTTTCATATTTCTAATGAAAAAATATATTTTAGCAATATATACCGTTATTATTAGATTTCTGAATACAGGCTTCAGGAATTAATTGGTTCATACGCAGGTAACTTCCAATACTACTATAGCACAGGTGCCTCTAGTGTTTTTAATTTGACAACACATAATTTTTATTTACAATTTACTTAACCTTGTCATCAAATTAAGCCAGCAATTTGTTTATTCAATTAGAATATTTATATCCTGCCTTTCAATTAAAAGGTATAACCATAATTATTACAATAACTTTAAAACATTAAAGAAATAGGAATTTAAACCATAAACTTAACTCTATAGTAAAAACTGAATTTTAAAATATCATAAAACATGTAAAAGTTAGCAACAGAAGAAGACCTGTAATGAGGGAGAGAAATTATTTTCAGTCTCAATGCACCACAGATCATTCCTCTCCTTGTAAAACAGCAATATCACTATGAGAAAAATAACTAAAAGAAAAATGTATCTCAAGAATGAATTTGTTGTTGTTAGTTGCGAAGTTGTGTCTGACCCATCGTGACCGCATGGACAATGATCCTCCAGGCCTTCCTGTCCTCTACCATTCCCCAGAGTCCATTTAAGTTTGCACCTACTGCTTCAGTGACTCCATCCAGCCACCTCATTCTCTGTCATCCCCTTCTTCTTTTGCCCTCGATCGCTCCAAGCATTAGGCTCTTCTCCCTGGGGTGCTGGCTGTGCTCAGCGCTGAGGGGGGGGGGCCTTTCAAAGCCTGTTATTACAAACGGGCTTTGAAGCGAGTCTTGAATAAAAGTGTGTTGGTCTTAAAGGTTCCACTGGATTCTGACACCATTTCCACTGCCCCAGCCTTTGAATATTGACGGCTTTTAAAGCCCCACCCACATGACGTTGCCTGCATCCCAAGATTGTCAAGGAGGTGGGTCGCGTTTTGGACATTATTAACTCATGATGAGGGAAATCACCAAAAGTGGATTTACCACCCTCAATTGCATGTCCCATTGGTGAGCAACCAGTGAGCAACCAGGGGAAAGCCCATATGGAAGGAAAAAGCTGTGACAGTCTCTGCAGCATTGTCCCACTCTCACACCCGCCCTTCACTCTCCATTTTCTGCTCTGAGTAATTTTTTTTTAATGGCACAGTCCACATTACAGTGCGATCACAAACCTACATTGTCAAAGGTAAAATAAAATCTTTAAAGTGTCCATGGTCTTTTTTGGGATCAGACAGGCAAAAACAGCCCCTTTTCTGTTTTCTGGAGGTGGGGAATACTTTGGCCTTGTTAATGGTGAATCTCATTCTTACCACAGTTCCTCTAAATATCTCTGAAACAGCCATCTGGACAGCGCTGTCCGGGACACAGGAACCGGCTGTCTGGCCGGCACTTTCGCTCAAGCAGAACAATCCGGACGCGCCCAGAAAAGCTGGTGTGTCAGGATAGAGCTGGCCCCTGGAGCACCCACCTCCATGAGCCACGCATGAGCCGCTCATCCAGCGTTGCCGCCAGAGGCTTCCTGGCCGGTGGCTCACACCATGGACCAAGCTGCAGATGCGGTGAGAGGCCTTCGTGGGCCAAGGGGCCAGGGAAAGGCCCCCCTGCCGGGCCAGTGTTTGGAAGAGCAGCCGATTGTTCTGCGGAGGCCTCTTGCCGCACAGCAAACATGGTGAGAGGCCTTTGCAGGCCAAGTGGCTGCTCCCACAAAGGTTGACTCTGTGGGGGGGGGGGGCTTTTCACAGCACCTTGGCCCACTAAGGCCTCTCGCCAAGAACACCAGCCTGCTGGGGGGGGGGTTTCCCTGGCCCCTTGGGAGCCCCTTTCCCAGAGTACTTTGTGGGCCAAGTAGCTGCTCCCATGAACACCAGCCCAGCAGGGGGTTGCTTTCTGAGGCCCCTTGCCCAACTGGGGAGCTGGCAGGGGAGGCCACAGGGAGGCCTTTCCCTAACACTTCCATGGCCCATTTTTAAAATGGGCTTTCCTGCTAGTAGTAAAGGAATATAATACGTGTATTTGAATTGCATATTATTTAACAAACAATAAAATAATAGTAATATATGAAATAATTATCTTACCAGGACTAAACCTTTTTGTTTTTCAGCCAGCTTTTCATGTGCACGCTTTAATGCATCCTCTGCTTCTGTTACCTTGGCTTGTTTTGGGTCTACAAACTAAATAAGATATATATTTATAATTCAATATAAATCGAGGAGAACTGAAGTACATGTTGTCTTTCCTCATGGTTCCTGAGCATTATATACATGGAAAATAGTGCATGCACAGATTAATTTCAGCGAACATTCTATACCTAAGTTTAAAATTAGTAAAGGTTAGAAGGACACATTCTCAGAGAGGGCAAAGCTGTACTTCCAGCTCAGTTCTTAGACTGCTGCAGCATAGGCCTCATGAGGAACTTCCCTTGTGAGCTTTTTGTCAGGAAAATTCTATCTTGATAAAATAACATTTCCCCTCTTTCTTCTCCTTTATTTTAGGCATGACCAGTTCTCCCTTTTAATAGTTTGTGATAAGGGGAAGAGGGGGCTGCCTTAAGTCCTGCCCCCTTATTCCTCTATTTTTACATGTACAGAAGCCTACTTTTACGTATTGTGTCTCCTGTGGAAGAAGGATGTAAACAGCATCAAGTTGACTGCTGTAACCATTATCTTAAATTTACATTCTTACCAAAATACATTTCCATACAATTAAACCACAGCAGAAATTTTGATTAGTCTGGAATCCTACTTTAGTACCTCCCAAGGATCAAACTATACATCTCCTCATGTTTTTTTTCATTTACTTTATTTGTCTACCTTTCTCATTGTAAGTTAATGCAATCAATAGTACTTGACATCTAATATGCAACATAATTGGACTAGGGTTACAAACTTTGCAACAAAGCAAAAAGTATAAGAAAGACATGGTGTATTGAACAATACAGAAAATGATTTCCCATAAATAGAAGACAACATGGTGGGAACAGAAAAAAGTTAATGCACTTCTAATGTGCTTTTGCACCAGGATTTTTCTTTGCAGAATAGGATAATCTACTTCTTTTGTTGTTGTTAGATGTGAAGTCGTGTCCGATCCATCGCGACCCCATGGACAATGATCCTCCAGCCCTTCCTGTCCTCTACCATTCCCCGGAGTCCATTTAAGATTGCACCTACTGCTTCAGTGACTCCATCCAGCCACCTCATTCTCTGTCGTCCCCTTCTTCTTTTGCCCTCGATCGCTCCCAGCATTAAGCTCTTCTCCAGGGAGTCCTTCCTTCTCATGAGGTGGCCAAAGTATTTGAGTTTCATCTTCAGGATCTGGCCTTCTAAGGAGCAGGCAGGGCTGATCTCCTCTAGGACTGACCGGTTTGTTCGCGTCAATTCTTTGACGCTCAGCCTTCCTTATGGTCCAAATTTCACAGCCATACATTGCAACTGGGAAGACCATAGCCTTGACTAGACACACTTTTGTTGGCAGGGTGATGTCTCTGCTTTTTAGGATGCTGTCTAGATTTGCCATAAAGTACCGGACCGAGCACCAAGCCCTGAGGTACCCCGCTACTCACCTCCCTCCAGTCTGATGAAACACCATTGACAACAACTCTTTGAGTGCTGTTCTCTAACCAATTCCCTATCCACCTAACTATCTGAAAATCCAGATTGCAGTCCTTCAACTTATCCATCAGAACATCATGGGGAACCTTATCAAAAGCTTTACTAAAATCCAAGTAAATGACATCAACCAAATTTCCACGATCCAGCAAACCAGTTACTTGGTCAAAAAAGGAAACCAGGTTGGTCTGACCGGACCTGTTGGAGACAAATCCATGCTGACTTCCTTGGATCACCAAATTGTCCTCCAGATATTTGCAGATCACTCCCTTTAATATCTGCTCCATTATCTTCCCCACAACAGAGGTCAGACTCACTGGTCTGTAGTTTCCCGGGTCATCCTTCCTCCCTTTTTTGAAGATCGGAATAACGTTTGCTCTCTTCCAGTCCTCTGGGACGTCTCCAGTCCTTAAAGAGGTTTATTAAAGTTTGCCCTACGAAAATCCAACATCCACGTCTGGCTACAAGCTTCCTTGCCCCCCCCCCCATCTCAAAAGGAATTCTATGAGGACATGGTCATTTCCCCCTAGGGTGCCCACCTCCTTCACCTCATCCACCAACTCTTGCCTGTTGGTCAGTATTAAGTCCAGTATGGCTGAACCTCTTCTGGGTTCATTTACCATTTGATAAATGAAATTGTCAGCCAGGCAGGTCAGAAAGTTGCATGACTGAGGACGCTTCGCAGAGTTTGTTTCCCAGCACAAATCTGGGAAATTGAAGTCACCCATGATGACAAGGTCATGCCACTGGGATATTTTCACAAACTACTCACAAAGACCCATTATGCACGGGGGTTTTAGCGCACATTCAGGGTGGAATGGCGGCGACTAAAATCACCGATAACGCACGGTGCCGACTGCAACCGGCCGCAGCTTCTGTGCATGCCGCCGAAAAAACTGCGTTCACGAAACGCGGAAGAAAGCGCAGCTTCCGGGTGATCGGGGCGCAACCAGAAGTGGCGCCGGGATCGCCGCATGCATAATCGGTTACTCTGGGTTTTGCCGCCGTTGCACCCCACCCCGTGCATAACCGGTGTGCGTTGCATCTTCCCCCTCCACGTTTTCCATGTGACCCGAAATTGCCGTTTCGGCGGCCGTGCATAATGGGCCAAAGTGCAGCATCCACATGCTCTCGTTGGTCAGGCAGTTGGTAGCAGACACCAACCACCACACTGGCCCATTATGCACGCATTCGGGGTGGAATGGCGGCGACTTACATCACAGCACCGGCTGCAAGTGGCCACAGATTCAGTGCATGCCGCCAAAAAAGCCACGTTAGCAAAACGCTGAAGAAAGCACAGCTTCCAGGTGACCGGGGGGCAACCAGAAGCGGCGCCGGGGTCACCGCGTGCATAATCGGTTACTCTGGGTTTTGCCGCCGTTGTGTCCTGTCCCGTGCATGCTTCGCTTCTTCCCCCTCCGTGTTTTCCATGTGACCCGAAATCGCTGTTTCGGCGGCCATGCATAATGGGCCACTGCTTGTTTTCCCCTTGCTTATTTTCACCCAGATGCTTTCCACTGTAGATATACTCTCCTTCACTAGAATTTCCTGACAGGTAAGCCCTGACAGGTAAGCCCTTTCCTCACATATTGTGCCACTCTTCCACCTCTTCGATCTATTCTGTTTTTTCTGAACAGTTCATATCCATCCGTCCTCGTTTCCCGAGCCCTCCGACAGCTGCGGCTCCGGGCTGGTCCGCTGCGCCCCCTGTTTGTCCTCGGCCATTCCTACCGGGGCTAGGAGCGCTCACAGGCCGCTCGACTTACCCCCGGGCTTGTCTGTAGGGCGGGCACGATCAGTGGGAGGGCACGGCTTCCCTCGGTCCTGTGGGGCGGCAAACTTACTTTTTGCAAGGCGCGTGGAGCAGACGGAGGCGAAGTGCCCCTTGCCCCCGCATTCGTGGCACAGGCTCTGCTGGCGGCAGCATTCTCGGTTGAGGACGGCCGCAAGTGCAGGAGGGGCCGCCAGGGGCCTAGGGGCCGTCGGCTGCTGATCAAATTTGGAGCATTGCAGGAGTCTGGCCGCCTCTTGTCAGTGGATGTAGGCCTTATACTCCACAAGCTCAGTCTCTATCATCCTTGCCGCCTCTATCCACTGCTCACAAAGTGCAGCATCGACATCCTCTCGTTGGTCAGGCGGTCGGTAGCAGACACCAACCACCGCACTGTTTGTTTTCCCCTTGCTTATTTTCACCCAGATGCTTTCCACTGTAGATATGCTCTCCTTCACTAGAATTTCCAGACAGGTAAGTCCTTTCCTCACATACAGTGCCACTCCTCCACCTCTTCGATCTATTCTGTTTTTTCTGAACAGTTCATATCCATCCACTATTACATTCCAGTCATGAGAATCCACCAAGTTTCTGTGATGCCTACTAGATCATACCTTTCCATCAGCATGAGAAGTTCCAGCTCTTCCTTCTTATTGCCCATGCTTCAGGCGTTAGTATAAAGGCATCTGAATCCTTTTACTTTTGGTTCTCTATGAGCTGGCCTTCCTGGTTGGGCTGCCCCCGATCGGTCTCCTTCTTTACACTCCATATGTTGAACATCTCCTTCCCCTTGTGGCTTCAGTTTAAAGCTCTCCTGATGAATCTCCCCAGGTTCCTTCCAAACACATTCTTTCCCAACTTTGAAAGTGCATTCCATCAGGTGCTAGTAGGCCTTCCACAAGAAAGCCTCTCCCATGGTCCCAGAAACCAAATCTCTCAACTACGCAGCCACTGATTCACTTCCATTATCTTCCTCTCCCGACGCATTCCTCTTCCCTTGACAGGCAAGATTGAAGAGAATATCACTTGTGCCCCCATTTGATTGAGCTTCCTCCCTAGATCTTGATAGTCTGTTTTAATAGGAGCAATGGTATTCATGGACATGTCATTCGTTCCCACATGGACCATCACAAATGGTGATCTGTAGATTTGAGGAGTTTGGGCAGCCATTCTGAAATGTCTTTAATTTTTGCCCCTGGCAAGCAACACACCTCTCGGGTTAGGGGGTCGGGCCCAGCCACATGGTGATCCATTCCTCATAGCAGGGAGTCTCCAATTACCAGTACTCTCCTGTTTTTTCTTCTTCTCAACACCATTTCCTTCTATCCCTCAACCTATCTTCATAGGGCTTGGTCCCTTGGCCCCAGATCATCCTCATCACTCTGTACCCTTTCAATTTTATCTATGTCCTTCTCGAAGTGAGACCTCCAGAACTGCACACAGTACTTCAGGTGTGGAGAGGGGGGAGAAGAAAGGGAAGGCGATTGTAAGCCACTTTGAGACTCCTTCTGGTAGAGAAAAGCGGCATATAAGAATATATATTTTCTTTTTCTTCTAAGTGTTCTTCATCTTGACTTGTTTGATCTTTCCACCTGGATCCATGCTAAAGTAACACTTAGTTCTAGACTATTATAATGCACTCTACCTAGAAATCAACTTGGAGAATCCAGTTCATACAGTATGCCTGGCTTGGTAATATCTACTGTGCTCTCCCTATAAAAGACCCCCTCAGACTGCAGTCTAGTTTTGGGTGTACTGCAGGTGCATCAAACCAGGACTACTGATGTGGATATTATTTTAATTTGTTGACAAACGTATTTTATATTTAATTTAACAACTTTTAAAATTATATTAATTGTTGAATGTTTGAAATGATGTACACTGCCCTGAGCTGGCTCGCTGGGAGGGAAAATCAAATCAAGCAAGAAACCAATTAATAACAAATAATTATCACCATAGAGCAGGAGCATTACTATTACATCTATTCTGCATCCCATCAGTTACAAAGTTCAATTCACATATCTGTCCTGCATGCCCTTAGACCATATCTTCTAATAAAAGAGGAAATGTTTTCATACTATCTCTATTGGGGGGGGGAGAGGGGAGGAAGAATTAAAATATGACCCTCATCTGCAAGACTGCCACTTCTGTTATGCAGCTTAGTTCATCTGAAGAGGGCATTCTGAGTGTGCTACCTTGCAAATGCACAGGATCAGCAACAGCATGAGAATTCTCTGTTATGGCCCTCCCCTTTGCAATGATCTTCTGGAGGGCATCAGGAAGGCTCCCATACTTTTATCATTCTGCAAAATGTGTGAAACAAAGTTGTTCAGGAGGGCATATTTATAAACAGGGCTATATTGTGAAGTACTGTAAGTAAATTGTTCAGGAGGGTGATTTTAGAAAAGGAGGAGGACTGTAACCATACCACTGCATTCAATATGTATCATATGTTTGCTCTACGTCTTATTTTATTCTAATGTCATATCATTTTCTGTGTTGTGAAACATATGCCTAATATTTCATACTTTGGTTCAGATTTCTATTATTCCATTCCTTTTAAATTGCTTATTAGATGTCTCATCCTATTGATTGCATTGACCCATTATATAATCTGCCATCAGCATCATTAGAGATCTGCCCAAACCACTGGGCCTCAGTACGAGTTAATCAATGTTTCTAGAATTCTCCTGTTCTACAATGTTTATTGCTATCATTATCTTGTTGTCATTGTTATTGTTTTTACCACATCACTATAAACTGAGTGACTTGTATTGTTCCCATTTCATGTAAATACTATACAATTAAATATATGAATGCTATACAAGTGGTTGTTTAACTATGTTATTTCAATTACCTTAGAGCTATGTACATGTGTACATAATATAATAATCAATAACCTTGCCTGGACAAACACATATAATACAATGACAAATGCTATTTAGCCCTTGAAATTTAAATTTAATTATTTAAAAAACATTAAAGAACTATGAACTAATATACTCCCTTCTCCATATCAGATTTGATGAGTGCAGAATTCCCTTTCTTCTGTGGGCACCCCTCCCACATACACAAAGTTGTATATAATTAAAGTACACATTTTTACATGGTGTCTAGGGATTGGATTATATTCTGTATAAGAAAGATAATATTCAGAATAATTGTGGTTTTTTAAACTCTACGTTTGGATAACATATCTTTGCAAAACTAAGCACAGATTGCAATGTTAATATTTATCTTGTCACCAAATACATTCTAATAATGGAACATTTTGATGAAAATATTTCTAAAAGGATTTGGAAATAGTAGAAGTAAAGATACCCTTTTTACTATACGATAATTATCTAAAGCTAAAATCCATTGACAGATGGAACAACAGGCAACAGACACAAGTCCCACTTTTGTTGGGCTAAAGTCAGGTGACTTCACATATTTCTTCAACTGTAGAAGCACCTGAAATAAAAATAGATCAGTTACAACAAACACAAACTAAAACTTGATATATTCAAAATTAACTAGCTAAGAAATATCATTCTATACATTCTATACAATATGATCCATGTGAAAGTAGCTTCTGTGTGCCCCCGTGAGCAAAGGGGGGAGGAAAATGACATAGGGCCACAGAGAAACAATTTCTTCTTATCTGAAACATATACCATATATACTCGTGTATAAGCCGGGTTTTTCAGCACAGTATTCACATTGAAAAAGTCCTTCTCGGCTTATATGGGGGTATATACTATAATTGAACTATCAGCCTGCTCCCAGTCAGCCAATCATTACATTGCTTCTGCAAACCTCCTGCAAGCTGAAGCTTGCTTGCTCTGGCTGCTTGTAGGATAGCAATGGTTTGAGTGAGGGACTCTGATCTTTTTTTCCTTTTGCCTTTACTTCTTCCAGACTATTGTTTTGGTTTCCGTGGGTGGGGTAGGGTGAGGTGGGTTTTGGGGGTGCTTTGGGATTTACTGTTTCTCCTAATGTTTATTTCTTCTTTTTCTGAGGGGCAGCAAGCATTGTTTGCCTTTTCTGCTTGAGGTTTGTTTCTTTTAAAAGTTGATTTGTACAGTTCTTTCTTTCAGTGTTGAGTTTTACAGTTCTTTATTTCAGTGTTTTGTTCTAGGAGGGGGGGGGCACTGTAGCTGTAGTTAGAGTAGTCCATTCTCCCAATTTGGTAGCTGTTGTACTTGTTGTAAGAGGTTGCCAACTTTGGGTACTGTTGTTCTGCTCTGGTTTGCTGGCCCTCTTTTGCACTGACAGAGCTAGTTTACTGTTTTTCTTTGAAATAAATATTCAAAAACATCTAACCTACTGGTGCCTCAATTAATGTAAATTTACCAGTAACTGCTGCATGTCCCACCCTCGGCTTATATGTGAGTCAATAAGTTTGCCCAGATTTTGTGGTAAAATTAGGTCCTTTGGCTTATATCTGGGTTGGCTTATATGCAAGTATATTTGGTAAGTTCTTTAATGTAAAACTTCTCTTCAATTTTTTAAAAAAGGAAAACAGATAGTATTCCAGGAAACATCCTTCTTCTTCAGATAGTACTTTCACAGTTACATTAGCCATCAAATCATTTTTTAATGAATTTTAGCCTTTCCTATGAAACCAAGGCACCTGTTTGAACATTCCTAGATGAAGAAAAAGACAATTAACTAGGCATTTGATTCTTCTTTTACCTTTTCTGGAAGATTATCTTTATCAAGAGTAGTCAACCTCTTGAGAAATCCAGGGTCTGCAAGGAGTAATTTTGCTGTCGCCCATGTTGGCTTCTTTTGCAGAAGAACACAAACTGCATTCATAACAGTTAATACAAGTGGAGGAGGATGAGTATACACTCTGTAGAATATAAAATATATTTGGAAAAATTAATCATTCTTTTTAAAATATTCAAAATCATTTTTTGTACTAATTGGTGTAGCAGTTAGGAGCGCTGATTTCTAATCTGGTGAGGTGGGCTTGACTCTGTACTCCCCCACATGCAGCCAGCTGGGTGACCTTGGGCTCACCACAATACTGATAAAGGTGTTCTGACCAAGGAGTAATACAAGGGCTCTCTCAGCCCCACCAACCTCATGGGGACCATTTATGCACTGGGAACTTCACTGCCCCAGCTCTCATGCAGGAGTACAAATCAGGGGCAGATCAGGTGCACTGGGCCCAATGCTCCCCCGTGTGGGTGCAGGAAGAGGTGGGGCAACCTGGCATGACTAAAACTCCAGCCTGCAACCCGGCATGAAACTTCCAGTGCATAAACAGTCAGGGTGTCTGTTGTGGGGAGAGGGAAGGGAAGATGAATGTAAGCCGCTTTGAGACTCCTTCTGGTAGAGAAAAGCGACATATAAGAGCCAATTTTTCTTCTTTTCAGAAACCAGTGACTTGAATGTTGTCATTGCAAGGCAATGATGTTATTATTTGGTATTCTAGATTCTAACATCAATTTCTGTATCCCTACAGGAAGATAAGAATCATTGTTCTAATGTAAGGAAAGGCATGTGTTTCATCCCTTTCATCGTTACCATTTTCACAGTACAGGCTTATCTTGTTTTAGTGTTGATTTGAAGCCCCTATTGATGCTTAGAATTTGTGGCACTTATTCTGCAATAGGGCTTTTAAGCAATGGTTGGACATAATATGTTCTGCAATTAATTTGAAAATAGACCATGCAACCTCCTGTCATGTACTTTGTCATTAAGAGGGCACATATTTTTTTTTGCACACACTCAATAGTGCTGTAACATACTTACATTGCAAATTGCTCAGAGCAGGAAATGGAGAGGGGAGGGCGAGTGTGAGGGCAGGACAAATCTGCCAAGACTATTGCGTGTTTCCCCCTCCATACAGGCTTATCCCTGGTTGCTCATTGGTTGCTCACTGATGGGATGTGCGATTTAGGGATGTTTTGGACAGTCCCGGGATGCAGGCGACTGTAGGGTTCATCTGTGTCTGTGCTTACCAAGTTTCAATGAGGACAAATCCTCCTAGCCCATGTCCAGCACAGCATGTGATGTGGTTATTGTGAGAATCTAACTTTCAAACATTAGACAATAGGGGCTTGTAACTAACAATGTATTGTTGACAATGTATCATTGTACAACTGCACAAAAAAGCAGCCTTATATAACTATGCACATGTGTAGTGCCATGCTGGCTTACCTTCTGACCCTGGCGTTCAGCGCGCGCGCTACACCGGGACAGCCCAGCATGCCCCGCCCCCGTACATACACAGGGAATGGCGGGGCATCCTGGCCCGCCGCAACGGAAGAGCGGCAGCGCACAATAGCTGCCACCGTGCATAAGACGCCAAACTGTGGCTTGTCTCCATTTTGTTTGGATTTGTCTCCATTTTTACCCATGAACAAAGTTCACTCCCCTCCATTGCGAGCAATGTTGCAATGTACTTAAAAAAAAAATCTCACTTTGTAATGGAGCGGCTCTGCTTGAGCACAGAGTGCAGGGAGGCTGACCCTGGCTGCCTCTTACCCACTGGATCTGGTGAGCTCTTGTGGAGATGACTCTCCTCCCCTAGCTACCACCTTCTCTTCCTCCCAGCTGCATTCTCTCCCCAAGATGAGCAGGTCCCCTAAAAAGTGAGCTTAAAAAATTTAAGTAGGTTGCAACGTTGCTTCCCTCCTCCAGCCACCTCCTGCTTTCCCTCCCAGCTGCACTCTCTCCAGAAGTGAAGCAGCTACTTTGAGCTCTACCAGGAAAATAACCAAGATGTTCAAGGGAGAGCGCTGTTGTTATTAGTGGTATAATTGGTGACTTCACACCACCCTCCCTTTTATTTTTTATGTATGCTTATATTGATATCATAGCTGCATTTTTTTAATGGTGACACGATATCAATATGCTGCTGTAATGACAGGTCAAGTCTTTATACCCCTCCATTTTGGAGGTATATTGGCACATCTCCATGAGGGAAGGAGCTAAAGACTTTAAAAAAACAACAAAAAACTAGGTATTCAGAGAACCTGCTTGATCTATCACTAGAGCAGTATATTGACATATCAATATTTAAAAATGAAACCAGGGTGGGGGAAAGAGAGTAGTTTGATGATGAGAACAGTCATTGAATGAGGGCTGGAGGTAGTGATCAAGTGGGATAAAGAAAACTAACAAAAGCATTGTGCATAAGGAAAAAGACAACTCAAAACTGGCATCCAGAAAAAGATCAGAATGGCCTAAAATAATGGCTTAAAAAATGAGAAGGGGTGGGGGAACAAAGTGAAATGTAAAGGCACAAAAAAGTGTAAGGAAAACCAGGGGATATACTGAAGCAGTATGGGACCAGAACTGATGAAAAATACCAGTGTAGAAAGCCTTAAACAGTGAAACAGTTCCAACCAACATCAACAAACTTACCTAATTTCTGCAATGTGATTTTTGTCAAGTGCATCAAGAGCAGCATGAGCTTTTTCCAAAGATGGCATTACAGCATTGAGCTCCTCTGTTACATGCTGTACAAATTAAAAATAAGATGAAGAAAAAGCTGGAGTTTGATGCTGCTTTTACCATATACAACATTACAAATATCACTTTCTATAACCTAGCCTAATATTTTAAAATTTGAATGCCCTTTTTGCTAATTTAGAGCAATTTTTTTTCTCAGTTGGGTGGGTTGAGAAGCATATACTGATAATAAAGACATCTCATGTACACCATCTGCAGCTGAATGCAAACTATGGCTGAATATCCAGTTTGGTGTAGTGGTTAGGAATGCGGACTTCTAATCTGGCATGCCGGGTTCGATTCTGCGCTCCCCCACATGCAACCAGCTGGGTGACCTTGGGCTCGCCATGGCACTGATAAAACTGTTCTGACCGAGCAGTGATATCAGGGCTCTCTCAGCCTCATCAACCCCACAGGGTGTCTGTTGTGGGGAGAGGAAAGGGAAGGTGACTGTAAGCCGCTTTGAGCCTCCTTCAGGAAGGGAAACCGGCATATAAGAACCAACTCGTCTTCTATTTCTAGAACCAAAAATCATATTGTTTTTTTTGGCCCACATAAGCTGTTTTACGTGCGAACACTGTGATTCATCTGCTGCCTTGCAGAACCATCTACATTTGATTGTTTATTTTGCTAACAATGGACCGTTTACGCACTGGAGGTTTCATGCTGGGCTGCAGGCTGGAGTTTTAGTCATGGCAGGTTGCCCCACCTCTTCCCGCACCCGGTGCGCCCCATTTGGTCCGGTGAGCCTCATCTGCTCCCGATTTGTGCTCCTGCATGGGAGCTCAGGCAGTGAAGTTCCCAGTGCGTAAGTGGTCATGGGTATGTATCAAGCATATAAGTAAAATGGAAAAATAGGAGAAATATAGTGCACCTTAGCATATTCTTCCACAATGAGTGTTTCTGCAGCCATGAGTTCTTCATCCTGTTTAACAAGAATTCGAACTTGTTCTACAACTAATGAATCTCTATGAAGTTTTTCCACAAGTTCTTCTATTTCCTAATTGGAGAAATTTTAAAAGTAAAATATTTTTATTTCAGTATTTGTCTAGTACAATCTTTAATTTATTTTAGAAACAGAAATGATCTCTTTCAAACTAATTGAAAAATATTTAGAAAGACAGCAAAGACAGCATGCACAATAAGAATATATCTTGCTGAATAAGACCAAAAGGCTATCTATCACCCGAGTGCTTTTCTGCAACAAAGTTAAATGTACATGCAAATCTCACAAGAGGATAAACCTCTTGTGACGAGGATAAACCTCCAGCTATCCCCTATCCCACAAAAACAGCATTGTCAGGGTCCCTTCTGCCTGAACTGAGAGGGGTGAGGTAAGAAAGTTGCGTTCCACAGATGGATATCTCTTTCATCTATGGAACTTCTCCATGAGATCCAACCCATACAGTTCAGTGGCATTTATATTATGACTATACAGTTTCTTTCCTGAGGGTTAAATTTTACAGCTTTTTGTAAGCTGATGTTTTACTTCATTTAATGAAAAGGTCAAAGGATGCAACCCTATGCAGTTGCAGCCAATCTCCCTCTTTCACTCTCTCTTTGGGCATGTGTATGTTTGTATATGAAGTATATAAATAAATACAACACCCATCATTCTTCAAATGAATATGTGAAAGCAAGTTATATAAAATGCAGCTTATATGCTTTAAATGAGGTCGTATGTAAAAAAAAAACAATTCTGAATTTAGCGTACCTCTGATTTTTTCTTTATTTGAGGACCAAGGACAAGCAACTCATCTTGCATTTCTGTAATCTGTGAGGTGGCTTCTAAGATTTTGGTCAGACCAGAATGATAGCAAACTCTAAAAGTTAAAAAAAAGTTTTTAAAAATGTTAATATCGAGTGATAGTATAAACTTTTCTATTACAGGAAGTGCACTTACCCACTGTGTCTGAGGTACAGCTTTAACATCACTCCTTGGCCAAGAATCTGGGTGTGATTCTGGATACCTCCCTTTCAGTGGAGCCGCAAATCACAGGTGTAGTCTGCACAGCATTTTACCACCTTCACCAGACAAGGCTAGTAGCGTCCTACCTTCCCTTGGACTGTCTGGCTACAGTGATCTATGCAACTGTCACTTCTAGAGCAGGTTTCTATAACTCGCTCAATGCAGGCCTACCCTTTTCTTTGACCTGGAAACTGCAAGTGTTGCCAAATGCAGCCACGAGGGTCCTCACAGGAACATCTTCAAGGGCACACCTGCAGCCTGTGCTGAGGCAGCTGCACTGGTTACCAGTTGTAACCCGGATCAGATTCAAGGTATTGGTATTAACCTTTAAGGCCTCTGTGGTTTGAAGGACCACTTGTCTCCTTATGCCCCCACACTGGGCTCTCCGCTTTGTGGGAGCTAATCTGCTCATGGTCCCTGGCCCCAAGGAAACATGCCTGGCCTTGACCCGGACCAGAGTTTTCTCAGTCCTGGCCCCAATCTGGTGGAATGAGCTCCTGGAAGAGCTGACAGAGCTGTCTAAGTTCCGCAGGGCCTGTAAAATGGAGCTCTTCTACCAGGTCTTGGGTTGAGTCTTGGGTCAGGAATAATTGGGGCTCTTCCTCTGGACAACACTTTAACATCATGCGAACTCCACCCTGTGGAGATTGGCTCAGGATGGGGGAGGGTAGATGGGGATTATGCTGCCTTCATTGGTCTGTTTTTAAGTGGGAGTTGATTTGTTTTATTTGGGATTTTATCTGCTTTATGTAACTCGCCATGAGTCTACAAAAAGTGGTGAGATAGAAATCCAAGAAATAAATAAAATAAATAAAACTGATTAATAATAATTTAATCTCGCTAGTGCATGTGGGGCTTTACTCATAGGTTAATTCCGACAGTGCAAAGAGCTTGGTAGTGTTAGCTGTGGGAAGAAGTGGCAAAGTAAAGCCTTTGCTGGAAGTGCAATGCCAGTGGGTCAGCCAGTGCTAGATGTAGGGGGTAATGCATCCTTTCTTAGAATCAGTTTGTGGGAAGACAATATTTGGGGCATTATATAGTAACGTCCTGTATTGGGAAAGTATTGTTGGATGTTGGAGTTGTGCAGCCATTGCATGCAAGTCCACTCAACTCCTGTGATGCAGTTTGGTGGTCTATGACTTCTAAATGCAGCTTGGCAACCCACACAGTATTGGTTAACTCTTAAACCCCAATGACTGTGGATAGAATGCGACAGGTGAATTTCTGGCTATTCCATGGAATATCTGAATCATGCTAAACAGGAAAATGACACAAGTAAAATAGGAGATCTTAATATATTTAGCTCCATCTTTTTTCTGTCCCCATGGGGAACACGTTTCAGTGGTGCATGAGGTCTAGCACTGAAATGTGTCCCCATGGGGAACACAGCCATGGCTGAAAGGTTTCACCATGACCCATTATGCACAGGGGTTTTAGCGCACATTTGGGGTGGAATGGCGGCGACTAAAATCACCGATAACACACGGTGCCGGCTGCAACCGGCTGAAGCTTCGGTGCATGCTGCCGAAAAAGCCGCATCAGCGAAACACGGAAGAAAGCGCAGCTTCCGGGTGACCGGGGCACAACCAGAAGCGGCGCCCGGATCGCCGCGTGCATAATCGGTTACTCTGGGTTTTGCCGCCGTTGTGCCCCGCCCCGTGCATAACCGGTGTGCGTCGCGTCTTCCCCCTCCGTGTTTTCCATGTGACTCGAAATCGCCGTTTCGGCGGCCGTGCATAATGGGCCCATGTGTGGGGGGCAGGGTGCTTGTTTTTTGCAGGAAGGTGGGATTGCTTGAAAATGCAATCCCACCTTCCTGCAAAAAAAAAAAAAAAGCCCAAGCCACCTCGCTGCACTGTGAAACACCACAAAGTGGACTGGAATATATTTTGTTCCCTCCCAGCCTCCATAGGATGATGAGAAGTCGGTAAGGCCCAGCTCCTTCCTATCCACATTGGCCTTCGCCCAGCAAAAAATGGAACACATATTCTTCCATGTTCGCTTTGCGTGGGACAACTGAGGGCCCAAGGTGGGGGCCAGCCCAGTGGTGATGTCATGTGGAAACAGGGATTAGCATCACTTCCATTTGAGCACCTTTCCCACCTTTTCCACCCATGTGGAATCGGCTCTTCTGAAACAAACAAAATACATCTTTGCTTTCAGACAACAGTATTTTATACTTTATGAGAATAATAATATTGCACAGTTCAATGAATTGGTTATTATATTCCTACCTTTCACTCAGAGTTTTCTCTTTTGTTGACTGAAATATGGTTGCAAATGTTTTGATGAATTGCAAGTAACTGTTTGGAGTGATGTAGTAGTGTCTTTTAGTTTCTTTCAGATAGTTCTCAATTATGTTTGATACATTTTGGTGGATGTTTACACATACAGGAACAAGCAAGTTTGTGAATTTCTGGAAAGAAACATGACAGTTAAACGTTTTAAAGACTATATTTGCATATTGTATATTTCTGCTTATATATTTTGGTTTATAATATTTTAAGTGGTTTCTTGCAAAAAGGAAATACTTGCTTTTTAGAGGTATAGACATTGCGATTATTGATCATTCTATTAGACTTGGAAGCAAGAAAACATCTGCCTTCCCATCTTTTCTGGAGGACTGCCTTCCTAGTGCTCTACAGTTAATGCTTTATGAAGGCTATGAATAAGATGACTTTAATACATTTAGAAACTATAATATGAGCAATTTCACCCCTTCTTGGGAACGTCTCTGAGAAAGAATAAGGAGGAACTATGGACAGGAAGATAATGAAATAGACAATCAGATTAGACAGTCGCTTTCCTCCCTTCAATTATTCTGCTGAGAAGAACATGATCTAACTTAGACAGTCATGATGACCTTCATATTTACCTTAAAAAAAGACTAGATGTTAAGTCTGCTGATATGGGGTTGGCCTTGGGGGAGGTTGACAGCACTTCATGTGGGTTCCCAAATAATTGTCATATGTGATTCTTCACAAAGTAGGTATTCACTCAAGTGCACATAGTAAAAATATTGCTTGTGTGTCATCAGGATGTGGAAATGACCTCTGTAATGCTCAGTAACTATCGAAGTTTATGGAAACACAAGATGTCATAGTCGAATTGTATACGGCACTGGTCAGACCACACCTGGAGTACTGTGCAGTTCTGGAGGCCTCACTTCAAGAAGGATGTAGATAAAATTGAAAGGGTACAGAGGAGGGCAACGAAGATGATCTGGGACCAAGGGACCAAGCCCTATGAAGATAGGTTGAGGGACTTGGGAATGTTCAGCCTGGAGAAAAGGAGGTTGAGAGGGGACATGATAGCCCTCTTTAAGTATCTGAAAGGTTGTCACTTGGAGGAGGGCAGGATGCTGTTTCCGTTGGCTGCAGAGGAAAGGACACGCAGTAATGGGTTTAAACTACAAGTACAACGATATAGGCTAGATATCAGGAAAAACATTTTCACAGTCAGAGTAGTTCAGCAGTGGAATAGGCTGCCTAAGGAGGTGGTGAGCTCCCCCTTACTGGCAAGTCTTCAAACAAAGGTTGGATACACACTTTTCTTGGATGCTTTAGGATGCTTTGGGCTGATCTTGCGTTGAGCAGGGGGTTGGACTAGATGGCCTGTATGGTCCCTTCCAACTCTATGATTCTATGATTCTATGAATACTCTTGTCAGAATATTTCAGAGTATGAACTTATTTTTTCAAGAAGCATTTTGGATATCTGTGCTGCCACTGCTTGTTTTTAATTTGTTTTAGGTATTTGTTCTGTTCTGGTGTATTATTTCTATGAATTTGTGAGGCTAATTAATATGGTTATGAGTCACCCTGAGCAGGAGAGAGGTAGAAATATGTGAAATAACATTTCTCTATTCACTAGGATTTGTCCTAATAATGATTTATGGTTACCACAATTTTTATTTGCACACACATAAGTCTTGTGAAATACAGCACTGTTAATTCCTGTGTTTTCAAAAGGGGAAATTAATTACTAAGAGAGTAACACTGCAATCTGATACAACAATTGGTAATTAAATTCTACTGAAATCAGTGAACATATTTCATCTGCAAATGCAGTGAAGCTGTTTCATACTGTGTAACGTGCTTGCAAAGTAGAGTTCAATACTGAAGGAAAGTCTGAATTTGTACCAAATTATTGCTGAAAATTCAACAGACCTCATTAGTGCATTATGGGAGAGAGGCAGTATCCAACAGCAATAATAAGTGAGGCTTGTAATGAAAGGTTAATTACAGTTCAAAATGTGATAAAAATACTAAAATTACCTTAGTGTCAAGCATGTAATCGTGGGTAAAATAGTTTTTTGCAACATAGCAGAAGGCTTCTTCAGGCCAATTTTCATACCAATCAACTGTACAGTAATTAACAATGGCAGGGTACACACGGCAGTGTTGACGGAATGTCTGTCCTGCAGAACTTGCTATCAAAACTAAATGAAGATTGGTGTGTACTCTCTGAAATAAAGATTTAATATTTGATGAAAACTATACTAACATACTCCACGCTTTCAAAACATACATCCAGTGATGAGTTATATTTATATTGTCACAATAAAGTTAACCACTGGCAGTAGCAGTGTTGGGAACCCCTCCAATGGGCAGGGTGGAACAGGGACTGCAGGCCAGAGCAGGCCTGTTCCAGCACAGCATTTTATAAACCAACAAAGTTTTATTTGATGCATAAGACTTAGCATGCAAACACAGCAAAACATAATTTCTGCAGCCATTACATATGTGTGTGCATGCTAGTTGCCAGGAAGGGTAGATCAATAAGTAACTGGGCCATTATAAATGAGATTGTGAATAGCAGTAAATTAGCATACAAACACAAGAATTAACAAACAAATGTGAGAACTAAGTTTGAGTTCAGTTCAATTCTGGGTATAAGGAAGAAATGAGAGAGCATGTGTAGCCCACACTCCTTCAGATATACTGAAACAGATTTCCTCAAATGTTACATATAGATAGGGATGGTAGTGGGGTTCTTGCAAGGTAACGCAAATTAGAGGATGCATAAGAAACTGAGCAATAATACAGAAGATTAGAATAATGTATTTGGCAAGACTTTGGCTGAATCTGCTTTTATTCCAATCCCAGGTCAATTCAATTCCTGCCATCTATACTGAATGCGATTTCCATTTTCATTTTGGGCAATTAAAATTTTCCCTCTGCAACAAGCATGATTGATCTGGAGTGACCCTACCTTTCCCCTGCGATATCCTGCTCGGTCCGGTACTTTTTAATATATTTATTAATGATCTAGATCAGGGGTAGTCAACCTATGGTCCTCCAGATGTCCATAGACACCTGGAGGACCACAGGTTGACTACCCCTGATCTAGATGAGGGGGTGGAGGGACTACTCATCAAGTTTGCAGATGACACAAAATTGGGAGGACTGGCAAATACTCCAGAAGATAGAGACAGAATTCAATGGGATCTGAACACAATGGAGAAATGGGCAAATGAGTACAAGATGAAATTTAATAAAGATAAGTGTAAAGTTCTGCATCTGGGTCAGAAAAATGAAAAGCATGCCTACTGGATGGGGGATACGCTTCTAGGTAACACTGTGTTTGAATGAGACCTTGGGGTATTTGTGGATTGTAAACTAAACATGAGCAGGCAGTGTGATGCAGCGGTAAAAAAGGCAAATGCCATTTTGGGCTGTATCAACAGGGACGTCACATCAAAATCACAAGATGTCATAGTCCCATTGTATACGACACTGGTCAGACTACACCTGGAGTACTGTGTGCAGTTCTGGAGGCCTCACTTCAAGAAGGACGTAGATAAAATTGAAAGGGTACAGAGGAGAGCGATGAGGATGATCTGGGGCCAAGGGCCCAAGCCCTATGAAGACAGGTTGAGGGATTTGGGAATGTTCAGCCTGGAGAAAATGAGGTTGAGAGGGGACATGATAGCCCTCTTTAAGTATTTGAAAGGTTGTCACTTGGAGGAGGGCAGGATGCTGTTTCCGTTGGCTGCAGGGGAAAGGACGTGCAGTAATGGGTTTAAACTACAAGTCCATGGCTCAAGGTTGACTCAACCTTCCATCCTTCCAAGGTCGGTAAAATAAGTATCCAGCTTGCTGGGGGGCAAATGGTAATGACTGGGGAAGGCACTGGCAAACAACCCCGTATTGAGTCTGCCATGAAAACGCTAGAAGGCGTCACCCCAAGGGTCAGACATGACCCAGTGCTTGCACAGGGGATACCTTTACCTTTTACAATGATATAGGCTAGATATCAGGAAAGAAATTTTCACAGTCAGAGTAGTTCAGCAGTGGAATAGGCTGCCTAAGGAAGTGGTGAGCTCCCCCTCACTGGCAGTCTTCAAGCAAAGGTTGGATACACACTTTTCTTAGATGCTTTAGGATGCTTTGGGCTGATCTTGCGTTGAGCAGGGGGTTGGACTAAATGGCCTGCATGGCCCCTTCCAACTCTATGATTCTGTGATTCTGTGAAATCCCTACTCTGTAAGCTTAGGAGGAGTAGCAAACACACCGGAAGATAGAATTTAATGAGATCTGAACATGCTGGATAAGTGGGCAAATGAGAACAAGATGCAATTTAATAAGGATAAGTGATTCTTGCTTGGTGACTGTGGCTCAGTCATTCTCTCTCAAACAAATGTACCAAGGATAAAATGGAGGAGAGGAAAATGACAAGATGCTGTAGGTTCCCACTGAGATGAAAGGTTAGATAGGAATGAAATAAATAATAGAGATGAAAGGAAGGGGCAAATAAAAATAAAGGTTGGTTGGTGAGTGGGAAGTAGAGAAACAAGTAGAGAAAGGGGAGAGGATATTGGAATTGACCTCTGAAAGTCTTGTGGATTCCCTGCTTGTTTTACAGTTTTTACTAAATTTCTGTAAAGCAACATATATACAAATCATTTTAGAACTATTTTTCTATGCAGTTAATACAAAGGAGATGCTGCTAGAGCTTTTGTAAAAAAACTGAACCCAATTATCCTTGGAAATGATCTTGCTTTCAAGCCTAGTCAAAAAAGTATACAGAATTCATTGCTTCTTCTAATTGAAAAGGAATATCCTGTGACTTGTATGAACATCATTTTTTTCTGGTATAAGCACATACAGATCAAGGCTACCAAGAAGTCCACAGAAGAAATGAACTACTTATTTTTGCTTTTTGCTTGGTTTCTGTCATTTATATTGTTCTACTTCTGTACTTAAGCTCCCTGTTTAACATTTTGTGTTTAAGAACATCATAATAAGTATACCATTAACTAGAAGTATAAGTCTAAATATGGAAGTTTGGCTAAATTAATTCATGAGATACTGTTTGAAATGAATATACAATAGCAGCAACAACAAATTAGCATTTATGTTGAGCTTTAGAAGTTTCAAACCCTTCAAACACTCAGTAATTTTTACAAAAAACCTTGTAAAGTGACCAGTTAGCATAATTACATTACTCTCAGGTTGTTCTAATATGCAAAATATATGCCGGCGTATAAGACGACTGGGCGTATAAGACGACCCCCCAACATTTCCACTCAAAATATAGAGTTTGTTACATTACATTACAGTACTATGTGCCACTATGGGCAGCTATGTCTATCCCAACTGAAGTGCACCCGGCGTATAGGACGACCCCCCCACCTGGAGGCATGTTTTTCAGGGGGGGAAAGTAGTCTTATACGCTAGCAAATACTGTATGTCTTGGATTTCAGCAGAATGTCAACATATATAGAATTTTCAATGTAGAAAATTATGGTCACTAAAAACTATCAACAACATTGCTCAGAAAAGTTTTGACCCATGAAATAAGCATAAAGTTAAAAAGTGCTTAAAAATGTTATCAAGTATATTAAAATTATACCTTCAAGAATAACGAGTAGATATCTTCTATACTGTTGGAGTAGTTAGCTTTTTCAGCAATAGGTGCAAGTGTTACAATAATATTGTCCAACTCCTCCTTCTGAAATAATTCAGGCACTTGTCCTGAGTTCAGAATACAACTCAAGTCTTCTAAAAATGACTCCTAAAACCAATTATATTCTTTAGTAATCCACATATCTAATGAATTTTCACATAAGTAAGAACACACTGACTAAAATTCAATACAGAGTTAAACATGATTAAACCTATGAATTCAACAAGCTTATTTTTAGATTGTGGCTAGTGAATGTTCCAGTCTAAAGATGGTGTCAACTAATTAGTCAATTTCTTTCCCACAGGATCACCTATTAAGAACATAAGAAGAGCTCTGCTGGATCAGACCAGTGGTCCATCTAGTCCAGAATCCTGTTTCACATAGTGGCCAACTGGTTCCTCTGGATAGCCAACAACAGGGCATAGATGCTGAGTACTTCTGATTTGGATGAGGGATTAGAGGGGGTACTTATTAAATCTGCAGATGATACTAAACTGGGAGGGGTAGCAAACACAACAGAAGACAGAATCAGAATACAGGATGATCTTGATAGGCTCGAGAACTGGTCTAAACTGAATAAAATGAAATTAAGTAGGGACAAATGTAAAGTTCTGCATTTAGGTAGGAAACTTTTCTTGGCAGTAGTGCGTGCAAAAAGGATCTAGGAGTCTTAGCAGACCATACATTGAAAATGAGTCAGCAGTGTGACTTGGTGGCTAATGAGATTTTGGGCTATATCAAACAGAGTATCGTGTCCAAATCACGGGAGGTGATGGGACCGCTTTACTTTGCTCTGGTTCAGCCTTACTTGGAGTGCTGTGTTCAGTTTTGGGCACCCAAGTTGAAGAGGGATGTAGACAAACTGGAGCATGTCCAGAGGAGGGCAACAATGATGGTGAGGGGTTTGGAGACTAAAATGTATGAGGAAAGTTTGAGGGAGCTTGGTCTGTATAGCCTGGAGAGGAGACAGCTGAGAGGGGATCTGATAACTATCTTCAATTATTTAAAAGGCTGCCATGTAGAGGATGAAGCAGAGTTGTTCTCTCTTGCCCTGGAGGTATGGACCAGAACCAATGGGATGAAATTAATTCAAAAGAAATTCCATCTAAACATCTGGAATAGGTTCCTGACAGGAACAGGCTTCCTCGGGTGGTGGTGGGTTCTCCATCTTTGGACATTTTTAAACAGAGGCTGGATAGCCATCTGATACAGAGGCTGATTCTGTGAAGATTCAAGGGGGTGGCAGGTTACAGTGGATGAATGATAGGGTTGTGAGTGTCCTGCATAGTGCTGGGGGGATGTACCTTCCAACTCTATGATTTTATGATTCAATCATGCTGCCTCCTGGCTCTGGGATTCAGAGGCTTAGTACCTCTGAATATGGAACTTCCCCTCAGTCACGATGGCTAATAGCCATTGATAGACTCATCCTCCATCAATTGCTGCCGGTTACTGTTTCCACATGTTTTCTGAGAGTGCTAATTTTTCTCTTGTTTTGCTTCCAAGCCAAAGGTAATTCAAATCCCTCAGATTTCCCATCTGCTCTTTTGCTACCCTTTGAAGGTTTCTCCCGCAACCACATCAAGGTTTAGAAAAGAGGCAGAGACATCAGGGTGGGAAACTTAAATCTTTGAAAACATTTTTCCCTTTAATGCTTTAGGGAATAAACTGTGGAATGGGGGTGGAATTTTGCTAGTATCCAGAAGACTAATATTAAAATGATGACTGAGCCACATGTAACTTATGCAGACTGTTGAACTTAAGAATCATGTGGGATCAATCCATTTGTAGGACAGCGTGCAATCAGCTAAACATCCCTACACAAAAACCCTCTGAAAACCATTTGGATCTGGCAATTTTTTTTAAGAGTGCACTTCTAACTAGTTCTACAATCAACATGGTACATTTTACAAGTCTGAGGAAAACACAGAGCTGAAAGGCTTACTTGAATTATGTCTGAGTCATTGATGAGAAGAACAGTCCTCGTGCCTTCCAGACCTGCCTGCTTATAGACTTTTTTAAGGTCATCTCTGAAATTTATATGACTGTAATTACGGAAAATAGATAACTTGAAGAGGCTACATGAAGATAAGTAACAGGCTAAGGATGCACAGGTTGATTTCCCAGATCCATCTAGACCAATCTGCAAAACAACAGATTTGTTTTAGACCGGTGAACAGGGTTAGCTAAACAGAACTTTATAACTTCTATCCAGTGATGCTCAGTTGTGAACATATAGAAAATTATAAAATAGTTTAAGATATTGTACAACAACTAGTTCTTTCCTTCCTGTATATTATAGTACTCAGAAAAAGTTCTTGCCAGAAATCCAAGTGAGGATACAAGTGTGACTCACTGCAATCAGCTACCTCAATCATTTTCTAGCATTTTCTCTTGTGTAAGAGTTCTAGTAATTTTGAGCTGGAAAACTGAGAGGAATTTTTTTTAATCAAAAGATGCAAGGAAAAAGCGAGCAGATATTCTGCCATATGATAGTCATTCCAGTTTTACTGTGGATCCATATGCTGTCTTGTAAAGACATTCTGACAACAGTGCTAACCAGCAAGCTATTAAGAGCATCCAAAACAATATTTGAATAACCCAAATAAATATTTTTTGTTTATGATTATGTATTTTAGTAATCATTTTGCGATCTAATAGTATATAGGAACTTCCATCTATGGCATGTACCAGGTGATGCTGATTACTGGATGATGATTCCTTATTCAACCTTCTTGCAGCTGTAGTTGTATTTCTAAACTTTCATATTTGTGCTGGCAACTGGCCTGCTGGCATCTGTTGCAGGCCTGCTGCAAAGTGGCAATCTCATGGGACTGGAGGATATCCAGGGAACATTTATAGCAGTTCGCTAGGGCCTGGTTGTTGAACCTCTTAAAGGAGCCATTGGGCATTAGGCAACATGCCCCAGCAGATGGGTGGTGTCCATGTGGCCAGAGACATTGTTCACCTTGTACATTCCCTCCACTACGTGGTTGAATCTCAATGATGTTGGAGTTCCTCAGTTGTGTTTGGTGTTTCTATTAGAGATTATTGTTTCCACATGGTGTATTACTGTGACTCTGTTGCAACATGAGCCATGGCTGTCCAAGACTTAGGCTTCCTCTCCTTCCTTAACCTCACATCAAAGGGATGTCCTGGCCCATGTGGTCTTGGTAGTGAGCAGTGGTCTGGGGGGAAGCTTCTAGAGGAGCTGTGCTGATTATGCTGCTGTCATGGATGAATCTGGATACCAGCTGCAGGCTTGCCCAAACAGTTAACCAACAGTCATGTGATGGTACATATGTGTGCCCTGATAATCCGTGGGGCCTGTGAGACATGGATTCTGCAATTGCAGCCATGAGGGGAGCATCGAACCCTGAAGCTCATCTATCTGGACAGATAGCCTCCATGTGGTCAGTGCACTTTGCTGCTGGGAGGGAGGTTCTTTATTTCTGGGGAGAGTTCAACTCATTGGAAAGCTGAAAACCCAGATGGCAGGCAAGTCCTTGGAGGGTGGCATATCAGCTATTGTCTGTTGGGGAAAAACCTGGAGAAAAGGGGGACCAGTAAGGCAAGTCAAGGTATTCTGGGGAAGAAAAGGGAAAGAAGATCCAATCTTCCTATACCATTTTGCCATTTTGTATTGTACTATGAGAATAAAAATTTTCCTCACAAGAACAATTAACTGCATCATTTTGAGTGCTGCCCAAATTGGGACCACGGTATACCTAGCAAGAAGATACCAAAGTTTATTGTCCAGGTAACATATACCAGATATGTATGTAAAGGACACTTTTCACGTTATAGCCCCCACTTAGGTGCCTATTTGGGTACCTTAAATATCACAAAACTGGTAAAAATTGAAAGTTTGGAGCTGTCAGTGAACTTCCATTTCTCTTGAGTACAAGTGCTATATCTGATTTAAATCTGCTTTATGGAGCCAAATGGATAAAACAATGCCTTGAAATGCTGACTCTGAACTTCTAATTGGATCTAACACATAATCTAACATGAAACATATGATAAGCAGGTATCCTTACCATTGTCATGTGACCACCTTCTTGTCGAAAAATTCTAGCAGTCCGTGTTACATGATGTATGACTTCTTTAAAAAACACTATGGAAGTATTCTAAAGAAATAAAGGGTATAAATTTCAAACATTTCCAATATGAAATACCTATATGGGAAAGAAGTACTGTTGTTTCAAAACAATAGGGATTCAATGCATTGCTCAGAAAACTTATTCAGAGTTTAAATGATTTTTTTAGACTACCATCATTGATATGCTTTCATGGTATGATTTGTGCAGCATATTCTTAAAAGAACTTCAGCAGCAGGTAGATACTACTGTCTTAATCTGTTGGGCATTTAAATTTTCATATGCATAAGATTATATAATCTCTCATAAATTGTTTCATAATGTAGACAATGATTTCAAGCTATACAAAGTGTTTTAGAATTCTACCTCTGTTATATGTCAACTAGATCGAGTGTGGCGGAAGACTCGCGACGAAGCTACGAGAACATCTTATCGCACGCTTATGAGGGCGTATGAGATGGCGGTGAAAGTGGCAAAACGTGAATTTTTTGCCACGGAAATCGCGTCTGCAAGCTCTCGCCCGGCCCAATTATTTAGGGTAGTTAGATCCCTTACCGCCCTTGAGGGGCGCCAAAATAATAGCAAATTGGAACTCGGCCGTGAGGCATTTGCGAGCTATTTTGCGGACAAAATCTCGTCTCTCCGCCACGATCTTCCCGCCACAGTTAATACAGTAAATGAACTGGAGGCCTGTTGGCCGCCTTTGGAGGTGACGTTTGATGGCTTCAGACGGCTCTCTTTATCCGAAGTGGACAAGTTGCTAGGCTCAGTTAGGGCGACCACTTGCCCCCTTGACCCCTGTCCATCATGGCTCCTCAAAGGAGGCGGCCAGAAGATAGGAGGCCAGCTCAGGGACATTATCAACCTCTCCCTGGAGTCCGGGGAGTTTCCTGAGCAGCTGAAGGGGGCAGTGGTTCACCCTCTCCTGAAGAAATCTACGCTGGATCCGCGGGACCCTGCCAACTATCGCCCAGTGTCGCACTTGGCGTTCCTGGGCAAGATGGTTGAAAGGGCCGCGGCAGACCAGCTCCTGGCATTCTTGGAAGAAACTTCGGCATTCAATCCATATCAGTCTGGCTTTTGACCTGGCCACAGGGTGGAGATGGTGCTGGTCGCCCTGTTGGATGACCTCCGTTGCCAGCTGGATAAGGGCGGGTCGGCAGTGCTGGTTCTTCTGGACCTGTCGGCCGCTTTTGACATCGTGGACCACGAGCTGTTGGTCCACCACCTTGCCGGCACGGGGATACGGGGCACAGCGTTACGCTGGATACGCTCCTTTCTCCAGGACCGGACCCAGAGGGTTGCAGTGGGAGATGAGTTCTCGCGTTCCTATAGACTCCCTTGTGGGGTCCCTCAGGGTGCGGTCCTCTCCCCCACATTATTCAACATCTTTATGCGCCCTCTGGCCCAGCTGGTACGGAGTTTTGGGTTGCCACCAGTACGCTGATGACACCCAGCTCTATCTCCTCATGGACGGCCACCCGGACTCCCCCCCGGAACCATTCGCCAGATGTTTGGAAGCAGTGACAGAATGGTTCGAGCAGAGTTGCCTGAAACTCAACCCCTCCAAGACGGAGGTCCTGTGGCTGGGACGTAGGGGGCAGGACCAGGAAGCGCGCTTACCCACCCTGGCAGGGACGCAACTCACCATCACGTCCCAGGCCAGGAACTTGGGTGTGGCCATTGATGCCTCCCTGACTTTGGAGGCGCAGGTCAAAAAAGTAGCGGGCCAGGCGTTTTTCCACCTTCGCCAGGCCCGACTATTAGCACCCTATCTGTCCCCCGAACACTTAGCCACAGTGATCCATGCAACGGTCACCTCCAGAATAGATTTCTGTAACTCGCTCTACGCGGGCCTTCCCTTGTCCTTGATCCAGAAACTTCAGCTAGTGCAAAACGCAGCTGCTAGGGTCCTTACTGGCACATCTTGGAGGGCCCACATCCAGCCAGTGCTGAGGCAGCTGCACTGGTTGCCAATTGCTGCCCGGATCCGGTTCAAGGTTCTGGTTCTAACCTTCAAGGCTTTACGCGAGTTGGGACCCACATACCTGAGGGACCGCCTATCGCCCTATGCCCCTCGCAGGGCCTTGCGCTCTGCGGGTGAAAACCTGTTGGTCATTCCCGGCCCTAGGGAAGCACGCCTGGCCTCGACCAGGGCCAGGGCCTTTTCGGTCCTGGCCCCGACCTGGTGGAATGAGCTCCCGGGAGAGCTGCGGGCCCTGCGGGATCTTTCAACATTCCGCAGGGCCTGCAAGACGGAGCTCTTCTGCCAGGTTTATGGTTGAGGCCGGGCCTGATAATAGATCTATGCCTCCCCCGGGGACTCGGGTTCTGGACCCGAAGCAAAACATCATCAGGACCTCCTCTCCATCCGCTAGTAGTGGGAGGGAGGGGGGGGAGTTGAGCTGCCATTCTTGCCATGCCGGCAATATTGGCAATGTTATTATTGTTTTATGGGGTTTTAATGGGGAATTGCGATATTGTTACCCGCCACGAGCCGCAAGGGAGTGGCGGGCTATAAATCTAATAATAATAATAATAATAATAATAGATCTAAAGCCCATTTCACTTTGGAATGAAATGGGCGCTAGATGGGCTGGGAGCAGGCCCACCCGCCACCCGAGGCTCTCTGGAGCCTTCTCCCGGCCGCCGGAGCGGCCTCGCCGCGTCT
Organism: Paroedura picta; assembly: GCF_049243985.1. Taxonomy (NCBI): domain Eukaryota; kingdom Metazoa; phylum Chordata; class Lepidosauria; order Squamata; family Gekkonidae; genus Paroedura; species Paroedura picta. Next base: position 61,807,394 of record NC_135369.1, on the reverse strand, counting down.
ACGACGTGGCGAGGCTGCTCCGGCGGCCGGGAGAAGGCAGCAAGGCCCACCCACCCCCCGAAGCTCTCTGGAGACTTCTCCCGGCCGCCGGAGCAGCCTCGCTGCGTCGTAGATGCGGCGAGGCCGCTCCGGTGGCCGGGAGAAGGCGGCAAGGCCCCCCCGCCCCCCGAGGCTCTCTCGAGCCTTTTCCCGGCTATGCTGTTATTTAAAGAAATCTGTTTTTTTTGGGGGGGGGGGGCATATATAGTATATAAGCTTGCAGAAGAGGAAAGGAAGAAGTCTTTGGGAACTGCAATGTCCAAGTTGGCAATCCATAAAATAGCTAGATATTACAGGACAAAGGCATTTTTAAGCCATTGTACTCACAGGAAAAGGAATTATATATCACTGTGGTACTTCTTCCTCCCTGCAGCCACACCAGCCATTGCTTGTATCCAAAAAGAGTAGATAAGGGGTGTCCAATTTAACCGGGAACTCCAGGTCCACTGGCCATCATTTCATGGCCTCATCTACTTGGAGTTTCAATTCCATTTCACAACCACAGTATACCTCCATGCCTTCAGTTTCAGTACACCAACTGATACTTCAGTCTCAGTGTCAGATATTGTTCTGTCCAGCCAGGCAGCTTTTAGCTAGAGTGCTGAGAAACAGGAGATATTCTTCCCTGTCGCTTTAAGAGATAGGATACTGGGGGCCATTCCGCACTCATCCAAAATAGCACAATGGTTACAAATTGAAATCACTACTGTTTTGCTGTTATGCACAACGTCGTTGACAATCTGCAACACTCCTGAAACCGATCCGCAAAAAGCGCTTCGTTGTAGCGCTTTCAGGGAAATCCCAAAAAGTGGATTCACCCTCCGGAAAGCGCTACACTCTTGCAACCAATCTGCAACACTAGCGGGAAAGTTCTGTGCATTACCATTGTTGCGGTTTCTGCAAAGTCCCTCCCCCTAGCTCTCTCCTCTGATCTTCCGGCGAAGATCACTGTATTTTCGGCCGAAAATCGCGCCCGTGCCGGGGGGGGGTTTAATTTTTTTTCACTCGGGGGGAGCGTGGCAACAATGAAACGGCAGCTCAAACACCACCTGCTACCTAGATGGGTCTCTCCGTTGCAACGAATCAATGCAGATTCGTTGCAACGTGTTTTTTTTTTAACTTCCTTAAAGGGAAAGGGGCTTTTGGGGATCATGATAACGGCCGCCCATTGGCTGCTTGACGGCCAGGGGCGGGACGAGCTCGGCAATATCGCTTCCTGGCTAGCGATTTTTGCTGAGACTGGAAACCTGTGGGAAACGATAGAAACGCAACTGGATTCCACTACAAAGCCAGGTATGCATAACGACGAATTCCACAATTTAAAATGGCGTTTTTTCGTCCCGCAACCAATTGGCCACATAGATCCTGGTGCGGAATGGCCCTGGGAATTGTAGTAAGCTAGCTCTTTCCTGTGTTCCCCAAAGGTGATTGGAAGTTAAGCACAATTTCCTGGCAAACAGCCAATGCAGGAAAATGCCCCTTCCCCTTTCTTTCCAAACTCTTTGTTAGTCTTCAGCCATACATAGCAGGTGGACAGTTCATTCTTTTTTGCCAACCCGAACTTGTAAAGAATCCCTTAGAAGAACTCTTTTTCCCTTAGAAGAACTCTTGTAACCATTTAAGTCCGCTACTGAGATACCTAATTAAAGTGATCTAAATATGTTTGGCTTGCGTTGAAACACTCTGCCAGCAACTCTCCTGCCATTTGAGCTGTGGGACAGAATAGATATAATCTCAGAATGTAGGGATATATGAGCACTGGAGGCATTACTAGGCACTTTGTACCATAGCTTTCTTTTGTGGGGCGTGAACATGAACAAGATATTTCAATGATTCATGGTAGCTTGCAGCATGTTAGCTTGATCTAACACCCAGAAATCTTTACCCAGGAGAGCCTCTATAAATTGAACAGAGCTCATATGTTTGACTTTATTAAGACTTTATTGGACTCATGAATTTGCTTCAGCTTTCAGTAGTTTGGTGGTGGAACCTAGAAAACTTTATGCAGACCTTATTGAAGCAACAAGGGGGGCAGACTCCTTGATTACCTCTACGGTTTCCTTTTAAATCTGCCTAGTGCAAAGAAGGTATGTCTAGCCATGGATCTATCATGGATTACCGTTCATGGTTGGAGGAACAGAACCTGGAACTTGGAAAGTTGGAATTGGGAGTGGGGGCTGTGATTCTATTCCTGTTAATTTCTTTGTGCTCTTTATGCCTGGAAATGATAAATAATATTCTGGAAGCTGTTGCAACAAAGCTGTGGCATTGTTTTGTGGCAAACAGTTTGGTCCTTCATTCTTCATACTCCCCAGCACAAACGACATATTCAAAATATACATTTGTATATGAAAATGGTATAACAGCCTTTATAAAAACTGCTCATTGCATATTGACTGCACATGTCCATGCTTTTAATCAAATAATTAAAATCTTTGAATTCACAAAATTAATTGGTACCCTTCAAAATTTAGACCTTTGCTGACTTTACCTCAGAATAAATTTTCTGCATTTTATTGTAGTGTTCTTCCAATACCAAAAGAAGTCGCTTATGATTAGTAACATGTTTATAGATCCTGTTTTCCACAGGCGTGTTTGAATCTAGAAAATCCACAAATATGGGCGAATTCTCCATCAATTTCTCCTTTGACCAAAGTATCTGTAGACATTACACCACAAAATAACCTTGTTATTTATATAGTAAAAAGAAACAGTAGATACGAATGATTTTCTATGTGATAATTGTATCTTTTAGTAATCTTGCCCTGACATTTCATACTTTTCAGTATACCTCATATGACTTGTAGACCTTGTAGACAATTGTGAAGATAACCTCATTCATACTCAGATGAGCTATTGTGCAAACATATCACTCTGAATGACAGAAGCAATTACTTCTCCACAGGCAAATCACACACATAGATTTTACATATGTGTACTATTATATTTATTCAAGAACTAGAAAATAAGCCCACTGTACTCAAAATACAGCGGGTGCTAGCGGTTCGTCTTGGCCCCCCCCCCACGGCGCGGCCTACCTGGAGGAAATGTAGGTGATGGAGCAGGAGGCGAGGCCGCTGTAAATGGGCTGGTTCTTTGGCGAGGGGGGCGCGGTCTGTGTGTGGGTGGGGCGGGTGCGGTGGGTGCTGGTGGCTCTCCTGCCGCTGCCACCACCACCGCCGCCTCTGCTGCCACCGCCGGCTCAGCCGCCATGTCCTCCTGCCGCTGCCATGTCCTCCGTGTGCATGCGGAGGGGGGGCAGGTGTTCTGAAGGCGGCCGCAGTTGGAGCCAGCGCCACGGCTGCCGCGGGTGGCCCGTTCTGCGTGTGTGGGGGGAGGCAGCAATCTGCTGTCGGGAAGGCGAGGCAGGTAATGGCAGTGGGTGGTCGAATGTGCAGGAACTGGAAGGGGGGCAGATCGGGAGGCGCTGGTCCTTTGCCGCTGGACTGACAATTGGAGGACCCAATCGGCAGGCCCTTTGCGCCTGCCGATTGACCCCTTTGATTGTCAGTCCGGGGGAAGGTGCCTATTGGCACCCTTCCTCATCCCGGACAGGGCCCGCACTCGGGGCCCTTACTGCTTTATTTAATACGCTCCGCTAGGAGTGGTTAAAGATGTTGGTTCTGTTCTCTTGATTAATGAATGCCTTTGTCAGAGAATTTGCAGTAATTTAAAACAATGGAACAAAAATAACATTGTAGAGAACTCCTGGGCTCTTCTAAAGTTTTACTTGCACCAAAGAGAAGCTATTTCATTTATATTTCCAAGTAAATTAGTTTTCAGTTGATGTAGCCAAAAGGAGAGGTTTCCAAGACCAGAAACATAAAAGGCCTGTCCTTTGTCAAGCCAAGGTCATATAGCAAAAATTAACAATTGGAATTAGGAAAACCACCCTGAGATAATGGCAAAACTACTTCCCCCCTTCAACCCCCCTGCAGTAATTCCACTGTGAATTAGGTACCCACATGCTTGGGAACAGAATTCTGAGTAATGTGGCCTTTGCTGGTGGTCTGAACCCACTAAACCTGTGAAAAATTGTAACATCTACAAACAGGGATTAGAAAACTGTGGGATTTAAAAACAAAGTAATGGTGAACATTTCAGAGCTCAGTGGAACAAGATATCCATTTCTTCAGATCCATGAATATAGGTACAAACTGAAGAAATATGGCTAAGGACTTTCCTGCATAAAAGCCAGTTTGGTGTAGTGTTTAGGAGTGCAGATTTCTAATCTGGCAGTCCTGGTTTGTTTCTGCATTCCCCCACATGCAGCCAGCTGCGTGACCTTGGGCTTGCCACAGCGATGATAAAGCTGTTCTGATCGAGCAGTGATTCCAGGGCTCTCTCAGCCTCACCCACCTCACAGGGTGTCGATTGTGGGAAGAGGAAAGGGAAGACGATTGTAAGCTGCTTTCAGCCTCCTTAGGGTAGAGAAAAGCTCTTCTTCTTCTTCTAAAGGTCACATGATGGGGGAGGGGTTAGCACTTCTCTCTCAGTTCCCCTGCCATGCTGCTCAGTCTAACATGTTGACAAACCCACAGCAGGGACAGAAGACCATTCTATGAGCCAGGAGATTATGGGGATACAGCTGCATGAGCCATTTCAGGGGCCCAAAATGTTAATGTCTACAATGCATAACTTAGCTTAGTATTTTAACTGAAACAAGAATACCAATATTTATCAACTTCCTAACGTGTTTTATAATTGAGAGACACTCAAAGTAAATTTATAAAGCATTTGTTTCAAAAGCCTAATAAACAATTTCTTAAAAACTACATAATAAAATCTCTTACTTTAAAATAGTTATGGATCTCATTAGAAATAAACTGATAAAAAATCTCTCGTTCTGTTGGTTCAATGAGACGATCATGGAAAACCCGGGCTGATTCATGCACAAGGAGTAGTGCTGTGGATTCTTTTGAGGCTATGACAGACCTATGGGCTTGCAGCAAACCTCGGAGTACCTGTTAACAATGTCAAACAAAGCTGTAAATTTTAGATCAAAAGTACATCCATAAGAACATCTTTCTTTATCACATTGCAGGTGACCTTCTGCAGTAAGATTCAGAATATTCAGCAGGATGAACAGAAAAATATAGAGTAAGAAATCTAGAATACAACCATTAAATACACAGAACTGCCATGATTTATAGGGAGCAAGATGCATAAACCATTGATAGATCAATAGGATTAGTGTGATTTATACGCTAACACTTTGCAGGAAAGACAGCACATATGTTTCTTATACAAATTATGCATAAATAAATTAGACAAACATCTCAATCAATTGTGTTTCTTATCTCAGAACACAGCTCTCTTTTTGGCCCTACCCAACTAACCCTCTTTTCCTAACTGAATTTCACAGCTGTGCAAAGGGAAAGGCAAGTGAGGTATTTGCCTCAGGTGTACAATGCTAAGGGATGCAGAAAAAGTATATGATGACTAAAATAAGCATTGTGTTATTATTATTGTTACTTATGTATTTACCTTTTTTTTCAAAATAGCTACGGTGAAAGGTAGGGAATGCAATTTTATATTCTTGTTTCAGGTACAAAATTATGTTATGGTTTTAATAATTCCCAGTAGCCCAAACATGCTGTGTCAAAGCCTAAATTATGATATTATAGCGGCTCTCATGTTCAATTATGTTATACTTGCAAAAGTGGTAGTATAGGTTAAAGAACTCCACCCTTGTGACACTTTGCCCCATTCTAACAAATAAATTCCACTTTTGTTACAGCTTTGCTATTTGTCTTTCTTGACTAGCACCATACTTTAACCATTAACTAAAATATAAAACATGTATGTGATAAATCTATACATCTTCTCAGTTTAACAAACCTTAAAAAGGTCTTGCAGGTTAAACGTATAATGGCATTTGGTTGGAGTTGGAAGCATTGTACAAGACATTTTGTAGTACAGAGCAATAGAGGAGCATGTTAAAAGATCGGTGCACTTCTGAACCTCTATCGAGAATCTGTTGTTATAAAAGTATATTCCCAGACGTACCTACAAAAAACAAAATATATAACTTTAAGCCATTTCCCACAAGGCCTTTCTCCTCCACTCCAGGCTAAAGGCGTTCCCAGGCACCCGGGCAGCACGGCCAGGTGGCTGGGAACGTCTCTCTTCCCCCCCCCCCAGGTCCCGGCTTCTGGGCGGCGAAAGGAGCAGGCCTGCTCCTTTTGCCACGCAGAAGCCTTTTGCGCACCCTTCCTCCCAATGTCCCGGCTTCACTGCCGGGTGGCGAAGGCTCTTCCCCCGGCCCCCTCACCTCTCGAACTGGCTTCGTGGCTCCTGATTGGCCCCTGCGAGTTTTTATCACGGACTCACCCCGCCCCTTTCTCCTCCCACATTGCCCTTAGCTTTTTATTCCTGTGGAGCGGTTTACAGATGGGAAACAGGACTATGCTTTTCAGTCTCCTTAGGAGGAACTAAAGCATCTATACTATAAAGAGGATATTATATTTTTCTTCCTAAAGGCCATCCTCCAGACTCCTTATTTCCTACTGGGGCCATCTTAAACTCTTGTACCTTATTCCTAAACTCTTAAAGGTTAAAAAAAATCACTTTGCAGATCAATCTTCAAGAAATGTTAGGGCAATTAGCTTTTACTCCCTATTACGCAAACCACCTCCAAATATCTCTTGCCTGGCAGCCAGAGGAGGAGGAGGAGAAGATGAAGAAGAGTTAGTTTTTATATGCCACTTTCCTCTCCCCACAACAGACACCATGTGAGGTAGGTGAGGCTGAGAGAGCCCTGATATTACTGCTTGGTCAGAACAGCTTTATCACTGCTGTGTCGAACCCAAGGTCACCCAACTGGTTGCATGTGGGGGGAGTACAGATTCAAATCCGGCTTGCCAGATTAGAAGTCCATGCTCCTAACCACTACAACGAGCTGGCTCTCCTGTCTACATTACATGCATGCCATATGATAAATAAATAATTAAATCCTTCAATCAATCCCTATTTGGGATTCCTCAAGGGAATGAGATGAGCAAAGACCTGACACAGAAGCATGGTGTTGCCTTTAGCCGCAAGAAGTTGCTACCATCCAGCCGAAAGGTATGCTTATTTCTGATGAGGTGAACTGGATTTCACCTGGGAGAGGTTTGGGGACTTTCCCATTATCAAGGACAGGCTCTCCTTCTGAATTTTCAAGGTGATGTTACTTGTTGGGTTAATTGGAGGCAGCCTGGTTATTACAGGGTAGAACTCTTAAAAGGGAGTTCAGACAGCCAAGAAGGGAGGGAAATGGAATGGTCTCTGACAACTAAGACACTAATCAGAAGAACAGTCTACAGAGGGTATATGGGAGTGGTTGAAAAACTGTTCCCTCAATTTGCTCTGGCCACAATGAGGCTGACTCTCCCACTGCAGCAGAACACTGAAGGGTGCTGCAGTGCCAAAGGGACTGGCTCGTCAACACCTCACAGAACTACATTAGCAGTCTCTGGAAAACTTAGCTGTCTGTGCTGGTATAGGGAATAGTGACATTAAAGAGGCAGCAATGCTTATTCACTAATGTCACAAATTTTGATCTATTAAATAATACAGCTAAACAATTGTGATAAATAAATAGCCCCTAAAACAGAATACTATAAACTGAAACATTTAATTGTATGTATATTTTTGAAAATTTTGATAGAATTTTATTTACAACAATTCCCAAGTTATAATATATATATATATCACCTGGAAAATGCGCTGCAAAGATTGTAAGGAAGTTGCAGGCAAAGCTAACATGCAAAAATGTGTCAAAAGGCGAGTGCTAATCTGTTTTCTTCCTTCACCTGAAGCTGTACAAGATGCTACCAAGGACATATCCTGGACATGCTGTGAGGAATATGAAAAAAGATAATTTTTTTAAACAATGGAAAGCTATTTTAAGTGTCATTTTACTAGATAAAGATAATATACTGGCAGTATATTGATGCATTATACAGAATCAGCCTATTTTCCCACATTTGAAAACTCAAGCTTTCACATTCATATACTATATAAAGTGTTATAAAAATTGGCAGTAATGAAGATATAAAGGTAAAGGTAGTCCCTGTGCAAGCACCGAGTCATGTCTGACCCTTGGGGTGATGCCCTCTAGTGTTTTCTTGGCAGACTCAATACGGGGTGGTTTGCCGTTTCCTTCCCCAATCATTACTGTTTTACCCCCCAGCAAACTGGGTACTCATTTTACCAACCTCGGAAGGATGGAAGGCTGAGCCAACCTTGGGCTAGCTGCTGGGATCGAACTCCCAGCCTCATGGTCAGAGCTTCAGACAGCATGTTGGCTGGCTGCCTTACCACCCTGCGCCACAAGAGGCTCTAATGAAGATATACAAGTACTAAAAACTGGCAACAATCCCTAAATATGCATATAACACATTTAGTATAAGTACTTATGACTGCTGAACATAGTATCATTAATATTTAATTATAACAAATTATACAAAATATTAGAAATAATGAAGAATCAATACCTTCCATACAAGCTGATGGGTATCATAAAATCCTCCCAAATCCAGAAACTGTCGGATGAGCTCAAGTGGTGGCTGGGCCCCATACTCTTCTGGTATTGGCACATTCAGATCATCAATGAATACTAACACCTTTGAATAAGAATATTACCAGCCAATATGAAGTTTACTGACATAGCATTTTTAAAAAGTACTGGATATACACCTATCACCTGCAGTCTGTACCGTAGAGCAGTGGTCCCCAACCTTTTTATCACCGGGGACCATTCAAAGCTTGACCATTTTATTGAGGCCCGGGGGGGGTAGTCTTTTGCCGAGGGGTGTCGCCACTGCCTGAGCCCCTGCTCCACTTTCTTTTCTGTCGGCGCCTCTGACTTCACGCCACCTGCTGGGGGGCGTTGCCAGCAACAGCTGCGCAGTGCCATACCAAGGGGGAGCCTCAGCCATGGTGGCTGCCATAGAGCACAAAAGGTGAGCCGGTGGCAGAGTGGCAGGGCAGCCCCCGAGATAATGGCTGGGGAGGAGGACGAGGAGGAACCGCGGCCCGGTATTGACTGATCCACGGACCTGTACCGGGGGTTGGGGTCCACTGCTGTAGAGGAAGGGAAAGGTGTTTGTAAGCTGCTTTGAAGTGAGGTATAAAAACTAACTCTTCTTTTTCTAGGTTTCTGCCTTGCACACCACTTCTAAGGATGGGAAGGCCCTGTAGACCACAAAAGTTGCAGCTCCCAAAACAAATGATTTGCAGTCCTTATTGGGGGTGCAATTCCCTTTGAGTGGGTGAATTAGAGGTTGGTTTTCCTTAGGATCTAAACACCTAAAGAGATTCAACTTCTAATCAACTTACTCAAGGTGGATATGGAAACACTAGCTCCTGAGGAATAATAATAATAATAATAATAATAATAATAATAATAATAATAATAATAATAATAATAATAATAATAATTTATGTTTAACCCACCCTTCTGAAATTCTCAGAGCAGATGACAACAGTAAAATCCACATACAAGTTTAAATATTTAAAACAATTACAATATACAAATGACCCCTTCTCAAATTTCCAGAAAGGGGAGTCCTCTAGCAGGGAGTCAATCTTATGACTTCTCCATATAGTGAGACCAGCTGTTTTGGTGGATGTTTTTGTGGGCCTTGACCATAAGTCCAGTGGAACAGTTTAATCTTACAGGCCCTGTGGAACTGATTAAAGTCTTGCAGGGCCCTGATCTCTCCCAGGAACTCACTCCACCAGGCTGGAGCCAGGGCCAATTTCTCCTCCTTTAGGCCAGGGATCCTGAGCAGATGTTGATATGTAAATCATAAAATTCTTGGGGAATTATAAGTGAAGAAGGATGTCTAAAGAACACAAACAATCAAATGATTGAGTGCTATGCACATAAAAACCTAGGGCCCTTCTAACATCCAAGGAATGTCATTCCCTTTTCTGGGGATTTTTGGGATTGGGGCAAGAGGAGAGCAGAATTAATATAGGAGTTCACTTTGGGAATAAATAATGGATCTATGCACATCATTAATATGGAAAACACAAAGATCATTGTCAACAGATAGTCAGAAAATCTAGGAGCTGATGATACACCATTTATTTGTATATCATGCAGTTTGCGTTTGTAATATATTGCATCATAGTGGCCTTCAATAAGCCATGCAATTTATATCAGTGCCACCTTAGTGTCTGTGTTTGTTTGTTGGCAGTCACATACCCACTGGGGTGATATGATTCTGTAGTAGAAGAACCCTCTTGCTTAATAAGATCTTATTAACACAATGCACACAGCCTTTTCCATAAACCTTATTAATCTGATTAGTGTGCTCAGTAGTGGTAATTAGGAAATGAGGTGCATGTGGCAGGATTCTGCCCCCAGAGTATTCCTGTCATAGCAAACACAGTAATAAAATGAGAAGTTGGATTAGGTTGGCACCTTTATAAATATCAGTTAAGTGTTAAGAAATTGTTCTGTGGTGCATTATTATTTTTTTAGTATCATTGCAGGAAAGCAGGATGGGGACAAATCCCAGAATTTGCTGACTCTGTCTATTGCTGGATCTTTCTACCACTGATTGCCCCACCAGCTCCAAGGGGTACTAGTTGCCTGCAAAGACATCACAATGATGAACCAAAAGTTTGTGATTTATTTCCGTGTACATTCATCACCATCCATTATTATAGCTTGTCTCCCATTTCTTACCTGTTTTGATCGTGGAGCACCAAGGATGTCTTTACTTTTCGTTACTAGTTTCTGAAGAATCAAAGCATGTGTTTGGGCAGCACTGGTGTGGGCACTAAATTGTATTGTGGTAACTACAGCATCTTTTGTATGTTCTGGATATGGGTTATCTGGATCAGGAATCCCTTTTGGTGAATTCACATCTGAATCTTAGATAAAATTAATAGTGCAATCAATAAATGTCTCTCTCAGCACTGTAATGGATTTCACTACTGCTATTACCTCTGCTAGTTTTAGTTTATTTCCTAATGACAACTATGATTTAAAATGTTTCTCTTTTGCCTACTAAATTCAGTATACTGTACTGTCCCAAGACAGGAAGAAGAATTAGGTTTACTACCTTTCTACTCCATCATTTAACAACTACTTCACATGCTGAAATTAATATATATGAAACTTATCTTCTTAACTACTATGTGTCAGGCACTGAAAATTCAAGGATTAAAAAGGTTATAACAGGCACTATAAACCTAGGAACAATAGCATCCAGTGTGAGCAGACATGCATGAAACATTTTAATGATTTCATTTAAATATTGTAATGGTTCTAAGAAGTGATATGCTCAAAGCTAAGAAAACCTAGAAATGTATCTGTAGTCTTTGTTAAGATTTATAGAATACATAAGCCCTCTTCAAGCATAATGAACATGGGTGGTGGAGGAAGCAGGATTGCAACAGCCATTTTTTGCTTCCAGCCTACACATATTGACTGAATGTATAAAATTTTAAGGAACAATTTAAGGTTGCCAGGCTGGGACCAGGACAGGGGGAGACCCAGAACTGCAACACAGCAATATCATCTGTGAAACATCTTTGAATAGTTTTGCTCAACTATTGAGATATTCCCAGCATTGCTAGCAGTGAGCTGATGTCACTTCATGGGTTATGGCAGCTAACTGGAAGGCTGTTGGCATCCCTTTCATTTTTAATGTCATTTTTACCTAGGTCTGTTTAAATACCTTCCCCTACATTCCTTTCCCCTCCCAGCACAGAGTCTCAGCTGTTTGTCAGGCTGTGCATGGGAGGTGGGCTGGTGTTGGAGGCATTGAAATGCCCAAAACAACTGATATACTGAGAGAGGCTTATATCAATAATGGGATCTGGGTGATCAGGGAATACACAAATCAATTCAGTCTGAATCAAAACAGTACCACATTTCTTCTTGGCGCACATCACTAGGGCTGGCATCCATTTTTTTTAATGTTCACTGCCCAACCCCACCCTTTTTGGGTAGATTTTGGGTGGTAATCCATGAGGTGGAAAAAAATGTTTAGATTCCAAGCAAGAGGCTATCATGTGAATTTATTCCACAATGGACAAAAGAAAGTACAGGAAAAACTAGTTCAGGAAAGAACAGAAAAAATGGGAAGAGACTAGGACAGCATGGGGATGTTAACAAAATTGTCTGGAAACAAGAAAAAGTGGTAACACCAGAGAATGAAAAATGGAACAATCTGGAAAATGTATAAGATTAGGTAAACCCACGTACTTGAGAGACCGCCTTGTGCCCTATGTCCCAGGCAGGGCTTTACGTTCAGCTGACACCAACCTACTGACCATCCCTGGCCCAAGGGAGGCTTGTCTGGCCTCGACCAAAGCTTAGGGCCTTTTTGGTCCTGGCCCCTACCTGGTGGAATGAGCTCCCGGTGAAGCTATGGGCTCTCAGAGAGCTTTCTGCTTTATGGAGGGCCTAAAAAATGGAGCTCTTCCACCAGGTCTATGGTCGGGGTCAGTACTAGAGCCACTGTTATGGGTCCCCTCCTGGTTGGAGCAATTTACATCTGCTTCAAACATCTGGCCCCCTGTTGCCTCTGAAGCTATGTAAAGGATATGATTTTTCGCCATCTTGAATTTTGAATTTTGTAATGTTGGGGTTTTGTAGTGGGGGGTTACATGGTTTTATCCATTTTATTGTATGTTAAATTTTCTTGAATTTGTATGTAACCTGCCAGGAGCCAGTTCCAGGAGTGGCAGGCTAAAAAATCAAATAAATAAATAATAAATAAATCAGCTGATTCAAGGGGGGTGGCAGGTTACAGTGGATGAGCGATAGGGTTGTGAGTGTCCTGCATAGTGCAGGGGGTTGGACGAGATGATCCATGAGGTCCCTTCCAACTCTATTATTCTATGATTCTATTATTCTAGGTTTTAAGCTGCTAGCAGATTGCTATATAAAATGGGAAGCTCAGCATTCAAAATATGCTCAACAAAATATGAGTTTTCTTTTGGATGGAGGCCACAAGCAGAAACCCTGATCAGAATCTTCCATGGCACATTTTACAGAGAAGATGAAAATAAGCATGGCAGAATGTTCTTGCTGTGGCCTGCATACCCTGTTCATCCTGCTCTCCTGGGATCTCCCCACACCTGGAAGGACTTCTCTCTCTCTCTCTCTCTCTCTCTCTCTCTCTCTCTCTCTCTCTCTCTCTCTCTCTCTCTCTCTCTCTCTCTCTCTCTCTCTCTTTCTCTCGCTCTCTCTCTCCAACCACCACCATATGACCTTTGTAGGAACTGCCCACAAGAAGGGTCAGGACCCCCAGCTTCTCTTCCAAGTTTTGAGGCTTTGCCTTCTGCTATCTAGTGCCACTTACTACCTTCTCCACTAAGAGAGTAGCTACTGGCTAACTGACTGACCTTCCCTTCTTCCTGGTGCTCCTTTTAAAATTGTGTGTCCAATATACAAAATGGGTTCCTGACCTGGTTCATGTGGGTTCCTGACCTGGTTCACAGTTATACATCCAAGCGGGGATTCATCTATAAAAAGTTATCAATTTCTACAGTTGACTGTAAAGGGGTATACGGGAGATTTATCACATTTATCAAATGGTAGATGAACCCACAAGAGGTTCAGCCATACTGGACTTAATACTGACCAACAGGCAAGAGTTGGTGGATGAGGTGAAGGAGGTGGGGACCCTAGGGGGAAGTGACCATGTCCTCATAGAATTCCTTTTGAGATGGGGAGCCAAGGAAGCTTGTAGCCAGACACGGATGTTGGATTTTCATAGGGCAAACTTTAATAAACTCAGAGACATGATGAGTGTCATACCATGGACAAGAATGCTGGAAGGGATGGGAGCATGTGAAGGGTGGGTAATACTCAAACAAGAGCTATTGCATGCTCAATCAATGACTATACCAGAAAGACGAAAACACTGCAGGAGCTCTAAGAAGCCTATTTGGATGAACAGAGAACTTCAAGAGGAACTAAGAAAGAAAAGGAAAATGTTCAGGAAATGGAGGGAAGGACAGAGCTCTAAAGAAGAGTACCTACAGGTTACTAGGCACTGTAGATCATTCATCAGAAAGGCCAAAGCTGAGAGTGACCTAAGACTGGCCAGGGAAGCCCATTGTAACAAGAAAAGATTTTTCAGTTATGTGAGGAGCAAACATAAAGTAAAGGAGGCAATAGGCCCACTGTTGGGTGCGGATGGACAAACTCTAACGGAAGATGCAGAGAAAGCAGAAAGGCTTAGTGCCTATTTTACATCTGTTTTTTTCCACAGGTCAAAGTGTTTAGGCACATCTAGAGATGGCCGTAACCAAAGGATAGTGTCTGGGTGGCAGGTTAACATGGATAGAGAGGTTGTCGAGAGGCATTTAGCTGCACTGGATGAGTTCATATTCACTGGTCCGGATGAAATGCACCCGAGAGTACTCAAAGAACTTTCCAGAGAACTTGCACAGCCCTTGTCCATCATCTTCGGAACCTATTTAAGGACTGGAGATGTCCCGGAGGACTGGAAGAGAGCAAACGTTATTCCGATCATCAAAAAAGGGAGGAAGGATGACCCGGGAAACTACAGACCAGTGAGTCTGACCTCTGTTGTGGGGAAGATAATGGAGCAGATATTAAAGGGAGCAATCTGCAAACATCTGGAGGACAATTTCATGATCCAAGGAAGTCAGCATGGATTTGTCTCCAACAGGTCCTGCCAGACCAATCTAGTTTCCTTTTTTGACCAAGTAACAGGTTTGCTGGATCGGGGAAATTTGGTTGATGTCATTTACTTGGATTTTAGTAAAGCTTTTGACAAGGTTCCCCATGATGTTCTGATGGATAAGTTGAAGGACTGCAATCTGGATTTGCAGATAGTTAGGTGGATAGGGAACTGGTTAGAGAACCGCACTCAAAGAGTTGTTGTCAATGGTGTTTCATCAGACTGGAGAGAGGTGAGTAGCGGGGTACCTCAGGGCTCGGTGCTCGGCCTGGTACTTTTAAACATATTTATTAATTATCTAGATGAGGGGGTGGAGGGACTACTCATCAAGTTTGCAGATGACACCAAATTGGGAGGACTGGCAAATACTCCGGAAGATAGAGACAGAGTTCAACGAGATCTGAACACAATGGAAAAATAGGCAAATGAGAACAAGATGCAATTTAATAAAGATAAGTGTAAAGTTCTGCATCTGGGTCAGAAAAATGAAAAGCATGCCTACTGGACGGGGGATACACTTCTAGGTAACACTGTATGTGAACGAGACCTTGGGGTACTTGTGGATTGTAAACTAAACATGAGCAGGCAGTGTGATGCAGCGGTAAAAAAGGCAAATGCCATCTTGGGCTGTATCAACAGAGGCATCACATCAAAATCACAAGTCATAGTCCCATTGTATACGGCACTGGTCAGACCACACCTGGAGTACTGTGTGCAGTTCTGGAGGCCTCACTTCAAGAAGGACGTAGATAAAATTGAAAGGGTACAGAGGAGAGTGACGAAGATGATCTGGGGCCAAGGGCCCAAGCCCTATGAAGATAGGTTGAGGGACTTGGGAATGTTTAGCCTGGAGAAAAGGAGGTTGAGAGGGGAAATGATAGCCCTCTTTAAGTATTGGAAAGGTTGTCACTTGGAGGAGGGCAGGATGCTGTTTCTGCTGGCTGCAGAGGAGAGGACACGCAGTAATGGGTTTAAACTTCAAGTACAATGATATAGGCTAGATATCAGGAAAAAAATTTCACAGTCAGAGTAGTTCAGCAGTGGAATAGGCTGCCTAAGGAGGTGGTGAGCTCCCCCTCACTGGCAGTCTTCAAGCAAAGGTTGGATACACACTTTTCTTGGATGCTTTAGGATGCTTAGGGCTAATCCTGCGTTGAGCAGGGGGTTGGAGTAGATGGCCTGTATGGCCCCTTCCAACTCTATGATTCTATGATGTAGAGGTTTTGGGCTTCCCTCCCATAGCATTTTTGTCAGTGGAAATAGTGCCAGATGGGGCCTATTTGCTATTATTCTGGTACTACTTGTCCATCCAGAGGCATGTGAAGCCAGAGGATAGGGTTAAAAGATGGATTTCAATTGCATATTTTGATCTTGAGTCTCATACTGACAGGATTTTAGCCTCTTGCTCCAATTTATCAGCTGTTTTGTCTTACCAATGAATTGCTTCAGGGCAAAGCTAGATTACTTTTTGTTGTTGTTCTAGCAACAAGCAGAACCACTTGGAGGGAGTGGCCTTCTGTATATTGGAAGTTCCTTGATCTGTAACATCACTACAATTTTATCTAAACCTCACTGAATGGAATTCAACATTGTTTATTTTGTTTGAATTGCTCCCACCATTTCCTCCAAGCAGAATTGAAAATGCAGGTAAAGGCTAAGTTTACAGCAGATGCATATGATTCTGAAAAAATGTCCTAATTTTATTTTAAAAAAATAGTATCTTACCTATGTCTTTCAATGAGGTCCGTGGTGTTCTCCGAGGACTATAAATCTGATCACCTCTGAAGTTACCAAAAGTCTTCATGAAGCTAGGAAGAATAAATGCAGCATAGCACAAAAAATCAGCACAGAATCAGAATAACACAGAGCTGGAAGAGACTACAAAGGGCTATCAAGTCCAGCTCCCCACCTTCCTGAGACCTTAAAAATTATATATTCCTCCTAAGAACTTGCAATGAAGACTCCATGCAGCATATTCTATCTATGAATAGCCCTCACCATCAGTAAATGCTTTCTAATATTTAAGTGGAGCCTCCTTTCCCATATTTTGAATCCATTGCTCCTAGCTGTTTCTAAAGCTACAGTAAACAAATTGGCCCCCTCTTCAGCATAACTCTACAGTATTGAAAAAGATAACAGTATAAGTATTCACCAGAACTTTATTTTCTTCCAGATTTAAAAATATACTGCTGCTTCAGTTGTATAATGAAAAGCACAGTGAGTCTTTAAAAAGCTGTGCATTGTATGTCATGAGAAATATGCAGATACCAGTTGCTGAATCATAGTTAACAAGGGAAGTCAAAATACAATGTATGAAAAAGACTGGAAAGAGAGGGAGTACTAAAATACTGCAGAAAATATATTTTACTTAGTGCTGCAAGAAGAAGTAGACTATTTTAGAACTACAACAAAGGGAAAAAAGAACCTTTCCAGTGGCTTAATTAAAGATCAAAAGTTTAAGAGTCTCTGTTATTTCTTTTATTTACACTTGGACTCTGCCAGAACAGTCTCTAGATTGTTTTCTGTTTTCAGTGCTTTCGTCAGTGGTAAAACAAGTCCAGTCTTGTAAGTCACTTGAAAATATAATTAGGCTAACGGACTTCTGCACTAGAAGAGCGTTAGCCGAATTATATTTTCAAGTGACTAACAAGATTTGACTTGTTTGCCACTGACGAAAATATATTTTAAGCACGCCTACACCAACTGAAGAAATAGCTGTTGCTTTCTGTTTTGTTGCCACTGATGTGTATTCTTTGATAACTTTTTAATGAACTGTTTTTAGTAAATGACTGGCAAGAAATGGCTGATGTTCAATTCTGAGTACCTCATATAAAAACAGAAACTACCACTATGAAGTCAAATAAAAATGAATTACCTCAATATGAATGGAATGATCATACCTTATAAAAAGTGTTGGTTCCATCCAATGACATATTAGGCCTCTGAATGGCCCTCGTTGGGGGACATGGCACAAATAGGCGGATGCAACAATAAAAAAGAAGGGTAGGACCCAGTGAAGGACCAGACATAGAGCAAGTAAAGAGACACTGGGATACCAATATGGCAAATCAAATATACAGATTTTTATGGAGTCTTCAAACTTCCATTGTTCTTTATTCTTTATATTCAACAAATCCCAACGCATTTCACACTTTGGCTTTTTCAAGTGACTTCAATTTCAGTCTTTTGAAAACCAACTTCGATATTGAGAAATAAACTCCTAACAGTGAATTCAATGTTTTGAAAACCAACTTTGATATTGAGAAATAATCTCCTAACAGTGTTCAATGTTTTGAAAACCAAGTTTGATATCTTAACACCGCCCGCGGCGACACATAATGCGGTAAGGGTTGGGGGGGAGGAGTTAGGGCAGGCGCTGTCCGGGATGAGGAAGAGTGCTGATTGGCCCCTTCCTCCGGACTGACAATGGGAGGGCCGCCCGCCCTCCTATTGGCTGCCAGCCGGCAAGGGAGCTACTGTGAGCCGCGCGCAGCACGGCTCGCGGTTGCTCTCTTGCCGGCGGCCCGATGTGTCGAGAGGCGCAAAGCACCTCTGACGCATCAGGCCCCCGGCACGCCGGTAATTGCCAGCCGCGCACAGCGCGACTGGCTGTGCCTCCCTTGCTGCGCCTCGCTGTTGCTCCCTTCCCGGCTGCCTGATGCGTCGAGAGGCGCAAAGCGCCTCCGACGCGTCAGGCTGCCGGCACGCCAGCAATTGCGAGCCACACTGCTCCCCTAGCGCCCGCTGTATTTCAGGTACAGCGGGCTTGATTACTAGTTGAGAAATAATCTCCTAACAGTGAGTAAGATTGTTTTAACAATTGCTACTCGTAGCTAAAGAAACACCTGTTAAAAGGTTATTTCTCAATATCAAAGTTGGTTTTCAAAATTTTGAAATTGAAGTCCCCTGAAAATACCAAAGTGTGAAACGCGTTGGGATTTGTTGAATATAAAGAATAAAAACCGATGGAAGTTTGAAAACTCCATAAATGTCTACTCTGTATATTTGATTTGCCATACTGGTATCCCAGTGCCTCTTTACTTACTAATAGAGTGATGGCAGTCTCCCACTGAGGGCCAATCAAAAGCTCTTCCCCCTCCCATCCTTCTCCTCCATGCCACTTCCTGGCACGTGGCATGAGGAGTATGAGCCAGCAGGAGGTAAGCCGGGGAGTTGGCTGTGCCCATGCCAGGCTCCCCAACCTCCTGGCTGTCAGGCAGCTTGGGAGGGCTGTCTAGGTACACTCTGATGCAGACACCTTGCACTCCCCACCCTCCTGGCTGCAGAAAGAGCTCAGGGGGTTGTCTGGCCACACTAGTCTGTGGGGGTCCTTCTGCCCTCCCTCTGCCTTTCTGCAAACTGTTTTTAAGATGGGTTTTCCTCCTGATAACCAATAACATACAAATGAGAGGTAGAAGGCTACTGTGGATTCTATCCAAGTACTTCTAAGATCAATATGATTTTATTTGTTAACCACCCTCTTGGACACTGCCGGCTCATGGCAGTTTACAGTAAAATCTTAAAAACCCACATGCAATATATAACAATAAAATACAAAATACACAAATACAAACTGTGGCAGCAAAAAAACAATCTATAAACATTCCCCCTCCCACCCATCCATGCCCTACAATAACAACCACCACTGCCCTGGGGGGCACTTCTGGCGATGTCTGGCCTATGGAGCCCATTTGGTCAGGGAGAGACCAAATCTTCCTAGTGTGGCCTCAAGAAAATGCCTAGTGGAAGAGCTCTGTTTTGCAGGCCCTGCAGAACTGTGCTAGCTCTGCCAGGGCCCTCAACTCTACTGGGAGCTCATTCCACCAGGTCGGGGCCAGGACCGAAAAGGCCCTGGCTCTGGTTGAGGCCAGGCATACATCAAACCCACAGAGTGGGGAGCCCAGTGGAGGGGCATAAGGAGACAAACAGTTGCTCAGATATGCGGGGCCCAGTCTGTGGATGGCTTTAAAGGTAACAACCCAAATCTTTAACCTGATCCGGAAGCTAACTGGCAACCAACGCACCTGCCTCAACACAGGCTGGATATGGGTCCTACAGGACGGCCTCACAAGATCCCTAGCAGCTGCATTTTGAATCAATTTTAATTTCCATGTCAGAGATCAGGGCAGACCCATGGAGAGCAAGTTACAGAAGTCTAATCTGGAAGTGACCATTGTGTGGATCACTGTGGCCAAGTGTTCTGGGAACAGATAGGGTGCTAGTAGCCTCACTTGGCACAGTTAGTAAACACCTCTTGGGCTACCCTCATAATCTGAGCTTTCACAGACAAGGAGGCATCAAATATCACCCCCAAATTCCTGGCAGTAGGTACAGCCATAAACTGCATTCCATCCAAGATGGGAAGGCACGCTTCCTGGTCCTGCCACCATCTACTTAGCCATAGGACCTCTATCTTGGAGGGGCTGAGTTTTAGGTGACTCTGCCTGAGCCATCCAGATACTGCTTCCAAACATACGGCAAATGTTTCTGGGGCAGAGTCCATCTGTCCGTCCATCACCAGAGGTCGTCCATCAAGCAATCAGCACAGTCTCTACCCCATGGCCAGGTCAAAAGCCTGACTGGTATGGGTCCAGGGCTGAAGTTTCCTCCAAGAATGGCAGAAGCTGGTCTGCAGTGGCCCTCTCAACCACCTTACCCAGAAACGCCAAATGTGAGACCAGGCAATAGCTGGCGGGGTCCCACAGATCTAAAGATAGTTTTTTTTCAGAAGAGGGTGAACCACTGCCTCCTTCAGGGAACTCCCCAGATGATAAAGAGAGATTGACAAAAGTCCTCAAAGGACCTCCTATCGATTGGTCACCCAATTGGAGCACCCATGACAGACAGGGATCCAGGTAGCAATTGGCCACCACCACTGACCCCAGCAACTTGTCCACTTCAGTTAAAGAGAACTGCCTCAAGCCAACAAACATCACCTCCCTTGATGGCCAAGGAGCTTTCAGTTCACGTTCTCTATCAATCGTGGCAGGAAGGTCCCAGAGGAGTGATAAGATTTTATCTATAAAAAAGTTCTCAAATGCCTCATAATTCAAATAGAATCTACTACTATTCTGGCACTCTTCCTCAAGGGCAGAAAGAGTCCCTAAATAATCTTGTTTTATCAATCTTAATTGCATTCATTATTGAAAAGTAATCTAAAATTAGATAGCCATTTTATGATTAGTGACCTTGCTTTTTTACTTTCACTGTGAAAGAAGACTTCTCCTAAAATTGTTCCCAATGTTATGCGTAATCCTCCTTGGTTCTGAAGTCTTCCAAGCATATTCTGAATCATAGCAGTCCTTCCACTACCAGAGTCACCTAAAATTAATATGAAGTTATTTTTATTTTTGTAATAAATTACGAAATTGCTTTTCCAAGTGGTGTAAGGCAACCTAGTAAAAAATATACAAAATATAAACAGAAAAATACAATTTTAAAACTTAAAAAGGTGCTAAAATATTTGGTAATCTCAACAATACTAAAGAACAGCAAATGTTTATAACAATAATTCAAAAATCTGATTGTGGAGAAGGTGCCAATCTAAGGGTGATTAAGCCATGATTCCAACTGGTCTTTTAGCATCTCCTCCAATGAAACATCTACAGTGTTTTATAATATTTAAGGAGCAATCCTAAACAGGTCTACTCAGAAACCCCATTTTATTCAGTCGTAGTCCCCGTCACCCTCTCAGAGGTAGGTATGTGGCCTCCCTATGAACTCATCTCAACATTCCACAGCCAATAGAAGAGCCATTGTTGCTGTTCAAATGCACCAATGTGTACACAGCCTGCTCATTTAATGAGGGAAGGGACTCTGCACAAACATGCAGCATTCTTTCTATTGCTGTTGGGCCTTTTGCAACATGGAGAACACCTTGCAAAAGCTTCTCAAATGTAGGGGGCCCAAGACATAAACTGCATTCTTTAAGCACTGAAATCTGAAGATGGGAGAAGAACCTGTGTATGAAGAACTGGGCCTGAGCCTCAACTGCTGAAAGAGTCACTAATGTACTGTGTTCAATACTTAGGGCCATTCCGCACCGGGATCCATGTAGCAAATTGTTTGCTGAACGAAAAATCGCCATTTTAAATAGTGGAATTCGGCGTAACGCATACCTGCCTTTGTAGTGGAATCCAGTTGCGTTTCTATCGTTTGCCACAGGGTTCTGGTCTCGGCAAAAATCGCTAGAAAGGAAGTGCTATTGCTGAGCTGTGTCCCACCCCTGGCCATCAAGCAGCCAATGGGCAGCCGTTATCATGCTCCCAAACAGCCCCTTTCCCTTTAAGGAAGGTTTTTAAAAAAAACACACATACACACACCCGTTGCAACGAATATGCGTTGATTCGTTGCAACGGAGAGACCCATCCAGCTAGCTGGTGATGTTTGAGCTGCTGCTTCATCGTTGCCACGCTCCCCCCGAGTGAAAAAAAAAATCCCCCCCCTCACGGGCGTGATTTTCGGCCGAAAACAGTGTGAAAAATAAAGTGAAAATAAACCAGCAAACGGGCCTCTGCGATGCTTGTGCTTAGTGATTTTAAACAGAGGGGCTGCAGCCAGCGAAGCCTTGCTGGATAAACGAAGGCTCGCTGGTGCGTTGATCTCCGCTCGCTCGGAGAAAAAAAAATGGCGATCGCTTCGCCGGAAGATCAGAGAAGAGAGCCAGGGGGAGGGACTTTGCAGAAACCGCAACAATGGTAACACACAGAACTTTCCCACTAGTGTTGCAGATTGGTTGCAGGAGTGTAGCGCTTTCCGGAGGGTGAATCCCACTTTTTGGGATTTCCCTGAAAGCGCTACAACGAAGCGCTTTTTGCGGATAGGTTTCAGGAGTGTTGCAGATTGTCAACGACGTTGTGCATAACGGCAAAACTGTAGCGATTTCAATTAGTAACCATTGTGCTATTTTGGACGAATGCGGAACGGCCCTTAGTTGCTGAACGAAGCTTCCCTGTCTGACATATTTTACCCCTCTCTCTGCTGTTTGCTCCACTCTTTAAATATACAAAACTTTAATTCCTCACATTGTTGACATACACAATTGCAAAAAGATTATCTCTGCTTCCTGTAGTGGTAAGTGCTGGACGAACAGAAATATTTAAATATCAAGTGACTATGAAAACAAAAACAAAGAGCCGGAGAATTAAGATCTTAAAGCAGGCTAACAGGCAATGCACTTCAGAAATATACTTATTTGAGCAAATTTTTATAAATCAACGTTTTTTGTTTTCTCACTTCATCTGAAATACCTTTTGTATTAATAGGTTAATTTCTCTGGTGCCTTTATATTTATTGAATTGTAATGATAGTAAAGAGCCTGTTGTGGCGCAGAGTGGTAAGGCAGCGACATGCTGTATGAAGCTCTGACCATGAGGCTGGGAGTTTGATCCCAGCAGCCGGCTCAAGGTTGACTCAGCCTTCCATCCTTCCGAGGTTGGTAAAATGAGTACCCAGCTTGCTAGGGGGTAAACGCTAATGACTGGGGAAGGCACTGGCAAACTACCCTGTATTGAGTCTGCCATGAACATGCTAGAGGGCGTCACCCCAAGGTTCAGACATGACCCGGTGCTTGCACAGGAGATACCTCTACCTTTACCTTTAATGATAATAAAATTCTAAGGTATTCTGTAAGGTAATATTTGTTGTTATGTGCGAAGTCGTGTCCGACCAATCGCGACCCCATGGACAATGATCCTCCAGGCCTTCCTGTCCTCTACCATTCCCTGGAGTCCATTTAAGTTTGCACCTACTGCTTCAGTGACTCCATCCAGCCACCTCATTCTCTGTCGTCCCATTCTTCTTTTGCCCTCAATTGCTCCCAGCATTAGGCTCTTCTCCAGGGAGTCCTTCCTTCTCATGAGGTGGCCAAAATATTTGAGTTTCATCTTCAGGATCTGGCCTTCTAAAGAGCAGTCAGGGCTGATCTCCTCTAGGACTGACCGGTTTGTTCGCCTTGCAGTCCAAGGGACTCGCAAGAGTCTTCTCCAGCACCAGAGTTCAAAAGCCTCAATTCTTTGACGCTCGGCCTTCCTTATGGTCCAACTTTCGCAGCCATACATTGCAACTGGGAAGACCATAGCCTTGACTAAACGCACTTTTGTTGGCAGGGTGATGTCTCTGCTTTTTAGGATGCTGTCTAGATTTGCCATAGCTTTCCTCCCCAGGAGCAAGCGTCTTTTAATTTCTTTGCTGCAGTCCCCATCTGCAGTGATCTTGGAGCCCAGGAAAATAAAATCTGTCACTATCTCCATTTCTTCCCCTTCTATTTGCCAGGAATTGAGAGGGCCGGATGCCATGATCTTTGTTTTCTTGATGTTGAGTTTCAAGCCAACTTTTGCACTCTCCTCCTTCACCTGCATCAACAGGCTCTTTAGTTCCTCTTCACTTTCTGCCATTAGAGTGGTATCATCTGCATATCTGAGGTTGTTGATATTTCTCCCTGCAACCTTGATCCCAATTTGTGACTCCTCTAATCCCGCATTTCTCATGATGTGCTCTGCATACAAGTTAAATAGGCAAGGCGACAGTATACAGCCTTGCCGAACTCCTTTCTCAATTTTGAACCAGTCAGTGATTCCATGTTCAGTTCTCACTGTTGCTTCTTGACCTGCATATAAATTTCTCAAGAGACAAATAAGATGCTCTGGTATTCCCATCTCTTTAAGAACTTGCCACAATTTGTTGTGTTCCACACAATCAAAGGCTTTAGCATAGTCAATGAAGCAGAAGTAGACGTTCTTCTGGTACTCCCTAGCTTTCTCCATGATCCAGCGTATGTTGGCAATTTGATCTCTAGTTCCTCTGCCTCTTCGAAATCCTGCCTGTACTTCTGGAAGTTCTCGGTCCACATATTGCTGGAGCCTAGCTTGTAAGATTTTGAGCATAACTTTGCTAGCATGAGAAATTAGTGCAATGGTGCGGTAGTTTGAACATTCTTTGGCATTGCCCTTCTTTGGAATTGGAATGTAAACTGACCTTTTCCAATCCTGTGGCCATTGTTGAGTTTTCCAAATTTGCTGGCATATTGAGTGTAGCACTTTTACTGCATCGTCCTTTAAGATTTTGAATAGTTCAACTGGAATGCTGTCACCACCACTAGCTTTATTGTTACTCAGACTTCCTAAGGCCCATTTGACTTCACATTCCAGGATGTCTGGCTCCAGGTCAGTCACTACCCCATTGTGGTCATCAGGGATGTTAAGCTCGCTCTTGTATAGTTCTTCTGTATAATTTTGCCACCTTTGTTTAATCTCTTCTGCTTCTGTGAGGTCCCTACCATTTTGGTCCCTTATCATACCCATCTTTGCATGAAACGTTCTCTTCATATCTCCAATTTTCTTGAAAAGATCTCTGGTCCTCCCGATTCTATTGTTTTCTTCTATTTGTTTGCACTGTTCATTTAAGAAGGCATTCTTATCTCTTCTAGCTTTTCTCTGGAATTCTGCATTCAGTTGGGTGTATCTTTCTCTTTCTCCCTTGCCTTTCACTTCCCTTCTCTCCTTAGCTATTTGTAAAGCTTCCTCAGACAGCCATTTTGATTTCTTGCACTTCTTTTTCTTTGGGATGGTTTTAGTTGCTACCTCTTGCACAATGTTGCGAACCTCCATCCATAGTTCTTCAGGCACTCTGTCTATCAGATCTAATTCCTTAAATCTATTTGTCACCTCCACTGTGTATTCGTCGGGGATATGATTTAGTTCATACCTGAGTGGCCTAGTGCTTTTCCCTACTTTCTTCAATTTAAGCCTAAATTTTGCAACAAGAAGCTCATGATCTGAACCACAATCAGCTCCTGTTCTTGTTTTTATTGACTGGATAGAACTTTTCCATCTTTGGCTGCAGAGCACATAGTCAATCTGATTTCTGTGTTGACCGTCTGGTGATGTCCATGTGTAGAGTCGTCTCTTGGGTTGCTGGAAAAGAGTGTTTGCTATGACCATTGTATTCTCTTGACAAAATTCTACCAGCCTATGCCCTGCTTCATTTTGTACTCCAAGGCCAAACTTGCCTGTTATCCCGGTTATCTTTTGGCTTCCTACTTTAGCATTCCAATCCCCCATGATGATAAGCACATCATTTTTGGGCGTTGCTTCTAGAAGGTGTTGTAGGGCTTCATAGAACTGATCAACTTCATCCTCTTCAGCAGCAGTGGTTGGGGCGTAGACCTGGATCACTGTGATGTTGAATGGTTTGCCTTGGATTCGAACTGAGATCATTCTGTCATTTTGGGGATTGTATCCCAAGACTGCTTTTCCTACTCGCTTATTGATTATGAAGGCTACTCCATTTCTTCTGCGAGATTCTTGTCCACAGTAGTATACCTGATGGTCATCTGAATTAAATTCACCCATTCCTGTCCATTTTAGTTCACTGATTCCTAAAATGTCGATGTTCAGTCTTGTCATTTCTTGTTTAACCACGTCCAGCTTGCCTTGATTCATGGATCTGACGTTCCAGGTTCCTATGGAATAAAAATCTTTACAGCATCGGACTGTCTTTTCGCCACCAGTTACTTCCACAACTGAGCGTCCTTTCGGCTTTGGCCCAGCCGCTTCATTCATTCTGGCGCTACTCGTACTAGCCGTCTGCTCATCCCCAGTAGCATATTGGACACCTTCCGACCTGAGGGGCTCATCTTCCAGCGTCATATCGTTATGCCTATTGGAACTGTCCATAGAGTTTTCATGGCAAAGATACTGGAGTGGTTTGCCATTTCCTTCTCCAGTGGATCACCTTTTGTCAGAGCTCTCAACTATGACCTGTCCGTCTTGGGTGGCCCTGCACGGCATAGCTCATAGCTTCACTGAACTACGCAAGCCCCCTTGCCACAACAAGGCAGCGATCCTCGAAGGGGGGTAAGGTAATATACGTATTTTAAAAATGCAGCTTTCCAATAGATTATATCCATATTGAAACAAACATGGATGGGAAAAGGAATTATTTGTTGGTCATAAATAGTATTTGGGAACTGATGATTCCAGTATGATTTTATATGTTGAAACATATCCATGACTGTGTTACCTTGGGTATGCTGTGCTAAATTAAATTAAATTGCATATCATATTTCCCAGCTTACTATAACACAGTACATATGATTTACAACACATTTAACTGGGTAGGGTATCTGTTCTGCTTCTAGATGTAACACCACCATTTTAGTAGATTATTAGCAAGTAGAAATGGCAGCAGAATTTTCTTATAACTTCTCAGTTTTTAGTGCAGTTACAGTTAGGTATTTCTGGAATCTTGAACTCTTTCATTCAAATAATAGATGTTGGGAATCTTGAAATGACCATGATCAATATTCGGACTCACTAAGATTGAACTTTTCATTACACACCGAGCACCTCACTAGATCACCTTGATGTTTTCCCCCCTCAGAATTTGAGTGAACACCATTTTGAGCAACTTTTGAGCAACTGGCCCCTGCCTGGTAGAATGAGCTCCCAGAGAACATCTGGGTCCTAATGAAACTATCACAGTTCCACAGGGCCTGTAATATGGAACTCTTCCACCAGGCTTATGGTTGAGGCATGTTCAGACAAATGAGTTATCAACATAATGGGGGTTCCCCTGAAATCTAGATAGCTCTCACTGTCTACCTTGGAAGAACACCTATGAAGATTCCACCAATTGTTTGTCTACTTTTAATTGTTTTAACTGAGTTTAAACTTTATTGTATTGCTTTTATATGTTGTGAACTGCCCTGAGATGGCAAGCCCATGCAGAAACCATTTTATAGGCTTTCTTGTGTACATTGATTCCTCTGTTACAGGGTCATGCTACAAGCAGTAAATTGAACAGCTCTTCTTCATAATGCAGAATAAGATTCATATGGTCTGCATATAAGTCCGCATTCATATAAGTCTGCACTTACTTTGTTTATTCCATTGTCAATCCTGTTGAATTCAGATCAATTTGAACTCAGGTCTTCTCCCCCCCCCCCCATTGAAACAGAAAACTGTTCTGCACATGGTTAGGGTTGTTCTGAAGGGGGGGGGAGCCAAGCATAGCCTCTTTCTTTCTTTTCTTGAAGGGGGGGGGGAAGAAGATCAAAGAAGGCAGAGGGGGGAGAAAAAAGTCCAAGACCGACAGAAGTTGAGAGAAATTAGGGGCTTCTCTTTTAAGGCAAGCTTGTCACATGAGCAGCTTTGGCCAATCAGGGGTTCTCTACCACGGAGCAGAGCCCAGATTCAAAACAGCCTGCTTTCTCAATCCGAATCTTAAAATATTGAGGGATAAAAGCATTCTAAGATATCGCACAATAAAGGTAGGGTCACTCCGCATCAATCCTGCTTGTTGCAGAAGGAAAATTTAAATCGCCCAAAATCAAAACAGAAAAGGCATTCTGTGTAGACAGCAGGGACTGAATCGACCTGGGATTGGAATAAAAGCTCCATGCAATTTACACCATGGTTGCAAATTAGTCTTTTCTGAGTTAGTGTGCCTGCCTTTTCTATTAACAAACACTAGGCATGATGTTCTTGGTAGGCATCCAGCCTCAAGAAATCTTTAACAAGTAGAATTTGGCAGATTTGGAAGAAGGGCTAAAACTTTCATTAGATGATGGGAGAATGTATATGGATTTATCTCTAGATTTTACCATTTCTCAGTCTTTCCTGTTAATGATAACAGAGTTAAGCAGGATGCAGGGAGAACCTTGCACATTTAAATTACTAAATGTGAGGAGTTAAAAGTTTTGTCTATTTAAATAATGGGGCAAAACACAGACAGGGAAGCTTTGCTCAGAAATTAAGTGTTGAACACAGTACATCAGCGACTTTTTCAAAAGTTGAGGCCCAGGCCCCATTTCTTTATACATAGGTTCTTCTTCCATCTCCAGGTTGCGTGTCAAGAGGACTGGCAGTCTTCTAGCAAAGGTTGGATACACACTTTTCTTGGATGCTTTAGGGTGCTTAGGGCTGATCCTGCGTTGAGCAGGGGGTTGGACTAGATGGCCTGTATGGCCCCTTCCAACTCTATGATTCTATGATTCTATGTTCTGAGGCTTCAATGAAGATCTTGATACTTTACAATATGAGTTCCTTGATACTTTACAGCCACAGTTTTATTAGCACAAGCAATGGAGCATTGGCATTGCATGGGTGGATCCAGCCATCTTGTAGACAGACAACCACAAGGAAGCCAGTGGCTCCCAGCTGAAGCAATCAGGCAACCCAATTTTTCTTGCAGCCCTGCTCCAGCTCTTTCTGTCCTGATGGCACCCTGAGAGGGTGACAGACTTTTGGGAAACTCCACAGTTGCTAGTCTCTACTAGGTTCCCCCTGCCTCCTAGAAATGCAAGCCAGCCAGTCTCCACCACCAGGGGGTGGTACTGTGGTTCATCATCCACACAGTCCCTTATAGAGGCTGCCATAATGGGGGAGTCCAGTGTGTAGACTTTGTCTCCCCCCCCAATAAGGATCTGACTATGCCCAAAATTGCAGCTGTGATAAGAATAAGTAAGAACGCACGTGACCATGCTGCAATCCACCATAACACTGCTATAACATCCTGACAACAGTGCAAATCAAAATGTCAGTGACTGACTAAAGTGTCTCCACTGCAGACAATAAATAGAATGGGAAGGCTGGGTTGCTCTGAAGCCAGTCTTTGAATAAAGAGGACAGGAGTCTGTGTGCTGCCCCTTTAAAGGGTCATCTTCCCCTGACCCTGCCCTTGGCCTTCCCAGCTCCTGCCCTTGTGTAGGGCACAGGCTATGTTTGGTGTGCTGGGCATACTGGGTCTGCCCAGCCTCCTGGAATACCTCATGGGTTTCATGCCTGCCAGGATCCTCTTCTAGCCTCACATCTTTTGCTGCTTCAATTTGCAGTCTTGGTTGAGTTGCAGCCATATTTGCGGGGCTTAAAGAGTGCCTCTTAGGATCCCTCTATTTTGGAAGTGTTTGTGGGTATCCTTCATGTCACAAAATGCGCAGCAGCAACAGAAAGCATGCCGCAAGCCTGTGTAGAGTCTCCTTCCCCATTTAAAGAGCTGTGCCCATTGGTGCATTTGAGTAGCAACATTGGCTCTCCTATTGGCTGTGGAATGTTGAGATGCTTGCATAGAGGGGACGCATACATACCTCTGAGGTAAGGGGAGTGAAGGAAGGGTAGCCAGTGGGGGAGGAGTAGCCAGCGGCGAGTAGGAATGGGGGAACGGTTGCAGGTCGGTGGGGGAGGGGTGGCAGGTGGAGAGAGGATTTGGGAGATGGGAAGCTATCACTCTGATGGAATGTACTCCCCTTACATTACTTCTATGCATCTATATATGAATTTTAAAAAATCAATTAAAATAATACAGGACACTAAATATAGGATCAATAATACATCCCTAAAGATTCTTGATAACTGTATTTAAATTCCATACCAATATCATCATTTACTAGAATTTTATAATAGCATATTTAAATTAAGAACATTACAAGTAATCAGTCTAGCTTTTATACTTTTAGATAATTAATTACTCAATATTTTTAATCAGACAGCACTTTTTCTGTTTAATAGTTCTTAAGAATTACTTTACCTATAATGAGTACTGGATGTTTATTCAATAAAAGAAGACTTGTTAAGAAAGTGTACCGAATTGTATCAATATTGGGAATAAATGCAAGGGGTGCTCGTTTTATTTCTTGATTTTCATCCATTTTTGTATCAGTGTTAGATGAATCTGAAAGGTCTGCTGTCTCTAAATTTAAAAGAAAAAAAATAAAACATTTGACTTCTTGTTTTCTTTTCCTTTACATAACAGATCTTTCCTTAAACAAAATGGAATTCATTAAGCAGTTTTCTCTAGTATTTTGTGTTTTCTTCCACGGGACTTTCCATCTGCTGCCGTCACTTTTAATTATCCTCCTGATTTCAAAACATTACATTGATGACTGCAACCGTCAGATCTGGAATTTCATAACTGATTCAACCCAGTTTTGTGGTTTGATTATTTGCCTTGGTTATTCTGATAAACTTTGAATTTATAGCTCATAACAAATTAATGCCTTAATATTATCCTAGCAATGTAGTAATTCACTATCTAGTTATTGTCAGGGGTGTACAGCAGGCCGGGGTGTACAGCAACTCCCCTCGGTACCAAAAACCCCCGTGGGCCCGAAGCTGGGACCGCAGCTCCGGCAACTGCCGGTCACCGTCCAGGGCAGCTCAGAACTCCAGAAGGGACTCTTCAGGTGTCTGCGGCAAATCCCTCACCCCGCCCTGCTTCGTTCCCTCTCGTTTCGCCTGGCTCTGAGTCTGAAGTTACATGCTCCTCCTTCTCCCTGGAATATATCAACACGTCATCCAGTTAACCCCCCCCCCCCCCGGTACAATAAATCATGCAATGCCTCATTTATCACATTCATGAAAATACCCGGAGAGCTGCTTAACCCAAACGGCATGATGCAGTATTCAAATTGCCCCGAGGGGGTGTTAAAAGCGGTCTTCCACTCATCCCCCTCCGCAATCCTGACCCGGAAGTAGGCATCCCTCAAGTCCAGTTTCATGAATATCTGACCCTCCCCCAGCTGACCCAACAGGTCCTTGATCAACGATAGGGGGTAAGTGTTCACCCGGGAGATGGCATTGATGGCCCGGTAATCAGTGCACAGTCTTAGCGAACCGTCCTTCCTTTTGACAAGGAGTACTGGGGCGGCCACGGGCGAGGTGGCCAGCCTGATGAAACCCCATTCCAAATTCTTGTCCACGTAGGCTCACAGCTCCCGTAGTTCGGCCGGACTCATGTTGTACAGCTCATGTTGTACGCCTCAGCCAGATGGCAATAGCAGGGTGGGATGCCCTCCACCTCCCCTGAATAGAGTCCCAGAGTGCGGATCCAGGGATTGAGGACCACAGGGCTCGCCGACCAGGGTACGATGGTGCCGAACATGGCAGTCGGGGGAGACTCGGGCTGGTCTCAGTACCAGAAATGCAGCTTGCAGTTTGAATGGGAAAACATGAGGCGTTTCTCATCCCAATTGATCTCCGGGCAGTGGAGCTCCATCCAGTCTATGCCCAGGAGAATTGAAAATCCCACGACCAGGGCGATGGTGAGGGACAGGTGCTCCCAGTGGGGGCCAATGTTCAGGGCCAAGGATCCGGTCGAATGCCGAATTGCTCCTCCCTCCCACCGGGACCCCATTCACTTGCCTCATGATGATGGGTTTTACCAAGTCTTCCAGGGAGGCCCCCAGTGCCTGGACCCGCTCTGGTTTGACCAAAGAAGTGGTGCAGCCGGAGTCCATGCAGACTTGGACATCGATCCTGGTGTCCGCCTCCTCGTTGATCAATATCGCTGGGAGGAAGATGGGAGGTAGGATCCGTCGGGGTGGCGCCGTAGTGCCGATGAAGAGGGTTTGCAGAGGGGCACCCGACTGGGCGGACCGTCCTCGTTTCCCGAGCCCTCCGACAGCTGCGGCTCCGGGCTGGTCCGCTGCGCCCCCTGTTTGTCCTCGGCCATTCCTACCGGGGCTAGGAGCGCTCACAGGCCGCTCGACTTACCCCCAGGCTTGTCTGTAGGGCGGGCACGATCAGTGGGAGGGCACGGCTTCCCTCGGTCCTGTGGGGCGGCAAACTTACTTTTTGCAAGGCGCGTGGAGCAGACGGAGGCGAAGTGCCCCTTGCCCCCGCATTCGTGGCACAGGCTCTGCTGGCGGCAGCGTTCTTGGTTGAGGACGGCCGCAAGTGCAGGAGGGGCCGCCAGGGGCCTAGGGGCCGTCAGCTGCTGATCAAATTTGGAGCATTGCAGGAGTCTGGCCGCCTCTTGTCAGCGGATGTAGGCCTTATACTCCACAAGCTCAGTCTCTATCATCCTCGCCACCTCTATCCACTGCTCACAAAGTGCAGCATCGACATCCTCTCGTTGGTCAGGCGGTCGGTAGCAGACACCAACCACTGCACTGTTTGTTTTCCCCTTGCTTATTTTCACCCAGATGCTTTCCACTGTAGATATGCTCTCCTTCACTAGAATTTCCTGACAGGTAAGTCCTTTCCTCACATACAGTGCCACTCCTCCACCTCTTCGATCTATTCTGTTTTTTCTGAACTGTTCATATCCATCCACCATTACATTCCAGTCATGAGAATCATTCCACCAACTTTCTGTGATGCCTACTAGATCATACCTTTCCATCAGCATGAGAAGTTCTAGCTCTTCCTTCTTATTGCCCATGCTTCGGGCGTTAGTATAAAGACATCTGATCCAAGGAAGTCAGCATGGATTTGTCTCCAACAGGTCCTGCCAGACCAACCTGGTTTCCTTTTTTGACCAAGTAACAGGTTTGCTGGATCGGGGAAATTCGGTTGATGTCATTTACTTGGATTTTAGTAAAGCTTTTGGCAAGGTTCCCCATGATGTTCTGATGGATAAGTTGAAGGACTACAATCTGGATTTTCAGATAGTTAAGTGGCTAGGGAATTTGTTAGAGAACCGCACTCAAAGAGTTGTTGTCAATGGTGTTTCATCAGACTGGAGAGAGGTGAGTAGCGAGGTACCTCAGGGCTCCGGGCTCGGCCTGGTAATTTTTAACATATTTATTAATGACCTAGATGAGGGGGTGGAGGGACTACTCATCAAGTTTGCAGATGACACCAAATTGGGAGGACTGGCAAATACTCCGGAAGATAGAGACAGAGTTCAACGAGATCTGAACACAATGGAAAAATGGGCAAATGAGAACAAGATGCAATTTAATAAAGATAAGTGTAAAGTTCTGCATCTGGGTCAGAAAAATGAAAAGCATACCTACTGGATGGGGGATACGCTTCTAGGTAACACTGTGTGTGAACGAGACCTTGGGGTACTTGTGGATTGTAAACTAAACATGAGCAGGCAGTGTGATGCAGCGGTAAAAAAGGCAAATGCCATTTTGGGCTGTATCAACAGAGGCATCTGAGTCCAGTGGCACTTTTAAGACCAACAAAATTTTATTCAAAGAATAAGTTTTCATGGTTATTCACATTTTGTCAGTTACATCTTTGTGTACCGCTTTACTCTTCTCTGGTTCGGCCTCACTTGGAGTACTGTGTTCAGTTTTGGGCACCCCAGTTGAAGAGGGAAGTTGACAAACTGGAACATGTCCAGAGGAGGGCAACAAAGATGGTGAAGGGTTTGGAGACCAAGACATATGAAGAAAGGCTGGGGGAGCTTGGTCTGTTTAGCCTGGAGAGAAGACGACTGAGAGGGGATCTGATAACCATCTTCAAGTATTTAAAAGGGTGCCATATGGAGGATGGAGCAGAATTGTTCTCTCTTGCCCCAGAGGGACAGACCAGAACGAATGGGATGAAATTAATTCAAAAGAAATTCCATCTAAACATCCGGAAGAAATTCCTGACAGAGCGGTTTCTCAGTTGAACATGCTTCCTCTGGAGGTGGTGGGTTCTTCATCTTTGAAAATTTTTAAACAGAAGCTAGATAGCCATCTGATGGAGAGGCTGATTCTGTGAAGGCAAAGGGGTGGCAGGTTACCGTAGATGAGCGTTTGGGATGTGAGTGTCCTGCATAGTGCAGGGGGTTGGACTAGATGACCCATGTGGTCCCTTCCAACTCTATTATTCTATGATTCTATGATTCTATGTACATGAAAATTTATATCTTGAAAAAAATTTCCTTGATCTTATAGGTGTCACTGAACTAAAACTTTTTTCTGTTGCTTCAGACCAACACAGCTACACACCTGAATTTATAATACTGGATAAACAGCAGCTATTCTTACCTTGCTGAATAAGATATTGTGTAGAAGGAACTAATTCTCCCCATGTTACAAATTCTCCTGTTTGCAGATCTACAAAGTAATCAAAAGCAGTTCTGTCTCCTGCTGGAAACTGAATATCTGAAATTATGAACAAAAAAAAAGAATTATGTATAGAAATAGAATCTTGGAAATATCAATCCAAAATAGTTTTGGTATAGAGGATACATGTGCTAGGTGTATAATCTGATCTTGAAATGGAGAGGAGACTTCATTCGCCCTCATATTGACTGGGTAAACATGAGCTTGAGTTACGCTGTATAAATGAGATTCCTAAACATCATAAATGATTGGTCAGTGGAAAAAGGAAACCAGGCCGACAAGGAGTGAGGTGGCTGGATGCAATCAAGGTGGACATCAGCCACAACACTGCACGTCTGAGCGAGGTGGTGTGGGATTGTGGATCGTGGCAGTAGCTGTGCCATGGTATTGCCAACAGTCAGACGCAACTAAATGGCTGATAACAACAAAACAATGTTGAGATTTCTTGTCAAAGCAGTAAAACATACAGGAGTATGAACTAGTGCAGCGAAGGGTCCAATAAACTGGGTGTCTCAGAACTCTTTAATTCCAAAAAGGCCCTGATCTGTGGAAGCTGCTCAGTAAATCTCTTTAGCAAGTTTCTACAATTTAGCTATCTAACTGCATTACAATAAACTAAATCTCCATGCCCTGTTTCAAAAACGTCCAAATATCCCATCAACTGTAAAGGTTATGCAGAAAATTCACAACTTTGATAAATTCTTCTATCACATCATGCCATGATAAATAATGCAATGGAAGCTGAACACCACAGTCTTCTCTTTTAATTTGAATAGAGGAAGAATTGATTTTTATATGCTGCTTTCCTTTGCTAGGAGTCTCAAAGTGGCTTACAATCACCTGTGTCCCCACAATAAACACCCTGTGAAGTAGGTGAGGCTGAGAGAGCCCTGATATTACTGCTCAGGGAAAATGTGCTGACGTTGGGGAAGGATGCAGTCAGACTAAAACAGAATCAGCCTGAGGAATCAGCTGTTGGTGTGGGTAGAAGTCACCCAATTCAGCAGCATAGGTTAGTAAAGTAAGTATCAGTATGGAGACCATGAGCCAAGGAATACCATTGGGGTTGTGCAGGTCAGGTGACAGTGTGTAATGGAGCCAGTACTGGTTCCTCATGGAAGGTCAGTTTCTGGTATGAGAGTTATGGAATTGAAGAGGGCTTGGGTTGAGGCAAAGTTGGGCCTTGGTCTAGGTGCTTTTTCTTGAACCAGGCATTCTTTATTTTCAGTTCTGAAGCACTATGGTATGAATCCAATGGGCCCAAAGTTCTGGATTGACATGTAGGTAGATCTGAGGCTGGCACCAAGTGTTAGGATGATAGCAACTCTGGCAGAAAACATGGCTCCCACATTGCATATGGTTTAGCTGCTGTCATGGCCCCGTCTCCAGAGGGTGCCTCTGCACCACTGCCTGAGATTCTGCCAGCTCCCTCGGAGGAAGAAGTGGAGGAGCTGGAGCAAAGCAGCAGGGTGCTGCTTAGAGAGACAAGTCCTGATAGGGAGCCACAACCAGGTCCCAGCCAGACAAGCACCATGCCCTCTGCACCAGCATTACCTCAGCCTGCAGCAACACCCCTGAACAGCCCAGACTCATCTCCAGAGCGCAGGAGGGAATGCAGGAGGACAACATTGGCAACACGCAGGCAAAGTGCTCGGCTTAGACTACAGCAACAGGCTAGGTTGGGCTCAGGTGGGGCTCATTCATCGGAGGAAGGCTGAGTGCCAGGTGTGAAAGCTCAGCTTGTTCTTAAGCACAGCCGAAGTGCTTCCCAGTGTGGCTGCAACTTTGTGCACATGTCCACCTGTTGCCTTGACTGGTTTCTTGCTCCCCGACGCTTCGGCAAAGCTCTGCTTGACTGATTCCCGACTTGACCCTGCTTCACCCAACTAGACTACGCTTTGATTGAATGCTCCACAGATTCCCAGCTTGACAACTCTTTCGGTTCTCCTTTGGACTTCACCCACTAGCAATTCCTGATAAGACCCAGACTGGACTTTTGACTACTCTCTGATATGAGCTTTGAACTTGCTTGACTTTGTAAACGTGCTTGCCCTTGCACTAACCCTGCGTGTGCCAGGCTAGGGCAGCACAGCTGCTGAGGTGTATGAGCCAGAAAGCACCTTCTCCCCAAGCACATCCTTAAAATGAGAGGGTCTATTGACATTGCCAGCATGCTCCAACTTGTGCCTCAAGGCTGAGAAAACACAATAAATATTCATTAGTTTGTGTACCATCAAGATTCTAAAGAACGAACTTGACAGCAACAGAATAGTAGAGACAAATGAGAGAAAACTAGAGACAAACCACTCTGATTAGTGGCAAAAAGAGAAATGAGTGAAAATTGATTCAAGTGGGTAGCTGTGTTGGTCTGAAGCAGCAGAACCAATTTAGAGTCCAGTAGCACCTCTAAGTCCAACAAAGTTTTATTCAAGGTATGAGTTTTCATGTGCATGCACACTTCCTTGGATACATTGTATTTGAAGATGTGTGGTACACACAAAAGCTCATACCTCGAACAAAACTTTGTCTTAAGGGAGTGAAAATGGGACTCATTGCTCATGGCATGTGATCATTTCATCAGGAAAAATCTCGCCGTGTGCTCAGGGGGAGGAGTACCTTTTCAGTCTTTTAGAGCAGTTCTTCCCTGCTGTTGGCCTGTACATTCACAGTCCAACATGGAACTGCACAGAAGACCAAAGATGAAAGGTAAATTTGCTGCTGGGAGGAAAAGAAAGAAGGAAGGAAGCAGTAAAATAAGAGAGGTTACGAGGGCTTTCAAGGGAGGGACAAAGGAAGTAATGGCAGAGGGGAAAAGAGATCCTCCCACCGTAAGTCCTTACAGGTTCAAATCTATTTTATTTTTGTCATTATGGCTGCAACAGGCAAATGGTTAGGCCATACTTTCATTCCAGTTTATGTGATCTGGCTAACTAGGATGCCCCCCTGGGTCAGTTAGGCAACATTTGGCCCACAGGCTTCATGTTTAATGTCATAGGATTAGAAAGATTTTTGACTTTTCAAACTCGATTCATTGTTTAAAATTAATCCTGTATTAACACATTATATGCAATTAAATATTGTGACAATGACAAGAACAAAATATTAGAACTTACTAGCAGGGGGCTGACTTTCAAATATATCCCGAACAAGGAAATTGAAGTCTCGGGTTAGATTTGCAAGATCATCATGGGTAGTGTTTATGCCAATCAGCGTTTCACCCTCATGTTCATCTTCTCGCTTTAAAATCCCTCCAAAGGCCCAAGTAAATGCAAATATGAAAAGTTTTCCCAACAATACAAATAGTTTGCTTGGTTGCTTCTGCCAAAACCATGAGTGCTCTCCACTAAAATTAACAAGAAAAGAAATACATGATGTTCCTGAACTCCACTGCCAAAAATCAGGTATGTTCTGCACCATGTGCATGAAGGTCTGTTGCTGACGGAGGCACTGAAGGCAGCACCTTCCTAAATATGTCATATTCGACTTCTGAATTCCTAGCTTTCATTTGAATAAAAAACACGTCTAACCAATTTATTATGTAAATGTTGTTATTGTTGTTGTTACCACCTTACTGTTACTTGAATGATGTTACCTGTACTATTTTGTTGTTTCCTGTAAACCGTCCTGAGCCTTCGGGGAGGGTGGTATAGAAATACAATAAATAAATAAATAAATAAATAAATAAATAAATAAATACATGCATGCATGCATGCATGCATACATACATACATACATACATACATACATACATTTGGCTTGGGACCAAGAACCCTTGGCCATTTGGATATCACAAAGCACACCCCAGCCCCACAGGGAAGTGTCTGAATATCTTGATGTCATGAATCCAGGCCCCAAAAGTCATACTAGCATTCAAATTCACCTGGATGGAACACTAGATCAAGGTCCTCTGTATCAACCTTGGGATGGTGAGTTGCCACTAATGTGACTGTAAATATAGACAAGTGGGATGGGATGGTTTGTAGTGAATACAGTACAAGAGAAAAAAAACTATCCCAAGGCTACTATAGATGTAGTAAAATTATACAGAATACATGAAATAAAAGGTTCTTCATTCGTGTTTATTCTTGTATAGGATCCAACCAGAACGGTATCTAGATATGTCCCATGTTCAAATAATAATCTTCCTCAATGGTTGTCCTCACTTTTGAATGTGAATGTTATGAATGTCCAAACTGTGAAATTCAGCCTCTGTTGAATAATATATATATCGGCCTTTGGCTCTTCAATATGGGGATGCTAGTAATACCAACTGCAGCTTTGTTCCTAGTATAAAAGATATTTCTTGCAAGCTTGCTAGCTCCTCCCAGTGGCAGACCTGTGCCAGGACAGGCCCAAGTGTGCCTGCACAGAATTCACAAAGGTGAACTGATTTGTTGTCTCAGAACACAGCTAATAACAAAAACAGGAAACTCCACCACTTCAGCAACTCTCCAGAATGATAGGGGCTGAAGAAGTCTGAACCACCCTAACAGAAAGGCACAAACCACTGGGAGTGGGTAAAAGCCATAACAGGCTGGATTGGCTTGGAACGGTCTGGAATGGGCATTAAACAAACAAATGTACTGCAGAAAACAGTATTTTAGAAATGAAAAGGTGGAAATCCTGCATCATTATTAACCCTTACCAGGCCAAAAAGCCTCTGTAATACCCCAGAAAAGGCCAGGATTGGCATTAAATCAGGTCCTGCAGGATACAGAGCTGTTTACTCTGGGACAGAGCAGCACCTCCACCCCCAACCTCCCTAGAACTCCCTCCAGTATTTTCTGGAGCATTTTTCACATCCAACAGGATCTCCAACCAATGGGTGATAAAACACCATTCTACATCCCCACTTACCAGAGCTGGAGCTGGGAAAGTTAGTTGTAACTGGCCAACGGCAGGGAAAGGAAGACTGCATTTGCCCTGAAGAACAACAAGACCCAGTAGAGAATTGACAACATCCCCTGGACTGGGGACCTCTCTGGGTCACTGTGATTATTCCATAGGAATTACAACAGCAGCAGAGTCAGATCAATTGAGAGGAATAACCCTGAAGGTGAGAGATGACCCTCAGAAGTGGGAGCAGTGTCATCTCATCTCTTGGCATAACCTGATGATTTTGCAACTTGGGGAGAGTCTGAAAGCAACCAGCAACAGCTCCACTGCCTGCCAGTGCAGTCATGCATGAAGTTTCCCGCTGATCTTGTCAGAGCAGAGTGTCCCCGTCCTCCAGTTTCCTTTGCTGTTGCAAACCCATATTATAATATGCAATTAAAGACACTTTACGCTCTCTAAAAGAGCCCTAAGGTCAAGTTCATTGAGGGCTCACACTGGGGTAGGAAGGGAGGGAATATGTGTCTACACACATAATATCAATGAACAACAGTTACAGGAAAGCAATTATGTTTTCATCATCCATCTTGCTTTGCAGCTCCACATTGGGACCTTAGTGAGCTGACCTATTAGGGGGGGGGTCAAGTCCCTCAATTGAAAAGGGAGTAAGAAGCACTGTTGTAAATTGAGTGTCAGCTCTAATATGCAAGTTCAAGGTGCAATGTCCCATAAACATATCTTCTCTCATCCCGGTTGTTGCCCAACAAATCTCAACCAGAGGAACTTCCCTGGAGAACCCTGCTGACATGACTTCTGTGCCCTCAGGGAATGGCCACAGATGTCTGGTGGATAGGGCAAAGAAGATTCTCTGTCCGAGGTTTGGATAGCTGCAACAAAGCAGGAAATGGATTGAAAGGAGGCTGGCTCACCCTTTCTAGGGCCCCAATAACAAAGTTTGATTTCTATAAGAATTCAGTCCTGTCAATATAATAAAGTATCTAATGAATGTAATATTCTCTCTGCAGCTGTGATGAGTTTAGGGGAAAAGGCAGGTAGAGAAATGTTCTGCATCAGATGAAATTTGGAAACAATCTTGAGTAATCCGTATTTGAGAGTTATAGATATAGTATGCCTCAGAACATCAAGTGATATGATTAGAAATCTGTCTATTTTGGCAAAACAAAGTTTTAGTCCAGTGACATCTTTAAGACCAACAAACTTTTTCTTAAAGATGCGACTGAACTCAAACTTTGTTCTGCTTCAGACAAACATAGCTATCCATTTGTATTACCTTTTGGCAAAGTAATTGTAAAATGATTTCATAGGTATTTGATAATCTGTTATGCACACTTATTGCTTACTTTTTATTTGATGATTCTATTCCAGAAAATGCTGTGATTTCAAAAAAATGAGAAGAACTAATCTGGCTCATAAATGAAGAGGTCACAGAACCATGTTTCTCTTTCCGACCTTAAAAATAACATAAGCAGCATCATGAAATAACAAATGCAATTACAATTGACAATTATGACTTTCTATGCGACTAATTTGATACTATGATTACTTCAAGTACAATTAATAAAAGGTAATGTTTTCTATTTTGCTTCTAACCTCCTTCAAAGCTCTAAATGTACCAAAACTCTAGGTTGCTGCTTCTAATGTAGAAATGAAGTAATGCAAAAGTATATGGCATAACAAATTGGTTAAACTTTAAAGAGCCAGAGGACTTTTTGTTTTTGCTGCAACAAACACAGACATTTTTATGCCACCAACTTCATCACAGAAACTTTCTACGAAACTTGACACACTACATAATATACATAATATACATTACACATTATTCTTAGAATGAATTTACTTACTGCATTGTAATCCTTCACTTGCTTTTATTATATTAATAAATGAACCAAGAATTCTGCACAGATTCATTGCAATGCCCATCTGATGTACAGAAAATATTTGCATTTTCTTATTTTTATCCAAAAACTCTAGCCCTCTTTTCATGCTTAACTGAAATAAACTTTCAAGATACTCAATGTCATTTTCTGATATTACTGAAGAAATTCTTTTTAACCATGTCTTGACATATGGCTCCCATCCCAGTTCAACTGGATCCTGTTAACAAATAAAACAAACATTTTCAGAAATATATTCTTATTTATATTTCATTATTGTTGTTGTTGTTGTTATTATATTTATTTCCCGCCACTCCCTGGGTAGGCTTGTGGCGGGTGACAGTTTTCTTAAAAAACCCAATTAAAACCCCATTAAAAGACATTAAAATCATAACATAACATGTCGGCAGCCAATCACAATCTACTCCCACCTCCCAAGGTGATAGAGAATGGGGGGAGGTGATGTATACTTCAGACCCCCTGAGGGTCTACCTCGCAGACCCCAGCCTCAACCATAAACCTGGCGGAAGAACTCAATTTTACAGGCCCTGCAGAAAACTGACAAACCCCGCAGTACCCACAGCTCACCCGGGAGCTCATTCCACCAGGTGGGGGCCAGGACCGAAAAAGCCCTGGCCCTGGTTGAGGCTAGGCGCGCTTCTCTACAGCCGGGAATGACCAATAGATTTCCCCCCGCAGAGCATAGCGCCCTGCGGGGGACATAGGGCAATAGGTGGTCCCTCAAGTATGTGGGTCCCAATTCACGTAAAGCTTTAAAGGTTAATACCAAAACCTTGAACCGGATCCGGGCAGCAATTGGCAACTGGTGCAGCTGCCTCAGCACAGGCTGGATCTGGGCCCTCCAAGATGTACCAAGACATTATACATGTCTTGATGCTACTCATCATATATGTATGTTCCTGCTGTTTTTGAAGATACAACAAAAGCTTTATTATCTAAAAGTCATTTGGAATTAGGGTGGCCAGTTAATCAGATATACCAGATATCCAAGCTTATTGTTGTGCGATTCCCTTTACCTTGAGGAAATTGTGGTGATCAAAATCACCATTCTGCAGATGGTACATGTCACTATGCAACCTTCTTCAGTCTTCATGCCACTTTGATTCATCTGAACTGCTCCACAAAGAGTCCTACACTTCACTGAAACCTTCGGCTTGATCCTCAGGCAAAAAGCCAACAGGCAAGATTCCTTTAGCTCTTGCTCTAGGCTCCTTACAGAGTATTCTGGTTTAATCCAGACCCCAAGAGTCCTTTGGGTTTTGTTAGTACTGCGTGCGCCAAAGGTGTGCTCCTCTGGCAAGCAAGAGCCTTTTATAGTACAAAGGCCTACTCAGCGGAGCTAGCAGTCAGCTCCTGAGATAATGCTCTCCAAAGTTTTGGGACTAGGATCACTGGAGGGCAAATCCATAAACACCTTGCCTTTAAATGAAGCTAAGGCCAGATGAATTGCATCCAAAGGTACTAAAAGAACTTGTGGATGTAATCTCTGAACCTCTGTCCATTATTTTTGACAATTCTTGGGGAACACAATAAGTGCCAGAAGATTGAAGGCGGACAGATATCTCTATCTTCAAGAAGAGGAAAAATGAGGATCCAGGTAACTACCATCCCATCAACTTGACATCCATAGTTGGCAAAATTTTAGAACAAATAAACAGTCGGTCCTTGAGCAGCTACAGCAAATGGTTGTGATTACTAAGAGTCAGCACAGCTTT
Source organism: Paroedura picta (assembly GCF_049243985.1). NCBI lineage: Eukaryota > Metazoa > Chordata > Lepidosauria > Squamata > Gekkonidae > Paroedura > Paroedura picta. Next base: position 61,764,445 of record NC_135369.1, on the reverse strand, counting down.
CTCAAAAACAAGTCATGTTAGACTAATCTCTTTTTTTTAGAAAGTTGCTACCTTGTTAGATCAGAGGAATGTTGTGGATATAGTTTATCTCAATTTCAGTAAAGCTTTTGATAAGGTTCTACATGATACTTACTGACAAGTTGGTAAAATGTGGTATGGATCCTATTACTGTTAGGTGGATTGCACCCAAAGGGTGCTTATAATTTTTTTGGAGAGGAGTGACAAGTAGAATGCCTCCGGGATCTGTCCTGGGCCCTGTGTTGTTCAACATATTTATACATGATTTGGATGAAGGAATAGAGGGGTTCCTATTAAATTTGCAGGTGATATTAAACTGGGAGGGGTAGGAAACACAGCAGAAGGCAGAAGGAGAATACAGGATGATCATGACAGACTGGAAAACTGGGCTAAAATGAATTTCAATAGTGAAAAATGTAAAGTTCTGTGTTTAGGTAGGAAAAATGAAATGCATCATTGTATGATGGGGGAGACCTGTCTTGGCAATAGTATGTGTGAAAAGGATCTAGGGGTCTTAGTGGATCATACACTGAACATGAGTTAGCAGTTTCACTCGGTGCCTATAAAGGCACATGGAATTTGGGGCTGTATCAAAAGCAGTATAGTGTCCAGATAGTATAGTGTCGCACAAGGTAATGGTACCACTTTCCTCTGCTCTGGTTAGACCTCAGAGTACTGTGTTGTTTTGGGCACTACAATTGAAGAGGGATGTAAACAAACTGGAGTATGTCCAGAGGAGGACAACAAAAAGTGAGGGGTTTGGAGACCAAGATGTAAGAAGAAAAGTTGAGGGAGCTTGGTCTGTTTAGCATGGAGAGGAGATTACATAGAGGTCATATGATGGCCATCTTCAAGTATTTGAAGGGCTGTCACATAGAGGATGGAGCAGAGTTGTTTCCTGTTGTCCTAGAAGATTGGACCGAAACCAATGGGATGAAATTAATTCCAAAGAATTTTCGGATAAACATCTAGAAGTAGTTCTTGACAGAGTGGTTTCTCTGCAGAACAGGCTTCCTCAGGTTGTGGTGGGTTCTCTTTCTTTGGAAGTTTTAAAGCAGAGGCTAGATAGCCACCTGACAGAAATGCTGATTCTGTGAACTTAGGCAGATTATGAGTGGGTGGATGGGCAGAAGGTACTGTGTTGGGGCTTGGCTCTTGTGACCCTTTCTTGCATGCCCAGTGAAATGCCGATCACCACGTTGGAGTGGGGAGGCAATTTATTCCTGGCCAGAGTGGCTAGGGATTCTGGTTTTGTGGGAAGCATCATCTGAGCATGGAATTGGGGACACTGTGGATAGGCCAGTAGTTGTGAATATCCTGCATTCTGCAAGGGGTGGACTAGATGATCCTAGAGGTACCTTCCAGCTCTATGATTCCATGATTCTACTTGATTAATATCTTAAATAAAAGGAAATATATAAAATCAACCAGGAACAAAAATTATAGAATCCCCCTTTTTCTTTCTTTTCCCTTTAAGAAACCTACCACATAAACCATGGCACATCTACTAACAGTAGCAGGGCTGGCTTGAGAGAGGCTGTCTACTTCAAATATCATTCTAATTCCTGATGATAGGTAGATTCGTTCACTGTTAGCAAGGCACAATGTTCTGGAGTCATCTAATGCAGAATTCAAGTTTTCTATCCACATTGGGTCTACTGGGCCATCCAAGACAATCCACTGCCAATCAATATTAGATTCAGCTGTAAAAAAAAAAAGAGCTTCAGAATTTGCTTTGTATGTAGAAAGATGACAACAAATAAAATAGAAAGCAGGGTTGTAATTACCTGTTAACTAAATTAACCAAGTAGTTATCTGTGCCCATGTAGTTACTTAGGGGAGCTGTACATGGGGTTACCATTCTTGAAGTGGTAATCCTACAGATGGCTTCTATGCCATATTTCTTAGCCCTCAAGGTAAAGTGGTTGGCTGCTGTGTGAAGGAATTTGTTGTAATAGATGGACCACTGGTCTGATCCAGCAGTCCCTCCTTTCTACAGCATTATAGTTAAGACATTTGCTTAGAGCATCTCCAAGTATTCTTAAGGGACTGAGACCCTAATTTTAGCAATGCATCAATTTTAGCAATGTCCCATAACATGTTGGCAAATCTCAAGCTGGTATCAGTGTTGTCTACAATAGGGGGTTGTAAGACTTAACATAAGATTTTAAAGAAGAAACACAACTGGGCTTTGGCCAAAACTGTCTTTGCCAACGTATTTTCTTATGGGGCTAAATCTAAGAAAAAGAGAGGTAAATTCCCTTAGAAATAATAGATACCTGCTCCAAATGGTCTGGCAATTAGCACTTTTTTTACATGAATGCCGATAAAGAGTAACCTTTCCTTCCAATCAGATCTGATTTTCTCCCTTTTGGGTCAACTGATGCAGAGTTAGTACCATTATTTTAATTTTCCTGCATGGTTTCCACCATAAGGGAATTGGTTGAGAGATGAATAAAAAGGAATTTCTATCTTGCCTTGTTTTATACTTGTCATTGTGTGTAGTGATCTTCAAACCACTGCTGGTTTTAGCAAAAGTCTCACTAAATGATAATTGCAAAAATTACTGGCCAGACTGAGTCCATGATTTTGGCAATGAACACCTGTCCAAGATTGGCCAATGTCTTTCAATAGAAAGTCTGAGATCATCATTTGGAGACAGTAGAGTAAGATTACCAATTGTGACATCTGATTGTGGATCGGACGGTATTTCTGATTCACAATCTATTGGCATCAACTCACTGGCTGATTATCACTGGCTGATTGATTATCTCATTGTTTATTTATATGGTCAATTGCCAAGTGGCGTGTAGCATAAAAGGTCTGTTGGGAGAGGGGAAAGTGGGATGCTCATTGAACTGTGTGAGAATATAAATCTATGAAATACTGTCAATTGCATTGTGCCGTACTGTTCGAACAATGAAAAGTAAAATGATGAACAGGCTCAAACTTTTCAATGAAAAATTTGGTATTGGTTCATGACCAGCAAATATACTATGGACTGAACTGGTTGGTATCAAAATATCCCTAGTCTTAAGGTGGCTTTACTCTTTCCTTCATTGATAGTTTAATAGGGTTGTGCGATTCAGCTGTCAAAGCGGCTGTTCCCACCCATAGCAGCTGGCACTGTGCCGTGGGGAGGGGGGAGGTGCCGGCGCACCAGTCGATGCACACACGCAGGCACAGAGCTCCATGCCTGCATGTGTGCTCCCGCTGTTGTGCCGCCACCCGCGCCTTCCCCCCTCCCCGTGGCACAGCGCTGACTGCTACGAGCGGCAACGGATGCTTCAGCTGCCGAATTGTACAACCTTCCCCTGCCCCGTGGCACAGCGCCGGCTGCTACAGGTGGGAACAGCCACTTTGACAGCTGAATTGGACAACCCTACTGCTAAGCTTACTCCCATAAAACAGCTTTTAAACACCAGTCTCTGGCCATATTTTATCTTATATATAACCTGTTTGCTTACTGGATATTTGGAAACATTCTCCACTGAAGCATATCAGGCTGAAAAAGTAGTTATCTGAATTACTCGTTTTATGCTTGCATTTAGCATATTTCTTATTCAAACATTTTTGAGCCAACAAATTTGAAACAAATATGACCCTGAGTTCTCTTATGTGGTGGCTATAGGGTTATGGTAGAGGCTCTGAGGCAACTGCCTACTGGGTTGAAGAATACTGAGTTCCCACTCTGGCCTCCCTATAAATTCTTTGTACTCCAACTGCCCACAATCAAATAGAAAGGGGGACACAAGATTTAAAATAAGGATTGGTAGTATGTGCTTCCTAAAGGTCTTATCTGCTAGAGTAAAGCTGTACTTATATGTGAGGTACATAGAGACCTCTGATTTGGAAATGTTTTACTTCACAGACAAGACATAGATAGAGACCAAAGGTTTTTTTAATCAGAATTTAAATCATTTAATAAGGTAAATATGATGTGTGAATGAGCAATCTCACTTAGTTCTGCTCACAACGATGACAACTGAGGTAACAATTTTCCCTTCCTCCTTCATATGATCTCCTTCATGGGAAAATGCATCAGAGGTGGGAGAAACAGTTCCCTTAGGACAGTGGTTCTCTACTTAGGGGTGGTGCTCCCATTTGGGATCGCCTGGCCCCTTCTGTGGGGTTCCCAGGCTGTAAACTGCACGGAGCTTTTCAGTCCCAGTTCAATTCAGTTCCTGCCAGCTACACAGAATGCAATTTTTGTTTTGATTTTGTCCGATTTAAATATTCCCTCTGCAACAGGCATGATTGATCCGGAGTCATCCTACCTTTATGCTGTTATATTTAGCAGTTGAAATAACCCTTGCTATTGGAGGAATCGAATTGAGAAAAGCATGACTCCGTGGTAGAGACGCCCTGATTGGCCAAGGGGGACAAACAGCCGGCACAGGGGGAGAGGCGGAGGGCGCCCCGTCCAGCAGTCTTAAGCCCCTCATTTCTCTCAACTTCTACTTCTAGATATTTTTTCTCCCTCCCCTATCTTTTCCAACCCTCTCCCCCCCCCTCCAAGAAAAGACAGAAAGAAATAAAGAGGGTCCCACTGTGCTTGGCTCCCTCATCTTCTGAACTACCCTAACCATGTGCAGAACACTTTTCTATTTCAATGGGGAGGGGGGGAAAGAGGAAGACCCAAGTTCAAATAGATCTGAATTCAATAGGATTGACAATGGAATAAACAAACTAAGTGCAGAATAAGCCCAGGTTGGTTGCTGCCACGGCGGCAGCTGGGGGCAGCAGTGACTGGCAGCAGCAGCCACAAGTGGATGCGGCAGGCAGCAGTGGCAGGCGGTGTTGGGCAGCGGTTGGCAGCAGCAGTGCCATTGCTATGGCCGCCTCCATGCTGCCCCAACTGTTGGGCACCTGTGTGAACGCATGCACAAGCTTGCATGTGCACACTGCCTACATGTGCATGCTGCCCCCGCAGACCCTACTGCAGTTGGGGTCACGGTGACAGAGTGGTTGAGAACCGCTGCTTTAGGAACTATGGGCAGATGACTACTCAATTAATATTACAGATAAATGTATGATGCTGGTTTTAAAACATCATGGTGTAGGGTAGCAAGCAATTCAATTGTTACTTCAGGCAATATCCTAAATTACTTATTTTCACATAACTATTGTCTCGAATGCCTTACATTGTAATAATGGTTATTTTTATGAACAAAATAGCATAGCCTTGTCAGGAACCAGGCTGAGCCTAGCCTGCAGAGTCCGTGATAAAGACACATCCAAGATCCAACAGGTAGTTGTAAATCCAAAGAGAGCTTTATTAAACAGAGTCCACAGAACGCTAAAGCAAGCCAAGATCTTCCTAAGCAAAGATCTTGATAATAACAAAGAGCAATGGGAAACCCAGGGCAGATATAGAGCCCTGTTCATAAGGGAGGGGTACAAAGGCATTTTGGCGGGAGAGCGAAAGGGCAGCAAAGGTGAGTCGATTCACAGGGCACCAGATGGCCAGGAATCTAATCTAAGTTGTTACCATGTCTCCACAAGGACACTTATAGTGAGATTGATACATCAACAGCGGAAAACTCCTACTGGCAAAAGAAAGGGAGGCTTGGAGCCTACAGACAGATTTACAGGTTTATGGCCTCGGATCCACCAGGCTGATGAGAAACGAAACTTAGATGGCATGAATCGGGGTTCATGACAAGCATAGACTGAAGCACATTTTAATAAGACTGCTAAGTAACATTTCCACAGATGTCAAAATATTCTATAATTTGAATCCATCATAGGGAAGAGCTAGATGAGAACCTAAGAAGAGCCCTGCTAGAGCAGACCAGTGGTCTATCTAGTTGAGCATTCTGTCTCACATAGTAGCCAATCAGTTCCTCTGGATGGCCAATACCAGGGTATAGAGGACAAGGCCTTCCCCCAATGTTGCCTCATGGCTCTGGGATTCAGGGGCCTAATGTCTTTAAATCCAGAGATTTCCCTCAGCCACCATGGCTAATAGTCATGGATAGATTCATCATCCATGAATCTATCTAATTCCCTTTTAAACTGTTTATTCCTGTGGCCATCACTATTACATCTGACAATGAATTCCACCTTTTTATCACTCTCAGTGTGTAAAATAGTATTTTCTTTTGTCTGTTTTCAAACTATTGCCCATCAATTTCATTGGATAATCTAGTGTTCTACTATTTTGGAGGAGGAATAAAAATTACTCTTTGTCAACTATCTTCACCCTATGCAATATTTTATATAATATTATATTGCCCCTGCACATTCTAAACCTCTACCATGTCCCCCTCCTAAATTGTTTCTTTTTAAAACTGACTCTTCAGCATTTTCTCATAGGGAAGGTGCTCTGGCCCCTAATCTTCTCAGTTGCCTTCCTCTGTACTTTTTCTAGCTTTGTAATGAGGCCACAGCATAGAACAATACAAGGGCATTACAATATTGGTCATTTTATTCTCAGTCCCTTTCCTAAGGATCCCTAGCATGGGATTTGCTTTTTTCACCATTGCAGCATACTGGGTTGACACTTACATTTAGCTGTTCACTAAAACCCCAAGATCTTTTCCCCTCTTAATCTCAGAAAGTTCAGACTAGCTTATATTTGAATTTGTAATTTTTTGTCCCAATACTTATCACCTTATACTTACCAACTTTAAACTACATTCACCACATTGTCACCCACTCACTCAGTATGTGGAAGTCCTCTTGCAGTTCTTCGCAGTCAGCTTTGGTTTTCTTCATCCAGAATAATTTGGTCTCATCTGCAAACTTGGCCACTCACCCCCAGTTCCAGATCATTTATATATATAGTATAAATAGAACCTTTCCCAATACCAATCCTTGAGGGACTCCTTTGCTCATTTGTCTCCATTGTGAGTATTGTCCATTTATTCCTACTCTTTGCTTCCTGTCCATAAAAGAAGCTGTCCTCTTATGCCATGATTGCTAAGTTTAATCAGGAATCTTCAGTTAAGTACCATGACAAAAGCCTTTGGAAAGTCCATATATATAATGTCTGTGGGGTTATCATTATCTACATACTTGTTCACTTTCACAAAGAACTCCAAAAGGTTGGTGAGGCAAGACTTCCCTTTCCAGAAGCCATGTTGATTGTTCCTCAGGAAGCTTTGGGCCTAATAACTCCATCTTTGATTACAGTTTCTAATTTTTTTGGGATAGACAGGCTGATTAGCCTGTAATTTCCTGGTTCCCCTCCAGATCCCTTTTTAAAAACTGATGTCACATTTAGTATTCTACAGCCTTCTGGTACAGCTTAATTTAGTGATATCTTACTTATAGAGGTTAGTAGACCAACAATCTCATATTGCATAGAATAATCCTGAATGGATGTATATTTAATGTTGCCTGGCCAACTATACATTCAACTCTAACCGTGGTTTCAAGTGTTATTGATTACTCTGCAATATCTTCCTATTTGTTAGACAAATTTGATAACTTTGAGATCGGAAATTGTTCAGGAAGTGATAATCAATCCCTTTTATTAAGGCTAAAACTTAAGGGCAGACTCCAAATTGCCCTGATATCCTTTTATCAGAAGTTCACTCCTTCATTTTTAATGATGTCTAGAAATCTCAGTTCTACAGCATGACTTAAGCACATGTTCATCCAATCAATGTGAGGGTGGTTAAGCCTCCCAGTATAATAACCTTATCTGCTTTACTCTCCTTTATTTTCTTTCTCAATGTTAAGAGAAGTTTCAAGGGTTTTATGAGGTAGTGATAGTATACCCCCACTTTTAAGGAACTCTTAGGGTCTAATATTTCCATCCATATCACTTTTGTGATATGTTTTCTAACTTATTTGATTCTATGCCCTCTGATGGATAATGCAGCATCACCACCAAGCTCTCCCTCCCTGTCTTGCCTATAGAGCTTATATCCAGGACAGGGAATTTCACTAATATTTGCTGCTATATTACTTACAATGGAAAGAAGAATGTTCTGTGGATTGCAGGACATCCTCAGCAAGAACAATATCTCGCAAAATCACTGTAGTGAGCTTTAGCAAAGCAGAAATTGTAACAGTTATAGCACATGCTGACAATATAAATTATAGTCTTATGTTAAAAATACAATATTATTTACAATAAAAATTTTAAATAATTTATCTCTACAGGAACAGGATTGCCAGGATGATAGAAAGTATGATCAAATCCAATTACTTCTGTGATATTCCCTAATTATCAACATGTGATTTAAAAGTCAGCAATATATGCAGTCCCTGGATTCTTAAAGCAAATCACAATTATAATTAAATACAATTATAAAAGAAAAGGCAATATATCTGGAAATTAAAACAAAGATAGCAAACTGTCCTGAGCTTATGGAAAGGTGATTTAATTTAAAAAAATAAGTATACATACTGTTCACAACTAAACTCTGATTTGTCACATGATAATGTAATAGACTGAGATGTGTTTTATTTTAATAGATGAAGTCAAGGCAAAATGGTTTCTGTCTAAGGGCTATTATGCATCGATTGGCTTTCACTGCAGTCTGTTTGTCAACCCTTTTAAAATGTCCTTTTCTAAAATGTTTTAAAACAGCAGCAGGTGCCTTGAACTCCCATTGGTGGATAAGGGACTGCAAGCAGAGAGGGGGCTGTTGGGAGAAGATCAAAACATGCTAACATTTATGCATCAAAAAAGAGCATTCTCACACAAGAAAAGTTGTTACAAAGGTAGTTTCAGATACTATGCTGAAAAAACACAATCAATGCTGTGAGGAGGGGCTGCCATGCATAATCAAAAATAACATGATGGGTTTTGCACGATCCCACGTGCAAGAATAAAAACGTCTTTGGGGCAGACTCCTGCCATGCATAATATACCTAGAAGCCCAAATTTGATTGAATAAGTCATTTTCAGGACTCAACTAAATCTAATGGCATCCTCATGGCTATTATGAGGATACTTCTACTGTTTTAAAGTGATTAACAATGCTGTGACAGTGCAACCCTCATTGGGTCTGCAGTGATGCACTTTTGTTTTCCAGTTTATCAAACATCAAAAATGGCCACACCTTCTCCTCTTGGCTATTTCAGCATTTGAAAAGATGCAGGAAGGGAAAACAAGGGGACCAATCAGCATCATGTCCATGTAGCATTAAAAATATTTTAAAATGGCATTAGCATCCTTGTAGAAATCATGAGGATGTTATCCCATCTTGTTTGGATCTCAGGGACATTCTGAATGCTGCACTCAACATAACCCTATCTGATCCAACCCCAGCCTTGCCACCTCAAGAGCAGTGAAGATGAGGCAGCTCCCCTATCCCACTGAACTTTAGCCTCACTGACTCAACAGCAAAGGTGATGATGACAGTGGAAGCACTCCCAACACACCTGACCCCACCCTTTTCACTCAATGGAGCTGGCTCCCTTATCATTCCACCCAACCTCAGTCTCACTGCCTCAACTTTGCTGGCTTCTAGAAGGAAACCTCTCAGTCCAACTTCTCCACTTCACTCCACCAGCAGCTCCAACAGAGAAACGTTGCCAATACACGTATAGACAATACTCCTCTGCTGAGGGGGATTTATGCCCCTCTATTTTCCCCTTGTTTTCTTTCTTTCTTTCTTTCTTTCTTTCTTTCTTTCTTTCTTTCTTTCTTTCTTTCTTTCTTTCTTTCTTTCTTTCTTTCTTTCTTTCTTTCTTTCTTTCTTTCTTTCTTTCTTCTTTTGTAAATCTGGAGACAGTAGAAAAATCTTCCTTCTGTGTGCAAATGGACCCAATCCTCAAATTTAAATATCTACAGATATGGCTGTACTTCTACAGATGAGGCCCATCCAGAAAACATGCCTTCCCAGCTAGCCATGAGAAGATGCTCCTTTGCCCATCTTCTTGTAGGGAGAACTGGGCTGTCGGTCCTTATTGTTGATGGGCAGAGGGTAGGTGATCGGCCAGCTGCTGGTGCTTGGCAAGTTGGTACCTGTGGTGTTACTGCTAATGGCAGCTGTGCCTGGGGAAATACTTGGGCCTGTAAGAAGTTGAGTGAAGGGCTGTTCCCAAGGATTTGACTGTGAGACTGTAATTGTGCATTCTACCCATCTTGGAGCTAAAAAGCTCCTTACCCACAAATACCATGTCTTCTATCTTAGAATCATAGAATCATAGAGTTGGAAGGGGCTATACAGGCCATCTAGTCCAACCCCCTGCTCAACGCAGGATTAGCCCTAAGCATCCTAAAGCATCCAAGAAAAGTGTGTATCCAACCTTTGCTTGAAGACTGCCAGTGAGGGGGAGCTCACCACCTCCTTAGGCAGCCTATTCCACTGCTGAACTACTCTGACTGTGAAAAACGTTTTCCTGATATCTAGCCTATATCATTGTACTTGAAGTTTAAACCCATTACTGCGTGTCCTCTCCTCTGCAGCCAGCAGAAACAGCATCCTGCCCTCCTCCAAGTGACAACCTTTCAAATACTTAAAGAGGGCTATCATGTCCCCTCTCAACCTCCTTTTCTCCAGGCTAAACATTCCCAAGTCCCTCAACCTATCTTCATAGGGCTTGGTCCCTTGGCCCCAGATCATCTTCGTCACTCTCCTCTGTACCCTTTCAATTTTATCTACGTCCTTCTTGAAGTGAGGCCTCCAGAACTGCACACAGTACTCCAGGTGTGGTCTGACCAGTGCCGTATACAATGGGAGTATGACATCTTGTGATTTTGATGTGATGCCTCTGTTGATACAGCCCAAAATGGCATTTGCCTTTTTTACTGCTGCATCACACTGCCTGCTCATGTTTAGTTTACAATCCACAAGTACCCCAAGGTCTCGTTCACACACAGTACTACCTAGAAGTGTATCCCCCATCCAGTAGGCATGCTTTTCATTTTTCGGACCCAGATGCAGAACTTTACACTTATCTTTATTAAATTGCATCTTGTTCTCATTTGCCCATTTTTCCATTGTGTTCAGATCTTGTTGAACTCTGTCTCTATCTTCCGGAGTATTTGCCAGTCCTCCCAATTTGGTGTCATCTGCAAACTTGATGAGTAGTCCCTCCACCCCCTCATCTAGATCATTAATAAATATGTTAAAAAGAACCGGGCCGAGCACCGAACCCCGAGGTACCCCGTTATTCACCTCTCTCCAGTCTGATGAAACACCATTGACAACAACTCTTTGAGTGCGGTTCTCTAACCAATTCCCTATCCACCTAATGATCTGAAAATCCAGACTGCAGTCCTTCAACTTATCCATCAGAACATCATGGGGAACCGTGTCAAAAGCTTTACTAAAATCCAAGTAAATGACATCAACCAAATTTCCCCGATCCAGCAAACCTGTTACTTGGTCAAAAAAGGAAACTAGGTTGGTCTGGCAGGACCTGTTGGAGACAAATCCATGCTGACTTCCTTGGATCACCAAATTGTCCTCCAGATGTTTGCAGATCGCTCCCTTTAATATCTGCTCCATTATCTTCCCCACAACAGAGGTCAGACTCACTGGTCTGTAGTTTCCCGGATCATCCTTCCTCCCTTTTTTGAAGATCGGAATAACGTTTGCTCTTTTCCAGTCCTCCGGGACATCTCCAGTCCTTAAAGAGGTTCCGAAGATGATGGACAAGGGCTGTGCAAGTTCTCTGGAAAGTTCTTTGAGTACTCTCGGGTGCATTTCACCTGGACCAGGGGATTTGAACTCATCCAATGCAGCTAAATGCCTCTCGACAACCTCTCTATCCATGTTAACCTGCCACCCAGACACTATCCTTTGGCTACAGCCATCTCTAGATGTGCCTAAACACTTTGACCTGTGGGAAAAAACAGATGTAAAATAGGCACTAAGCCTTTCTGCTTTCTCTGCATCTTTCGTTAGAGTTTGTCCATCCGCACCCAACAGTGGACCTATTGCCTCCTTTACTTTATGTTTGCTCCTCACATAATTGAAAAATCTTTTCTTGTTACAATGGGCTTCCCTGGCCAATCTTAGCTCACTCTCAGCTTTGGCCTTTCTGATGATTGATCTACAGTGCCTAGTAACCTGTAGGTACTCTTCTTTAGAGCTCTGTCCTTCCTTCCATTTCCTGAACATTTTCCTTTTCTTTCTTAGTTCCTCTTGAAGTTCTCTGTTCATCCAAATAGGCTTCTTAGAGCTCCTGCAGTGTTTTCGTATTTCTGGAATAGTCATTGATTGAGCATGCAATAGCTCTTGTTTGAGTAGCGCCCACCCTTCACATGCTCCCTTCCCTTCCAGCATTCTCGTCCATGGTATGACACTCATCATGTCTCTGAGTTTATTAAAGTTTGCCCTACGAAAATCCAACATCCGCGTCTGGCTACAAGCTTCCTTGGCTCCCCATCTCAAAAGGAATTCTATGAGGACATGGTCACTTCCCCACCTCCTTCACCTCATCCACCAACTCTTGCCTGTTGGTCAGTATTAAGTCCAGTATGGCTGAACCTCTTGTGGGTTCATCTACCATTTGATAAATGACCTTGGAGTCAGTAGGCAGCACAGATGATAGAAGCCAAGAGTGTCTGTGTAACATTATTTCCAATGACACCACCCTAGCACAACAGTAATAGGCATAACTGGACATATTCAATTGTTGTTTTCCCAATTTCACATCTTCTATGTGAAGGATTTTGGCCAGGGTTTTCTGGTCATCAGACAAAAGGTTGCTATACTGTGCCACTTGGTACCTGCCCATTTGCTACCTTCAACTCCATGGTTCCTAAGGATTGAATTTTATGCTCCAAACTTTCCTGTTTCTGTGTCTATCTAATGGAGATGTCTGAGATCCAGTCCGTTGTCTACAGGGCAGAACTTCTGCTAAGGAGTTGACAAGAGGGTGTTAAAATATATGGCTCTTGTGGGTTTCCAGGGCTGTGCGGCCATGTTCTGGTAATTTTAGTCTCTGACATTTTGTCAGTAACTGTGGCTAATGAACTCCACCCAGACATAAGAAAAATATTTCCTAATGCACTTGCTAGTGAACTCCAACCACATACAGGAAGTTCCAGTCTAGCCTCTGAGAATTCCAAAGATATGAAAGGAATGTGATATGTTACAATTATTCAATGTCCCTTAGAAGTAAATGAAATGCACAATAACTGTTCACACACTCCACATTCTGGCACAGAGAGATTTCTATCTTGCGATATCCCACCTATGAAGTTCCTTGTCACAATTACTGTTGAAATGCTAAGGACTCAAATTACTAGGCCATGGCTACACAGTCCGGAAAACCCACAACAGCCTGTTGACTCTGGCTGTGAAAGCCTTTGACAATTAAAATAACAATGCCAACAACAGGATTCTAGGCCATTATGTGGAAACATTCCACATAAGGGCCAGAGCAGTGGCTAGCAAGTCTGGGCACCAGACCGCACTCACTGAACTGCCTCTGCTGCTGCCTCTGCCACCTGTCCGCGTTCTCCTGAGGGTGGGAGTAGCGTTGGAGGACAGGTAGCAGTGACGAGGCAAACGGGGCTTGGCTCTGGGGCTCGACAGCTGCTGCCACTTGTTCTTTGAGGCTGCCTGCTCTCTCCTGAGGGTGGGGGTGGCCTCGGAGGATGAGCGGTGGGGTTGGCTGGCGAGGCCCAGAGGCAAGCCCTGTTCGTTGCCACTTATTCTTTGAGGTCATCTGCGCTCTCCTGAGGGCATCGGCTGCCTCGGAGGACAGGTGGCAGCAGTGTGGTGAATGAGGCTTGGCTCTGGGGCTTGCCAGTCAACGCTCATCCTCCAAGGCTGTCCACCATCTCCTCAGGATGGGGGCAGCTGCAGAAGCCAAGCAGCAGTGGCAGCTGGTGAGGTTCAGAGCCGAGCTCTATTTGTCACGGCCACTTGCTTTTCGAGGCCATCCGTGTTCTCCGAGGGCAGGGGTGGCCTCGGAGGATGAATGGCAGTGGCAAGGCCCAGAGCTGAGTCCCATTCGCCACCACCATTAATCCTCCAAGGGCCACCTGCCCTATCCTGAGGAGCAGCCTTGGAGGACAAGCAGTGACAGTGTGGCCAATGGGGCTCTGCTGTGCTTGTTCTTTGGGGCTGCCTGCACTCTCCATGCTCCCTGGGGCCAGACTATGGATGTCATGTCCGTAGTCACATCCATTTGAGTGGCCATGCCTATAGATATTTCCACATTAAAAACCTCACACCCTTCCTCTTTATTTCAATAAAGACTACCCAGTTTTCTAGGTGAAGCTGGAACTGATATGAGCTTTGCAAAATGCTGTTAGCCATGTCTAGCAGACCTTGGAGCATCAGAAAGGTCCCATATTGGTATTATATAGAGGACTTTTAAGATTGGATCCAATGGCTTCAGACATGATGAAACCATATCAAGTTCAACAGAACAGGCCATTCTGCTGTTCAGAATACAGATGTCTTCAGCTGAAAAAATGGGCAAATGGCTGCCCATCTGGTGATGGTTGTGATGGGGCATTGGGTTTGAAATTGGAACCATGTACAACTCAGTAAACTCATTTTACTGAGTCTTGCCTTCTGGAGATGAGGATGAAAACCATCAAAGAATGGCCCCAGAACTGAGTGGTGCTTGGAGTCAAAAGGCTTGAGTGTTGGTCTCCAAGGTTGGTATGGATGACACTGCATCTGTTGCTCTCATGGGCCTCATTTAAATGGGTAAAATGATGAGTATGGGGATCATGACTGGGGCTGAGTATGATTATTAAAATGCTAAACTCACCGTGTATAAGTTATGTATTCCAGATTTTTCATTGCCACTGTGGTCTTTCTTTTTAGGTTTTTTGGCAGACAATTTGGCAAACGTTCGTACTGCTGATGCTAAAAGACCATCTGACCACTCCATGGTGTTAGGATCTGTTTGCCCAAAAAGTTCACCAAGACTGACACACTTTGGGTTTACAACAAAAGTGTCTACTTTACCTCTCTTTGAAGAATTCTGAGGGAAAAAACACAATAATTATTTGTGAATCAATAACACCAAGACTAATCTCCTTCTGATGCCCCTTCATACCTTCCTGCCTGGATATGGTTGTTCTAGCTCAGTGGTTGTCAACCTAACTAATGCCGCAACACCCAGCCATCACCTCCACCAACGGTGGAAACCCCTTTCTCTGGGGAACACCAGGCAGTACATTGCTTCCTGTGCTCCCCTTCTCCCATCTCCCAAGCTAGCTGAGGATTGTCTGCTGGAGTCTCGTTGTTCATCTGTTGTAAGGCTCAAGCTTGTCCCCTTCACCAGCTCCCGCTTTCCTCCCTCTCCCAGCCCCCTTTCTATCCCCGATTTGAGGGCGACTATGGGGCTCCGACCATCCCCTTCCCCAGCAGTCTTCCCCATCCAGCCTGTCTCCTCCCGAGTTTGGGCAAGCTGTAGGTGGAGATGTCGGCATTTCCCTTGGCTCTGGTGGCATCTCCCCCTCTTCTCTTGTGCTGCGGCTTGGCCTCAGTCCAGGATTTGGCGGCCTCAGAGAGGCCCATTCCCATCGGGTCTGCAGTGCAAAGGAGGCCAGCACCATGGCGCCAGTAGCGCTGCCCGCCACTGCCCACCAAGGGGATATGCCAGGCAGGCAGGTGGCTGCGCTGGAGGGCGGCCTCACCAAGGTTATGCGTGGGCAGGGAAGGGGCCTATAAGCCCCTGTCTCTTTCCTCAGAAGCTAAGCATGCAAAGGCAGCTGGGCTTGCGTGCATGCAAGCAGCCATGGGAAAGAAAGGGCAGGTCATCCAGCGTGGCCCAGTGCAGCCATGGGAGCTGGCGTGGGCATCAGGCAGGGCGGATGGATGGCCAAAGGTCATCTGGCCGTGCTTTTATTCTGGTTGCCTCACTGGCTCCCTCCCCATGCCAACCAGTTGCCTAGGACAGGAAAGGAAGAGGGTGCCTGCCCGCGGAAAAAGCAGCAGGCTCATGGGCCTCCTTCCCCGACCTCCCACCGCTGCCCTCGCCTCTCTGCAAAAACCAGCAGCTGGGAAGGGAGCTGCTTAGCTTCCCCCTGGGAGGGGGGAGGTAAGAGGAGGAGAAGGCGCAGAGCACACTCAGGTTTGAGAATGATTTCGACACTGAGATTCCAATGCTGAAGATGACCCCATTGAAGGTGTGCGGGAGGGGATGGTGATTGTTAGCACTGAGAATGTTCAGTGCATTAAGGAGATGTCAATCCCTTTCTCTCCCATCTTCACCTGGACTTCTTAGACTTCTTCTGAGGAGATTTAGAAGTGGCATGGGTATTTGCCCCACTGTGGCCCATTTCTATAGGGGCTGAAGGAAACATCGAGGAGACTGAAGAAAGTTTGGGACATTTGGTATCCCGGCTTCTCAGTCTCTGAGGTTGGCTTGGGCGCTGCCATGTCCTTCTCATTTAAACTGCCTTAAGCCTAGCCACCCATCTCTTGTTCTTGGGGTCATCTTGCAAGCTGTGCAGCCCTTGTAATATGACCCTCTCCAAGACACAGAAGATGAGATTAATTATTGTCGTTCTGGGGCATTTTGGCCTCTCATTCAAGGCACTTTTAGAAAAGAGCCATTAAGGAAAAACTGAAGTCTGGCCAGACAAAATATTATTCTATGAGGAGACAACATTCTAATGCACCTCAACTCTCCTTATCAGATTTGTTCATTATTTAAATTTTACCGCAGACTGAGGCATAGCAGCTGAAGTTCGCTGGATGAAGTCCTCTCACTACAGCAGCAGAAAAAGTACTGAGGGAGAGTGTTGCCCCCTCCCTCATCATGTGATTTTGTCAGTGGGAAAAGTCACACTCCTTCTTTCCAAAGGGAGGGGTTAACACTTCTCGGAGAGTAAAATGTACACATTTAGCTCGCTAGCTCCTGTCTGTGGTAGGCCTGCGACACCGCAGTCCCATGTGGGACTGCACAGAAGCCACGAAGATGAACCTCCAGATTCAGAAGCACTAAGCCTCTGAATCCCAGAGCCAGGAGATAACATTAAGGGAAAGCCTTGGCCTCTTATGACCTATTGTTGGCCATCCAGAGGAAGTGGTTGGCCACTATATGAGCCAGGACGAGTTGGACCACTGGTCTGATCCAGCATAGCCCTTCTTACGTTTCAGGTATTTGCACCATAATAACAAGACTTAGGTCCTGAAATGAAACCCCTTACCTGTAAAACAATATCCAGCGTTGTAAAACTTTCAAGATCTAGTAATGGTAAGATTATCAAGGCTCTTTCCAAAATCTTTCTAATAGTAGTCTTCCCTCCACCTGTAGGGCCTACTAGCATCACACCAACACGAGCCTAAAAATATACTTATGATGAGCAATCTGGAACTTTAATATTCCTAAGAATACTAAGGTGTTTGTATTAAACATGCTAAACTCAAACAAAGCATGCATTTTTAGACTAGGAATATCAATTGGCTTTTTCCCTCAGTAACATTTATTGTAACACCTACACCATTTCTGCTAGTCTCTGTTACTGAAATGTAATAACTGTAAATAATCCCTCCTAATTTTTGAATAGGGCAATATATTGTATCTAAACTGTACAACTCTTTCCATATGAATCAATACTTTGTTGCACTTACCAGAATTTGGTTGTAAAACTGCATAACCTTCTCTATCTGACTTGGCCAGGGCTGCAAACGTAATTGTTGGACTGCAATAAATATTGCCTTCTGGGATAAAAACAATAGCTATTGGTGGAATTACATTCACAACAAATGAAAAAAAATTAATAGATCATATTGTACTATTGCCCTCAAAATCAAGAAAATGAGCTGCCCCAATCCCTCAAATGAAACTTTAAGGAAAATAAACTATACCTTTAATATGTGAAACTGCTTTAAGATGATCCCTCCCCCCATCCTGCTACATTCATTTGAAACTTAGAATTCAATGATCAGGTTTTAGTACAAAGGTGCAGGGGATTTACTAAAATTCTGAAAATAAATACGTTACAAAATATAATATTATTTTACTGCACTACCACTTCTACTGAATCATGTGCCAAGAAGAAAAGTTTTGTTGAGAAACTAGGTTTACCAATTCTATAGAAGTTCCTGGAGAGTCTGGAGAGGGCAGAGGAAGGAACTCAGCAGGTCATAATGCCATACTCCCAAAGCAGTTGTTTCCTCCAGGGGAACTGATCGGTGTAATCTGGAGACCAGCTAAAATTCGGAGAGACTGCCAAGCCCCAACTAGAGGCTGGCAACCCTGTGCCAAACCATTATTGAATCTAAAGGCCCATGTACTGTGTCTCCCACAATTTTTAAAATGCTGATTTGAAGCTTCATTGATTATCAGAGAAGTGTGTGTTCAGTTTCTTCTTCCCACGATTGTAAATTATCCAAAGCTGAACCTGGCTCTCACAGGAAAATAGATAAAGGCACAACAGTCCTTTGTCCGAAGTCTGTCACATTCATGCAGCAATATTACAAAACCAAAATTATTCTGGTGGTTGTTTCAATAAACATACGATGTAACACAGAAATTCAAATTTACAAATATTACATTTGGCAAATGTAATATAGCATTTAAACACACACACACACACACACACACACATATACATACATACACTAGGAACTTAAGCCTGTTGTACTTGGAAACACAACAGGCGCTAGCATGGTGTGATGGTGGAGTGTTTGGCTGAGAAGTCCTGGGTTTGAAGGAAGGGAAGGAGGGAGGAGAAAGGTGCAGTGGCCAGAACATGCCACAGGAGGGAGGGAGGGAGCGAAGGAAGGTGTCAAACGTGAAGAGAACTCACAACAGGCTTCTTAATTAAAGAAAGCTTTATTGAGAAGTACTACACGCTCTAGGACTGAGAAGTCAAATCTGACTAGAGTACAGATTTGCTTCTGCTTATCAATACAATTCTCCCGCTCAAAACTTGACAGTTCCCAAGGGAGGGGAGCAGGAGAGAAGACACAGGCATAATTAAAACAGAAATACATTCTCATGGCCTTGACTAGGTGATAGCGAAAACCAGGCTCAGCCGAGAGGCCCCAACATGTGATAAGGTTACAACAACAAATTATTCACTTTTATGGTTAGCAAGAATACAGGACCTGGGGCAACCAGGCGCCAAGCAATATAACTGACATGGAGGAACTCAGGCTAATTTATGACAGAGATTCTACAATCCTGACAGAAGGCAGGCAGGCAGACATAGATAAAGGGAGAAAGAGAGAGAGAAGGGGAGAAAGGAGAGTAAGCAATGGGAGAAAGGAAGGAAGAAAGGAAGGCAGAAGATAAATGGATGGATGGGAGGGAGATAGGAGATAAAGGCATAAAGGGATGGATAGAAGGGAGGAAGAAAGGAAGAAATAAAGACAGGAAGAGAGCAAGCGAGAGGGAGAGAAAGAGGCAGAGAGAGACAGAAAGGAGAGAGAGAAATGGAGGAAGGGAGGCGCAATGAAAGAAAACGGGGCAGAAGGGGAAGGAGGGGAGGCGAGGAGGCCTTGGTCCCTTTGGCCGGGCCGAGGCCTACCCCCCCGGCCACTCCCCGCTCATCGTTGGGGCCTCGGCCTGGCCAAAAGGGCAGTCCCGCTGCGTCGCAGATGCTGCAGATCAGGCCCTTTGGCCGGGCCAAGGCCATCCCCCCGGCCGCCTCCTGCTCGATGCTGGGGTCTCGGGGCCTACCTTGTGTGTTGGCGGGCAGTGCGTGAATGGTGGGGCAAAGGTGTCCAGGGGAAGGGCTAATTGTTGCCCCCCCTCCCGGACAGTGCCCACCTCCACTAGGCCTTACTGTTTTATTTATACCACTCCCATGGAGTGGTTAAAGATACACACACACACACACACACACTTTAATTTTTAGTCAGGATTAATATAAAGTTACATTATTACTAATCCTACCACTGCTGCTACTACTCCAAGATCTAATCTCTTGTATTATGCACTTATGAAGATGTATGTTAGCTATTCTATTACTTGATAACAGTGAACTTTAAATTAGTACCTTCTCTAGTATTGTTTAAGTAACAATGAATTAGACCTGAAGTTCTTCTTTTGTAAAGGTAAGATCATTTTTTTCACATGATAAGTGTCTATGCAGGGTTCTATAATTTTTAAGTAGTAAATAGTATATTGTTTTAAAAATAAAAGGTTGATAATGTTTCCTTGCCAAAGAGGGGAAAAGAGAAGGGAGAAGCCTTTCTTCTCCTCATGCAGGAGTTCTAAGCAGAATTCTGCTCCTGTGATCTTAAAAATATACCTTTCTCTACAGCTCCTGTGTGACTGCAGAGAAAGCATCTTAGGACCACGTAACCCCAACACAATTTGCCAAAAAATGTAACCTGCACTGAGACCCAAGATTCATTCAGTTTACAAAAAAAGTCTTTCAGTGAAAGGGAAATTCCTCAGTTAGCAGAAAGGCACCATACTATGAAAACCCATGCTTACTGCAGTACCTCTAATTGCAGTGGATTTACTTTTGGAGCATTCATTCCTGGAAATAGATCTGTCAAAATATCCTCAAACAGTGAAACATCCTCAACAAGGAGTTTTGGTAAATTAGCTTCTTTCAGCACACTAATGATGAGAAGAGTTTCTTCTACCTCTGAAAATCTTGTATTACTGTTTCTGTACAAAAACAAATCCAGTAATTATACTTTTACAAGACAATTACATATTAATTGATCAGTACTATAATATAGCAATGCGGTCACTGTTTTCATCCGTTCATAATAAATATGTGATTTATGTGAACTTATATTTGTTTGCTTTATGAAAACACTAGCTTCAAAGCCCGTTCCTAAGAACGGGCCTTGAAAGGGTCCCCTCCCCTGGCCCAGGCAGTTTAAGGTGGATTTTGGCTGCAGCTTGCAGGCGCAGGCCCAGGACAGAGCTCCTTAGCAAGCAGTCAGCAGGCTGGGAGGCCCTCGTTAGCAGGCCCAGCCTAGCAGGCCAAAAGGCCCTTGTTAGCAGGCCCTGCTTAGCAGGCCAAGAGGCCCTTGTTAGCAGATCCAGCCTAACAGGCCAAGAAGACCTGCTTAGAAGGCCCTCCACCATGACCCTTCGCCCAGGGCCCTCTTCCCTTATCTGCTGCTGGCTCCAGGCACTGAGGTGCGTCTGAGAGCAAAGAGGCTAGAGTCCAGGGACAAAGGGTAGAAACTTCAGGGAGATGCAGGGGCAGGGCCAATCACCCTGACATGCCGGACACGTTCCACCCCCCAGGCTGTTTCACAAATATATAGAGGAACCATGGATAAGGACTTCTGTTTTGCCATTACTCATGGTTCAAGGAAGTTTATAATCATAACTCAAAAATATGGTTCAAGGAAGTTTATAATCATAGCTCAAAAATATTTCCAGTTAAAACCAAAATAAAATAACAACCTCCAAGTCTCTTCCTCCATGTTCCAAAGTTTAGAAGAAGAACAAGAGTTGGTTCTTATATGCCGCTTTTCCCTACCCGAAGGAGGCTCAAAGTGGCTTACAGTCACCTTCCCATTCCTTAGCTGAGACATATGGTTAGGTTTTCCATACTTGGAAGATCTAACTTTTGCTTTTAATTTGCTCAGTATTTTTGCATATTTTATTTAGCATTTAGAAGCTAACTTTCTTATTACTTTGTACAGTAAAGCAGTTTTCCAGTTTCTCTAATGATAAGCAGCTCACTCTTCTGAGCTATTTCCTGGAAAGGTCCCTGACAAAACAGCTGTGGAGAAACAAAAATTTCTATAACCAGATCTATGTGTTTCATCCAACCTATTAAGTGATTTCCCAACCTTCTTAGATGGTATCACAGTGATTTAAAGTTTAGCCATCTGATCCAGAGACTGAATTCTAGTCTTGTTGAGTGTCATGTTTTCAAGTTCTAAATTGTGCTGAGGTGAAATGAAAAATTGTATTTTGTAAACTTGTTTGCCCTACAGCTATGTGAAACATATCTAACGGGTTTTTTTGGCAGTTTTTCATAGCTCTTCAAACCTTTGTGAAACATTTGGCCAACTGGGAGCCGAGAGACTGCATCCTTATCAAGGCAAGCAGATTAATGCTACTTCATCATGATTTATTTGTGCATATTCCAGATTAGACTTCTGTAACTCGCTCTACGCAGGCCTGTCCTTGGCTTTGACATGGAAATTGCAGCTGGTACAAAATGTGGCTGCAAGGGTCCTCACTGGAACATCTTGGGCCCAAATTCAGCATGTGCTATGTCATTTGCATGGTTACCATTCTGTTTCTGGATCAAGTTTAAGGTATTGGTTTTAATCTTTAAGGCTTTATGTGGCCTGGGTCCTATCTATCTGCGGGACTGCTTATCTGTATATGCCCCCTGCAGAGCTCTTTGCTCTGCAGATACTGGTTTCCTGGGCCCCCGGGATATATGCCTAGCCTCGACTTGGGCCAGGGCTTTCTTTTAAATAATTGAAGATGGTTATCAAATCTCCTCTCAGTCATCTCCTCTCTAGGCTAAACAGACCAAGTTCCCCAAACTTTCTTCATACATCTTGGTTTCCAAACCCCTCACCATCTTTGTTGCCCTCCTCTGGACCCACTCCATTTCGTCTACATCCCTCTTCAACTGGGGTGCCCAAAACTGAACACAGTACTCCAAGTCATGCTGAACCAGAGCAGAGTACTGACTTACCATCACCTCCCATGATCTGGACACGATACTCCGTTTGATACAGCCCAAAATCCCATTTGCCTTCTTAGCCACCACACTGCTGACTCATGCTCAATGTATGGTCTACTAAGATTCCTAGATCTTTTTCCCACATGCTACTGCTAAGACAAGTCTCCCCCATCTTATATTGGTGTATTTGAACTTCATTTTATTCAGTTTAGCCCACTTCTCGAGCCTATCAAGATCATCCTGTATTCTGATTCTGTCTTCTGTTGTGTTTGCTACCCCTCCCAGTTTAGTATAGTCTGCAAATTTAATAAGTATCCCCTCTAATCATTTATAAATATATTGAACAACACAGGCCCCAGGACAGATCCTTGGGGTACTCCACTTGTCACTCTTTTCCAAGAAGATGCTGAATCATTAACAAGTACCCTCTGGGTACGATCTGTCAACAAGTTATTGATTCACCTGAAAGAATTAGGATCCATACCGCATTTTACCAACTTGTCAACAAGAATATCATGTGGAACCTTATCAAAAGCTTTACTGAAATCCAGATAAACTACCATATATACTCACATATAAGCCAAGTTTTCCAGCACAGGTTTTAACACTTAAAAGACTTATACGCAGGTAATTGATTAACAGCCTGCCCCCAGCTAGCCAATCACAGCATTGCATCTGCAACCTGAGCTCTTTGCAAGTGAGCTAGTGGCCTCCGGTTAACCTTTGCCTTCTGCAAAGAACTTATGTTTTAAGATCTTTGCAAATGAGCTAGTGGCCTCCAGTTAACCTTTGCCTTCTGCAAAGATCTTAAAACCTAAGCTCTTTGCAAGTGAGCTAATTGCTCCCAGCTAACCATTGCCTTCTGCAAATATCTTGAAAGCTTACTCTGGCAGCTTGTAGGACATCAATGGTTTGACTGAGGGATTCTGATATATTTTCCCCTTCTTTTCCTAATCACTTCTTCCAAACGATTCTTTTGGTTTCTGTGGGTGGGGTGAGGTGGGGTGGGTTTTGGGGGTGCTTTCGGATGTATTGCTTTTTAAGTGTTTCTTCTTTTATCTGAGGAGCAGCATTTTTTGCTTTTTCTTCTTGGGGTTGTGTTTCTTTTAAAAGTTGATTTTTACAGTTCTTTCTTTCAGTTTTCAGTTTTACAGTTCTTTATTTCAGTGTTTTGTTCTGGGGGGCACTGTAGCCCCCAGTTTAGTAGCTGTTGTACTTGTTGTAGTAGGTTGTCAGCTTTGGGTACTAATTGTTCTCCTCTGGATTGCTGGCAGGAGGAGGCACTGTTTGGTTCTCCTGTCAGAGCTGTTCTCACAGGGCAGTTCTGTCAGTGCTCTCACGGTGTCTGGCATCAAGAGAGGAAGGGAAGGCAATTGTAAGCCACTTTGAGACTCGTTTGGTTAGTGAAAAGCGGGGTACAAAAACCAGCAGCTATTCATAGAATCATAGAATCATAGAGTTGGAAGGGGCCATACAGGCCATCTAGTCCAACCCCCTGCTCAATGCAGGATCAGCCCTAAGCATCCTAAAGCATCCAAGAAAAGTGTGTATCCAACCTTTGCTTGAAGACTGCCAGTGAGGGGGAGTTCACCACCTCCTTAGGCAGCCTATTCCACTGCTGAACTACTCTGACTGTGAAAAATGTTTTCCTGATATCTAGCCTATATCATTGTACTTGAAGTTTAAACCCATTACTGCGTGTCCTCTCCTCTGCAGCTAACAGAAACAGCATCCTTCCCTCCTCCAAGTGACAACCTTTCAAATACTTAAAGAGGGCTATCATTCCCCTCTCAACCTCCTTTTCTCCAGGCTGAACCTTCCCAAGTCCCTCGACCTATCTTCACAGGCCTTGGTCCCTTGGCCCCAGATCAACTTCATCGCTCTCCTCTGTACCCTTTCAATTTTATCTATGTCCTTCTTGAAGCGAGGCCTCCAGAACTGCACACAGTACTCCAGGTGTGGTCTGACCAGTGCCGTATACAATGGGACTATGACATCTTGTGATTTTGATGTGATGCCCCTGTTGATACAGCCCAAAATGGCATTCGCCTTCATCCTCTTGACTTTTCTGTATTTGTTGGGAGGGAGGCTGGATAGGAAAGCCTGTGATGATTGAGCATGGATTAAGCGCTTAGGCCACTCTGTAAATTTACCAGTAGCCTTCTGCATTTCCCACCCTCGGCTTATATGCTAGTCAATAAGTTTGCCCAGTTTTTGTGGAAAATTAAGTGCCTCGGCTTATATGTGGGTCGGCTTATATATGAGTATATACAGTATGTCCTCGGCATTCCCCCGATCCAGGAATGTAGTCACTTTCTCAAAGAAGGAGATAATATTGGTCTGACATGACTTATTCTTGCGAAACACATGCTGAGTCTTAGAAATCACAGCTCTCAGTTCCAGCTGCTCAAGGACTGAATGTTTGATTATTTGTTCCAAAATTCTGCCAGCTACAGATGTCAAGCTGATGGATCAATAATTACTGGGTTTTCAAATAAATCGTAGTCTGTGTAAATGGAACCAGCAGACTTATTAGGTAGCACCTTGGGGTTCTTCAAGAGCTATAGAAAATTCTCCCAAGGCAGGCCTGCACATGTGCAGTACCCATGCAGGGCTGCACTGTGACCATGACAATGAACATTAATCAAACCTGTAGGTGCTACAGCATGATTAGTTATCATTAATAAATACTCAGTTTAACAACGCAGCTGAGCATGAAAAGTAAGCAGTGAAAAACTGTGCTGCTTACTGTGTTTTTAACTCTTGCATCTTCTGACCAGACCTTATTAAAGCAGCTTTTATGGCTCTCATGCCAAAATCATAATGATCCTAGAAAAAATAAAATTAGAAAATTAGTTTTTCTCCATAACTGCCTTTGCAGCTAAATTTATTAAAATTATGGCAAGTAGAGATAGCTTTTCCTGTAATTTCAAGTTGATTACTTCCAGAACTGAAAATTTAATTTAATTTAATTTATAACCTACAAATAAACAACACTGTTTCTGAAGCATATAAAGAATTCTGAACCTAACTTAAAAAAAAAAACCTTCTGAGTAAGAGAAGCACAGGCCAAGCTTGGAGTACAAAGAGAAGAATTAAGTCCGAAATTTACTCATACACTGGAAAAAACAGAACAGTAAATTAAGACCTTTTGCACCACACCAGCTGTACTACCTGATATTGTGGTTGCTTGCTTAGCATTTGGACTCAGCACAGCTACACTCTTCCATTACTTCAGATAAATGTTCAAACTGGTACTGTACAATTAATTTAAATAAATGTAACAAAATCTTATGACACATTTATTCTACACTGATCATATAGTCTGTTTTGCACCATAATCTTCAGAGAAAAGAAACTGGAGGAAATAGAACACTAGGAATAAAAATGATAAAGGAGGGAAGATACAACTGCATAGGTTGCAGTCAACAGCAAAATACCAAGCTACATAATGTCTGAACTGTTCACAGAACATGGCACAAGACATGGAAGTTTTACCCTTCTGGAAGCAGAGTAAACAAGTGTTTTTTCTTCTTCTCAGTTTATGACAGCATAAACTCTTCATTGTGCCACTCCTCTCAAATCCAACTTATCTACTTGCTAATTGATATACACCTGGACAGATTCTTGCAAATCACATTTATAGGCAAGAAAAAGGCAGAAAAATCTTGTTGGGGCATGTGCTTCGTGGCCTTTAGATTTTACCTGCTGTGACAACTGCTTGCTACAAAGCTGATAAAGATTTACTATCTTCCCAGAGACTGATTTTGCTGATTTGAAACCTTCTGAAAACAACATTATTTCAGCAATGAGTTTATAGTCTGGGACCATCATTGAGACAGGTCGAAATAATGATTTCAAGTTGTCTGGGAGTTCCACACGACCTTTGTAACTTAAAAAAACAAAAACAAACATCACTGTGGTTTATTTTTACAGTCAGAATTAAGAACATTTAGCAAATTACTAATTAGTAAATGTAATGCTTAACAACAAATACCTTATAACACAGTCCCAATAATAAAGACAGTTAACTTTTCCCACAGAATAGTTATGGTACATTACATGGATACTACCACTGCAGGAACTCATTTATAAGAAAAACTAAATGAAACCTGAAGTGCTAATTAAAATTTTTCTCTAAAAGCAGCTACGTAGACTGATACTGAGATAATTAATGGAAAGCTGTAGCTTAATGCAGCAATATTAAAACATTTTGGTTAGCATTCATTTAGTGTTATTGCAAAATAATAGATGTCTTATTACCTACCCTGGATTCATGGTGATAAAAATTCCACAAAATGGTTTTAGCCTCATTTCTTTCCCTTCCAGAACAAATCTATGACAAACAACAGATGAGTTATTTTAATATCTTTCTGAAGATACATTGCATATCTTAACAGGATGTGGTTCATATATAACAGGAAAAATACAAATATATTGTTTTAATCATTCAAATATTTATATTTGAAATAATTAAAATAATTTGGAATCCTCATATTACTAGATAATACCAGGTATCCTGACAGACGACTCACTTCTTCAAAAGGAGGCAATTGGCCCTGAGTGGAGGATATCCCACCAATAGAAAAAAGACAAGTGATGCTGGCATAGTACAGAGCAGTGGTCCCCAACCCCCGGTCCGCAGCCCGGTGCCGGGCTGCGAAGGCCGCTGTTCCCTCTTCCCGCCCCCCCCACAGCGAGAAGCTCACCACGCTACGAGCAAATCGGCCGCCAAAGCGGTCGATCAGCTTGCGGCCCGGCAAGCTTCTTGCTTTGGAAGGGGGCGGGAAGAGAAGCTTGCCGGGCCGCAAGCTAATCGGCTGCTTCAGCGGCCGATTTCCTTGCAGCCTGGAGGGGCGGGGAGAGGGAGCCGCGGTGGCTGGCATGCTGGCAGCGCAAACGCGCACGCGCAGACTTGCCGCGCGTTTGCGTCCGGGGCGCAAACACACACGCATGGCAAGTCCGCGCATGCGCGTTTGCGCCGGGACTGCCGCGCACATGCGGGGCCCCGGGTCGCCCTCTCCCTGCACCCCGGCGCAGCAGTCCACAGCCTAAGAAAGGTTGCAGACCACTGGTACAGAGAACATAATAACATTTGAATAACATTTTAAAACAACAGTATAACATTTTTGACTACCCCTGACATAAAGGATGGAGGCCTACAAGTTTCAATGGACCTCCAGGACACCCATCCCATCATCTGCAGTGAGTGTGACATGATTGACTTCCTCCCTGAAGACAAGATGGACTACATCTGCCCCAAGTGTAAGCTGGTAAGACTTTTGGAGGAAAGGATTAAGGGCTTAGAAGAGAGGATTATTACCCTCAACGAGGGAAGAGGTCCCAAAACAAAGTCTAAGACAAAGTGAAGAGGCCATGGGGATAGAAGGAAATGGTGGTGTTGAGAAGAAAAGAAAAAGAAAAGAAAAAGGAGAGTACTGGTAATTGGAGACTCCCTGCTAAGAGGAATGGATCGCCATGTGACTGGGCCCGACCCCCTAACCCGAGAGGTGTGTTGCTTGCCAGGGGCAAAAATTAAAGACGTTTCAGAACGGCTGCCCAAACTCCTCAAATCTACGAATCGCTACCCATTTGTGATGGTCCATGTGAGTACGAATGACATGTACGTGAATACCATTGCTCCTATTAAAACAGATTATCAAAATCTAGGGAGGAAGCTCAAGCAAATGGGGGCACAAGTGGTATTCTCTTCAATCTTGCCTGTCAAGGGAAGAGGAATGCGTCAGGAGAGGAAGATAATGGAGGTGAATCAGTGGCTGCGTAATTGGTGCCAGCAGGAGAGATTTGGTTTCTGGAACCATGGGATAGGCTTTCTTGAGGAAGGCCTACTAGCACCTGATGGACTGCACTTATCGAAGTTGGGGAAGAATGTGTTTGGCAGGAAGGATTCAGATGCCTTTATACTAACGCCTGAAGCATGGGCAATAAGAAGGAAGAGCTGGAACTTCTCATGCTGATGGAAAGGTATGATCTAGTGGGCATCACAGAAACTTGGTGGAATGATTCTCATGACTGGAATGTAATAGTGGATGGATATGAACTGTTCAGAAAAAACAGAATAGATCGAAGGAGTGGCACTGTATGTGAGGAAAGGGCTTACCCTTCAGGAAATTCTAGTGAAGGAGAGCATATCTACAGTGGAAAGCATCTGGGTGAAAATAAGCGAGGGGAAAACAAACAGTGTGGTGGTTGGTGTCTGCTACCAACCGCCTGACCAACGAGAGGATGTAGATGCTGCACTTTGTGAGCAGCTTGAGAAAATATCCAAGCGGCAGGACCTTGTCATCATGGGAGACTTCAATTTCCCAGATGTGTGCTGGGAAACAAACTCTGCGAAGTGTCTTCAGTCATGCAAGTTTCTGACCTGCCTGGCTGACAATTTCATTTATCAAATGATAGATGAACCCACAAGAGGTTCAGCCATACTGGACTTAATACTGACCAACAGGCAAGAGTTGGTGGATGAGGTGAAGGAGGTGGGGACCCTAGGGGGAAGTGACCATGTCCTCATAGAATTCTTTTTGAGAAGGGGAGGCAAGGAAGCCTGTAGCCAGATGCGGATGTTGGATTTTCGTAGGGCAAACTTTAATAAACTCAGAGACATGATGAGTGTCATACCATGGACGAGAATGCTGGAAGGGAAGGGAGCATGTGAAGGGTGGGCGCTACTCAAACAAGAGCTATTGCATGCTCAATCAATGACTTGATGGTGTTTCAATGGTGTTTCATCAGACTGGAGGGAGGTGAGTAGCGGGGTACCTCAGGGCTCGGTGCTCGGTCTGGTACTTTTTAACATATTTATTAATGATTTAGATGAGGGGGTGGAAGGACTACTCATCAAGTTTGCAGACAACACCAAATTGGGAGGACTGGCAAATACTCCAGAAGATAGAGACAGAGCTCAATGAGATCTGAACACAATGGAAAAATGGGCAAATGAGAACAAGATGCAATTTAATAAAGATAAGTGTAAAGTTCTGCATCTGGGTCAGAAAAATGAAAAGCATGCCTACTGGATGGGGGATACGCTTCTAGGTAACACTGTGTGTGAACGAGACCTTGGGGTACTTGTGGATTGTAAACTAAACATGAGCAGGCAGTGTGATGCAGCGGTAAATAAGGCAAATGCCATTTTGGGCTGTATCAACAGGGGCATCACATCAAAATCACAAGATGTCATAGTCCCATTGTATATGGCACTGGTCAGACCACACCTGGAGTACTGTGTGCAGTTCTGGAGGCCTCACTTCAAGAAGGATGTAGATAGGTTGAGGGAATGGGAATATTCAGCCTGGAGAAAAGGAGGTTGAGAGGGGACATGATAGCCGTCTTTAAGTATTTGAAAGATTGTCATTTGTAGGAGGGCAGGATGCTGTTCTCATTGGCTGCCGAGGAAAGGACACGCGGTAATGGGTTTAAACTCCAAGTACAATGATAGAGGCTAGATATCAGGAAAAAAATTTCACAGTCAGAGTAGTTCACCAGTGGAATAGGCTGCCTAAGGAGGTGGTAAGCTCTCCCTCACTGGCAGTCTTCAAGCAACGGTTGGATACACACTTTTCTTGGATGCTTTAGGATGCTTTGGGCTGATCCTGCATTGAGCAGGGGGTTGGACTAGATGGCGTGTATGACACCTTCCAACTCTATGACATTGAAACTGGTGATGAAGACAAGGCTGAACTGCTCAGTTCCTACTTCATCTCAGTCATCTCTTGCAAGGGGAATAATGCTAAAAGCAGAAAAACATTTCACAAAATGAGGGATGGGAGTTGTGGCCCCGGATCACAGTAGTAGTCCATAAACACCTAGTTTCTTTAAATGAAAACCAAATCCTCTTGGCCAGATGAATTGCATCCAAGGGTATTAAAAGAATCTGCAAATGTAATTTCGGAGCCTCTGTCCATTATTTGTGACAATTCTTGGAGAACAGGTGAAGTGCCAAAAGATTAGAGGCACGCAAATGTCCCCATATTCAAGAAGGGGGAAAGGAAGATCCAGGTAACTACCAACCCATCAGCTTAACATCTATAGCTGGCAAAATTTTAGAACAATTAATCAAACAGTCAGTCCTTGGGCAGCTAGAGCGGATGGCTGTAATTACTAAGAGTCAGCATGGCTTTCTCAAGAATAAATCATATCAGACTAACCTTATCTCTTTTTTTGCGAGAGTTACTAGCTTGCTAGATCATGGGAATGCGTGGACATATTTTACCTTGATTTCAGTAAGGCTCTTGATAAGGTTCCGCATGATATTCTTATTGACAAATTGGTAACATGCAGTATGGATACTATTACTGTTATGTGGATTGAAAACTGATTGACAGATTGCTTGTAAATAGTTTGTCATCTTGTTGGAGAGGAGTGAAGAGTGGAGTGCCTCAGGGATCTGTCCTGGGGCCTGTGTTGTTCAACATATTTATAAATGATTTGGATGAAGGAATAAGGGGGGGGGGCAAATGGGATAGTGTCCAGATCATGCGAGGTGATGTTACCACTTTACTCCGCTCTGGTAAGACCTCACTAGGGGTAGTGTAGTCAGCTTTGGGCACTCCATGTGAAGAAAGATGTAGAGAAACTGGAGCAGGTCCAGAGGAGGGCTATGAAGGTGGTGATGGATTTGGGCACCAAGATTAAGGGAGCTTGGTCTGTTTAGCCTGGAGAGAAGACAACTAAGAGGTGATATAATAACTACCTTTAAATATTTGAAGGGCTGTCATATAGAAGATGGAGCAGAATTGTTTTCTGTTGCATCAGAGGGTAGACCAGAACCAATGGGTTGAAATTAATTCAAAAGAATTTTTGGCTAAACATCCAGAAACCGTTAGAGTGGTTCTTCAGTTGAACAGTTTCCTCGCAAGGTGGTGAGTTCTCCTTCTTTTGAAGTTTTTAAGCAGAAGCTAGATAGTCATATGACAAAAACTTAGGCAGATTGTGAATGGGTGGGCAGGAAGGGAGTGCCAGTGTTTGTCCCTTGTGGCCATTCCTTGCATACCCAGGGAGTTGCTAATCACCACTATGGGATGATAGGTGAATTTTCTGCAGGCCAGGTTGGATTCTGGAGATTTTTGGTGGAGGAATCACTTGGGCATGAAATTGGGGTCACTGTGGTAGTTGTCAATTCCTGCATTGTGCGGAGGGTTGGACTGGATGACCCTGGAGGTTCCTTTCAACTGTTTGATTCTGTGATTATATTACTTTTGTGCAGGCACACATGTGATTGAGTCTGAGCAGATCTTCCATGGAGAAGAGCTTGCAAGCTTCAGTTAATGATTTATTTTACTAAAGTGCAGCTCTTCTCATCTAGGAGGCTGAGTTTCCCACCAAAAGTCGCATGATCTGGGAGGGGCTGGCACTCCTCCCTCAGTCCTCACTTCTGTGCCGTGAAGTGGACATTGCCCATCTAGAGCCAGTCCACAGTGGGAAAGGAGGGAGGGATGTGTGCCTGCACAGAACGCCACTTGATGAGCAGCAGTTACAGGTAAGTGCAACTGTTTCATCATTGTGTATTCTGTGCAGTCCCACGTGGGAGATTTAGCAAGATAACTCACCATGGAGATGGGTATAGATTAACCAAAGGATGACTGATTGAAGAATTGCCTTCCCTACAGTGGCCTCACACCTGAAGTTGTTGTCCATGGTGAAGTGTCATATGAAGATGGATGGATTCAATTGTTTCACTATACTACAGATGAGTGTCAGTGTCAGAAGTGAGGGCCGCCAATGACATTTGGGCCCTTGTGGAGTGATCAGAGATAACCAATAGACAGTTGTGGCCGGAGTGAGAATACACTAATCTACGTCCCCAGCTGAAAGGAAGTTACATCATTTAGATGTCTGCAGGTAGCAGGGCAATGGCAAGTCATGCATTGGTTTTCCAGGCTAAGTTCATCTACTTTGCCAGCTGATACCAGAGCCAAACTTTAGGTCCTTCCCTTAGAAGGAAAGACCTCTTCAGTGATGAGACAGATCCCATCTGGCCAAGAACAAGTCCCTGCATTTGCCAGAAACTCTGGAACTCCTATCCATACACTCCAGATGTCACCCCAACATCCCACAACTGCATCTAACAGCATGTCCTGGCGAGTCATGGGTTTATAGGATGTGGTTAAAACCACAGAGACCCTGTCTGTAGCAGACATGTCTAACCAAGCAGCCTGTTAGATGCAGTTGTGGGATGTTGGGGTGACAATGCCATTGCCCTGCTATGTTAGTCTGTGCCATGCCTTCTGGCTATGATCTGTTTACTTAGGTGCTGTCCTTCAGTTATCAAAGTCTTAGTCAAAGGTTGTCTATCTGGTGGTAAATGAAGAGTACAAACTTCTCCCAGAGAGGGATGGCAGAATGGCTCATATATGTCACAGTGAGGGGCGGTATACAAACCAGACAGACAGACAGACAGACACTTAAAAGTTAGCAACCTTCGGCCCATAGCCTGAGTAGACCTTGCAGCGAAATATATTGATAAATCTCCCATTCTCTGATCTACCCTTTGGGTTGAATGCAGTAATATTCTTGAGTAAAGTGTATGTGCAGAAGAGGCCCTGGTCAGCAATGCACAAATCTTTTACTGTCAGGAGAAAAAGTTGTCTTCATGGGCAACTCGGTGGCTAAAAAGGCAAATTGTATTTTGGGCTGTATCAAACAGAGTATTGTGCCCAGATCAAGCGAGGTGATGGTACTGCTTTACTCTGCTCTGGTTCGGCCTCACTTGGAGTACTGGGATCAGTTTTGAGCACCACAGTTGAAGAGGGATGTAGGCAAACTGAAGCATGTCCAGAGGAGGGCAACAAAGATGGAGAGGGGTTTGGAGACCAAGGCATATGAGGAAAGGTTGGGGGAGCTTGGTCTGTTTAGCCTGAAGAGGAGATGACTGAGAGGGGATCTGATAGCCATTTTCAAGTATTTAAAAGGGTGCCATGTAGAGCAGTGGTCCCCAACCTTTCTGAGGCTGGGGATCAGCAGGGCATCGGGCCGCGCCCGCGGGCCATGTCCGCGCAT
Source organism: Paroedura picta (assembly GCF_049243985.1). Taxonomy (NCBI): domain Eukaryota; kingdom Metazoa; phylum Chordata; class Lepidosauria; order Squamata; family Gekkonidae; genus Paroedura; species Paroedura picta. The sequence goes on along the minus strand of NC_135369.1, from coordinate 61,730,946 downwards.
CGGCCCGCGCCCGTGCATTGCGCATGCGTGAATGCGCCATGAGCATGCGCAATGCGCGGGCGCGGCCCGCACGGGCGCGGCCCAGCCCTGATTCCCTCTCCCTGCCCTCCCGCAGTAAGAAGCTTCCCGGGCCGCAAGCTTGCAGCCTGGGAAGTTTTTTACTGCGGGGGGGGCGGGGAGAGGGAGCCGCGGCCCGGCGCCATGACCTTCGCGGCCCGGCACAGGTTGGGGACCACTGATATAGAGGATGGAGCCCTGGAGGGACAGACCAGAACCAATGGAATGAAATTAATTCAAAAGAAATTCCATCTAAACATCCGGAAGAAGTTCCTGACAGAGCGGTTTCTCAGTAGAAGAGTTGGTTCTTATATGCCACTTTTCTCTCCCTGAAGGAGTCTCACAGCGGCTTACAGTCACCTTCCATTTCCTCTCCCCACAACAGACACCTTGTTAGGTGGGTGAGGCTGAGAGAGCCCTGATATTACTGCTTGGTCAGAACAGCTTTATCAGTGCTGTGGTGAGCCCGAGGCCACCCAGCTGGCTACATGTGGGGGAGTGCAGAATTGAACCTGGCATGCCAGATTAGAAGTCCGCACTCCTAACCCCTACACCAAACTGGCTCCAGTGGAACAGGCTTCCTCAAAAGGCAGTGGGTTTTCCATCTTTGGAAATTTTTAAACAGAGGCTGGATAGCCATCCGACGGAGAGGCTGATTCTGTGAAGATTCACGGGGGTGGCAGGTTACAGGGGATGAGCGATGGGGTTGTATCCTGCATAGTGCATGAGGTTGGACTAGATGACCCAGTAGGTCCCTTCCAACTCTATGATTCTATGATTAAAGGAACAATTCACTGTTTTATTCTGCTGGGGAGAAAAATACTTTGAGGGATAATTTGGATTGTAAATAGTAGCCTCTCTCCAAATGAAGGTAAGCTGAAGCATTTAGGAAAAAGAAAAAAATATGAATGTCTTTCAAAATAAGGTTTTAAAATTTGAGTCAAGGGAGAGGGGGGGAGTCCCACTCCCGTTCTTAATTTCCAATTCTAGTTTTCTAAGTCTTTTTTCTAGTTTTAAAAAATCACATCAAAGTTTCTAATCAAATCACAGCATGTTTCTATGTTCAATGTGTTGATTGAGGACACTATTACTACTTGCAAAATATCTGGATTTAGTGTCAAAGAAATACCTGATGATATGGCTATCTTTGGCTGCCTTGATTGCTTGAATCTGTGATGCAATTGCAGAAAGGACTTCTACATCAATCCGATTGAATTCATCAAAACAACACCAGGCACCAGACTGCACCAATCCACAGAAAAATTTCCCCATCACCTAAAAACAGATACTTTCATAAATTTAAAATATTTTTATATGTATATCATATAAAATATTCATTAATGCTGTTTTCAGGAGAAGGAACAAAGACAAATAAAACAAAAATCCAACATAAAACCAACCACCATATGTTACCATTATCCTCTTCAAATGGCCTCCTGAATAACTGCTTTGCTTTGCTTTTTAAAAGTCTGAACAGCCTCTATCCTACATTACAGAGGCAGCTATAGTAAAAGCCTGAGATCAGGCATTATTGGTTCTTACTTATTATAGGCTTCTATAGAGGCTGCAGAGGCTACTACCCCGGGCTCAACCACACACCTTTTGGAAGAGCTCTGTCTTACAGGCCCCATGGATCCCAGAAAGCTGTGTCAGTGCCTTCAGCTCTTTCAGGAGCTCATTCCACCAGGTTGGGGCCAGGACAGAAAAGGCACTAGCCCTGCCGGGGCTAGGTGAACTTCCTGCGGGCCTGGGACTACCAGCAGATTCATACCCACAGAGCTAAGATCCCTATGAGGGGCATAAAGAGATAAGTGGTTCCTCAGATAGGCAGAACCCAGGCCATGTATAACCTTAAAACTTAAGACCAGAACCTTGAACCTGATCCAGAAGCTAACCGGAAACTAATGCAGCTGTCTCAGCTGGACATGGGCCCTCCAAGATGACCTAGTGAGGACCCTCACAAATGCATTTTGCACCAATAGCAATTTCTGGATCAGAGACAATGGAAGACCCACGTAGAGCGAGTTATAGAGGTCTTATCAGGAAGTGACTGTTGCATAGATCACTGTGGCCAAGTGTTCCGCGGACAGGTAAGGTGCTAGTAGCCTGGCCTGGCAAAGATGGAAAAATGCCGTTTGGGCTACCTTCATGATCTGAGCTTCCATAGACAGGGAGGCATCAAAGATCACCCACAAATTCCTGGCTTTAGGTACAGGTGTAAGCTGCACCCTGTCCAGACAGGGAAGACACACTTCCTGATCCTGTTCCCTTCTGCCCAGCCACAGGACCTCCATCTTGGAGGAGTTGCGTTTCAGATGACTCTGTCTGAGCCATCCAGACATTGCTTCCAAACATCTGGCAAATATTTCCAGGGGGGAGTCCGGATGGCTGTCCATTAGGAGATAAACTGGATGTCATCCACTTATTGGTGACATCCTTGCCCAAAACCCGAGACCAGCTGAGTCAGAGGGCACATGTAGATGTTAAAGAGCGTAGGGGAGAGTATCACCCCCTGCAGTACTCTAAAAGGGAGTAGAATCATAGAATCATAGAATCATAGAGTTGGAAGGGGCCATACAGGCCATCTAGTCCAACCCCCTGCTCAACGCAGGATCAGCCCTAAGCATCCTAAAGCAAAGGGGTACAAAGTACAAAGGGGTCAGATAACTCCTCCCCTACTGCAACCCTCTGTGACTGGTTCTCATGGAAGGAAACCAGCCAATGTAAAGTTGTCCCCCTTATCCCAGTTCTGTCGAGGAAGTAGGCTAACAACTCATTGTTGACCACATCAAATGTAGCCGACAGATCTAAAAGCACGAGGATAGCTCAACTGTCCCAATCCAGCTGTTGCCAGAGATCATCCATCAGAGTGACCAGCACAGTCTTTACCCCGTGGCTAGGACAGTTTCCTCCAAAAATGCCAGGAGCTGGTCTGCAGCAGCCCTTTCAACCAGCTTTCCCAGGAACGCAAGATGCAAAACCGAGCTTTGTTGCCTCTACTGTAAGCAGGTTTGTCATCCTTACTGATAGCCGGTGAAGGATTCCTTATGGACAAGGTTGGATAGTAACTTAGTCAAAGTGCATGCTTGCAGCACAGGCAGACAGCAAAGCATTTGATTGTTCTTCTCAATTAATACAATCAACTTTATATTTAAATAAAGGCCTAATTAAGTAGTTTACTCCTCTATATATTCTCCTGCAGAAGCGGATGCAAAATAGGCTGAGCTCTGGGTCCTGTTGGGAATTATGTATACACTTTGTGATTAACTGTGAGGAGACTTTTTGCAACATTGTACTCTTGTGATTTTTATATGATCCTTTGATTACTTATTGAGTATATTGGATTTGAGAATTATTTTGTAGGGTTTGCATATTCTTATTAAAATTGCATGTATACTTTTGTATTTTTAGGTTTTTGGGGTTTGCATTTTATCCCTTCTGAATTTTACCACAAGGTTCCATTGTCTGAGGAAAAGTGCTTGAACTCGAAAGCTCACACCTTGAATAAATCTTTGTTGGTCTTAAAGGTGCTACTGGACTCTGATTTTTTGGGTTTTTTTGTTACTGATGGGTGGGGCCAGCAACAAATTGTGAGAAACTCAGTGTTGCCATGGCTGACACCATGTCCAAGCAAAGTCCTGGGGATGGCGAATCCACATGGACATTGAAGTCCCCCAGAATCAAAAGTCTAGGGCAGTGGTCCCCAACCTGCGGGCCGCGGCCCGGTGCCGGGCCGCGAAGGCCATGGCGCCAGGCCGCGGCTCCCTCTCCCCGCCCACCCCCCGCAGTAAAAAACTTCCCAGGCCGCAAGCGTGCGGCCCGGGAAGCTTCTTACTGCGGGAGGGCGGGGAGAGGGAATCAGGGCCGGGCCGCGCCCGTGCAGGCCGCGCCCGCGTGGCCCGAAGCGTGGGCGTGGCCCGCGCGGGCGCGGTCCCCGCGGGGGCAGCCCGATGCCCTGCCGGTCCCCAGCCTAATAAAGGTTGGGGACCACTGGTCTAGGGTACTGCAATGCCCAGGCGGCAGCTGCCTCCAGCAGGCCCGACATGGCATCCAGAGGTGTAGTTTACACTGTTACCATTAAAGTACATTGATAAGATTGGTTTTCCCAATAAATGCAATAGCACCAGAGGTATTGTTAGAGAGCTGACACTTTAAAAGCAAGTTGTAGAAAAAGTTTAACTGCCTAAATTATATATCAAATAAATTGTTTCATACCTTATCATCCAAACCTTCAGAACAGTTAAACACCAGACAGAGTTTTCCCAGGGCCTAATGAAAAAAATACTGCTTTAGAGAAGAAACTAGATATATAAACTACATAAATCAGATCTGCAGGGCCTGCAACAAGGAGCTATTCTGCAAGGCCGAGAATAACATCCACCATAGTACCTGACCTCACTGCTAAGGAAGGAAGGAACAGATCTTTCATCTCTTCTCCTGCCAAACCTCCCCCATCTGAGACCTAGTTGAGGTATGACTGGGAGAATTTGTAATGTTTTAATGTTTTAACTTTGTATACATTTTTAACATGGTAACCCAACATGAGCACTGGAAGGGCAGGATGTAAATAAAATTTAATTATTATTACTATTATTTCCTCTTTAAGGATCGCTGCCTTGTTGTGGTGAAGGGCTTGCGTAGCTCACTGAAGCTATGAGCTATGCTGTGCAGGGCCATTCAAGACGGACAGGTCATAGCAGAGAGCTCTGACAAAAGGTGATCCACTGGAGAAGGAAATGGCAAGCCACTCAAGTATCTTTGCCATGAAAACTCTGTGGACAGTTCCAAATGGCAAAATGATATCATGCCGGAAGATGAACCCCTCAGGTCGGAAGGTGTCCAATATGCTACTGGGGATGAGTAGACGGCTAGGACGAGTAGCAACAGAATGAATGAAGCGACTGGGCCAAAGCCGAAAGGATGCTCAGTTGTGGAGGGAACTGGAGGTGAAAAGACAGTCCGATGCTGTAAAGACTTTTATTCCATAGGAACCTGGAATGTCAGACCCATGAATCAAGGCATGCTGGACATGGTCAAACAAGAAATGACAAGACTGACCATTGACATTTTAGGAATCAGTGAACTAAAATGGACAGGAATGGGTGAATTTAATTCATATGATCCTCAGGTATACTACTGTGGGCAAGAATCTCTCAGAAGAAATGGAGTAGCCTTCATCATCATAATCAATAAAAGTGTAAGAAAAGCAGTACTGGGATACAATCCCCAAAATGACAGAATGATCTCAGTTTGAATCCAAGGCAAACCATTCAACATCACAGTAATCTAAGTCTATGCCTTAAGCACTGCTGCTGAAGAGGATGAAGTTGACCAGTTCACTAAAACGCTAAGAAGAAGAAGAAGAAGAAGAAGAAGAAGAAGAAGAAGAAGAAGAAGAAGAAGAAGAAGAAGAAGAAGAAGAAGAAGAAGAAGAAGAGTTGGTTCTTATGTGCCGCTTTTCTCTACCCGAAGGAGGCTCAAAGCGGCTTACAGTCGCCTTCCCTTTCCTCTCCCCACAACAGACACCCTGTAAGGTGGGTGAGGCTGAGAGAGCCCTGATATCACTGCTCGGTCAGAACAGTTTTATCAGTGCTGTGGCAAGCCCAAGGTCACCCAGCTGGCTGCATGTGAGTGAGTGCAGAATCGAACCAGGCATGCCATATTAGAAGTCCACACTCCTAACCACTACACCAAACTGGCTCTCAATGGTCATAGCAAATACTCTTTCCTAACGACTCTATGACTCTACACATGGACAACACCAGACGGTCAACACAGAAATCAGATTGACTATGTGCTCTGCATCAGTTTTAAACACTTTATCTCAATTAGCCTTGTTCATTTTCTACGCATTCTTCTGAATCTAAGACAAATTCTGGATAGCAACCTTTTCCAGATACCAGTAACATCCATAAAAATCTCAAACTGAATCGAAGCCTGGGGGTGGGGGTTGGGTTATTGTCACCACTTGGGTAGGTTTAAATTGGTTTTATTATTTTAAGGGGTTTTACTGTGGACATTGTATATATTACCCATCACGAGCCACTGTGTGGGAGTGGCAGGTTATAAATCAAATAAATAAATAAATAATAAGCTCCTTCCTTCTCAGCTGAATGTTGCCTATACTAATATAAGTAACCACAACTTTTCAGTCCTAAATGTTGAAACAAAGATGCCTCCAGGTAATCTATCAACTGCCTGATGGTTTTTCTTATCATATAATAACTGATTTTAATAATATTATCACTGGCAGTACAATCCTAAACAGAAGTACACCTTTTAAATCCATGGACGTAAATGGGTTTACAATGGGCCAAAGATTGCACTGTAACTCTGGTTATATCTACTGAATTCAGTTGATATTTTGAATTCTTGTGATATCAAACATAATACTTACTTTGGATAGATCTTTGACTGTTTCTGTTTTTCCTGTACCAGCTGGACCAACAGGACATCCTCCCAGGTTCAACTGTAGAGCTCCAGTGAGAGTTAACCAACATCTATCTGTGAGAGGGGTAATTACCAATCGCGAAGAGCAGCCCAAATATTCATAGCCATAATCAAAGGATGCATAACCCTGAGTAACCCTACAAGGGCTAAGTTCATGCCATTCATAATGCAACTGCCTGAAATAAAAACATTTATATAACAGTTCTGTAAACAACATAAGCCTTTTAATCAAAGTGCTATACACGCCTACTTGAGACAGATTGACTCAATAAAGGAAGCCACAGTTTTCAGTTTGCAAGACTTGAGAAAGGCTGGCAATGACAGGATATTTGGAGATCAGGTTTGCCATAAATTGGATGTAACTTGATGGCATATATACACACAAATAAATCGATGCCTGCAGTGACTAAGTCTTGGGATGCCTGCAGTGACTAAGAATACTGTCTGTTACCTTGTCCTCAATTTGTATTACCATCTATCTATGTGTCCTTGCCTTTCCCATGGAATCACAAATCAGATTTTTGCCTGAAGCAATAATGAGTGAGTTATAATTGTCAAAGAAACCTTTGTGTCATGAAATCGTTCTGGCTAGGGGAGAATGGTTTGATATTATGGAACACAGAAAGAGTACAATTTCTAGACTCAAATATGAAAATATTTATGCCAAAAAGACATTAGGCTATGAGTCAAAGTGTAGAAACCAGTAAGTGTTACAGAAAATGTCTCTTTCAGAGGCTTTGGTCTGTGTAGACTGATAACTCTGTATAGGCTAATAAAAATCATGAATGTTTATTATATTAAACAATAGAACCAGGGTTTAAGGGGGGACGTAAAACCAAAATATTTCATGATTTGCCACTAGACCAAGATTTTTTTTTAGCTAGTTGTTAGTTTGATGTATATACTGTTTTTGACGATTTTATCTGTTTTTAGTTTTAAAATTGCCAACTAGCTTCTGCTTTTCTAGTTGTTTGTCACAAAGTTGTTTCTATTCTCAATTAAGCTATTTATTCTATAAATAGCTGGAGGGAGCTGACCTTGGGGCCTTTGCACCTTTGCATATTTAAACTCCCTCAACAGTTTGGGCACTAGTTATTTATCTTATCATCTTTAGGGGACGCTTGTGTCTACTGGACATCATTATATAACATCAGCAAATTGCTTTATTAATATTCCTTAATTATATCAGATCTGAAATTTTGTCCTTTGAAATTGTGTTTAATTAAAAGACTGTTATTTCACTGATAAGTAAACAAGATATTCTAGGGTTATATGAATACATCAATTAACAATCTGTAATATATATAAAACGTGACCCGACAAACAGCCAATCAGGTAGGATGTCCCGCCCCTGGCCGCATCCCCCTCCAACTTCTTCCATATGGAAGAACTGCCAGACCGCACAATTGGACTGACTGTGGTAAGCCAGGCAGTGAGTGGAAGCTGGGAGGGAGGGCCTCCAGAAAGTCACCTAGGTGGCAACCAGGGCCTGGTAAGGAGGAGGGAGAGCCACATGGGGGTGGGAATGCCATGACCTGAAGCTTTGCTGCCACCATGGCCTTCAAGCCAGTGCTCAGAGTGGCTGCACAGGCTGGCCAGGACTGGACCTGCTGGCAAGACGTTGGACAGCCAGTAGACGGGACCTGGGAGGGAGGGGGAATAAGCCCTGGCCTTGAAGCCAGGATGAGGGCCAGTGAGGGAGAGAGGGATGCCATGACCTGTCGCCTGGCCATCCTCCTGCATGTGGCCCACGTCCGCTGGCAAGCCCCGCAGAGAAAGTCTTATTTGTCATCACATGTTGAAATTACTGTCTGAAACTATAAGGTAATAAAAGGATTCTTTGAAAAGCTACTAAGTATCTGACTCCAAGCAAAATGAAGAGGGATAATATAGTAAAATGGAAATTTATAGATTTATAATAGAGCTGTTTTTTTAAAAATTAAAAACTAAAAGCATTATTGGGAGCAAATTAAAGAAACTGTGGAAGGAAAGGCCAGAGTTTGAGCACAAAGTATGAAATTTAAATTTCATACATGTAAATAAGAGATAGGAAATATGATCAAAACAATGTGTTTTGGCTCACAAAATATTATTCTTGGATTTTTATTTCAAAACCAAGGATTTAAAATAATATACATTTAGAATATACAGGAATATTGTTAAACATGCACCTTTTCCATTCAAAATCTTCACTTTTAAAGACGTTGCGTTCTATCATTGTAGTTAGTATATCCCTGCAGTGGATGTACAAAATAACCAGTGCTTCTAATGTGGTTTGCTTGTAAAACTGAAGAGCCTCTGATGCTATCTCTGTGAATTGATCTAGAATGTAGATTACTTCATCACGACTTGCTATCATCTCTTTCTTTGGATCAGAACTTTGAAAAATTCTTTCACATTCCTTAGTAAACATTATTTGACTCTAGGAATGAAAACATATTGTTAGCAGCATTTGACACTTTGCTCTCCAAGTTCAATATTTCTTTAATATATATTCTATATATCCTCCTTCTCCTTATCATCTATACACTTTATTTTCTTTGTTAGTTAGGAAGTTCACATGCCAATCGTTCCATATACATTCTTTTAGACAGGTTAATCATACACTGTTGAAAAGCCCTACATAACCAGGGAAGATGAATATTAGTTTGGCTGTCAGAAATCTTACATGAGGTATGTGGTGCAGGACAGCAAGAAATGCACTAGTTGGGGGGATGCTAGGGAACTTCAAACTATGAATCAGGAGGATGGAAAAGGAGAAATATGGGATCACTCTAGAAAAGAAATAATGAAAAAAGAAATTAAAGAGCTATTAAACATCTTTATCCATGGTTCCCTTTATCCTTATCCATTGTTGTTCCTCTATATATTTATGAAACAGCCTAAGGGGTGGAACATGTCCACTTGATCTAGCTGCGAGCTGCCGCCCAAGGCCACCTTAAGCTGCTGGGCCAGGGGCAGGGACCCTTTCAAGGCCCGTTCTTAGGAACGGGCTTTGAAGCAAGTATATTTATGTAACAGCCTCGGGGGTTGAACGGTCCAACTGCCCGAGTTGGAAATAGAGCCAATCAGAGTACAGCTAGCTGCACCCTGATTGGCCCTGCCCCTACAGCTCCCACCCCAGCCGGCAAGCACACCCGGCGCCTCTCAAATGCGCCAGGTGTGCTTTCTGGGCTGCATGTGGCTGTGCGGTTGCAGGGGGGGGGCAAGTATGGCTTCCCCCCCCCCCCGGGCCATGAAACAAACCCACGGCCTCGCAGAGGTGTGCTTTGCGGCCTGGGAGGGAAGCCGGGTGGTTCCAGGGGAAGGGGAGGCAAGGATGGCTTCCCTCCGGCCCGCGGTCTCACCAGGGGGCAGGGGTCGAGGCTCTCCACTTTGCAGAGTCCGCGGGTGTGCTTCATGGCCCGGGGGGGAAGCTTCCTATCTTATGGTTAGATACCCCACTCCTGCTTCCTCCAGGACCAAAACCAGAGAAAAGAACTGAGAAGAGAGAGAGAAGGGAATAAGTATGCTATAATTTCACTGTGCAAGGAATTACTTGTTTCCGCCAATACAGGATGGCTTCAGTACAGAATACAGATATTGGTGTCAATTTCCTCCCAAAATTAAAGTAGGATTATAATCAAGTTTTTATTATATTTGTAAGTATTTCTTACCACAAGTAGAATCACTTGTCCTGGATGAGTAAAAAACCATTCTTTAAATTCCATCTGACTCCATTCTGTAATTCCAATAGCTATAAATCTACATAAATATTGTATAATTAGAATGAAAATATGCAATCGCAATATAGTTATCATTACTGACTTACTAGGCTTTCTTCCTAATTGATTAGGAACGCTCCTACTACTCATTGTTTCTTTCTCCAGTTTCCTCAGAGCATATATTATAATAGGATAATGCTTCTCATATCCTGCAGCAATATTTTATCTGGTTGAACTATAATAATGGGAATGTATAGGAATGTTTCCTATACATTCCTATCCCAATGAAGGGCAATGCCAAAGAATGTTCAAACTACCGCACCATTTGCACTCATTTCTCATGCTAGCAAAATTATGCTCAAAATCCTACAAGCTAGGCTCCAGCAATATGTGGACTGAGAACTTCCAGAAGTACAGGCAGGATTTCAAAGAGGCAGAGGAACTAGAGATCAAATTGCCAACATACGCTGGATCATGGAGAAAGCTAGGGAGTTCCAGAAAAACATCTACTTCTGCTTCATTGACTATGCTAAAGCCTTTGATTGTGTAGAACACAACAAATTGTGGCAAGTTCTTAAAGAGATGGGAATACCAGAGTATCTTATCGGTCTCTTTTGAGAAACCTTTATGCAGGTCAAGAAGCAACTTGTATGCGGAGCACATAATGAGAAAGGCGGGGTTAGATGAGTCACAAATTGGGATCAAGATTTCAGGAAAAAATATCAACAACCTCAGATATGCAGATGATACCACTCTAATGGCAGAAAGCAAAGAGGAACTAAAGAGCCTCTTGATGCGGGTGAAGGGGAAGAGTGCAAAAGTTGGCTTGAAATTCAACATCAAGAAAACGAAGATCATGGCATCCGGCCCTCTCAATTCCTGGCAAATAGATGGGGAAGAAATGGAGGTAGTGACAGATTTTATTTTCCTGGGCTCCAAGATCACTGCAGATGGGGACTGCAGCAAAGAACTTAAAAGATGCTTGCTCCTGGGGAGGAAAGCTATGGCAAATCTAGACAGCATCCTAAAAAGCAGAGACATCATCCTGCCAACAAAAGTGTGTCTAGTCAAGGCTATGGTCCTCCCAGTTGCAATGTATGGCTTTGAAAGCTGGACCATAAGGAAGGCCGAGCATCAAAGAATTGAGGCTTTTGAACTCTGGTGCTGGAGAAGACTCTTGCAAGTCCCTTGGACTGCAAGGTGAACAAGCCGGTCAGTCCTAGAGGAGATCAGCCATGACTGCTCCTTAGAAGGCCAGATCCTGAAGATGAAACTCAAATACTTTGGCCACCTCATGAGAAGGAAGGACTCCCTGGAGAAGAGTCTAATGCTGGGAGCAATTGAGAGCAAAAGAAGAAGGGGACAACAGATAATGAGGTGGCTGGATGGAGTCACTGAAGCAGTCGGTGCGAACTTAAATGGACTCCAGGGAATGGTAGACAACAGGAAAGCCTGGAGGATCATTGTCCATGGGGTCGCGATGGGTCGGACACGACTTCGCACCTTACAACAACAAAAGAGTTTCCTAGGAAAGAGGAAGTGTGAGAAGATACAAAGCCTGTATCACATTTCCTATAACCCATCTATCAGAACTATTGTATCTTAAATCACCAGTGGTATGGCTTATGGCAGGATTGGTTATAATGTTAGCATTAGAGTAACTTAAATGGTCTTTTAACTGTAGGAGTTGTCAGCTTTCTGCAGGGCCTGAAAGATGGAGATCTTCAGCCAGGCATATGGTTGAGGCCAGTGTGGAGTCTTAGTGCTACCATCAGAGGATCCCCTAATGTGTGTTAAGCCCTTGCTCCCATGTGCTGAATTGGGGGGAGGGGTTGGTTTTTTATCACCATCTTGTTACTGTTTAAAGGGGTATTTTAGGGGGTTGTTGTGTTTTTGTGAACTGCCGCAAGACAACTGAGAACGGCAGTATACAAATCTAAGAATAAATAAATTAAATTTTAAAAGCTGGTGAGAGGCAGCTTCATGTAGTGGTTAGGAGCATAGACTTCTAATTTGATGAGCCAGGTTTGATTCTGTGCTCCTCCACATACAGCCAGGTGGGTGACCTTGGGCTTGCCACAGAACTGATGAAGCTGTTCTGACCAAGCAGTAATATCAGGGCTCTTTAAGCCTCACTTACCTCATAGGGTGTCTGTTCTGGGGAGAGGAAAGGGAAGGCAATTGTAAGCCGTTTTGAGACTCCTTCTGGTGGAGAAAAGTGGCATACAAGAACCAATTTTTCTTCTTCTTCTAAATTTTTATCAGCATATCAATAGCATAGTAACTGATTCGCTGAAAGGTGGCAAAATGTTGTAAATATAATAATCTGTAAACCGCTCCGGGAGCGGTATAAATAAAGCAGTAAGGGGGGTTGGGGTGCGCCCAGTCCGGGATGAGGAAAAGAGCCCATTGGCTCTTGGCCCAGGACTGAAATGGCCTACCACCATTATAAGAACCCACTTCCCTTGGAGCTTGGCTCCAACAAAGTAGGGGGGGCAGGGAGCTGATGAGCGAGCCTTCCCGCCGGCCCTGCTCCTTTCCCAGCTGGGAAGACAGGGCATGGGGTGGGAGGGAGGCGGGAAACGAGGCTTCCTGGCTGGGAAGGGAGCAGAGACCCTGGTCCTTTCCCTGTGCCATGGCCGGAGTCCTGGAGGGAGGGGGGCGCCACCCAGGAACGATGCTAGCGCTCGCTGTATTTAGCATACAGTGGTCTTGATTTCTAGTAAATACATAAATGAACACAGAAGGCTAGAGTTCTGCTTAAGATTACTGTCAGTATGCCAAAGAAAACAAAAATGTATTCATCCAAACATGAAGGACACTATTTCGGAAAGAGCCCTTTCTCAAGTTGTCACCCTTCTAGACACAGATGGTGGAGTCAACCTAAACAGAGTCTACAAAAATAATTGGAGTGAGAGAGGTGATCTATAAAGTATATTGTTCCCAGGCCATAAGCGTCTGCAAAGTGCACCTATAATTAATGTTTAGGTTACTAAAAAAATTGGCTTTCTACTGCCACTGATTAATATTACTATAGTTAACAATTTTTGTCATTTTCAGTCACAAATGGCATTGTACATATGATCCTGCCATGGACTTCAAAGTAATGGCTCGCATGACTTACTGCAAAAGGAATGTGTATTGAAGAGCTAGGAAATGTTGCTCTCTGTTGCAGTATACATAAAGCTGTTAAATGGAATTGTGTTAGGACTAGATTAAGTAGAATCATAGAATAGAATCATAGAATCATGGAATAAAGTTGGAAGGGTTCTCATGGGTCCTCTAGTCCAACCCCCTGCACTATGCAGGACACTCACATCCCAATCGCTCATCTACTGTAACCTGCCACGACTTTGCGTTCATAGAATCAGCACCTCCGTCAGATGGCTATCTAGCCTCTGTTTAAAAATTTCCAAAGATGGAGAACCCACCACCTCCCACAAACGCCCGCTGGCCCACCGGCGCCCGCACCTCCCCCCCCAAAAGTGGCACTCACTGTGATGGGAGGCGTTCGATTGCTCCCAGCGCAGCGTGCGCCATGGGGTGGGAGGTAGGGAGGCATGTCTGCTGGTGCGCCGGCGCCTCCCTCCCCCCGCCGCGGCCCGGTACCGAGGCCTCCGTGGCCCGGTAATGGGCCACAGCCCAGTGGTTGGGGAGCACCGTTGTAAAAAAAAAGATGTGGATTCTTGTCACTTATTTTGTAATGCAAAATATATGTAACATAACAAATATGAGATCAGATCTTATGACACTGTGAGGGTTATTTAATATAACTGTGTGGATGACAGCAGTGGCATCAAAAACAGTGTGTGCTTTGAATCAGCAAAAATGCAAGTACTCATTCTTTCCCAATAAGGAAACAGCATCTTTGAGAGCCGACACTCTCCAGGGCTCTGACCCAATCTAGGGTCCTCCACAGTTGTATTAAAGTATAAAACAAATGTTAGGAGAGCCAATCAAAGATTATGCGATCTAAATTTTTTCCCCTGGAAGACTGTAATAAACCATGTAAAAACATTTTTGCTAATTTCTCTTATGAATCATTCTGGAATTATATTTGAATCATTCCTAATAAATTAAAGTTCTTTGCAAACACTGTCTTGATACATCTTTTAACTAAACAGCTAAACAACAACCAATCCATAACAGTGAACAATTAAGCTCTCAATACTCTATATTTACCTTTTTATCATATCACACATAGTACTTTCAACATTTCCTAGCCACTGTTCAGCTGGACCTCTAATACGGACAGCTCTACAATATAGTATTTGAAAAGTTAGCATTCAAATTTAATGTAATAGAAATAAAGATACATTTTAAGAGACATCACTTATTAACTCCTTGTCAATTTTCAACCTTTAAAATGTTGGAGGCTTTTTGCTGACATTATTACCTTGACAGAATAACTTTCTCCTTGTATTTTACATTTAAAACCATTTAAAATTGTACATTCTGAAACAGCACGTGAAGATTCAGATAAGTTAGGAAAGCACATTCCACATGCATATCAAAATGTGCACATGAAACACTTAAATTATTTTTTACATAAACAAAACTAAATATTAACTTTAGTGAGTATCCTGAAAATATATAGAAAATGGTTTTTGTTCATGTTAAAAATTTTAAAATAACTGTATACTATACTTTGGCACTACAAGCATTTCCCCTTCAGCAGACTTGATCATTACAACTCCTGGAGGTCTGTGTTCTTGAATGCGTATACATAATTTCTTTATATTAGCAAAACATTTCACAAGGTGAGGCTGTATAAAGAAATGAATAAAATAATTCAATAAATATCCAGCCTATAAGTATGTTTAGAATAAAAATGTATATTATAGGTGATGTAGTACCTGTACAGCATCAGGAGTTTTTCTTTCTGCTAATATTTCAAGAAGTTCAGCATTGCTGAGAAAATAAAATCTTGGGAAAATCATACGTTTAACTTCAAGGTAACCCTGTCCCAAAAATTAAGAATCAAGTAATATTTGGTTAGAACTTATAAAAGTGAAAATTATGCCAAAATACAATTGTCTATGCTTTCCAGTTCCCAAATGTTTCTCTTTCTTGAATTCCCAATTTTCACAGTTATTTCTTATTCTCCTTTCCTTCTTTACTAGATCATCCCTAAACTTTGCTCAAACATATGCAAGATGAAAGGCAAAAATCATACATGTTACTGGGAATACTCTGCAATTCAAATAAAAACCCAGTTTTACTTTGCCTTATTGAGAGAACCATGAGTGAATCTGTTGGAACTGTAATTGGCAAGTAATTTGGTGAAGTCAACCCTGAAGGGTTGTTGTTAAGTTGTTAGGCTGCTAAGCTATGCCTATGTGCTCACTAGTAACAGAGGTAGACTGAAGCAGATTATTCCTTTTACATCTCAAAGTGCTGAGTTTGGATCTGTGCCTAATCCATAAAAGGTAACCAATAACTGCAAACACTCTGTTACTCTGAAGCTCTAATTTTCTGGAGGGACTCTGGATCAAACCATGTCCAAAAGTCCCAACACAATTCATACGACTATCCAGCTGCTCTGGCATGTGTGGAGAAAGGAATCACAGAATCATAGAATCATAGAGTTGGAAGGGACCTCATGGGTCATCTAGTCCAACCCCCTGCACTATGCAGGACACTCACATCCCAATTGCTCATCTACTGTAACCTGCCACCCCTTTGTCTTCACAGAATCAGCCTCTCCGTCAGATGGCTATCTAGCCTCTGTTTAAAAATTTCCAGAGATGGAGAATCAACCACCTCCCGAGGAAGCCTGTTCCACTGAGAAACCGCTCTAACTGTCAGGAACTTCTTCCGGATATTTAGATGGAATTTCTTTTGAATTAATTTCATCCCATTGGTTCTGGTCAATCCCTCTGGGGCAAGAGAGAACAACTCTGCTCCATCCTCAATACGGCACCCTTTTAAATACTTGGTTATCAGATCCCTTCTCAGTTGTCTCCTCTCTCGGCTAAACAGACCAAGCTCCCCCAACCTTTCTTCATACGTCTTGGTCTTCAAACCTCTCACCATCTTTGTTGCCCTCCTCTGGACACATTCCAGTTTGTCTACATCCCTCTTCAACTGGAGTGCCCAAAACTGAACATAGTATTCCAAGTGAGTCTGAACCAGAGCAGAGTACAGTGGTACCATCACCTCCCATGATCTGGACACGATACTCCGTTTGATACAGCCCCAAATGCAATTTGCCTTTTTAGCCACCGAGTCACATTGCTGACTCATGTTCAATGTGTGGTCTACTAAGACTCCTATATCCTTTTCGCACATCAATGGTGGACTATAAAATTTTGGCAAAAATTTTAGCAGAAAGACTGAAAAAATGTATTGGGGACATTGTACATCAAGACCAAAGTGGATTTATGCCAAGAAGGCTAATGAGGAATAACATACAATTCGTCTTGAATGCTGCAGATTACATGCGTAAAGAAAAGTTGCAGGCTGCCTTTATATTCCTGGACGCAGAGAAAGCTTTTGATAATGTTAGTTGGGACTTTCTGTTCGAAACATTGAAAACAACTGATTGTGGCGGCACCTTTTTGGAACTTATCAGACAAATATACTCGGAACAAGAAGCTAGAATAGTAATAAATGGAATGCTTACAAAACAATCCATCAAAATAGACAAAGGTACCAGACAAGGATGCCCTCTGTCTCCATTGTTATTCAATTTGGTATTAGAAATGCTGACAACCAAGATCAGAGCTACAAAGGAGATTATGGGAATTAAAATCGAAGATCAGGAATTTAAATTGAAATGTTATGCAGATGCGGTAGTTTGCACTGTTGTGAATCCAATAGCATCGATCCCATCTCTCCTGGAGCTATTGAAAGATTTTGGTCATTATTCAGGATATAAAATAAATAAGGACAAAACAAAAATTGTCTTACAGGGAATCACAGATCCTGATGCACAAAACATCAGAGGAAAAACAGGCTGTGAGATAAATCCCAAATGGGTAAAATATCTTGGAATTTACCTAGACAAAGATCTCCGAGAAGTTTTTACTGGTAACTATGAAAGACTATGGAAGACTATGCAACTTGATATTAAAAGATGGAATGACCTGAAACTGTCCTGGTCAGCTCAAATGGCCACGGTTAAGATGAACTCGTTGCCTAAATTTAACTTTTTATTCCAAATGTTACCAATAGAGATCCAAGAGAAAACGCTGAGAAAATGGCAATCAGTGATTAATAAATTTATCTGGAGTGGAAAAAGGCCAAGAGTTGCTTTTAAAATACTTCAAGATGTGAAGGAGAGAGGAGGTCAAGGTGTTCCTAATCTAAAATTATACAAAGATACCGCAGCACATACATATATAGTGGACTGGATACGGGAACCGCAATCAAGAGAACTGGTATTTGAAAGAAAAACCATAGGTAACAGCTTTCATGAAAGACTATGGCCAGCAGGAAAACAAAGACAAAAAGCAATATCAAATACCTGGATTAGTGGACTTTTGAATGTATGGTCAAGATACAATAAAAGACTATCTCCAGCACCATCAATACTGAAATCGCCAATTGAAGCATATTTTGGCAAAGCTCAACAGAAAAGACTGACTTGTCTCCAGTACAAAGACTTAATATTTAAAACCGGCAAGTTTAAGGATATGCAAACAATAAAGAAAGAAGGAGTAGAAATTCAATGGTTAGAGTACAACCAATTATTATCTAGATTTAAAACTGAGTTTCAGCAACTGTTAAATCCAGAGGCTCCAATACCAGAATTTGAAAACTTGGTAATCCAAGATAAGCCTCACTTGCAGGGCCAAATATACAAACTGTTATTAAGGTATGAAACGGAAATGTGCCGCGCATGCACATCAGCCCCACTCAAACATCTAAGCCCACCTTACTCAGGACGTGCTTTGCACACAAGTTAAATAGGCTAGGCGACAGTATACAGCCTTGCTGAACTCCTTTCTCAATTTTGAACCAATCAGTGATTCCATGTTCAATTCTCACTGTTGCTTCTTGATCTGCATATAAATTTCTCAAGAGACAATAAGATGCTCTGGTATTCCCATCTCTTTAAGAACTTGCCACAATTTGTTGTGCTCCACACAATCAAAGGTTTTAGCATAGTCAATGAAGCAGAAATAGATGTTATTCTGGAACTCCCTAGCTTTCTCCATGATCCAGAGTATGTTGGCAATTTGATCTCTAGTTCCTTTGCCTCTTCGAAATCTGGCCTGTACTTCTGGAAGTTCTTGGTCCACCAATTACTGGAGCCTAGCTTGTAGGATTTTGAGCATAACTTTGCTAGCATGAGAAATCAGTGCAATGGTGCGGTAGTTTGAACATTCTTTGGCATTGCCCTTCTTTGGGATTGGAATGTAAACTGACCTTTTCCAATCCTGTGGCTACTGTTGAATTTTCCAAATTTGCTGGCATATTGAGTGTAGCACTTTTACTGCATCATCCTTTAAGATTTTGAATAGTTCAACTGGAATGCTGTCACCACCAATAGCTTTATTGTTGCTCAGACTTCCTAAGGCCCATTTGACTTCACATTCCAGGTTGTCTGGCTCCAGGTCAGTAACTACCCCATTGTGGTCATCAGGGACATTAAGCTCGCTCTTGTATAGTTCTTCTGTATAATTCTGCCACGTTTTTTAAATCTCTTCTGCTTCTGTTAGGTCCCTACCATTTTGGTCCCTTATCATACCCATCTTTGCATGAAACGTTCTCTTCATATCTCCAATTTTCTTGAAAAGATCTCCAGTCCTCCCCATTCTATTGTTTTATTCTATTTGTTTGCACTGTTCATTTAAGAAGGCATTCTTATCTCTTTTAGCTTTTCTCTGGAATTCTGCATTCAGTTGGGTGTACTTTTTCTTTCTCCCTTGCCTTTCACTACCCTTCTCTCTTCAGCTATTTGTAAAGCTTCCTCAGACAGCCATTTTGCTTTCTTGCATTTCTTTTTCTTTGGGATGGTTTTAGTTGCTACCTCTTGTACAATGTTGCGAACCTCCATCCATAGTTCTTCAGGTACTCTGTCTATCAGATCTAATTCCTTAAATCTATTTTTCACCTCAACTGTATATTCGTCGGGTATATGATTTAGTGCATACCTGAGTGGCCTAGTGCTTTCCCCTACTTTCTTCAATTTAAGCCTAAATTTTGCAACAAGAAGCCAATGACCTGAACCACAATCAGCTACTGGTATAGTTTTTACTGACTGTATAGAACTTCTCCATCTTTGGCTGCAGAGCTCATAGTCAATCTGATTTCTGTGTTGACCGTCTGGTGATGTCCATGTGTAGAGTCGTCTCTTGGGTTGTTGGAAAAGAGTGTTTGCTATGACCATTGTATTCTCTTGACAAAATTCTACCAGCTTGTGCCCTGCTTTATTTTGTGCTCCAAGGCCAAGTTATCCCGGTTATCTTTTGGTTATCTTTTGGCTTCCTACTTTAACATTCCAATCGCCCATGATGATAAGCACATCATTTTTTGGCATTGCTTCTAGAAGGTGTTGTAGGGCTTCATAGAACTGGTCAACTTCATCCTCTTCAGCAGCAGTGGTTGGGGCATAGACCTGGATTACTTTGATGTTGAATGGTTTGCCTTGGATTCGAACTGAGATCATTCTGTCATTTTGGGGATTGTATCCCAAGACTGCTTTTCCTACACTTTTATTGATTATGAAGGCTACTCCATTACTTCTGCAAGATTCTTGCCCACAGTAGTATACCTGATTGTCATCTGAATTAAATTCACCTATTCCTGTACATTTTAGTTCACTGATTCCTAAAATGTCGATGTTCAGTCTTGTCATCTCTTGTTTAACCACGTCCAGCTTGCCTTGATTCATGATGGATCTGACGTTCCAGGTTCCTATGGAATAAAAATCTTTACAGCATCGGACTGTCTTTTCGTCACCACTTGCTTCCACAACTGAGCATCCTTTCGGCTTTGGCCCAGTTGCTTCATTCATTCTGGCGCTACTCATACTAGCCGTCTGCTCATCCCCAGTAGCACATTGGACACCTTCCGATCTGAGGGGCTCATCTACTCGGATGCAATCTGAGTTGCTGTCCCTTATTTTTACTATAACCCTTTGGAGGAGTCCTAGAAGAGGGAAAGTGTAAAACAGGTACCAAGACCATTTGAGTTGGAATGCTATATGCTATATGACCGGCTCCACGAGCTCCCCAGCCATACAGTGAGGCATTTGTGTAGATGGTCACATCATGGCCCTGTATTCCATAAGGAACTCCCACTGATAAATTAGAAACCGAGGACCACCACTGCAAGGAACGAACCACAAGGAACATATCAATAACTTTGTCCACGGACTATCGCTCAAAGGGTTATGTGCCCTAATGAATCATGTCTGCAGAGGTCTCATATACAGACGTGCAAATGGAGTGACTGCCGCTGTTGATGCCATATGGCCCAATAGCCTTTGCAGAAATTTAATGGATTGAAATGTCTTCACTGTCACTGAGTGAATCAAATGCACCAGAGTGTATGCTCTCTTCCGGGAAAGGAAGGCCCTAGCCTGTTGTGAGTCCAGAAGTGTCCCAATGAACTCTACTGACCTAGAAGGAGAGAGTTTAGATTTTTCCAGGTTGACTATGAAACCTAAAGTCTCCAAGAGGTTTATGGCCCTAAGTTCCTTTGTAACTGGGACAGGGAATTCTCAACGAATAACCAGTCATCTAAGTACGGGTAGACCATACATCCTTTGGCTCTCAGATGTGCTACTATAACGCCCGTACATTTTACAAAAATCCGGGGCGCTGATGCCAGACCAAAAGGTAAAATATTGTATTCGTAATGTATAATCATAAGTAAACCGAAGGAACTTTCGACATGAAGGGTGAATAGCAATGTGGAAGTATGCATCTTTCAAATCCAAAGTGGCATACCATTCTCCTCTAGACAACACCCTTATTAACTCTTCTACAGACAGCATTCTGAATTTTGACACTTTAACCAATCTATTTAATTCACGCAGCTCTAAAATGGGGTGTTTTCCATCACCTTTCTAGTCAATGGCAAAAAATCTGGAATAAAATCCTCTCGAAGAGGGAGCAAACCCCAAATTAGACACTGCGCCATTTTCCAACAGAGATTCCACCTCCTGATTTAGGAAGTCTGAGGAATACTCCTGCTTACTTAATGGGGTATTATATCCTGGGTGAGAAATGAACTCAATGTAATAGCCAAACTTTATTATGTCCAAAATCCACAAACTGGATGTAATCGAACACCAAACCTTGTAACAATAACTCAATCTATTCCCAAAAATTTTGTGCAGATAGTCATTGGGTACCAGAACCTCCATGAGACCCTCTAGATGGGAACCCTTCACCACGAGGTCTAGTATTAGAACCCTTCTATCCCCTATTGGAAAAAGATCTAGAGGGACCTGGCTGGTACAATTGTCTGGGACCCAAATATCTATACAGTTTGTATTCAGAAAATCTTCTCTGAGATTGAGGACACTTGCTCTGTGCTTTCTGAGCAGAAGCTGAGCAGAAGCCCAATGTTTGTGCTGTGAGGGTATATTTCCTCATGGTATGAAGCGTATCATCGGTTTCAGAATTAAATAATTCTTTCCCTTCAAAGGGCAGATCCTCCACCCAAGCTCTGGTATCATTTTGAAGAGTGGATGCCCGCAGCCAAGCATGGCGACGGAATACCACCAAATATGCCATGACCCTAGCATGACAGTCGGCCTGGTGCTGGGCAGCATTCAGCTGTTGTTTTGTGAGCTTTAAAGCCTCATTAATGATTGCATTTGCCTGCAATTTATGAGTATCAGACAAAGCATCTAAGAGAGGTGTCATGCACTCCCATAAGGAGGTGTGATACCTACTCATTATTGCCTCATAATTCGCTACTCTGAGCCCCATAGCAGTGGAGAATTATACCTTTTTCGCCAGGTAATCTATATTTCTCCCGTCCTTATCTTGAAGGCAAGAATAAATTGGGCCCCACCCTCTAGATGGAAGTACTGCTGGGAAGATAGAATTTGCTTTAGAATGGCGAAACAAAAATTGGCAATTTTATTCCTGCACCTTGTACATCGCTTCCAATATTCTTGAGGAAGCTGGTAGAGATGCAGGAGTTTTCCAGATAGGGAAAACCACATTCTGGATCCCTTTAATATAAGGTAAGGAGACTGGCCCAGAGCCTGGTATATGTAAAATATCCATAATTGGATCATCCAATTGTGGATCCGTTGTTAGGTAATCCAGATTCAGGGTTCTGGCCATCCTAATCAACTGCTCTGAATAGAGCCTTAGATCATCAATAGAAGGTGTTGTAGATTCCCCTACGACCTCTCCCATAACAGGTAACGTATGCCCATCAGAGTCTGCATCAGAGTCTCTGTCCATCACATTTGACTCCAAGTGTGGCTCCGAGTCTTCGACATCATACCGATGTCGAGGACTATCGACTTTGAGGTGCGGAGGTTCAACATCGAGGCGTGCTAATCTGATGTCCAGATGCGAATGATCAACGGTGAGTCTCGGCGGATTGGTGCCGATATTCGATGTTGACTGGCGTCGGTGTCGACAATGCCAATCCTCGTAATCCGATGGAATAATCAAGGGAACCGACACCCACAAAGACAATTGGTCATCAGATGCCTCCGAGGAAGAACACCTACGTCATCTCCGTGCGGGATTCTCTGACCTCATAAAGACATCTCCCGGCATCAATGGAGAGGGAGACGTTGATGTTGATGGACGCACCCTCTCAACATCGAGGACCTCTTGGCGTCAAGTTCGACCTCGATCTTTCTTTGGTGCCGAGGTCAATGTCGGCAGCGCCTTTTTTGTCTCCTAGGTTCCGGAGAGGTAGTTTGCTGGCGCCGAGGAGACTCGTGATCTCAGCGAGTGTCCTGCTCAGTAGGCCCTTCCAAGTGTTTAGCTTTCTTTTTAGCTTTCTTTGGAGGGGGTTCTGAAGCTGCTCTTTCTTCACTCGGCTGAGCAGGCTGATCATTTCCCACAGGAGGGGGAAGGGACGAAACCGAAGGGGTTTGAGGCCGTTGTGATCCTGATTTGGATCCATCAGGAGTTTTTGGAGGGGCAGCCATAGCTTTTTCATATAATGCAGTTTTCAAACGCTGTGCCCTCCCATCCCTTGATTTGGGAGTCATCTTTTTACATGCCATACAGGCAGTTGTAATATGTCCTTCTCCCAAACATAAAAGACACTTTGAATGGCCGTCATTCTGTGCCATTTTGGCAGCACAGTTGGTACACTTTTTAAACAATGCCATATTGAAAAGACAAATGTACCTCAGTAATATTTTATATTGAAATCCAAGCACCTTAGAAATCTCTGAGGTAATTAACTGAAGCAGCTCACTGTTCACAATCTCTATCACAGGCGGCAAGAAAAGAACTGAGGGAGGAGTGCTAACCCCTCCCACGTCATGTGACTTTTGAGCGGGAAAAATTTTCCTCCTCTTCCAAAAGGGGAGGGGGTAGCACTACTGGGAGTCTGAAAGACTAATAAATAGCTCACTAGCTCCTTTCCGTGGTAGGCCCATGTGGGACTGCACTGAAGCCATGAAGATGAACTGATTGTTCATTGCATTTCAGGCTTGTTTACAATAAAGGTCTATCAGTTAGATACAGCTTATGATTTATGGATAGATGAGCTGAGTAAGAACAAACACTTCATCATGTAGCCAGCTAAAATATCACTCATCCCACATCTGGGTGTATTCAAATAGTAATATGAACAGGTCTTACAATTCCTTTGCTAAATTCGAACCACAATTCGAATGAGCCACAATGAGCCACAAATTGTTTAGTCTTTATGGTGCTACTGGACTCCTGCTTTTTTCTACTGGCACAGATATGGCTGTCCATCTCAACTGAAACACTGACACAGAAAGTTCCTCTTGGTATTTGAGGGAAATATCATCCCATCTTTTTATCTCAATTGTCTGCCAGCAGCTCTCTTTCTCTCTCCCTTTTAGTTTCCTCTTCCCCAACCTTCTTGTAAGCTCTTTCAATCACTCCCTTGCTCTCTTGTTTTTCCTCCCCTGCTGCTACCTAGCTTGCTTGCCTAGTTCATGCTCATGACAACATCTCCTCCTCTACAAGTCCCTGCTTCCCTCTACTGTCTCCTCCCACCCTTACAAGACCCTGCTTTCCCCTACTGTCTTTCCCCTCTTGGTCCTCCAATGATGTCTCTTCACCTTTCGTTTTACCTTCTTCACTCTTCTCTCTACCTGACCCATCCTCACTTCCTTCCCTGGTGCCACCCTCCTATATTTCCATCCTCAATACCTCTACAGAGACCACAGTTTCCCTCTTATAGCCTCCATCTGCACTCTTGCATCAGTTAGCTCTTCTTTTTCCTGACTTCAAGTTTGCCTTCTTCCTTCAGCTGATTTATTGAGGCTGTGTTGCATCTACATAAGCGTAAATATGGTCATTTTTTTAAAAAATCACTTTTGTTTAAGTTTTGAGACTTTTCCACAAGTTCATAGAAATATCTTGTTTCTCTACACATAGCCCCAGGTTCTTCCCCCCCACCCCCATGTCCACAGAATTATCTTCTTTCTCTGTGTAGTGTATGCAGATGGGGCCATGCTGAGAATTAGAAATATTGATGATACACCCTGAATATGTCTATGCCCCCCGCAGGGCCTTACGCTCTGCGGGTGAGAACCTGTTGGTCGTCCCCGGCCCGAAGGAAGCACGCCTAGCCTCGACCAGGGCCAGGGCTTTTTCAGTCCTGGCCCCTACCTGGTGGAATGAGCTCCCGGGTGATCTGCGGGCCCTGCGGGATTTGTCAGCTTTCCGCAGGGCCTGTAAAACGGAGCTCTTTCACCAGGTCTATGGTTGAGGCTGGGGTCAGCGAATCAGGGACATTGCTCCCCCCCTAGGAGTTGGAGTGTACGCTACTCCCCTATCCTTTCCTCTTCACCTCTTAATAATTGGGGGAGGGATGGGATTTTTAGCCGCCATGTTAGTAGATTGATGTTTTAATGGGAATTTTAATGGGATTAGTTGTTGTGACCCGCCTCGAGCCTATCGGGA
Organism: Paroedura picta; assembly: GCF_049243985.1. NCBI lineage: Eukaryota > Metazoa > Chordata > Lepidosauria > Squamata > Gekkonidae > Paroedura > Paroedura picta. The sequence goes on along the minus strand of NC_135369.1, from coordinate 61,705,691 downwards.
GAGGCGGGAAATAAATATAATAATAAATATAATAATAAATATAATAATAAATATAATAATAAATATAATAATAAATATAATAATAATAATAATAATAATAATAATAATAATAATAATAATAATATTTTGCTGCTGGATTAGAATTTACTTAGACACCTTCACGCGAAAGTTTAATTTGTAGTCCAATTTAATCTCAATAATTTGATTTTTGCAGGAGCTCCTCACTGCAATTTAGGAACCATGGATGTTACCTCAAGAGATTTCTGTATTTTCTCCAGATGAGCATTGTTAGTCTGCATCGTTTCAAAAACTCCTACAGTTGTAGTTGCTCTAAGTGCATTTGGATTCTCTTCAGTACGTTTCATTATCTCTCTCCATTTGTTATCCACTTGTGAGAAAATATTAGCCTCTGCCGGGAGTTGCCTGTTTTCAAAACAAAATATTCTTAGGGAAATTTTCTAACAGAGAATTGGAAAAGTCAGCTGTAATGAACTGCAGATGGATCCTACAAACTGTAAACATAAGGCACGGTTGGAGGATGATCCCCTCCTCATTCCAGCAGCTCCTCTGTGAGCCTTGAAAAGAAGATTATGAGTGTCTTGGAAACGTGGTTGACAAAATGCAACAGAAAGAAAAGGGCATCTAAATAAATTGTTTTTCTCCAATTGCAAAAGAGAGAGGGAGGGCAATTTCATCCTATATCCCCATTCCATTGAAGTCTCCTGTGCTGTGTAGCATGTTATCCAAAATGGACCTTCACAACCTCAAGATTTTTTTAGGGGGAAATGAGAACTGGGTATGATACTGGGAGAAAGAAGGGCAGTAAATACCTGCATCAGTGAGGGTAAGGTAATTGTCGTTTATAGGACTTAACCTTGTGGGCAGGAAGGTTAATTGAAGTGACTTTTCACCACCTTCCCTCTCTCCAAACAGCCTCCTACATCTTCAAAGTGATGTTTGTGAAGACTGAGAAACCCTCCCAAATAGGATTCAATATGGCATACGGAACTGCTCTGTAAAGGGGACTTGGTGATAGCTGCCTCCCTCCATCTTCTATGAACATAATGTTAATTTGCATTATTTCATATTATTTGCTTTCCTTACTTAGAACCTATGGGACTTAGAATATTTAAAATCCTTGTGGTTTTAAAATGGGCATATGGGACTATAAAACAGCTATAAAAGTCCCCTAACTTGAACAAATTGTTTACCTGTAATTGATATTGTTATTTTTACATTTTTACTAGGAGCCAAGCCTGTTGCATTCAGGAATACAAAGGTTGCTAGGTTGGGGGTGGGGTGGGAGAACTCTGTGGATGGCCTCTTCCTCCCCCCAGGACCTGGAAAGGCTACAGGCTGGAGGCCCCTGGGAAGGGAACTCACTGGCAGGGGCAGTTCTCATGTAGCAGATATCTGCAGCCTCTGAGCCTTGGAGGAGGAGAGGAGAAGGAGGATGGGGTGGTCAGGGGTGGGGAACAGAAGGCGATTGTCTGGCTGCTAGACAGACAGGCAAGGTGATTGGAGGAGGAGGCACTCAGGGGCGGGACAGCTGCCCTAAGTGGATGTTAAGCACTGAGTGGTAGTTAAGCCATGAGACATGCTCCTCCTCCAATACCTTACCAGAAATATATTATGTGGAACAGATAGTTATAGTTATACCCTGCCCTTCCCTAAAAAAAATTAAATTGTTATTACCTGTGCCTGCCTTCCTTTATTTTTGAGCTCAGCTTGGTCAGTCATTGTCATTGATATTATTATTTGTGCTTGCAGCTTGTGCTTTCTGAAACTAGTATCTATTTATCAAAAAATAGTACTATAATATAATATTTAACTACTAATGAGGTATTTTCTCATTTTTGTGATCCAACTGTAGCACTCTGCACTTCTTATTGAATTGTATCTTGTTCTCATTTGCCCACTTTTCCAGCACATTCAGATCTTGTTGAATTCTATTTTCTGGGGTGTTCGTCACTCCTCCCAAATTTGGTGTCATCTGCACATTTAATGAGGAGTACCTCCACCCATCCAGATAACTGATAAAAATGTTGAAAAATTCCAGACTCAGTACCAAGTTATGTGGCACCCTAGTGCTCATCTCCCTCCAATCTGATGAAATACCATTGACTACTCTTTGGATGGACTCCGGGGAATGGTAGAAGACAAGAAGGCCTTGAGGATCATTGTCCATGGGGTCGCGATGGGTCAGACTCGACTTCACACCTAACAACAACCTTTGGATGAGGTTTTTAAACTAATTCCCCATCCACCTAACCATCTGAAAACCCAGTCTTCAGTCCTTTAGTTTACCCATCAGAGCATCATGGGGAACCTGCACTGATCCACTGATTTCTACAAACTAGTAAGCCTGTCACTCGGTCAGAGAAAGAAACCACATTGCTTTGGCAAGACCTGTTAGGGACCAATCCATGCTGACTTCTCTGGATCAACAAAATGTCCTTCAGATGTTTGCAGATCACCCCCTTTATAACCTCTTCCCTTATCTTTCATACAACTGAGATCAGACTCACTGGCCTGTAGTTTCCTGGATCATCTCTCCTCACTTTTTTGGAAAATTAGGATAACATTCAGTCTCCTCCAATCTTCTGGCACATCACCAGACCTCTAAGAGGTCTTGAAGATGAAGGACAAAGGTTTCACAAGCTCTTCAGAAAGTTCTTTGAGCACTCTTGGGTGCACACCATCTGGCTCAGGGGATATGAATTCATTCAGTGCAGTCAAGTGCCTCTCGACTACCTCTGTCCATGTCAACCCACCACAGAGACATTATATGTTCTTATGATCTCAGAACCCCACTCCCAGCTGATCCTCCAAGCAGCTATCAGTCAGTTTCCAATTAACAGGCAGCTGCAATCTCTTTCAGAGAGCCACCTTAGTGCAGTGATAAAGAGTGGCATCCTCTAATCTGGAAAACAAGGTTTCATTCTCCACTCCACATGCAGCTAGCTGGGTGACCTTAGGATAGTCACAGTTCTCAGAGTTCTCTCATCTACCTCATAGGATATCTATTGTGGGGAAGAGGGAGGGTAGGTGATTGTAAGCCTCTTTGAGACTTCTTCAGATAGCAGGGTACAAAAACAGCCCTTTTCCTCTCTTCAGCATCTATTCAAGCTGCTCAATGCAAGCTGAATATATACTTGATCAGCTCATAGGCTCATAGGCAGTTAGTGTCGAACATGGTATATTCTGCCAAACAGGTTCACTGCAAAATTTGTGGCATCCCTACATTATAGAAAAGGATGTTGTTGTTGTTGTTAGGTGCGAAGTCGTGTCCGACCCATCGCGACCCCATGGACAATGATCCTCCAGGCCTTCCTGTCCTCTACCATTCCTCGGAGTCCATTTAAGTTTGCACCTACTGCTTCACTGACTCCATCCAGCCACCTCATTCTCTGTCGTCCCCTTCTTCTTTTGCCCTCGATCGCTCCCAGCATTAGGCTCTTCTCCAGGGAGTCTTTCCTTCTCATGAGGGGGCCAAAGTATTTGAGTTTCATCTTCAGGATCTGGCCTTCTAAAGAGCAGTCAGGACTGATCTCCTCTAGGACTGACCGGTTTGTTCGCCTTGCAGTCCAAGGGACTCGCAAGAGTCTTCTCCAGCACCAGAGTTCAAAAGCCTCAATTCTTTGACGCTCGGCCTTCCTTATGGTCCAACTTTCGCAGCCATACATTGCAACTGGGAAGACCATAGCCTTGACTAAACGCACTTTTGTTGGCAGGGTGACGTCTCTGCTTTTTAGGATGGTGTCTAGATTTCCCATAGCTTTCCTCCCCAGGAGCAAGCGTCTTTTAATTTCTTTGCTGCAGTCCCCATCTGCAGTGATATTGGAGCCCAGGAAAATAAAATCTGTCACTATCTCCATTTCTTCCCCATCTATTTGCCAGGAATTGAGAGGGCCGGATGCCATGATCTTTGTTTTCTTGATGTTGAGTTTCAAGCCAACTTTTGCACTCTCCTCCTTCACCCGCATCAACAGGCTCTTTAGTTCCTCTTCACTTTCTGCCATTAGAGTGGTATCATCTGCATATCTGAGGTTGTTGATATTTCTCCCTGCAATCTTGATCCCAATTTGTGACTCCTCTAATTCCGCATTTCTCATGATGTGCTCCGCATACAAGTTAAATAGGCAAGGTGACAGTATACAGCCTTGCCGAACTCCTTTCTCAATTTTGAACCAGTCAGTGATTCCATGTTCAGTTCTTACTGTTGCTTCTTGACCTGCATATAAATTTCTCAAGAGACAAATAAGATGCTCTGGTATTCCCATCTCTTTAAGAACTTGCCACAATTTGTTGTGCTCCACACAATCAAAGGCTTTAGCATAGTCAGTGAAGCAGAAGTAGACATTCTTCTGGTACTCCCTAGCTTTCTCCATGATCCAGCGTATGTTGGCAATTTGATCTCTAGTTCCTCTGCCTCTTCGAAATCCTGCCTGTACTTCTGGAAGTTCTCGGTCCACATATTGCTGGAGCCTAGCTTGTAGGATTTTGAGCATAACTTTGCTAGCATGAGAAATTAGTGCAATGGTGCGGTAATTTGAACATTCTTTGGCATTGCCCTTCTTTGGGATTGGAATGTAAACTGACCTTTTCCAATCCTGTGGCCATTGTTGAGTTTTCCAAATTTGCTGGCATATTGAGTGTAGCACTTTTACTGCATCGTCCTTTAAGATTTTGAATAGTTCAACTGGAATGCTGTCACCACCACTAGCTTTATTGTTGCTCAGACTTCCTAAGGCCCATTTGACTTCACATTCCAGGATGTCTGGCTCCAGGTCAGTAATTACCCCATTGTGGTCATCAGGGATGTTAAGCTCGCTCTTGTATAGTTCTTCTGTATAATTTTGCCACCGTTGTTTAATCTCTTCTGCTTCTGTGAGGTCCCTACCATTTTGGTCCTTTATCATACTCAACTTTGCATGAAACGTTCTCTTTATATCTCCAATTTTCTTGAAAAGATCTCTGGTCCTCCCCATTCTATTGTTTTCTTCTATTTGTTTGCACTGTTCATTTAAGAAGGCATTCTTATCTCTTCTAGCTTTTCTAAGAAAAGGATATAGCCTGTAATTTCAGCTCTCCTATGGCACCTTAACTATTCACTGATGAGGGGCCAAGCATGTTGCATTCAGGAATACAATGGGCAATAGATTTGGGGGTGGGTGAGTGGAAGAACTCTGCAGATGACCTTCCGCTCCCCCCAGAACCTGGAAGGGCTTCAGGCAGCTGTTATAGAACTCACCGGCAGGGGCAGCTCTCACGCAGCAAGGATATGCAGCTCCAAGCCTCAGAGGGAAGTGGAAGGAGGAGGGGGTGGTCAGGGACAGACAGGCAAGCCAGTTGGAGGAGGAGGCACTCAGGGGTGGGGCAGCCGCCCTGAGTAGGTGTTAAGGGCTGAGTGGCACTTAAGCCATGGGACGCGCTCCTTCTCCAAGGCCTTACCAGAAATATTAAGTGGAACAGATAGGCAAGACAATACTGTTGCACCTAACAATACCTTTTCATTTCTGCAGCATGAAAGATTGGCTCAAGATAAATCCAGTTCCTTTGACAAGTCAACCATTCCACCAAGGTGGAAGAAAAGAGCTTCAGCTTACGGTCCCAGGCATCCACAAGACTCTACACACAATAAATAACAATAAACCAAACCAATTCTTTGTTTATACACGTGGCTCAGCAGAATATTTTTTTCATGTATTCAGGATGGCATAGTGCTGAAAATCTAGTCCAACATCAGTTTAAACTGTTACTTTTCAGTTAATAGACTGTTGCAAAATCATATTTAAGGTGGGTCAACCCAGAGGTACCATCCCTATCATTTAGTGACCAAAGGAAAAAGAATAACAAAAGGAGAAATACAGAGAGAGAGAGAGAGAGAGAGAGAGAGAGAGAGAGAGAGAGAGAGAGAGAGAGAGAGAGATCATGTTTTTAATGATGTTGTCATCCACCCCAAGTTGTATTGGAAGGGTGGGCTAGAAAAATCATGAGATTAAACCATAAACATTATCTAGTTACTCCTAAATAATTACATAGATTGGGGGGGGGGGAGCTCTAGCATTTATGGAGCAAATATTCTCCATCTCCATCAGTGAGGCCAGCACTTCTTGATGGTTATTTCAGGCAATGCATACATCTGGTGGAACAGCTCAGTCTTGCAAGCCCTGAAGAACTGATTGAGGTCCCTCAGAGCCCTGATCTCTTTAAGTTGAGCGTTCTACCAGGCAGGAGCCAGGGTGAAAAAGCCCTGGCCGAAGTCAATTTCACTTCCTTTGGGCCGGGGTTCCTGAGAAGATGGTGTTCTGATTATCTTAGCACTCTTTGGGAGACGTAAAGGAAAAGGTGGTACTGTAGATATGCTGGTCCCAGTCCATTTAGGGCATTGAAGGTTAGCACCAAAACCTTTGATCTGGTCTCTAATCTGAATCCTGGGAGAGTACTGGTGTCATGTGTGCCCTCCATTGATCTCTGTAAGAACTCGTGTGGCTGCATTTTAGACAATCCAAAGCAGTCTCAAGGGTAGCCCAGCATAGAGCGAGTTGCAGAAGTCTAATCTAGAGGTGACTACTGCATGGATCACCTTGACTAGGTTTAACACTGAGAGGTAGGGTGCAAGATGCCATTCCTGCCATCGGTGTAAAGATGCCAGGTAGGCCAACTTTGTGATTTGGGCTTCCATTGATAAGGTGACTATCTAAAATCATGCCCAATCTCCTAACAGAAGGCTCGTCAAGCGCTAGGAACTGTATCACCTGTCTCTCCACATGTTGACCTAGCTGGAGGACTCCATCTTGGATGGATTCAACTTCATCCACCTCCACATAAGACAGTCCACCACAGCCTCCAGACGCCTGGCCAAACAGTCTGGTGGTGTCGATGGATGGCTGTCCATTAACAGAATTAGCTGGGTGTATCAGTGTCCTGTTGGCAACCCAGTCCAAAACTCCAGAGCAGCTAGGAGCATATACAGATGTTAAATAACCTTGCGGAGATATAGATCCTTGTGGGAACCCACTGTTGAGGGCCCAATACCTCCTACATACCTCCTAATAAGATATAAAATATATTTAACATTGATCCCACAATGCTATGGGCGGTCCTAGGTTGGCAAAGTCCATTAGTTTAGTTCTATGCTCTTTTGGATTTTTAAAATAAGAAATAACCATCTAAAGTTAAATTTTCATGAGATGTTTCTAAATGATTTTACCTTAATTGGACCAACAAAGGAAGAGCCTTTAATTGTTGAAATTGTAACTTGAGAATCTTCTAACAGAGCCAGTATATCTTCAGCAGATGAAATAATTGTAGTAGTTGATGTTTCGGAGTGATACGGAGATAAATGAAAATCAGTTTTGTACCATAAGCCAATTATCTTTTTCAGCATTACTTCAAGGGTTACTTCACTGGTAGCTCTTGCAGATACTTCATTTATTTCTCTTCTGTACTGAAGCATCTATAGGTGGAGAAAATATCTATCTAGTTAAAATATTTTTAGCCCACCTTTTAGTCATAAAGAGGTTGCCAAATTAACTAACAATTATCATAAGCGTTGTACGAGATCAATTTAAACAATAATTTAATCAAAGGCAGAACGTAAGAAGAATCCTGCTGAATCAGATCTAAAGTCCGTCTAGTCCAACATCAATTTCCCAAAAAAATGATGCAAATGCCCCCAGAAACCTCCCATTTCCTCCAATATCTCAGAGTATGATACATGGTTCTCTGCATTCCATTTTTATTTGTACAACAAATTGAGGTAGGTTAAGCTGATGCTAACTCAGTGAGCATTGTGATCAAGGACTCAATTACACACAACACTGGATGTCCAGTAAATGACATAACTACATTGTTTTCCTTGAAAAAACAGGCACTTTTTGGCTTGATTCCTATCAGGACCATGGGATGGAGGGAATCAGAGTTTTAGCTGCATTTCAGATTGGAAAATGGAAGGGAAGCTTACCGCAGTCCCAAGATGAATTAGGCCCCTGTCAATCTCCTTAGTTTTAGTTCAATATTCTGTTGTATCATACTAGTTCTCTAGGATGAGTCTGGAGCCTTGAAATATCCACCATCATGCATACACCATTAACATGATGTAAAAAGAAATCACTCTCCAGCTGAGAAATTGTAAGGATTTGGGGGCAGTAAACAAAGAAAGACAAGAGGAAGCAGACAAACTGCTAGACACTTGCTTCCTAAACCTGCAGTGACAAATGCTGGCTGTCTCAAACAAAACTAGCCATGAGGTTTCTGAAGTTTTTTTAGGAGTGGTGGGGGAAGATGCCCTATCTCACAATCACTGAGAGAGAAAATTCATTGTAAGTTCAAATTTTACATTCTCCAGCGGTTCCACACTATTTCTGATGGCAACTATGTGTTATCAGGCACTAAACCCTCAGCAAATGAACAAACCTGTTTGGTATTGTCTGTATTTCAAAAGGCAAAGCTTTGGGAACAGGGGCCATCTGATGTTAACCAAGATCAAATCTTTAAAAAGTGCTGAAGACCATGTTCTGTCATTTGGGGATTATTGTATGTATCAGTGTCATACACACTGGGGCTTCTTCCCTCCTGAGAAGATGGTGAACACAGCTTACGGTTTACTAGATACCTGTGATCTTTTCATTGATCAAACAAGCTTGTGAAATTTCTGGACATACACTTGCTCAATAAGGAAGGCTAAAATATAGAGTGCTTAAGTCACCACTAGTGGCCAAATATAATCAAGAGCATAAGAAGCAGGGTCCAACCCTGTTACAGTAGAGACTCTTTCCACTTAGAGATATGCTAGTGAAGGAGTGGTACTTGCAACAGAAAAAAGCTGAGACTACTTCTACAATGTAGGAAAGGAGCTGATCAAAACTACTGAAGTCATCCACAGGAGTGAGAATGAGTAGATCTGCACTATAACGATGAAAACAATGAAGCATGTGTGATGTGGCCAAAGAAAGGATAGACACCGTGCAACATAAATGAAGAAGAGTTGGGTTTTATGCCCTCCTTTTCACTACCTGAAGGAGACTCAAAGTGGCTTACAATTACCTTCCCTTCCTCTCTCCTCCCTTCCTCACTCTAGCTAGGAGTCTTCTTATACATCTGTGATTGCAAGAGCCAGTGAGTGGCCCCCTGAGTACTCTCTTAGCCTCTGTTCTAGGTGGAAGGCTGCCCTCATTCACTCTTTCTGTCTCTTTCCCTTTCTGGAGGGTCCCCAATTTTTAACATATTAAAATTAAAATGTATTAGCAGGTATATATTTAAACTTCAGAGCCTCTTGTGGCGCAGAGTGGTAAAGCAGCCGTCTGAAAGCTTTGCCCATGAGGCTGGGAGTTCAATCCCAGCAGCCGGCTCAAGGTTGACTCAGCCTTCCATCCTTCCGAGGTCGGTAAAATGAGTACCCAGCTTGCTGGGGGGTAAACGGTAATGACTGGGGAAGGCACTGGCAAACCACCCCGTATTGAGTCTGCCATGAAAACGCTAGAGGGCGTCACCCCAAGGGTCAGACATGACTTGGTGTTTGCACAGGGGATACCTTTACCTTTATTTAAAATTCAGAGGACCATGTCTATTAAGAAACAAATCTCATAGTATTCAATGTACTTAGAATTGCAACTCTACCATCTGGTAGGCCAGATTCACAATCCATTTTTTTTTAAATGTTCCTAGCCTGTGTATATAGCCCAGTGCTTCTGAGAACTGTAGTTGATTGGAAGGGTAGGGGTGCAGACAGGGGTTTATTCTCTTCTTTGCCAAGGTCAAATTGAAAATCCCCAACTAATAGCAGCTAGTGGAGTGGATTTAATGGGAAAGGGAGGAGTTGGGCCCCTAAAATTATACTACTTATATTTTTATTTATTCAAGGATAACATTGAAACTCTGCAACTGCTGCTCTGCTAAAAACCCTGTAAGATGTCTGCAAAAGGAAGTTCGGTTTCAAAGAAATGAAAAATTGCAGATCAGTACCGTGTCCTTAATAACAAATGGATTACTGAGTACTTATTTGTTTTAAACAAGGATAAAGCAGTTTGCCTCATATGAAGAGTTGAAGAAGAAGAGTTTTTATATGCTGCTTTTCTCTACCCGAGGAGGCTCAAAGCGGCTTGAGTCGCCTTCCCTTTCCTCTCCCCACAACAGACACCCTGTGAGGTGGGTGAGGCTGAGAGAGCCCTGGTATTACTGCTCAGTCAGAACAGCTTTATCAGGGCCGTGATGAGCCGAAGGTCACCGAGCTGGCTGCATGTGAGGGAGTGCAGAATTGAACCCGGCATGCCAGATTAGAAGTCCGCACTCCTAACCACTACAGCAAACTGGCTCTTGAAACTGTCTCAGTATTAAAGGAGTACTCTACCTGATCCATCCAGTCATTATTTCCAAACAACTGGCGGAGAGATCTGGCCAGTTGTCTATTAGAAGACAGAGCTATCATCGGCATATTGATGACACCCTAGCCAATAACTGCAAACCAGCTTGGCCAGAGGGTGCATGTAGACGTTAAATAATGTCAGGGAGAGTATGGCTCCCTGTAGCATCCCACATGGGAGTGCGTAGGTATCTGACAACTTCTTCCCCACTGCCACGCTCAGTGACCTGTTCTTAAGGAAGGAGGTCAGCCATTTTAAGGCCACACCCCCTATCCCCATATCAGCAAGACAGTGAACCAAGAGCTTGTGACAGACCACATGAAATGTGGCCGATAGATCTAATAACACGAGAATGGTTGACCTGTCTTGATCCAGCTAGCACCGGAGATCATCCATCAAGGTGACCAGCACGATCTCCACCCCATGGCCAGGACGGAAGCCAGATGCTATACATCTTATAGCCCAGGGGGTCTATATCTCTGCTATCATACAAGGGGCTCCTGATAGCTGATAAGAGATTAGAGATGTCTTGTGGGGTATGTATGAATGCTGTGATATTGTAACATCTATATTACAACTGCCTGCTAATTATAAGTAATATAAATCACAACAAGTCTGCCTTTCCACTAGTGTGCTTATTGTTTCCAAATCTTAATAAAAAGAACCATTGCCACCTTGACTAGCAAGACAGAAGCGTCCTCCTTTACTGACAGCAAAAAGAGAACTCAGGGGAGAGTATTTGCTACTCCCAGGTCATGTTACTTTTGGGTAGGAAAATCACCCTCTTCAGGGAGGGGAGGGATAAACACTATTGGGATATAAAAATTATTAACATGGAAAACTAGCTAGATCCTCTCTGTGGCTTGCTTGCAGAATCATAGTCCCATATGGCAGTGGTCCCCAACCTGCGGGCCGCAGCCCGGTGCCGGGCCGCGAAGGCCATGGCGCCGGGCCGCGGCTCCCTCTCCCCACCCCACCCCCCGCAGTAAAAAACTTCCCAGGCCGCAAGCTTGCGGCCCGGGAAGCTTCTTACTGCGGGAGGGCGGGGAGAGGGAATCAGGGCCGGCCGCGCCCGTGCGGGCGCGGCCTGATGCGCGGGCGCGGCCCGCTGCGTGGGCGTGGCCCGCGGGTGCGGCCGCGGGTGGTGCGTGGGCGTGGCCCGTGCGGGTCGCGGGCCGCGCCCCGATGCCCTGCCGGTCCCCAACCTCAGAAAGGTTGGGGATCACTGCCATATGGGACTATACAGAGGCTATAAAGTTCAACTGAAGTTTTTAAAGCAGAAGCATTTTGAATATGCAAACAAACATGGAAAATATTTGGCATACTGTTTCAGGAAGGAGAAAGAAAGAAGAGCAATAACAAACATAAAGAAATGAGATCAAGTTACATATTTAGAGAAAGAAATAAAGAAAAAATGTTAATAACTTTACAGAGATTTACAAGAAAAAATCAATTTCAGAAAATGAAATAAAAGAATATTTAAACATTTCAAAATGGAAGACTGTAGTAGAGGCCTGTCCATCTCAAGAGAACTGCACATTAAAAACCTTTAGTTCACCTTTTGTATCTTCAGGGGGTTTACTGGTCTTCCAATGCATGAAGATGCAAGCATACCTCAAGGATTTTATTGTTACCACTAATTATTATATGTATTTGGTCATATGGTCATACATTTATTTATGACTAAATTATTTATGACTGGTTTAATTCACTATTTAAACAATTGCCTGCTAAGATGCTTCTAAACCCTAAGTTGCATACTTACATTAAGTTCCAAAATTTTATCCAGAGTTATTTTTTTATCCCAACAAACTGACTCTTCAACAATACTCTGTATGATTTCCCAATGCCTTGGCTGAAGACAAGGATTCCTTAAAGATATGATAACAGGCAAGAATTCTTTAAAATCCAGCAAAGAGTTCTTCAGAGCAGGTACAATAGTATTTTCAGGCAAGCCTTCAAAAACATAAAATGTTTATGAATACATTAAAATACAACTCACTATATTATTATTATTATTATTATTATTATTATTATTATTATTATTATTAGATTTATTTCCCGCCACTCCCTTGCGGCTCGTGGCGGGTCCCAGCGTCCCAGAATCCCCATTAAAACAATAATAGCATTACCAATATTACCGGCATGGCAGAGAACAGCAACTCAACTTCCCCCCCTCCCACTACTGGCGGGTGGAGAGGAGGTCCTGATGATGTTTACTTTGGGTCCGAATCCTGAGTCCTCGGGGGGGGGGCATAGATCTATATTATCGGCCCCGGCCTCAACCATAAACCTGGTGGAAGAGCTCCGTTTTGCAGGCCCTGCGGAACATTGAAAGATCCCGCAGTGCCCGCAGCTCTCCCGGGAGCTCATTCCACCAGGTCGGGGCCAGGACCGAAAAGGCCCTGGCCCTGGTCGAGGCCAGGCGTGCTTCCCTAGGACCAGGAACGACCAGCAGATTTTCACCCGCAGAGCGCAAAGCTAACTTTATCACATTTTTGATACAAAACAATATTTTTCTTTCAACATTATTTATTTACTGAAAACATTTATATTTTGTCTTTCCATCCAAAAAATGAGACTCTTGGGGAGGATTACAAGTTAAAAATAATTTTAACAAATCCTGGATTTATGTTAAGCATAATCTGTTGCTCCTAAGAGAAAGAGGACAGAGGAGAAGAAATATCGACTAAGAGAAATAACGACTAAGAGAAAGAGGACAGAGAAGAAATAACGACAGCGGGAAAGAGAAAGGATGGTGGAAGAACTGGAGGGACAACACCTGGAAGGGTCAGATGGGCCACAGGAGGACACTACCTTAGTTTCTTTTTATGTTCTAGATACAATCGTCCCCAACCTTTTTCAGGCCAAGGACTGGTGAGGGGGGGGGAGAGGGAGGCGTGGGAGCCTCCCCCCCCCACAGCACCGTGGCATGGGGGGAGGGAGGTGCGACAGCACCTGCACCTCCCTCCCCCCACTGTGGCCCAGTACCAAGGGCTCCACGGCCCAGTACCGGTCCAAGGCCCAGGGGTTGGGGATCACTGTGAAAAGCTGTACATGTAAATGGACCCTGAAGAGTGATTGTGTGTATACAATAAAATCAGAGTCCAGTAGCACCTTTAAGACCAACAAAGATTTATTCAAGGCATGAGCTTTCGAGTGCAAGCACCCTTTGTCAGACTATGAACTTTTTACAGTAAGGCTTAAAAACAAAGAGCACAGATGCCTAGCTCTAGCTGATCAGGAGATGACTTCTTCATCAACCCCCCCCCCCCTCTTTCCCTGTTTATTCCCCACAGCCAGAAAACACAAACATAACTGTGGATGCTAAAGGGAACATTTTATTTTAACTTAGGCAAAGTAGCTTTTCAGTCCCGCAGCAACGTGGACCACAGCATTTAAAAAAATCTCAAGAAGGAAATGGAGAGGGTAGGGCAGGCAAAACGCTGCAGGGACTATCACACATTTCTCCCTCCATACAGGCTTGTCCCTTGTTGCTCCCTGATGTGAAGCGCAATAAGAAGTGCAAATCCAGTTTTGGTGATTCATTCACAGCCACTATTATTCTGTCACATCAAAAAAATCAACCAAAAATACAGCTAACTCGTCATTTTCAGAATTGAACTGGAACCAGATTATTTATATAGTGGTTTAAAAAGCAAATTTGTGCACTTTAAAGAAGACATTTTTTTTCAATTAACGTCAGATCTACTGTAATTTTCAAATCATTCTTACCTTTCTCTAGAATAAGTATGATCTGTATTAATCTGTTAACTTCCTTTTGAATCACGTCTACATCAAGATTCCAAAAAATTGTGTTTTTCCACCTAAAGAAAAGTTTTGTCCATTCTTCTTGTGAATTCCATAACAACTGACGTAATCCAAGTTCACTTTCAATTTCAGATAGCTCAGCATTCACTCTTTGAGTATCTCCAGTCTGGCTTCGTTGTGACAGCTTCTCCAATGACGATGATTTCATGTCAGCAATAGAAGAGTCTAAAACAGCTTGGTAACGTGTATAATTTACAATTTTTCCACAAATAACTTCATCTTCTTCAATGAGGCTTTGGATCATTTCTTTTGCTGTCTTGACCAATGTTTCACTAAGAAGGAGAACAGGGTTTCTCACCTAAGTAAGAAAATAAATTATAAAGTAATAAAGTAATAAAATAAAGTACAAAGTAATTATAAAGTATAAAATAATGATTAAATAACTTCATTTCTTTCACAAAACTGGACCTGAACTACTCTGACATAGGTATCTGTTGTGGAATACACATGTGTTTTAGATAGCAGACAGTGTTAGGACTTAATTTCATTCTGCATAGCAGAATATCTCACTGTTTTTCCCAATGGTGACCCAAAGTGGCTTACATAATTTCTCTTCTCCATTTTATCATCACAACAACTTATGAGATAGGTTAGGTTAGGCTGAGAGAATATGACTGGCCCTAGGTCATCCAGTGAGCTATGGCATGAGTGGGGATTTAAACCCAGGTCTCAAAGATCCTAGTCCAGAGAAGAAGAAAATAGCTGGTTTTTGTATCCTGCTTTTTACTACCCAAATGAGTCTCACAATTGCTTATCCTTCCTCTCCCTACAACAGACAACCTGCAAGGCAGGTGAGGCTGAGAGAGTTCTGAGACAACTGTGACTGGCCCAAGGCCACCCAGCTGGCTGCATATGAAGAACTGTAGGAATCCTGTCCATACCATCCATTTCCCTCTCCTGCATCTAGGAGTGGAGTGAAGTGTTTGTCCTGAAGAGTTTTCATAAGAGAATTTGGAAGACAATGAGCAAAAAGAAAGGAATAGCCTTCTTACAGAGGTTTTCTAGTCTCTGGGATCTAAGAGGTGCAGAGGTTGTTTTTTTCCTAGGAGTCTTCAGCCACTTAAATTTGTGTGAAGAACAAGAAAGTAGTTCCAGGTATCCCCATGTCAGCATCCATGAGACTGAAGACAAGGTCTTGAAACGTAGGAAACCAAAGTTCAATCTCCGTCCCCAAAAGTTGTGGCCATTCAGATGTTCTATGCACACCCTGACATATTCAGTGGGAGAAATACACTCAACATTAAACCCACTGAATCAAGAGAGGAATATGATGCTTTCTCTGATTGTGTGTCTTCCTTGGACTGTGATATGAGTCTGTCTGGTAACCTGGGTTTGGAATAATCAACTGAGTAAAAGTGTTTGAGGTCTTCAGGAAGGCTCTATAGCAGTGGTGGCGAACCTATAGTATGCATGCCAGAGGCGGCACTCAGAGCCTTCTCTGTGGGCATGCACACTGTCTCCCCAGCACAGTGTTTGCTGAGTCAGCCTGCATGAGGTCTTCCTTCCCAGCACCAAGAGGATGGGAAGAACTCTTCCGATGTGTTCCCTGGCCTGGGAAGTGACTGGCTGGCCCAGGTTTCTCGGTTGGGTTGGTGTCTGCAAGCGAGAGTGTGAAGGCTGCACCAGAGCCCGGGTAGAGCAGAGCAATGCCAGGCCCCACCAGAGACCCCACACACCCAAACACCCAACCTCCCCGCCTCCCCTCAACAGAGCGAAGGGAGGGAGGGAAGGGCAAGGTGCAGGAAAAGGGAGGAGGGAATAAAGCCTCTGTGTTCAGTTTTGGTCACCCCAATTGAAGAGGCATGTTGACAAACTAGAACGTGTTCAGAGGAGGGCAACAAAGATGGTGAGGGGTTTGGAGACCAAGACGTATGAAGAAAGGTTGGAGGAGCTTGGTCTGTTTAGCCTAGAGAATAGACAACTGAGAGGGGATCTGATAACCATCTTCAAGTATTTAAAAGGGTGCCATATTGAGGATGGAGCAAAATTGTTCTCTCTTGCCCCAAAAGGACAGGCCAGAACCAATGGGATGAAATTAATTCAAAAGAAATTCCATCTAAACATCTGGAAAAAGTTCCTGGCAGTTAAAGCGGTTTCTCAGTGGAACAGGCTTCCTCAGGAGGTGGTGGGTTCTTCATCTTTGGAACTTTTTAAACAGAAGCTAGATAGCCATCTGATGGAGAGGCTGATTCTGTGAAAGCAAAGGGGTGGCAGGTTACAGTAGATGGGCGATTGGGATGTGAGTGTCCTGCATAGTGCAGGGGATTGGACTAGATGGCCCATGAGGTCCCTTCCAACTCTATGATTCTATAATGCTATGATTCAATATTTAGGTTAAATTGCTGTGTTGGCACTTTGCCATAATTAAGTGAATTTTGGTTGGCAGTTCGGGCACTTAATCTCTAAAAGATTCGCCATCACTGCTCTATAGCTTTCAGTACCAGAACAGTAACATGGAATCCCAATGCAAGCCAAAGTGGGGTAGAATGCAGAATTTGCAAGACAAATTGATATGGAGTCAAGCCAAAGAGAGTAATGGTTGTCTGAGTGAACAAGATACTGTAGCTCATGGAGTCAAGGGATGGCATAAATAATTAGCAAAAAAACAGTGTTACTGAAAGGCTAGTGATGACTGAAGAACCAGGGATGACTGTTAGACAATAACTGTTGGAGTTACTCCATTATAAGCCCAGTGACTTGAATAAATGTAACTCTGCTGCAGACTGTAAATGAATTGGATCGAATATGAAAAGGATCTATATATCTGTTCCTATACGACAGTTCTTCATGCTTCCAATAATATGGAGAGAGGCAACACATGATTGGGCAAAACTGATATAGTAAAAGATAATCTTTTTCTTGGGGTATCTCCTAATTTTTAGAAGCTCTGAGTTTGTTATGTTTTGTTTGCACAGAGATTGATCCCATTAACTGTTTTTTTTAAATCAAAAGGGAGGGTCTCCATGGTTTCTTTTTTCTCCCATCTCCGAGTATGTTTTTTTTAATACTCAAATGATGGCCCTGCAGCCCAATCAAGGTTCTTTTGCCCAGTGCAATGCTCCCAATTATCACACTAAGAGGAAAGCCTTTTAAATATATTTAACTGCAGCAAAAACAGACAGGGGAGTTCCCAAAACTGCATAGAGAACACTAGGATTACATAGTGTTAGGTACCCTTTCCTTGGAGGCTGGGAAAGATGTGCACTTTGCAGGATAGGCCAATAGCCTAGGGTCTCTACCTTCCCACTCCACCTCCTGGGAACACCCTACAGCAGTGTTCCCCAACCCCCGGGCCGTGACCCAGTACCGGGCCATGGTGGGGGAAAAGGAGGCACAAACGCTGGCATGCCAGCGGGCCTGCCTCCCTCCTCCCCACGGCGCAATGCTCTCTGAGTTGGGATCTATTGATCCCCGGGCCTCCCTCACCCCCCCTCTGGTCCCCAGCCCAAAAAAGGTTGGGGACCATTGCCCTACAACCATCAAACCAGCCTTCCAGAAACTGCTGACAGGGATCTAGGGTGTAGTCTGCATCAGGTTTTTTACCCACTGCCAGCTCGAATAAATCCCTATACACTTAATTTGATTTCCACTTTGATTTTGGGCACTTTGAATTTCCCTCTGCAACATGCATGATTGATCCAGAGTGACCCTACCTGTCCCCCATGATATCCAGAAGTGGATATAACCCTCGATATTTCACAAATCAGTATCAGTAAATGTGCAGATCTCTGCTTTTTGCAAATTAACTTCCTGCCTCATGCCTCCAACACTGTAGCAAAGCAGTCTTCCCTGATTAGCCAGGCTGTCAGTTCAAAGACTTCCTGGTTCCCAGTTTCAAGGGTTGTCTTAAAGTGACTCCAGAAGCCCTGACTTGTCTCAGCCTCTTGGATTCTATTCCTCCTCCTCTGCTCTCCAATCCTCCCACCCCCATTCAAGAAGAGACTCTTGTTGCACTTGACTCCCCTCCCCACTCTGAGCTTTCCCAATCAAGGGCAGAACACTTTCTGTTTCAATTGGGAGAGGGACAGAAGGGACAGAGGAAGACCTGAGTTCAAATAGATCTGAATTCAGCATGATCCACAACGGAAAAAAACCAAGTAAGTGCAGAATCAGCCCAGGTCTTTGCCTGGCATCAATCCCCACCCCTAAGTTTTACACGTTGTAATGGCATACTCATGCTTTCTGGCCTTGGCGCACAAAAGACAAGACTGGCTTGACCCGGTTCAGAATGTTCCCTCCTCTGACACATCGAGAAGCTGCATACCGGAGAGGAACATACTGCTCTCCTCTTGATAAGAACCAAAGGACAAAAATAGTCAAACCAATATACAGAACTATAGCCAATTTCTAATAACTGTATGATCAATTAGAAGATTGCAATCATTTTCTTTACCACCAGGCCATCACAAATGCAAAATAATCTGCAAAGGACTTTCTCCATTCCCACTTTAAGATGGAAACAAATGGTAGATATGGTTTAATTAGGAAATTAAATGCATAGCTGCTTCATTCTTGCCTTTCAAAACCTCAAAAAAATAATTTTTACTACATTAGAAACTTACTTTGTTTTTGAATTCCCTGATTTCAGCTTGCAGATTATCAATATATTCTCCCAAACCTTCATTAAATTTTATAACATATTCATCCTTCCTTTTTTCACAAACAATGACAACTGATTGAAGATGTTGAAGTGAACGTATAGCAGTCTGATAGAGAGCAAGTTGCTGAAGTGGAAGAAAGATGTCATAGTCTTTTGAAATAAAGTAGAGTACAGACAGATTATTACAGTCTTCCTTTATTTTGGGTAGCTGTGATACAATTTCATGGAGATATAATAAATGCTCAATGAACCCATCCACTGTTGTAAGTTCTTTGCTCAGTTTTGAAATTGCAGACTGGATAACCTAAAGGCAACAAAATCTTGATTAAACCTATGTAACTGCCCATTCGTGTTAAATTATTCACCTGAATAGTGGTTCTCAAAGTGGGCAAAAAAGTTGGACACAAGGTGCAAATTTCCAGGGAAAAGAAAGAATCCTGAGACAGGTAAACATATTTTTTTCACAGAAGTTTAATACTGACGCCACTAAAAAAGACTATATGATTCATGGAAGTAAGAGGAAAGATGGAACATAGAAATGTTTTCCTGGTTGACTGGATCTTCCTGGTTATTTTCTACAAGTATGTCTTTAAAAAGCAAGTAAAACTCCAAATTTTTGGCTTTCCCCCCTTCCTCAAGAAGAAGATGAAGAAGAAGAAGAAGAGTTGGTTCTTATATGCCGCTTTTCTCTACCCGAAGGAGGCTCAAAGCGGCTTATAGTTGCCTTCCCTTTCCTCTCTCCACAACAGACACCCTGTGGGGTAGGTGAGGCTGAGAGAGCCCTGATATTCTTGCTCAGTCAGAGCAGTTTTCTCAGTGCTATGGCAAGCCCAAGGTCACCCAGCTGGCTGCATGTAGGGGAACACAGATTCAAACCCAGCTTGCCAGATTATAAATCCGCACTCTTAACCACTACACCAAGCTGGCTCTATGTGTCAATGCTGCAGTGACAACAGAAGACACTATTAAACATATTCCCCTATCATACTCCTTGGCTCAAACATCTCCAAGCTTCCCTAGCCAGTCTGCTTTGTCCCAAATGATAAAACCTAGCCCCTCCTATCTTTGCCTGAGATTCACCGGTTGTACAATTTTTTATAGCACTTCCATCCATTATTCAGGTCCCCATTTTTTTTAATCCGCAGTACATATTCTTTTAGTTAGCTGGTCTTTTTGGGAAATCTCTTTTGAACTATTTTCCCCGCTAGAACATACAGCCTTACTGATCTTCAAGTGCTCATTGTTAATTAGCCTCAACTCCCTGCCTTCTCTTCTTCAAGCCTCAAACTCTATTTTTTTCTCCTCCTTCCGCAGTCCATTGCTTACTCCAAACTACTTACTTCAGCCTCCTGGTCACAAGGCACCTCATCCTTGATTCTACAAAAAAAAACCCCAAGTCTCCCAAATTTCTACAAAAAGCTGTAATAGTAAAAATTTAGCAACAATTGATTATAACTCCAAGGGGAATCTCAATGCCCATGACCAAGTTTGTCAGCATTGCTGGCATCTAAACAGCAGATGGCATTCTAATGTGCCTGAACTTACAAAGCTATCTCTCATCCAAAAGGTTGGAAAATGATATGTAACTGGCTGGGTAATCTGCATCCAGAAACTATTTTTAACAGTATACAAAGAGCTGACATTTGGATGTCATAAAAAGGTAAAGGTATCCCCTGTGCAAGCACCAAGTCATGTCTGACACTTGGGTGACGCTCTCTAGCATTTTCTTGGCAGACTCAATACAGGGTGGTTTGCCATTCCCTTCCCCAGTCATTACCATTTTACCTCCCAGCAAGCTGGGTACTCATTTTACCGACCTCGGAAGGATGGAAGGCTGAGTCAACCTTGAGCCGACTGCTGGGATTGAATGCCCAGCCTCATGGTCAGAGCTTCAGACAGCAGGTTGGCTGCCTGACCACCATGCACCACAAGAGGCTCTTTTGGATGTCATACTAGGTCAATATTTGGTATGTGATGATATCACTGTCCATTAAGGAAGGTCATTTTGAAAAGCAACCCAAAATGGCGTACAAAAATCAGGGTTTTAATGATTCCATAGGAGCAGACTTTGCTTTAACACTTGGTGGGGGGTCTCCACAACTTTTTTTTTTAACAAGCAGACTTCATACACAACTTTGGGTTCTCTTCAAGATTTGTAGAATCTTAAATTGTAGCTGTGACTGTGTGATTAATTTGTGTTTGGAGCTTGATATTGGCATAAAGCATAAGGATATTTCCTAATATTGTCAATGAAGAAAGTTCCTAGAAATCATACCCTAAATATTTCAGTAAAATTATACTATTCACTTACTTCTACAAGATGTACATTCTTTGCTTCAATAACTGTATAAAAGCATGAATGAATTATATTAAGCAGAGCCTCAAAATATGGCAGGCAATCAGCTTGAAAGTTAAAACTGTTGACCTTAAACATACGAATACGTCTTTCAATAATCATGCATACAATCTCCGTTGTATCAGTTGTATAATTTTGTAACATGTTTCTGAAATCATGTGTAGATAGTTCTCTTTTTAGGGCTGTTATCTTGTCAGCTGAATTTTTAGCTTTATCCACCATTTCACAGTAGTTCATAAAGTTTTTGCTGTAACGTTCTACGTGGGCCAATGAACTACTTTGAATAGATAAAAGAGTCAGAATCTGTAGAGACAAATAGCAACAAATTCTAAACTTTGATCTTCACTAAGATTTTATGGCATTAGTCTAATCCAGTGGTTCTCCACCTTCCTAATGCCGCAACCCTTTAATACCATTCCTCATGTTGTGGTGACCCGCAACCATAAAATTATGTAAGTGTTCTTTCACAGAAATTAAACCAAAACTGACCAATGGCAAGAAGACCCATTGTTCATGACTATATATTAATTGTTTGTTTTCTGGGGTTTCTCAGTTCGGTTCTGCCTCGTGTCCTACCATGCCGATCTTGGTCTTGGCTGCTCTATCTCGATCTACCCTGCAAGGCTGTTGTGTGGATGCCCCCCCCAACCAAGCTGCTTGCCCTACAGTGACCCCTGCAAAAGGGTTGCTTGACCCCCTAAAGGGGTCCCGACCCCCAGGTTGAGAACCACTGATCTAATCCTTTAATATTCACATCAGTAATTTTTCAAAGTTATCAGGATAGCAGTGTTTTCCACTTATCAGAATTGAGTCTAGATAGAGAGCATGCCTGTACATCTAATAGTTAAGTCACTGCATAGCAAGGTGTATGTGACCAAAATTTCTAATTAAAGAAACAGGAGCCCTATTTTTTGGACTCAGCTACGTTATTAGAAGTGTCTAACTCATCATGCCCAGGCCAAGCTGAGGCATCACTGCAAGATACTACTTGATTTACTACTCAGCAACATGGGCCCCCCAGAACTCCTCCCCGTGAACTGAACTCTGACCATGGGATCACAGTTAATATATTAATGTTGTTACCACCAGTTATTATGTTATTGTAATCACTATTCTGTTACTTCATTTGACGTTATTATGAATTATTCTGCACTTATTATGAATTATACTGTACTTATGCATATGTTTCCCCATGTTCTAAGTAAACCACCCTGAGTCGCAGTATATAAAGATAAGAAAATAAAAGTAAATAAATGCTTTTAGGAGCCACAATACCTCATAGTCAAATTAGAAATGTAGGTAATAGATCCCTATGCTTAAATCCAAATCTGCCAATCTTACATACAAAGCAGAAGTGAATTAATATCCAATGTAAATATCACAAGCGGGGAGGACAAGTGTGGGATTTACAGTATTATTTTATTTTTACTAATACTTAGATGAATTAGATTCAAGTGGGTAGCCGTGTTGGTCTGAAGTAGCACAACAAAATCAGAGTCCAGTAGCACCTTTAAGGCCAACAAAGATTTATTCAAGGCATAAGCTTTCAAGTGCAAGCACTCTTCTTCAGACTATGAACTACCATCATGACAGTGGGAATATAAAGCAAAAGTTAATTCTATTAAATTAGTAAACTGTGTCACAACATCCAAATACAGCCCTATAATTCTTTGCTAAAACAGCCAATCAGTCCCCTCGAATTCAGTTGTAGTTCACAAAAACATAGGAGAAATAAAACTGTCTATGGCAGTGATTAATGGCTTTCACTGTACCATTTGTTGCTGGCCCCATCCATCTCCTCCCAAGTGTGAAACATTCCTGCAAGTGAAAAGCTGTGTTGGCAACTATCTTGTCCTGAGACCAGAGAGTTAAATTCAAAATTACATTACATATTGCTAACATCATCTTAGTCTCATGATCCCAAATAAAATAAATTGTGAGGAATGTGGATGCACGAGTTAAACAAGGTTACCATGCATTTACCAGCTTTCCACAGGGCCTGCAAGACGGAGCTCTTCCGCCAGGTTTTTGGTTGAGGCTGGGGTCAGCAAATGAGTGCCAGCATTCCCCCCCACCCCGGACCTAGTAAGTTAGATCTCCTCCCCACCCTCCCTGCCGCTCTGATAGCAATAATAGCATTATTATTCTGATAGCAATAATAATGGTGATAGGAATAATGAGAGCTTCCGCCATGTTGTGATTGTTTTAAGTCTTTTAATTGGTATTTTAATGGGGATAAGACTATTGTGACCCGCCACGAGCCTACGGCGAGTGGCGGGAAATAAATCTAATTAATAATAATAATAATAATAATAATAATAATAATAATAATAATAATAATAATAATAATTGTGAGATAAAAAACCTATGTCCTTGTTGAGTCCAAGGTATGTCATTGTTTTGAGTGTTGTAATAACCTGCATTACTGCAATCTCCCTTTGTAGCCTGTTCTTGAAGTTCCATTGCTACTTTCAGGTCCATTATTGAATGTCCTGGAGGGCTGAAATGTTCCCCTCCAGGTTGTTCAGTTCTGTGTTTTTTGATGTTAGACTTGTGTCCATTAATTCTTTGGTGGAGGGTTTGACCTGTTTTCCCTATGTAGAGAACAGATGGGCATTATTGGCATTTGATGGCATATACAATGTTGGAACATGAGCAAGTGAATAAGCCTTTGATGGTGAAGGTGATGTTGTTAGGTCCAGTAATTGTGGCATTGGGGTGTATGTGGCAGCAAAGTTGGCATCTGGGTTTGTTGCAAGCTCTAGTACCATTGTGTCTGGGCAGGTCAGCCATGGGGGGGGGGGGAAGGTCGCAGGCCACAAACGTCCAGGAGAGAGAGACTTAACTGGCAAGAAGGTGCCTGCCATGAACGAGGGCTTCGAGATGCCATTAGCAGATGAAGAATCGGATGTCAGAACATAGAGAGACTGGATGAACAACAGATCAGGGGGAAAGTGGCTGGAACAACTCCGATGAGCACCTTGGTGGTAGCAAGAGGGCAAGTGGCCAGGAGGAGTCTGAAGTAGGCTATGAGGGCGAGACCGTTACGACCCCGCACGGACTTACAGCACCGAGGGTGGGGGAGGCTAAGAGGACAAGGTCATCAGGCGTTAACTATAGGAAGGAACGGGGGAGGGATAGAGACAAATAGGGGGATGCTTACCAAGATGAGTCAGATGGTGGTGATTGTTCTCAGCCAGCCCGCAAAAGGGGAGGGGAGCCGGAGGAATGTAAAATGAACACCCCAGCTCTTGCACCCCGGGGAAGGGCCAGACCAAGGGAACAGAGACGGAGGTACTTAGAGGGAAAAGGAACTTACCTGTAAACTCCCGGTCAAAGGAAACGGAAGTGTGGAAAAAGAGACAAGGGAGTTAAATAGAGGGGCAGGGTCACCAGGGGGATATATAAGGAGGGAAGAGGGAACAAGTGGTGGGTTTTGGTTGGTGATAAGCGGTAGCACTGTTGTGTACAGAGGAAGAAACGGGAATAAAAGACGATCAAACTGCCGGAAGCCTGGAGAGTGTTTGTAAGGGAAAGAAGCCAGTAACGGGACATTACGGCGGAGAATGGCAGAGCCCAGGGTAGGACCCAGAGGCCCTTCACACAGTGTCCATGTTAACATTAGATGCTGCAGTGTTGTGGATGAGTTGTTTGAGATTGGGGGGCTCTCTGTGTGAAAGAAAAGGTTTACCACTCCAGTACTTGGGAAAGAGAACTGTCATTATCCATTAGAGGTTGTAAGTCATTGATGACGTGTTGTACTGTCTTGAGCTGAGAGCCATATGTAATATGTAACCACTAGTGGTGTTCTATTGTTTTCTCTTTTGGGTCTGACTTCTAACTGGTTTTCTCTTGGTATCCTTCTGGCTTTGTTAATCTGTTCCTTGACCTCACTGACTGTGTACTTTAGTTCCAAAAAGGTTTGTTGTAGATCATTTAGGTGGGAATCTCTATCTGTGGAATTGGAGCAGATGCGGTTGTAATGCAGGGCCTGGCTGTATACAATAGATTGTTTGGTATGTTTAGGATGGTAGCTAGAGGCATGCAGGTACGTTTGCTGGTCAGTAGGCTTTCGGTATAAGGTGGTCTCTAAGCATCCATTATTTATTTTTACTAGTGGTAGTTTGAAGTGCTCCACCTCATCTGACACCAGGGTGTAGAACTTCAAGCTGATGGGTTGGTTTGACTTAGATACAGCTGGTGACTCCCATTCGGTTTCGACTATCTTACTGAACACAGCTAGGAATGAAATCCCAAGAGGAAATGTCCCCACATTTGGTAAGGCTCTGGCAGAAAACAGGGTTGCACTTACCTGTAACTGATATTCATCGAGTGGCTTCTGTGCAGGCAAACATGGGACTGCGATGTCGCAGGCCTATCATGGAGAGGAGCTAGCGAGCTATTTATCAGTCTTTAAGACTCCCAGGAGTGCTACCGCTCCCTTTTTGGAGGAGGAGAAAGATTTTCCCGCTCAAATATCACATGACCTGGGAGGGGTTAGCACTCCTCCCTCAGTTCTCCTGAATTGCCGCCGTGAGCCGATTTAATAACTGCCCACTGCGGGGTAGGAGGGTGGGATGTGTGCCTGCACAGAAGCCACTCGGTGAACAGCAGTTACAGGTAAGTGCAAACTTGTTTTCATCTTCATGGCTTCAGTGCAGTCCCACATGGGAGAATAGCAAGATTACTCACCAAGGAGGAGGGAGTGGGTGCCATCAGCGGAAGAGCGTTTGTAGCACTGCTCTGCCCACTGCTGCATCTGATGCGGTATCGACATCCATCGAATAGTGCTTGATGAAGGTCGAAGGTACAGACCATGTAGCGGCTCTGCAGACTTCCAGCAGTGGAAGACGAGCCGAGAAAGTTGCAGATACGTGCCCGTGTGGAATGTGCTGTAATGCGTAATGGGCATTCCCTCTTAGCGTTTTCATAAGCTATCTTTATTGCCGAAACTATCCACCTAGATATAGTTTGCGATGTGGGTTGTCTGCCCTTATTGGGTCCCTTGAAACAAATAAACAGACTTCTATCAACCCTGAATGGTTTGACTCTGTCTAAATAAAAAAGTAGTGCCCTCCTGACATCCAATGTGTGAAGGACCTGCTCCTGAATTGAGGTAGGTTGTGGACAAAATACTGGTAGGGAAATACCTTGCGTTAGGTGAAATTTCGAAGGCACTTTAGCGCAAAAAGATAATGATGGTCGCAGCGTCACCTTATTCAGATGAAATTGAATAAACGGGGGATCACATAAAAGGGCTCCCAATTCACCTACTCGTCTCGCTGACGTGATGGCTACTAGGAAAGCTGTCTTAAAAGAGAGAAACCTTAAGTCAGTAGTAGCCAAAGGGTTTGCACATCAGTTGTGCTAATACCAACACTGCGGTACTACACGAGGAGCTGGAGGGAAAAGATTAAACAGACCCTTCATGAAAGCCTTAATTTTATTGTTAGTAAACAAAGACTTACCCTCTACATAACTGTGTCTACTAGAAATAGCTGCCAGATGTATCTTAATGGAAGAAACTGATAATCCAGCATCTTTTAAACCCAAGAGATATTGGAAAATTTTAGACACTGAACAGTTGAGAGGGTCTATATTATGTTCTGCAGCCCACTTTCGAAACCTATTCCATTTAAGGGCATAAGAATGCCTAGTAGATGGCTTATGAGCAGCCAATAGTACTTCCGAGACATGAGGATCTAACCCTAGGTCAGACGTAATCTCCACACTGTTAGGTGCAACCTGTGAATGTCTGGATGGAAGTGTGGGCCTAAGGACAGGAGATCCTATACCTGCGGGAGCGGTAGAAATTGGCGACTTAGTGACCACAGAAGTGGGAACCATGTCTTCTGAGGCCACCAAGGAGCCACCAGGATGGAGTCTGAATTGTCATCCCTCATTTTCACTATGACTTTTTGGGGAAGCCCTAGAGAAGGGAAAGCGTAGAAAAGGCACCCAGACCACCTGAGTTGGAATGCATCTCCAAGTGACCCGTGCTCTTTGCCTGCCCTTGTGCAAAAATTGTTGCATTTCGCGTTTAGGGATGTGGCAAACAAATCTACATCCGGCCAACCCCTTCTTTGGAACACCGGAGCAAGGTGTACCAATCGTGAATCTCCCATTCTGCATCCCCCAAGGGGAGACGACCGAGTGTGTCCGCGATCATGTTTGATGTGCCGGCTATGCGGATGGCTTGAATATGTATGTGATGTATGATAGCATGTTGCCAAATATCTGCAGCCTCTCGGCACAGTCTTAGAGAAGATGTGCCCCCCTGCTTGTTGATGTAGTATTTCGCTGTGGTACTGTCTGTTGCTATAAGCACTCAACGACCTTTGAGAAACCCTGCAAAAGAAATGAGAGCTTTTTTAATGGCCCTCAATTCTAACAGGTTAATGTGCAATCATGCTTCAGAGGCTGACCAGCGGCCCTGAGCCATGTGCGCTCCCCATCCCTGCAGTGAAGCATCCGTGTAGATTGTGACATCATGGTCCTGAATTCCATAAGGAACTCCAACTAAGAGGTTAGAAATAGAAGACCACCACTGCAAGGAACGAACTACAGCCCTGGGTATCAATAAATTTCTCCAGGGACTATCCCTTAAAGGGTTATGTGCTCTAATGAACCACATTTGCAGAGGTCTCATATGCAGACGTGCAAAAGGAGTTACTGCTGATGTTGATGCCATATGGCCCAGCAACATTTGCAGACACTTAATCGACTGGAATCTCTTCCTTATCACTGCTTGAATTAAATGCACTAGTGTATGTGCTCTCCTTTGGGGAAGAAAGGCCATCGTCCGTTGCGAATCCAGAATTGCCCCAATAAATTCTACTGATTTTGAAGGAGAAAGATTGGATTTTTCCATATATTAACTATAAAACCCAAGTTTTCCAACAGGTTTATGGCCATATCCAAGTTGTTCTGCAACTGGGAAGGGGAATTTCCAACGAATAACCAGTCATCTAGGTATGGATAAACCGCACAACCTCTGGCTCTGAGATGTGCCACTATAACACCCGTACATTTTACAAAAAATTGGGGCGCGGATGCCAGACCAAAGGGTAAAACATTGTACTCATAATGTCTTGAACCATAAGTGAAACGGAGAAATTTCCGATATGTAGTGTCAATTGACATATGGAAGTACGTCTCTTTCAAATCTAGGGTGGCATACCATTCCCCTTTTGACAAAACCCGTATTAATTCCTCTACCGATAGCATCCTGAATTTTGATATCTTAACCGACTTATTTAACTCATGAAGGTCCAAAATAGGGCGTTTTCCCCCCATCTCTCTTATCGATGGCAAAAAATCTGGAGTAAAACCCTCTAGACGAGGGAGCAAAACCCAGATCAGTCACTGCCCCTTTTGATACCAGAGACTCCAACTCTCGATCTAAGAATTCCGAGGGATAATCCTGTTTTCGTAATGGAGCATTATATGCTGGGTGAGAAAGAAACTCAATATAATAGCCACACTTTATTATTCTTAAAACCCATGAACTGGAGATTATGGAACACCAAACTGTGTAGCAGGAAGCCAATCTATCCCCAAACATTGGAGGAATATCTAGTCATTGTGTGCCCGAGCCCCCCTGGGAACCCCTGGATGGGAACCCGTCACCACGAGCTCTGTTATTCGAACCTTTCCTCCCTCTATTTGAGAAAGGTCTCGAAGGGCCTGCTTGATATGATTGCCTGGGGCCCGAATACCTGTATACCCAGAGAATCTGTGCTGAGACTGGGAGTATCTACCCTGCGTTTTTTGCATAGGAGTAGAACTAATAACCAGGATCTTTGCCGTGAGGGTATACTTCCTCATGGTATGCAGGGTATCGTCCGTCTCACAATTAAACAACTCCTTGCCCTCAAAGGGAAAATCCTCAACCCAAGACCTCGTGTCATTTTGTAGTGAGGATGAACGGAGCCATGCATGGCGGCGAAAAACCACCGAAGATGCCATGGCCCTCGCATGGCAATCAGCCTGGTGCCTGGCAGCGTTTAATTGCTGTTTGGTGAGCTTTAAAGCCTCATTGATAACCGCCTTTGCTTGCAGTTTATGAGCATCTGGTAAAGCATCTAGCAGAGGGGTCATCTGTTCCCACAGGGAGGTGTGCTATCTGCTCATGATGGCCTCATAATTGGCCACCCTAAGCCCCATGGCTGTGGAGGAGTAAACCTTCTTTGCCAGGTAATCTATTTTTCTCCCCTCTTTATCTTGAGAGCAAGAATAAATTGGACCACATCCCCTTGAGGGTAAAACTGCAGGGACAATAGAATTTTCTTTACAATGGCGAAAAAGAAATTGACAATTTTTCTCCTGTACTTTGTACATTGCTTCTAGTTTCCTCGAAGAAGCTGGGACCGAGGCAAGAGTCTCCAAAATAGGGAAAATGACATTCTGAATCCCTTTAATAAAGGGAAGAGAAACTGGGCCAGAACCAGGTGTATTTAGTATATCCATAATTGGATCATTCAACTGTGGATGAGTTGTAAGATAATCCAAATTTAATGAACAAGGGCTGTGCAAGTTCTCCAGAAAGTTCTTTGAGCACTCTTGGGTGCATTTCATCCGGCCCAGGGGATTTGAACTCATCCAGTGCAGCTAAATGCCTCTCGAAAACCTCTCTGTCCATGTCAACCTGCCACCCAGACACTATCTCTTGGCTACTGCCATCTCTAGATGTGCCTAAACCCTTTGACCTGTGGGGGGAAAAAAGATGCAAAAAAGGCGCTGAGCCTTTCTGCTTTCTCTGCATCCTCCGTTGGAGTTTCTCAATCCGCACCCAACAGTGGGCCAATAGCCTCCTTTTCTTTACGTTTGCTCCTCACATAACTGAAGGTTATGTGAGGTTGAATTTGATTCAAGCTGTTTATCCAAGTTGAATTGCCAATCTGTAATGAATCTTTTCATGATATACAACACTTATTTAAAGATTAGGAATAAAGCCCATTGTAGTGGGAATACAATGGGCGCTAGCAGGTGGCGCGGCTTCCCATGGGGTGCTGGCAGGGGTCCCTGGAAGTGGGCCTGGAGGACCAGGCCGGAGTAAGTGAGGGGTCCCAGGGGCAGAAGGAGGAAGAGGAGAGGGGAGGTTTAGGAAGGGAGGACAGCATACAGGGCAGGGCAAGGAGTACCTGAGGGAGCAGCCATGTTGCGGCGCGGTCGGCGGCTTGGCCGTGGCTTGGTGGTGCGGCTCAGTGGTGGCGGCAGCGTCTCAGGAGCCATCGTGGAGCGTGGGCGGCGGCCTGTCTTCGCCCTCTTCGTCAGCGCAGGCTCGCCATCCTGGTCTCGGCCGCCATCTTGGAGCGTGGGCGGCGGGCCATCTTCAGCCGCGGCGTCTGCGTGGGCCGCAACGGCGGCGGCGAAGTGTGTGAGAGAAGGGCAATCGGGTAAGGGGGGCTAGGAGTTCGGGGCTTGGGACGTTTAAAGATTAACAGCATATCAGAGATAAAATATTTCCAGTTGCCTGGTAAAATTCAGATAGCACAACACCCATCTCTGAAGAAATCATAAAACAAAGTACCATCTAACATGTAAACCAATAATATAATGTCTTGTTGTTGTTGTTAGGTGCGAAGTCATGTCCGACCCATCGTGACCCCATGGACAATGATCCTTTGGGCCTTCCTGTCCTCTACCATTCCCCGGAGTTCATTTAAGTTTGCACCTATTGGTTCAGTCACTCCATCCAGCCACCTCATTCTCTGTCGTCCCCTTCTTCTTTTGCCCTCAATTGCTGCCAACATTAGGTTCTTCTCCTGGGAGTCCTTCCTTCTCATGAGGTGGCCAAAGTATTTCAGTTTCATCTTCAGGATCTGGCCTTCTAAGGAGCAGTCAGGGCTGATCTCCTCTAGGACTGACCGGTTTGTTCGCCTTGCAGTCCAAGGGACTCGCAAGAGTCTTCTCCAGCACCAGAGTTCAAAAGCCTCAATTCTTTGACGCTCAGCCTTCCTTATGGTCCAACTTTCACAGCCATATGTTGCAACTGGGAATACCATAGCCTTGACTAAACACACTTTTGTTGGCAGGGTGATGTCTCTGCTTTTTAGGATGCTGTCTAGATTTGACATAGCTCCCTAGGAGCAAGCGTCTTTTAATTTCTTTGCTGCAGTCCCCATCTGCAATGATCTTGCAGCCCAGGAAAATAAAATCTGTCACTACCCCCATTTCTTCCCTTTCTATTTGCCAAGAATTGAGAGTGCCGGATGCCATGATCTTTGTTTTCTTGATGTTCAGTTTCAAGACAACTTTTGCACTCTCCTCCTTCATCAACAGGGTCTTTAGTTCCTCTTCACTTTCTGCCATTAGAGTGGTATCATCTGCATATCTGAGGTTGTTGATATTTCTCCCTGTAATCTTGATCCCAATTTGTGACTCATCTAACCCCGTCTTTCTCATGATGTGCTCCGCATACAAGTT
Source organism: Paroedura picta (assembly GCF_049243985.1). NCBI lineage: Eukaryota > Metazoa > Chordata > Lepidosauria > Squamata > Gekkonidae > Paroedura > Paroedura picta. Next base: position 61,674,109 of record NC_135369.1, on the reverse strand, counting down.
AATACAAGTTAAACAGGCAAGGCAACAATATACAGGCTTGCTGAATTCCATTCTCAATTTTGAACCAATCAGTGAATCCATGCCCAGTTCGCACTGTTGCTTCTTGACCTGCATATAGGTTTCTCAAGAGACAAATAAGATGCTCTGGTATACCCATCTCTTTAAGAACTTGCCACAATTTGTTGTGCTCCACACAATCAAAGGCTTTAGCGTAGTCAATGAAGCAGAAGTAGATGTTCTTCTGGAACTCCCTAGCTTTCTCCATGATCCAGCGTATGTTGGCAATTTGATCTCTAGTTCCTCTGCCTCTTCGAAATCCTGCCTGTACTTCTGGAATTCTCGGTCCACATATTGCTGGAGCCTAGCTAAATGAGTGCAATGGTGCGGTAGTTTGAACATTCTTTGGCATTGACCTTCTTTGGGATTGGAATGTAAACTGATTTTTTCCAATCCTGTGGCCATTGTTAAGTTTTCCAAATTTGCTGGCATGCACTATTCAAAATCTTAAAAGACGATGCAGTAAAATATAATGTCTACTTTCTGTTTTTATGATACAATTAAGTTGAGTGGCACCTTTAAGATCATCAAAGTTTTATTAAAAGTATAAACTTTTGGGAGAAGGCGGAGCCATGGCACTTGGATAGCTCGAATACTTCGAGCTCCTGTTCCACTGAGGGTCAATCGCTGCTGTGATTGACAGAATCGGGTTTTGGGTACGCTAACCCACCCATAAATCTTCTCAGGAATTCCTTGTGAATCTCTGGGGCCTCTCTGTTCCGCAGGGAAATTAATCTCCCACTGGAACGTAAGCTCAGTGTGCACAGGGTCCAGCAAGCGCCATCCGCCATCTTAAAATCTTTTTTCCTTTTCCTCCTTTTTCAACTCTGCAATCTACAAAGCTTATTTTAATCTACAAAGCTAATTGGATACCTCCCAGCAAGACCTTCGACTCACCACAACTCCGGAGTGAAAACATCTGGCAGACATCAGATCGAGCCTACAAACAGTGAGTGGGGTTTCCCTCGGCACCTTCTTCCCTGGAATGAACTCTCGGCGTGGAGAGTTGCTCTCGCTAATCCAAACAAGCCAGAGTGACAGGACTATTTATTACCACTGAGGGGGTGAAGCTGCCAAATTCCAAGATATTGAGTCATTAATCAACGCAGAGATGCAAGTGCTTTTCCGCTTCTCCGTCTTTACTTTTCCCCCCGTTTCTGGCTCTGCTTGATGCCACCTCATTTTGAGGCAGGCTAATTTTCTTTTCTAAGCAGAAGAAGGACTTAAATCAACTCAAACTAATAAGTAACAGCTCTTATTGTATCTGTTTTTTGTCTTCGAAGATAAGAGAGATTAGAGCCGTGGAATCTCGCGAGAACTAAGCTTTAGAGATATTCCTTTAATTCAAAACAGACTGTTGCTTTCGTTAGGACTCTGTAGGACCTCTACTGGCTATTTGCAAAATTGCAAATATATTTTGGAAACAACATATGCATAATTGATTAAGTCTAACAAAATTCCAAACCTGGAACATGTTTTCGTTTAAAAAATTTGCACATCTTCTAGATAAACAAACACAAGACCTGAAAGAATCTATAAATGGTTCACTTAAAAATATGCTCATGGAGTTTAAAGGCATTAAGGAAGAAGTCTCTAACAGGAATGATGAACCAATAGCAGTGGCTGATGATAGCTCTAAACAAGATGGAAAATTACCAGCAGAAGAGGAATCTGAAATTATGGAGATGGAAAAGGGGATGTCAGAGTCTTGCAGCTCAGATAAGGACACCCTACCTGAGAAGATATATAGCCACTCCAAAGCAACAATACACAAGAAAGACAGATGGATCTGCGGTGAAAGCAATCGATTGAAAGGAGCTTCATGGAAAAACATCTGTACTGATATTGGAGTCCAGGAGGTACAACTGCTTCAAGATTTATCGATGTATACCCCGAGGGAAAGACTACAACTGTACTTTCCCAGCCAAAGACCAATAGGACAGAACATTAGTCAACGGGAGCCACAAGACGTAATAAGCCTCGAAATGAGACCTCCTTAAGAAGCTTGGGGAATGGAAATGCAACACAGTGGTCGAAATTCTTTTCCTCTTTTACCTCCTTTATGTAGCCATATAGGCAATATAACTAGTTAAGAAGTTAATCTGGGGTCTAAGATCTTTTAAGTAAGCTGAATTTGTATTATTAAACCTAATTTCGCAGTGTCTACCAGCCCAAAATCAAAGCATAACTAAAAGGAGACACCTAATGGAATGGGCTTACATTATAGTGTGGGGTTTTAGATTTCCTATGATAGCTGAATTTGAATTATCTAACATATCTCTGTAGTGACTTTCAGCCTAAATTTAAAGCATAACTAAAAGAAGGTTTCTAACTGAGGAGGTGTAAATATAACTAACGAAAAATCTATTCTATTAATTAATGAAGACTCCATTTTATTATTTCTGGTATTAACAATGTATACTTATATATATTTGTTTCTCTTCTTTCCGTACAACTAAGCAGGCTTATTTTTTTTCCCTTTTTCCCTTTTTCTAGTGAAAATGTGGAGGGCTCTAGGACTATGTTAAGTATAAACTGTTTATGATTGTTAAAACTATCAGAAACTATGCAAACAAATGTTGAAATGATGGTAACAAAGTAGACTTCTCTTTTTAAATGTGGTGCAAACGTGAAAAAGTCTATAAAAAGTCTATAAGCTTTGGGTAAAAGTCCATAATATTGTAGCCAGTCTTATAATCTTAAATGGAGAGAAGAGGGTTTTTAAGATTGAAACAGGGAACCAAAATGTTTTTCCACAGTGCTTCCTAACCCACATACAGAGCTTCTTCTTCTATGCGACGACGGCAGCAAAACTAGAATTGGCCAAGAAATGGAAAACGCAAGAACTACCCTCGACAGAAGACTGGGTGAATAAACTAGCTGATCTTACCAAGATAGCCAAACTGACACTAAGAGGCCTTTCAAGAACAATGGGGCCCTTACCTGAACTATTTACAAAAGGGATTAAAAATGGGGAACCAAGTGTATCAAATGAAGAGCATAGCTCTCCTTTTCTGTATTAACAATGTAGATTGCATGTATCTCACTGTCTTCAACTCTGGAAAATAAAATAAAAACTTTCTATAAAAAAAAAAAAAGTATAAACTTTTGTGTGCATGCACACTTCTTCAGATACACTGGAATTCAGTCTGATAACAGGAAACAGAAGAAAGAATTCATTCCTTTTAATGAGAGAAGTAGACATCTATGATTCTACGGCATTCTTTCAACTGCAATTGTGCGATCAAACCCCCCACACAAACAAAAACATCTCTAAACATGCCAAGAGTCTATTGTAAATTTGAGTTTTAGATTGGATGATTTTAGGTTATATTTAGCTTATATTTTATCACTATACTAGTAATTAAGCCCGCTGTACTTTAAATACAACGGGCGCTAGCTGCCGTCATACCCTTCCCAGGGCGCCTGTCAGCCTTCCCCGCCCCCCCCTCCGCCGCAGCCGCGGCCGGCCGTGTGCGAGCCTGGGAGGCTTCCCAACCGCCGCTGCCGCGTCCTCTTATGTGGCCGCGCTGCTGCCTACCTGTGTTCCTTGCGGAGAGGAAGCAAATGTCGGTGGGCAGCTCGCGGTGGGGCCGAAGTGTGTGGCGGCCTGTCCCTGCGGCAGAGGCGGGATTGGGTTCAGGAGAGAGATTGGGGGCCGGCGGTTCCTCATTGCTGCTGCTGCTGTCCGCTGCCACGTATTGCCGCCACCTCTTCCCTCCGCTGGTTGCCGCCACCAGTTGCCGCCACTTGTCTTGGTGACGAGGCAGCAAATGCTGGCAGTCGGCTCGCGGTGGGGCCGAAGCGTGTGTTGCCGCCTGTCTCAGCGGCAGAGGCGGCCTTGGTAGACAGTTGTGGCCAGCGGTTCCCCGCCACCGCCGCCAATATTGGTGGGTGGCAGCCGCCGCCTGTTACCGCTGCCTGTTGCCGCTGCATCTTTGCGCCGCTGCGGCCTGTCGCATCTGGGGGCCGCTGCTCGTCTCGGCGGCGAGTCAGGAAATGGCGGTGGTCGGCCGAATGCGGCCGACGTTGGAGGGGGCACATTGGGAAGCGCTTTGCACCTCCTGATTCATTAGTCTGGCAGCAAGGGACCAATCGCGACCCATGCTGTGCGCAGCTCGCAATTGGTCCCTTGCCGCCAGACTGACAATTGCAGGGCTCAATCGGCAGGCGCTTTGCACTTGCCGATTGGGCCCTCCAATTGTCAGTTCGGGGGAAGGGGCCAATTGGCACCCTTCTTCATCCCGGACAAGGCCCGCCTTCGGAACCCTTACTGTTTTATTTTATCCGCTCCGCAGGAACGGTTAAAGATATTGCTTGTCCTTACATATAGATGGAGGTTAATTAACATATAGGTTAATGTAGCAAATTAATACAAAGCATAATGAAGTTTTTTAACAGATTCAAGGATCAAACAGGAAAAACAAGCTTAATTCATATGGCTACCATTTGTTGGTGTTAAAGATGCCAGTGGACTCATACTTTGTCTTGTAGGTTCACACCAACGTGGCTACACACATGAATTGATTTTTAGTGATGATCAGGGTTAGCATTGCATTTATTTGAAAAATATAGTGTTATTTAATAGAAATAGATATTCTTACATACTTTTTTGTGGTAATCTGGATCCGTTCCTAGAATTAGATCACAGTTGGGCCACGATGTTAAATACTGTTGTTGTTCAGAATTAATGTGGTCCTCATATGGATACATGACTTTATGTGAAGACTGACAGACAAAATTTGACAGCTCAGAATTTTGACAAAATGGTTCAACTTGATCTAATAAGAGATAATTTAAAATATTTACACAAACAGGTTATATGGCAGTACAAAGTAAAGGCCACAGTCTATACAACTAGCTCAGGAAATTCTGTCAGATTTTTCAACATGTTAATTAGAAACCTCCCAACTTTCTCTATCTCCAGAGTTGTTGTGAGGATAAGATGAAGGAAGAAAGATAGGATAAAAATGTTAGAAATAAATAAATGTATGGCTTGTTCACAGTTCCTTCTTTTAGGAAAGGCAAGTTTCTATAGGAGGACCTTTTATAAGGAACTCTGAAAGTTGTAAATGCTTTTTCCTGGCAAATTTGTTTGGCTTTTCTCTGACATCCATTAGTAGATAGTTCAAGCACATGTTTACTACCCTGACATTTGGATGCCAGTCAAGACTATTGCTATTTTAAATGTATTTATTTGTAAGCTTAGTTTTACTGTTTTTCTATTTTTGTTTTTCTTTTAATTTTTTGTTAAACAATTGTGGCAATTATCTTGAGTTATAAAGCAATCTAAAATATTGTAAATAAATTTTAAAATATTATTTGAGCCTCCACAAAGTTCTGTTATAGCCATCTATGTCACCTGAATTGGTCATGTCAGGAGACACACGGCAAGTTTGGGGAATGGCTTGCGAGAGGTCAGGTAACTTTAAAAGATCAAAATCCCTATGTATACCAGGTAACTGCACCCTATGAACTCGAGGCAGACAACAGATATATAAGAATAAAATAAATAGGCTTTATTCAATAGAAAATAAAGATACATAGACAAACATATAACAAGCACACTATCAATCTAACAGATAGGGAAATAACTGCAAGGAAAGAGTCCGGGATAGGGGATCAATGGAAGTATAATAACCAGTTCCTGAAAAGGTGTAGACAGAGATGGCACAAAGTCCAACAGCATGTCAGGCTCCCTGGATGCATCCAAGGTTCGAGTTGGCAAAGTGGCTTGCCAGAACAGGGACTTTTATACCCTGTTGAAGGGTGATGTTTTCTGGAGATTGTACATACACCCGGTGGGCTGTCGGGGTTGAGACTATGAGTAAAATGGGTGCTAATGGCTCAGGAGATGGGTATGGGTGGGTCTTGATGGCTCTGAAGAAAGGAAACCATCACAGTACAATGGGACAGTTCCAGAGGGCTCAAGAGAATAGCTAGCTGGGTGGAGGGAAATTCCCTCCTGGCAGAGTGGCTTGAGCTACAGGTGTGAAGACAAGAGGTTGGGCAATAGACACTGCTGGCCAGTGGATTAGCAATCAATGGAGTGGGGGAGGAATGAATGCAGAGCACGAGGGTTGCAGCTGTCAGGTCAGACTGGTGGCTTTGATCAAGCTGAAAATGAAGTCTGGGCAGATCTGAATCCTGGCTGACCAGAGAACCTGAAGTCTGGCTTTGGCATAAGCCTAGACTGGTAATAGAGGCCATGAGGCACTGGGCACTGTCAGTCCAGCGATGAGGGGTTACATCATACATAACATCTGCTGATGGCCTGATTGATTCCAGGTTCCAGGGATGAGTCCCAGCAAGTCACTGTGGGGTGGCTGTGAGGAGGGACAACAGGTGGTATCAGCTGGCTTGTGCCCTCCCATAGCCTACTTGGCATTGTATGGCTGCTGGCTTCAGCCTTATTGTGACAGTGGAAGGCTCCAAGTTACAAACGAGAGGAGCCTGGCTTGGGAGACATCAGAGGTAGCACAGAGTATGTGACTGCATGAGTGGGGGACAGCTCTAACTGTACAAGAGAAAGGGGCATGGAGATGATTTGGTGAAACACAGAAATATGCAAGGGGTTAAAAAGGGAGTAGCAGAGGAGGGAAGAGGAAGAGAAGACAAAGGAACACTAGAGTAAAAGCAGGAGGAGATAAAAGGAAATAAAAGCAGAGAAAAAGGAAATAAAAGCAGAGAAAGAATTGGAGCTAAGGAGAAGTGTGAGAAAAGGAGCAGAAGGATGAATGGAAGCAGCAATAGGATGTGGGCCAGAGAATGCTGCATAATGGACTATGTCAACATACAGGTTCGGATTTGAACTGATGTGTCTTGAGACTGCATGAATGAAAGGCGAATTCAACATACCACTGCTTCCTGCAGCCCTCACAGGATGTAAATACAACTTTCACAATTTTATATCAGGTCATGTGCAGCTTTTAATGTATATATGAGGGCTCAGTTTTAAAATATATTAACTTTACTTGTCATTAAATTTAAGTTAATTTTCTGAACAGTGACTTTTCCCACAATTTGTTGAAATAGTCAAATAAATATTAGATCTATACATTTTTCTTCTAGACGTTAATCAAGAAGGAACTATTAGCAAGTATACAGAAAGTAGCTGCAACGTTGAAAAGCAAAATTGCATATTCCTGAAAAATCACATGGGCTGTTACATAAAGGGAAGCCTGCTAATGTATACTAAAACATCTTGCTGAAATAAATAAATAAATACTATTTACTAATCTCTACAAAACTGCAATGTAGTTTAACTGAGAAAAAAGTCTATTGTTTGTACATGGGTATAAAGGTGTAATGTAACTGTTATGGAGAGCCTTGTGCTTTACTCTTCAAGTGATAGCACTTGGGTCCTCCTAACAAAGATTTTCTTTTCCCAGTTGCCAAACTCAAAATGGTTCTATTGCAGTTTTTTCTACCATATATGATTAGATTTGAAGGCTCAGGGATCTCAGTCTGAATAAGTACTTGATACTAGAGTCTATTCCTGTACTGTTATGAAAATCATTCTTTACACAAAAATATAGCAATAAAATATCCTCCTAATGAGGGGTGAGAAAGTGGCATGGTACTGCCAGATCTCAGAAGCTAAGCAGGTTAACCCTGATTAGCATTTGAATGGGAGACCACAGAGGAAGATAAACCACTTTTTTTCACTGGCCTTGAAAACCCCTTGCTAGAACAGCCTTAAGTCACCCACAACTTGATGCCACTTACATACACATGCACACACGCATGTGCGCACACATACCCCTCTCCAACGAGACATGGTTATGAGAAGCACAGGAACCTCTCTGGCACTAAAAGTATGGAGTGACCACTCTGGTCTTCCTCTGTAAAGTGCTTTTCCTATTAGCTTTAGTTTTCTGTCCCTACATTTTGTTTCAGGCTGAACTCTGTGCAGAGTTAGATATCTGCAGGTCTCTTGGTAGTCCTCCAAGACATTTGTACAAAGTGAGATACTGCATGTACCTGAAACAGGTGTAAACAAACACAGGATCCCTAATATTGGGATAACAAGAAGGGTTCTTGTGCTTTCTCCCATCATTCCTTTATGTATGCTATCACTATCACTATTAAGCCAGTGTTTAGGCAAGAATTATCATGCAAAACTAAATAAAACCATACTCCAAGATAAAACACCAATGCTTTAATCAAAGGTAACCATGTGGATGATGGTAAACATTCTGTCCTAAGACAGGTAAACTTTCTCAGAGATTGGGTTGTCCTAGTTGGTTCAAAGTAAAGGTGCAGCTTTCTCAATGACATGTAGGCTTAGAAGTATGTAGATCTGTCCAGGAAAAATCAGAAGGAGCCATGAGAAGCCACAGGAACTTGCTGTGTGGCAGTCAGGTGGAGAAGTAGCTGTTTTTGAAGTTAACAGAGGCAAGTAAGTCTCTCAGTGACTGAAGATAAGGAATAGAAGCAAGGGGCACCAATTTGAACTTTCTGTGTCTAATGCAATCATTGATCCATCTAAGATCAAGAAAGGTGCAGAGATTTGGAATACCATTCCCAGTCCCTGCGCAAATAATTTTCTCCTTCCAACAATACTGGAAAAGAACTGAGCAGTAAGACATGGCTCCTTCCCCTTAGGCCAGTGGTTCTCAACCTTGGTGTCATGACCCCATTTGGCATCGCTTGGCCCCTTCCCCAGGGTCGCCAGGTTGCTGGCTGCGTCGGTGGACAGTGATGGGAAGAAGGCAGTGGTAGGCAAAGGCCGGAGGAGGCAGAGCCATGGCAATGACCACCTCCATGCTGCCTTGATTATTGTTCACATACGCACACGCACACCACCCACGAGTGCGCTCTGCTGCCGCCGCCACCACCGAAGTTGGGGTCACGGGAAAGGTAAGGTTGAGAACTGCTGCCTTAGGCATGCACAGTAATAGGTGTGTTTACAAGGGGGGAAGACTTTCACACCTCCAAGTTACTTCTCAACTTCTGAACCATAGTTCTGCAGCACATAAAGCCCATCACTGATCAAAGTATGCCATCCTGAGCTCCTTGGAGGAAAGGAGGGATCAAAATATGTAAGTAGATATGTAGTGTATAAACACAACACTTATGGGAATTACATACCAATGATGTTTTCCAATCCATCCATAATTCCTTGCAACTGTAATGAAAACTCCTTTCTATTAGGCACTAGATATAGATCTGTCGAGAATGCTGAAGAACTATTAAAAAAAGCACAATGTAAAATTCTAAATGTAAAATTCTAAAGCTGTCCTTGCTTACAAAAATGCCCCCAATTTAAAATGGATCTTTACCAGCAACAATGGATCACACAACAAGAGGCAAACAAACAAACAAAGACTGTGTAACAAAACCAGCTGCCTGCTCCTTCCCCACAGTATTGTATTTCTAACCTACATACCTCTCCAAGAATATAAGATTTTCATCCCTATCACTGAACATCCGCCATACCACTAGAAGCTAGAGATGCTGCAAATTTCTCAGCTAGCTTGTTATGCAGTCAATATTCACAATCAGGCTGTAAGTCAATTGAGGTTACATTTAAGTTACATCAAGCAATTTGAACAGCTCCTATACAAGTTGGCAGCTGCCTGTCAGAAGCTCACTCACAGCTGATGGGGGATCAGCTAGGAATGGGATTCTGATCTACCACCATGCTTAGACAAATTGCTGCACATATTCCAAGTGATAATGTTGCAAGTGATAAAATTGCTGCCCTATGTGCCCCACAGGGCCTTACGCTCTGTGGGGGGGAAACCTATTGGTCGTTCCTGGCTCCAGAGAAGTGCGCCTAGCCTCAACCAGGGCCAAGGCTTTCTCTGTCCTGGCCCTAACCTGGTGGAATGAGCTCCCGGGTGAGCTGCGGGCCCTGCGGGAGCTGACAATGTTCTGCAAGGCCTGTAAACCGGAGCTCTTCCGCCAGGTCTATGGTTGAGGCTGGGATTGGTGAGGAAGAACATTGCCCCCCTGGGGGTCTGAAGTATTCATCATTACCCTCCATCCCCCAATGCCCTTGTTCGGGTAGGGGAGAGTGGTATTAACTGCTGTGTTGGGTATTTTTATAGTCTTTTAGTGGGGGGTTTAATGGGGGATTTTAAGACTACTGTTACCCGCCACAAGCCTGTAGGGAGTGGCGGGAAATAAATCTAATAATAATCCTTAACACGCCTGCGGCGCCATGGGCGCCGCGGACTAAATAAAGCGCTAACCGCTTTGTGGGAGGAGTTAGGGCGGGTTTAGTCCGTGATGAGGAAGGGGCCTGATTGGCCTGATTCCTCCGCTTTGCACCTCTCGCTGCATCAGGCCACTGGGCAGGGAGCCCCCGGCAGCTGCGCAGAGCGCCGCTGCCGGGGGCTCCCTAACCTAGCGCCCGCTGTATTAGTTGCAGCGGGCTTGATTACTAGTAATAATAATAAATCATAAGCAATCAGCTTCAGGTTACATTTACCTTCCCACCTTTTAAGGCTGGGTAGGGAGAGAAACAATATTGTAACAATGTTGCAAGAGACTGTTTCAATCTTTCTCTGAAGTGCAAGCAAACAGTTGCCATGGGCAAAACAGAAGCACTCTGCTCCCCACATTCCAAAAATCCTTATGATAGAATGGGCTGTGGAAAACAGGAACAATTTACTCTTTTTCCTTTACAGCCTGTGCTGATTGCCTGGGCTGAGGACAAGGAAAATCAGCTAAGGTTCTGATAAACTCTTTGTTACACCTCAGCAAGTTTGAGATGCAACCAAGTTTCCAAGATAGGAGATCAGAAGATCCACTGTGAGTGAGCTTCTGATTCCCTCCACCTAAAAAACAAATCATTTACAGGTACCTGCAGATGACTGGAAGCTATGCTCCAGTTGATCTTTCATGGGTAGTCAACTTTTAATGGCTGCAGGCTGCTTGTCCGGTCATGAGACCAAACAGGCCGAGAATATTAATTGGCTTCTTGATAGCCACAATCCAACATGATGTAAGTTAAACAGGCTGATGTTTGAGCATTTGTGCCAGTTTGGTGTAGTGGTTAGAAGTGCGGACTTCTAATCTGGCATGCCAGGTTCGATTCTGCGCTCCCCCACATGCAACCAGGTGGGTGATCTTGGGCTCGCCAGGGCACTGATAAAACTGTTCTGACCGAGCAGTGATATCATGGCTCTCTCAGCCTCATTCGGGTAGAGAAAAGCGGCATATAAGAACCAACTCTTCTTCTCCTTCTCCTTCTCCTTCTCCTCCTCCTCCTTCTTCTTCTTCCTGGTGCTCCTTCCCCATTCATCCTCCATTCTTCAATATGAGCTAGTCTTGTTCTCCACCTCCAAAAGCAAGCCATCAGGAGTAGTGTGTGCAGTTCTGGAGACCTAACTTCAAAAAGGATGTAGACCAGTGGTTTTAAGCCTGGGGGTCAGGACCCCCTTGGGGGTCGAACGACCCTTTCACAGGGGTTGTGTCAGGGTAAGCAGCTTGGCTGAGGGGGGGGGCGCCAGTGTTGCCCCTCCTCCTGAACACGCCTGCCAATTTACATACAATTTACCAATTTATATACAATCACAAACAATGGATCTTCATGCCTTTGGTCAGGTTCGGTTTAAAGGCCGCCACAACATGAGGAACTGTATTAAAGGGTCGTGGCATTAGGAAGATAGAGAACCACTGATGTAGACCAAATTGAGAGGGTGCAGAGGAGAGTGACAAGGGTCACCTGAATAAATTTGCAGATGATACTAAACTGGGAGGGGTAGCAAACACAACTGAAGACAGCAACAGAATACAGGATGATCTTGATAGGCTCGAGAAGTGGGATAAACTGAATAAAATGAAGTTCAATAGGGACAAATGTAAAGTTCTGCATTTAGGTAGGAAAAACCAAATACACCAATATAAAATGGGGGAGACTTATCTTGGCAGTAGTATGCGAGAAAAGGATCTAGGAGTCTTAGTTGACCATACATTGAACAAGAATCAGCAGTGTGACTCAGTGGCCAACATACACCGGCTCATGGTGAGTAGCGGGTACCTCAGGGCTCGGTGCTTGGCCCGGTACTTTTTAACATATTTATTAATGATCTAGATGAGGGGGTGGAGGGACTACTCATCAAGTTTGCAGATGACACCAAATTGGGAGGACTGGCAAATACTCCGGAAGATAGAGACAGAGTTCAACGAGATCTGAACACAATGGAAAAATGGTCAAATGAGAACAAGATGCAATTTAATTAAGATAAGTGTAAAGTTCTGCATCTGGGTCAGAAAATTGAAAAACATGCCTACTGGATGGGGGATACGCTTCTAGGTAACACTGTGTGTGAACGAGATCTTGGCGTACTTGTGGATTGTAAACTAAACATGAGCAGGCAGTGTGATGCAGCGGTAAAAAAGGCGAATGCCATTTTGGGCTGTATCAAAAGGGGCATCACATCAAAGATGTCATAGTCCCATTGTATACGGCACTGGTCAGACCACACCAGGAGTACTGTGTACAGTTCTGGAGGCCTCACTTCAAGAAGGACGTAAATAAAATTGAAAGGGTACAGAGGAGAGCGACGAAGATGATCTGGGGCCAAGGGACCAAGCCCTATGAAGATAGGTTGAGGGACTTGGGAATGTTCAGCCTGGAGAAAAGGAGGTTGAGAGGGGACATGATAGCCCTCTTTAAGTATTTGAAAGGTTGTCACTTGGAGGAGGGCAGGATGCTGTTTCTGTTGGCTGCAGAGGAAAGGACACGCAGTAATGGGTTTAAACTTCAAGTACAACGATATAGGCTAGATATCAGGAAAAAAATTTTCACAGTCAGAGTAGTTCAGAAGTGGAATAGGCTGCCTAAGGAGGTGGTGAACTCCCCCTCACTGGCAGTCTTCAAGCAAAGGTTGGATGCACACTTTTCTTGGATGCTTTAGGATGCTTAGGGCTGATCCTGTGTAGAGCAGGGGGTTGGACTAGATGGCCTGTATGTCCCCTTCCAACTCTATGATTCTATGATTCTATGCCGCTCTGGTTCGGCCTCACTTGGAGTACTGTATTCAGTTTTGGGCACCGCAGTTCAAGAGGGATGTTGACAAACTGGAACGTGTCCAGAGGAGGGCAACCAAGATGGTGAAAGATTTGGAGACCAAGACATACGAAGAATGGTTGAGGGAGCTTGGTCTGTTTAGCCTAGAGAGGAGACGACTGAGAGGGGATCTGATAACCATCTTCAAGTATTTTAAAGGGTGCCATATGTAGGATGGAGCAGAATTGTTCTCTCTTGCCCCAGAGGGATGGACCAGAATGAATGGGATGAAATTAATTCAAAAGAAATTCCATCTAAACATCCGGAAGAAGTTCCTGACAGTTAGAGCAGTTTCTCAGTGAAACAGGCTTCCTTGGGAAGTGGTGGGTTCTCCATCTTCGGAACTTTTTAAACAGCTAGATAGCCATCTGACAGAGAGGCTGATTCTGTGAAGGCAAAGGGATGGCAGGTTACAGTAGATGAGTGATTGGGGTGTGAGTGTCCGGCATAGTGCAGGGGGTTGGATTAGATAACCCATGAGGTCCCTTCCAACTCTATTATTCTATGATTCTAAAAGAACATTTCATGCAATGATGGTTATGATAAAGGACCAATATGGTAGGAACCTAACAGAAGCAATAGAGATTGTAAAAAGGTGGCAAAATTATACAGAAGACTTATAAAAGAGCAAGCTTAACATCCCTAATAACCATGAGCGGGTAGTCACTGACCTGAAGCCAGACATCCTGGAAAGAGATAGGCCTTAGGAGGTCTGAGCAACAATAAAGCCTTAGCAACAATAAAGCCAAATAGGCCTTAGGAAGTCTGAGCAACAATAAAGCTAGTGGTGGTGACAGCATTCCAGTTGAACTATTCAAAATCTTAAAAGACGATGCAGTAAAAATGCTACGCTCAATATACTAGCAAATTTGGAAAACTCTACAGTGGCCACAGGATTGGAAAAGATCAGTTTATATTCCAATCCCAAAGAAGGGTAATGCCAAAGAATGTTCAAACTACCGCACCATTGCACTCATTTCTCATGCTAGCAAAGTTATGCTCAAAATCCTACAAGCTAGGCTCCAGCAATATGTGGACCGAGAATTTCCAGAAGTACAGGCAGGATTTCGAAGAGGCAGAAGAACTAGAGATCAAATTGCCAGCATACACTGGGTCATGGAGAAAGCTAGGGAGTTCTAGAACATCTACTTCAAAACAGCCAAACAATCCTAACAAATTCTAGGGGATTATTTGGCTGTTTTGAAAAAGGATTATCATTGGCTGTAATTGGTTGTGACACAGTCTACTGATGTAACAGAATTGATTTTTGCTATATATTCCCTGTCATGTAAGAAGATCATACTGTGACGAAGAGTGCTTGCAATCAAAAGCTCACTCCCTGAATAAATCTTTGTTGGTCTTAAAGGTGCTACTGGACTCTGATTTTAAAGCGTCTTATAATCATCTTCCATTTCCTCTCCCCACAACAGACACCCTGTGAGGTAGGTGAGGCTGAGAGGGCCCAGATATTACTGCTTGGTCAGAACAGCTTTATCAGAGCTATGACAAGCCCAGGGCCACCGAGCTGGCTGCAAGTGGACGAGTGGGGAATCAGACCCGGTTCACCAGATTAGAAGCCACTGCTCTTAACTATTATACCATGCGGGCTCTCTACACCAGGCTACATATTTTGTATGTTAATTTTGCATTCCCCCCCTAGTGTATCATTATGTTGTAGATATTACCTGGAACAGAAGCAGTAGGAGAGGTTTTGCAGCATGGATGTGAATTTGAATCCACCTTAATAAAAGCAGATTTTACTTTTTTGCAATCTACTTGCTGGAATTGTTTGATGCATGAAACTATTCTTTCTTGATTGTGAAACTTTGCTTCACTAATACCCACTATACTAACTTTATACCCAATAACAACATCATCATCATCATCTATTAAACAATTGTTTGTATGTACCAATCACTGTATCGTAGCTCTTCACTGTACGACGCAGCACTGGACTCTGGACCTACAATGGAAAGAAAAGCAAAACCATTGAATAAAATAGCTCTTACAATTTTCTGGCTTTTAATATCTAGTACAACTTACCCATGTCTTGATGTCATTTGACAAAAGGAAGGGGCTATGATGCTGCAGCCTGGCATCACTACTAGTTTCCCACCTTTTCTCCACAATAAAATCAACAAGAGGGAGAGGGAGGAAATCAATGACAGCATAATGCTAAAAACTAAAGGAGGGGAGAATGTGTGTGTGAGGCAGGAAGTGGACATGATTATCATGGTCCCAGTATAAACAAATTAAGAAATCAAGAAGCATTTAATCTTATCTAGTCCCTAAATGAGTGTAAAGAATGAGTTAGAGCTACTGAGGTTGAATAGGAATCCTATGTATTTTTTTCTTTCAGGTCCGTGACTCCCCCCCAAGCGTGATTAGTTAAAAGTGTTAAAGAAGTAAGAGAACAGATGACACTGGTCAGTTGTAATGATCACTGTCATTTTATTGCTCCTTGTAATAAATTTTTCCGGTGTTATTTCTGCTTGCCAGGGCTGGATACCTAACATCATGATCCCATATTTGTCACCAGTGTCAAATCCATGGGAGTTCAATCAACTCTTTATTGTGACCCAGCATGATGGTACAAAACTGAACCAAAGAAAACCCACAACTTATATAAATGGGATCTAGCAGTGCATTGATTAATTACAGTGCAGGCTTACAATCCTGCCTGACCTCAAGCTTGGTCCTTGGCAGGACTACAGAAGCAACAACTAGGATATGGGGAAACCAGGTTTGAATTTATGCCATAGAAGCTTGTTGAGTGATCTTGGGCCAGTCACGCACACTCAGCCTAACCTACTTCACAGCATTGTTGTGGTGATAAAATGAAGCAGAGAAGAATAATGTAAACCACTTTGTGAACCAGTAGAGAGAAAGGCAGAGTATAATAAATGGAACTACCGTATTTGCCAGAGTATAAAACAACTGGGAGTATAAGACGACCCCCCAACATTTCCACTCAAAATATAGAGTTTGTCACCATTGTCCGGCCACAGCACGACCGCAGCTCCTCCGGCCTGCTCCTGCATCTCCTTGTGACTGACACTAGTGCGCAAATGCGCATGTTCGAGCTCTGTGTAGACAAGGGGCAGCCGGAGTGCCGCTGCTTCACACCGAAAAGGCTGGCACTGCTGACGACCCGCCGCGGCCACACTAGATACCGTGCGATCCTGGATGGTATGTAGAATGAGGTGGGCAGGCATCGGGAGGCTACTATGGGCACCAGGCAAGCATTGGGAGGCCACTATGGGTAGCTATGTCTATCCCAACTGAAGTGCACCCGGCGTATAGGACGACCCCCCTACTTGGAGGCATGTTTTTCAGGGGGGGAAAGTAGTCTTATACGCCAGCAAATACAGTATTTCCTTTACAAGTCATTTAATTGCTTTCCACTGCACTTCTAGATTTGCATACATTTGTTTTTATTGCATAGCATTTAAAAATCTGTCTCTTCTATCATTGTACTACATGACTGTTTTTTCCTCTCTGCCCTGTATTTCTCCAAGTACCATCCTAGGAGTGTGAGATGCACATTTAAAGGCCACATGTCCACTTTAGCTTTCAATGTATCAGGTTGATTATGTGTCTTATGAAAACTTGAGCTATGGAGCCAAGGTTTTGTGATATTCCAAAATAATTCAATCTTACCCAAAGTGTCACTTGTTTTCTGATGGCTGGATGTACACAACTTCTGCATAATAGCGTTTTCTTCATCACATTCTAAAGTTCTATTTAAAGATTCTGATAAAGTCTCTGGTACATGATAATCCTGGGCCACAAAAGAGTCTGGATTATTCTCTTGACTTTTCCTAAAATTGTCTTTTTCAAAAGGAACTCTAAGGCATAAGTTTATTTCAAATAGTGGTGGATAGTCTTCCTCTCTTTTCATTTGTCTTCTTGCATCTTCCAGTAACTAAATTAATAAAAAGATATAATTATATAAATACAATATATATGAAAAATAAAATAGTGTTGCACTTGCCTGTAACTGTTGTTCATCAAACTCTCTTCTATGCAAGCACAAACTCATAAGAGTTTTCAGCTTAAAGTTTTAGCCTAGAGGTAGAGCAGCGGAGCCCCTCTCCTCCAGAGTGTTCTAGCAGCTATTTTCTTGCTGAAATAGTCATGTGCTCCAGGAGAGGTGCTTCCTTTCATTCAGTTCTCCTAAACTGCCGAGTCTGTCAAAGAGTGAAATGAGAGCACATAGCAGGATTGGAGGGTGGGAAAGTGGGACTGTGCAGAAGACTACTTGATGCAGAACTGTTACAGATAAATGCAACAGTATTTCATCTCCATTCTTCTATGCAGTCCCATAATGGGAGACTAAAGGTAAAGGTATCACATGTGCAAGCACCGAGTCATGTCTGACCCTTGGAGTGACGCCCTCCAGCGTTTTCATGACAGACTCAATACAGGGTGGCCTTGCCAGGGACTTCCCCAGTCATTACCATTTTACCCCCCAGCAAGCTGGGTACTCATTTTACCGACCTCGGAAGGATGGAAGGCTGAATCAACCTTGAGCCAGCTGCTGGGATCGAACTCCCAACCTCATGGGCAGACAGCTTCAGACAGCATTTCTGCCACTTACTACTCTGCACCACAAGAGACTAGCAAGTTGATTTAACATGTGGTGGGGTGAGCCTCCCAATGGAAAAAAGATTATAATGCTGCTGTCCCAACTGATGTCTCCTTTTTTGTGTTTGTATCCACAGAATAATGCTTGATGAACATATCAGCAGATAAGCAAATTGCAGCCTTGCAGAGCTCCGTCAGGGAAAAGCCTCATGAAAAAGCGACTGAAGCTGCTTGTGCTCCTGTAATGTGCCTAACTTGGAAAGAACACAAGAGTCCTGAGAATTCATACGACAATCGGATGGCAGAGACAATCCATCTAGACAAAGTTTGCAATGAGGGAGTGTTTCACTTTGAGGGTCTTACAAAACAGATAAAGAGCAGTAGAGACTGCCAACCCCACAGTCTTTAAAGTGAAAATGTATTCCAAATTCAAGGGCAAGGGATAAGCAGTAAGGGAAATCCCTTTTAAAAGGTCCTAAAAAGAAAAACATTTCCACTTATGACCATAAGAAAGTCCAGTGGACAATCTATGGACATTAAGCAACACATTACCCACTGGTTCTGAAAAATTTAGTGCTGAAGAATGATGTGCCACAAGGTCATATGAAGGCGCTCAACTTTGTGATAAAATATGTCTATTTGCAGAAGGTCTGAGACAACTGGCACGTTAACACAGTGAACACCAAATGAATCTGTGCAGCTCAATAAACAGTTTAATAAGGGAACCTCTTAATAGAAGTGTGCCGATTTCCAACAGGTTAACAAATAAGTCCCAGTTAATTATAACTTATAAAAGATGGTCAGTTACGACAAAAAATGCATATGAAAAATTAATAATGGGTGATATTTTCTATTTATATATGGGAAACAAGCAGGAGGAACTAGTAGTCCTAATAGAGAAAGAGGACTATGACCTAATAGGAATCACAGAAACTTGGTGGGATAATACTCACAAATGGAATACTAGAATTGAGGGGTACAATCTATTCAAAAGGGACAGACAAGTAAAGAAAGGGGGAGGTGTAGCAAAATATGTTAAGAACCTTTATACTTATGAAGAAATACAGATACCTGAGCATGAAAGTTCAGTTGAGTGTATTTGGGTAAATATACAAGGAGTAGGAATTAAAAATGTTATTATGGTGGGGGTCTGTTATAGACCACCAAGCCAGTCAGAGGACTTGGATAAGATATTCCTAGACCAAATTACACAATTCTCAAAGAGGGGGAAAACAGTGGTCATGGGTGACTTCAATTACCCAGATATCTGTTGGAAGACCAATTCTGCTAAAAATACAAACTCCATTAATTTCTTAACTTGTCTTGCTTGACAGCTTCATTTCCCAGAAAATAGTGAGAGGAACCAGGAGTTCTTGTATTTTAGACTTGATTCTCATCAATAGACGGGCTGGTGGATGAGGTAAAAGTAGTGGGCACACTTGGTAGAAATAACCATGTGATTTTGGAATTTTCAATTGTGAGAAAGAGAAAACCTTTACATAGTTGGACGTATAGACTTGGCTTCATGAAAGCAAATTTTAACAGACTTAAAGGTATGTTGAGTAGAGTCCCGTGGTCAGAAAGACTTAGAGATGGGAGTCCAAGAGGCCTGAAAAAAACATCTGTATCCAAATATCTATTATTGTTGTTGTTATTGTTATTATGGTGTGACCAGATCAGAGGATCCAAGAGCTGACAACCATGACAAATAGACTAACTAAGATAAGACTAAGGGTGGTAAGAGGTGACTCAATTGGATGCTCCCAGATTGATCACAACCACCCATTGCTGTGGCAGGGAAGGAGTTGTACCCTGACAGGGTTTCTCCTAATCACTTGTAAGTGTAAAAGATAGCCAAGAATAATGTCAAATAAGGAGAACACTGAAGCTCGACCACTGGGAGTTTCCATCTGTAAGGGTGTGGAACAACAAATCCCATAGAATGGACCATGAAGGAGCTGTACAAGCAAAATTAAAGTATACTTTTCATTATTTGGGCCTAATAATAGGTCCTTTTAAAATGTATACTCAGTGGTTCCCAACCCCTTGTCCGGGGACCGGTCCCGGTCCGTGGATCATTCAGTACCGGGCCGCGGCTCCTCCTCATCCTCCTCCCTGGCTGCTGCCTTGGGGGCTGCCCTGCCACTCTGCCACTGGCTCACCTTTGGTGCTCTCCAGTGGCCGCCATGGCTGGGGCTCCCCCTTGGTGTGGCACTGTGCAGCTGCTGCTAGCAACACCCCCCAGTGGGTGGCGGGAAGTCAGGGGCGACGGCGGGAAAGCAAGTGGAGCAGGAGCTCAGGTGGCGGCGATGTCGGCAAGACTACCCCCCAGGCCTCAGGAAAATTGCCAAGCGTTGACCGGTCCCCAGTGATAAAAAGGTTGCTCTAACACAAAAGAATTATCCCAATTACCATATATACTTGCGTATAAGCCTAGTTTTTCAGTACCTTTTTTCACAATGAAAAAACCCTCCTCAGCTTATATGCGGGTATATATGGTAATTGAAATAAGCCTGCTCCAGCCAGCCAATCATTGCCTTGCCTTTTGCAAATGTATACTGCAAGCTGAGCTTGCTCTGGCAGCTTATAGGACATCAACGGTTTGACTGAAGGACTCTGATCTTCCCCCCCCCCCCTTTTGCCTTTACTTCTTCCTCTTAATCATTTCTTCCAAACTATTCTTTTGGTTTCTGCGGGTGGGGTGAGTTTTGGGGGTGCTTTGGGATTTACTGATTCTTTCTCCTAATGTTTGTTCTTTTATCTGAGGGGCAGCATTGTTTGCCTTTTCTTTCTTTTAAAAGCTGATTTTTACAGTTCTTTCTTTCATTGTTCAGTTTTACAGTTCTTTATTTCAGTGTTTTGTTCTGGGGGGACATTGTAGTTAAGGTTGTCCATTCTCCCAGTTTGGTAGCTGTTGTAAGTAGGTTGCTAACTTTGGGTACTGTTGTTCTGCTCTGGTTTGCTGGCCTGGGGGCACTGTTTGGTTCTCCTGCCAGAGCTGTTCTCACAGAGCAGTTCTGTCAGAGCTCTCTCAGGGTGTCTGGCATCAAGAGAGGAAGGGAAGGCAATTGTAAGCCACTTTGAGACTCCTTTGGTTATTGAAATGCAGGGTATAAAAACCAACAGCCATTCATCCTCTTGACTTTTCTGTATTTGTTGGAGAGGGAGGCTGGATGGGAGAGCCTGTGATATTGGAGCATTTCCCACCCTCGGCTTATATGTGTGTCAGCTTATATGCAGGTGTATACGGTACACCTCTTTTATGTACTGTATTGAATTTACTGTATTGAAGTTAGTAATTATAGTTTGCACAACAGTTTGCACATGGGACAACTCTTCTGAGCAGAGAAACATCAGAAGACATCTTAAAAGATCTGCAATCCCTAACAGGGAATAAAAATGTCTTATGACAATTTATAATATTTTAATTCCATGCTGACTAGAGCCCTGCAAGGCAGGTCAAATTGAAAGAATGCGATGGTCAACAATCAGCTTCTGAACTGGGACCTTCCAGATCTAGTCCAATACTCTAGCCACTATACTACCTTGATTTTTGTTGCAAATAGTGTCACATAAAAATAACTCCTGCAGGGTCCTCATGGAGATGGAAACATGAAACTCTGCTTGTGCTTGAAAAGCCCCTTAGATTGTAGTAAGGTGGAGGACCCTAGTAGCTATGTCACTATGTAAGCCTTTAAAACTAGGCAATAGCAAGGGGCATTGGAGAGTAGAACAGAGAACCCGTTCTGACCTTGGATCAAGGCAGTCCCAGTAGAGTCCGTGAAAGAAAGCACAGCAGGCCTTAAGCATAAGTAGTCTGCTCTCTCCAAAGAGACTAATACCTAGAAACACCAGGGGGGGGGGGAACTCTGCCCAATTTAGCCACTCTCTAAAATTACAAGGGAGAATGTTTCTTTCAATCAGGCATTGTCTGCCAGGCCACACTTCCATGTTTAGGGGAAGGAGACTGGCAATTACAGCGTTAAGCCAAGCTTCCTGCCTTTGCAGAGAGGGGAGGAGCAAGGGATTTCCCCAGAATGCAGCCTCTGTGGCCCCAACTGCAAAGTTCTTCCTTAGAAGCTGAAGGGAAGAGACTGGCAATCAGAGTTAAGCTTCCTCCCCTGCTCCCAGAGACGGAAGAGGCAAGGGTAGCCTACGCCAGGCATCATCTGTAATCCTTCCTCAGAACTCAGTTGACCTTGAAAGGAAGGAGACTGGCAATCACAGGGTAAAGGCAAGAGAACAAATTTTGAGTTCAGTAGATCAACAAAGTTTCATTCAAGGTATGAACTGTCATGTGCATGCATACTTCTTCAGATACAATGTCCTGGAAATGTGACAGGGTAAAGGCAAACTTCCACATTCCACTCTGAGAGAAAGGAGGAGTGAGAGAAGCCTCTCCTAGGCCCATCTTTATACTGCTTCCCCTAGCATCCAGGTGACCTCGAAAGGGAGAGGGAGAATGTTTCAATCAGGCATTGTCTGCCAGGCCACACCTCCATGCGGAGGGAATTCCCCAGCAGGCAGCCTCTCCCAGGCCCCACTTGCAAACCTCTTCCTTAGATGTCAAAGGGGAAGGGAGGGTAAGGCCACCCAGAGCCTTTGGAAACAGCCAGGTTGTCCAAGGACCTGAAGCAGAACAGAACAGAACATAGTCTGGTTGCCAGAACAGAACATAGTCCAAGTGATGGTGCAGCATATAACTTCAACCAACTGGTCTGTTTTGGATCTCTGGATTGGGAGGACCTGTCTACAATCAATAAACTGCATATCATCATGGGAAACAGCCCACTCAAATGGATGTGAGGAAGAAGCAGCCACCAACTTTCTTGCCCTTAGTACCCAAAAGAAAGCCAGGTAAAAGGCAACTTTGATCAATTTTATTTCATTCTTAGAAGGGAATATCCAAGGAAAGTGGGACAGAGATTACACAAAAAATCATGGATCAGAGGGTACCTGTCGGCAGGCCTGCTGGCCATGCAGTGGCACCAGATTTCAAGGGCTTTTTAGCTGTTGTGCTTGTTAAAAAAAAGCCTGCCAAACAAATTACCATAGTCCTGATGAAAAAGAGACACCAAGTACTGGCACAAAAATGTTTCTGGAGTAAGCCACACCTCACCTGATCTTACAAGGACAGTAATACATAAAATAACTTAAAACAGGATTATATTTCAATGTTGATAGCAACAGAGATCCCCTGTGATAGACCGTAACACAGCATTCAGAACTTTTCTGTAAAGGAGGCTGCTGTGGAATGGAAGCCAGGCATCGAACAATAGTTCTGCTGCTGAACACAGGACATCTGTTGTGCCATTATCCACTCCTGAGAAATGGCTGGCTGAAAAGGTCACATCAGCAAATAAACTCTGTTAATAAACTCTGTAAATATGAAATACCTTACAAATTTTGTGATTGCCTCTGATTTTGAGATTTGTACCACATTTCCATTGTCATACCAGAAGGATACCCTCTTGTTACCAAACTCACTCCCCTGCAAATACAAAGCCACCACAACTGAAAATAATTCTAGGAATGTGATGTCCTTCATAGCTCCGACTGACCCACTGGGATGAATGCCTTCCACAGCACCCAAAAAATACATCAAAATCCTGACTCCCCAACACATTTCATGGCACCTGCAAGTCAGCCTTGAGGTTCAGTGTGCCACCAAACTGTTGGAAACAGCTCTCTGTGATGTCTCCTGATTCAAACAGGAATTCTCTTAATCTTAGAACAGGAACCTTATCTTTACTTCTAAGTATGTAGAATTAAGTTCTCTAATAACTAGTTACTATATTAGTTAAGTACTACCTTTGTGAACATGCTTTGCTTTGTTTGTTTTCTCGCTGTATGCACACTGCACATGCTGTATTTACTAGCCATACTAAAGCACTCTGCTAACTTTTTTGTCCTGGGCTTCAATGGAGCATATGTTGAGGCTGGGCCGTGCCTGTGCGGAAAATCTGGGCCTGCTTCTATCTGTCCACCCTGGATTTTTGCTACCATGTGAGGTAGCCAATTGACAGGAAGTGAAAATTTCCCACCATTCATTTAAGCTTTCAATCATTGTGATATGGCAAGAACTCCCCAAGCACCTTCCAGCGCCATTTTAGCGCTTCGCCCCATCCAAGTCCAAAAAATATATCTTTTAATTACCAGGATTGCGTTGTAATGCAAGAGTATTTTAAAAATGGGCTGTTTTATCGCACCATTCCCCCAATGCACAGACATATGCAAAGACTGTCCTTAGATCTCACTAAAACTGAGAAACCAAATATGGTTTTTGATTTTTTTGCTATTTCGTTACCTTGGAATCATGTTGTAATACAATTTTACCTTTTTTTAAAGGTTGCGAGGGTAGATGATGGGAGGGACACTTGGGGGGAGGGTAGGAGCAATGCCCTTATTGGGCATAGCCTGGATTTTCCACAGACATATGGCCCAGTCCCAACATATGCCCCATTGAAGCCTGGGGCAAAAAAGGGAATGCCCAAAAATCAGGCAGCAACACAGCATAGCATCCTCCACATGTTAATGATCTATGTGTCACATTTTGCCAACACAGCTTGAGTGCCATAGGCTTTAATAAGAGCAACTGCCTGGTCAAAGGATGCATACCTGACTAAACAAGGCTCAGGATTAACTGAAAGGTCGAATGAAGAGTTCTTGAAAAATGATAGGGACTGCCACACACCTAGTCCTTCCCACCATCCAGGCATAAAGGCTGTTCCTGTCTAATAGCAGTTAACTGAATTTTCTTTGAAAAATAAATCCTGATGTCACACCATAATCTGATTTTGAAAGTATATTCTGTTCCAGAATCAGCATAACATAAGATATGGCAATCTGCAAAGAAATACAAGGCTGAAATACTCTAAGTATGCGGCAGTAGTTGCAATATTGTTTGGATTCCAGCTATAATACACACCTTTATGCACTATTTAATAGATTCAGCACTTCATAAAACTTTTTTTAAAAATGCAATTTATTTTACCTTATCTATATCTTTGATAGTGATGATTTCATAATGTGTTTCAGGTTTCTTTGAATGGCACAAGGGTCCTTGAGCTGCCTCTACGGAATATATCTGAAATAGCCACTGATGTTTTCTGTCTACATGGGACGAAGAAAGTGCTCGCTCTATCATCTTCTTATATAATCTAGATATGTGAAAAACATTACTAATTTATAGTTTTGATTTCAGCCAGTTTGTGCATGCGTCTATACAGGTGTACATATACACAAACATAAACACAGAGACAAATATATAGTGGTTCTCAAGAAGTTTTAGTAATTGCTTATTTTAATAATTAAATCATTAAACCATAATTTCACTACAAAATCAACCATCAAAAGCAGCAGCAATAGATGAGCAACATAAATAATCCGGATCTTACATTCTGGACTATTCAGTGGGAAATCTCAAAGATAGTTTTTAAGGGAACAGAAATTCCTTTATGCACCCCAACATCCAAACCAGTGGTCCCCAACCTTTTTATCACCGGGGACCACTCACCGGGGACCACTCAACGCCTTTTACTGAGGCCCGTTGTGTGGGGGGGTAGTTTACTCCTCCACTCTCAACCACTGGCCTAGCGCTCTCTGATCGCTATGGTAATGTTTAAACATCCCTTCAAAAAAAGATACAGACACACCACAACAATGAAGTGTGTTGTAAAGGGCTGGGGGGGATGAAGTAAAGGGCCAGGGGGT
Organism: Paroedura picta; assembly: GCF_049243985.1. NCBI lineage: Eukaryota > Metazoa > Chordata > Lepidosauria > Squamata > Gekkonidae > Paroedura > Paroedura picta. The sequence goes on along the minus strand of NC_135369.1, from coordinate 61,648,728 downwards.
GTGGGGGAGAAGGCGTCCTTCGGGGCCCACCTCCAATTAGTCGAAGGACCACATGTGGTCCGCAGCCCACAGGTTGGGGATCGCTAATTTAGAGGTTTAAAAATCAACCACTTCCATTTTTCTAGGAACAGTTTGGGAAGCCAAAACTAACAGTCATTACCCTGTGCAAGGTGGTGAGGGGAGAGGTCATTCACAGGGTGAAGTCTACTGGTTTGTTTGTTTATTTGTTTGTTTGACTTCTATACTGCCCTTCCATATGGCTCAAGGCAGTTTACATAAAACATCATAGGGGGATTTGTGGAACGAGTCAACATACAACATAGTCAATATACAACAATAACAATCAACAGTGGTTCTAAACAACACAACCCCTGCCTCACTGGGTTAGGAGCTGCTGGCTTGCAATCATGGTTCACAACTAGAGATGGAAATGAACAAGAAAATTTTAGTATTTTGGGGGGTTTAAGATGTTCCTTAACCAAACCTCTAAACTGAACTGAGTCAAATGCCCTGAAATGAATCCGCCAGTTTTGGCCAGCCCATTTCACTCCTCCCCTTCCAAGTAAGGGGAACCCAAATGGAGGATTTAAATGGCTACCAGCCATTTCAACAGTTCACTTAACTTCTCCCTGATATTAACTGGGAGAGAGTAAAATTGATCATGGAATGACACAAACTTTTTAGCTTAACAGGACAGGGATGTTGTTTTTGTTAGGTGCGAAGTCATGGCCGACCCATCGCGACCCCATGGACAATGATCCTCCAGGCCTTCCTGTCCTATACCATTCCCCGCAGTCCATTTAAGCTTGCACCGACTGCTTCAGTGACTCCATCCAGCCACCTCATACTCTATCGTCCCCTTCATCTTTTGCCCTCAATCGCTCCCAGCATTAGGCTCTTCTCCAGGGAGTTCTTCCTTCTCATGAGGTGGCCAAAGTATTGTTTCATCTTCAGGATCTGGCCTTCTAAAGAGCAGTCAGACATTGCATAGCCTTGACTAGACGCACTTCTGTTGGCAGGGTGATGTCTCTGCTTTTTAGGATGCTGTCTAGATTTGCCATGGCTTTCCTCCCCAGGAGCAAGCGTCTTTTAATTTCTTTGCTGCAATCCCCATCTGCAGTGATCTTGGAGCCCAGGAAAATAAAATCTGTCACTACCTCCATTTCTTCCCCATCTATTTGCCAGGAATTAAGATCATGACATGAGTTTCAAGCCAAGTTTTGCACTCTCCTCCTTCACCCGCATCAAGAGGCTATTTAGTTCTTCTTCACTTTCTGCCATTACATGGTTATATATATTTTGAATGATATATTTGATGCACGAGTCTTGCCTTTCTATACTCTAGCTCAAAGATGTATATAAAGTTATTCTAGTTAATGATCTTAAAACATAGGAAATAATACTTGATTACTTCTAGCTGTTTTTAAATTTCTTATACTTATTGTAATCACCCTCTTCAAAAAAGTATGTATGTTTTACATATGAATCGGTTAATGCTTAATAATACATCTATTTAATAGTTAATCTGAAATATTTTATAACAATCTTAAACCAACAATAGTAACCTTAAAAGATCTTCATTCTTCTTCTCTTTTGAAGTTGCCATCATGTTAGAACCTTGAAATATCTCCAAAAGGAAATCTAAAGCAATGTGCACAAGTTTCCGAAGTAGTTCTTGAAAGATCCTATCCACCAGCTGAAGAAACCTAGAAAATTTATCCATTACATGCCGCCATTCAGCTATCTCAAAATATTTTGGTTTCTCTCTGGCATCATCATGGGAGTGCTGAAAAAGCCTTCCTGCTCCCTTGGCTTCTGCTACCTATAGCATTTAGCAAGAATACATTTAGAAAATGAATCAATATATATATGAATATACTTTCATCAGATTAACATTTTGCTATACACTTCACTATTACCATCTCTTCCATTAAAAAAAAAACTGTTCATGGAAAAGCATTTTTACTATCATGGCAAAAATAATAATATTGAGACCATATATGCACATGTATTGGTTGCAAGTCAAACATTTATATACCAGAAATCTTGCTCTTAAAGCTGGTTTACTAAATATCATGCATGCAAATTATTCTGTCTGTATTCTACAAAACAAGATTACACTTGGAGGCAACTCAAGTGGTCTTCTGTGCATGTGCACATCGGACTGTGCTTATTGAGGTTAGACACAGAGAATAGTAAGATCACTTACCTGAGGAGGTGGGCATGGGATTCTCAGCAAAATATGACTGTAGAACTGAAGTAGAAGAACTGTTTTTTTGTACCCTGCTTTTCTCAAGGAGACTCAAAGTAGCTTACAATTGCCTACCCTTCTTCTCCCCACAACAGACACCCTGTGAGGTAGGTGGGGCTGAGAGAACTCTGAGATAACAATCTTGGTCCAAGGTCGCCCAGCTGGCTTTATGTGGAAAAGTTCAGAAACACACTTGGTTCTTCAGATTAGAGGCACTCCACTCTCAACACCACTCTTAACCACTAAACTAAACTGCTTTTCCCACAGCTGCTTTACTATTGAAGTTCACATCAACGGTGTAGAATGATGAAGATAAATGGAGAGGAGTAAGTATCCAAAGTAGCAATTGTTCTTTTATCAGATTTGGAAACAATAAGCACACCAGTGGAGAGGTAGACTTATTGTATTTTATTACTTATAGTTATCAGGCAGTTGTAATATTAAAAAAAGGTAAATGTATCCCCTGTGCAAGCACTGAGTCATGTCTGACCCTTGGGGTGATGCCCTCTAGCGTTTTCATGGCAGACTCAATACGGGGTGGTTTGCTAGTGCCTTCCCCAGTCATTACCGTTTACCCCCCAGCAAGCTGGGTACTCATTTTACCGACCTTGGAAGGATGGAAGGCTGAGTCAACCTTGAGCAGGCTGCTGGGATTGAACTCCCAGCCTCATGGGCAGAGCTTTCAGACTGCATGTCTGCTGCCTTACCACTCTGCGCCACAAGAGGCTCTAGGGGCCTTTTTGCACGGGGATCTTTGTTGCAAATTGTTTGCGGAATGAAAAATCGCCATTTAAAATAGTGGAATTCGTCGTTATGCATACCTGCCTTTGTAGTGGAATCAGTTGCGTTTTTTAGCGTTTCCCACAGGCTTCCGGTCTCGGCAGAAATCGCTAGAAAGGAAGCGCTATTGCCAAGCTCGTCCCGCCCCTGGCCGTCAAGCAGCCAATGGGCAGCCGTTAGCATGCTCCCAAACAGCCCCTTTCCCTTTAAGGAAGGTTTAAAAAAAAAAAAAAACAGACCCATTGTAACGAATCTGGGTAGATTCGTTGCAACGGAGAGACCCATCCAGCTGCCTGGGGTGTTTGAGCTGTCGTTTGATCGGTTGATCGTTAACACGCTGCCTCAAAGTGAAAAAAAAAAATCCCCCCCCCCTCTCACGGGCCCGATTTTCGGCTGAATGGAATGTGTGAAATGTGTGTGTGAAATGTGTGTGCTTAGTGACTGAAGGGGAGGGACTGAAGCCGGGAAGCCTCTGTTTGAGCTGTCATTTGATCGTGGCCACGCTGCCTCGGAGTGGAAAAAAAATCCCCCCCTCCCCCCCCCCTCACGGGCGCGATTTTCAGCCGAAACAGTGTGAAAAATAAAGGGAAAATACATCAGCAAACGGGCTTCTGCGGGCTTCTTGTGACTGTAAACAGCTCTGAGGAGGGACTGCAGCCTGGGAAGCCTCACTGGCTAAACGGAGGCTCGCCGGTGCGTTGATCTCCACTCGCTCGGGGAAAAAAAAATGGCGATCGCTTCGCCGGAAGTTTGGAGGACAGGCTCAGGAGGAGGGACTTTGAAGAAACCGCAACAATGGGAACGCACAGGTCTTTTTCGCTACTGTTGCAGATTGGTTGCAGGAGTGTATCGCTTTCCAGAGGGTGAATCCACTTTTTGGGATTCCCCTAAAAGCGCTACAACAAAGCGCTTTTTGCTGATTGGTTTCAGGAGTGTTGCAGATTGTCTACGACGTTGTGCGTTAAGGCAAATTAGTAGCGTTTTCAATTAGCAACCATTGTGCTATTTTGAAGCCGTGCAAAAAGCCCCTTGATGTTACAATATAGCAGCATTCATACATGCCAAGCAAGACATCTCTAATCCCTAATTAGCTCCCCAGTAGCAGAGATATGGCCATAAGTGTACACCATCTAGTACCAGATCTGTACTGAGCTCCCCTATCAAATTAGCAGCTACCTTTTTATGGCTAAACTAGAATAATAAACAAAGTTGATGGATGACATCTGCCTCTTACTTCTCATTCCAAGGATGCATCATTCCTGGACTCTTATCTTATTAATGGAGAAAAGAGCATGTGAATTTTACCAAAGACTGAGGCAGTTTTACCAAAGACTGAAGCACTTCCCCCTAGTAGAGTCGCAAGAGTTTGCAACCCTGCCTTCAAATTCCCACCCCACAAAGAAACATTGGACAAAGGTGACAGTTCCACAACAATATTTTCCAGGCAGACTTGGTCACTGTCTGGTGGCCACTCCATCACAATGTGCCACCTCCAAACAAAAACCATAAAGCAGGCCTTGCTTTCTTGAGGGACCTCAACCAGCTGCCAATGTCCCATTCCAAGGAAGGATCTACCTTTCAAGTACAGGTTATATGAGGTAATTTATACATGCTGCTTCCACTGCCTGGAATAACTGGAAATCACCTAAATTAGTCTGAACAGATGACGCAACAATGACAAGTCACATCCAACAAATACTATGAAGTAGATGTTGATCTGGGAAGTACTAGGATTCTTCTGGGTGATGTCATTTGTGTTAGTGGAGGAGCCTGCCAGGTAGAGGCCTACAAATGGAACTGCAGCACTGTCGGACCCACATTCCCTGCACTTCTTTAACAATACCATTATTAGCAGGTGACACAGAGAATGAAAAGAAACAAATAATCCTTATCCCTCAATAATTTCTCTATTCAAATCATCAATGGAGACCTATTGACAAAAGGAGAAAAAAGTGATCTAACGTAAGTTGAAAGAGCAAGTTGGAAAGTGTCCTTTCTGCACAGTGGCAGAGAGAGGACTGAGGGAGGACAACTCTTCCCCCCCCCCCCAGTCAGGAGCCAGTTTGCATGGGAAAATATCAGCTCATCACAGGGGGGGGAGGGAAGCATACCATTTCTTATTGAAACAGCTAGAAAACTTTAAGAACATTTCTCTGTAGTTGGCCCACATAAGCCTGGTCCTGTGTGTACCTGCACAGGAGCCACAGTGATTAATAAAATGTTGTTTGGGTAAGGTGACCAGATTTTAACATTGGTAAAGCGAGACACCATTGACCAGGGCGGCGGGGGGGGGGGGTTCTTGATTAAAAATTTGGTCTATATGGCGCAACAAAAATTTTCATAGAATGCAAAAATAGTATTGTAATATATATTTTTAAATTTCAACATAAGTAGTTTGCCAAGTGCCCCCAGATGTCCCTCCAAAAGTGGGACAATCTGGTCACCTTCCCTCATCTACTTTCTTCACTTAATCCAACTCATTTTTCAAAAGTTGAATGAAATGAAAATTGGAAAATATGAAGGAATATGAAAATTGGAAAATTGGAAAATATGAAGGAATCCATTCTTCTTTTTCTTCTTCTTCTTCTTCTTCTTCTTATTATTATTATTATAATTATTATCCTTTAATTTATATCCCGCCTCCCCCAGAGGCTCGAGCTGGAACCAATGGCTAGTAACTGAAAAGAGCTCAATCAGGTGGATCTCCCCAACCTTTCAACTTTCCCAATAGTTCCACATTCATCTCCAAGGCTTGGTTTAGGATCACAAGCACATTGTAGAAATGTTTCAAAACCCACATTGACAGAATAAGGAGGCAGCAGGCAAAATTCTTCAGCTTGGGAACTAAGCTTACTCAAACAGCAGAAGATGGGAAGATCAATCTGCCAGATTTTATATATATATATATATATATATATATATATATATATATATATATATATATATATATATATATATATATATATATATATATATATATATATATATATATATATATATATATATATATATATATATATATATATATATATATATATATATATAAATAAAAAAAACAGTAAAAAGGTGCCAATTACCTTTAAAAACGTGCTACAAATTGCTTTAATTACTTTCTCTTTAAATTCCTGGAGCTGATTGAGTGCTTGTTTACTTTGTTGATATTGTTTCTCACAGAATTCATCCAAAGTATATGTGTGATTTGTGTCTATCTAAGAAAATGAAAGGAAAATACTATGGTTTCTTTTCAGATAACAAAACAAACACAAAATCCTGAAAAATTTCACAAATTTCTGTCTCTTTTTGAAACACCGTGTTCACCTAAGCAGCCAAATATTAATGCACTGAGAACTTGGTTGGGACAGCTCGGTACCCAGTTTCTGTGTCCTAAGGCAAAGAAGGAGTCCACACCATCATCTTCTAAAAAGTCAATGGCCAGAGCCAGTTTTTGTTATTTTATTGCTTTGCCTTTGCATATTTTAATGTGTAATCTCCCTAGTATGCCTTGCTATAAAATGGTATGTAACTAAATAGGTTCTAATCTTGATACAAAAGAAATTGACATACTAACATGTTTCCTCTGCATTTCCACTATTTGCAGCTTTCTGTTCAATTGTATGCTTTTCTAACAAGGTTTAACTATATAATAGTGTAGTATACTTAACCACACAACATTAAGAGTATGATAATACATGTATTTATCAAAAATATTCATATTCTGAACTCAAATTTGGCATTCAAGGCAACTTAAAATGATATTTTATTAAAAAAAAACATAATAAATAGCAGCAACAGAAATACTGGCAACTACCATCCTTTCTCTAACTTTGAGAAATGTTCAGAGGCTTCATGTGGTTGGGGGGCACTGGTTTAGCAAATTGTACGTTAAGATATGCAAACAGCATATTACATTTTTAGTCATTTCTGGCTTCATAATAATACTATAGTAATACCTATATCAACATTAGTAAAGTTTATAGTTAAAGACTGAGATTTTCCCCCTACCCCTTAAAAAAAACCCTCACCTTTATCAATTGAATAGCTTTGACTTCAAGAGATGTAGAAGTCTTTGTGCTAACTGCATCATTGCATAATCCTTGGATATAAAGCAAACAGCTTTGAAATGCCTCATCAGCAAAAAAGAGCTGCTCATACATCACAATTCTGGAAACAAAAAAAGCAGTTTGTGTACAATGAGTGTAATGAACAGAAGTCCCACTAATTTCAGTACCACATATATCACATCTCAAGAATATGGTACTATCTCAGTACTTGAAACACATGACCTGAGTTTTGTTCATTTCCTCTGCAATGAGATGGCTTCTAAGAATGCTAAATTGGCTTTTAAACTGTAGGAATTTAAAAGCACATTCTAAAGATTTCACATGGAGAGTTGCTGAGGGTGCCCCTATGGACATGTTTTTGTTGTACATGCCTGAATAACTTTTACAGTTTGCCACACAACATGATACATTCAAAGCACTCCTATGCTTAAGAATTCTTTGAGGAGGGAACCTAACGTGTATGGGGTATAATCTACTGAACTCTTTGGCCCATTCCGCACAAGGTTCAATGTGGCAAATAGCTTTCGGAAAGAAAACCAGAATTTTAAATAGTGGAATTCGGCGTAACGCATACCTGCCTTTGTAGTGGAATCCAGTTGCGTTTCAATCGTTTCCCACAGGTTTCCGGTCTCAGCAAAAATCGCTAGAAAGGAAGCGATTTTTGCCGTGCTTTGTCTCGCCCCTGGCCGTTAATCAAACGAGCAGCCAATGGGCGGTTGTTACCATGCTCCGGAAAAGCCCCTTTGCCTTTAAGAACATGTTTTTTAAAAAAAGAAAAACACACGTTGCAACGAATATGCCTTGATTCCTTGATTCCTTGCTTCCTCCTAACGTAGAGACCCATCTAGTTGGCAGCTGGCCTGTGAGCTGCCGATTCGTCGTTGCCACGCTCCCCCGAGTGAAAAAAAATCCCCTCCCCCCGTGCACGGACGCGATTTTCGGCCAAAAATAAAGGGAACTTGCAAACGGGGCTGTGTTGTGCTTGGTGACTTGAGCTGAGCTTTAAAGCAGCTCTGTGGAGGGATTGCAGCCGGAGAAGCCTCGCTGGGTGAATGAAGGCTCGCCAGTTCTTTGCTCTCCGCTCGCTCTGAGAAAAAAAAAATGGCGATCGCTTCGCCGGAAGTTCAGAGGAGAGAGCCAGGGGGAGGGACTTTGCTGAAACCGCAACAATGGTAACGCACAGAATTTTTTCAAAACTGTTGCAGGTTGTTTGTGAGAGTGTAGCGTTTTCCAGAGGGTGAATCCACTTTTTGGGATTTCCCTGGAAGCGCTACAACAAAGCGCTTTTTGCGGGACTGTTTCAGGAGCGTGGCAGATTGTGTACAATGTCGTGCATAACTGCATATTAGTAGCGATTACAATTTGCCACACTCCTGCTACATTAAACTTGTGCGGAATGGACCTTTGAATATTTGCTTTTACCAAATTGTTGCTTTTTCCCTCATGAAGAGGTGGAGATAAAAATTTAAAATATAAAATGGCAGATAAATAGGTGAGACTATACATGATTATTTTTGTGAACTATTACATTTCACAAAACTGACGACAATACAATTGTGGTCCCTAATTTATCTCATCCTACTATCACCAGACTGAGGACTAGCCTTTTAAAAAATGCCATTGACTTAAATGGAGTCTTGCCTGGTTCCACAGATACTTGTCTTGCCCAGACTTGATGGGATACTTTTCATTTTGTGCAGCTTAAGGAATCGGACAAGATTCCTGGTAAAGTATAACTGATAATCTGCATACTTGACTTTCTTTTTGTGATTTAATTCTATTCATACAACTGGGCTTTTCTCTCCTTTCAAATACACTCACCATTAACTGTAGGTTTAAAGCTGGCTGAGAAAGACGATATAATAAGCAGGGCTAAGAATAGAGAAGGGAATCAATGGAAAATAAGGACTGTTCCCTGAAGTGCAAACAAAAGGGATTTTGCTCACCTAAGTAGCCCATTAGATTCCCAACCATATCATTTAACCTTGCACTTACTTGCTCTTCAGCATTTTTGATCTCTTAACATTGGTTTTCCATTGATTGAAGTATTTCTTCTTTCTGGGAAAAAATTCCCCCACACAGTTAGAGAGATGGAAGATTATGCAATCATTGATTATTCAATTACAATTCTCAACAAACAACAAAAATTAGGATATTTTCAGTTAATATGGTATAACATTCTGACATTCTGATTATAGTTCTGTGGTGCCTACTGCCAAGTTAGTGCGGGGAGGGTTGTTGGTCTTAAAGCTGCCACTGGACTCAAATTTTATTCTGCTCTGCTGCTTCAGACCAACACAACTATAGAACAGATAATTCTCCTACATGCACACAGATCTGAAATGATACTGGTTGTATCTAGTGTTTTGGAGAGCAAGAAAAAACAGAAATCACTTGGTAGTCATTGTATTAACTTTACAAAAAATTTCTTGCTGCAGACCTGAAAGATACCTTCAGGTAAGTCAATGTTTCATCCTTCAGTGAGGAAAGTCCTCCGAGACTGGTTATATAGCAAAACATAATACAGGGCAGACACAGATTCAATTACAGTCCTGTGTTTATCCAAAACCTGTTGCAGTACTCACCTTCCGAAGATGGTATCCCAGATTGCTGCTCATCAATTTTATAATGTCTAATAAATATAGATGAAGAGGACAATGTGGCAGCCCTACAAATTTCTTCTATAGAAGCTCTAGCCCTAAATGTAGACAGAGTAGCTGCTGCTCTGGTAAAATGGGCAGGCTGTCTCAGCCCTTGAGAGTCATAGGTTTATTTGATACAAAGCCTGATCTGGTTTCCTACAGGGGCTTTAGATACTCTATTTCCTGTATCTGTTACACTATGCAATACAAACAAAGCCTCAGATGTTCTAAATGTTGGAATTGCCAATGTCTGGTGTACAAAGAAGACGACCCTGCAGGGAGCAGCACTAGGATAGTGACTTTCTCCTGTTAAGTGTCATTCTTTGTCTCCAGATTGCCACTATTAGGGGCAATTTCCTGCTTCTTCTTGGAAGCCACAGTTCCAGTCTACCTCTTAGGCATGTAGTCAGCTCCTGTCTCTGTCTCACCTCTGCACTATCAAGTATAATAATTCCTTAATAAACTTTTACCTATTCTTAAATCAGGGTGTGCAATCTTACTACCTTATTTACTCCGCTAACAGGGGTTATGGGCCCAGCATGCTTCCAGTGTGATCACTTTTAAATCATTCTGTTCTTATACACTTCTTCCAATCAGCTCAAGACTTCATTGAGGGATTGAGTTCCCTTTGACTCAATCTGAGATGCTATAAATTAATATGAACCAGGAAGATTTCAGGTGTATCGCAATTAAACTCTGATCAGGCAGATCTTTCCCAGAACCAATGCTCTGTCTTATCAAGGGTGAAACTGACAAAACTGCTAACTGGACTGGTATTTAAATCATATACATCCAACTCAGAAATAACAAAAAAATCAGATTGAAACACGAATATCTCCCTTTAAACTGCAACTCTGTGTGCACACATGTAATTCTAAATTAAGGAAGGGAATAACTATCTTCCTGGATATATCTCAAAATATTTCATTAAGTTTAATGCCAGGAAACTGGAAAAAGTATAGATAACATCTACTCTATCACTGAAGCAATGGTAACTTGAAAAGAGTTAAAGCCACAACTGTCTCAGTCCCTAAAGCCAATAACCCAGAGAATTATGCATTAATGTTTTCTAACAACGTTCATCTTATTGGCATAATTTCTTTCCTGCTTTTCTGTATCAAACATCTAAGGAATCTTGAAATCTCTCAGTAATAATGTTAGTAAAAGAAGTCTATACACAAACATTAAAGCCATAACAAAAATACTTTGTAAGATAGCAGCAGCAAGCTTGGGTGAACAGTTGCATAATTATGCATAATGATGATTATATGACCATCATTACATAATGACTGTGTAATGATGGTCATATAATCAACCTAGTCACTGTGCCTTGCTCATTTTCTTGCTTGTCTTGTGGTTTACTAGTCTCTTCAAAAATTCTGGGAGTTTCTAGAGAGTACTTAGAATTATAAGGTATTTCTTATATCTCATTCATTCAGCTTTGAATACTAGCAATTCAATTGGTTTTTGAATGGGCAGAGGCAGTAAATGTAAAATTAGTTCTTCCGCAACAAGAAGACTTAATTTCCCTACCAACTACGATATTCAGTCTCTTTCCTATATGCATCAAATCTAACTCATCTACAGAATCACCAGGATTACATACATATTGAACACCAACTGATCCCCATCTCATATACATCACTCATATTACCCCAAACATGACTGGCCTAAGGTCAAGTAATCAATACCTTCCTGAAAATCAGCTATCAAAATCCCCCTTCTGGTTATTTTTCCTCTGCTTCTGATATGCAACCAAACGTGCCCAGTGACAGATGCCTACTAGAAGAAGAACAAGAGTTGGCTTTTATACCTCACTTTTGTCTACCCTAAGGAGTCTCAACGCGGCTTCTCTTCCTCTCCCCACAACAGGCACTGTGTGCTGTGGACAGGCTGAGAGTGTTCTGAGAGAACTGTGACTGGCCCAAGGTCACCCAGCAGATTTCATGTGGAGAAGTTATCCAGATTAGAGTCTGCCACTCATAACCACTATACCACACTAGCAGTATTAGATATTTGGTTATTCATAAGGTGCTTTATGTAGGGAACAGGCTTAATTCTATATATAGGGAAAAAGTGGAGAACAAGCAGAGAACGAGCAAGGACTTACTGGGAGGGGATATCCCATTCTCCAATCTCCTATTGGTCTCATGGTCTCCACTAAGAAAATATTCCCTTACTGTTGACCACTTGAGTGGGAAGAACTGTGCTTGCAGCATAAAGTGCAATAAGGTATGTTTTTTTTTTAAAAGGGCAGTCGGTGGGTGGAGGGGAATTGATGTTCCCCGAGTCCAGCGGCATGGGGGGAGGCTCCTCCCTGGCAGCCATCTGGCAAGGATGGCGGCTTGAGAGGACTGGAGAGTCTACGGCGCGGCCTTCGGGAGATGGGCCAAGTGGCCCCAATTGGCCACTTGGCCCAAGTTTTTATCCCGGACAGGGCCCGCCGTAACTCCTCCCCAACAGCCCTTAGCCTTTTATTTAATCCGCTCCGCAGGAGTGGATTAAAGATAACAGATTACATTTCTAATGATATAAATATTAAAAATGCAATATAGCTGCTAACCTGAAATTAATATAGATACTGAATCTGCATAATGCATAATAAAGTTGCCTTTCATATAACCATTCGATTATGGGTGTTATTTCAATTTCCTCTGTTTCATGCACTGAGGTAAACTAGAAAAAAAGCAAGACTTCAGGTTAATATATTTGATATTTTGTAGAATTACTTTTCATAATTAAAAAACACTTGACTTTAAATCACAATTTTGTACTGCATGGATGAATGCTCTAACATAGTATGATCTGTCAAGACTTCTACCTCTGTAAGACATATTAATTTGAGTAGGGTTTACTGAAGGACTTGAACAGTAGCTGCACAGAAAAAAAAATTGTTTATTTGATTTTTAGCCCGCCAACTCCCACAAGACTCGTGGTGGGTTACAATAGATAAAAAACCCTGGATAAAATTCCCCTAAAAATTACAATCCAGAATCTCCTATACAATTCAAGATATATGTAAAACGTCGGTGTAAAACAACTAAAATCCCCCTTTAAAGATAACACCTCTGGGGGGTGAACATGGGAGAGATCTGCAATCACCAGTAGAGTGATCGAGGGGGGGGGGGGTCCAGATCTCCCTTAGCATGCTGGCCTCAACCATAGACCTGGCGGAAGAGCTCCATCTTGCAGGCCCTGCGGAAGCCCGAAAGGTCCCGCAAGGCCCGCAGGTCCTCGGAGAGCTCATTTCACCAGGTAGGAGCCAGGACCGAAAAGGCCCTGGCCCTGGTCAAGGCCACGCATGCTTCCCTGGAGCCGGGAATGACCAAATGAAACTATTCTGCATATTTTAGACTGCATATCTTTCTTCCTACCTTTGAATTGTGCTGGCAAATTATCAAGAAAATATATATGAACAAGTAACTTTGAATGCTGCATCTGCTTAAGGAAAAGCAGTAAGAAAACTGAACATAAGAATTTTATCTAGTGATGTGTAAATCCTCTGCCCAGCTTGATTTAAAGCTTAAGTCTGTGAACCTGGCTGTTTTACCAAAGAATCAGAAAACAATTCCATCTTCCAAGGCTAGTTTTAATTCTAATGCACTTTCAATTTCAGTGGAAGCATAATATGATCCAAACACCTCCCACAGTCACCTGTGGGCCCTCCAATCTCTCATGAGCTTCTGAACCCTGACATACCTTGTTCCTTCCCAAATTACCTGGCAGTAATCACAGCAGCAAGGAGATCTATCCCCTCTCTCTACCATCTAGAACAGCAGTATGTCAGATATCAGGAATAATAGTTCTTCCAGAACACTTTAGTTCCTTGAATCCACGTGTGGGGCATGAAGCCTGTAAGATCTCTGACATTCATTCTAATAGGCAAGCATCCTGGAAAAGCTACACTACCAAGAGTTTCTTGGACTTTTCTTTTCAATTTATTACCTGCCGCTCCCCAAAAGCTTGCGGCAGGTAACAATCATCTGAATAAAAGCCCCAATAAAATCCCCTTTAAAAGATGTAAAACCAAATTACATTCATAAAAACCCATAAGACACATGGGCAACTCACCCCAACTGTAACAATATCCCCAGTATTGTCTCAGAGGGGGGGAAGGAGGAAGAGGGCGCAGATGGAATTCGCCACCGGCATTTCTATAAAAGGGGCCACGATCTGCCTGGTTGTCCGGCCTCAACCGTAGACCTGGTGGAAGAGCTCCATTTTGCAGGCCCTGAGGAAAAGCTGCCGCAGGACCCGCAGCTCCTCCGGGAGCTCATTCCACCAGCTTGGAATTTGTCAGTTCCCCTTCATTATCTCTCAGCTGACAACCCAACACCCAGCTGGAAGATCATACACCTTGGATTAGATAATCATATTCAATTATAAGGCTGTTTTTGAAGTGTCAAGTCTCCAGTGAGGGCCAAGCAGACACTCTTCCCTGCCTGCTCCACCGCACCTCATGTGCCTCTTCACCACCGCAGGCAGTAAATGGCGGCAGCCTCTGCCACAGGGTCCCGCCATTCCTGGCAGCAAGGGAGTGCCAGTGGCCTCTGAAACAACCACCTGTCGTTCTAGCTGGCCTCCATACAGGGCCTCCATACACCTACAGTAAAGTGACCAGATTTTAACATTGGTAAAGCGGGACACCATTGACTGGGGGGTTCTTGATTAAAAATTTGGTCTATATGGAGCAACAAAAAGTTTCATAGAATGCATAGAATGCAAAAATGTTATTGTAATACATATTTTTTAATTTCAACATAAGTACAATTTGCCAGCTACCCCCGGATATCCCTCTAAAGCAGTGGTCCCCAACATTTTTATCACCGGGGACCGGTCAATGCTTGACAATTTTACTGAGGGGGGGGAGTCTTTTGCCGAGGGATGTCACTGCTGCCTGAGACCCTGCTCCACTTGCTTCAAATTCAAATTTATTTTAATACAGCACTGCGGCCAGATAAAACAGATAGCAAGAAAAAACATTTCAGAGTAGAAAATTGCAAAATCAGGGAGGCAGTACAAAATTTAAAATATATAAAATTGTATAATTGATGGGCACGTTATAAAAAATGCATAGTAAAATTCCTCTAAAAATCTTCACTTAAGCTTAAATTGTGTTTCCTGTGTGCTAAGCACATGCTCCATTTGCTTTGCCGCCGGTGCACCTGACTTCCTGTTGCCTGCTGAGGGGCGCTGCCAACAACAGCTGCGCAGTGCCATGCTGAGGGGGAGCTCCAGCCATGGCGGCTGCTGGAGAGCACCAAAGGTGAGCCGGCGGCAGAGTGGCAAGGCAGCTCCCAAGGCAACAGCCGGGGAGGAGGACAAGGAAGTGCTGCAGCTGGGTACCGACTGATCCACGGACCAGGACTGGTCCCCGAACCGAGGGTTGGGGACCACTGCTCTAAAGGTTGGCCTGCTGCCAACTCCGAAGCAAGAGCTGGGGGATGGTGGGGCTCTTGCCAGTTCTCTGCCTTACATGGCAAGAGCTCTCAGGGTGGTGGGTGCTCCCACTGGCTTACAGTTTACAAGTAACCCAAAATCTTGCTCACATACTGTTGGTAAAAAGTACTAGAGGGGTTAATGTAATAAAAAATAGCAGAGTTATTGTATAAACTAGAAAATAAGCCCGCTGCAGGCAAAATGCAGCGGGCGCTAGCAAGGGCGCGCGATGAGGGCGTCAGGGCTGTGCGGCGGGGCTTTGGAAGTCCGGGGTCATCCGGGAGGGGTGGGACCTCGCGGCCTACCTGGTGTCCTGGGGGGCGAGCGGCGGGCAAGCTGGAGGGCAGGAGGAAGTGGACGGGCTGCGGCTGGGAAGCTGGCTGGGCACTCAGGCTGTGTCCAGTGGGTGGCAGCGTGGGCGGCGCTTGGGTGGCAGGCGTGAGCGGCTGCATGTGGCGGCGCTGGAGGTGGGCAGCTTGGGCCGCGTGGTGGAGTGCGCTGCCGGCACCAGCGCCGCCGGGTACCCCGAAGCTTCCTCTACCAGCCGCTGCTGGTGGGCTGGGCTGGTTGGCGAGTAGTGATGGGCGGCGGCGGGGCGTCCTGCGCGTGCGCGGCAGACGGGAGGAGCCTCAGCCGGCGTCATGGGAGCTGGGCGGCTGGCGCTCCGTGGTGGGTTGCGTCAGTGCCGGCGGCGGTCCCGAAGCATCCCCCGCCGGCCGCTGCTGGTTGGCTGGGCCGGGGAGCGATGTGTTGGTAGCAGCAGCGGCGACCTGCGGCCTTGCAAGGCTTGCAGGTACTGGCGGCAGGCGGACGGCTGTTTTGGAGCGCAGAGGGGGGCGGGCGGATCAGGAGGCGCTTTGCGGGCGGAGAGGATCACTCACCGAAGCGCGCCAGGCTGCGTCAGGCCGGCAGGCAGGGAGCCCCCGACTCCCTTGCGGTCAGCCTGACGTGTCGGAGGCGCAAAGCGCCTCTGACGCGCCAGGCCACCAGCAAAGGGAGCAAGTGCGAAGGGAGCAAGTGCGAAGGGAGCTGTGCGCGGCTCGCATTTGCTGAGGCTGGGAATCGGAGGGACCCTCCGATTGTCTGTCCAGAGGAAGGGTCCAATTCGGACCCTTCCTCATCACGGACACATCCTGCCCTAGAACCCCTTAGCCTTTTATTTAGTCCGTGGCACCTGCGGCGCCACGGGCAGTTTAAAGATGATGAGGCCAGACAAGGCAGGTAAAGGTAAAGGTATCCCCTGTGCAAGCACTGGGTCATGTCTGACCCTTGGGGTGACGTCCTCTAGCGTTTTCATGGCAGACAATATGGGGTGGTTTGCCAGTGCCTTCCCCAGTCATTACTGTTTACCCCCAGCAACCTGGGTACTCATTTTACCGACCTCGGAAGGCTGAGTCAACCTTGAGCCAGCTGCTGGGATTGAACTTCCAGCCTCATGGGCAGAGCTTTAAGACTGCATGGCTGCTGCCTTACCACTCTGCGCCACAAGAGGCTCTTTTTATACAGGTATGCTGTATAAAAAAAGACAATTTTACTAGCTAAACAGGATAGGGGAAACTGGAAGACAAAACAAGAAAATGCATAGCTTCCTATAGCTCATTCAGGAGCTCTACACCTTAGCTGTTACATGGTGAAGATTCAAGATGGATCTAACTCTCTGCCTAAAGCAGAGCTCTTCTCAAACAAGAGAGGAAGTAGAAAGCTTCTCTTCCTGCTAAACTTGTGGATGTGACAAGCCTGAGTCAGGCAATGGCCTCCGAAAACAAATCTGCATATCTAAACTGACCATTTGACCCACTCTGACTGTCCCAACTAGCAACAACTGTAAACTAACAGTTTAACCCTTTGATTGACAGTCTGTGGCTGATTCTTGCTAGGAGACAAAGTCCAACAAATACCCGCTAACCAAAACAGTGTCTCCCATCCAGTATGCATGCTTCTCATTTTGTGACCCAGATGTACAACTCTGCACTTCTCCTAATTGAACTGTATCTTGTTCTCATTGGCCCACTTTTCCAGCATGTTCAGATTTTGTTGAACTCTGTATTTTGGGGTGCTCGCCAGTCCTCTCAATTTGGTGTCATCTGCAAATTTAATGTGGAGTCCCTCCAACATCATCCAGATCTCTGATAAAAATGTTGAAAAGTATTAGGCCCAATACCAAGCCCTGTGGCACCCCACTGCTGAACTCCTAATCTGATGAAATAGCATTGACAACAATTCTTTGGATGCAGTTTTATAACCAGTTCCCTATCCACCTAACCATCTGAAAATTGAGTCTGTAGTTATCCAATTTCCCCTAAGAGCATCATGGGGAACCTTGTCAAAAGCTTTAGTGAAACAATGCTTTAGTAAGCCATCAAATTCAGATTCTTCAACTAAAAAGTCTGGTTTATATGTTCCATGTTCACAACCTGAAAACATCTAAACATAGAGAGAGATCAGTTCCAAGTTGCAAAGAGGTTAACTACATTACCTTGGAAAAACACAGATAATATCTCATTAGATAATTGGCGAAAGAAAATTAGGCAGTTTATGATGTTGGAAAAGTTAAATAACATTAAAGTAATTTAAGGGGAGAAAAAGATTGAGGATTTCAATATAATATGGCTGGATTTGGCAAATTACTTAAGGAAATTTTCAGACTATAAGGTATGTGAACTAGTGTTGTAATGTGTGACTTGAAATTATGATGAACAGTTGAATTGTAATAGATGAAATGGACATTGTTTACAGGATTCAAATGGTTTATGAAGCTACAGAGTTGTGCTGCGGTTAATTTTGTTTTTGGTGGGCCATTTCTGTTGATTGTCTGTTATTTATTAATTATAATAAAAATTATTTTTTTAAAAAACGACATTACCTTGGACACAAATGAAGCTGTAACAGTCCAGTATTCTTTACTCTTTCTGGCTACATTTGCAGATACTACTTGAAGGTCATATGGATTATTTGGTGCTTTAGGATCCTCCCTGCTTCTTATGAGACAATATATATACTCTCCATCATCTCGATGGACTGGTAGTTTCTGAGGAATAACATATAACATACTATATATATATACTGTATAACATATATAACATATAATAAAGATATAGATTGTGTGTAAAATTTAAAATTATTCAAGAAATTCATTACTCATTTTGGCAAGCACACATAACACTTTTAATTTTAAATACATGTATTACAAAATGAGAAATATATAGCATGTAGTGTACATTTTGAAGTAATATTTATTCTATTTATTATTATTTGCATATTTATTAAACTTTTATGCTTCTGCTCCTAGACCTGTTTGCCCACATAAGATTACATTGAAACAATAAAAATGAGAAAAAAATTAAAAATCCCCTCACACCCTTCCCAGCAACCTGGCAAAACCAACCTCCCAATCAAGCCACCAAATTTCAGCTATAAATGTCATATAGAATCATAGAGTAACAGAGTTGGAAGGGACCTCCTGGGTCATCTAGTCCAACCCTCTGCACTATGCAGGACACTCACAACCCTATTGCTTATCCACTGTAACCTGCCACCCACTGAACCTTCACAGAATCAGCCTCTCCGTCAGATGGCTATCTAGCTTCTGTTTAAAAATTTCCAAACATAGAAACCCACCACCTCCCAAGGAAGCCTGTTCCACTGAAAAATCTTTCTAACTATCAGGAACTTCTTCCGGATGTTTAGAGAGAATTTCTTTTGAATTATTTATTTATTTGGATTTTTATACCGCCCATTCTTTACAGCTCTGGGCAGTTTACATGGAACATTATGAAATTTTACATGGAAAATTATAATAATTTACTCTATAACATACAGTTTCAATACAACATCATAACAACCAAGTAACAACTTATAACACCACATAACATCAGACAACTGAGAGCAGGCTCAGACAACTGAGAGCACGAGGAGAAAGCTGTTGGGGAGTGCCGCTGCTCCTGCTGACCAGGTGAGGCTATTGTGGTGCTGAGTGAGGTGATTGCTGGGTGATTGCTGGGAGGATTAAAAAGGGCTGCTCCTTGCCAGAGGCGCAAGCCGAAGGGCAAGAGACAAAGGGCTCTTGGCCTGGGGTTCTTAGCCTGGGGTTCTTGGACTAGCAATTAGAAACAGCAGATTATATTTCCCAAGTAGTTGCACTGTCTAGAAGTTACAATGGACCTCCAGGACACTCATCCCATCATCTGCAGTGAGTGTGACATGATTGTCTTCCTCCCTGAAGACAAGATGGACTACATCTGCCCCAAGTGTAAGCTGGTAAGACTTTTGGAGGAAAGGGTTAGGGGCTTAGAAGAGAGGATTATTACTCTGACCTAAATTAAGAAAGGGGAGGAGTTCATAGACTGGAGCTGTAAAGAGGATACAACCAGTCTTGAAGAGGATAAGGGGATTGACCTCATTAAGGAACCTCTGCAGACAGGAAAAAGACTTAATGGCATAGAGCAAGATGGTTCTTGGGACCTTTGGAGCTCCAAAATAGATTTCAGGCCCTTGCAGAGGTGCAAGTGTCAACGAGGGAAGAGGTCCCAAAACAAAGTCTAAGACAAAGTGAAGAGGCCATGGGGATAGAAGGAAATGGTGTTGAGAAGAAAAGAAAAAAGAGAGTACTGGTAATTGGAGACTCCCTGCTAAGAGGAGTGGATCGCCATGTGGTTGGGCCCGACCCCCTAACCCGAGAGGTGTGTTGCTTGCCAGGGGCAAAAATTAAATACATTTCAGAACGGCTGCCCAAACTCCTCAAATTGCTACCCATTTGTGATGGTCCATGTGGGAACGAATGACATGTCCGTGAATACCATCACTCCTATTAAAACAGACTATCAAGATCTAGGGAGGAAGCTCAAGCAAATGGGGGCACAAGTGGTATTCTCTTCAGTCTTGCCTGTCAAGGGAAGAGGAGTGCGTCGGGAGAGGAAGATAATGATAATGGAGGTGAATTAGTGGCTGCGTAGTTGGTGCCGACAGGAGATATTTGGTTTATGGGACCATGGGATAGGCTTTCTTGAGGAAGGCCTACTAGCACCTGATGGACTGCACTTATTGAAGTTGGGGAAGAATGTGTTCGGCAGGAACCTGGGGAGATTCATCAAGAGAGCTTTAAACTGAAGCCACAAGGGGAAGGAGACGTTCAACATAGGGAGAGTAAGGAAGGCGACCGATTGGGGGCAGCCCAACCAGGAAGGCCAGCTCATAGGGAACCAAAAGTAAAGGGATTCAGATGCCTTTATACTAACGCCTGAAGCATGGGCAATAAGAAGAAAGCTGGAACTTCTTATGCTGATGGAAAGGTATGATCTAGTAGGCATCAAAGAAACTTGGTGGAATGATTATCATGACTGGAATGTAATAGTGGATGGATATGAACTGTTCAGAAAAAACAGAATAAATCGAAGAAGTGGAGGAGTGGCACTGTATGTGAGGCAAGGGCTTACCTGTCAGGAAATTCTAGTGAAGGAGACTAGATGAACCCACAAGAGGCTCAGCCATACTGGACTTAATACTGACCAACAGGCAAGAGTTGGTGGATGAGGTGAAGGAGGTGGGGACCCTAGGGGGAAGTGACCATGTCCTCACAGAATTCCTTTTGAGATGGGAAGCCCACTGTAACAAGAAAAGATTTTTCAGTTATGTGAGGAGCAAACGTAAAGTAAAGGAGGCAATAGGCCCGCTGTTGGGTGCAGATGGACAAACTCTAACGGAGGATGCAGAGAAAGCAGAAAGGATCAGCACCTATTTTACATCTGTTTTTTCTCACAGGTCAAAGGGTTTAGGCACATCTAGAGATGGCAGTAGCCAAAAGATAGTGCCTGGGTGGCAGGTTGACATGGACAGAGAGGTTGTCAAGAGGCATTTAGGTGCACTGGATGAGGTCAAATCCCCTGGGCCGGATGAAATGCACCCGAAAGTGCTCAAAGAACTTTCCGGAGAACTTGCACAAACCTTGTCCATCATCTTCAGGACCTCTTTAAGGACTGGAGATGTCCCGGAGGACTAGAAGAGAGCAAACGTTATTCCGATCTTCAAAAAAGGGAGGAAGGATGACCCAGGAAACTACAGACCAGTGAGTCTGACCTCTGTTGTGGGGAAGATAATGGAGCAGATATTAAAGGGAGCAATCTGCAAACATCTGGAGGACAATTTGGTGATCCAAGTAAGTCAGCATGGATTTGTCTCCAACAGGTCCTGTCAGACCAACCTGGTTTCCTTTTTTGATCAAGTAACAGGTTTGCTGAATTGTGGAAATTCGGTTGATGTCGTTTACTTGGATTTTAGTAAAGCTTTTGATAAGTTTCCCCATGATGTTCTGATGGATAAATTGAAGGACTGCAATCTGGATTTTCAGATAGTTAGGTGGATAGGGAATTGGTTAGAGAACCGGACTCAAAGAGTTGTTGTCAATGGTGTTTCATCAGACTGGAGGGAGGTAAGTAGCGGGGTACCTCAGGGCTCAGGGCTCGGTCCAATACTTTTTAACATATTTATTAATGATCTAGATCAGTGGTCCCCAACCTTTCTATCACTGGGGACCACTCAACGCCGGGGACCACTCAATGCATTTTACTGAGGCCCAGTGGGGGGGGGTAGTTTACTCCTCT
Source organism: Paroedura picta (assembly GCF_049243985.1). Classification (NCBI taxonomy): domain Eukaryota; kingdom Metazoa; phylum Chordata; class Lepidosauria; order Squamata; family Gekkonidae; genus Paroedura; species Paroedura picta. The sequence continues at coordinate 61,626,959 of NC_135369.1, read as the reverse complement.
ACTCTCAACCACTGCCCTAGCGCTCTCTGATTGCTATGGTAATGTTTAAACATCCCTTCAAAATAAGATACAGACACACCACAACAATGAAGTGTGTTGTAAAGGGCTGGGGGGGATGAAGTAAACGGCCGGGGGGGGGAGAGAAGGCGTCCTTCGGGGCCCACCTCCAATTAGTTGAAGGACCACATGTGGTCCGCGGTCCACATATTTATTAATGATTTATTAACATATTTATTAATGATCTAGATGAGGGGGTGGAGAGACTACTCATCAAGGGGGTGGAGAGACTACTCATCAAGTTTGCAGTTGACACCAAATTGGGAGGACTGGCAAATACTCCAGAAGATAGAGACAGAGTTCAACGAGATCTGAACACAATGGAAAAATGGGCAAATGAGAAAGATGCAATTTAATAAAGGTAAGTGTAAAGTTCTGCATCTGGGTCAGAAAAATGAAAAGCATGCCTACTGGATGGGGGATACGCTTCTAGGTAGTGTGTGAACGAGACCTTGGGGTACTTGTGGATTGTAAACTAAACATGAGCAGGCAGTGTGATTCAGCGGTAAAAAAGGCAAATGCCATTTTGGGCTGTATCAACAGGGGCATCACATCAAAATCACAAGATGCCATAATCCCATTGTATATGGCACTTGTCAGACCACACCTGGAGTACTGTGTGCAGTTCTGGAGGCCTCACTTCAAGAAGGATGTAGATAAAATTGAAAGGGTACAGAGGAGAGCGACGAAGATGTCTGGGGCCAAGGGACCAAGCCCTATGAAGATAGGTTGAGGGACTTGGGAATGTTCAGCCTGGAGAAAAGGAGATTGAGAGGGGACATGATAGCCCTCTTTAGCAGGGGGTTGGACTAGATGGCCTATATGGCCCCTTCCAACTCTATGATTCTATGACAATGACAACCTATGCAGCTGCCTCAGTCAAATTTCAGTCAAGGTTAAAATTAGACAGATTTCACATGAGGAATCTACCCCTGGACAGCCTCTGGTTGCTGGCGGCGGTTTCAGAGCTTCCTCCACATGATGTCCTCTGCATTCCGAGGCTGTCCAGGGGCTGGCTCGAGTTTTGGGCAGATTTCCCTTGAGATGAGGGAAATCATCAAAACTGGATTTGCCACTTGTTATCTCACTTCACATCAGTGAGCAACCAGCACAAGCCTGTATGGAGGTAGAAACGTACAACAGTCCCTGCAGTGTTTTGCCTGCCCTTGCACCCGCCCTCCCCTCTCCATTTCCTGCTCGGAGAATTTTTTTTAATGGTCCATGTTGCTGTGGAACTGCAAAGCTACTTTACATAAGTTAAAATAAAATTCTCCCTAAAGTGTCCACAGGTCTTTTTGGTATCGGGCAGCCCCCCTTTTGTGTTTTCTGGTAGAGATGAATGAACAGGGAAAGCGGGGGGGGGGGCACATGTGATGGAGCAGCCCTTTCCCGATGAGCTAGGGGTCCATGCTCTTTGTTTTTAAGCCTACTGTTTACACACAATCACTCTTTGGGGTTCAGTTACCATGTCCAGACTCTCACAACTCTACCTAAACATAAATAGAGTCTGAAACACCACTAATCCGAAAGCGGGGGATGCTTTATCATTGTGGCATTAATGCATAGCAATGCGGAAGTGCACTTTAAAAAGAAATTAATTTCCGGGCTCGTGGGGGATGGAAGTTTGAGTCCCCGAGACAACCACTGTGCTTTGATTGGTGTCAAGCTGTGATTGACAAGCCAAGGACTGAGGACAGAAGTTCGACTTGTTTTCTCTTGCCCCCTTGTCAGGAGGCAAAAAGCCACAAGGCAGAGGGAAAATGCAAGAGGGGTCTCCTGTGAGGAAGCTTGCAAACATGCAACTTACAATCGCGGGTTTGCAAGCAGGAGGCAGCACAAATTTTGTGCCTCCGTTTTAGCCATTTAGAAAGCCAATTAGGCAGCTTGAAACTACAATTTAACATTAGGCATCTATAAAGCCCCATTATTCCAGTTGTCCTGAGCCAGGGGGCCCTCAATCTTTTTGAGCCAGGAGGCACTTCTGCAATTTTGAGAGAGGGTGGTGAGTGACAATCTGAAAAGCCTGGTACAGAAGATGGAGCCAAATACAATACCTCCCTCCTTGCTTTGTGAAAAAAATGCACTGAACACATGAAACTGTGGCCACTAGTCTGTCAAGGTTCGTATCATTTGTACTCTGTATAGAAAAATGGCCCAGTTGAGAACAAGAAGCCTGGAGAAGGAAAGGACAGTCTTCAGCTCCTGAATACTTATCTTCCCTCACATAATGACCCAGCTTTCTCTCTGCTATGCCAAATATGTTCATGGCAACAACTCGTCAGGGCAGAAATTTCATGTAATCATACTCCCACACACTTTAATTTTTTCTATGATAAAAACAGAAAACAGTCCTAAACCACTGGTTCATCAAATTATCTTTACCCAGAATGGCAAAATTATTGGTGATGTTCTATTAATGACAGTCATGCCATTTAGAGTTCTCTCTGACTCCCCATATTAAGAAGGCTTTTACATGGGGGAGAGGCTGTGTTTAAAAACTTTTTCCTGTAAAAACGTATAAAAACTTCTCAAAGAAGAGAAAGGAAATAATAAATGAATGAAGACCCGAGTTGGGAGGGAGGGGGGAGAAATAGAAGGAGGAAGAAACTCTTAGGTTTGTACTGTTTAAGTATCAGAGAAAAAAGAGCACCCTATATACTCGCATATAAGCAGAGTTTTTCAGCCCTTTTTTAAAGCTGAAAAAGTCTCCCTCAGCTTATATAAGGTAAAGGTATCCCCTGTGCAAGCACCAGGTCGTGTCTGACCCTTGGGGTGACGCCCTCTAGCGTTTTCATGGCAGACTCAATACGGGGTGGTTTGCCAGTGCCTTCCCCAGTCATTACCGTTTACCCCCCAGCAAGCAAGCTGGGTACTCATTTTACCAACCTTGGAAGGATGGAAGGCTGAGTCAACCTTGAGCCGGCTGCTGGGATTGAACTCCCAGCCTCATGGGAAGACAGCTTCAGACAGCATTTCTGCTGCCTTCACACCCTGCGCCACAAGAGGCTCTTCAGCTTATATGCAGGTATTTAAAAAAAAAGCTGGCAGACAAGAAAGGAGGGCGGGGGTGGGAGTCAAGTATACTTAACTGAAGGAGTAGATGCAGGAAGAAGCAGAGACGCAGCAAGCCAGGGAGGGACAGTGGGAGGGGAGGGAAGAGCAGTCTCTGCCTCCCCCCCTCACTGCCTCAACAAGGCTAGTATGAGGCTAGCACGTGCTGCTGCTGCAGGAAGCTCTGAAGCCTCTGTCTCAGAGGGAGAGCAGAGAGCAGAAGGAGGAGTTTAATGAGGTCTTTAATAAGGGACTAGTTTCATTCTGTGTCTCTCTCTGTACAGCATTACTGCTGGAAATAACAGATTTGCCATTACTTTTACTAGATAAGTAATTTAGGGATGGAAGCAATGCAGATATTTAGGAGGAAAAGACAGAAAAAATATTTAAGATATATTACCATACAAATCCCTACGCAATAAAAATCCAATGACCTAATCCACAAAAGGTCTGTATCATACAGCTATAAACTCAGCCCTACCCAGCCATGTCCTCAGCTAACTACTATAAATCCGATGCACATTTGTTTCCTGTTGGAATTTTGTGACTCAGGTTTCTAATAGGTGGCAATTGAAATTAACTAATTGTTCTTAATTTCACAGGGTCTGGATTGCATCCTAAATAAGTAACATAAAATAATGGAACTGAACTGACCGGAAATGTCAACATCTGAATGTCTTCAAAGTTTGTTGGCTTAGCTACAAATCCACATGGTGGTACCAATGTCTGCCATCCCAGTTTATCTCTCAGTCTCAAAATATGACATATCACATCATCATTAATGGGCTCTAGGAGAAAAGAAAATTTCATTTTCAGTATTTTGTCACTATTATGTTTCCTAACAATATATTCATGTTATTGGATATAGCTGATATACCAAACAAAATCTGTGAACTGTGAGGAGAAAAAAACCACTAAGTAATCATGGCTGAATCATGACCATCTTAAGTGATAAACTATGGCCATTATTATGACTGTACATAAATAAATGATTTAATGATTTATAGTCCGGTTCCCAAAGTAGAATGGTCAGAATATCAGGGCATGCACACATCACTACAACTAAACTACTGAAAAATATCTAGTTAATAATTTTGAGTGCATAAATCTACAAGTACCATAGCTATGGGTGGCTCCTGTTGTGTGAATAAAAAATCCACATATTTTATTATTATTATTATTATTATTATTATTATTATTATTATTATTATTATTATTATTATTGAATTTATTACCCGCCACTCCCTTGCGGCTCGTGGCGGGTTACAACAGTATAAAACCCCATAAAATACATTAAAAACCAATTAACATATCAATAGTTAATAACTAGCTGGCTATTTAGGGCAATCTGCAGCTGGAACTTTTTTTTAAAAGCCAGTGAAAACCCCAGATTTGAAGGAACTCCAAACAAATTTTAAAATTATATAGAAGAGTGCAGTAGGGACATGGATTCGAGAGGGGAACAGGTAGTAAAGAAATGAAAGGTCTAAGAGAAAACTGGAGGCAGAAGCAGAAGGGGATGCAGAAGCAGAATCACTGGTAGAATGAGGCTGAGAGGGAGGGGGGAGAGTGATGGGATTTCCCCTTCTCTTAGTTATTGTGCATGTCTAGTTGTCAATTATATTTGTCTCAGAAGAGTTACTTTGTACATTAGAGCAGTGGTCCCCAAACTTTTTATTCCCGCCAGCGCCCCTGTCTTCCCGCCACCCGCTGGGTGACGCTGCCAGCAGCAGCTGCGCAGTGCCATGCTGAGGGGGAGCCCAAGCCACGTCAGCCGCTGGAGAGCACCAAAGGTGAGCCGGCTGCAGAGTGCCAGGGCATCCCCCAAGGCAGCAGCTGTGGGTCGGTGCCAACTGATCAACGGACTGGTACCGGTCTCCGGACCGGGGGTTGGGGACCACTGCATTAGAGAACATATTAAGTTCACACAGTGCAGCAGATGGTTAAAGGAATTTTCAGTATACACATTATATAAATTACAACTTGAATACCTATAAATCTAGCTTAAATTCGTTATTTTAGTTTTGAGAGATCCAGGCAATATTCATCAATAGATTAACATGGAGCATTCAAAGAAACAGAAATAAATGCAAAGCAACAAAATAACTTTGTTTTCATATCGTAGGAACAGCATTTGGTTTTCAATGTACACACCAGTTCTGTCATAAGAAAAAGAAGTCTTTGCCTTAACAAATTTCTGACCACCACCAGTTTGAAACTTCATGCATGTCCTTGTATGGCAACTTAGTCGTGTACCAACATTTTGAACTTCAACTAGCTCACCTGCACCTATAACAACCAATACAAATAATTAATGAGCAAAATATGAGACAATATCCTGAGTCATCATTGTTGTATATTTAATATAATCTATGCTTTTATAGCACCATATTGCGATATTTTACATCACGTTATTCACATATATATGTATATCATTTCTGCTTTTAGAGAGAATATTATAATGATTTAAAACAAACATATTAAAAAGGACACATCTCAACCAAGCTGGCCACTTATATTCTCCATTGATTTTAGTTTAAATTGACATTTCTTCACTCATTCCTTTAAACCAGAGATAACAAAGAAAATAAACGAACAGCTCTTTTTTCCTACCCGAAGGAGTTTCAAAACAGCTTACAATCACCTTCCCTTTCCTCTCCCCACAACTGACACCCTGTGAGGTAGGTGAGGCTGATATTACTGATATTACTGCTATGTCAGTGCTGTGGTGAGCCCAAGGTCACCCACCTAGTTGCATGTGGGGGGAGCGCGGAATCAAACCCAGCTCACCAGATTAGAAGTCCTCACTCCTAACCACTACACCAAGCTAAAACAAACCTTATAAACATACCAGGGTACAAGTAAATTCAAACTACAGTTCCTTATGCAACTAGAACAGGGATTCCCTACCAGGGGTCTGAACCTTCCCCTTCCTTCCTTAGTGGACTCAGTCACAAGCCAGGAAACTAGCCACTTCCATTGCTCTCCCTCTCCCCGCCCAGCATGAGTTCTCCTCCACAGTCCTCCTCGAGCCTGTCAGTTAACATGGGTAGTGATATCACTTCTGGGGATGTGATAGGGAGGCAGGGCCAGCTGGCATCACTTCTGGAGTTCCTTGAAGCCTGAAAAATGATTACAGGGTCTCCTCCATGGTCAAAAGGTTGAAAAAGTGAGACTTCAGTCCCTTTCTCTGATCTATGCGGGCCTACCATTGTCCTTGATCTGGAAACTTCAGCTAGTGCAAAATGCAGCTGCTAGGGTCCTCACTGGTATACCTTGGAGGGCCCATATCCAGCCTGTACTGAGGCAGCTGCATTGACTGCCTATTGCTGCCCGGATCCGTTCAAGGTTTTGATCTTAACCTTTAAGGCTTCACGCGGGCTGGGACCCACATACCTGAGGGACCGCCTATCGCCCTATACCCCCGCAGGGCCTTGTGCTCTGCGGGTGAAAACTTGATGGTCGTTCCCGGCCCTAGGGAAGCATGCCTAGCCTCTACCAGGGCCAGGGCCTTTTCGGTCCTGGCCCCCACCTGGTGGAATGAGCTCCCGGGCAAGCTGCGGGCACTGCGGGATCTTTCGGCGTTCCGCAGGGCCTGCAAAATGGAGCTCTTCCGCCAGATCCATGGTTGAGGCTGGGGTCGGCGAGGTACACCGATGGCTCACCCCCGGGCTTCTTGTACATCATTGACCTCTTTCTTCGCCGCCCCCCCCCTTAACAATGGGGGTAGGAAGGGGATCTTTCTCTTTTTTTGCTGCCGCCATGTTGATGGATTTTAAGTCTTTTAATGGGAATTTTAATGGGGTTTTTAAGACATTGTGACCCGCCATGAGGCAGGAAATCCATCAATCAATCAATCCTGGGCTGAATCTGCTTTTATTCCAATCCCAGGGCGATGCAATCCCTGCCATCTACACTGAATGCGATTTCCATTTTAATTTGGAGCGATTTCAATTTTCCCTCTGCAACAAGCATGATTGATCTGGAGTGACCCTAGCTTTCCCCCATGATATCCTGGAGTGGATATAACCATTGATATTTGAAAAATTGGCATGAGTAAGCGTGCACCTGTCTGTTTTCCCCGAAATAACTTGCTGCTGAGCCTCCATCCCTGTAGAAAAGCTCTGATTGGCCAGGGTGTCAGTTAAACGGCTTCCTAGTTCCCAGGTTGCAAGGCCTCTTTTAAAGGGGAAGCTCTAACTTCTCTTGGCAGAGATTTGCCTCTTGGATTTATTCCCCCCACCTCTGCTGTCTCCAATCCTCCCCCCATCCCCTGTTCAAGAAAAGAGACTCCTGCTGTGCTTGGCTCCCCCCCCCCTTTTGAGCTTCCCTAATCATGTGCACAACACTTTACTGTTTCAACTAGGTATAAAGCCTGCTGCAAGTGTAAATCCAGCGGGTGCTAGTGGGGAGATGTTTGGGGGGGATGCAGCGAGCATGCAGGGAGTGCAGCTCCGCGAGGTGCAGAGCAGCTGAAGCAGGTGTGACGTGGTGGCACCAGGCTTCCTGCCACCGCCGGCGCTTCCTCGCCACTGCACCTGCTGCCTCCTCATGGCCTGGAGTCTGCCGCCACAGTGCTTGCCAGCTGGCCGCTACTTGCTCAGCAGCACTGGCTCTGCCTCATTGCCACTTTGTCACTTGCCGGCTCCCTGCTGCCTCGTCACCTGCTCAGCTGCTACCTCCACGCTGTTTTGGCTGCCGCCAGCAGGCAGGTGTAACAGAAGGCCGGGCAGGCACCAGCGGCTGGGGTGAGACAGCCAGAGGCGGGCAGGCTGCCAGCTGGGGCAATGGCATGGCCGTGGTGCAACGTTGTCCTTGGTGGCCAGGCAGCATCTGGCTACGAGGCTGGCTGCATGCCTTGCGGCCAGTTCCTGGAGGTGGGCACTCCAGGGGCCAGCCCAATCCAGTTGCACCCGGCTGGATTGGCCCATGCAGGCAGAAGCGCAGGACGGACACCGGAGGTGACCCCACCACCCACTTGGGGCTTTTACAAAATATTATAGGGTACAATGGTAAGGATAGTGAGAGGGGAGAAGGATGGGAATTCAAATCAATTTGAATTCAGCAGGATCCACAACGGAATATACAAAGTAAGAGCAGAATCAGCCCTGGTTTCACTTTCTCCTAAGATGTACTTTCTAATCTGGAGAAGCAATGCCATTATGCACATTTTTTCTAAGTGAAAAATAGACATAGAAAGTGCACAGGAGGGACCACTGACCTCTTCTACCCTATCCTGAAGCCTATAGAATAGACTCCAAGCTTCTCGCACTGAGGCAGACCTGCAGAAGATAGGAGCTGCAGATCTTAAGTATAGTAAGTGAAGACTGTTTTGTAAAGGATAATTTCTTGTGGTATAAACATAAAATAGAAGTCAGTGGCTTCTGGCAATTAAGTTCATTTGAAATCAGCAATCTGGGATGATCCCTTTAGTTTTGCAACTTCAAAACACTCATTGCCATATAACCAAAACAAAGCATAACTCAGAAAATCAGGTGACATAAACTTCTTTACTCCCTGTTCCCAGTAAGTTTGCCCTATCCCTTGCCACTAAGCTTGTAAGTTTTTATGTATTCAGCTGTTCAAAAAGTTTTTTCCTAAATTCACATTTTCTCCAATCAAACCCGATATACTTTCCTTCAGTAGCAGTGGAAATATCAGTAGCTATATCAGGAGTAGAACTATCTTCTTCATGAAAAGGCATCATAGAACATTTTTCTCCAATCATATTTGTCTGCTCAGAATATTCCATAGACTGGTGTAAGTCCCAGTCTGCCATTTTAGAAGATTGACAAACATCAGGTTTTGATTTTTCCTTTTGCATTCTTGAAAGGCTAAAAAAAATGAAAACCATAAAATTCTACCAAAAATTCTTTTTTCAGAAACATGTAGTATAATTGTAGAAATACAGCAAACTAAAACTTCACATTAAAAAAGTATTCCTTAAAAATGGCCAGTTTAATGGAGCAAAACCAGACTTTATAAGGAAATAACTGATAAGTTTCCGCATTAGGAGACATACATTCTTTTAGACTCACTTTGGATTTCAATTGGATGCTGTAAATTGAAATTTGCTTTCCACATTAGGGCTATCCTCCCTTTGTTTCCTAGGTTTAAATTAGCCATTTGTTTTCCACTTTGAAAGTTGGAGGCAGCCTCCCATGATGCTTTGCTCCCTTCCTCTTGTCCAAGTTTTTTTTTTTTTTTTTGCAAAATGGTGCCTGCTTGCACCTTACTTTTCATTGTGTCCCCTTCATTCCAGCATTTTCCCCCAGTTCACCACAGAGAGGGAGGACACAGAATGCTGGCCCCAGCATGGTCAGGGAGGGCTGGTGCAGGACTGACATCAGCTCTCCACAACCACCCCAATCCCACTCTGCAGCGAGCCTCAGCAGGGTCAGAGAGGGTGAGCACAAAACTGACATGTCAGCTCTGTGACCACTCTGGCCCATCCCAGTCTGCAGCAGGGGCCAGGGTGGGCAGCCAAAGGGTTGACATGTTAGCTCCCTCCCCCACGATCCTAACCTGGCTCCAGCAGCCATTTGATGGGATTTTAAAATGTCTCCCCAGCAGACCCTTCTGAAGCTGCAGAATATGGGCTCTCTGCAGCCTCACACAGGAAGGCTGGGGAGAATAACCCTGCCAAAAGCTGCTCTTGTAGCTTCAGATGGGTCTGCTGGTAAGACATTTAAAGACCCTGGCAAACAGCTGGTCCTCAGGATTAGCTGTTTGGTAGTGGTTTTCTCAATCAGCTGAATCAGCCAAATTGCTTCAGACTTCTCTGATCTTGCCCATTAAAATCATAGAGTCTGAAGGGACAGTCAAGGTCATCTAGCCCAACCCCCTGCACAATGCAGGAACTCACAGCTTACCCACAGTGACCTCAATTTCATGCCCAGTGATCCCCCCCTCACTTAAGCCGATTTTGGATCAAAAGCCTGAAAAGTACTCAAATCAGCACTAGTTTGAGCGTTTTCGGGCTTATCCAGCCCAAATCACTCATCCCTATTTGTGAGTCCAACCCCATATTCTGCCAATGGATCCCACTTCAGATTCCTATGTTGTCATTGATCCCACTGAAGATTCCTATTATCCCTTATACTATTACTGAAGATCCGCTGCCCCTCATGACAAAAATTCAGTATGGAATGTGCGAGCCAAACTAGACATTACTTTCTATTCTACTTCACCATGGGGGCTTGCAGCTGTATTGCAGCTGAAGTCCCAATGGCACAACCTGTGTAAAAATAGCAGACAGGCCTAATTCTGATAAGTCAAGCATCATGAGGGGAGGGGCAACCTTATGCTCCAGCACTGAAACTTGGGCAGCTAAAATGATCTTGAGTTGCATGAAGGAGTTATTTACTTCATTGGGAGGCCGCAAGAACAAGCATTCAGTGCATATCCAGCCTCCCAATGGAAGGAATATTCCATCCACAACCCTCAGGATATTTTGGCTGCCAACAACAGCAGAGGGAAGCAGGGGCCCCTCCCCCCACAGGGAAGCCCTGATCCGCATCAGGCTCTTCTGTACTTGTTGCAACTTGGACTTGGCAGGTGAAATATGGATGCAAGTCCCTCTGGCAAACTCATCTAGTTTGGCTCTCAGTGGGTTGCCACATGAGAGGAAATTCACATTACATAGGCTCAATTCAATATGTGGATCTCATAAAATGGAAGCCTATATTTTAATATTTTTATATTAATAAACCAATATGAAATTTACATACCCATATTGAAAATCCATTTTTCTCTCCTTTGTTGCTATTTTGTGTTTCTTTGAAGAATCTGCTTTATATACTGCTGTGCGAAGAAGAGGCGGAATCTCAACAGAAAATGGCTGGAAACCCCCCCCCCCCCCCAAAAATGCCATTGTTAATTTTACTGAGTCAAACACTTTATTCTCAAAAAAAGCAAGTGGCCACTACTACTACTACTACTACTACTTCTACTATCACTGTTGCTAATAATTATTATTATCATAGCAAATGTCAACTTTGCAAGACAAGTAAACAGTTGATGACATGGTCAGTGCCTGCAGTAAAATTGTTCGAACTGACTATAGAAAAAGAAGAAGAGTTGGTTCTTATATGCCGCTTTTCTCTACCCGAAGGAGGCTCAAAGCGGCTTACAGTCGCCTTCCTAAAGATTGTCTCAATAGATGTGCAGCTATTTTACACCGGATATTTGCAAGAAGTATGGTTCACCATCAGCAGAAATTCATGGGAACATAAACCAGACAAGATTATGGAAAATGATGAAACAAAGATTATTTCAACCTTCTGATTATGCCCTCAATATCACAATTGCAGATAAAATAAGAAATACTGTATGGAACATTGGCACTGCAATTACAGGAGATAGTAGAATAGAACAGAAAAAACAGGAGAAGATCATGAAATACCAGACCTATGAACAGAGAAATAGGTTACCATTGTACCAACTGTCATTGAAGCCTTTGGAGCAGTGTCTAAAAGTCTCAAGAAACATTCTGGACATTAGCAAATAACACCAGATCAGCTCCAGGAAACAGTGTTGCTTGGAACAGCAAGAATCCAGAAAAGATACATCTGCAATTCCCAAGAACTTGGCTAGCTCACAAACTGCAGAACAACACCTACCATTCAAAAATCTGACTGTGATAATATATAATAACTAGGGGCCAAGCCCAATGCATTCAGGAATACAACAGGCACTAGATTGGGTGGGTGGAGTGGAAGAACTCTGCAGACACCCTCTCCCTCCCCCCACAACCTGGGAAGTCTGCCGGCAGCTGTTAGGGAACTCACTGGCAGGGGGAGCTCTCATGCAGCAGGGATCTGCAGCCTCCAAGCCTCAGAGGGAAATGTAAGGAGGAGGGGGTGGTCAAGGGTGGGGGTGGAAGGCTGGCTGCTGGACAGACAGGCAAGCTGATTGGAGGAGGAGGCACTCAGGGGCGGGACAACTGCCCTGAGTGGGTGTTAAGCACTGAGTGGCACTTAAACCATGAGACGCTCTCCTCCCCCAAGCCCTTACCAGAAATATATTATATGAAACAGATAATAATGATACTAACATTGCAAGTATTTAATTTAGCCACCCATATTAGAGATTTCTTAACATAGCACAAACTGACAAAAAACTGAAGATCTTGGCTTACAGACAGTGAATAAAGTCCATAAATAAAATCAGAAAATTGGACTCAGGAAATTCTAGTGAAGGAGAGTATATCTACAGTGGAAAGCATCTGGGTGAAAATAAGCGAGGGGAAAACAAACACTGTGGTGGTTGTTGTCGGCTACCGACCGCCTGAAAAATGAGAGGATGTGGATGCTGCTCTTCGTGAACAGCTTGGGAAAATATCCAAGCGGCATGACCTTGTCATCATGGGCGACTTCAATTTCCCAAATGTGGGCTAGGGCAGCACATGTGCTGGGAAACAAACTCTGCGAAGCGTCCACAGTCATGCAACTTTCTGACCTGCCTGGCTGACAATTTCATTTATCAAATGGTAGATGAACCCACAAGAGGTTCAGCCATACTGGACTTAATACTGACCAACAAGCAAGAGTTGGTGGATGAGGTGAAGGAAGTGGGGACCCTAGAGGAAAGTGACCCTGACCTCATAGAATTCCTTTTGAGATGGGGGGGCAAGGAAGATAATGGAAGAGATATTAAAGGGAGCAAACATCTGGAGGACAATTTGGTGATACAAGGAAGTCAGCATGGATTTGTCTCTAACAGGTCCTGTCAGACCAACCTGGTTTCCTTTTTTGACCAAGTAACAGGTTTGCTGGATCGTGGAAATTCGGTTGATGTCGTTTACTTGGATTTTAGTAAAGCTTTTGATAAGGTTCCCCATGATGTTCTGATTGATAAATTGAAGGACTGCAATCTGGATTTTCAGATAGTTAGGTGGATAGGGAATTGGTTAGAGAACCGCACTCAAAGAGTTGTTGTCAATGGTGTTTCATCAGACTGGAGGGAGGTGAGTAATGGGGTACCTCAGGGATCGGTGCTCGGCCCGGTACTCTTTAACATATTTAGTAATGATCTAGATTAGGGGGTGGAGGGACCCCATCATCTAGATTTGCAGATGATACCAAATTGGTACCAAGTTTGCAGATGATACCAAATTGGGAGGACTGGCAAATACTCCAGAAGATAGAGACAGACAGAGACAGAGTTCAACGAGTCTGAACACAATGGAAAAATGGGCAAATGAGAACAAGATGCAATTTATTAAAGATAACTGTAAAGTTCTGCATCTGGGTCAGAAAAATGAAAAGCATGCCTGCCGAATGGGGAATACGCTTCTAGGTAACACTGTGTGTGAACGAGACCTTGGGGTACTTCTGGATTGTAATCTAAACATGAGCAGGCAGTGTGATGCAGCGGTAAAAAAGGCGAATGCCATTTTGGGCTGTATCAACAGGGGCATCACATCAAAATCACAAGATGTCATAGTCCCATTGTATACGGCACTGGTCAGACCACACATGGAGTACTGTGTGCAGTTCTGGAGGCCTCACTTCAAGAAGACCGTAGATAAAATTGAAAGAGTACAGAGGAGAGCAACGAGGATGATCTGGGGCTAAGGGACCAAGCCCTATGAAGATAGGTTGAGGGACTTGGAAATGTTCAGCCTGGAGAAAAGGAGGTTGAGAGGGGACACGATAGCCCTCTTTAAGTATTTGGATGGTTGTCACTTGGAGGAGGGCATGATGCTGTTTCCGTTGGCTGCAGAGGAAAGGACACGCAGTAATGGGTTTAAACTACAAGTACAACGATATAGGCTAGATATCAGGAAAAAAAATTTCACAGTCAGAGTAGTTCAGCAGTGGAATAAACTGCCAAAGGAGGTAGTGAACTCCCGCTCACTGGCAGCCTTCAAGCAAAGGTTGGATACACACTTTTCTGGGATGCTTTAGGATAGTGGTCCCCAACCTTTTTCAGGCTGGGGACCGGCGGCAGCAGGGAGGGCGATTGCCCCGCACGTTCAATGCGCATGCGCGACCGGGGCATGTGCGCATGTACAATGGGCAGCCAAAAACACGCATGCGCAGCACTTTCGCACATGCGTGCATGTGCGAAAGTGCCACGCATGCGTGTTTTCAGCTGTGCATGAAACATGCGTGCATGCATGGCCCTGCCACACATGCGCATTGTGCGCACGCCACCCTGCTTCCCTCTCCCCCCCTCCCACAGTAAGAAGCTTGCCAGGCCGCAAGCTTGCAGCCTGGGAAGTTTCTTACTGCGGGGGGCGGGGAGAGGAAACCGCGACCCAGTGCCTGGGCCTTCACGGCCCAGCACCAGTCCGCAGCCCGGTGGTTGGGGACCACCGCTTTAGGATGTTTTGGGCTGATTCTGTGTTGAGCAGGGGATTGGACTAGATGGCCTGTATGGCCCCTTCCAACTCTATGATTCTATGATTCTATGACTTGTTGAGATTAAAATTTCTACTAAGACGCACAGAGAGCATCCTTGGTGAGCTGTTTCTTGTATTACACTTTGGAGGCAGGAAACTATGATGCAGTTTCCCATCTCCACCACTGAAAGGCATCCTCTTCCTGCAAATTAGAGATTTCTGCAGCTCCCCAGGGCCTCGAGCATGAAAAAAGCATGTCCGTGATATTAGATTAACTGTATAAAACTTGTACCATGAGAAAGAAAAATAAGAAATATAAGCGAAACCATGAGAACCAAAAAGGAAATACTGATCTCATGACAGTAGAACACATATTAACAGATCAGCTATAACTAGCAACTGACCTATCCTTAGCATGGAGGGAGTGGGTAAATCTCCTTCTTTCAGAATTGAAGGAACATTCTCAGTAGTGTTCTGATGTTATTTGGTAGACAATAATCCATGAAGGCAAGGATCATGTCTTTTACCATTACAGGATTTGTTGAATTAATTCTTTTAGCAATTTGAAGACATGTCTGGAGCTTGTCTGCCTCCTTTTGTTGAAGGACCATCTTTAATAATTCTTGTGTCTAATAGGGTACTCAAAAATGTCTCTTTTACGAACTGCAATTCCACCATGTGTTTATATATTGCTCTTTGCAATTTTCCACTGTATTATGTAGAGCAGTGGTCCCCAAACCTTTTATCACCGGGGACCGGTCAACGCTTGACAATTTTACTGAGGCCCCAGGGGGGTAGTCTTTTGCTGAGGGATGTCACCGCTGCCGCTGAGCCCCTGCTCCACTTGCTTTTCCGCTGGTGCCCCTGACTTCCCGCTACCCGCTGGGGGGCGCAGCCAGCAGCAGCTGCACAGTGCCACGCCGAGGGGGAGCCCCAGCCATGGCAGCTGCTGGAGAGCACCAAAGGTGAGTTGGCGCCAGAGTGGCAGGGCAGTCCCAGAGGCAGCAGCCGGGGAGGAGGACGAGGAGGAGCCGCGGTCCGATACCGATTGATCTACGGACCGGTCCTTGTCTCCGGACCGGAGGTTGGGGACCACTGATGCAGAGTCCACTTGAGAAAGATTAAAGTCAGGAATCTGGAAAATAAATTCTGAGTAATGCGAGAGATCAAAGAGGCATCTCTTGTTGAACTCCGTCTTCTGAAGGGTCACAAACGGAAAGATTTCATTTTATGTGTTCAGTTTAGACATCGTCCATATAATAGATCGGATTTGATACAATTTCTTAAACAACAGGAAAGTTATTTTATTCACTTGTTGTGAATATATATGAAAAATGGTCCCCTCCCCCTTTTTTGTCTTTTGAACTTGTCCATTGGGTTCTAATGGCAGAAATTAGAGGAACTAAAGAGCCTGTTGATGCGGGTGAAGGAGGAGAGTGCAAAAGTTGGCTTGAAACTCAACATCAAGAAAACAAAGATCATGGCATCTGGCCCTCTCAATTCCTAGCAAATAGATGGGGAAGAAATGGCGATAGAGACAAAAAATTTTTTCCTGGGCTCCAAGATCACTGCAGATGAGGACTGCAGCAAAGAAATTAAAAATCTAGACAGCATTCTAAAAAGCAGAGACATCACCCTGCCAACAAAAGTGCGTTTAGTCAAGGCTATGGTATTCCCAGTTGCAATGTATGGCTGCGAAAGTTGGACCATAAGGAAGGCTGTGCGTCAAAGAATTGAGGCTTTTGAACTCTGACAGCCCTGACTGCTCCTTAGAAGGCCAGATCCTGAAGATGAAACTCAAATACTTTGGCTACCTCATGAGAAGGAAGGACTCCCTGGAGAAGAGCCTAATGCTGGGAGCGATCGAGGGCAAAAGAAGAAGGGGATGACAGAGAATGAAGTGGCTGGATGGAGTCACTGAAGCAGTAGGTGCAAACTTAAATGGACTCCGGGGAATGGTAGAGGACAGGAAGGCCTGGAGGATCATTGTCCATGGGGTCGCGATGGGTCGGACACGACTTCGCATATTATTGGATCTCCCCACTCTTCAAAACTCGCTCCCTTTTTTAGGTAGGGAAATTCTCCTCTCACTAGAAGATCTGCAGTGTGCAAATTTTATAATTTTAGCTTGTTTGTATTGCGATTAAGTTATCACTTTTATTGCATTTTAAATTGGGTAAATTGCCCCCAAATGGTATTTGAGAGGAATGGTATATAAATCCCTATATAAATAAATCTATCCTCTTTCTTTGGTCTAACTAGGAGTCTTTGTCTACTTCCCAAGCATCCTTGCCAACTTTCCCGCAGTTCTATGTGTTAAACTGCTCTCAGCTAAGGCTGAAATCAGACTCAAATCAGTCAAAGCAGAAATCTGACTCATTCTCTGCACAGCATGTTTTTCTAGTTTTTCTCTGCTCAGATGATGCTAACTAATTAGACTGTTTGGAGTAGGCTGTCACTCAATACTCTGTCTAGGTGAAGAATTAACCCTTCACAATTCTTAAGCTATTTTTACAGCACTTCTAAGCTTTTTAAAAGTACAGTACATCACAAATAAGATCTGAGGGAACTGGATGATTTCTATAGTCTTTGTTACTGTCTTTATACCCTAAGATCAATACAGGTCTCCAGACAGACCTGCTGGACACTTCAGAAATACTTCCTCCCCTTCGGCAGTCCTTATTTCACTTGCTAACAACTTCCATGAACATGCACAAACACACACAGTACTTCCTCTCATAATAGATTGGAAAAGACAGCCTGAGACAGTGGCTTTAAATATTAGTCTGGGCACAGACTACATGGGCTTTTTGTACTTGCTGTAAACACTGAAAAAATGTGGGGGGAGCAAAAGGGCCAACTGTCCTCATTATTAGATGAAAAGGGAACACTGGCATTTACCTTGAGGATTCTTTCTACTCTGATGAGGGAAGGGCATGATTGATTCCCATCAATTAGTTAAGGAGGCAGGTCATAGTTTCAAACAGCCTGTCTCCAGTGTGTGTGTAGGGGTGCTCCCCAAACAGTATAACTTCTCCTAGACCTCAGAGAGAAAACAATAAAAAGGTGATGCTTTAGGATGCTTTGGGCTGATCTCGCGTTGAGCAGGGCGTTGGACTAGATGGCCTGTATGGCCCCTTCCAACTCTATGATTCTGTGATTCTGATTCTGTGAGCATGCCAGGTAAATACTGCACAGTTTTGAACAAAAAGACAATAAAATCTTTAATAATATAATAGAAACAGATGTTTAAAGAGAAGTAGGTCAACTCAAATTGTGTCCTCCTGAATAATTTCTCTTAAGAGTTCCTCACTATGACCTAGAGGCTGATTTATACAGAATACATCATGAAGATGCTTCATAATGAATCAGAATATTGGTATTTTTCCTTACCTAATATTCTAACTGGTGATGGCTGGCAATGAGCCCAGAGGGCCTACTACATGCCCAGAAAATATCCTACTACTGAGCCATCGCCCATCACTTTCATTAATGGTAAAAATAATATGCAGATGGGTAAAATGAACCCCCCTCACCAAAATAAAAGGTTTCTTTTTGGAGTAACAGAGACTTGGCATTTCTTTCCTGAGGAAAACATTTTGAATTATACAGAATATAATCGCGAGCCCATGGGGAATGTTCCATTGGATACAATGAGCAGAGACATGGCTTCCTAAAGTCCAATATTCTACAGTCCATGCCAGGGACCCAGAGATCCCTGGGTATGACTAGGACCTGAGAATATAGCTCTTTACCCATCCCAAAGAGCTGGAAATGTCAAGATGAAAAGGTCTTTTAACAGGGTTGCATAACCTGCTTAATGGTAGGCATGGAAACTATAGAACCTGATAAGTAACTTATTTGGTATCAGGAGTCTGTATGACTCTCCCCAAGCAGGAGAGAGCATCAGGATGGTATGGAACAAATATGAATAATATATTCATGAGAGGAATCACTTAATACTATCACAAATCATTTGGGCTTATTCCACTGGGTAGTTCAGAATAAATACTCATTTGTGCCTCAGTTTGTTAAAGTAATACATTTGGCATAAAGGCAGAGCAATCAGCTTCTCTGACTTACTGTTAAAACAACTCAATGTTAAATCTATTTCTACTAATGACTGGACCGACAAATTCTTCTGATTAGGACAGAAATGGATAAAATATGGCCAATTAAAAACAACATATATTCAAGTCTTTAAATTAAAAATTATGGCATCTCTTACTAGTGGATTCTTATTTTCCTCAGTACTTGAAGCTTGTTCAGGCATGATAAACTTTCCTTTCACCATGTGAGGTACCTCTGTGTCCTCTGGTCCAAGCTGGAGACGAGACACTAGTGTTTTCTGTGGTACTCTTTCCTTCTTGTCCATCTGGCCTCGGTATCTTTCTTCCTAATTATTAAATATCTCTTTTAAATATAACAACTTGTTTTCACAAATATTGTTCTCAAAAGAAGAAAATTTATAATCTATTATTTACTTACTATGGGGTCTTTTTATTCCATTCTTCCTCCAAGAAGCTCAAGGCAACATTTGTGGTCCCCACAATGAGCCTTTAAGGTCGATTAGGTTGAATAATAAAGTGGAGATTACTGTACATCCAGTAACACCAGCAACATTTGAAAAAATGGAATTATGATTGCCAGAATTGATTCAAATGGGTATCCGTGTTGGTCTGAAGTAGCACAATAAAATCAGAGTCCAGTAGCATCTTTAAGACCAACAAAGATTTATTCAAGGCGTGAGCTTTCGAGTGCAAGCACTCTTCCTTAGACTAAGAACTCCCTATGTCCTTGTTGAAACCAGGGTATGTCATAGTTTTGAGTGGACATAGAGAGTTCTTATAGGAAATAGAGAGTTTGTCAGAATTGTGATTGATATGATCCATTATGCATGGCGGCCTGGATGCACAGGGGTGGAGCCCCAGAGCTGGCAGAGGTGACGTACGTTGGGGGAGGAGCTGGGCCAAAAGTCTGGCTCCTCCGATTATCCATGGGGCTTGGGCAGCTTGGCCCTCGCCTGTGCCCTCGGGAGTCCTGGGACTACGGAAGAACCCACATTTTGTTAACATGGGTCTTCCGAGGGCCTGGGCCGGGACACACTCATGCTGGCGGCAGCGGCATGCATTATTGGGGATTTTCCCTGAAGCCCTGCCAGTGCGGGTATTCTGGCCCGTGCATAATGGGTCATATATTATGCAAGAATTACAGCCATTTCTGTATTTTTACAAAACATAAAGCCTACAGTCAATAAATGGGGCATTTAAAATAAAATCAACTGTCCATACTAGATGCTTGAGCACTATGTGGCACAGTCTTTCCAATATATTATTTTTTACATGTAATTATTCAGTCAACTTACTTGGCATTCTAAATTAAAGGCTGTTTCATGTCAGAGGTTTTTCTCTGCTTTGGCTACCAAAATGTGATACTTTTGGTCTAATTATGCTTCAATCATCCTTTCCCTGCCTTTGGTATGCACTTTCCCAAATCTGGTTTTCTCCTATTCTTGGGGGATGAATGTAATACACACATCTACCCCCCCCCCCCCAACGTTGCATTTTCAGAGTTGCAGTTCATTTTCTTCTGTACATGGATTAAATAATGAGGGTTTTAAAGGGAGGGTGAGGTTGTTATCGGTGGTGTCAAAGCCCCCTTAAAAAAAGATCCTAAAATATCAGTATGCTGCAATGTTGTACTGATAGTTTAAACAGGTTCTCTGAATTACTAGAGCCTTTTCCACAGTTTGTTATTTGCCGGCACATACTCGCTGCATTGACTTCTGGATGCTGACCCCAATTTTGTGCCTGGTATTCTACATTTGTGGGTTTCTCTGATGTCGTCCAGGAGTCTGGTTTTACACTTCTGTTGGTAAACATTCCTGGTTCCTGCCTCATATCCCTTCCCTTAGAAAAAATCAAATCCAAGCATGCACAATAACTTAATGACATAACCCCCCCCCCCCCCTTGTTCTTGTGCCTTGCTCTCATGGGCAAAATCCTTGCTTCTGCTTGTGAATTTGGCCTTCCTTGTCATGGTAAGTGCACCTCATTTAGGGGTAGTGCCTTCTGGACCTGTTGCCCCCAGATCCACTTCAGACAGGAACCTGTCATCCCCATATTTTACAGCCATAGTGCGTTCAACATGTACCCTCTTGGCTGTTTAAAATGTTTGCCACATTTGGAGGCTGACAGCAAGCTATAGCATTTTCCCTCTCTCACACACACACTCCTCATGGCAGTGCTCCAGATGGGAAGAAGACAAAAAGAGGGAAGAGAAACACACTAGGAGCAGGAAGAGAGGCTCAAGGTAAGAATAAGAAAAAAAACTTTAAACTGCTCAGAGCTGCAAAGAATGGGCGGTATAAAAATCCAAATAAATAAATAAACAAACAAACAAACAAACAAACAGATAAATAGATAAATAGATAAATAGCTAGCTAGCAGAGGTCCTGGCTAAGCTGCTTTCCCTTTCAGAGGCAGGAACAAAATTGGAGGCAGGTCATTACCATTGAAGGAAGCAGGAAGCAAAGGAAGGATTTTTTTGTCTTGCCTCCCTGACTGTGTGGTGAGAAAACAGTGGTGCAAATGTCCCCCACCTCAGAGGAAGAATGAAGAAACTAATATGTATAACTGAGTAAACTAACATGTTATGATGCAAGGTTAAGTTACATATGTTTGATGAGCATAATGTTGTTTTGACTAGCATTGTAAAATTAACATGATTTGGAGATAAATTTGTAAAGCTTTGTTTTTTCTGAATAAATTTTTGATTTAAAAAATTCATGACAGCTTTCATAAATCCATTTGTAAATTCAGACATCTGTTGCCCCAAGTAAGATAACAGTGACATTATAAAAACATTCACTATGCTCCTGCTGATCATGTGAATGGAAGAGATGTGATGAGTGTGAAAAGTATGGCATGTGATCAGATAGAGCACATGTGTTTGGTTGTTTTACATCTACGCAGTTTGAAGCAACTAATCCAGCTTTAAAAAGTTACTGCTAACTCCTGGCATATTTGATAATTTTGCCATTTAATGCACAAAAATCAGGCTTAATACATTTATGCTGGCCTTTAATATTTCATATAACCCACTTTTAGGGCAAATGTGGGAGGTAAGCAGAAGGAAGAGGGTTGCTATTAAGTGGCTAGGGGGACATTTTAACTCATTGAATGCCTTACACAGCTTCTACAGCACAGGAATCCCATGGTAATTCTAAAACAATACACACACAAACCTACTCAAAAGGACTGAGGATTCGCATGGAAAAGTAGACTGTGAATTGTTGCCGCCATTGTTGTTATTATAGGGGATGGGTAACTGATTTATGCCACCATGTTCCTTATTCATATGTTGTAATTTTCATGTCTTGCTTTTTGATATCTTTAATGATATCCGGGGGTTTTATGGATGGACTGTTTGTAACCCACCACAAGTTGGCTTTGGGAGTTTTGTGAAATAAAAATCTAAATAATAATCTAAATAATAAACTATTGTGTCGCAATTGTATTTGGGTTTTATGCTGTTTTGTTTTTATGTAAACCACTGAGCTGGGAATGGTGGTCTATAAATATAAAAAATAAATAAATATGGAGAAAAACTACCTTTTTTCCTTGTTACTCTATATTCTGAGGAGCTGATTTGCCATTTAGTTTACTGAGAAAATCCCACGGGGTGACTGCTGTAATCTTCCCCTCACATTACAGAGAGATAAGAGATGATTCTTACTAGACTGATGTTACTCTATTAACAGGGCAGGCCAATTTTCTTAAGACCTACACCAAAAAGCGTATTTGCACTTGGTTCTCCACTTCAAGGCAAAAAGTACAGCAGCACATATAGGCTTCCTCACTGGCCACAAGGAGGAACACGACGGCAGTGGTACCTTAACTTTACAACCGTGAAGGAGGCACAGGAACCTGGTGATCCCCTGGAATTAAAAATCATTTCCGGATTGCTTTGGAGGACGGAATCCAGTCTGTGCTGGGAGTGGCGGTATAAAAAAGGAATTAATATATTTAAAAAATTAAACTCCACTGAGCCCCCCCCCCCCCAATCCCTCCTACTCCCAGCTCCAACTGCAAAGTCTCTAGGATTTTCCCAACCCAGAGCTGGCAACTCTAGGTATAGGGTGGTGGTCTCCTTTTCTCCAGCCCACTCTTCGGGCTTCCATGAGACATGAGGTTTGGTGGCGAGGGGGGGGGGGACATTATGGGCTCCGCGTCCGCGCTTGCGTTAATGCCGTTCCCCCTCCGTCTCTATTTGCCCCGGTCTTCTTTTTCTCGTTTTTCTCCTTATACCTACAGCCTATAGGCAGGAAGAGTCGAAAACAGGCTTTCTCAACTCCTGCTCTTCTCTAGGAAAGGGCGAGTTTATGAGACCGTCTAACCGTCATCTTGTTCCCCAACCGAACTACTTCGTCTGCGGGAGCGGCCAACCGAGTCGGTTATTCTAACGGTAGGAATCCCTTCCCCCTTTCCTGCACAGGATTGGCTGCCAGTCAAGGCGCGAAATCATTCCTCTACGCCTAGTAGAGTCTTCTTGTATGTTGTGCACGACTGAACTCTGCTCGTTTCCCTACAGTTCTCCGAAGGCGCTGCATACACGTCGACTTGAAAGGGCGTCTGTAGCCTTTATTATTTGATCTCTTTGGCATCAGTTTCTTTGCGCCTCAAGTACTTCCTGTAACTCCGGACAAACAGAACGGTAACTGAAGTTATGATGAAAAGAAAATGTGGGAGGTAAGCGTTATTTAGACGCCTGGAGCAGTCAAATCTAGACAGCAACACCCCCCCCCCGTAAATATTATTGTCGATTATATAATAATTGACAGCTCGGTGGTGCCCAGAACAAACTGCCTTACCCGCTGCTTTTTTAAACAAGGAAACAGGATCCAGAATTTAACATATGAAAAGAGAGATGATACTGTGAACCTCACTTTAGATTCTTAATCCGAGTACTATTTTCTGAGCAGCTATCCACTTTAGGTTACTAACGACCATCTTATGCCTATAGCACACTATATTAGTTTCATGTAATCTATGCAATAGCCTGCAATTGACTCAAGGGCAAAGACAGCCCTTTTTTAAAGGTATTAGAAAAACTTAACTGCTCAATATAAAACCAAATGAAGCAGGCTGCCCACTACAGGGCACCTTACAGCCCGTATTCATTCCAAAGAAATCTCACTGATTTCATTCTGAAATAAGTATACGTAGAGTTGCACCTTTTAGTGGTCCTGCAGGTACATTTATATTCACTAGAGTAAATTTACATATGCCTCTAACAAAGATCTAGCAGGCTCCTCATGATTAAATTTAAAGAGCTGTTTCTTCCCTTTGTACACACAGGTGTGTGTAAACACAGACTGCTATAACATTATCCCGGAATTTTTGTGCACATCTCCCAAAAGTGCTCAGATTTCAGAAAAGGAGGGCCAGAGAGTAATATGGGAGGCAGCCACAGACCTTGTTAGCAGCTGTGAGACAGCAGGCTTGGGAACAGCAGCCTACAAATATATATATATTATAATAATATTCTAATTGCATGCAAGAGGCTCTGGGACAGAAAGGGTTAAGAGAATTCTCTCAGGTACACTTGGCAGTAGCCCCATCTTCCCATCAGTAAGATGTTGAGCCTCTGGCCATACTTACACACACCCTTAGAACTGCAACACCCTTTTTGGAAGTGAATCTCTTGACAGTAAATAAAATGTACCTACATGAGTGTGTCATGTAAGATGTGCATCTGTTTTTGTAAGTAAAATGTATCTTGTTACCATAGATCATCTTTGTACTTTGAACAGCATTTTTCTCTCAATGGCCCATTATGCACGGCCGCCGAAACGGCGATTTTGAGTCACAGAGAAGCAAACCGCTTATGCACGGGACAGGACGCAACAGTGGCAAAATCCAGAGTAACCGATTATGCATGCGGCGACCCCGGCGCTGCTTCTGGTTGCGCCCTGGTCACCCGGAAGCTTTCTTCCGCGTTTCGCTAACATGGCTTTTTCGGCGGCATGCACCGAATCTGCGGCCGGTTGCAGCCGGCGCCGTGCGTTACCGGTGATTTTAGTCGCCGCCATTCCACCCCAAATGCGCGCTATCCCTTCCCCGTGCATAGAGGAAATTCGAAGCTTCTGTGCTTCCTGTCACTTAGTCTTTTAAAAACATTTAATCCGATTGTTGGCCCAAAGTCCATCAAGAATGGTTAATCTTTTAAAGATATGAATCTTGTTGTTGTTGTTGTTCCTGTATGGGAATTTTCAAGTATGAAAGTCTCCCTGTCATCCAGTGACTCCATAATATTGATCTTGGCAACCTCTTTTTTGATTATCCAAGAGTCCAATTTCTTGCCTTTCTCTGTTGTTTTTTTCTTTCTCTAGGATTCCAGCAGCTCCTTTTGCTTCACTTCCAATACTTTCATTCCTTATAATGTTCTGGTGTACTGGGCTTGTATGTGCCCATTCATGGAGTTAGCAGACGGGAAGAAGCACATTTTACTGTGACAGGGTAAAAGCAAGAATGGGCATTAAACAAACAAGAGTACCACAAAAACAGTGGGATGCATTATAGCAAGGTGACCAGATTTTAACATTGGTAAAGCAGGATACCATTGACCGAGAGGGTTCTTGATTAAAAATTTGGTCTATATGGAGCAACAAAAAGTTTCATAGAACGCAAAAATAGTATTGTAATCTGGTCACCTTACATTATAGACATTTAAGAATAATATTTTAGAAATGTGAAAATGGGATTCCCACACCTTTATTAACCCTTTTCAGGCCAAAATGCCTCTGAACCAGGCTGAAATTGGCATTAAACAAATACCAAGCCAAAATGCCTCTGGAACCAGCTGAAATTGGCATTAAACAAATAACAGTACCTAAAAAAACAGTGGGATGTGTTTAAGGCACTCCAGAACAATATTTTGGAAATCCAAACACAGAAATATTGTGCGCTTATTAACCTGCTTTGGGCTAAAATACCTCCAGAACACCCAGGAACAGGTTGGAATGAGCATTAAACATACCACAATACAGCAAAAAACAGCGGGATGCAATAAAGGCACTCCAGAAAAATATTTTGGAAATCAAAACACAGAAATATTGGTAACAGATTAACCCTTTCCAGGCCAAAATGCCTCCAGAATGTGGGGAAAGGAAGGAAGTATTCCATAGTTGCATTCCAACCTGAGCAGAGGTTTCCAGAGAGGTACTGGGTAGTTGTTGCTCATGGGTTCAGAAGTGAACAGAACAAACCATGGACCACTTAGAGGCTTCATATTTGCAGTGCTTCTCCCTGGAATGCAAAACCTCA
This sequence comes from Paroedura picta, assembly GCF_049243985.1. Classification (NCBI taxonomy): domain Eukaryota; kingdom Metazoa; phylum Chordata; class Lepidosauria; order Squamata; family Gekkonidae; genus Paroedura; species Paroedura picta. The sequence continues at coordinate 61,601,177 of NC_135369.1, read as the reverse complement.
CAAAACTTGCTGAGAACATAGAGGGGCAGCCTAGGGAGAGATGTCACAAGTAAGTGTACCCTGTGACTGTGCTTAAAGTTCCAAAATATTGTTCTGGAGTGCCTGGAGGCATTCTGACTTGGTAGGTTCCACTTTTTCATTTCTTAAATAAAGTTGTGGGAGTTCCACTTTTTTATTTCTCAGATATTGTCTGTAATTCATCCTCTTCTTTTTTGCAGCATTCATGTTTGTCTAATGCCTATTCCACGGTGTCCCAAATGCATTTAGGCCTGGAACAAATTAATAAATGTATGAGAATTCAATTTTTTTCATTTCTAAAATATTGCTTTCAGTGTCTATAATTCAACCTACTATTTTTTGTGATACTCTAGTTTGTTTAATAGCCATTCTGGGATGTTCCAGTGGCATTTTGTTCCAGAACAGGTTAATAAAGAGACGAGAGTTATACTTCTTCATTCCTAAAATATTGTTCTCAAGTGTCTGTAATGCATCCCCCTATTTTTTGTGGTACTCTTGTTTAATACCCATTCTGGCCTGTTCCATGGTGTTCTGGAGGTTTTTTTGCCTAGTAAGGGTTAATAAGGGTGCCGGATTTCTGCCTTTTCATTTCTAGAATCATAGAATCATAGAGTTGGAAGGCGCCATACAGGCCATCTAGTCCAGTGGTCCCCAACCTGCGGGCCGCGAAGGTCATGGCGCCAGGCTGCGGCTCCCTCTCCCCGCCCCCCCACCGCAGTAAAAAACTTCCCGGGCCGCAAGCTTGCAGCCCGGGAAGCTTCTTACTGAGGGAGGGCGGGGAGAGGGAATCAGGGCCGGGCCGCGCATCTCGGGCACGGCCCAATGCGCGGGCGTGGGCCATGCGGGTGCGACCCGATGCACGGGCGCGGCCCGATGAGCGGGTGCGGCCCGATGCAGAAAGGTTGGGGACCACTGGTCTAGTCCAACCCCTTGCTCAATGCACGATCAGCCCAAACCATCCTAAAGCATCCCAGAAAAGTGTGTATCCAACCTTTGCTTGAAGACTGCCAGTGAAGGGGAGCTCACCACCTCCTTAGGCAGCCTATTCCACTGCTGAACTACTCTGACTGTGAACAATTTTTTCCTGATATCTAGCCTATATCGTTGTACTTGTAGTTTAAACCCATTACTGCACGTCCTTTCCTCTGCAGCCAATGGGAACAGCATCCTGCCCTCCTCCAAGTGACAACCATCCAAATACTTAAAGAGGGCTATCATGTCCCCTCTCAACTTCCTTTTCTCCAGGCTGAACATTCCCAAGTCCCTCAACCTATCTTCATAGGGCTTGGTCCCTTGGCCCCAGATCATCCTCGTCACTCTCCTCTGTACCCTTTCAATTTTATCTACGTCCTTCTTGAAATGAGGCCTCCAGAACTGCACACAGTACTTCAGGTGTGGTCTGACCAGTGCCGTATACAATGGGACTGACATTTGTGATTTTGATGTGATGCCCCTGTTGATACAGTCCAAAATGGCATTTGCCTTTTTTACCACTGCATCACACTGCCTGCTCATGTTTAGCTTACAATCCACAAATACCCAAAGGTCTCGTTCACACACAGTGTTACCTAGAAGCGTATCCCCCATCCAGTAGGCATGCTTTTCATTTTACTGACCCAGATGCAGAACTTTACACTTATCTTTAGTAAATTGCATCTTGTTCTCATTTGCCCATTTTTCCATTGTGTTCAGATCTTGTTGAACTCTGTCTCTATCTTCTGGAGTATTTGCCAGTCCTCCCAAAATATTGTTCTCAGGTATCAGTAATGCATCCCACTTTTTTTTGTGGTACTCTTATTTGTTTAATGCCCGCTCCAGCTTTTACCCTATCCCCGTTTTGAGCCGTATGGAGATTCCTCTGCAAACTGATACTGGATTATCTCAAGGAAGAATTGTGCACAAAATTATTTGGTAGGCTGTTTGATGAAACTATGCATGAAGGTTTTCTTTAACAGTTTCATTGTTGGATGATGGTTGCAATCCAGGGACATATGAACTATGAAATGTATCCATAATTAAAGTGAGAATTATATATTTTAAGGGTATCTTATCTAAGCTCCCAGGCTCTGTTGAAAAACTGATGTATATAAAGTCAGCTCAGATCTGGTTAATCCATACTTAGTTCGTTTTCATTTGACTATCCCAAAGATTTAAATAGTGACTAATCTTTGATTTATTAATCTGAAATTCTTAACTGCAAATTTGGGGACATTTTCTTTAATTAGGTCTGACTGGATGAATCAGGCAAAATGTCACACCGAGAAACTACGTTTGCAGATTTAATATACTGTCACACACACATACAAAAACCAAACTAGTTAACTGCATACTGAGTAGGCTCATCTATTTTTCACTGTTGTACAGATTTAGATACAAAAGTGCCATTAGAACTAATAGGAGTTTTGTTGTGTGGTCAAGAGTCAGCTCCATTAAAACATAGAATCAGCTAACAGATTCTAATTTTTTATTATGTATTAATTTACAATTTTATGTGAAGTTTATGCTATTAATATTTTATACCTAATTATATAAACCTCAACATCCCACATTTAAACAAACCTGTAGAACAACTGTGCTCTTCAGAGTTTCTCCTCTAATACTGTGGACACAAGGTAGATACTCTAGTTTCTGATTTAATCAGATTATTGCTTATAGCCATGATCTACATAAGATCGCTAATTATTAAGACACATTTTCTGATGTTCTGTTTTCTTTATCAAAAGAATATCCTGCTGCCCAGTTTATTATTTTAGGTGACCTAAAAGTTCAAATTGGTTCTAATAATTTAATTCTAGGCACCCAACTGGGCTATGAAAATGAAGATATACTCCCACAGTGCACTTTCCTCTTCTCGTGACTCCAAGGATGTCTAGATTAACAGAGCTGATATCCAATTCATGGAAATTTATATTACTTATAACGTGGTTTTAAATGGTTATCCCTCTTCCCTACTAATAATGAGTTTACTTTATTTCTCCTCTTGGCTGTAGCATAGTTAACTCCCCATTGTGTAAGCTGAAGGATCCTCAAAAACAACTAAGAGGCATGAACACAAGGCCTGCAGCACTGAAGACAGGAGAGAAGGAACTATCTATTTCTAAAATGCTACCAAATAGCAACATATGTAGGAGGAAAGGAGTAATAACCTCCCTACAAAAAGGAAATCTAAGGAAGTCAAAGCTGACAAATCAACAGAGTACAAGAATAAATCTAAGTAAGAGTTCAAGGAATTTAAGCCTATCACCTGTACAGACTATTCAGACTTTAAGAGCAAAGAATAGCAGCTACAAAGAAAGCCAAATAGACTTAGATCTCTCCCTAAACACAAGTGAAGGGAGACCAGTAACTCCTGACTCAATGCCAGCTTTAGAATCCACCTTCTGTTCAGCAATGGAGGTGAGTCTGAGGAAACCAGACCCATTTAAAGGCCCGGAAATGGAAGAAAAAAATAAACCAAGGGGGTCAAGAGATGAACTTGAAGCAAATCCTCAAGGAAAGAGAATAGAAAGACCCATGGCCTCATCACAGCCAACAGATCACAGAGAAGATTTTGAGTTGGACTCACAAATAATTCTTAGTACTTTGCTGAGCCAAAGACAAAACAACCAATCCAATACTAAATCTCTGGCCCAGGAATTTTCAGAATTAGTAAATAAAACACCACACGTTGCATCCAGGGAACTTTATAAGATGAGTGAAGAAAAGAAGCTGTTGTTAGATTCTTCACCTTCCACCTCATCCCATAATACGCCAAAGACCAATGCAAACGTGGAAGGAAAATCTCCACAAGCAAAATCTCTCCAGGAAGATCTTAAGACCCCAGAAGGGGAGGAGCTCACTCAGACCAACTCTGATCCTTCTCCCCAGTGGACGCAACCTGAAGAACCAGCTGCAAGAAATGATTGACTATTTGGAGACCATTCCCACCCTAGACTTCGGATAGCATCCTGGAACATTGCTGGATGGAAAAACAAATCCGGAGACTCTGATTTTGCAGAATTCTTAACCTCCTTTGATTGTATTCTCCTCCAGGAAACTTGGTTTCAAGAAAAAATTCATCTCAAGGGATTTACATCATTTAACTTACCAGCCTATAAAAATGAGCCCAAGGGACGTTACAAAGCGGGCATTTCCACCTTGCTGAAGATTGACTCTGTTGCTAACCCTTCTATTTTAGGCTGCTGCCAATATTTAGCTATGGCCATCCTATTGCACTGGAATAATTCCTCACTAATAATAATTAATGTTTACCTCCCTCCTGCCCAGAATTATTTGACTCTCAACCAAAACTGGGCCAAATTTTCTAATTTTATATTTTCAATATATAAGGACCACTCCTCAGCACAATTCATTATTTTAGGAGATTTTAATGCTCGAATTGGCACTAATAATAATGATATCTTTGCAAGGTTGGGGTTTGGGGAAGATGAGGACTTACTACCCTCCATTTGGCCTTTGAGGAACTCTAAGGACAGTGTCATTAACGAGGCAGGGATCAAATTAACTGAATTCTGTATAGAGCACAATTTTCTGATATTAAATAGTCAAAGCAAGTTTCCCACATCTGCAGATTTCACATTCACGTCCCCTCGAGGACAGAGTGTGATTGATTACGGATTATGCACTTTTAACTGCTTCCAAAATATTTCTTCTTTCTCTATAGACTCACGTACTGAGAGTGACCACCTTCCACTGACTCTAAACTGGGATCATACTGGGATAGATGTTTGCAGTCCCAGTGAATCTATACCAGCAGTTCCCACTGAATCTTGTTTGAAACGGATTAGATGGTCCGCTAAGATGGAGAAAGAGATCACATCTCTTTTGGAATCTGAAAGAATGATAGAACTCCGGGAGACTTTAATTAACTCAAGCTCACCTATGACTGCTGTAGAGCTGTATTCTCAGATAGTTGACCTTTGTGGCCTTAAAGCACAACCAGTCTGTAACAAAGGCAGCAATTCCTCCTGGTTTGACCAAGAATGTCATATCTCAAAAAAAAACCTGAGAGAGCTATTTAGACAGGCCCAATCGTCAGAGGATCAGACTATTATCCACAGTTACTTTGAACAAAAAAAACAGTATAATTATCTTATCCGAGAGAAAAAACGGCTTTACGCTCACGATAATTGGGCCCGCCTATTTGACATTGTTAAATCCAAAAATTCCAAAGCATTCTGGTCAGCTGTAAGAGGACCCTTGAGGGGAAAAACTGATAATTTAGAACTTATTATTGCCCCCCAAGTTTGGGTTGATCATTTTTCTGCTCTATTTAATGTCCCAGCAGCCCCAGAAAATCTGCTGAATGACTCCATCCCAACTAATGTCCCTAGATGGTCCCCAGTTTTGCCTGACGAAGTAGAGGAACTAATTCTGAGCCTTAAGATAGGCAAAGCCCCAGGCCAGGATGCCCTATCAGCTGAACTTCTAAAAAACAACCCTAAATGGTGGGCTCCACCCTTGGCCAACTTATTTACCTTAATTGACTTACATGGGATTGTCCCAAGTTCTTGGTTGAATTCAATCATTGTTCCCATGTTTAAAAAGGGTGACCATAATGACCCTAATAATTTTAGACCTATTAGTTTATTATCAATTATAGGTAAGATTTATGCAAAACATCTCGAACGGCGCCTAACTGATTGGGCTCGCTCTCAAAGAATTATAGGTCCTGAACAGATTGGTTTCTTGCAGGGTAACTCTACTATAGATCATTGTTTAACTCTCTCATGCCTGGCCGAGAAATATACGTCCCAAAATGGTAAGAGGCTATACACAGCTTTTATAGACCTTAAAAGTGCCTTTGATAAGATAGATAGGGATATGCTCTGGAATAAATTGCAATTAATGAGTATGGAACCGAGACTTGTGTTTCTCATCCAAAAACTTTATGTGTCCACCTCCTGCCAAGTCCGGTATTCTTCAAAGGGAGACTTAACCTCTAAGATCTCAATGACCATTGGAGTTAAGCAAGGCTGTATTCTGGCCCCCTTGTTGTTTAACTTATTCATTAATGATTTAGCGCAAAAACTGGAACCTATTAATGGTCATCCCCCAAAACTTGGTTCCCAGCATATTCCTTTGTTGTTGTATGCCGACGATACTACAATACTCTCATATACAAGGGTTGGCTTACAACGATACTTATCCACCTTTTACCAATATTGCCAAGATAATAAGTTAGTAATTAACTATGGTAAAACAAAAGTTTTGGTTTTCTCTAAGAGCTGGCATGCAATGACTTGGTCTATTGGAGGCACTTCAATAGAACAAGTCAAAACATTTAAGTATCTAGGTGTTACCTTCCAATATAACCAGAAATGGAGCTCCCACTGCCAACGAGCTATCAATCTGGCCAAATCCTCATCTTCCTTGATAAAACAGTTCTTTTTCTCTGCAAAAGGTAACCAGTTTATTCCTGCAGCAATTAAAATTTTTAATGCCAAAGTAATGTCCCAGCTCCTGTTTGGATGTCCCTTATGGGTTCCTGCCTTTAATAAATCTATTGAGGGTGTTCAATCTGCTTTCTATAGGCAAATTGCAGGGGTTCCCAATTGTGTCTCCTACCATGCCATTTGCGCAGAATTTGGCCAAATTAGGGTAGAGACAGGGGCCTGGATAGCTCCTTTTAAATTTTGGGTCAGACTGTTTTTTAGAATAGAAACTGGCAGCCTTTTAACTTGTCTAAAAAGTGACCCTCTTAAATTTCAATGGTTCCAGGCTATTGAACAAAAATTAGCCTCCATTGGCATCGATCTGAACTCCCTACTACCTCTGGAAGAAAAATGTATCTTCCGGATTATTAAACAGAGAATATTAGACCATGAGCAGCAGGAACTCATACCTACCCAGCCTCAAGTCTGCTCAGCAGCATTCTTTGGCATCATTATGCAGAGAAATATTATTCCTACATATTTGCATCTCCTTGATGTCCCACCCCTGAGAAGAGCTTTTCTCCTGGCACGAATGAATGCTTTCCCCTCAAAGGTCTTAGAGGGAAGATTCCACCATATCCCATACCATGTGAGACTCTGTCCGTGTGGTTCTGGTTGCCCTGACTCTGTCTCACACATTTTGTTAGATTGCCCCTTATATGAGCAGTGTCAGGATGACAGCTTTGTTGCCTTGCTGGGAAACAAGCCTTCTGTAAGTAAATCTATGACCTTGCCATTTCTGCTCTCTGACAAAGACCCAGAGATAACTATTTTAGTTGCCAGAGTTTTAACTAAGATGCTTTTATAATATGCTGCCTACCTTGTATTTTATCTTTTATAGTTTATTTAATCATTTTAAGATCTATTTGGTTATGTAACCCCATTTTACTATTTTGTTGAAATTTTAAACCCTACTTTTATATGTATTATACATTTTATGCCAATAAAAGGTTACTGACTGACTGCATAGTTAACTATTGTACTTGTTCGCCTTCCAAGCTTAGTGATGTTAAATATTTTTTCTTTTGGCTCTTGAACAGAAAGTGACCATCTCCCTCTGGAGTTGGTGTTACCATGCAAAGAACTAATTCAAAATCCTGCTATCTTGATCAAGACTCTGATGAGAGGTTAAAAAAGTATTTGGTGTCTCCCTTTGCTTGAGGAGAATTTAAATTATTTCCTTGAATCAGAAACCAAATTAAGACTTAGAGCAGTTATGTCTTCTCTTTGTTTATATGAAGAATCCTTACTTGGTTACACTTAATTAATGAATCATTTAAGCTCTTTGGCCAGTCTTTTTCCTTACCAGCTCATATGACCTTAACCTGGTTTGATCAGGAGTGCACACAGCAAGAAAGCTATTAAGGTCCTCATTTAAGGAATGTCAACTATTGAATAATCCTGAAAAGTTAAAAAAAAAAAACCTAACTTTTTATGACTTATCAATTCAATATATTATATTGACAAAAAGAGATTTTATTTCCAAGATAATTGGGCCTAATTGTTTCAAGCATTAAAATTTAATAATACTAAAATCTTCTGGCAGGATGTCTTTGGATATTCTGATCATAGAATTGGTTATATTAATGTTAATATTTCCCCTCAAATATGGATAGACCATTATGATGTGATATTTAATGTGCCCAACAATGATTCAATCAAAGTATATGATGTTGTTCCATGTAACATTCCTGACTGGCATCCCATGAGTACTGATAAAATTGTTGCTGATTTCAGAATTAAAATTCAGCAAAGCTCCTGGTCCTAGCAGGTTTCCTGCAGAAATTTTGAAAAAAATATATTCAGTGGTGATCTCCTCTGCTGGTAAATCTGTTTATTCTTATCGATCAATACAGGGCCACTCCCAATTCATGATTAAATTTAATAATTATCCATATTTACAAAGGGCAATGCTAATCTTCCAGAAAATTTCCACCTTATCAGCCTTCTTTCTATAATTGGCAAACTCTATGCCAGATATCTAAGAGCCTCTTGTGGCGCAGAGTGGTAAGGCAGCAGACATGCAGTCTGAAACCTCTGCCCATGAGGCTGGGAATTCAATCCCAGCAGCCGACTCAAGGTTGACTCAGCCTTCCATCCTTCCAAGGTCGGTAAAATGAGTACCCAGCTTGCTAGGGGGTAAATGGTAATGACTGGGGAAGGCACTGGCAAACCACCCCGTATTGAGTCTGCCATGAAAACGCTAGAGGGCATCACCCCAAAGGTCAGACATGACTCAATGCTTGCGCAGGGGATACCTTTACCTTTATGCTAAACATCTGCAGCCTAATTAACTGGCTGCATTTTATTTTTTATAATGAAATTTCTATACCACTCCTCTTGGTATTACCAGCTCAGGATGGTTCACATTATATAAACTACAAAATAATAAATAATTAAAATATTTTAAAAGCAGTTAAAAATAGTCCAAACCTACATCAATCAAAAATCTTAGTTTTTGGGTCTCCCCGTCCTATTCAGGGGGGAGGTTATTCTTAGCAAGGGCCCATTCAGAGGGTATTTAGCTGTTTACTGGCACCAACCAAAAGCCTGCCAGAAAAGCTCCAACTGAGGACGTTTCTGTAGGGCCTGCAGCTCTTCTGGGAGCTCATTCCATCAGGTGGGGGCCAGGACCGAAAAGTCCCTGGCCCTGGTTAAGGCCAGACATGCTTCTCTAGGGCTGGAGATCACCAGCCAGTTTCTGTTGGCTGAGCAGAGTGCTCCTCAGGGCATATACTCAGTTAAGCAGCCCTTCAGGTACACCAGACCCAGACCACAGGTGGCCTTTAAGGTCAATACCAAAACCTCGAACTTGATCTAAAATTCATCTGGGATCCAATGCAATTGCCTAAGGATGAAACAAATATGGGGCCTCCAAGAAGTTATTGTGAGGACCCATGCTGCTGCATTCTGGACCAGTTCCAATTTATGGGTCAAGGACAAGGGCTGGCCCATGTAGAATGAGTTACAGAAATCTAACTTGTAGGTGGCTGTTGCATGGATCACTATGGCTAGTGATTGCATGGATCACTATGTTTTGGAGCCAGTTAGGTATTTGCTGGCAGGGGCTCATGGGACTTGTGGTCCATAGACAACTGGAGGACCACAGGTTGACAACCCCTGCATTAGAAGACAGAGCTGACTGTCATCAACATACTGATGACACACAAGCCTAAATCTCCAGCAAATGGTCTATAGGGGCACATGAAGATGTTGAACAAAGTGGGTGATAAAAGTGCGCATCTACTGCAACCCTCAGTCTGCAACCATGGAGAAGAGATCAGCCTCTGTAAGGCTGTCCCCTGTATACCCGCATCGGTGAGGCAGTGAGCTAGGATATCATGGTCTACCACAGTGGTCCCCAACCTTCTGAGGCTGGGGACCGGCAGGGCATCGGGCTGTGCCCGCGGGTCGTGCCTGCGCGGGCCATGCCCGCGCATCGGGCCGTGCATTGCGCATGCGCAAATGCGCCATGTGCGGCCAAATTGCGGCCCGATGCGCGGCCCGGGCCGGCCCTGATTCCCTCTCCCCGCCCTCCCGCAGTAAGAAGCTTCCCGGGCCGTAAGCTTGCGGCCTGGGAACATTTTTACTGCGGGGGGGGCGGGGAGAGGGAGCCGCGGCCCGGCGCCATGGCCTCCGCGGCCCGCAGGTTGGGGACCACTGGTCTACCACGTTGAACAGCGCTGTGAGATCTAACATCATGAGCAGCACCAACCCATCCATCAGGGCAACCTAACCTTTCCCACCTCAAGGCCAGGACAGAAGCCAGACTGGAATATGTCAAACACCAAAGTTTCATCTAGATATGATCTTAGTTGGTCCATGATGGCCTCTTCGACCATCATGAGTCTTCCTCCATGCTCACTCTAGTTGTCTCAGCTCCCTTTTTCTCTTACGTAGCTCTTTGTTATACCATGGCATTAGTTTGATGAGGAGGTAGAGCAGGCATCAAGGAGCGATCGCATTGATACCAGCCAGCATCTGATCATGCCAGTTGCTAACTACCGTATATACTCGTATATAAGCAAACTTATTGATTCGCATATAAGCCGAGGGTGGGAAATGCAGCAGGCTACTGGTAAATTTACAGAATGGCCTAAGCGCTTAATCCATGCTCAATCATCACAGGCTTTCCCATCCAGCCTCCTTCCCAACAAATACAGAAAAGTCAAGAGGATGAATAGCTGCTGGTTTTTGTACCCCGCTTTTCACTAACCAAACGCGTCTCAAAGCGGCTTACAATTGCCTTCCTTTCCTCTCTTGATGCCAGACACCCTGAGAGAGCACTGACAGAACTGCTCTGTGAGAACAGCTCTGGCAAGAGAACCAAACAGTGCCCCTCAGGCCAGCAAACCAGAACAGAACAATAGTACCCAAAGTTGGCAACCTACTACAACAAGTACAACAGCTACCAAACTGGGGGCTACAGTGCTCCCCAGAACAAAACACTGAAAGAAAGAACTGTAAAACTGAAAACTGAAAGAAAGAACTAAAATTCAACTTTTAAAACAAACACAACCCCAAGAAGAAAATGCAAACAATGCTGCCCCTCAGGTAAAAGAAGAAACACTGAAAAACTAGTAAATCCCAAAGCACCCCCAAAATCCCACCCACAAAAACCAAAAAGAATTGTTTGGAAGAATTGATTAGGAAAAGGGGAAAAAATATCAGAATTTCTCAGCCAAACCATTGATGTCCTACAAACTGCCAGAGCAGGCTTTCAAGATATTTGCAGAAGGCAATGGTTAGCTGGGAGCAATTAGCTCACTTGCAAAGAGCTTAGTTTTTAAAATCTTTGCAGAAGGCAAAGGTTAACTGGAGGCCACTAGCTCACTTCCAAAGAGTTCAGGTTGCAGATGCAAAGCTGCAATTGCCTGGCTGGGGGCAGGCTGTTAATAAATTACCCAAGTATAAGCCGAGGAGGTATTTTAAGTGCTAAAAACTGTGCTTGAAAACTTGGCTTATATGCGAGTATATACAGTAAATAATCTAACAAAGCACCAGGACCACACAGGTCATTCAGGAATCCATTTGGATCCATAAGTTTCTGTGGGTGGGCAAAAATATGCCCTCCACCTACCCCGTGAGGGGGTGGTACACAAAGCCGGACCTTCAGAGCATAGCCGTCTGACGATAGGATGAGGTTAACCACCATCAGATCCACCATCAGAGTGCACAAAATAAGAATTATCTCTGAAATACTTATAGTAAAATCTATCCATGGGTACTCTGTGGTCTGCTAATTTTACAGTTAACAAATCAAATATAGAGAATAAGCAGTTATTCTGCTTAGAGTTCACTATCGGATATAGATGCAATTGAGTTAAATAGTATGCCCTTATCTAGGTCTTGTTGTTGTTAGTTGCGAAGTCGTGTCCGGCCCATCGCAACCCCATGGACAATGATCCTCCTGGCCTTCCTGTCCTCTTCCATTCCCTGGAGTCCATTTAAGTTTGCACCTACTGCTTCAGTGACTCCATCCAGCCACCTCATTTTTGTTGTCCCCTTCTTCTTTTGCCCTCAATTGCTCTCAGCATTAGGCTCTTCTCCAAGGAGTCCTTCCTTCTCATGAGGTGGTCAAAGTATCTAGGTCTGCTTTTGTTTTAAAAGATGTTCATACATGATGCTATGCATATTATATATGTAGATCACCCTAGGTGGATCAGGGGATGTATATTTTCAGGATGTGTTGGTCTTCAAAGTCCCATGAGATTATTTTATTCTAGCTGCAGCAGACTTGTATTACTGCCCCTCTGGCATGTGGAAGAGCCTCGGCATATCATGCAGCAGGTCCCAAGTTCAGTCCCCAGCATCTCCATCTAAAAGGACTAGGCATTAGATGATGTGAAGGGCTCCTGCCTAAGACCTGGAGAGCTACTGCCAGTCTCAGTGCTGACCTTGGTGGACCTGGTTCAGTATAAAAGTATCCTGCTTGTGTGCAGGTGTTCATATGTTGTGCAAATTACCAATGTAACTTTATGCTTTGTCTTTTAGGTGAGAAATCCTGTTATGAAAATTTATTCCTATATGCAAACTAAAAGATTAATTAGCTCCTTTGTATAAAAAGAATACAGTTGCAACCATTGAACATAGTTAAGAAATCAGTATTTAACTGGAGTGCTGTGCCTGTACATTATTATTCTGTCAGTAGCTTAAGGCATTGCATTACAAATATGCATTCAGATTTTCTGTCTTAATATACAAGCAAAGGCTTGAAATCATTAACATATTAATACTACAAAAATAGCACAGCACTGTCTTCTTGTCAAAAGATTATTCATAATAAGATTTATCAGGGCCATATTCTCAGTTCCTGCTACAATGTAATTAGTGTAGGATGCAAGGCAAGATAAAACAAGGATTCTCTAACAATGATTGCTCCTCATTACGATCTGACAGTAAAATGTCCAGGGTAGCCAACATGCAGTAGAATACAGAAACTGCATTGTAATAGATTAGATGAGTTCAAGTCTGCTTAGGACTGTACTGTATGTAAGGTGCCTTTTTACATCTGCAGTTCTAGTCTATGGATGCTCACTTAGAAGTAAGCTCTGTTCAGTTCAATGGAACCCCCTTCCCTGTAAGTATGCATAAGATCGCAGTCTAAGGCAATGGTCACTTTACCTGGCAATGGTCAGACAGAGAAGTGAGAACTTCTCCTCCTAGAATTATTTATATCACTGAGCAATTCACCTCAAAGGCATCACTGGACTCAAACTTTGTTCTGCTGCTTTAGATCAACATGGCTCCCAGCCTGAATAACTCATTTAACTTTACTTTGTCTTTTATCCTGCTTTTTAAACAAAAAAAGCCTCTCATAGGCCCATTGTGCACGGAATGAAAGGTCCGCATTCAGGGTGGAATGGCGGCGGCTAAAATCACCAATTATGCACGCTGCAGGCGGCAACCGGGCGCAGAGCCAATGTATGCTGCCGAAAAAGCCACGTTAGCGAGATGCGGAAGAAAGTGGAACTTCCCAGGACCAGGACACAACCAGAAGCGGCTCCGGAGTAGCCGCGTACATAATCGGATACTCTGGGTTTTGCCACCGTTGCGTTCCGTCCTGTGCGTAAACGGTTTGCTTCACTTCTTCCTCCTCCGCGTTCTCCAAGCTGCCGTTTCAGCGGCCGTGCATAATAGGCCTTACACACACAGAGAATCACACAGAATCATAGAGTTGGAAGGGGCCATACAGACCATCTAGTCCAACTCCTTGTTCTACGCTGGATCAGCCTAAAGCATCCAAGAAAAGTGTGTATCCAACCTTTGCTTGAAGACTGCCAGTGAAGGGGAGCTCACCACCTCCTTAGGCAGCCTATTCCACTGCTGAACTACTCTGTGAAATTTTTTCCCCTGATATCTAGCCTATATCGTTGTTGTTGTTGTTGTTATATGCGAAGTCGTGTCCGACCCATCGCGACCCCATGGACAATGATCCTCCAGGCCTTCCTGTCCTCTACCATTCCCCGGAGTCCATTTAAGTTTGCACCTACTGCTTCAGTGACTCCATCCAGCCACCTCATTCTCTGTCGTCCCCTTCTTCTTTTGCCCTCGATCGCTCCCAGCATTAAGCTCTTCTCCAGGGAGTCCTTCCTTCTCATGAGGTGGCCAAAGTATTTGAGTTTCATCTTCAGGATCTGGCCTTCTAAAGAACAGTCAGGGTTGATCTCCTCTAGGACTGACTGGTTTGTTCGCCTCGCAGTCCAAGGGACTCGCAAGAGTCTTCTCCAGCACCAGAGTTCAAAAGCCTCAATTCTTTGATGCTCGGCCTTCCTTATGGTCCAACTTTCGCAGCCATACATTGCAACTGGGAAGACCATAGCCTTGACTAAACGCACTTTTGTTGGCAGGGTGATGTCTCTGCTTTTTAGGATGCTGTCTAGATTTGCAATAGCTTTCCTCCCCAGGAGCAAGCGTCTTTTAATTTCTTTGCTGCAGTCCCCATCTGCAGTGATCTTGGAGCCCAGGAAAATAAAATCTGTCACTATCTCCATTTCTTCCCCATCTATTTGCCAGGAATTGAGAGGGCTGGATGCCATGATCTTTGTTTTCTTTGTATATCGTTGTGCTTGTAGTTTAAACCCATTACTGCGCATCCTTTCCTCTGCAGCCAACGGAAACAGCATCCTGCCCTCCTCCAAGTGACAACCTTTCAAATACTTAAAGAGGGCTATCATGTCCCCTCTCAACCTCCTTTTCTCCAGGCTGAACATTCCCAAGTCCCTCAACCTACCTTCATAGGGCTTGTTCCCTTGGCCCCTGATCATCCTCGTCACTCTCCTCTGTACCCTTTCAATTTTATCTACATCCTTCTTGAAGTGAGGCCTCCAGAACTGCACACAGTACTCCAGGTGTGGTCTGACCAGTGCCATATACAATGGGACTATGACAAATGGCATTTTCCTTTTTTACCACTGCTTCACACCGCCTGCTCATGTTTAGCCTACAATCCACAAGTACCCCAAGGTCTCATTCACACACAGTGTTACCTAGAAGTGTATCCTCCATCCAGTAGGCATGCTTTTCATTTTTCTGACCCAGATGCAGAACTTTACACTTACCTTTATTAAATTCCATCTTTCTCATTTGCCCATTTTTCCATTGTGTTCAGATCTCGTTGAACTCTGTCGCTATCTTCTGGAGTATTTGCCAGTCCTCCCAATTTGGTGTCATCTGCAAATTTGATGAGCAGTCCCTCCACCCCCTCATCTAGATCATTAATAAATATGTTAAAAAGTACCCGACCGAGCACTGAGCCCTGAGGTACCCCGCTACTCACCTCCCTCCAGTCTGATGAAAGCTCTCAAAGCCGCTCAGAACAATTCAAATTAAACACATGGTGCTGATAGCAGGCATTGTACATCATCAATGAAAATAAAACATTAACCTTCCCCTCATGTTTAATAAATAAGAGCCACAAATGGGGGGGGGGGAGTGCTGGGTTTTATTTACATTCTTGCATACAAGGTTTCTTTATTTATTTATTTATTTATTTATTTATTTATCATACTTCTATACCGCCCTCCCCGGAGGCTCAGGGCGGTTTACATTATAACAAGGAACCTTACATAAAACAGTCTGTAAAACATATACATCAATAACCAACAATTGCAACCAAACACAACACAGTATAACAGTAAACAGTTGTGATACAAACAGGTCCAGGGCTTGTTGATGGGATTCTGAGAGGGGTGGTTTATTGATTGAATTCTGAGGGGGGGTGGGGGGGGAGCAGGGGCCCTTGGTCGCTGTTGATTACGTCTGGTCTCGGCCAAATGCCTGATGGAGGAGCTCCTTCTTGCAGGCCCTGCGGAACTGTTTAAGCTCCGTCAGGGCCCTGATCTCTTCTGGGAGCTCGTTCCACCAGGTAGGGGCCAGAACAGAGAATGCTCTGGCCCTGGTCGAGACCAGACGGACTTCTTTAGGGCCAGGGATCCTTAGCTGATTTGAGGCAGTAGAGCGTAGAGCTCTTTTGGGGGCATAGGCGGGGAGGCGGTCCCTCAGGTACACTGGGCCCTGACCGCGTATGGCCTTGAAGGTAATTACCAGAACCTTTAGTCTGATCCGGAATTCAACTGGTAGCCATTGCAGCTGATGAAGAATAGGCCGGATATGGGACCTCCACGGTGTTGCCGTGAGGATCCTGGCTGCTGCATTTTGAACTAGTTGTAGTTTCCGGGTCAGGGCTAAGGGCAGGCCTGCGTAGAGCGAGTTACAAAAGTCTAGTCTAGAGGTGACCGTCGCATGGATCACTGTGGCTAGGTGTTCCGGGGCCAGGTAGGGCGCTAGTAGTTTGGCTTGGCGGAGATGGTAGAATGCCAGCCGCGCTACCTTTGTGATCTGGGCCTCCATTGTGAGGGAGGCGTCCAGAATCACGCCTAGGTTCCTGGCGGCATGAGCCGTGGAGAGCTGCACGCCATCCAGGGTAGGCAGGCGCGCTTCCTCGCAAGGGCCCTTCCTACCTAGCCACAGGACCTCCGTCTTTAAAGGATTGAGCTTCAGACGACTCTGCTTGAGCCATCTCGTCACTGCTTCCAGGCAGCTGGCTAATGCTTCTGGGGGAGAGTCAGGGCGGCCATCCATCAGGAGGAAGAGCTGGGTGTCATCTGCATATTGATGGCAACCCAGCCCGAACGTCCGTACCAGCTGTGCGAGAGGGCGCATGAAGATGTTGAATAGGATAGGAGAGAGGACCGCTCCTTGTGGGACTCCACAAGTAAGTTGCCGGCGGCCTGATGTTTTCTCTCCTATTGCAACCCTCTGTCCACGACCCTGGAGGAAGGAGATCAGCCATTGAAGGGCTGTCCCTTGTATTCCAGCATCGATGAGGCGGCGAGCTAGAAGCTCGTGATCGACTGTGTCGAACGCTGCTGAGAGGTCTAATAATATCAGCAGTGCCGACCCGCCTCGATCCAACTGGCGACGGAGGTCGTCCGTCAGGGCGATTAGCGCTGTCTCTACCCCATGGCCAGGCCGGAAGCCAGACTGAGATGGGTCTAGGACCGAAGCTTCTTCCAGGTATTCTGTCAGTTGGTTTGCGACTGCCCTTTCTATCATCTTGCCCAGAAACGCTAAGTGAGACACGGGCCTGTAGTTGTTAGGCTCTTGTGGGTTTAGAGATGTTTTTTTCAACAGTGGACGTACCACAGCCTCTTTCAAACCCTCCGGGAATTCTCCTGTTGTTAGAGATAGGTTGATTATCTCCCGGAGGGGGCCCATTATCTTTATGCCAGCTGTTTTCAAGAGCCAGGATGGGCAAGGATCTAGTGGGCATGTAGTTGGTCTTGTTGTCGCTAGAATCCTGTCCACTTCGGTCAGCGTGAGTCGTCTGAAGTTACTCATAGTTTTCTCCAAAGACGGCCAAGGGGCCTCTAGTTCACTTTTTGTATCTAAGGTTGGGGGGAGGTCGTGGCGGAGTGTCGAGATTTTGTCCGCAAAATGACTCGCAAATGCCTCACAGCTGATGTCCAATTGGCTATTGTTTTGTTGCCCTTCAATCAGGGCAGTGAGAGATCGAACTACCTTAAACAATTGAGCCGGGCGTGAGTCTGCAGATGCGATGGTAGCCGAGTAAAAATTGCGTTTTACTGACTTCACCGCCATCTCATAGGCTTTCATCTGCATTCTATAAGATGTTCTCGAGGCTTCGTCACGAGTCTTCCTCCAAACTCGCTCTAGCCGTCTCAGTTCCCGTTTCTTGTCGCGAAGTTCCTCGGTGTACCAGGGAGCTCGCTTGAGACGGAGCCGGAGAGGGCGTCGGGGAGCTATCTCATCAATGGCAGTCAGCAGTCTGTCATGCCAGTCACTGACCAGGCCATTGAGAGAAGTGCCGGGAGGCATTGGTTCCCGCAGAGCGTTCAGGAATCCTATTGGATCCATAAGTCTCCGCGGGCGAGCTAAAATTTGCTCGGCGCCCAACTGAGGAGGTGGTGGAAGCCTTAGCCGAGCCTTTAGAGCATAGTGGTCTGACCATGGCACAGCTGTTGTTGTGACCAGATCCACATCCAAACCTACGCCGAAAATAAGGTCCAGGGTGTGGCCTGCTTGATGGGTGGGGCCAACAACAAATTGCGAGAGCCCCAGTGTTGCCATGGTTGACACTAGGTCCTGTCCAGTTCTAGAGGACAGTAGCTCAGCATGGACGTTAAAGTCCCCCAGGACTAGTAGACTGGAGAACTGTAGCGTCCAGACCGCCACCGCCTCTAGCAGGGCAGGCAGGGCATCTGGTGGTGCAGTGGGCGCGCGGTATACTAACCAGATGGCCACGCTCTCGGTTGATCCCCATCCGAGGCCAACACATTCAATGCCTGGTATTGACGGCGCAGGGAGGGCTCTAAAGGAGAAAGCCTCTCGGGTTAGGATTGCCACCCCTCCTCCCCGCCCCGCTGTCCGGGACTGGTGGAGGACAGAGAACCCAGCAGGGGCTAGGTCTTTGAGGGCAACTGTCTCCCCTTCCCTGGTCCAGGTTTCTGTCAAGCACGCCAGGTCCGCTCTTTGCTCTACAAAGTAGTTTTGCAGCGTAGAGGTTTTGTTGTTTATTGACCTGGCGTTGCACAGCACCAGTGTCAGAGGCGGGTTGTTTACCTTTGCCTCCACCCTAGTGTCACGAGGGATGGGGCGGAGTCTGGAGGGGGCCTGAGTATGTTTGGTTTTCGGCCCCCTTGGTTTGATGTACCTCCGCCATCCGCTGTCCCTGCCTTTGCCCCTTATTATTGGGATCCCTGACCCTATCAAGGCCCCTGCTTTTCCTCCTTCTTCAGATTTGTTAGGCATTGTGAGCTCTATGGACACTGTTGGTTCAATTCTTGGTTCAGTGGTTTGGCTGGGGTTGATTGTTAAACCCCGGTTCTGTCTTTGTGTGTGTGAGTTTGTGTATCTGTGGGAGGTTGGCCCTGATCGCTAATTACAGCCTCTCAGGGCTTCCCAGTTCCACTTGTGTAGTTATGTGTTGGGTGTAGGATGTGTATCGTTGTGGGAGCCTGGAGGGGTAGTCCCGATCGCCTATTGTGGCACCTCAGGGTTGCCCAATCCAGGGGTGTGTGGTGTATGAGTGATCTGTGTGTTATTTCATGTTGGCTTGGGACTGAGGTTTATGAATTGGGTGTGGTTCAGTTGGATGGTAGGGTTGTTTGGTAAGTGGGGGGCAAGTTATTGGGTTGGTTGGTAAGTTGGGCTAATTGGTTGATTGAGCTAATTTCCTCAGGCTGGGTTGGGTGTTCAATTGATGGTGATTGATTGTTTAATTGGTAGGATTGGTTATTTGGGTGGTTTTGGGGTAGAATCAGTTGTTTGGGGTGGGGATTAGTTATTTAATTGGTAGAATTAATTGTTTTGGGTGGGTTTGGGGTAGGTCAGTTGATGGTGTTTAATTGTGTTGGGTTTATTGTTCTGGCTGATTGGTGGGTGGATATGTTGATTTAATTTGGTTTGGCTGGGTAGGGGGGTGGGGATAAGTCAGGTGTGGGTTGGTAGCTAGTGAAGGTTGGGCTATCTTTGACTCCCTCTTGATTCCTCCTCTTTTTTGATTTTGGAGTATTTCCTTTCTCCCTCTCCCCTCTCCTTTTCTTTATTTCAGTCCTTTCTCCTCTCACTTTCTCTTTCCCTTCCCGTTTTTCTCTTCTTTCCCCCTCCCCTCCCCTCCCCTCCCCCCTCCCCTTTTCTTTATTTCAGTCCTTTCTCCTCTCACTTTCTCCTTCCCTTCCTGTTTTTTTTCCTTCTTTCCCCCCTCCCCTTCCCCCCTCCCCTTTTCTTTATTTCAGTCCTTTCTCCTCTCGCTTTCTCCTTCCCTTCCCGTTTTTTTTTCCTTCTTTCCCCCCTCCCCTTCTCCCCTCCCCCTCCCCTTTTTCCCTTCTTTCCCCTTCCCCTCTTTTCTGTGCACATCACAATGTTGCTTCCTGATTTTTTCCCAGTTGTTGGTAGTTTGGTTGGTGTCTTGTCTTTCTTTCTCCCCCGCTCTCTTCCCCCTTACCCTCCCCCCCTCCGTTTTCTGTTTACAGTTTCCCCGCTTGGTTTTTCTTCCCGCCCGATTTGTTCCCGCCCAGTTTCTGGTAGTTTGTTTGCCGTCCCTTCCCCCTTCTTGGAACGGAGTTATCTCCGTTTGTGATCTTTTCCCTCTCCGTTTGATTTTCTTCCCGCTCAATTGTCCCGCTCAATTTTTCCCGCTTAATTTCTATTAGTTGTTTGATGCCCTTCCCCCTTCTGGGTACAAGTTATGCCCGTTTGTATTCTTCTCCCCCCCCCCTCCTCGCAGAGTCTGTAGAAGCCCCGTGACAATCCCCCCCCTTTTTCTGGAATTGGTTAATTAAATTAATGTCCGATTGTTTGTGTCTTCCTCCTCCTCCTTATAGGGCCCTCCCCCCCCCCCGAGGGTTTGGTACTTCTCTTTCTTCCTTATTAGATTATGTTAGTGTTCCTTTCCTTCTTTTCCTCTCCTTTCCTTGTTCCCCGGCAGCTGCGGCAGGGACCCGCGGCGTTGAGATGTGGGCAGCTGCAGCAGAGTCTGGGGATGGTAGGTCGGCTGTGACCAGGGCCAGTCTTGTTCAGCGGTGGTCAGGAAGCGCGGGTCGATGGAGCGCGTGTGGGCGGCGGTCGGGAACGTGGTGCTCGAGAGCGCGAAAAGGTGGGCTCGGCGTGGTGATGGTGGGGCAGCTTCAGCAGTTAGACTCTGCTCAGGCGGCGGCTGCAGGTGGTGGGTGTGGGTCAGCAGCGGTGGAAGTTGTCGGGGTCCGGCTCTGCTCGGTGACGGTGGAGCGGCGTTGATCCGGCTCTGCTCCGGCGGTGGCTGCAGGTCCCGGCAGTGGGCGCGATGTAATGGCGGCGGACGAGGGTCCGATTTTGTTTGAGGGGCTGCGGACGGTCCCTTTGTAGCGGGCAGCTTTGTCTTTGGTGCTGACAGGTTGCTTCAGAGATCAGCTCCTTTTAGCTGCTTCCGCGAGCTCAGAGTTCCTCCGGCCGAGCTCCTTCAGCCGTGGTAGCCCGACCTAGCAGACAGTCACTGGTTTTTGCCCAACAGCCGCTGTTGGTTTCCCTCTGTTTTTGTTCTAGTTGATTTTCTTACCGTTTCCGTCTTTCTTCGTTGTCTCTTTGTCGTTCTTCTTGGTTGTTATTTTCTCTTTTTTCTATTTTGTGGGATTTTTGAAATCTTGTTCTGTTGCGTTCTGTTGCGTTCCTTAGAGGTTTCTGTGATTAATTTGGTGGGATTCTTTTTGTTCTCCTTTTCTTTTTTTTGTATGATCAATTTGGGTGTTTTTTGGTGGCTGTGTTTGGGCTGGGCCTGTTTAGTTGCGGGAGCAGTCTGATTTCATGACTGCTCCAGCCGCCCTCCAGCCGCCCTTATGATAGTGGGGGGAGTGATGCATGCTGGGAACATTATGAATATTCCCGTCAGTGTTGTTCTCTGCTAGAAGAATCTGACAGCTTATGAATGTTTGTATGTCAGAGACACGGGCCCATTATGCACGGAGTGGAAGGTCCACATTCGGGGTGGAATAGCGGCGGCTAAAATCACCAATTATGCACGCTGCAGGCGGCAACTGGGCGCAGAGTCAACGTATGCCGCCGAAAAAGCCGTGTTAGTGAGATTTGGAAGAAAGTGGAGCTTCCCGGGACCAGGGTGCAACCAGAAGCGGCTCCAGAGTAGCCACGTGCATAATCGGATACTCTGGGTTTTGCTGCTGTTGCATTCCGTCCCGTGCATAAGCAGTTTCCTTCGCTTCTTCCTCCTCCGCATTCTCCATGCCGCTGTTTCAGCAGCAGTGCATAATAGGCCACAGTGAGTATATAACTGCAATTTAAAAGAAGTGAATTTTAACCAAACTTACCTGAGTCAGAACACGTAATATTGAAAGTGTTATATTTTAACCAGCTGAAGAGAAAAAGAAGCCTGTCAGTTGTATATAAAAAGTTCTTCATGTTTTGTTAAGTAAGTAAATGTGTTTAATTATTTCTATAAGAAGACTGAACAATTATTTCCAGAGAAGAATATCTACTCAAAGAAAAACAAGCATATCCTAATAGATACAGCTACATAGACCCACCTTCCTTGCTTGCTCCGCCTGGGATTTCAGTGAAAGTCTAACTGCTGCCACCTAGATTTTTCTCATCTAACAAAGACATTCATTAAAAACAAGAATCCAGCCCAAAACTCAATTTTCACAACAGAAAGGAAAGGTGGGAAATCAGTTTGACAGTACCAGAAGGAATTTTGAAATTTTAATGTGTCTAAATGTCTTTCTTTTCTTGCCTATCTGTTCTTTTCATGTGAACACCTGGAACACACATATCCCAGAAAATGCACAAAGCAGTTTCACCACAGGAAGTTTCCCCCTTATGCCCTTTTACACCAGTAAATGAGGATGCAGATATAACATTTCAATTATATTTATTTCATCATCCATCTTGGGACTGCTTAGGCCTGCTGCTCAGAACTTCCATAGCTAAAAATCTCCAAAGAGGCCACCTGCCCTACCAACCACGCATGCGTGAGGTTTCCCACTTGTTGGTCATGTGATTTTAGGGCAGCATGCCCATCTTCCTCAGTTCTCTTTTCGCTGCCACGATTAGTGGACATCCTTAGCTGTTTCTCTGTCATTTTTGGTTGCTAGTAGCTATGTATATAGCCTTTCTTCTCTGGCCTTTATGATGGCTTTAAGAAGTATGATCAGTCCTCAGTCAAGATGCCAGTTACTGATGAACATGATCGATGTTTGATTTGCCTGGGCTACGTGCCCAGTATTCCAGAATTTCACCCCAAAGGCGTGCTCCAGTAGAGCGGCTAGGCTGAAGGTAGCGCTATGGGAAAAAGCCCTCTTTACAGATGCTCCCACAAGGACCCCATCAGAGCCAACTCCTTCCAGGTCGGTTCCGAGGCAACCCTCCATACTCAACAAACCCCAACAGTACTAAGTTATGCATTTATAAAGGGGACAACTCTACCAAGGTTACACAAAACAAACTAGCAAGCAAAAGCATGAACACATGTATTTAAGAACTAGCTACCCCCTTAACAGAGAAGGTTGCTTCTCTTATGGTTTTACTCAGATTATGTTAGGACTGGTTTACAAGAAAAAAGTTATGAGCTTACGTTATCTATATCTGCATCAAAGCCAGTGGAAGTGCACAATATTTAACAGTGGGTTTGTTACAAATCAGGGCCATTCCGCACCAGGATCTATGTAGCAAATTGGTTGCGGAACGAAAAACGCCATTTTAAATAGTGGAATTTGTCGTTATGCATACCTGGCTTTGTAGTGGAATCCAGTTGCGTTTCTATCATTTCCCACAGGTTTCCGGTCTCGGCAAAAATTGCTAGCCAGGAAGCGATATTGCCGAGCTTTGTCCTGCCCCTGGCCGTCAAGCAGCCAATGGGCGGCTATTATCATGCTCCCAAAAAGCAGCCAGGGAAGCCTCGCTGGGTAAATGAAGGCTCGCCGGTGCGTTGATCTCCGCTCGCTCCGAGAAAAAAAATGGCTATCGCTTTGCCGGAAGGTCAGAGGAGAGAGCTAGGGGGAGGGACTTTGCAGAAACCGCAACAATGGTAACGCACAGAACTTTCCTGCTAGTGTTGCAGATTGGTTGCAAGAGTGTAGCGCTTTCCGGAGGGTGAATCCACTTTTTGGGATTTCCCTGAAAGCGCTACAACAAAGCGCTTTTTGCGGATCGGTTTCAGGAGTGTTGCAGATTGTCAACGACGTTGTGCATAACAGCAAAACAGTAGCGATTTCAATTTGCAACCATTGTGCAATTTTGAACGAGTGCGGAATGGCCTTCAGTTTTCATTAAAAAAAAAAAAAGAATCCCACAATTTTATTTCTAGCTTTCAAATTTTGGTCTGTTTTATAAGACACAAGGGCTTGCTAGACTCCATGCTGTCTTTTGGCAGGCAGGCAGGCAGGCAGAGACACACCAAGTGTAGCTACCACATTCTGCAGCAGGCCTGCACACAAGACATCAATGAACAACAGTTACATGTATATAAAACTCTGTTTTAAAATCATTGGTTTTAAATACCATATATGTTTTTATATACTGTCCCTCACTATGACATGTCGGCGTGGATCTCAACAATATTAACACAATCTTTATCTACATTTAGGAAAGACTGGATTTGTGAAAGCATAGGTTCACTGCAAAAATGTTAGAATTTATAGCATTAGCAGGAGCAATTAATCTAGTTCAATTAAAATTGTAAAAAAATTCTCCAAACTAACTGTGGTTTAGTGATTAGATTAGATTATTATAGTAGGAAGGTCGAGGTTCATACCCCAGTTTGCCATGGAAACTCTTTGGGTGATCTTCGACAAGTCATTCTCTCTAGCCTAATCTAATACACAGGATTGTGAGGATGAAATAGAGGAGAGGCACTATATGTTGTTGTTGTTGTTGTTGTTAGGTGCGAAGTCATGTCCGACCCATCGTGACCCCATGGACAATGATCCTCCAGGCCTTCCTGTCCTCTACCATTCCCCGGAGTCCATTTGGCACTATATGAGCCACCCTGAATTATTTTAAGAAAGGGTAGGATTTAGATGAATAAGTTACTTCAAAGAACATTTGTACAGAGCTGGGGAAGATGTAAATCAAACGTGTTAATTATCTGATATTACATACTATACTGCTTATCACTATCCAGGCTTCAAGAGGATACTTTATTACAGAGCTGTTAATAGGTAAGAATTTAGTGTTGAAATAATAAATTGTATATTTTAATAAAATTGATCTTTGTTATATAAGGATAACATTTGGCTTCTAGGATCTCTTGGATGAACAGTACAAGCTATCCAGGTTTCAGAGCCATCTATGCAGGATTTTCCCACCGTATACCAAAACTTGTTTTTACACTTACCTTTCTGAAAGTGGAAATGTTTTTAAAAATGCAAGTGTGTTGCCAGATTATACCACTAGGGGATGTATTAGGTATAAATAATAACTTCCTAAACAATTACACTATTCTAAAACTATATGGATTGTGTCTGTAAGGAAGCTGAGAGAAAATAATTGAGATTTGTCTCTCAAATAGGAAATGGCTCTAAAGCTACCAAGGTGTTCCTGTAAGCACCCTGGCTGCTGCATCAGTTAAAGTTTCCAGATCAGGAATATGGGTAGGCTTGCATAGATCGAGTTGCCTAGAGATGACTGTTTCCTGGGTTACTGTGGCTTGGTGTTCTGGGGCCAGGTAGGGCACTAGTAGCTTGGCTTGGCATAGGTAAAAGAATGCTAGCTACTCTGGTGACCTGCTCCTCCATGGAGAGGGAGTTGCTTTAGGTCATACCCAGGTTCCTGACTGAGCATGCAACTGACAGTTGCACCCCATTCAGGTTGGACAGTCGTGCTTCCTTGCTTGGGCCTCTCCTACCAACTCACAGGACCTCCGTCTTTGAAGGATTAAGCTTCAGATGGCTCTTCTTAAGCCAGATCGTCACTGCTTCCAGACATCTAGCTAATGCATCTGGGGGTGAGTCAGGGTGGCTGTCCATCATGAGGAAAAGCTGAGTGTCATTGGCTTACTGGTGGCACCCCAGATTGAACCTCCATATCATCTGGGCAAGAGGGCGCATAAAGATGTTAAATAGGATTGGATAAATAACTGCTCCTTGTGGTACCCCTCATGGGAGCTGGTTCTCTCCTATTGCTTCCCTCTGTCTTTGACCTTGAGAAAGGATATCAGCCATTGAATGGCTGGTATCCTGGCATCGGCGAGGCAGCAAACTAGTAACTCATGATCTACTGTGTCAGATGCTGCTGAGAGGTCAAGCAGTATTAGCAGTGCTGACCCCCCTGGGTCCAGCTGACAGCGGAGGTCATCCATCATTGTGACCAGTGCTGTCTCAACCCTATGGCCAGGCTGGGCTGGGTCTAGGACTGAGGCTTCCTCCATGAATGCTGTCTGTCCGTAGCAGCTCTTTCCACCACCTTCCCTAGAAATGCCAACTGTGAGACAGGGCAGTAGTTGGCAGGCTCCTGTGGATCCAGGGATGGTTTCTTCAGCGGAGGCTGAACCACTGCCTCCTTCAGCCCCTCCAGGAATTTTCTGGTTGAGAGGGAGAGGTTCATGTTCTCCTGAAGGGAGCTCCCTAGTCTTGAGTCCGACCTTGAGTTTACATTCCAATCTCAAAGAAGGGCAATGCCAAAGAATGTTCAAACTACCGCATCATTGCACTCATTTCTCATGCTAGCAAAGTTATGCTCAAAATCTTACAACAATACGTGGACCGAGAACTTCCAGAAGTACAGGCAGGATTTCGAAGAGGCAGAGGAACTAGAGATCAAATTGCCAACATACACTGGATCATGGAG
Organism: Paroedura picta; assembly: GCF_049243985.1. Taxonomy (NCBI): domain Eukaryota; kingdom Metazoa; phylum Chordata; class Lepidosauria; order Squamata; family Gekkonidae; genus Paroedura; species Paroedura picta. The sequence continues at coordinate 61,574,931 of NC_135369.1, read as the reverse complement.
AAAGCTAGGGAGTTCCAGAAAAACATCTACTTCTGCTTCATTGATTATGCTAAAGCCTCTGATTGTGTGAAGCACAACAAATTGTGGCAAGTTCTTAAAGAGATGGGAATACCAGAGCATCTCCTCTGTCTCTTGAGAAACTTATGTGCAGGTCAAGAAGCAACAGTGAGAACCAGGCATGGAATTACTGATTGGTTCAAAATTGAGAATGGAATTCGGCAAGGCTGTATACTATCGCCTTAACTAGTATGCGGAGCACATCATGAGAAAGACGGGGCTAGATGAGTCACAAATTGGGATCAAGATTGCAGGAAGAAATATCAACAACCTCAGATATTCAGATGATACCACTCTAATGGCAGAAAGTGAAGAGGAACTAAAGAGCCTCTTGAGATGGGTGAAGGAGGAGAGTGCAAAACTTGGCTTGAAACTCAACATCAAGAAAACGAAAATCATGACATCCGGCCCTCTCAATTCCTGCCAAATAGATGGGGAAGAAATGGAGATAGAGACAGATTTTATTTTCCTGGGCTCCAAGATCCCTGCAGATGATGACTGCAGCAAAGAAATTAAAAGACGCTTGCTCCTGGGGAGGAAAGCTATGGCAAATCTAGACAGCATCCTAAAAAGCAGAGACATCACCCTGCTAACAGAAGTGCGTCTCATCAAGGCTATGGTATTCCCAGTTGCAATGTATGGCTGTGAAAGTTGGACCATAAGGAAGGCTGAGCATCAAAGAATTGAGGCTTTTGAACTCTGGTGCTGGAGAAGACTCTTGTGAGTCCCTTGGACTGCAAGGCGGACAAACCAGTCAGTCCTAGAGGAGATCAGCCCTGACTGCTCCTTAGAAGGCCAAATCCTGAAGACTCAAATACTTTGGCCACCTCATGGGAAGGAAGGACTCCCTGGAGAAGAGCTTAATGCTGGGAGCGATTGAGGGCAAAAGAAGGGGATGATAGAGAATGAGATGGCTGGATGGAGTCACTGAAGCAGTCGGTGTGAGAGTCAATGGACTCCGGGGAATGGTAGAGGACAGGAAGGCCTGGAGGATCATTGTCCAGGGGGGCGCAATGGGTCGGACACGACTTCGCACCTAACAACAGCAATATATGACAAACAGTTCAAATATATATTAAATAAATTACAGGATATGTATCCTATCATCTGGTAGTCTGAATACAAAAAATGTACTCAGACTCTAAAATGTCATTTAAAAACTTTTTTTTTTACTTGTTATATATTCAAAGGGCTTTGGATAAATAATCCATCAACCATCATAAAGTTTTGACATACAGAATGATGTGTTACATTTTAGTATGCATACAAGTTGAAAATATGGATTATTGTACATTAATGAGCATTTATGAAATACCATCAACCAAATATTGGTATCCAAGTACAGTTCTAAAATAAGAGCCATTTATTCAGAGTAAACGTCCAGAACTGCATGGACTAACATGAGCTGATTCTGCACTTACTTTTATTCCTTTGTGGATCCTGCTGAATTCCTATCAATTTGAACTCGGGTCTTCCTCTATCCCCCACTCTCCATTGAAACAGAAACTGTTCTGCATGTGATTAGAAGAGCTCAGAAGTGGGGAGGGGAGCCAAGCACAGCAGGAGCCTATTTTCTTGAACGGGGGGGGGGGGGCGGGGATTGGAGACAGCAGAGGAGGGGGAATAAATCCAGCAGGAAAATCTCTGCTGAGAGAAGTTAGGGCATCCCCTTTAAGGGAAGCCTTGCAACCTGGGAACCAGGAACTGACGCCTTGGCCAATCAGGGCTTTTCTACAGTGTTGGAGGCTCGGCAGCAAGTTATTTCAGGTAGAGTAGACAGCTGCTTGCTTACTCATGCCGATTTTTCAAAATATCGAAGGTTATATCCACTCCCGGATATCACAGGGAAAAGGTAGGGTCCCTCCGGATAAATCATGCTTGTTGGAGATGAAAATTTAAATAATCCAAAATCAAAATGGAAATAGCATTCAGTGTAGACAGCAGGGATTGAATTGACCTGGAATTGGAATAAAAGCTCCGTGCAGATTCAGCCATGGATAGGCCTGGGTATCTTGTCTTCCTTCTAGTGCATAATAGTTCTTTTACAAGATGTGCAAGTCTTCTTCAGTGCACATTGGCATCACTTTCCTTGATTATCAAGTAGTGAAGTATAGTTTGAAGAGCAAAGTCTATGGGGCAGTGATAGTCCCAGACCATCAACCAGTCTCAGCTCTTTTAACGTTTTTGAAAGATTCAGCCTTGTTTGTTCTTCGGTTGAAGTTACTGACTGTAAATAGTCATATTCCTCCCATATACTGTGATGGTCACCATATTAACACTGCTACCGCCCCCACTGGGAAATTAAAGGTGGTCTGAATCAATTGTATGTAGAGTGTTTTCAATTGTTATTTTACCTGCCCTGAGTCTTCAGGGAAGGGGGGTTTGAAATAAAAGTTTATTATTATTACTATTATTATTCTAGTAAATCATGTTCATGGTGAAAGTTAGCTGCACAAGATGGCAACAGAAAAGGCTTATTTAGTTCTATCTGTTGGTCACTCCAAACCAGAAAGTTGGCTGCAGTTGTCAGATAAGTAAAGGGTATATATGGAAGAAGACTAGAAAGGTTTGAAATATAAGCATATTAAACATAAAATATCATTTTTACATTTCAATTTCCATTGGATTATAGTATTCCAAATCTGTTGCCTGAGTAGGAGCCATTTAGGGCTCCAAAACACATAGTAGGAGTTTTTTTGAGTAATTGAGCTTCCAGCATTTGGCGGGGGGAGGGGGGGTTGGTTCAGATGAGAACAGTGGCATGAGAGGAGGGGGCACCCAGCCCAGGAAGCCAGTATTTTTATTCACTGGGAAAACATAAGGGTACTAATACAGTTACTTATATGATTTGTATGACACAAGCATCAGCTACAAGGATTATTGCAATTTAGGGAAATGGCATAAGAAAAAGTCCCAGCTTTAGACAACAGTAGGAAGCTCCCCTCACACTATTCTCTTAATCTGAAGGGCCAATGCATCTTGATTTTTTCCACTAAATGATAAATATAAGAAGTGCCTCTTAGGTGCCCATTATCATTAGGTCCTTCTGACTTGCAAACGAAGACTGGGGCTATACGATCAGGGCCAAATTTAAATATATGAATAAGGTGCAAAATGGCCTGGAGAAAAAAGCTTGTTGCTTTGTGTGGGAAAGGACAGTTGGCGTTTTCCTTTGCTTGTAAGTAAACAACAATCAAACTTCTATTAAAGGGACATAAATCCCAATCTCTAATTGTAAGGAACTATATTTTAATGTGTGCAAGTACTTGCTCAGATAGGAAAAAAACAGGAAAATTCCCATAATTTCCATGTTATTTGAAGCACAAGTGAATTTCTCCCCTAAACAGAAGGATTTTTTTTAGTTCTAGAGATTTTTAGCCTGCTTTTCTCGCATGCCATGATACAAATTAAATGGTTCTGCTGTATATTAAGATTAAACAGAGCTTTTTTGCCAAAACACAGTTGACAACTTGATGCCAAAAGTTAAAGTTGTAGAAAGGAACTTACCTTCTAAGGCTGCCCAACTGAATAGAGTAAAGAACAGAGCAAGAAGACATGAGAAAGATAAACACAGTATATATTATGTTAATTAAATTAACACTGTAATATTACAAACTGCCTCAAAGCTCCTTACAATACATAATGCATCATAATGCAAATAAATATGCCTGCTGTATATTAAAACTCTTTACAGCTTTTTCAGAATGCTTAGGATATATGTTTCTCCAATGATTTTGCTTCCAACTTAATCTGCTGATGCTTAAAATAGCTCCAGAGAGACCCCAGTAGAGAGCTACCCACCAATCCTAGCCAGTTGATTGAAAATGCTATGGAATAGAAAGAAATGGGCAAAGTGTTTGAGCAGAATCATGCTCATCTCCTCCCTTTCTTCAGCCATTACATCACACCAGCTTTTTCTTCCTCCACTCCTCTTTTGTCCCCCCAGGTTCCCTCATCACTTTTCCTGCTGCTTTCTTCCAAGCTGTGGAGAATAGGTAGGAGTTACCTAGGCCCAGGCTCGGCTGTCTTGGTTGCTAGGCAACCCCATAGTGTCTACTGATTTCATAAGCTTTCATAAAATCACAACTGACATTGTTCATTTTGAGGCAATTTTAACCCTGTCACCTGTCTGCAAAACTCCCACAGGTCTGTAGAAAAATACAGCCTATCTGTACATGGTCATATTTTGTGGATTTTTCAATCCATATTTTTGCCATCAGTTACAATGATGAGTTGAAATACAAAAATTCCTTAACAAGCTGTGAAACTTACTGTCATTAACATAAATTCATATTTCTATGTTCTCAATTAGAAAGTATACCTCAGTGGGCCAGGTCACTTATATGTATCCCTTCCTTGCAAAACAAACAAACAAACAAACCTTTCATGTTTGTACAAAATTAGGCAATGGACATTAGATTTTTAGCTTGGCATTCTTCATTTGAGTTTTCTTTATACAGGAAATTTATGGGGTTGACAACTGGCCTGTAGGAAAGTGTCCCTTTTATAGAAGCTTAATATATGGAAATGTGTAGTTGAAGCTTTTCTTGGTCTGGAAGTAAATATTACCTGGTAGATAATATCCCATTAAGCTTCTATTAACAAGACACTTTTTCTCTAGGACAGTTGACAACAACTCCCTTCCAGTACCATATAGCAGATAACATTTTGTTTTGTTTCAGAGCTATGGAAGTGCTATAATGGGGAAAAATAGGTTCATCTTCCATTTTGATATGCAGCCCTACATTGGGACTGCTCCTATGCAGGCCAGCTGCAGAGAACTCATCCACAGTAAAGCTCCGCTAAAGGACACCCAGTGAAGCGACCGTACATGCACAAATTTTCATGCAGTTTAGGCACATGACCTAGTGGAGCGCCCTCACTCCTCAGTTCCCTTTTCACTGCTGCAATTTGTGGATTTCTTCTAGACTTGATCCATCTTGTTTAGGTTTTCTTCGCGATTAGTAATTTTCTGGGCTATGGCCCACAGTTGAATTTCTTATGGCCACAAAGGTGATTTTCAAAAAATGTGGTCAGTGCAGCATGAAGATGCCCATTACCGACAAGCATGACCAATGCCTTCTATGTTCGGGAGAAGGACACGTAGTAGGCACATGTAATGTCTGCCAGTAATTCACTCTCAAAGCCCGCTTGGATGGAGCTTCCAGGCTAAAAGCAGCATTATGGGAGAAAGCGCTTTCGACTAACCCCCCTGGCATCTTAGGCCTCAGCACCCACACCATCAAAATCGACTCCCAAGACCACTTTGATTCCGAGATTGAACCTGCCCTCAGTCCATTCGACGGCCTCGGTGCCCTTACAGAATAAGCCTCATAAGAGACATGTTAGCTAGCTAGCTAGCTATTTGTTTGTTTATTTGTTTGTTTGTTTATTTATTTATTTATTTATACCGCCCTTCCATATGGCTCAGAGCGGTTTACATACAACATCATGGGGGGGGGGATACATGGAACGAATTAATATATAACATAAACAAATGCAACAACAACAGTAATTTAAATAACACAATTTCAGTGAACTTAAAAAATATAGCAGGAACAGGAACTTAGCTAAGGCCCTTAGAGAGGTCAGACTGGTTCAGGCCATGGAGGGGATGTCTGATGGGACCTGTGGTCAGTCTCAGGCAAATACCTGGTGGAGGAGCTCCCTTGTGCAGGCCCTACTTTTGCAGATCCTCCTTCAAGGATCGCTGCCTTGCCGTGGCAGGGGGGCTTGTGTAGCTCAGTGAAGCCATGAGCTATGCCGTGCAGGGCCACCCAAGACAGACAGGTCATAGCTGAGAGCTCTGACAAAAGGTGATCCACTGGAGAAGGAAATGGCAAACCACTCCAGTATCTTTGCCATGAAAACCCAATGGACAAGTTCAAAAGGCAAAACGATATGACGCCAGAAGATGAGCCCCTCAGGTCGGAAGGTGTCCAATATGCTACTGGGGATGAGCAGACGGCTAGTACGAGTAGCGCCAGAATGAATGAAGCAACTGGGCCAAAGCCGAAAGGACGCTCAGTTGTGGAAGTAACTGGTGGCGAAAAGACAGTCCGATGCTGTAAAGATTTTTATTCCATAGGAACCTGGAATGTCAGATCCATGAAACAAGGCAAGCTGGACGTGGTTAAAGAAGAAATGACAAGAATGAACATCGACATTTTAGGAATCAGTGAACTAAAATGGACAGGAATGGGTGAATTTAATTCAGATGACCATCAGGTATACTACTGTGGACAAGAATCTCGCAGAAGAAATGGAGTAGCCTTCATAATCAATAAGAGAATAGGAAAAGCAGTCTTGGGATACAGTCCCCAAAATGACAGAATGATCTCAGTTCGAATCCAAGGCAAACCATTCAACATCACAGTAATCCAGGTCTATGCCCCAACCACTGCTGCTGAAGGCAAGTTTGGCCTTGGAGTACAAAATGAGTCAGGGCACAGGCTGGTAGAATTTTGTCAGGAGAATACAATGGTCATAGCAAACACTCTATTCCAACAACCCAAGAGACGACTCTACACATGGACATCACCAGACGGTCAACACAGAAATCAGATTGACTATGTGATCTGCAGACAAAGATGGAGAAGTTCTATACAGTCAATAAAAACAAGACCAGGAGTTGATTGTGGTTCAGATCATCAGCTTCTTGTTGCAAAATTTAGGCTTAAATTGAAGAAAGTAGGGAAAAGCACTAGGCCACTCAGGTATGAACTAAATTATATCCCTGACAAATATACAGTAGAGGTGACAAATAGATTTAAGGAATTAGATCTGATAGACAGAGTACCTGAAGAACTATGGACGGAGGTTCGCAACATTGTACAAAAAGTAGCAACTAAAACCATCCCAAAGAAAAAGAAATGCAAGAAATCAAAATGGCTGTCTGAGGAAGCTTTACAAATAGCTAAGGAGAGAAGGGAAGTTAAAGGGAAGGGAGAAAGAAAGATACACCCAATTGAATGCAGAATTCCAGAGAAAAGCTAGAAGAGATAAGAATGCCTTCTTAAATGAACAGTGCAAACAAATAGAAGAAAACAATAGAATGGGGAGGACCAGAGATCTTTTCAAGAAAATTGGAGATATGAAGAGAACGTTTCATGCAAAGATGGGTATGATAAAGGACCAAAATGGTAGGGACCTCACAGAAGCAGAAGAGATTTTAAAAGGTGGCAAAATTATACAGAAGAACTATACAAGAGCGAGCTTAACATCCCTGATGACCACAATGGGGTAGTTACTGACCTGGAGCCAGACATCCTGGAATGTGAAGTCAAATGGGCCTTAGGAAGTCTGAGCAACAATAAAGCTAGTGGTGGTGACAGCATTCCAGTTGAACTATTCAAAATCTTAAAAGACGATGCAGTAAAAGTGCTACACTCAATATGCCAGCAAATTTGGAAAACTCAACAATAGCCACAGGATTGGAAAAGGTCAGTTTACATTCCAATCCCAAAGAAGGGCAATGCCAAAGAATGTTCAAACTACCGCACCATTGCACTGATTTCTCATGCTAGCAAAGTTATGCTCAAAATCCTACAAGCTAGGCTCCAGCAATATGTGGACCAAGAACTTCCTGAAGTACAGGCAGGATTTTGAAGAGGCAGAGGAACTAGAGATCAAATTGCCAACATACACTGTATCATGAAGAAAGCTAGGGAGTTCCAGAAGAACATCTACTTCTGCTTCATTGACTATGCTAAAGCCTTTGATTGTGTGAAGCACAACAAATTGTGGCAAGTTCTTAAAGAAATGGGAATACCAGAGCATCTTATTTGTCTCTTGAGAAATTTATATGCAGGTCAAGAAGCAACAGTGAGAACTAAATATGGAATCACTGATTGGTTCAAAATTGAGAAAGGAGTTTGGCAAGGCTGTATACTGTCGCCTTGCCTATTTAACTTGTATGTGGAGCACATCATGAGAAAGGCGGGATTAGGGGAGTCACAAATTGGGATCAAGATTGCAGGGAGAAATATCAACAACCTCAGATATGCAGATGATACCACTCTAATGGCAGAAAGTGAAGAGGAATTAAAGAGCCTGTTGATGTGGGTGAAGGAGGGGAGTACAAAAGTTGGCTTGAAACTCAACATCAAGAAAACAAAGATCATGGCATCCGGCCCTCTCAATTCCTGGCAAATAAATGGGGAAGAAATGGACATAGTGACAGATTTTATTTTCCTGGGCTCCAAGATCACTGCAGATGATGACTGCAGCAAAGAAATTAAAAGACGCTTGCTCCTGGGGAGGAAAGCTATGGCAAATCTAGACAGCATCCTAAAAAGCAGAGACATCACCCTGCCAACAAAAGTGCGTTTAGTCAAGGCTATGGTATTCCCAGTTGCAATGTATGGCTGCGAAAGTTGGACCATAAGGAAGGCTGAGCATCAAAGAATTGAGGCTTTTGAACTCTGGTGCTGGAGAAGACTCTTGCGAGTCCCTTGGACTGTAAGGTGAACAAACCAGTCATTCCTAGAGGAGATCAGCCCTGAATGCTCCTTAGAAGGCCAGATCCTGAAGATGAAACTGAAATACTTCGGCCACCTCATGAGAAGGAAGGACTCCCTGGAGCAGAGCCTAATGCTGGGAGCGATGACAGAGAATGAGGTGGCTGGATGGAGTCACTGAAGCAGTAGGTGCAAACTTAAATGGACTCCGGGGAATGGTGGAGGACAGGAAGGCCTGGAGGATCATTGTCCATAGGGGCGCGATGGGTCGGACACGACTTCGCACCTAACAACAACAATGGAATTGTGGGAGTTCGGGCAGGGCTCTGATCTCAACAGGGAGCTCATTACACCAGGTGGGGGCCAGGACAGAAAAAGCTCTGGCCCTCATTGAGGACCGATGTGCTTCTTTGGGGCCAGTGATCACTAGCCAGTTGTTGCTGGCAGAGTGTAATGCTCTTTGGGGTGTATTGGCAAAGAGACGGTCTCTTAGGTACACTGGGCCCTGATTGCGTATGATCCCCATCTTAGGTTCAGCATTTGCCCTATGCTTCAGGGGTGCCATCATCTTAAAGGAAGGTGTCATTGGACCCACCTCCACACAAGAAATCCCACAAGACTAAACACAAGGATAAGACCCCTTCCATAAAGGCTTTGCAGCCGCCTCAGCCTCAGCTGGTTCAGCAAGCCTCTTCAGCTCCTGCATTCACACTAGTTCCAAGGGAGATTATAAGGGAATGTGCAGCTGATTTTGAGATGGAGGAAGGGGAGTTTTCTACAGCCCAATACTGTCCAGTACGGACCTTAATCTGGCCGCCGATGTTGGCTGCACTTCCAGATCAGTCCCTGCTGTATTCGGGACTGTGGGATCACCCTCTAGGAGAGGAGGATCTGGATCCCAATATGGATTTTCTTGATTGTGCATCTCTCATGGGTTCGTACCAAGCCCTTTACAAGGAAATGGTACCAACCCAGCTCAGGCAAGATAGGCTGGATCAGCTTCTGAACTATCACCTGATGAAGCGGTAGCAGAACCAGCTTCTGTTTCTCTGGAAAAGGTCTATAAGTTATATGGAGAGCAGTTGTTATGGATGACAAAGACTTTGGACCTTACTATGTCAACCTCTGATTTGAGGCCCAAGGACAAGTTCTTGAGAAGATTGTATTTAGACCTCTGAACTGTGATAGCACTCCTGGTGATCTAAGGTTTGGGGGACCTTACGATTCTAATGAGGGCCAAACCAGCCTTGGCACAACCAGCACCGAGGATTGAGTCGGTGTATAAGATAAAACCTGATTCTGCTGATTATCTGTCTACTCACCCATCGTTTGAGTCCTCAATTATTGAGGACATGCAATTGAAGAGGAGACTAGACCAGCACTTCTCTCCCCTTGATAGAGAGAGCAGGAGGTTGGAAACTCCTGGTCATAAGATCTACTCCTTCTCAGCCCTCAGTTTTAGAATTTCAACCAGATGGTTTTGGGAGCATACCAATTATGTTTGTGGGAGAGCCTGTTCAAATCAAAGTGGAAATTGCATTCTGTGTAGACAGTAGTGACTTAATCAATCTGGGATTGGAATAAAAGCTCCGTGCAGTTTACACCCAGGTTTCAAGTTCCAGGAGGTCTGTAGAAAGGGGGAGAGTTGGTGACAGAATGGCTGATAGGATCTGTTTTTTTAAAAAAATGTTTTTTATATCAACCACATGGGGAGATAGCTTGATGTTGTGTAAACAAAATGGCTTCTGTTGGCTTGCTCTCTTGAACTGTACCAGGCACAAAAGTTTTTGTTTTTGCATTCTGGCATTAAAAATAAATAATGAAGAAAGATTAATAATATATTTATATTTTAAAATTCAGCTTGGTCACCCTACCTCTTATTTTCTGGAAGAGCTTGGCAAGTGTATTAATAAAAATATTATTTTTATTATGTAAAAATAAAGGTTAATGAACATTTCCAGTCTACCCTGCTGAAAGTATAGGTAGGCAGTACTGCAGGCTGGGAGAGAGAGAGGAAACAAATGCTAGATTGCTCCGTGCTCCACACTAATAGGCAGTGTCTGCTATGCATCTTACTTTTATATGAACTTAAGCAGATATTATCATATGCCACTTATTAGAGATTCAGGAGGTTTCCACATGGAATATGTGGCTTTTCCTCTAGTGGTGCCGAGAATGGAGAATCCTCTTTCCCTAGCAGGCCTGCCTCGTGCTTTCTGTGATGGCATTGCAGCATCAGTCCAAAAAAATGCTGGGCCCTGCAGTCAAAGGTATTTAGGCTAGATTTTTCAGTTGTATGTGTGGACATTTGGTTGGTTATTCTCCTGAATTTACTGTTCTAGTTTTATGTTATATGATACTTTTAAAATCTTGTATTATTGTGAGTTTTGTTTTGTGAGACGTATGTTATATCTTTTTAGCCATCTGAAGCCAGCCAAATGGGACTTCATAGATTATATAATTTCAATATTCCTAACAAACAAAATAAAAAAATAAAGCAAGGCACTAGTTTCTTTAGGTTGACCGAGTTGAACTGAGCATGCTTTGAAATGGTTTCATGACTGCTTCATCTCATGCTGGAACCTTCACAAACTCTTCATTTTCAGCACAGCAGCCTGGAGATGTTTGTTAACCCCTATTTTCTCCTACTGTTACAAAAAATAAATGTAAATATACTTGCCAAACTCTCCCAGGAAATAAGAGGTAAGCTGACCAGGCTGTATTTTAAAATATCAATATGTTAATCTTTCTTCATTATTCACTTTTATGCTAGATTTGGAAACTTATTTTACTTCTGCTGTTCTAAATTTGTCCTAAAGGATTGCTGAAATATAGTTATTGGTTAACTCCATAGATCTAGCACACATTGGTATTTGCTGCTACATCTTTAATGAAGCTCCATCGCTAAAAGAATGCCTGCAGTTGGTAAAGTCATCAGAAGCCCTGTCAGTTTATTTTAGAAAAACTTACTTCACTGGCTGCCTCTTAAGGCAAAATGTCAACTCTAATAAGGTAGAAATGTTTTAAACATGCAAATTTGTGTTGTTTATTTGAACCCAGCATCAGTTCATTATGCCTAGCTTTTTAAGTGACAGGCGCCATATTCAGGGGCATTCCGCACGACTTTAATATAGCACTAGTCTTACATTTTGCGTTCCGCATGACATCGTGAGCAATCTGCAATACTCCTGCAACATTAGTGCCAAAATTGCTTCATTGTAGCGATTTTCAGGGAATCGGGAAAAGTGGATTCACCCTCAGAAAATCGCTACACTCTTGCCAACAACCTGCAACACTTGCGAAAAAGACATGTGTGTTCTCAATGTAGCAGTTGCAACAAAGTCCCTCCCCCTGGCTCCCTCCTCCGAACTTCCGGCGAAGTGATTGCCATTTTTTTTCCTCGGAGTGAGGAAAGCAACAAACCAGCGAGGCTCCATTCACCCAGCGAGGCTTCTCCAGCTACAGTCCCTCCACAGAAGTGCTTTAAAGCTCCCCTAAGTCCCCAAGCACAACACAGCCCCCTGTTCAGCAGTTCCCTTTAATTTCGGCCCAAAATCTCGCCCGTGCAGGGGGGGGGTTCCACTCGGGGGAGCATGGTAACGATGAATCGATAGCTAACACGGCAGCTAGATGGGTCTCTCCATTGCAACGAATCATATTCGTTGCAACATGTGTGTGTGTGTGTGTGTGTGTTTTTTTTAACTGTGCTTAAAGGGAAAGGGGATTTTTGGGAGCATGATAACAACCACCCATTGGCTGTTCCGTTTGATTGACGGCCAGGGGTGGGAACAAGCACAGAAAAAAATTGCTTCCTTTCTAGCGATTCCTGCGAGACTGGAAACCTGTGGGGAAAGAATGAAACACTACTGGATTCCACTACAAATGAAGGTATGCGGAACGCCGAGATTCCACTATTTAAAATAGCGTTTCCGCTTTGTGAAAGCAATTGGCAACATTGGTCCTTGTGCGGAATGGCCCTCAGTGTTTCCTGAATGCATAAAGGTCCCTTCCTATCAGTGGGAAATGGTCTCTGTTTTCAGAAGATGGCTGAATGACTGACTATATTTATGATGGATTTGAAATATAGGTAATAGGTAAATAAGTCAATTAGAATCAACACTCATTTGACAGTTGTGAAAATATTAGAGTATCAACAATTATAACATTAATTTATCAAGAATTTTTTGTGAAGTGGAATTGTAAATATTTTATCCATAATTTGAACACTTGCAAAAACCTTTCACTGTGGATTATTATTTAATTTTTTCTGTATATAGGGAGATAAGGAATTATATTTCAGTACTAGAGGCACAGTACGTTGCACCCAGGAGTACATCGGGTGCTAGCACATACACCATCACCGTGATCTTCCTGGGTTGTGGCCCTCCTCCCCCCTGCTCAGTCTTGAGATCTAGTATGGTGAAGTGGTTAAAGAGTAGCAGACTAATCTCAAGAGCTGAGCTTGATTCGTGACTTCCATATGCAGGGTTGTCAACTTCCAGGTAAGGGTCTGGAAACCTTCAGGAAGATGAGAAAGGAAGGAAGGAAGGAAGGAAGGAAGGAAGAAAAAGAAAGAAAGAAAGAAAGAAAGAAAGAAAGAAAGAAAGAAAGAAAGAAAGAAAGAAAGAAAGAAAGAAAGAAAGAAAGAAAGGGGGAAGGAGGAGGGAAGGAAGGCATCAGTTCTCCAGGAGAAAACAGCTGCTTTGGAGGGACATTGGCCCTCTTACCCCCCCCCCCCCATTCAACAGTATCTACACAGGTCACCACTGTCCCCAACTTCCCATCAAACCCCACAGCTTTCAAAGGTCAGGCTAGACAAGCCATCTGGAGGGAGTTGCCATCTTCCCACTACCCACATCTTCCAAAGGTGGGGCTGGGAAGGCTGCAGACAGAGGTGGCCTGCCACCTTTCTCCCCCCACTCACACATTTTCCAAAAGCAGGCCCAGGCAGGGAAGGCTGCAGTGGTGCTGCCTCTTTCCCACTCTTTCCCCACTTCTTCCAAAGGCCAGGCTGGATGGGAAAGTCCATGGGGGCAGAGGGACTGCCTCTTTCCTACCCACAATAAATAAATCTCCCAAAAGGAAGGCCATGGATAGTGGGCTGCCACCTTCTTACCCGCCCATCCCCACATTTCTCAAAGGCCGGTCTGAGAAGGCTGCGGGGAGGGGGGGGGAAGCTGCCTGTTTTCCATTCCACTTCCCACATCTCCCCAAAGTCAGGCTGTTCGGGGAAGACCCTACAGCAGTGGTCCCCAACCTTTTTATCGCCAGGGACCACTCACCGGGGACCACTCAATGCCTTTTACTGAGGCCCAGTGGGGGGGGGGGTAGTTTACTCCTCTACTCTCAACCACTGCCCTAACGCTCTCTGATCGCTGTGGTAATGTATAAACATCCCTTCAAAATAAGATACAGACACGCCACAACAATGAACATAAGGAACATTTTATTTTCATGGAAATTTTAACTCATGACAATGACAAATCAATGGGAACCCTGAGCTTGTTTCTCTGCAACGAGATAGTCCCATCTGGGAGTGATGGGAGACAATGACACCCGAAGTGTGTTGTAAAGGGCCGGGGGGGGGGTGAAGTAAAGGGCCGGGGGGGGGGGAGGCGTCCTTTGGGGCCCACCTCCAGTTAGTCAAAGGACCACATGTGGTCCGCGGCCTACAGGTTGGGGATAGCTACCCTAGAGGATGGACTGTCTCCTTCCCATCCACCCCATCTCCCAAAGGGCAGGACAGGTAGGGAAGGCCATGAGGTGATGGGCTGCCTCCTTTCTGCCTCCCATCTCCCAAAGTCTGGGCTGGGTTGGGTAGGAAAGGCAGGGGGCTGTGCTTCCTCCTTTCCACCCCCCACATCTCCCAAAGGACAGGCTGGACAGGTAAGGCTGTGGGTGGGGGGCTGCCTCCTTCCCATTCCCCCACATCTCCCAAGGGCCAGGCTGGGTGGGGAAGTCTGCTAGATTCTTCTCTGAGGGAGAGGGAGGGTGGAGGAAAGCCAAGAGTGCTCCAAAAACTCAGCAAATACATGACACTCAGAGAAATATTCCTTGCTGTTCTAGTTTTCTAGACAAAGAAGAAGAGTCGTTTTTTATACCCTGAAGGTGGGACAGAGAGAGCTCTGACAGAACTGCTCTGTGAGAACAGACTTTCAGGGATGTTATGAGCTCAAGGTCACCCAGCTGGCTGCTTGAGGAATGGGGAATAAACCTAACTCGCCAGATTAGAAGATGCCACTCTTAACTAGGCACATGCCCCCCAAAATCCAATAAATAAATAAACAAATTGGACTGTTTTGAGTTGGCCCAACCTAATCTGGGCTGATTTCAAACTATCTGATTCAGATCCTGGGCCAGCCAGATTGATTTTGCCATCTGCAGAGCTATTTGCTGCCATTAAAGTTTATGGCGTCATTAAATAATACCCTAATGCTATCAACATTACTCTTAAAAAAATTAGTAGATTGCTCAGGGAGGGGAAGCAATTCACTAATCCAACTCAAGGGGGGTAGGAGGGGGAGCGCATGTAACACTGATGACACTAAAGGGCAGAGGAAACAAAATTTGAAATCAGTAATTCCTCACTGGAAAACTACGAGTTCAGATATGAAAGGGGGAAAAATGAGGGAATAGTGGATTAGAAAAACACAGGGTAAGGTGGCATTAAATTTGGATCTACTCCTGAAGAGGAAAAAGTTGTGTGGAAAGTTTTACAAACTTTTCTTATTTAAGAAAGATGATGCAGAGGTTTGCACTTGTGTGAAAATTATCCCAGACTCATTTTTCCTAGGTCCTACAGAGTATGTAGTCAACCCTCTGTTGAAGGTTTCTCTATGCATTTTAATTTTTATTATCATGAACTGTTTTTGAAGTGGATCACAACTGCCAGACCCCCTAGGACGGAAAGAGGTACAGAGATGATGTCCATAGTCCTGCCCCAGGGATTGAGCCAGAAGATGAAGGGAGTCAGCCAGTGGAGGAGGCTGAGGCCGTGGCAGAGGCACCAGCTGTGAAGCTGGTGGAGGCCAAGGTACCACCCCTGAAGCTGCTGAAGGCCAGGCATTTGCTTATCCTTTTAAATTTGTTAAATCTTTGTGTAAATGCACAAATCCAAACTAGCAAATGTTCCAATAATCCAAAATAAGTCAGTCAAGAAAACCTTTGGATGAAATAAAGAGTCAAATTTATTTCGCACAAAATACGCAGATCAAGACAGGACAGCAAAAATGGCTGAGTGATCTCCGCCCTCCCAGGGTTGAAGAAAGGGTGGGGAGGTGACATTGCAGCAGTACTGTACCATGACTTCTGATTGTGTAACCGGAAGTGATGTCCCATGTTGGTCTCCATGCCCATGAACCCTTGTTTTGTTTTTTTAAAAAGCTCCCATGCTTTACACTTGTCAGGCAGATTCATGCACAATAGTTTTTCTCAGGACTGCTTTTAAAGATACCTGAAAAATCTCAGATCTTGAATTAGCAGTTTGCATTACAGAAATAAATGATTTGATTTTATAATCTCTCAAATCTCCCAAGTGTGTGTACATTTGCTCTGCACTCTTAAAGATTTGATGCAGAGAGGAGAACATTGTGGTAATAGAGTTGATAATGTCCGGGCCTATTGCATAATACATTTTTTTAGACCAGAACAGTAGTGTGCATAGACAATAAGTTTCTCACTATACTGTTCTCCCAATCTGAAACAACTCCAGAGAACTATCTACCCCATTAGGGAAACATTACTACCCTCATTAGTATACATTAAGTTTTCTCAACAATGGCTGGTCCCTGGTTAATTTTGGATTAGAAACATTGCACGGGGGGGATGAGACTAAAGGTTCTTCCCACATCTTAACACAGCCCGCGGTGCTGCGGGCACCGCAGACTAAATAAAAGGGTAAGGGCTTGGTAGGCGGGATGTGTCCGTGATGAGGAAGGGTGCCGATTGGCCCCTTCCTCTGGACAGACTACTGGAGGGACTAATCGGCAGGCGCAAAGCGCATGCCAATTGGTCCCTCTGAGTCCCCGCTGGAGCAACTGCGAGCCGCGCACAGTGCGGCTCACAGTTGCTCCTTTCCCGGCGGCCTGATGCGGCGAGAGGCGCAAAGCGCCTCTCGCTGCGTCAGGCCGCTGCCCAAGGGAGCCCCCAGCAGTCGCGCAGAGCGTGGCTGCCGGGGGCTCCCTGCCCGGTGGCCTGATGTGGCGAGAGGCGCAACGCGCCTCTTGCCGCGTCAGGCCGCCAGCCAAGGGAGCCCCCGGCAGCCGCGCTCCGCGCGACTGCCAGGGGCTCCCATGCCTAGCACCCACTGTATTTATTTTACAGCGGGCTTGAATACTAGTCTTAATATGAATCGATCCTGTGTGCCTGGGAAGCACAAAACATCACACATTCATTGACCATGCTTGTCAACCCTTTGGTGGGGACTGCTTCAAGTGGCAGGAGGGTGGGGGGGGGGAGAATTAAAGGACTGGTGTCAGAGAAAATGACTGGTGTCTGGGAAAACCCAGAAGTTACATCTTTACACCGCCCGTGGCGCCGCGGGCGCCACGGACTAAATAAACCAGTAAGCCCTTGGAAGGCGGGCTGTGTCCGGGATGAGGAAGGGTGCCGATTGGCCCCTTCCTCATGACAGACTATCGGAGGGACCAATAGGCAGGCGCGAAGCGCCTGCCGATTGGTCCCTCCGATTCCTTGCCGGAGCAACTGCGAGCCGCGCGTAGCGCAGCTCGCAGTTGCTCCAAGCCAGCCAGCCTCTAAGAACCTCTAAGCCAGTGGTCCCCAACCTTTATTAGGCTGGGGACCGGCAGGACATCGGCCCGCGCCCGTGGGGGCCGCCCCCGCGGGGGCTGCACCCACGCATCGGGCCGCGCCCGCCGGCCGCGCCCGCCGGCCGCGCCCGTGGATCGGGCCGCGCCCGCCGGCCGCGCCCGCGGATCGGGCCGCGCCCGCCGGCCGCGCCCGCGGATCGGGCCGCGCCCGCCGGCCGCACCCGCAGGCCGCACCCGCGGATCGGGCCGCGCCCGCCGGCCGCACCCGCGGGCCGCGCCCGCCGGCCGCGCCCGCCGGCCGCGCCCGCCGCCGCCCAGGGAGCCCCCGGCCTCTAAAAATGCATCGCCGGAACAAGAAGATGGCCGCCGGCAAGAAGAACGCGCCCGGGAGCCGCCCGCCGAAGGAGCTGCCCGCCGAGAAGGAGCCACCCAAGGAGCTGCCCGCCGCGAAGGAGCTGCCCGACGTCGCTACAGCCCTCTCACCGGTAAGCTACCTTTCCTCACCCTGCCCTCGCCAGTCCCTCGCTCTCCACCCCCCTGCTAGGGCCCATTGTATTTGGAATACAATGGGCTTTTTTACTAGTCTAGTCATATTTGGGAATCACTGGAAACTATATACATTTAAAAATGAATTTCCAGCTATTCCTAAAAAGGCATGATGTCATTTCCAGGTTATCCTGGAAGCAACAACTATTTGCTGCCCCTCCAGGCCTTCTCAGGCCTCCCTCTGGTTGCCATTGACCAGACTTGGGGGGATTGTTATATTTTGTAGTTAGTTCCTGAGTCAATTTTTGCTGACCAAATGGACAGCAAGGAACATATTATTAAAGGTTTTGTAAAGAGAAATCAAGCATGAATTGACAACAGTTTGTATTTTATTAACTAATGTGTTTTGGGAGGATTTTTAGTGGTTTGTATTTACCTATTTACCTATTTTTATTTTGTAACCCACCACGAGCCAGCTCTGCCAAGAGTGGCAGGCAATAAATACAAATAATAATAATAATAATTTTAAAAAATAACAGAGAATGTAGGGAGAAGAAGCTAAAGTGGAGTCGAAGATAATATCTAGATTTCATGCCTTTTCTACAATAGAGCTCTTGCATTTTTCTTTTTTTGCAGATCTCTAGTAAAAGGTTTTCATATGTGGATTAACTGTAAACAACAACACCTAATAGTAAAGTGGCTGCCTCCCCACTCCCACCTTAAGACTATACAAGTAATTGTTCCTTTCCCCCCATGATTCCTCACAGGGCTCCAGCTTGTTAATAATAACACAATAACGATATATGTACAGTTGTATTCAATATACTGAAAATATGCTGTTTTCTTTTTACTGACAAAATATATAAAATATCTGTAAATGTAGCAACTCAGCGACACAGTGACATTTGGTAATTAAGAAAGTTTGTTTATATTTAAAAAGCTTTTGAGCAATCTCTAATTTTGTCAGTTATACAAAATACAAAATGATTAATAATAGATTTGAAACAAGAGTTATGTCTTTCCAGTGGATTTGGCATATCCAATAGACAGTATAATTGTAAATATGTGGCATGATTATAAGTATGGAAAAGACAGGCATGCCATATTTGAAAACTAATGCCCTGGACAGAGGAGTTCCCAAATTTGTAGGATCCTCTTAAAGGAGGAAGGCCAATAAAATACTGGCAATCCTTCTCACTCACACTTCTAGTTTCCAATTCCCAAGCCCTTCTCTATTGAGATTGCAGTAGTTTTGCTTTGCACTCTCAAGTGAAGAGAAGGAATCTTGATTTGAATTACAGTTTTTAAATTCACAATATATACAGCTGGCTCCACACTGCTTCTGCATACACTCCCTCCACTGAAAGTGTATGGAGAATTCTCCAGAGACTCCATATATTATAATATTTATTTATATTTATTCAAAATGTGGGTTTTAAAATGCTAGTTTATTCACAAAATGTTATCCTAAACTGACCTGCTTAGCAAACAGCTCTACGCTGACCCTGCTGCATTGCACCTTGTATCTGGTAACCTGTGATTGCTCCTGAAGTCTGGGACCCAGATTTCTGCACCTGTTCCCAAGCTGGACTCCTGAACAATCCTTATCCTGAACCTTGGACTGGACCTTTGGTTCTCTGACTCCAGTATGGTTTGTAGACCTTGTTCCTGTATCTTGTTATACTTGACATTGAATTTGTGTATCCTGGAAACCCCTGGGAACAGCAACAATGCCAATTTCAGCCCTGAATACTTGTGATCTATCCATTCATACATACATCTGTCTTCTATCTGTCATCAAAATCCAGAGCTATTTAATATTACAAGAAATAAGGGATGTCAATCTTAATAAGCTATAGTTTACAAATGTTAATGTAATTATCTACCAAACTAATTAAAGAACTTGCTTCAATTTTGTTTTTATTTGCAGTTTGGTGGGTTTTTGCTGACTTGGTTTGCTTATGATTGGCTTTTATTGCATTCTTGGTTTTGTTTTACTGCTGTGAGCCCCCTTGAACAGATCCGGATAGGTGGAGTACAAACTTTCTAAATAAGCAACACCTGCCAAAAATTCCTTTTTTGCAGTGATTTTAAAAGAAATAAAACCTAGGGCCAAACTAAACGTGATGCTGTCCTTGTGTCTGCCAATAGGATGCCATCACTATTTTAATGTGATTTGAAAATGCTGCAAGGGCTTGAATGTGGTGAGCTGAGGTGCTCCTGTTCTCCCATCCTGTGCCTTTTCAAGTGCTGAAACAGTTTCAGAGCAGTGTGCAAACAACTATTTCAGAACTTGAAAAGGCATAGCAGGGGCTCCTTGGCCTGCTGTACTGCAGACCAGAACAGGCCCTCAAGACAGTTTTAAATTATGTTAAAATGGCAGCAGTGTCCCATGGTGGACAAGAGGATACCATAATGGCTAGTCTGGCCTTTAGTTCAGCACCAAGTAAGCTTGAATAGCTGCCTGGGCTCTTTAAGCTCTGTATCCGTGCCTTTTAAAAATTCTTAATTAAAAGAGTAGATGTCTTCTTCTAATCAAGCAAGTAACAAGCCTTGTACTCAGGTCTGGAGTTGTATGTCATTGTGCACTGACATTTCAAAATTAAAA
This sequence comes from Paroedura picta, assembly GCF_049243985.1. NCBI lineage: Eukaryota > Metazoa > Chordata > Lepidosauria > Squamata > Gekkonidae > Paroedura > Paroedura picta. Next base: position 61,554,553 of record NC_135369.1, on the reverse strand, counting down.
CAAAAAGTTCCAGACTTTTAAATTATGTAATCATGACATTTTACTTTATGATATATTCATTATATTTTATGTTTTCTCTCAACTCTTTTAATTTTAAAATAAGATAGTGAGATAACACATTGTGATTAGTCTCCTAGCAACACTGAATTACCTGTTATCCCAGTGGTGGGAGGGGCTCTGATGAACTCAAATGTTTCTGGTTATCAGTTGTCAACAGAAAGATTTAATTTGACACTAATAATTACTCTTGATTCTTATAGCTTACATACCAGGAAATTGTACTAATGATTTCATTTTATTATTTGAAAGGAACTACTGCTAAACTGTGCAATGATAAAGAAGACATTGATGGCAATGTTGCTGCTTGAAATTATTCAACTATTAATAAGTAACTGAGGGCATTTTCAGTTACCAGGAGGATGTGTTGCTATGCTAGAACTTTGCCCCCTTTACTTTATATTAGATTGTTCTTTTCATAAGTAATGACATTCACATCTGCCTCCAGCTAGGTTAGAAAGAAAATAAAATCAGCTTTCCTTTAGTGTTTACTTTGCTACTGCAACTGTTTAACCTAAGAACATAAAAGAAGCCATGTTGGATTAGGTCAATGTCCCATCCAGTCAAACACAGTGGCTAAACCCAGATGACATCCAGAAGTCCACCAGTGGAGTCAGAACTCCAGAAGGATGGATGGACGGACGGACAGACGGATGGATAGATGGACAGACAGATCTTTTTCATTCATTTCTTTGAGTTGTTGTAGTCAACCATTCAATCAAGTCCAACTCTTGCCGATCCTATGGCACAACTGTTGCCATGATCCCTGATTCCGCACCAGCTCCCTCAGCCATGCAATGTTCTGGCCAGTGTCCACTTTGACCATTTCTAACTACCATGTTCTTTGTCAGCCTGGTTTCCTTTTTCCACTGACCAATCCTAGCATAATTGCTTTCACCGCCACTGAGTTGGATCACATGATATGGCAAAATCACGAAACTCCAGTTAGCTGGAGTTTCGTGATTTTGCCTACCAGTGATATATCAGATTTTATGTGCTGTAGTACTTCCTTGTTTGTTACTTTTGTTGTCCATAGAACATGCAAAAGCCTTCTCCAACACCAGAGTGCAAATGAATCAATTCTTCCCTTGTCCGATTTTTTCAGCATCCAACTTTCACAGCCACAAGTTGCTACTGGAAATCTAATAGATCTAATTCATTTCTCATGCTAGCAAAATTATGCTCAAAATCCTACAAGCTAGGCTCCAGCAATATGTGGACCGAGAACTTCCAGAAGTACAGGCAGGATTTCGAAGAGGCAGAGGAACTAGAGATCAAATTGCCAACATACGCTGGATCATGGAGAAAGCTAGGGAGTTCCAGAAGAAAATATGCTTCATTGACTATGCTAAAGCCTTTGATTGTGTGGAGCACAACAAATTGTGGCAAGTTCTTAAAGAGATGGGAATACCAGAGCATCTTATTTGTCTCTTGAGAAACTTATGTAGGTCAAGAAGCAACAGTGAGAACTGAACATGGAATCACTGATTGGTTCAAAATTGAGAAAGGAGTTCGGCAAGGCTGTATACTGTCGCCTTGCCTATTTAACTTGTATGCGGAGCACATCATGAGAAAGGCGGGATTAGAGGAGTCACAAATTGGGATCAAGATTGCAGGGAGAAATATCAACAACCTCAGATATACAGATGATACCACTCTAATGGCAGAAAGTGAAGAGGAACTAAAGAGCCTGTTGATGAAGGAGGAGAGTACAAAAGTTGGCTTGAAACTCAACATCAAGAAACCAAAGATCATGGTATCCGGCCCTTTCAATTCCTGGAAAATAGATGGGGAAGAAATGGAGATAGTGACAGATTTTATTTTCCTGGGCTCCAAGATCACTGCAGATGGGGACTGCAGCAAAGAAATTAAAAGACGCTTGCTCCTGGGGAGGAAAGCTATGGCAAATCTAGACAGCATCCTAAAAAGCAGAGACATCACCCTGCCAACAAAAGTGCGTTTAGTCAAGGCTATGGTATTCCCAGTTGCAATGTATGGCTGCAAAAGTTGGACCATAAGGAAGGCCAAGCAGCAAAGAATTGAGGCTTTTGAACTCTGGTGCTGGAAAAGACTCTTGCGAATCCCTTGGACTGCAAGGCGAACAAACCGGTCAGTCCTAGAGGAGATCAGCCTTGACTGCTCCTTAGAAGGCCAGATCCTGAAGATGAAACTCAAATACTTTGGCTACCTCATGAGAAGGAAGGATCGCTGGGAGCGATCTTCCCCAGCTCTGTACAAATGTTCTTTGAAGTAACTTATTCATCTTTCTTAAAATAATTCAGGGTGGCTCATATAGTGCCAAATGGACTCCGGGGAATGGTAGAGGACAGGAAGGCCTGGAGGATCATTGTCCATGGGGTCGCGATGGGTCGGACACGACTTCGCACCTAACAACAACAACAATAGATCTAATATCTACATTTGGTAGTCAGGCTTATGTCCTTACTTTTCCCAGCCTAGCAGGCCAAGAGGCTCTCGTTTTGATGTTTTATTTCCATACTGCAATCACCACTCACATCAATTTATTATCCAAGAAAAATGAATTATTGAATGCATTCAATCTCTTCACTATCAATTGTTATTGTGACATGTCTGTTTTTTGCAGTGGTTATTTTTTTAGTGTTTAAGAAAAAGACACATTTCTTGTTTTCTTCACTGATTTTTGTAATCAGCTGTTCTAGGCCTTCCTCAGTTTCTGACAGGTGGGTAGTGTCATCAGCATGCTGAAGGTTATTTATATTCCTTCATCCAATCTTAATTCCAATGTCTGATTCTTTGAGTTCAATCTCTCTCACAATGATCTCAGCATTAAAGAGGAAGGGGGGGGGGAAACAAAATGAAGGGGGAAAGCATACAACCTTGGTGCTTTCCTTTCTCTATTTTGAACCAGTCAGTGTCACCAAATGATGTACATACAATTGCTTCTTAGTTTGCGTGGAGCAACTGCATCAATTTGATCAAATGTACTGCTACCACTAAATTTGGCAGAGCTTCCTACAATTTGTTATGATCCACACACTCCAAAGCTTTCTTATAGTCAATCAAGCAGATGTAAACATTCTTATGATATTCCCATGACTTTTCCAAAATTCACCTCAGGTTTGCTATGTGATCATGAATGTCATGCCACCAGCAAAAGCCAGCTTGAACAACTGGTAATTCTCTCTCAATGGTTTTTGCTATCCGTTGTATGATTTTGAGCAGGATCTTAGTAGCATGAAAAATGTGGGTTATTGTATGGTAATTGGAGCAGGTTTTTGAGTCACTCTTTTGGGGTAGTGTTGAACACAAATCATTTCCAGTACTCCGGTGAGATATTAGTTTTCCAGATTTTCTGGCACAAAGCCAAAATGGTTTTGATAGTTACATATCTCAGCAGTTCTACGAGTATGGTGTCAATGCCTAGGGCCTTGTTTGGCAATTGACTCCAGACTCGTTCAACTTCCTCCTCAAGAACGACTTGTTTAAGTTCTATTTCTTTTTCATTTTGAAGAGAGTGAACTTCTGTTCTGCATGCATAGTTCTTCTGTATATTCCTGCCACCTGTTCTTCATGCTGTATTGGCGAGTCAGTTCCCTCCCTTGGTTATCTTTGATAATGTGATTGTGAGCAACAAATGGCATTCAGAACCTCTTTATATTGTTATTATTGTTGTTGTTGTTGTTGTTGTTGTTGTTATTTCTTACCCACCACTCTTGGCGTACTGGTTTGTGGCGGGTTACAACATAAAATTCCAACAACAATAAAACCCTATTAAAACAAAATAGAATGATAATCTTTACATGTGCAAAAGCATTTCTTTCAGATACAGGGCTAACTTTCAATGTAATTTACCTTTAGTTTATTTATTTAATATACATTTACACTACCTAAATAAATCACTGGTGTTAGCTGGCCTAGCTACAACTAACATGGCAAGAATGAGATACCTACAGGCTCTATTTACCATCTCATGAAGCTAACATGAAAAATCATAGTCCAGTGGCACCTTTAAGACCAACAAATATTTATTCAAGGCATGACCTTTTGAGTGCAAACACTCTTCCTCAGACTATGAACTTCCATCATGATAGTGGGAATATAAAGCAAAAGTTAATTCTGTTGAATTAGTAAACTGTGTCACAACATCCAAATACAGCCATATGACAATTCTTTGCTAAAACAGCCAATCAGTCCCCTCAAATTCAGTTATAGTTTACAAAAACATAGGAGAAATAAAACTGTGTTAGTGATTAACGACTTTATTTTACCATTTGTTGCTGCCCCCACCCGTCTCCACCCAAGTGTGAATCATTCCTGCAAGTGAAAAGCTGTGTTAGCAACTCTCTTGTCCTGAGACCAGAGAGTTATATTCAAAATTACATTACATATTACTAACATCATCTTACAGTCACATTGTCCCCCCCAAAAATAAATACTGTTCTGACCGAGCAGTAATATCAGGGCTCTCTCAGCCTCACCTACCTCACAGAGTGTCTGTTGTGGGGAGAGGAAAGGGAAGGTGACTGTAAGCCACTTTGAGACTCCTTGAGAGCTAGTTTGGTGTAGTGGTTAGGAGTGTGGACTTCTAATCTGGCATGCCAGGTTCGATTCTGTGCTCCCCCCACATGCAACCAGCTGGGTGACCTTGGGCTCTCCACAGCACTGATAAAACTGTTCTGACCGAGCAGTGATATCAGTGCTCTCTCAGCCTCACCCACCCGACAGGGTGTCTGTTGTGGGGAGAGGAATGGAAAGGCGACTGTAAGCTGCTTTGAGCCTCCTTCGGGTAGGGAAAAGCGGCATATAAGAACCAACACTTCTTCTTCTTTGGGTAGAGAAAAGTGGATTCCCATGAGTTCTCCCCTGAAGGCAATTGACCACAGTTAAAGCTTCTTAGGGTCAGCCTGTGAATTCCAGTCATATTTTGAGACCAATACTATCACAGAAATGGCTCAATTGTTTCTGCATAGATTTCACTCAAAAAGTCACAGCGGTCATATGATTTGGTGTTATGTATGCTGTCCTGACCCCAATAAAACTTGGCTGACAAAATTTGAACAGAAAGTGCTTGTAGTATTTAAAAGTTGAGAAGCACTGACTAAGTCTTTAAGAAATACATTAAATTAGAATATTAATGGACATCTGGATAGAGACAACATAATTAACACTTATCATTAATCTCCCTGAATCTCAGTAATGAAGTTATTACTGTTAATGTATGAAATCACTTTACTGGAACTACATTTGGATCTTAAGTTCTGTGTTTACTAGACTGCATTAGGAAGACAAATGAAATAGCTAATGGGGATACAAAACCATGCCATATATTATTTCCATAAAATACTTTTTTCTAATGGCTGTGATTTTCCAAGCATTTGTTCCTAGGCTGGCCAGCCAGCCAAAAATTAAAGAAGTGGCAAATCAGTAGACTGGCAGTGCAGACAGAACCTGATGGCCAGTGGCCACCCTCAGTGTCATATTGCCCAAACTCTTGGAGAGTAGCAGAAAGAAGAATTTTAAATCAAACTGTTGCAAAGGATTAATCCTCTAGAATCCCTGGATGCATCAGGACACTTCTGTTGTGTGTGAGTCTCAGCTTCAGCTGCCTATAGTATTCTTGTTTGTTTGTTTGCAGCTGAGGCGGGTTTACAAAGAACATAAATTACATAATAACAATGCAATATTGTATGATAACAGTGTCATTAATGCAGTATTGTTAACATAGCCATAACATTTAATCGCAGTAAGGTTACAGTCACACCCCTGTAAAATGATTGTATCTGAATGGGAGGGGGCTCCAGAAGATCAATAGGTGTTATTGATCTCAACCAAATGCCTGGTGGAATAACTCCATTTGGATGTGGGCAAATGTTGTCCCCACCTTCAAGAAAGGGAAAAAAGAGGATCCAGGTAACTATTGACCTGTCAGCTTGACATCTGTAGCTGGCAAAATTTTGGAACAAATCTCCAAAAAGTCAGTCCTTGAGCAGCTAGAACAGAGAGCTGTGATTTCTAAAGCTCAGCATGGGTTTCGCAAGAACAAATCAGGTCAGACCAGCCTTATCTTTTTTCCCGAGAAAGTGACTTCCCTGCTAGATCAGGGAAATGCTGTGGACATAGTTTATCTGGATTTCAGTAAAGCGTTTGATAAGGTTCCACATGAGATTTTTGTTGACAAGTTGGTAAAATGTAGTATGGATCCTAATTCTGTCAGGTGGATCGATAACTGCTTGACAGATCGTACCCAACGGGTACTTGTTAATGGTTCAGCATTCTCTTGGAGAAGAGTGACAAGTGGAGTTCCCCAGGGATCTGTCCCGGGGCCTGTGTTGGTCAACATATTTATAAATTATTTAGATTTGGATAAGGGTTTAGAGGGGATACATATTAAATTTGCAGACAATCCTAAACTGGGAGGGGTAGCAAGCACAATCAAAGACAGAATCAGAATACAGGATGATCTTGATAGGCTCGAGAAGTGGGGTAAACTGAATAAATTGAAGTTCAATAGACACAAATGTAAAGTTCTGCATTTAGGTAGGAAAACCCAAACACACCAATATAGGATGGGGGAGACTTGTCTTGGCAGTAGCATGTGTGAAAAGGATCTAGGAGACCATAGATTGAACATGAGTCAACAGTGTGACTCAGTGGCTCAAAAGGCAAAAGGGATTTTGGTCTGTATCAAATGGAGTATCGTGTCCAGATCACGGGAGGTGATGGTACCGCTTTACTCTCCCCTAGTTTGACCTCACTTGGAGTACTGTGTTCAGTTTTGGGCACCCCAGTTGAAAAGGGATGTAGACAAACTGGAGCGTGTCCAGATTGGCCAGGGAAGCCCACAATGGAAAAATGGGCAAATGAGAACAAGATGCAGTTTAATAAAGATAAGTGTAAAGTTCTGCATCTGGGTCATGAAAAGCATGCCTACTGGATGGTGGATACGCTTCTAGGAAGCACTGTGTGTGAAATAGACCTTGGGGTACTTGTGAATTGTAAACTAACATGAGCAGGCAGTGTGATGCAGCGGTAAAAAAGGCAAATGCCATTTTGGGCTGTATCAACAGGGGCATCACATCAAAATCACAAGATGTCATAGCCCCATTGTATACGGCACTGGTCAGACCATACCTGGAGTACTGTGTGCAGTTCTGGAGGCCTCACTTCAAGAAGGACGTAGATAAAATTGAAAGGGTACAGAGGAGAGCGACAAAGATGATCTGGGGCCAAGGGACCAAGCCCTATGAAGATAGGCTGAGGGACTTGGGAATGTTCAGCCTGGAGAAAAGGAGGTTGAGAGGGGACATGAAAGCCCTCTTTAAGTATTTGAAAGGTTGTCACTTGGAGGAGGGCAGGATGCTGTTTCCGTTGACTGCAGAGGAGAGGACACGCAGTAATGGGTTTAAACTACAAGTACAACGATATAGGCTAGATATCAGGAAAAAAAATTCACAGTCAGAGTAGTTCAGCAGTGGAATAGGCTGCCTAAGGAGGTGGTGAGCTCCCCCTCACTGGCAGTCTTTAAGCAAAGGTTGGATACACACTTTTCTTGGATGCTTTAGGATGCTTTGGTCTGATCCTGCATTGAGCAGGGGGTTGGACTAGATGGCCTGTATGGCCCCTTCCAACTCTATGGTTCTATGATTCAATGATTCTACATGAAGGTGTATGCTAAGGGTTGGGACAGAACCCTAGTGAGGCAAGACAGCAATTTATGTCTCAGTACCTATATTAATCAATCTAAATGCAGAATATAACGATAAATTGAATGGGATATATTAGAAGAAGAGTTTGTTTTTATACCCTACTTTTCACCACCCAAAGTAGCTTACAATCACCTCCCCTTCCTCTCCCCACACTCTGTGAAGTAGGTAGGGCTGAGAGAGCTCTGAAAACTTTTACTACCCCAAGGTCACCCAGCTGGCTGCATGTGGAGGAGTGGGGAACCAAACCTGGTTCTCTGGATTAGAGGCCATCACTCTTAACCAAGAAGAAAGCGCAGGCAAAGATCATTAGTTTCCACTTCAGAGAGAATATATCTCCACAAGTGTACAAATCTTTAAACCGCCCGTGGCGCCACGGGCGCCACGGACTATATAATTCGGTAAGGGGTCTGGAGGTGGGATTAGTCCGTGATGAGGAAGGGTCCGGATTGGACCCTTCCTCATGACAGACAATCGGAGGGACCAATCGGCAGGCGCAAAGTGCCTGCCGATTGGTCCCTCCGATTCCCAGCTCCAGCAACTGCGAGCCACGCGCAGCGCGGCTCGCAGTTCCTCCTGACCTGACGCGGCGAGAGGCGCGAAGCACCTCTCGCCGCGTCAGGCTGCCGACCCAGGGAGCCCCCGGCAGTCGCGCGAAGCGCGGCTGCCGGGGGTTCCCTGCCTGGCGGGCTGACGCGGCGAGAGGCGCAAAGCGCCTCTCGCCGCGTCAGCCCGCCCACGCCGAAAGAAGCTCGACGACGACGACGAGGGACCCTCGGAACCGCCTGCCAGAAGCCCGGACCTCCGCCGCCGCCGCTGCCTGCCGCCATGCCGCCGCCTGCCGTTCCCCCGCCGCCGCCGCCCAGCTCTCCCCGCCCCGCCGCCGCCGCCGAGGGGCCGGGCCCGCTGGCCAGCAGGGGCAGGAGCGGCGGCGTCGGCGGACAAGCGGCGGCCGAAGGGGACGCGCAGGCGGCCGGCAGGAGCAGGAGGAGGAGGCGGCGCCGGAGGAGGAGCGAAGCCCCGGCCGCTGCCATGCCTGGCCGCGAGAGCGCCGAGAAGTGGACCCTCGGACCAGCCTGCCAGAAGCTCGCCGCCACCGCTGAAGGAGCCGCAGACCAGCACGCCGAAGACCACTGTCAGGTCCTAGCGCCCGCTGCATTCCCCTGCAGCGGGCTTGATTACTAGTAGTTAATATAATGCTCACACCATTATAAAAAACTTTTAGGGAACAATCCCAAACAGATTTACTCAAAGTAAGTCCTATTTTATTCAGGAGTGCTTACTCTAAAAAGCCTTAGTTGAACAGCTGACATTTTTGGATTGGGGAATACCTGAAGATTTGGAAAATGGACTTTGGCAAGGTTTGGGATGAGGAGAGACTTCAGTGGTGAATAATGCCATAGAGTCCATCTTCCAAAGTGGCCATTTTCTCCAGGTGAACTGATCTCTGTCACCTGCAGATCAGTTTTAATAGCAGCTGATCTCCAGCTACCACCTGTATGTTGGCAGTCCTACTTAGAATAAGATACAAAGCTTATCTTAAAAGTATTAAACAGAACAGCATGTTCATGTCCTAAAAATAGAATCCCTCCTAATTATCTAAGAGAGAATTGATTTTTAAATCAGTTTAAATAGACAACAAATAAATAAAATATAATGCCTTTTCACTTAGTCCTCATAGAGCAGTTTCACAGTTCTCCAGACCTATTGTCTGCTGTTCCTAATAGTATTTTAATGGCTCTTGCTTCCAAGAGATTTGTTTCTGAACAGTGGGGAAATGTAAAGATTTGGACTCTCCAATCCATTTATGAGGTCAGATACAATAACATTGTGTTGGAGGCACAGTATGAAATAATCCCCAGCCTATTCCTAAGTAGCACTGAAAGCAGCAGGGGAGCAACTCCATTCCCCCAGCTACATCAGTCTGTTCATCAATTAATTTATTACTGAAGGCAAACCACTGGCACATAGAGTAGGGAAATGGAAACTGAAAAGTTAAAGGTGAAAGGAAAGTTTCCAAAATCATGTTGGAAGAACAGAAAACTTAATCTGTATGAAGCAAATGTATAGTTGTCTTTTCAGACACTATAAAATAAATCATTTCAAAATGTCTGTTAAGGATTTGAAGATTAGGCAAACATCTATCATGTTAAGATGACCTGGAGAGTCATTTAGTAGCACACTGCGTACCTCAGATGCTGTAATAATAACATATGCTCGTTAAGTTCCATGTTCTTTGAGTACCTTTCCTTGGAATAGGTCATAAAGTCTGCAAGTTGAATGAGTGATAGTGTGATAACAAGAGCTGCTAAAGCATCTAGCTGTTGTTTTAATATTTGCTCACATATGCTTATACAGTAATTGAGCGATCAATCCTGCAATATAATTCCCTATTCAGATACTTCTATCCATCTTCCAAAAAGCATTTAATGAGTCTATCCCTCTACTATAACAATTATCAATTCATAAAAGAAGTTTCATTAAAAATATTATATCTGTCACATATTGCATGTCTTGCTCTTATTCAGAATGTAAGCAGAACCAGGTTTTACAGTAATTGCATGTGGAACCCATAACTATGATGTGCAAACCAACACTGGTAATTTTATATCACTGCACATGTCCACAGGTGATGTCTGTTTTTTACAATGTACCTGCAAGGGTAATCCTGTTGTATAACTCTCCTAATTTGCAGTGCAATCCATGGAAGGATGTGACTCTTTTGATCTGTAGAGTTATATCCTCAGCAGTATATACATGATGAACAGCAGCAACAAAATATAGCATTAACTTTGGGCTGCAATGTATTGGGCAATTTAAAGGGGATTAAGTATATTTCGGAGTCTGCAGAAGTTGTTTGGGTGATAGTAAAAAACAAATGTATAAAGTGAAAACCTTAAAACCCTCTAACTCATGTGCTCATTGACAATCTGGGCTGCAGGTGAAGCAGTGAAGGTGTTTTCACAAAGAACACTTAACAGTGCATTTGACTCATTTGTGCTGGCTATTAATGGAGGACAACAGCATGTCTTACTTAATGGGAGTTCATTTTCAAGCCACTGCAGACTGTACAATTACAATTATAAGAAGACATGTGCAGTGACTCATGAAAGCTTATAAGGCCATCAATTTTGTTAGTCTTTAAGGTGCTACTGGAATCCTGCTTTTTTCTACTCCTACAGAAAGACTAATGTGGTTACCCACCTTGTACAATTATGTTACAAACAATAGCAGCACTGAGGTCATAGCTATACATTTTCAGGGGCAGTGACATATTTATTGTAACGTGTACTCATCCGGTTGCAGAGCTAATGCCCATTTCCAGATTATATTGGTGCCAGTCTGGGGCAGTCCCAACACTGGTGCAATTCTGGTTGACAGTTACCCCACTGCAAAGGAATGTGAGAAAATCAATCTTCCCTTTTTTGCAGAGGGACTCAATGAGCGGTAATCACAGCAGGTCTGTTTAGAAGGGGGGGGGGAAACTGGACTGTCCCCAGTTAGACCATTTCTCCAACCCTCCCCCTCAAATGTCACCTCTGGCAGCTCCTCCTCCCACTCCCCAAGGGATGAAAAAGTTGCAACCGATTCTCTTTCTTGCAACCCCCCCCCCCATTTTGCAAAGTAATTCGTTTGTGCCCTTTACTGTAATGGACAGGGGAACTGAGGCTGGGAGCCAGGCGCAGTCCACTCACCCACCTGCCTGGCACTTTGTGGGGTTCACTGTCTTCTCTTCCTCCCTGGCATCCACAATACAGCTGTGGGTAGCTTTTAAAAATAATAAATAAACACTGTAATCATGTAATAACACAGTTTCATAAATAAAAAGCTCCCCACAGCTCTAGACGGCATAACAGGTGGCTGTGCCTGTAGATGCCAGGTGCAGTCCTCTCACTAGGCCACCCTGTAATGGGGACAAAGGCCAGGGAAGGACGCAGGAAGAGGAAGCAGCTGAGGAGCCCTGTGAAGAGAGACAGGGAGGAAAGAGCTGGGCTAAGCTGGGTGCTAGAGCTGCACAGGGCTGAACTCCCATCCCTACCTTCCCACAGCTGTAAATGGCAAAACGGGGGGGGGGGGGGGCTGCGGCTGTAAATGCAAAGCACAGTCTTCTCGCTCACCTGCCATTCTGGCATCTACAGCCACAGGCGGGGGCAGGAGTTCAGCCCTGCGCAGCTCCAGCATCCAGCTCAGCTGAGCTCAGCTCTTTCCTCCTCATCTCTCTTCACAGGGCTCCTCAGCCACTTCATTTGCCACCGCCTGTGTCCCTGTCCATGTCCCTTCCCCGACCATTGCCCCCATTATATGGCTGGCACAGCAAGAGGACTGCGTCTGGATACTAGCTGCTGCCCCCCTCCCATCCATTATAGTAAAGGGCACAAAATAGTTAATTTGCAAATGGGGGGAGAGTGGGAGGAAAAGCCATGCTGTGGGGGTTGGTGTGGAGGTTGCAGGGGAGGCTCGGCAAGCATTTGTTTAACTTTTTTACTATAACAAAATAATCTTGTTTTTAAAATGACAAGAAAGATTTTGGACCTGGAGATGTGGTGCTCAAATGGCTCTAGAAGGTAATTGGGGAGTTCTAACCATGCCACAGCAATTGACAGGTTAAATGAAGAGCAGGAAGCCCTGGCTTCTGGTCCATCGGCTGCCTTGTGTGGCAGCACAAATTGGGGCAAGACATCAAAAACTCCCGTTAGGAAGTTGGAAACATCGGAGCAACTACCACCAGTTATCAAAAACCAGGGGGCAGCACAGCTTTGCATCCTCTGTGCGGAAAAGGTCTCAGTGGTGTTTACCTTGATTTCAGTAAAGTTTTGGACAAGGTTCCTCATGATGTTCCGATGGGTAAACTGGAGGATTGTAGACAGAACTATAGACCAGTTCAGTGGACAGGAAACTGCTTAGAGAACTGTACCCAAAGAGTATGTGGCATTTCATCTGATTGGAGGTAGTACAGTGGCATTGGCATTTCATTCAGTTGGGTGCCACAGAACTCAGTTCTAGTCCTGGTACTTTTAAATATACCTGGATGGAGAGGGTGGACTAATTAAATTTACAGAAGACACCAAATTGGGAGGAGTAACAAGCAAAATGGATGAAATAGAATTCAATTCACTCTGAACACACTGGAAAAGTGGGCAGATGTGAATAAAATGCAATTCAACGAGTTCTCTATCTGGCTAACAAAAATGAGAAGCGAAAGGGAAGGTGATTGTAAGCCACTTTGAGACTCCTTTGAGAAAAGCAACATATAAGAACCAACTCAATTCAGAGACCAGTCCCCAGGAAGGTGCTTCACCCCTTCCATTTGAATCTTCCTTTCTGCTCTGAGTCTTTTAAACCAAACAGCTGAGCAGAGGAGAGATCACAGCTACTCATCTGTTTCTCATGGCTGAACCATGAACTGAACTGGAAACCAAGGATGCTCACAAATCATAAGCCACCATGAATTGACCCAAAATTTGTAGTAGTTCATCCCGGTTCTTCAATTTACAAACTTTGGTTTGTGAACCCCAAACAGGCCAAAATTCATGATGAACTTTAGTTTGTCAGCCAGTTTGTGCCCATCCCTACTTATCTCTAACCATAAATCTTCCATCAGTAACTGACATACATATATTCAATTTCTAAGTCTCTTCCAGGGGGTCATTATAGATAACCTTAGTCCACTTCTCACTTTGCATTCCCTGCTATAGCAGTGAAGTATTGCCACCCCCTCCCATTCCCGTGGAACTATGCCCTCTTTTGGGCTGCCAACAGCCATCACAGTCCTCCAGACAAAAATTAACCCTCATGCTACATTGTCCTCTCCTCACATTCAGAAAAATACACACAAGATGCATGCTGCTGGGGGAGTCGACTGAAGATGGCGCCATAAAAAGCTGGACTTCTGTTCAGCTCTTAAGCCATGCCGAGGGTCAGGAGCTTCTGCACCTGGCTGACCTGAGCAGATACGCAAATCTGCTCGCTGGTCGCCCCAGGAACCGGGAACGGCATCCTGAGGGTCCTACAGATCTGTGGGGAGGTAGGGGGACCGAACTCCCCGGATTAATAGCGGCGTGTGCTCAAGGTCACGATGGCGCCCTTGTCGCAAACAACTTTACAAGCTTGAAACGACCAGCTGACCTCACATTCTTCCCAGACCATCTTTTACCAGATTGACAGGAGCGTTGAAAGAAGCTGAAGTTTACAACAGTAAGGATTGAAAGCTTTCTGGCTTTTCTCTTTCTTCTCCCACAAGCTCTTCCCTCCCCCCCCCCTCAACCAATTCACAAGTGAATTCCCTCTTTCGTCGAGTAAGAGACTCCCAGCTAATTATACCCACTAACCAAACAAAGAGAGAGCTTTGAAGATTTGTTGGTGAAAGTTCAGTGGGGGAATTTGACTTGATACGGAGATCGACAAACTGATAATTTGGGATCACTCGTGCTCCCGCGAGACCTCACGAGACTTTGTGTTTATAGTTTGTGACTGCCTAGAACTATGGAAGAATTAACTAAGGCACAGCTTTTCCATTTGTTATGCGAAGGAAACCCAAGATACTGAAAGCAGTCAATAAGCTGGAAAAGGAAATCCATGGGACTAAGGGGGAGCTTTTGGACGGAGCCCATGGTCCGGAGAGACCAGGTGATGACGTAGCTCAGCTAACAATAAATCAAATGAAACTTCAATGTCTGGAAGTTAATCAACTGGAGGGAGAGAGAGCCAGAGATGTAAAAACCCAAAGTACCTTTGAAGAACCTGGGAAACAGATTCAAGGAAGGAAAGCACCGAAAACCTGGAAGTCTATTCAGAGCAGGAAATGATTTGGATCAGCAAAATAAAAAGAGTCTATTCAAAAGCGACAGCAACCAGGAAGCTATCAGGAGATATTCCTGTGCGACCAGAGGAAGAGATCCAGATTGATAAAGTATTCAGAGCCTACTCAAAGGCGACTGTAAGCAAGAATCAAGTAAGAGACTTCTTTGGCCCTGACAGAAGGACAATCAGAAACACTCTACTATGGAAAAAAACACAATTTCATTTTCTGCGACCACCTGAAGGATGGGTTGAACAATGGAGTATTCTCCTGGCTTCCTGTGGGAAAGACAGCAGCAGTAACTTTTAGGACAGGACCAATATATGAAGGGAACTGACTTTATATCATTTAAGACAATAATAGAATATATCCTTATAATAGATTATACTCTCATATGTATCAACAACTACATTGCTAAGAAAGATGGTAATAACTCCTAGATCAGGATCAATATGCGATGGGAATTGAATATGTATGTCAATATGTATGCTAAAAGAGGATGACAAACCATACTTCATAGGCATTAACAAGACGGCAGTAGTAACTCGTGGGTCAGGGCCAATTTATGAAGGAGACTGACCTAATATCATTTAAGATAATAACAGAATGTATTCTTATAACAGATCATACTCTCATATGTATTAACAATCACTTGGCTAAGAAAAATGGTAAAAACTTCTAGATTAGGAATAATATGTGATGGGAACTGAATATGTATGTTAAAAGAGATGGCAAACCATATCAGCTGGTCGCTTTTTCTTCTCAATTTCTCTGTAAATGCTTTATATAATAATAAATAATAAAATTATATATATAAAAAAAGATGCATGCTGCTGATATTCCCAATGTCTGATGCCCCCAGGGCAACCTAGTGCCCTGGAAAATTATGTATCCTAATCCTCCCCCTCTTGGCAGCCCTGGTCTTCTGTGTCAATCCAGTGCCAACGCAGCACTTCCAGCCGTGTAAACAGCTAAACATGCCAGCCTGTAGCAGATCATCACCCTAGAGCGGGGGTCACCAACCCCCGGTCTGCAGCCTAGTAGTGGGCTGTGAGGGCCTCGGTACCGGGCCGCCAGCAGATGCAAACGCGTGTGCGCAGCAACTCTGCGCATGTGCGTTAGTTCCTCCTGCTGGTGCAAACGCACATGTGCGGCAATTCTGCGCATGCAGGTTTGCATGCAGCGACTGTGAGTGCGTGGCGCCCAGACCACCGGCTCTCCCCCACTCCTGGAGGCAGTCCTCAACCGCAAAAAGGTTGGGGACCGCTGCCCTTGAGAACAAAGGCAACAAACTTGCCTTTTTTGCACCCAAGCCACTGTTTTACATTTTGAAGTATCACAAAATGAGAAATAGCTTTGTCTGTTTCCCCCATGATTACCTCTTTAGTGTTTACTAGCCTGATATTTGGTGAAACTGAAGCAGAAGATGTGCTTGGTTTAGATGTAGATTTATAGTATACCCTCTTATGCAGCCAAAGCTGAGAAAATTAGAGACAGCTGCTGCATATCTGTGAAGCACAGGAAAAAGTCAGACAATATGAAATCAAAACTGCATTTGAGCTGGCAGCTTTGCTCTTAGCTAGAGTTATCTCCTACCATTCATTTCATGACGGAGATCATCTTATTCTGTAACTAACTACAGAGTACCAAAAGAGTAAGATTAGTGTCAAGCAAAAAAATTCGTTTTCATTTTTCATGGTCTTGAATTGAGTTACCAAGATGATTTGTTCTTCCATGAGTCTGAAATTATTTTCCCACATAAGCTAACAAGGCTTTTTATAATGAACACTGCTGATTAAAAAAACTAATTGTTCTGTAAACTATGTCCTCTTTCTCTTCCGTTACTACATCACTGTTGCCATAAGTTTTATTTTCATAAAGTGTCTTTGCAGAAGATAGTGCTAGCGACAGTAAATTTGATCACTGTTTCATATTCATCCTTGGTGCCTGTTTATTCATATCAAAAGCATAATTAATACTTTTGCTGGTAAATTTGAAAACAATTTAGACGTAGACTAACATGAGTCTATGGTTACTCATTTGAACCGTGGTCATGAATCCATAGTTATATACACAGATTAGAGGTATTTATTAGCCTGATATTTTTCTTAGGTGATATGGAACTGCCAACTGTGCCTTTTTGTTTGGAACAATACATTCTCAAAGGAACAATTTACATATTCAGCAAAATCAAGTAGACTGTAGCACTTCATACTACAAGTAAGCCAGATTTTAACATTGGTAAAGCGGGACACCATTGACCGGGGGGGTGCAGTATTGCTTCGCAGCTGAAAGCAGAAGATGACTGATTTACTGTGGACAATCTTTATTTAAACAAATAAACAATCTTTCAGTTAGTATACAGGATTGTCAATAACATTTATAGAAAAAGTAGTAATATTACTTCAGAATTAAATTTGAATATGGAATAATTTCCATACTCTTTCCTTTTTAGATTTTTTTTAGTGTTTCATTTCAGG
Organism: Paroedura picta; assembly: GCF_049243985.1. Taxonomy (NCBI): domain Eukaryota; kingdom Metazoa; phylum Chordata; class Lepidosauria; order Squamata; family Gekkonidae; genus Paroedura; species Paroedura picta. The sequence goes on along the minus strand of NC_135369.1, from coordinate 61,537,532 downwards.
CTATTTCTTTTTTCCTGAAACTGCATTTTACCTTAGCTCTTGTAAAATAATTTCTTTGCAAAGCTTTGTACTGTTTATTGGTTTAATTTATTTTATTTGTATAATGCTACAAAACTGCCTTGTAATGTATGCTTCTGAAATTTTCATAATGGTCAAAAGAACCTAGACATGATTGTTAACCATCTTCAAAAATATTCCCTTTATTATTTCTGAACAAAGAACTTATATAAAGTTCCAGATTAGGTAAACATAGTATGTGCATCTGAGCATCTACATACACTTATAGGAAGGTTTTTCACCCTTTCCCCGTACACAGTAGTTTGAGCATTCTGGGAAATCACAAATCACTCTTCCTGTACCTGCTGTGGAGGAGAGAATTTTAATGGTCTTTGAAACAGGCATGCCCTTTTATCACTTTGCAGTTTGGTGAGTGCAAGATACAGTTGTTAAGCATTTCATCTCAGTTTGGTAAGGGGAAAGTTACATGCAAGAAAGGTGTTTTTCATGGAAACCTTTTGTTTCCATTGGAGACTCACTACCCTGCCTCAATATGAGTTCTTCAGTTCCCAAATGCAATGCTCAGTTTCGATGGTAGCAGCTTCAGCATACATGGACAAGGGATTGTTGCTTCCCATCCCCATTATTTTCATGACCTGAAATGGTCCAAGGAAAGAGGCACTATTTGCCCTGTTTGGAAAAATTTCTGGGGATAGTAACTCCCAGGACCATTTCAGGTAAGAAAAATGGTAGAGAGGGAGGGATGAAGCTCTTTCTCCACATATGCCACAGTTGTGATCCAGTTCTGATGTCCAGTTTCAAGAATTTTCCACTGGGAAGACAGACACAGCCTGTGCATCCAGTCTGATGTGTTCTATGCTGGATTTGGAACCATGTCACAATTCTCAGGGAGTGCTATCAGTCATCTTCATTTGCAACCTATTTTATAAATATGTTGTTGTCATTGCCTCTTTATCCCAGTACTCCTATAGTAGTAATCCAATGTCCAATAATATATATCTGGCCATTTCAACAGGAGGGCAGTTCTTTCTGCTACTTTGTTCTGCTGAGGCATTTGTGTCAAACACATAAGGCATAAGGGAAAATGAGGGAAAAGAGGAGAAAGGGAAGGTAGATTTCTTAAGGTAAGTGGAATAAGTTTAATTTCAGCAGTAACCCTGAAGGAAGGCCTGAAGGATCATTGTCCATGGGGTCGCAATGGGTCGGACACAACTTTGCACCTAACAACAACACCCTGAAGGAACAATTTTAATTTATTTAGAATTTATTTAGAATATATTTATATTCTGCCTTTTATTACTTATGGAGCATACACAAAAGGATCATGGAACAAGGCTTGCTTGGAGTAGAGGAAACCTCTCTTAACCTTTTTTTTTTTTGCGGGGGGGGGGGGAAGACAGCTAGAAAAAGTTTCTCAACTTTACATTTAGGCACATACTCCCCAAAACTAGTTTTGCCCCTTCCTTGGGCTCCAAGGGTCATTCTGCATGCAGAAAATGTAGTGAAAGGGTTACCTCTAGCAGATGCTTTTTTGGGGGGGACGTTTTACACAACATCGTCAGCATCCAGCATTTCAGTAGCAAACTGCCAGCTACATTCTCCATTTTAAACCGCTATCTGGGGAATCGACAAAAGTCTTCAGTGCCTGCCCTCGTGCCCACCTCCCTTTCTCTTCTCCCTGGAACAGGGCCTTTTTTTTTTTTTTTTGTAGCAAGCTGTCTGTAGCAATGAATGCTTATTGCTCCATAGAGGCAGAACAAAAGAAATTTCCACCCACCAGTTGGCACACAAAGCATGGGTCTCAAAACCCCTCCCCACAAAAATTGGGGGGAAATTACTTCTGTTCATCTTCAAATGTCAAACTTCCAAAGCAGGTTGGCATTTTTACTGTTGAGAAACCTCTGAAACATTCTTCAGGCTTTGAGAAACCCCAGAAGTGGCACAATCATACAGAATATGATTGGGAAGCATAGCTGTTTACACGCCCACCTGGGGCCCCTCCCTTCCCATCCCCTCTAGGCCCATCATTGACCATTTTGGAAGGGGGGCAAGTTGGTATGACCATATAACCTGATAAATGTTTAACAAACATAAAAATATTAAAAATTAATTAACCCCCCCCCCCATTTGGGAAACCCTTCCAGGGCCATCAAGAAACCCCAGGATTTCATGATACCCTGATCAAGAATGCCTGGTTTATTATGTGTATTTTAATATCCATGGAGACTTCAGCTCTCTACTATCAGATATAGCATGTTCAGCTGGTTGATAGTAGACTTGGAGGAGCAATCTTAAACTGGTCTATTTGGAATTAGGTCCACTTTACTCAAGGATCTTGCTTCTGGACAAAGATTATAGTCTAAAATAGTTAACATCATCTCTGTTTAGAAAAATAACCCAGCATCTAATGCTAGAGCTAAGGCAGTGTTTATAGAAATGAATAATGTGCTTCCCTATGTTTGCAAAGGTCAGTGGCAATTCTTTCAGCTTTAAAATAAGAGCATCAGCCTATTATATTGATGCATTATCTTATGAAAGCTTTTTGTTATGCTACATGGATGCTAATTTTCTAATTGGCTAACTTAGGTTGTGCTTTGACTCCTCTACTTGTGTGAGCAAGGTGGACTATAAAGTAAACAAAATAAATTATGGGGTGAATATGACCATGCCATTAGTATAATATTGTATTATTACTGATCCTGGTATGATTCCCCAAATGAGAAATAAGTATATTTCTGATTCACAAATTGCTCCTTGAGGTCAGAACTCAATTGACTTGGATTACTTTGTGCACAGAGATTGCTTTTTGCTATCTGACACATGAGATTGCTTGTCAAGCACTGAATTAGTTATGCAAGGATTCATTCTGATTCCTGAAATAGATTTATAAGCATATTAACTTGCTTGGCTTATATCAGAGAATTACCCCCACATGGTCTTTCGACATAAATTAAGACATTTTTTCCTATGAGCTCTTGCACTGTCAAATGAGAGTACAGGAGGTGAACTGTTAAAAAAATACAGTGCAATAAATGGTCATTCAGAAAGTCATACTGGCTAGAGATGGAACTATACACAACAACATTAAATACATGGCTGTCATTTAGAACAGTAGTTGCATATTTTAAGTGTCTTTCCACTTCTATAACATCTAGTAAAACGTACCCATTTTCTTACACACTAATGGCAAACAGCAATGTGGTATAAGAAAGAAGGAACAGTACACCATGATGGCCATATATAAGAACATTTTACAAGACACTACACGTCCCATGTGATCATTCTTATGTTTGTTGCATATTTACTTATATTTGCAGGAAAGGGAGGAATTAAACATACAGCTGCAATTTTTGACAGGAACCATGAATTTAATCTAACATCTCATCCTGCTGTCACTAGCGTGCGTTAGTGCTACTTGCTTGGTAGCAATAACTGTCATCAATAGATGTGAATAGAGACATTTTGGCATCAAATGCATTGTAAAGCTCGGGGGTATGTTTCAGAAGTGTGATAAGGATGGGATGGGTCATCTGGTGATCCAATGACATTTCAGCAATCACAGAATGAGCTATATGATGTGTCTATTATGTACATATTCCATCTGTCAGATAGTAAAATTGCCATTGTACAAAATGCATCTTCAAATATAAAAATGATATGGAAACTTATTCGGATGGATATTTGGACCGCTGAATTTGACCAGTTGTTTAGCTATTGCAAGTTAAAGGTGTTCAGTGACAGCTGCAAAGAAAGAAAATGGAGGGCTGCTAATTAGTAGTCTTCCATAGCAACAGCAGATAAGGGCAAGGCAACATGCCTGTATTTGCGAGAAATCTTTTCTGATGGGATTGCAACTCATAGCCAGCAAGGCAGGTCAGATTTTGCTCAATTTGCAAAGCAAAAGATGCCATTGTATCCATTTCAAACTCTACCACATGCCAACTTAGTGAGGTCTCTCTCTCTGTTTTATGCTGTTAATTCTAATTGCCACCTGTTAAGACCTACTCATTTTCTGATAACTGCCACACAGAACTAAAACACTCTTATACAGCACACTGGAGCCCATAAGGTACACTTAGGGTTACAAGGTTCGCGCTAGATACAGATGGAGATTTGGGGGGTGGGGTACAGTTACCAGATTTGGGGGGGGGGGTACAGTTGCCAGATCTAGGTTATGAAGCTCCTAGAGATTTAGGGATGGAATCTGGTGAGTACAGGGAGATCAGTGGAGTACAATGTCACAAAGCCCACCCTCCAAAGTATCCGTTTTATCAAGTGGAATAGATATCTGTAGTCTTAGAGATAAGGTATAATTCCAGGGGATCCCTGGAGATTGACATCCCTAGTTACAATACAAATTTGAATTGCTTTGATTGCTGATAAAACAGACTTCAGGTGAGCCTGGAGGTAGGTCTTCTATGTTACTAAAAATCCTTAAAGCTCAGATAATTCCAGATTACAGTTTTAAAGGCTCATACTGCCAAGGAAGCTTCCATAGACTGATTATGCATGGGCTGGAATGCCCGTGATGGCGGTGACAGGACTTCATGGAAAATCCCTGATTGTGCATGATGTCACCACATCCGAGGCCTGGACTGACCCAGACCCTCAGAAGTACTGCGTCTAGAAAACGCAGATTCTTCCTGGGGCTGGGAGCCGCTGTGGGCACAGGTGAGGGCTAGGTCGGGCTAGCCCTGTGCATAATCGGAGGAGTCGGGCTTTTGGCTCAGCTCCTCCCCCAACCTATGGTGTCCCTGCAGGGACACTTTTTGCCCCTGCCAGCTCTGTGGTTCCATGGATCTGACAGAGGTGTCCCCCCACCCCCACCATGGTGGGAGAGCAGCATGGTGCTCCCCACCATCATGCAGTGGGGGCCCCATGCCCCAAATCCACTTCCAACCCTGCATTGTATATACGGGGCCATTGCATCGATATAAGCAGTGTGTGCTGTGGGAGCCCCTCCCCTGTCCATGCATGGGAAATGGGGGGCTTTTTGCCCCGCTGCAAAGGAATGGCAGCAGCCCGGCATAACTCCTGTTGTGCATAATGGGTCTTATTGTCACATGTAATACACTAACTTTTCAAAAACCTGTTATGTTGAAGCTACGTAATATTTTTGGAATATAATATTAATCTGTTTTTAAGATTTATGACCTCCTTGGTTAATTTCAAAATGCCTTCATTTGTGTATTCATCATATTTATTATTACTATCATGTAATAAGAATAATTACACATGGGAAACACAGAGGCAAATACAGCTGAAATAATTTGATCAAGGCTTGAAATGAAACTTTGCTGTTACTCCAAATCTATGGGAGAATATCAAAATAAAAGTTTAGTGCAAATGTAAACTTTCCAGTTCCTAAATAGGATTAGGAGAACATGTCACTGGCTCATGTACAGTTCATTTGCCTCCTATCATGCAAATTCACCCTTTTCAGTATTAACAGTGCTCAAGCACAACGACTCTAATGGCCATGTGTGGTCTGGGACCTGCATATCTAAGGGACCACCTGTCTGAATATGTCTCCCAGAGAACACTTTGGTTGGCATAGCCAACCAATTGATAGTCCCCGGTCCCAGAAAAGTGTGACTGGCCGTGTGCAGGACCCGGCCCTTTTTGGCCCAGGCCCCAGCATAGTGGAATAAGCTCCCAGAGAACTTCATAGCCTTGATGGAGCTGACAGTGTTCTGCACGGCCTGTAAGATGGACCTCTTCCGCCAGGCATTTGGTTGAGGCTAGTATACCCGGGAGAATGATGATATCACATAGGCTTCCCTTGCTGACTTGGGGTTCTTTTCCTGCTCTCCTATCTAAGGAGACAGTTGGTACTAACTCTGGTTTAAACTAATCCAAAGAACAACTGTGCTGCCAGTTTCTACTGAGTTTTTAATGTATTATTGTACCAGTGTTTTATAGTATTGTTTATTATGTATATTGTTGTATTTTGTTGTGAGCTGTCCCGAGATGACTGGCTCAACAGGGGCTGCCAATAATTATAAATAATAATATAAAATAAAATAAATATTACTCGTGGCTAGCTTTGCAACCAGGATCAGAAGCTAACCATAATTAATGCTGACTATGATTGATTAGTATTAACATTATGGCAAATGTAACAGTAGCTTTGGAAAGAGAGACAAAGAGGGGATTTTCATGTGACAGGAGAGTTGCACAAGCCTGCAGCTTACGTTTCATCTCTTAACCATGGTTATCCAATCAGTCTGTCTTTCTCAAAGAGACTCAGGGTAGATTTTTAAAAAATCATATAAAATGAGACTGGAATAAAATGCAAATTAAAAATAAATAGTCTAAGATGTGACACAATAAACAATATAACAATTAGATTACAACATTTTTAAAACAATGTAGATAAAATAAGATAAGGCAGGCAATAAGCAGTGCTACAAACCATATTTTCTTTATGGAAATGCTCTCCTGAACATTTCCATTCTGTGGCCGTAGGACTGAAAGATAAGGAGTTAGAGAAAATATCATGTGTGAAAAGAAAGCATTGGACAAAGAAAGAGAGATGCTGAAACTCAGAAACTATATGTATGTGCTTGTATGTTTTGGCAATAAATAATGTAGACATACCCCTCTTGAAGCCAAACTTTTAAAGATCAGAATGCACACTCCCTAAGGCAGTGGTCCCCAACCTTTTTATCACCGGGGACCAGTCAACTCTGGAAAATTTTACTGAGGCCCGGGGGGGGGGTAGTCTTTTCCCGAGGGATGTCACCACTGCCGCCTGAGCCCCTGCTCCGCTTGCTTTCCCGCCAGCGCCCCTGACTTCCCACCACCCATGCTAGCAGCAGCTCCGCAATACAATGCCGAGGGGGAGCCCCAGCCATGGCAGCTGCCGGAGAGCACCAAAGGTGAGCAGGCAGCAGAGTGGCAGGGGAGCCTCCGATGCAGCAGCCGGGGAGGAGGACAAGGAGAAGCCGCAGCCCGGTACCGACTGATCTACGGACCGATACCAGTCCTCGGACCAGGGGTTGGGGACCACTGCCCTAAGGAATGGATCTTCTTTTGCTACTAGGAAGCTTAAAACTAAAATAATATGGATTTCTTTGGCGTAGGACTCCAACTACAATATGGTTTTATGTTTTGGGGGAAAGGGTTGGCTGCCACATAGGTTGGACTCTGGATGTGCCAACAGATGGTCACATACCTACCCCATTCTTGACACTTATTGCAACATACTATTGATGCTTACTGTCCATTACTGTGCATCCATCTCATATAACCATACAAAATAAAGTCCTTTTAGCTGGCTGTGCTGTGTACTGAAAAGCGAGGTTTATAAATTCTGTATTTATTTTGCAGGCTATGTACACCTTAAATATGTATTCTAAGCAGTATAATGACTGGTGTATTTTCTCAATTCAAATACAGGTGTATTTTCTCAATTCAACATAAATACAATGAACTTTAAAAGGGCAGTGACTAATGCCTTGTTAAAATCATTCAGTGAATCTGAAATATGAAGTGCCCACCCTCTGAAAGGCCGAATGATTCAAAATGACAGAGTGGATGTGAATCCGCTCAGTATTAAATGTGTCTACGTGACAAGATGTTCTTCAGCAGCCGAAAAGCTGTAACTACATTTGCCCTTTCTCAAATACATGTTTGATTAACAAGTTATCAAAATAATTACACTGAATCCAGAGACAGAAATTATTTAAAATAAAATGTGAAATATTTTGTTCTGATTTTTCTAAACAAAATATTTCACGTTTTACTTTAAGTAATTTCTGTTTTTTTAAATACCATGCTTCCCCTCCCTACTACAGCCTCTTTTCCTGTGTGGCCTTTTGTTCAGGTGTGCCGCTTTGCCCCACAGCACCTAAATTTATAGGGTAAAGATGACTGCTCAGAGAAAGACTATATGGGAAAGATCCCAGATGCATAGGATCCAATCAAGACTGTTTTTCAGGAAAGCTGAAAGTGAACTGAAACGTCTCATTTCCCATTTTATATGCACAGACATTTCTGTGATCCAGATTTTAAAAATTACAAAATGTACCAGCCTGTGCCCTAGAAGCAAGTGGGGTGGCAGTAACATGTGCATGTTCAGGGCCAGCACATGTGTACAGGAAGAACATGAGGAAATGCATTCACGCTCCCCACCCCTCTCCCTTATGGCTGATGGCACTTTATACCTTTATATCTTGTGACTGATCGCACTTTGTTGCCTTAATGACGCATAATACCCACTGTGCATACAAACCACATGCACTCAAACCCCATCCTCTTTATTGGGAAACTTCTTTTTGAACATTCCAAACTTACTTACTAGATTTCTATAGCCACCCGTCTTAGCACAGCTATCTCGAGGTGGTTTACAACAAAATATAATATACATTAGTCAATAAAACTGGGTAATTGTTGCTGGGTAATTGTTGGGAGGCTTAAAAAGGGCTGCTCCTCGCCAGAGGAAGAGCTCAGACAACTGAGAGCACGTGGAGAGAGCTACTGGGGAGAGTTGCTGCTGACCAGGTGAGGCTATTGTTCTGCCTGGGTGAGGTGATTGCTGGGTAATTGTTGGGAGGCTTAAAAAGGGCTGCTCCTCACCAGAGGCGCAAGAGACAAAGGGCTCTTGGCCTGGGGTTCTTGGCTGAGCAATTAGAATCAGTAGATTATATCAGTAGATTATATTTCCCTAGTATTTCCACTCCCTAGACATTACAATGGAACTCCAGGACACTCATCCCATCATCTGCAGTGAGTGTGACATGATTGCCTTCCTCCCAGAAGACAAGATGGACTACAGCTGCCCCAAGTGTAAGCTGGTAACACTTTTGGAGGAAAAGATTAGGGCAATAGAAAACAGAATTATTACTCTGACCCAAAGTAAGAAAGGGGAGGAGTTCATAGTCCAGAGCTCTGAAACATGGAATAAAGACAATACAACCAGTCCTGAAGAGGACAAGGAGATTGACCACAATAGGGAGCCTCTGCAGGCAGTTCGGAAAAAGACTGAACGGCGAAGGGCGAGACAGTTCTCGGGGCCTTTGGAGCTCCAGAATAGATTTCAGGCCCTTGCAGAGGAGGTGCAAGGGTCAACAAGGGAAGAGGTCCCAAAACAAACTCTAAGACAAAGGGAAGAGGCCACAGGGACAGAAGGAAATGGAGTTGAGAAGAAAAAAAAAGGAGAGTACTGGTAATTGGAGACTCCCTGCTAAGAGGAATGGATCGCCATGTGGCTGGGCCCGACCCCCTAACCCGAGAGGTGTGTTGCTTGCCAGGGGCGAAAATTAAAGATGTTTCAGAAAGGTTGCCCAAACTCCTCAAATCTACGGATCGCTACCCATTTGTGATGGTCCATGTGGGAACAAATGACATGTCCCTGAATACCATCGCTCCTATTAAAAAAGACTATCAAGATCTGGGGAGGAAGCTCAAGCAAATGGGGGCACAAGTGGTATTCTCTTCAATCTTGCCTGTCAAGGGAAGAGGAATGCGTTGGGAGAGGAAGATAATGGAGGTGAATCACTGGCTGCGTAGTTGGTGCCGGCAGGAGAGATTTGGTTTCTGGGACCATGGGATAGGCTTTCTTGAGGAAGGCCTACTAGCACCTGATGGACTGCACTTATCGAAACTGGGGAAGAATGTGTTTGGCAGGAACCTGGGGAGATTCATCAGGAGAGCTTTAAACTAAAGCCACTAGGGGAAGGAGACGATCAACATAGGGAGTGTATGGAAGGAAAACTATCGGAGGCAGCCCAACCGGCAAGGCCAGCTCATAGGGAACCAAAAGTAAAAGGATTCAGATGTCTTTATACTAACGCCCGAAGCATGGGCAATAAAAAGGAAGAGCTGGAACTTCTCATGCTGATGGAAAGGTATGATCTAGTAGGCATCACAGAAACTTGGTGGAATGATTCTCATGACTGGAATGTAATGGTGGATGGATATGAACTGTTCAGAAAAAACAGAATAGATCGAAGAGGTGGAGGAGTGGCACTGTATGTGAAGAAAGGGCTTACCTGTCAGGAAATTCTAGTGAAGGAGAGCATATCTACAGTGGAAAGCATCTGGGTGAAAATAAGCGAGGGGAAAACAAACAGTGTGGTAGTTGGTGTCTGCTACCGACCGCCTGACCAACGAGAGGATGTGGATGCTGCACTTTGTGAGCAGCTTGAGAAAATATCCAAACGGCAGGACCTTGTCATCATGGGTGACTTCAATTTCCCAGATGTGTGCTGGGAAACAAACTCTGCGAAGCGTCCTCAGTCATGCAAGTTTCTGACCTGCCTGGATGACAATTTCATTTATCAAATGGTAGATGAACCCACAAGAGGTTCAGCCATACTGGACTTAATACTGACCAACAGGCAAGAGTTGGTGGATGAGGTGAAGGAGGTGGGGACCCTAGGGGGAAGTGACCATGTCCTCATAGAATTCCTTTTGAGATGGGGAGCCAAGGAAGCTTGTAGCCAGACGCGGATGTTGGATTTTCGTAGGGCAAACTTTAATAAACTCAGAGACATGATGAGTGTCATACCATGGACGAGAATGCTGGGAGGGAAGGGAGCATGTGAAGGGTGGGCGCTACTCAAACAAGAGCTATTGCATGCTCAATCAATGACTATTCCAGAAATACGAAAACACTGCAGGAGCTCTAAGAAGCCTATTTGGATGAACAGAGAACTTCAAGAGGAACTAAGAAAGAAAAGGAAAATGTTCAGGAAATGGAGGGAAGGACAGAGCTCTAAAGAAGAGTACCTACAGGTTACTAGGCACTGTAGATCAATCATCAGAAAGGCCAAAGCTGAGAGTGAGCTAGATTGGCCAGGGAAGCCCATTGTAACAAGAAAAGATTTTTCAGTTATGTGAGGAGCAAACGTAAAGTAAAGGAGGCAATAGGCCCACTGTTGGGTGCGGATGGACAAACTCTAACGAAAGATGCAGAGAAAGCAGAAAGGCTTAGTGCCGATTTTACATCTGTTTTTTCCCACTGGTCAAAGTGTTTAGGCACATCTAGGGATGGCCGTAGCCAAAGGATAGTGTCTGGGTGGCAGGTTAACATGGATAGAGAGGTTGTCGAAAGGCATTTAGCTGCACTGGATGAGTTCAAATCCCCTGGTCCAGATGAAATGCACCCGAGAGTACTCAAAGAACTTTCCAGAGAACTTGCACAGCCCTTGTCCATCATCTTCGGAACCTCTTTAAGGACTGGAGATGTCCCGGAGGACTGGAAAAGATCAAACGTTATTCCGATCTTCAAAAAAGGGAGGAAGGATGACCCGGGAAACAACAGACCAGTGAGTCTGACCTCTGTTGTGGGGAAGATAATGGAGCAGATATTAAAGGGAGCGATCTGCAAACCTCTGAAGGACAATTTGGTGATCCAAGGAAGTCAGCATGGATTTGTCTCCAACAGGTCCTGCCAGACCAATCTAGTTTCCTTTTTTGACCAAGTAACAGGTTTGCTTGATCGGGGAAATTTGGTTGATGTCATTTACTTGGATTTTAGTAAAGCTTTTGACAAGGTTCCCCATGATGTTCTGATGGATAAGTTGAAGGACTGCAATCTGGATTTTCAGATCGTTAGGTGGATAGGGAATTGGTTAGAGAACCGCACTCAAAGAGTTGTTGTTAATGGTGTTTCATCAGACTGGAGAGAGGTGAGTAGCGGGGTACCTCAGGGTTCGGTGCTCGGCCCGGTACTTTTTAACATATTTATTAATGATCTAGATGAGGGGGTGGAGGGACTACTCATCAAGTTTGCAGATGACACCAAATTGGGAGGACTGGCAAATACTCCGGAAGATAGAGACAGAGTTCAACAAGATCTGAACACAATGGAAAAATGGGCAAATGAGAACAAGATGCAATTTAATAAAGATAAGTGTAAAGTTCTGCATCTGGGTCAGAAAAATGAAAAGCATGCCTACTGGATGGGGGATACGCTTCTAGGTAGCACTGTGTGTGAACAAGACCTTGGGGTACTTGTGGATTGTAAACTAAACATGAGCAGGCAGTGTGATGCAGCGGTAAAAAAGGCAAATGCCATTTTGGGCTGTATCAACAGAGGCATCACATCAAAATCACAAGATGTCATAGTCCCATTGTATACGGCACTGGTCAGACCACACCTGGAGTACTGTGTGCAGTTCTGGAGGCCTCACTTCAAGAAGGACGTAGATAAAATTGAAAGGGTACAGAGGAGAGTGACGAAGATGATCTGGGTCCAAGGGACCAAGCCATATGAAGATAGGTTGAGGGACTTGGGAATGTTCAGCCTGGAGAAAAGGAGGTTGAGAGGGGACATGATAGCCCTCTTTAAGTATTTGAAAGGTTGTCACTTGGAGGAGGGCAGGATGCTGTTTCTGCTGGCTGCAGAGGAGAGGACACGCAGTAATGAGTTTAAACTTCAAGTACAACGATATAGGCTAGATATCAGGAAAAAGTTTTTCACAGTCAGAGTAGTTCAGCAGTGGAATAGGCTGCCTAAGGAGGTGGTGAGCGCCCCCTCACTGGAAGTCTTCAAGCAAAGGTTGGATACACACTTTTCTTGGATGCTTTAGGATGCTTAGGGCTAATCCTGCGTTGAGCAGGGGGTTGGACTAGATGGCCTGTATGGCCCCTTCCAACTCTATGATTCTATGATTCTATGAAAACCATTTAACGTTAAAACCAGTAAAATCTATCAGATCACTGTAGTTGGCAGGTTAAACTGCTCCCTTCTTTGTCCAGGATGGGAAAGAATTATGGAGACGGGCCCTTTGGATGATGTTCTATCAGCTCACTGGCTTCAACTCAACACCTGGCAGAAGAGATGGCAGTTCCTGTAAGGCCTGCAACTCTTCCGAGAGCTCATTCCACCAGGTTGGAACCAGGACCAATTAACAGCCATAGTACAATGGAAATGGCTAATGCTGACCCTTGGCCTGAACAATTTTGACAATATTAACACAGAGCACTGATACATGTAAGTTAGTAGCAGCACCTAACAAGATACGCTGATTTTAGATTTTAGAATGGTAAACAAGGAATCATAACCCAGATCCAGTAAAACTAAATTATTGAACAATTTGTACAAACATATTAGAGTACACCTGGCATTAAGTCTTTCTGATTACCAGGGAAACATGCATCAATGTGAACAATAGTCTGGCATTAATTCAGATGGGTTGTCACAATGCATCATTAACATGCTGACAGCAATTTATCAGCAAGGAAAATAGGAAATGATTCCATATGCAAATTGAGATATTTGGCTTATACATACCTTATTACAGTGTGCAGAATGTGAGAATAAACAGGATCCTTTCATAATTCAGAATAAAATAAATCCCTATAACCACAATGCATTTGAGATAGAATCATAGAATCATAGAGTTGGAAGGGGCCATACAGGCCATCTAGTCCAACCCCCTGATCAACGCAGGATCAGCCCAAAGCATCCAAGGAAAGTGTGTATCCAACCTTTGCTTGAAGACTGCCAGTGAGGGGGAGCTCACCACCTCCTTAGGTAGCCTATTCCACTGCTGAACTACTCTGACTGTGAAAAAGTTTTTCCTGATATCTAGCCTATATCATTGTACTTGTAGTTTAAACCCATTACTGCGTGACCTTTCCTCTACAGCCAATGGGAACAGCATCCTGCCCTCCTCCAAATGACAACCTTTCAAAAACTTAAAGAGGGCTATTATATCCCCTCTCAACCTCCTTTTCTCTAGGCTGAACATTCCCAAGTCCCTCAACCTATCTTCATAGGGCTTGGTCCCTTGGCCCCAGATCATCCTCGTCGCTCTCCTCTGTACCCTTTCAATTTTATCTACGTCCTTCTTGAAGTGAGGCCTCCAGAACTGCACACAGTACTCCAGGTGTGGTCTGACCAGTGCCGTATACAATGGGACTATGACATCTTGTGATTTTGATGTGATGCCCCTGTTGATACAGCCCAAAATGGCATTTGCCTTTTTTACCGCTGCATCACACTGCCTGCTCATGTTTAGTTTACAATCCACAAGATAAATTATACCCAGCTCATATATCCAACTTCCACCTGTTCTTCCCTAGTTCAGAATAAGTTGTTTTTTTCAGTGTTCTATTTCCATCTTCTGTTACATTTAGAAACAGAACACCCAAGGTTTTTAACACACAGTGACATTATTCATATTTCTTATTCATAATCAAGTGTTCCTTTTTCTTTCTCCTTAATTTTCAGCAACTTATAAACTGTTCAAGTGAAGGTAATTATCTGGTAGAGTACAGAAACATTGCTCAGAAACATTACACAGACTCTTCCAAGTTATTATAGCGCATAAAACGTGATAATACGTGAACCTGCCTTATACTGAATCAGACCCTTAGTCCATCAAAGTCAGTATTGTCACCTCAGATCTGCAACAGCTTTCTGGCAGCTCAGCTACTACCTGGTCCTCTCAACTGGAGATATTAGGGATTGAACTTGAAATCTAATGTGTACAAAGCAAATGCTGAACTAGTGAGCTACAGCCCTCCCACATAAAGTTTAAGATCATAGCCTATGGACAATTTGGAGCACTGGTTCAAAGTCCACTGAAGCCAACAGAAATATTCCTTAGGAACTGATGTGAAATTTAACTTCCAAATATATTTTTGCAAGAACTCAACTCAGGTTTGATGCAACAATGTGTCTGACAGACTTTTAGAAGAATACATTGCAAGGTAATTGTGTCACCAGAGTATACAAACAGTAATTATGAATGCAATATTTTCAAAAGTCTGCAGTACATATTGCCTTTCAGCACATAAAACAAGCATATACATGATAATGTGCACATGGGTTTAATGTCTCTTCCACTTAGAAATGCATCCTTTGTAAAAAAAAAAAAAAAAAGCAGAATGTCTGAAGCAATAAAAACTCTCATATTCTAATTCAAAATTTGGAGAGTAAATTCTGGCGACAGCTATGATTCTATATTGGGTTTAGTGCAGTGGTTCTCAACTTGGCGATCGGGACCCCTTTGGGGGTTGAACGACCCTTTCACAGGGGTCACGGCAGGGCAAGCAGTTTGGCTGGAGGAGTGCCATCCACACAACAGCCTTGCGGGGTAGATCAAGCTAGAGTGTTCGTCTGTCTGGAGCAGCGGAAAAGAGCGAGATCAGCATGGTGAGACAAGAGGCAGAACTGAACTGAGAAACCCCGGAAAAAAATCAATTTATATGTAATCATGAACAATGGATCTTCACACTATTAGTCAGTTTCAGTTCAATTTCTGTGAAAGAACAGATGCATAATTTTATGGTTGGAGGTCACCACAACATGAGGAACTGTATTAAAGGGAAGGTTGAGAAGGTTGAGAACCACTGGTCTAGTGCAAAAATGTTTGATTTCACTATAAACTCCACCTTATATATGCTGTTTGTCTGGTAGTTACCTGGTCAAGGACCTGCCACACTGTCGTCCCTGAGATTTCTGTAGGTTAGCTCTCCACCAGCATTCAGAAAACAATTCAAAGAAGTTTACAGTAAAGTGGCTAATTGTTGTAAGCCAAGAACTTTATTAATTGCATTCATTTGTTGTTTTTGAAATGAAACACTATCTTTGTATTCAATGTTAGTGCAACATTGCACATTTGCACATAGTTTTTCCAGAATGGCTGGAAAATGGGGTGGGAAATTCACTTCAAGGGACTTCTTTACATAGATAAAGGCAAGTAATAAAAACTGGTGACAGGAACAAATGGTACAAGGCTGTGTTGTTTGGTTCAGAATTTGTTAATGTGGCAAAATTCAGGCTTGTTCATGTAACACAACATGATTGGATTTGGTCACAAAAGTAAAAATGAGTATTGGATTTGGTCACAAAAGTAAAAATGAGCACCTGCAAAAGAAGACATATTAGAAGAAGCTCAATATCTTCTTTTAGAACACAAAGATAGGCAGTACAGCGCTCCTTGCTACAATAGCACATACGAACCAGGATGACACTCTCATTTTTTCTCTTCATAATATATTTTTTGCTGCCCCCAAAATAAGATAGATGTATTCATCTGCTTTATTGCCCATGATTTAATATTGGCATTCAGAGATCTGTCTAGTTGTTGGTAACACGAAGAGCCACCCGTGTAAGCAGTATATATCATTCATAATAATTCGTAATTTAAAAAAATCATTTGTAATGCTTTTTAATTAAACAGTGTCATCAACAAACAAAAACGAAATTGTTTTTATCGTGATCTCAATTATAAATGCAAACTTTCATTATTACAAATTAGAGAACTATATAGCTCACATTGATAATATTCTTGAATCTCATCTCCCTCTCCGTTCAATAAGGTATGCCAAATGTGGGTTATTTTTGTTTTGGCGGGGGGGGGGGTTAACACACACTGATATTGCTGATATTGCTGAATATCATCTATAGTGAATATCATCTATAGTGTTTTAGTAATTCGTATTGACCTTATATAAGTGGTGGACAATTTTCACCTTATGAAAATTATCATTTTGTCCATAATCAACAAATACACTAATGCATTAATATAAAAATGCTGTGATTCCCCTGGTGATAGCTGTAGGTCTCTATGCAGCAGCCATAATACATGACTAATACATGAAATATACATCATCTCCCCCATTCTCTATCGCCTTGGCAGGTGGGAGTAGATTGTGATTGGCTGCCGTCATGTTATGATTTTTAATGTCTTTTAATGGGGTTTTAATTGGGATTTTTAAGATAATTGTTACCCGCCACGAGCCTACCCAGGGAACGGCGAGAAATAAATATAATAATAATAATAATAATAATAATAATAATAATAATAATAATAATAATAATAATAATAATAATGATGAACTTGTTCTTCATTAACTAGATTTGGAAACCAATTGATTGGATTCAATCAGCCAATTTTGAACATGATGGTTTTCTGATTAATGCCAGTCTCTAGGACAGCCTTTCTCAATTTTTTACTTGAGAAACCCTGAAATATTCTTCAGGCTTCAAGAACCCTCGGAAGTGGTATGGTCATGTAGAATATGGTTGGGAAGCATAGCTGTGTACATGTCCACTAGGGACCCCTCCCCTTTCCTCCCCCTTCAAACCCATCATTAGCCATAATGGGAAAGGGGTGGATGGGTCGATATGACCATATATGGTCCTATCACTGATAAATGTGTAAATTAACTTTCATCCATTCAGGAAACCTATCACGAAACCCTGGTTGAGAAAGCCTGACCTAGGGCATGCAGCTTCAGTGAAATAAAACGATCAATATATTTATCAATTTATATTTAGGATCTACTCAAATGTTTCTCTAACTGTACAACACTGGCAAAGACGTGGTATGGCTGTGAGTGAAATATGGTGCACCGATGGCCAGCAGTGAACTCACTCTTCACCCACTCACATTTAGCCATACAGCTAATTGTAGATGTATTTTTATTTAGGAAAAGCCTTACTGTATTCAGTGGCTTCTACTTGTAATTAAGTATACATAGGAGTGCAACCTGAGAGAACAATCATAAGCATGACTACTAAGAATTCAGTTCCATTTTATCCATTGAGACATACTCCCAGGATAGTGAGGACTGCAGTCTTAAGTCTTGTGGGGGAAGACTTCCTGAAACAACAGTGTGTGGATTACTCTCTCCCTCCTGCTGGCCAGATATGCCTGCTGAGTCTTTGAGCTAAGATCATACTGGTGATAGCAAATGAGCAAAGGGGAAGGAATATGGGAAATTAATTTACTTTTTGAACTTTTAAAAAGTATTGCAAAAAACTTTGTAAAATCTACCACCTTGAAAATACTAACATTAACCCAACATTCCCAGATACACATACAAAATGTTTTAGATTGGAGTCCAGCAGCACCGTAAAGACCAACAAGGTTTTCTGGGGCTCAGCTTTCAAGAATCAAAGCTCCCTTCATTAAAAGACTCAAATCTCGTTCTCCTACTGGAGATCAAAACGACTACCCTTTGAAACTATTAAAAATGTATGCATCTAAACAAGATAGGTAACGTTTGTATGTAAATGCATGACAAATACATAAAGTTCATCTTTGCTAATCTTTCCAGAAACGTATCTCCAATGAATGTGTAAAACTTGCATTAGTCTCTTTTTAATTAAAAAAGTCATAATTTATTACTATGTTCTACAACATCCATTGACTATACAAGAAAATAATTGAACAGCTCTAGTAACCTTAGACTCAGTTGAATCATACAACAGAAGCCACATAATAAGATTGCAGGCCAAAGGAATGTGGTCCTTTACAGTTTGTATTTAGGTTATACAATACTCTGTTACATTATTCCTTCATGTGTGTTACTAGTAGTATATTTTTCCTCCAGTTAGAGGAACATTATAGTACAAGATGCTTGACATACGTTTACCATCATATGAAATGCACTAGTACTATTTGATTGCACCACACTGAATTAGTTCAGCCCAGCAGGAACATGCTAAAGTCAAGCGGAGTGTAATGCAAAGCCAACCACAGGAATAGCTGGGAGTCTGTTTTGAATGTTTCTGTCAAGTTGTAGTTCTTCTCTTCATACTCAAAGTAATATGAATCACACACATTTCTCTGCCAAATACTTGTGCTGTAGAAACAGAGAATATAAAGTCTCTATGAAAAGCAGCTGTTCTGGCCACAGTTTCTGTAGGAAGCCATTTTGATTTGCAGCCTCTCAGGCAAGAATGGCTATGGAAACATTTGCTGCCATAACATGCAGATAAAGTTATCCTTATATGTGGCCTCCTCTAATGTGGTAAAATAGTCGCATTTATTTAATTTGTGCTGGGATTCAAAAATCCAGGCTGTAAAATGCAGAGAAAAGAGAGAAACAGTTTACTCAGCAGTCTATCACCTCTATGTTACTCCAGTTCTGCAGTTAACTGTTATTCCCAAGGAAGTTTTTTTTTACATCTGTACAGCTGTCAGATTCAAAGCCTCCATCTCCTGGCCGCATCTTATGTGCTAAACATCACTGTAGACTGGCTTGTCTTTATTCTGCATCCTTAGCTGTTTCCAGTCTTTAATGATGATCTTAGGAACTCACTAAAGCGTAGATCATGCTGAATATGAAGAGAAACAGAACAGAATGAAAGGATCCCTTTGTAGCATGCAGAACCACTTTTTGAACCAATCACCATCTGCACTTTATGCTTGACTTTCATGACCTATTTTCTTCTTTACTATATTTCTTTAATCAGTATTTTTTAGCTTTAAAGGGGAAAAGATAGACCAGCAGAAAAATGGGAATTATATATATCAAATAATATAATTTTAAAATTATTGTACATTGTATAATTTAAAAAGAGATAAGCAAAGAACAAAGAGTTTCCCATCTCCTCATCAGTAACATAACAATAATTACTAATTCTTACTTAAAATATTTTATTACAATCTATTTTCCTGCTTTATTATTAATTTTCATCATTACTACTTATTCCACATTAATAAATCTTATTACTTCCACATATCCAGCTTAGTAAATTAACATTATAACTATGATCATTAATATTATACCACAATGGTACAATGGAAATTCATCATATATCACATATTAAAGAGATGATAAAAATTAAAATTCTTATAATTCAATTTACAGTACTTTATAAAATTATGTACTATTTTAATTTTTTTCAATTATTTCACATTCATCTTAAATTGTTTCTCATTCAACTTTCCCATTCATTGTTTCTCTCCATCTTTCCTGGAATTTTGAAACTGATTACATTTTTCAGATATGATGTCAATTATGCTACTACAGTATATTCAGACAGTTTATTATTCCAGTATTTTAAACTTGGACAGACACTGGATTTCCATTTTGCTGCATAAATAGTTATAGCTGCTATCACCATATATTCACGTTTGGGGGCCTTCAGGTAGTAGGGGCTCATTTTGTGGGCTCATTTTGGGGCCTTCAGGTGGCGAGGTAGGTGATTGGACCACAACCACTTTTGCAGACCTGTTTTAGGGCCTTCAGGTAGTGGGGGATGTTCAGGCCACAGCTGCCTTCGTGAGCCCATTTTGGGGCCTTCAGGCAGGAGGGGTGAATTTGCCACAACTGCCTTCATGGGCCCATTTTGGGGCCTTGAGGCAGGGGGATGGGTGATCAAGCTGCAGTTGCCACCATTTGCCCTCTTCCCTGACACATGGCCTACACTGCAGGGCCATTTGGGGGCTTTTAGGAGGGGGGCAATTAGGCCACAGCTGCTGCTATTTGCCTCCTTCCCTTGCCCATGGCCTATGTTGCAGTGATATTTGGGGGCTTTCAAATGCCACCATTTGCCCTGTTTCCTGGCCGGCGGCCTATACTGCGGGACTGTTTGGGGACTAGCAGATGGGCGGATAATCACGTAGCTACAGCCTTCTACCCTGTATTGTGCCCTAGAGATGGGAGCTAGGGAGGATGTGCAAGGGGGCAGCAGCTGCCTGCTTCAGAATTCTGAACTCTGCAAAATATATAGATTCTTTCAAAAATAGATCCATGAAGACATTCTAATGCATATCTTGAGATTTGGGGGGCAATCCCTGAGGAAGCGGAGATCACTAAGTGGGGAAATGATGCAGCTCTAAGACGTTTCAGACCTCAGAGGTGGGGGTGAGCGGCATGCGTCAGCCCACTCTACTTCTTCTGCACAAGTCCAAATGCTAGCTCTGCAGCCTGTCTGCCATGACTTCTACTCTGATATTGCGCCTTGCTGTACCCTCAATGCTGTGCCTTGGGCCATTATTGCATCCTACCTGTACTACTGTCCCTTCTTTATTTTGTCTTATGAGGCAGTGTTTCAAATGTCTCTGTGTGAGTGAATCTATCTTTCTTTCTTTCTGTATTATGCAGGAATTTGACTGTTCTAGTGCACAGAAAGACCTTGGAGTCTTTTCTTCTTGCAGCTGGTAAGTGCAAGGGATTCAGGCTGCTAACCTGCACTCCTGGTCAATGTTCATGTTTCCAAAAAAATGGCAATAATTACTTGCCATTCTGTCTCTTCCAGTTTGCAGGATTCCAGCTGTTCTACAGAGCAGGCAGACCTTGGAGTCCTTCCGTCTTGCTGCTGGTAAGAGCAAGGGTTCTGGGCCACTAACAGATACTCCTGGTCAATTATCGTGTTTCCCCAAAATTGGCAGTGTTTGGCATGATGCAATGCAGATTTTGAAAATATAAACTTGTCTACAGGGAACATTGATCATGGCTGAGGGCCCTATGTGGTGATACCTAAAGAGGAAATGTGAGAGAGAAGAGGACAGCACTATAACAGATTCTGCTGATCAGCATGTAGATGATATTGAAGCATGTCATTCTCAGGCATCTACCAGCAGTGGTGGGCTCCCAGAAAAGTCCTGTTTTATAGTGAGAACTACTTATCGTTCAGTTTCACATGGGTTAGGGAAGAAAGCTCTCATCTGTGCCTCATCTGTGGCAAAAAACTTGATAACACAGCAATGTTTCCAGCAAGATTAAAAAGACATTTCACTACATATCACAGTCAAATGGCAAAAAAAAGGTCCTAAGTATTTTAGGCGGCTGTTGGAATCACAGAAGACAGAGTGAGACTTATAAAACAAGTGGCAGTCAGTAAGAAAGCCCAAGAATCAATCTATTTGGTGGTAGAACTTATTGCACAGCAAAGGAAAAGTCACACTGTAGGTGAGATCTTAATCCTGCCAGCATGTAAAATGATAGTGGAAACACTTCTAGGACCACAAGCAGCACAGGAAATTGAAAAGATTCCACTACCAAACAGCAGAATAAGTTGGCACATGGATTACATCACATGATGTTGAAGAAGTTTTGTTTGAAGAATTCAGGAACATGCCATATAATGGCATTTATTAGATTTGTTAAGGGTAGAGCAATTCAAGACAGCTTTTTCTGTTGCAAAGAACTCCAAGAGATATCCAGGGAGCAGGATGTATTCCACCTTTTGTTTTCATATCGAAGAAAAAAGGCATGTCTTGGGAGAACTGTGTTGGCATTTGTATTGATGACGCTCTGTCATTGGTTGGCTCCATAAAAAGTTGTTTCCCTTGTGAGAAAAGAAAGTCCTGATGTTGTCACAACACTCTGTTTTCTTAGCAGAGTGGTGCAGGTGTCAAATGCCCTTGGAGATAAAATGGAAAAAGTACTGGATGATGCAACAAAAATGGTTAATTTCATCAAATAAAGACTGCTGCACTCGAGAATGTTTTGAAAACTGTGTGAGAACACAGACAAAGAGCACATTACTCTCCTGCTACACAAGAAGTATGGTGGCTCAGCAGAGGAAGAGTTCTTAACAGGGGGAAGAATCGCAGGAGCATTTTTGAGAAAATATCATTCCACAATTTGCTGCTTGATTGGAAGATGTAGAATGGTTGCCTATTTACAGATATTTTTTAATCACCTGAATCAGCTGAAAAAGTCTCTGCAAGGCACTGGAGAAAACATTTTGACATCAAGTGACAAGATTCTTGGCTTCAAAAGAAAACTGACCCTTTGGAGAAATCATGTCACAAAAGAAAATATTGAAATGTTTTCATTAGCTACTTGAGCTTCAGAGTGAGAGTGGGTACCAGAAGGTCTCACATCTAATTGGTGAGAACCAGCTTGATATAGTGGTTAAGCGCAGTGGCTTCTAATCTGGCAGCCAGGTTTGATTCCCCACTCCCTCACATATAGCCAGCTGGGTGACCTTGGGATCGTCACAACACTGATAGCAGGGCTCTTTCAGCCTTACCCCACATGGTTTCTGTTGTGGGGAGAGGAAAGGGAAGGCGACTGTAAGCCGCTTTGAGATTCCTGGTATAGAAAAGCAGCATATAAAAACCTACTGCTACTACTGCTACAACTACTCCTTCTAATTGTCACCACCTGGAAATTCTGCAGAGCAAAATTGAACAATACTTTCCTTCACTTTCAACACACATGTATGACTGGGTGAGGGATCCTTTCTCTGCAACTTCCACTGCACTAGAGAACCTCACTTTGAAGGAAGAGGAAGAACTTTGTGAGCTGCAGTTGGATCATTCGCTCAAGATGAAACTCATGTACTCTGCCCATGGATGAGTTCTGGATTTCTGCGAAAGAAAAGTATCCTGCAGTTCATCAGAAGGCCTTGAATATTTGCTGCAGTTTTTAACTTCCTACATGTGTGAGCAAGCTTTTTTGCTTAACAAACATCAAACATAAGGAAAGAAAGCATCTCCTCTCAGTTGAGGATGAACTCCACATCTGCCTTTCCAAGGTGCATCTATGGATACACTATATGTGCAGCCACAATCAAGCACAGGTTTCACATTAAAGAGGTACGTTTCACTCCACTGAGGCTGCTGGCCATTGCAGCACTCAGCACAGCCAGTTAACGCAGATATGTGTTCTAATATCTCTCTGTGTACAGACTCCCTGTTACTGTGTCCTTGCAGATCAGCCACAATCTAAGTGGAGACCTTGCATTTCTGGAGCTTGTGCCAGTCAGTGGCATTGTTCCAATTTCTTCCTTGACCTACACACTGGCATGATATCCTAGCATCCCTGAGAAAAGCAAAAAAGCATCAGGTTCTATCAATCATGACATTCCTGCTGTTGGGCTTTGAGGGAGAATCCATGTGCAGCCACACCAGAGCCTGCTTGAACACTACACAAGCCAAAATTTGGGCACTACTGTGAAGCCTAATTTAAAGATACAGGTATAGTTCTGTTCCCAAATCATCTGAAAATATTTCTGGGGGCTTCTGTCTCTGCCATTGTTTTACACTTCTGAATATTGACTGCTTTCCTTCCACAGGGAAAATCCAGAAGGCACCATGGCAGGCTTCCTTTAGTTTTTATATTATGTTTATTACATTTATAACCCACCATTCCTGGCCATCCGGCTCAAGGCGGTTCACAACAAATAAACAACAGTTAAAACAAAGAACACAATCCACGCACCTTCACCAAACCATTCCCTCCTGTACAAAGTGTACTACATATGCCACCTCAGATCTACAGTGGGGTGCTCAGAGGAGGGGCCTGGTTGATGTTCTACCATCCAACCTCAACCAAATGCCTGGCGGAAGAGCTCCATTTTACAAGCCCTGCAGAAGAGCAAACTGCTAGCTGGCCCAGAGTACATGTATGGATCTGTTCCCAAATATTTATATCACTTCCTGGGCAGTGGGAGTGGCCTGATGATGTCATATCTGGAGACATGTGATTTCCAGGGATGTGGCTGGGAGGTGTGGCCTGCTGACATCACTTTCAAGGTTTCTCAGAGCCTGAAGAATGTTTCAGAGGGTTCTCAGGGGTAAAAAGATTAAGAAGGGCTGATTTAGACATTTGTATTAATGTAGGTTTTTTAAATTTTATGTTTATTGTTTTAATGATCATTTTAATTGCTATTATTGTACACTGTTTTATTGTATTTTATGTTGCTATCTACCTTGGGTCTTGAGTTGCTTGGGAGAAAACTGGGCATACAAATAAAGGTAAAGGTAAAGGTATCCCCTGTGCAAGCACCGAGTCATGTCTGACCCTTGGGGTGACGCCCTCTAGCGTTTTCATGGCAGACTCAATACGGGGTGGTTTGCCAGTGCCTTCCCCAGTCATTATCGTTTACCCCCCAGCAAGCTGGGTACTCATTTTACCGACCTCGGAAGCATGGAAGGGTGAGTCAACCTTGAGCCGGCTGCTGGGATCGAACTCCCAGCCTCATGGGCAAAGCTTTCAGACGGCTGCCTTACCACTCTGCGCCACAAGAGGCTTTTACCTTGGGTCTTGAGTTGCTTGGGAGAAAACTGGGCATACAAATACTATAACTATATTTAAACATTTAGATCATTCTCCCCATAGCTAACTTCTCTGTAGCCCATTTCCCGAAGTGATTTTCTCCCAGCTAAGCACACTTGGTGGAGTGTGGAATTGACAGTTCATATAGAAGTAAGCAGCAGATAGAGGAATTTTAAATTAAAATGTAGACATTAAGGGAAACTGAGAAAGATACCATAACACTGGTTTCTGCAGGCTTCAAGAAAGGAAATGTCCCATTTTAACTCTCAGGGAGAGGTACAAGCTAGAGTTATAAAATTGTAGTTTTTCCTTGTTTCAGCATTTCATGATATAATCTTTTTTGTATTTGACATACAGTATTTTATAGTGTGAAACCTGAGGGAAATTCATCTTGCAGCAACTATTCCCAATAAAAAATGGTGTGAGTGAATGCATGAATCAACACAAAAGGGTATGCCAATGGAGAAAATATTAAAACATACATTACATACCTAAAGAGAAATATGCCCATTTACTTCAATGTATTTCTGTTTAGGATGACAATGAAAATGTCATATATAAACTTCATCATTTTACTGCTGTCACATATCTTTACAAAGAATGGGAGAATCCACAAAGGCATATAAAAGTCATATGCCCTGCTAATTATTTGCAAATGTGTTTTCAGCTGCAGTACTAATACCCATTTCACACCTTTTTTCCTCCTGTTAATTGTTCTAAGGTTCCTTGTCAGCTTCCTTGGGGAAGAGGAGACAAAGCTTACCAGTAAAGATAATAGAAGAATGAGAGGAGATAGAAAGCTAATTTGCACCAGGCCTCTCTTTGACAGTAGATCAAGGTATCTGCATTCATTACTGCAGGTGGGTCATATGCTAACTCAGAACTGTCTGCTGGACAATGGAAATACCTGAAAGAGAAGAGAACATGTGGAGAGAATCTGCAGTATTCTGCTTACAATAGTCACAAATCATCATAATAATTAATCTTTTAATCTCTGTGATTGTCCAAACGTTTATGGTATTTTATAGTATTTTTATCCAACTTGGGTTCTGAGTTGCACAGGAGAAAAGTTAATGTTAAACCTGTTCATTGTTTCTCATTTTTGATAAAGCTGCTACAATGCAAACTGAATTCCAGTATAAGGCATTTCCGTCACAAAATAAACATTTACACTAGAAATATTACAGTAGAAGGAAAAACTCACAAAGCTACTGAAGGAAAAATGAACAAGTAGGATACTGCATTCCTGATCATCGATTTCCACCCCTCTGTACCACAGATTTTGTTGTTGTTGTTGTTGTTAGGTGCGAAGTCGTGTCTGACCCATCGCGACCCCATGGACAATGATCCTCCAGGCCTTCCTGTCCTCTACCATTCCCCGGAGTCCATTTAACTTCGCACTGACTGCTTCAGTGACTCCATCCAGCCACCTCATTCTCTGTCATCCCCTTCTTCTTTTGGCCTCAATCGCTCCCAGCATTAGGCTCTTCTCCAGGGAGTCCTTCCTTCTCATGAGGTAGCCAAAGTATTTCAGTTTCATCTTCAGGATCTGGCCTTCTAAAGAGCAGTCAGGGCTGATCTCCTCTAGGACTGACTGGTTTGTCCGCCTTGCAGTCCAAGGGACTGACAAGAGTCTTCTCCAGCACCAGAGTTTAAAAGCCTCAATTCTTTGACGCTCAGCCTTCCTTATGGTCCAACTTTCACAGCCATACATTGCAACTGGGAAGACCAAAGCCTTGACTAGACGCACTTTTGTTGGCAGGGTGATGTCTCTGCTTTTTAGGATGCTGTCTAGATTTGCCATAGCTTTCCTCCCCAGGAGCAAGCGTCTTTTAATTTCTTTGCTGCAGTCCCCATCTGCAGTGATCTTGGAACCCAGGAAAATAAAATCTGTCACTACCTCCATTTCTTCCTCATATATTTGCCAGGAACCACAGATTTTATTCCACTTTAATACCTCCTTTGCACATTCTTCTGGTCAGTGAAGGAATAACTTTACATCAGAATCAGTCCAAGGCCACCCAGGTGGTTGCATGTAGAGAATGGGGAATTAAACCCATTTCTCCATATGGCCCATTATGCACAGGGGGAATAGCTCACATTCGGGGTGGAATGGCGGCAACTAAAATCACCGATAATGCACGGAGCTGGCTGCAACTGGCTGCAGATTCGATGCATGCCGCCGAAAAAGCCGCGTTAGCGAAACGTGGAAGAAAGCGCAGCTTCCGGGTGACTGGGGTGCAACCAGAAGCGGCGTCAGGGTCGCCGCGTGCATAATCGGTTACTCTGGGTTTTGCCGCCTTTATGTCCCGTCCCATGCATAAGGAGTTTGCTTCGCTCCTTCCCCCTCCACGTTTTCTATGTGACCCGAAATCGCCGTTTCGGCAGCCGTGCATAATAGGCCTATTAGAGTCCACCACTGTAAGTATACATGCTGGAATTAGAGTTGTCTCCTTTTCCTGGAATCAAGCTTCTGTGCGTTTTAAAGTGAATTGACAGGTGAAAATTTACAAAATACAGCCTTCCATGCAATGAAAACCTTCACCTCTTCTATTTCTGGTTGATACAGCTGCTAAACGTACTGGATGCTAGAAGGGGTATGGAAAAGGGACAGCAGCCTGCTAATTTGGGGGGGGGGGGTGTTAGTGAGCATTCCAGCAGGATTTTGACTTACCTCCAAAAGTGATAGAAAAGCAGAGGAATATTCAAGCCAAGAGTCAGCCATTCTTGAGCACACAGAAACATTATACAGAAAAGGCTATGGATGGAATATTCTGGCAATACTAGCTGAAGAAAGAAAAACAGAAAGAATTGCATAATCATGGGGAAAAACTCCTTATTTTATAAAAATTTCTGTAGTCTGAAAATTATCCGTATCAACACAGTTTCAGATTTTACGACAAGCCCTGCTTGGGTATACCTTTGCACAAATGCACACACACCACACACCACCGCCAAATACAGTTTGCTGTACATGGATAAAATAAATATTTGAAGAACAACCAAGTTAAATACTACCTTCTTTCTGTATCAGAACTAGTCCCTTCTGGAATCTAATACATGCACACATACTCGCACACTAGAATTAGTCACTATCAGAAGCATTCTTGAAATTGTAGTATTAAATTTCAAGGCAGGCTGGAATGAATGTATTAGGTACACAAAGGCTATAGGCAGAATAGATTTGGCTCAGGAAGGAGAGACTGGTTTATTACTTGATTCACAGCCAAATAGTCCACCTCTTTTCTCCACATTGTTCTCCTTGAGGGGGGGGGAAATATGTTGGCATGATTGTCTCAGCTGTAATGATGAGCTTATATAACAGGAATTATCATGATTTGACACAAGAAAACCAGCATACATCAGGACTGGGGGAGATAATGCAAACTGAACTGGTACTATCAACTTTTTGTTTCATTATTTTCAGAGATCAAACTCAAAGAAATTAATGGGCAGATGATTCAAGACAGACAAAAGAAAGTATTCCTTCACATAACACAGAATGAATTTGTGGAAATCACAAACATCTGATGTAGTGATGGCCACTACCACAGCCATCTGTAAAAGAAGACTGCTTATTGCATGGGTTGCATAGACCCTTTCTCGTTGCATAGAGAAAGTGGGTACTGATAATTTTTTATCCCTCCCTGACAATACTAGAAAATGGAGGCATACAATGAAATTAATCGGCAATAAACTCAGAACAAAAGGAAAGCTTTAGAATTCAGCACCAGTGGTTATAGAGGTGGCTACAAGCATGAATTGCTTTAAAGGGGGTCCTTCCTGTAAGTGGCCAAGACATAGGAAGAGAGAGAAAAATTATGCAAGTAAATGACTGGCTACGTCAATGGTGTCGACGGGAACGGTTTGGATTTCTGGATCATGGTCAAGGATGTCAATATGAGGGGCTATTATCAGGAGACAGCGTGCACCTCACAAGGGACAGAAAAGTATTTTTGAGAGAACCCTTGCACACCTGGTGAAGAGGCTTTAAACTAAACACAAAGGGGGAGTGAGACATAAATTCAGAACTTGGTGTGATGGCAAGATCTGAAGATGAGAAGATCTCAAATCTACATGGAATGTTACACAAGCAGGGAACTACTAGCTTAAAATGAAGTTCACTGGTGACAAATGTAAAGTTCTGCATTTAGGTAGGAAAAACCAAATACACCAATATAAGATGGAGGACACTTGTCTTGGCAGTAGCATGTGCGAAAAGGATCTAGGAGTCTTAGTAGACCATACATTGAACATGAGTCAACAGTGTGACTCAGTGGCTAAAAAGGCAAATGGGATTTTGTGCTGTATCAAATGGAGTATCATGTCCAAATCAAGGTAGGTGATGGTACCACTTTATTCTGCTCTGGTTTGGCCTCACTTGGAGTACTGTGTTCAGTTTTTGTCACCCCAGTTGAAGAGTGATGTTGACAAACTGGAACGTGTCCAGAGGAGGGCAACAAAGATTGTGAGGGGTTTGGAGACCAAGACATATGAAGAATGGTTGGGGGAGCTTGGTCTGTTTTGCCTAGAGAGGAGACTGAGAGGGGATCTGATAACCAAGTATTTAAAAGGGTGCCATATGGAGGATGGAGCAGAATTCTTCTCTCTTGCCCCAGTGGGACAGACCAGAACGAATGGGATGAAATTAATTTAAAAGAAATTCCATCTAAACATCCGGAAGAAGTTCCTGACAGTTAGAGTGGCTTCTCAGTGGAACAGGCTTCCTTGGGAGGTGGTGGGTTCTCCATCTTTGGAAATTTTTAAACAGAGGCTAGATAGCCATCTGACGGAGAGGCTGATTCTGTGAAAGCAAGGGGTGGCAGGTTACACTAGATGAGTGATTGGGATGTGAGTGTCCTGCATAGTGCAGGGGGTTGGACTAGTTGACCCATGAGGTCCCTTCCAACTCTGATTCTATGATTCTATGATCAACATCTACTAGCCTTGATAACCTCCAAATTCAGAGGCAGTAAATGTGATAGAAGGGCACACCAAGGGAAAGCCTTGGCCCCTATACCCAGTTTTGCTCTGTGTTAATGGGTAATTGATGGCTACCTAAATAGGTTGCTTGACTAGACGTAGCAATATTAAGAATCAGTGGGCTCTTCCTGTATTCTTATGGAGAGGGTTTGCCCTTTATATCCTTGTGTGTGGGTGCTGGCTACTGTGGGAAACACTGACATTTCATTCTGTTCCAGTTTGTATATTTAGTGTAGATGGAGTAAAGCAGCAGTCCCCAACCCCCGGGCTTGGGACCGGTACTGGTCTGTAGATCAGTTGGTACTGGGCCGCGGGTCCTCCTCATGTTCCTCCTCGGCTGCTTCCTCGGGGGCTGCCCTGCCACTCTGCCACCGGCTCACCTTTGGTGCTTTCCAGCACCGCCATGACTGGGGCTCTCCCTCAGTATGGCACTGTACAGCTGCTGCTGGCAGCGCCCCCCAGCAGGCAGCGGGAAGTCAGGGGTGCCGGAGAGAAAGCAAGTAGAACAGGGGTTCAGGCAGCAGCGACATTCCTCGGCAAAAGACTACCCCCCACCCAGGCCTCAGTAAAATTGTCAAGCGTTGACCGGTCTCCCATGACAAAAAGGTTGGGGATCACTGGAGTAAAGCACAGATCCTGTTTTCTCCTTCAAAGAGCTGTATTTTCATATCAAGTGAACAGCATGCCCAGTATAGAAATATTAATGGGTATCTAAAAACTTCCAGTCACTTCACAGTATATTTCCCACTTTTTAGTCATCATTTTGCTTTCCTCCTTAATTTTACCATGTCCCCCTCCCCATTTATTTTCAAGTTTTGGTCCTTCTCATCCCTAACTTACTTGCCAAAAGAATGTATTTAATAGTATAGTAGCAAAATGTTAATATTATGAACAGAATGCTGGGAGGGGGATATTTCCCTATGATCAAACAAAGGTAGTAAAAAGATGCTTCCCCCTCCTCCCCCTATACGTGCATGATTATGGAACATTAATAGTTTTACGGGTTATACAAGTGGAAAAGAAGTTATTACTCCCAGTTATGACACTGGGTTATCATTATTATTGTGTTGGTAGAATATTTCATAGTCCTTCATAAAGTCTATGTTGCTGTATGAGAGACATTATATGTCATTAATAACTAGATTTATACCAAGTGTCATACCTTGTCTTTCTCCCCGGTGTCACCCAAAGGTATATTGTTCTTTTGCCCTCCATTTTATCTTCACAACAACCCTGACAGAGAATGTGTCACTCAACAGCCTTCTACGGGTGGAATGCTGATCTGAGTATTTGAGACACATGACAAGTTGTTGAAAAGCTCATGCTGCTTATCAGGAAGATAACCTGGTTCAGGGTGTTCAAACTCCTTCCATTTGATGCATTGCAACTTCCATTGCCAGTTTTTAAACATGCAGCATTATTTTCTGATGAGTTATGCCTGCCACAAACAGTGATCCTTACTTCCATTGCAAATGGCATGGGTGTGGGTGTGTATATGTGTCTCACCTGGGCCAGGATATTCCCATGTCTTTCAGTTTTGGCCCTGGAACTCCCACAATTATACTTAAGCTGGTGGCCAATTCTGAATCTCCTAGCTTTATTCTCTGTTGAGTTATGCCTGCTATAAATGGACAGACTGGCCAAATTTTTATCATTATAGATTCATGGTGACAGCATATGAAGTGATTTATTATGGTACTTGGTTTGAATCAGTGCCATATGGGGGAGGGGGCAGGTGGAATCTTTGTCTAGAGGCCCATGGTGGCTTTCAGCAGCCCCGGATAGGAAGAAGGACTCAGCAAGGAAAGGATGGTATTTTACCTCATGGGTTCCCCACTCATAATATTTCTAAAAGTGAATAAAAACATCCTTTGCAATCAACTGCATTCAGTGATATTTTTCATTTAAAATACTTTAAATGGGCTGCTTTGCTTGATAGATACCTCCCATTAGAATACTTTTAAACTGTGAACATAATTAATCCTTCTTGCTTAGGAAGGTTGCAACTGTGCTATAAATCAATTCTGAAAAGAAGAGTCCAGTGGTGATAATTTATTACCAGTTCTTGGCCCTCAAACTGTGAAATGGTCCCATGATCTATCATTAGTAAAAGACATAATGTACTGGAGATGCTATAGGGTGAAGGAGGAACACAAGACAGAATGTGTAAATCATAGTAGCAGATTCAGGTGTGTTAATAGCACTTATAAAATAAATTCTTCCAAGATAAAAAGGACCAGAACAGAAAATAAAGATTGAAACACATGTATTTTGGTAATCATTTGCCCATTGATATGACAATCTCAAAGTTGTCACTTGTTATTCTTGTATCTTTTACACCAGCTGTTGAAGTAGTACCCCCGAAAAAACCAGCTGTCACTAAGTAATTATACAATTTTGTGTAGGCAAAGTGGTATCAGAACACTACCAGAGATTCCTAAAAAATATTTTACTTTTGATATAGCCTGGTTTCTATGAGCATTTATAATTCCATAAAGAGATATAAAACCATGCTGTAAAAGACATAATGAGTAACTAGCTCCCACATTGTCCATGGTATGTCTGCCATAATGAATGCCATAACTTTCTGTTGGTAGATTATGTCTTTAAAAACACAATAAATATAAACATTGGTGGGATTGGCTGAGGTTCCCAAGTTCAGAGTTGGGTTTTCAACACTCAGCTCCCCTCTACATGTGACAGTTATCAAGCCAGAGATACACAGCAGATAAATGAGAGCTTGGCTTTCCTCTACCAGTAGTGACTGTTACCATTATAAAGATAGTTGTTACTCTTCCTGTCCTCATAATTCCCACTGTCAGTACTGATTTATCTCCAAAATATTGGTGACATAAAATATTGCCTTATGTGATCCATCATGTCTATATAACAAGAGAAATCTTATTGTACAGTCCACTATTCAATGTCCTAAAACAGAGGCTAATACTTGAAGATTTTAAAAACTAACCTAAAGAAACTCTGGCATATAAATGAGATGGAGGAGGGATGGCTCAATATCAAATAAAAGAAACAAACTGATTTCAGGTTGACATGTTCTATATATTGTTGACTGACCAGAAATGTTTATCAAAATGTGAGGAAAGCCCTGCTGGACAGGAACAAAGGTCTATCCAGACAGCGTGGAGATCCTACATCCATTGCAATGGTTGCCAGTTGAATTCTGGATCAGACTAAAGGTTCTGGATACTTTCAAGGCCATATGCGGTCAGGGCCCAGTGTACCTGAGGGACCGCCTCCCTGCCTATGCCCCCAAAAGAGCTTTACGCTCCACCGCCACCAACCGGCTAATGGTCCCTGGCCCAAAAGAAATTCGCCTGGCCTCGACCAGGGCCAGAGCATTCTCTGTTCTGGCCCCCACCTGGTGGAACGAGCTCCCAGAGGAGATCAGGGCCCTGACGGAACTAAAACAGTTCCGCAGGGCCGGCAAAAGGAAACTCTTCCACCAGGCATTTGGCTGAGGCCAGGCCAACCAACCAACATCTGCAGGGCCCCTCCCCCCTCCCCCCAGAAACCCACTAAGACTCCTGGACCTGTTCGAGTAACCACTGTTTTTGTTATAATGTTATACTGTCACCCGGTTTATCAATTAATAATATGAATGTTATTATATGTATGGTTTCATGTATCGTTTCAGTTATATGTAAACCGCTCTGAGCCTTCAGGGAAGGCAGTATATAAATATCATTAAATAAAATTAATTGATTGATTGATTGATTGATTCGTTTCCACTGCTGACCTCTAGCAGTTGGTGTTCAGGAACACACTGCCTCTGAGAATGGACCCCTGACAACTACAATCATATTTGGACACTTTGCTTCAAGTGCCCACACCTGAGATTAGGTGGGCAGCAACCCAGGAGAGGGCCTTCTTGGTTGTGGCTCCAAAACTGGAAATCTGTTCCCAGGAAGATTTATCTGTCCCCTTCTATTGCTGTTTCCCACAAGACTTTTTTGTTTTGTCATTCCCTCATCCTTCCTTCTTGCCCAGTATTTTAATTGCTGTTTTAATGTCTTTTCATGTACTTTAGAAGAAGAAGAAGAGTTGGTTCTTATATGCCGCTTTTCCCTACCTGAAGGAGGCTCAAAGCGGCTTACAATCACCTTCCCTTTCCTCTCCCTACAACAGACACCCTGTGGGGTGGGTGAGGCTGAGAGAGCCCTGATATCTGCTCTGTCAGAACAGTTTTATCAGTGCCATGGTGAGCCCAAGGTCACCCAGCTGGCTGCATGTGGGGGAGCGCAGAATCGAACCCGACATGCCAGATTAGAACGCACTCCTAACCACTACACCAAACTGGCTTTAATTGTTCTAATGATATTTGTGTAGGGTGGTTGGTTTTAAATGGTTTTGAAATGTGATTTTATTACATATATTTCAATTTGTTAGCTGTCTTGGTGCTCCTTATGGAGCAGGAAGAAGGAATATATATTTTGTAATTAAAATAATTACAATAGATACATGGAGGTAAATACTACAGCTAATAAATGTTGGTATGTGAAGTTGTCCCAACCCACTGTAAGTAATATAAGTTAGTGACCTTTATCAAATCTTACAGTAGCAAATTCCAAACATTAATTAAGTGTTGTACGGAGAACTGCTTTCTTAAAAGATCACGTTTCCAAATGGTGTCCCACATACTTGACTGATCTCTCTAGACCAGTCTTTTTCACCTTTCTTACCACTTAGAAACCCCCTGAAACATTCTTCAGGCTTTGAGAAAACCCAGAAGTGACATGATTGTGCAGAATATGGTTGGGAAGCACAGCTGTATTCATGCCCACCACGGGCCCCTCCCCTTCCCACCCCCTCCAGGCCCATATTGGCTACTTTGGGAGGGATGGGTGGGTCAACATGACCATATATGGCCATTTCACCTGATGAAATTTCACAAATATATATAATATATATAGAATAGATATAGATATAGATAACTCTTACCCATTTGGGAAACCCTTCCAGGACCATCAAGAAATCCCAGGGTTTGAGAAAGCCTGTTCTAGATACTTCCTGCAATTGAAAAATGTGTATGTGCTAATCCAGAGGCTTGTGGCAAATGCACATACAAGGAAACAAAATGCTCTGCTACTGGGGTAACTGATCTCTTTAGTCTGGAGATGAGCCACCTGGAGACTGGCACCCCTAACCTTTATCAATAGATGAATCTTTGTCAACCATGAAATGGCATAATTTCATAAAGAATTCTCCATGAGGAAAAAAATCTGTTCATATGCAAAGTAGGATGACTGTACTATAAAAGCAGGAAAAATAGGTAAGGTGCTGTTTAATGCAACTACTTAATGCAACCGCCTTGCTACAGCTATATAGGACTGGAGCTTGTCATTGCATGTATAGGGAGACCTCCTGGAAATCTTGTACATGCTAGGTATGCTACCTTAAATTGCATGGGGAAATACAAGGTCATAAATAGTTAAATAGTTTTTTTTAATTAGTCGATGCAGAATGAAATGATAGCAAAGCTGTTCCACTCTCATGACCCAAATCAGCCTTGCTTCTTGAAACAACCTCTGAGAATACGCTTGAAGCATCTCAGTGCCAGCAAACTATGAGTAAGAACCGCCCTCAGACCTTGTATGGTTCCACTCCCTTTGCAATTTTCTTCAGCTGGCATTTCCAACTTTTTCTTCTCACATATGGTACACTACAGGAGAACAAACCAATTAGCAAACAACATTTAAAGTCTTCATCATCTCTTTCTGAAAATCTGGGAACCTCTATAATACCTCCCTGTGGAAATCTGTGATCTCTGGCAATTTGTTCCTCATTGTTGCTTACTAAAACAGATATTCATCCCCAAAAAATGCAGGTCAGGAAGGAACCCATGGTTTTCAGAGCAAGGAACTAATTGAATTTCACTTTAACTTTAACTTTAGAGCTCAACTACAAGCTGGCCATGATGCACTGAGAAATATCAGCTGCTGAAGGAACACCTCTGTGAGGATAACAGCCAATTACCCTATTTAACAGCTATTAAGTAGTGCTAATTGCAAGCTACAGACTGCATGCAGGACGAGTTTAAAGCAAACAAGGGGAAGAAGCAAGAGAACAGGATGAAACACGCCAAGTAGCAGCATTTTCAAAATGTGTGCATTGACCCAGTATAAGCACCCAGCTGGGATGTGCACATGGTGGCAGCTCCCTCACCCTATGCAGCAAATCTTAGAATACTGGAGGCATGTTACATGTTCAAATCTATAACTACCTTAGAAAGATCTATAACTACATCTATAACTACCTTAGAAAACAGGGAATAAGTGCAGTGCATTTCTCTAGAGCCAAAGAGATGGGGGGGGGGGAGAGATTTCTCACTGTATATGTTGGACATGAAAAAGATTAGAAAGATTATTACAGAAATTGATTAACAATCTTTTCAAGATCACACATCCCACTACCCTGTTTGTCCTATTGGGCTACTCCATTTGAATAGAGATTTGTATATTAACCACTTAATAAGAGCATAGCTGTTCAGCATACTGTTTCTCACAGTGAAGAAACAGATGACCCAGGATGGGACCACAAACCAGGCAAGAAGCAGTAGCCTTTTCCTCCCTGCCCAGTAACTAGTTGGCATAACCAGTTGAGCTGCCATAACCCTATTTCACCAATATCACACCATTAACGCAAGGGTTGTTAACCTCTAAGTGGGCACCCCAGTAGGGCTGTAGACAAACTGGAGCGTGTCGAGAGGAGGGCAACAAAGATGGTGAGGAACCAAGACGTTGAAGAACGGTTGGGGAAGCTTGGTCTTTTTAGCCTGGAGAGGAGACGACAGAGGGGATCTGATAGCCAAGTATTTAAAAGGATGCCATATAGAGGATGGTTCTCTCTTTCCCTGGAGGGATGGACCTGAACCAATGAATCATAGAAACATAGAGTTGGAAGGGGCCATACAGGCCATCTAGTCCAACCCCCTGCTCAATGCAGGATCATCCCAAAGCATCCTAAAGCATCCAAGAAAAGTGTGTATCCAAACTTTGCTTGAAGACTGCCAGTGAGGGGGAGCTCACCACCTCCTTAGGCAACCTATTTCAATGGGATGAAATTAATTCAAAAGAAATTCCATCTAAACATCCGGAAGACGTTCCTGACAGTTAGAGCTGTTTCTCAGTGGACCAGGCTTCCTCAGGAGGTGGTGGGTTCTCCATCTATGGAAATTTTTAAACAGAGGCTGGATAGCCATCTGACAGAGAGGCTGATACTGTGAAGGCTTAAGGGGGCGGCAGGTTACAGTGGATGAGCGAAAGGGTTGTGAGTGTCCTGCATAGTGCAGGGGGTTGGACTAGATCAGGGGTCCCCAACCCCTGGGCTGCGGACCAATACCAGTTCGTAGAACCCTCGGTACCTGGCCATGGTGGGAGGGAGGGAGGTGCCTCACCCACCCCCACAGCAGGGCACTCGCTGCGCCAGGAGCGATCAGCCGATGAAGCGCCCGATTCGTTGGCCGATCGCTCCCGTCGCAGCGAGCGCAGCGCTGTGGAAAGGGGAGAGAGGCACGGGCACAAATACGCAGGTGCCGCAGCTCTGCGCATGCGTGTTTGTGCCTGCTGGCGCGCCGGCACCCGCGCCTCCCTCTCCCCCCCCCATGGACCGGTCTCCGGTCCGAAAAAGGTTGGGACCACTGGACTAGATGACCCATGAGGTCCCTTCCAACTCTATTATTCTAGGACTCTATTATTCTTTTATTCCATTTCATTTATTCTGCATTTGCAATTTTTTGCAATTTTCTTATTGTGATCATTCGTTTAAAGGTAAAGGTAAAGGTATCCCCTGTGCAAGCACCGAGTCATGTCTGACCCTTGGGGTGACGCCCTCTAGCGTTTTCATGGCAGACTCAATACGGGTTGGTTTGCCAGTGCCTTCCCCAGTCATTACCGTTTACCCCCCAGCAAGCTGGGTACTCATTTTACCGACCTCGGAAGGATGGAAGGCTGAGTCAACCTTGAGCCGGCTGCTGGGATTGAACTCCCAGCCTCATGGGCAGAGCTTTCAGACAGCTGCCTTACCACTCTGCGCCACAAGAGGCTCTTGATCATTTGTTTATATTGTGTTATATATGTGTATGTGTATAAAAAGGTAAAGGTAAAGGTATCCCCTGTGCAAGCACCGAGTCATGTCTGACCCTTGGGGTGACGCCCTCTAGCGTTTTCATGGCAGACTCAATACGAGGTTGTTTGCCAGTGCCTTCCCCAGTCATTACCGTTTTACCCCCCAGCAGCAAGCTGGGTACTCATTTTACCGACCTCGGAAGGATGGAAGGCTGAGTCAACCTTGAGCCGGCTGCTGGGATTGAACTCCCAGCCTCATGGGCAAAGCTGTCAGACGGCTGCCTTACCACTCTGCGCCACAAGAGGCTCATAATGTGTATGTGTATATGTATGTGTATATGTGTGTGTTACCATTTAACACTTCGTTTATATAGTTATTATGGCTTCAGCTTCAATAATAAATTCAAATTCAATTCATTCAAGTGATGGCTGGAGATCTCCTGGGATTACAACTGCTCTCTAGGTGAAAGAGAAAATGGTTGCTTTGGAAGATGCACTCTATTGACATTATACCCCATTGAAATCCCTCTCCTCTCTAAACTCTGCTTTCCTCAGGCTCTGTCCCTCCCCCCCCCCAAAAAAAAAACAATCTCCAAGTATTTCCAACCTACAGCTGGAAACCCTAGTCACTGCCATGCTCCTTTCACCTTTTGGGACCCAGTAAAGTTTAGCCCTCATCCTGCCATAAGTGCCCTTGTCCAGGCAAAGAGGCCAATTCTTATCAGGAAGATGGCATGCATGGGGTGAGGACTTAATTAGCCCCCCCCCCAGCTATTTACCTGACCTGAAATAACTCAGGTATGCCCACTGAAGAAACTACTTGAGCTGATAGGCTGCACATAACTTTATAGTCAACAGGGCCATTCCACCTCTCTCATGATCAGCACACATTATTGTCAAAACTCTGTTATCACAAGCTTTTGCCATTTCCATTCTTGTACCCAGCTTTTGCCTGTCACCTTTATATTTACCTTGAACCCTTTTTGATCCCTTGTTATTCATAGGTATGAAAGTAGCTGGTTTAATGCCTCTGGGATTAAAGTCCTTGGATTGTTTGATACTGTGAGAACACATTATCTCTACTCCAGGACTTAGTTTTTGCTTTTGGCACACCAAGGGGCATCTGGACAGTTTCACGCCCAAATAAGTCATGTAGCATGACAGAGAAAAGGAGGCAGGTAAAGAGAGTATGCAGCAATTTGGAAAATACCTGAGGTGGTCTTTAAAAAGGTCTGTAAAGTGAATTTTTCAAGGTATGAACTTTGCTTTTAAAAGACAAGCATTTGGGGAAACTTTTCAGAGAAGAACAGAATTAGTAAGAAGCTACCCAGAACATAAGAGCGCATAAAAATATTAAAGCCAACATTTGCTTTCGGTGCTGCATTATGTAAAGGCAATAAAACTAAAGAACCTAAGGTAGATGTAGGTGGGTATCCATGCTTTTTCTGAAGCAATAGAATAAATGAAATTGGAGCCCAGTGGCACCTTGAAGAACAAAAAAAGTTAATTATGGGCATAAGCTTTCAAGTATCTGAAGAAGTGTGCATGCACACAAAAGCTTATGCCAAGAATTAAACTTTGTTGGTCTTCAAGGTGCCATTGGGTTCAAAGTTTGTTCAAAAGAACCTAATATTAGTATTGAAGCAATGTTAAGTAATAGAGGATGTGACCTTGGATGAGGAAGTATGATTGGTAGTGAATCTGACAAATCCTTACCTGTTCATTTATAGGAATTCTAATATTTACATTCTTCAAAGGAACGTTTGTACAGATGATATCAATACTGGCTGCACTCCTGTGCTGTGCAGTTCTCCTGGTGATCTGTTTGCAGTTAAGATTTTGCAAAAATACTCTACAGCATGACCATGAATAAAATAATTATTAGAGTGAGAAGTTTCTCAAAAAAAGGAGGGGGCAGAATGCAGTTTTCTTACTAGTTATCTTTTCATGTACCCTAGAATTCAACCCTCTTGACTAAAAGGAATCCTAGCTCTTCTGCCCTGACAGACCACCCCACTTCACACTCATGATTCCAGCCTCCTTTTCCTCAGCTGTCCATCCCCTCTTCCTCTGCTTTCTCTTTTAGCCCAGGTTTGTATATCACAAGGACCGTTTCTACACTGAGGACTCACCCGGTCATCATTTCACAACGATTCCTGTTTTTAAAGTTTGGGATCCCTCCCCGGACCATTACTGAGTTCCATATTGAGAACCTTTGCCTCCCTTTTCCCTATATTGCCCCCAAATTTGTTTCTGCACTGAACCCAAGGGACAGGAAGTAGAAATTTCCTTTCAGCCTTTTTAAAAAGATGTGTTGATATTTGTCACATTATGAAAACATCTTCTGCCAGTGCCATTTTTAGCCTTTGAAGCCCCCCCTTGAAAGTCTGAAATCATTCTGACCTTAAAAAATAAAATCACCTCAGTTGTGTTATAACGTGAAAGTATAACAACACAAAAAAAGTGATAGGGATACAAAAAGATGGGTATTTGTTACATGCCATTTTCCACACACACACGGCATGAAAAACCACTTTTGAAACTTATGCAAGTGATTGAGTGTGCCACCAAGGATTGCCCTCAGAACGCCCCTCCTCTTCACCACCTGGAACCTTGGGGCAGCAAAGGGGGGCATATTCTTCAGGCAAGCCTCAATGGCAATCTCAAGAAGCATCCAGATAATCGACAAGTCTTGCCTGCAGAATGCATCTCCTGTTCACTGCTTAGAACCTCAGGGTGGCAAAGGGGTGAGCCTCAGCAGCGATCTGGAGAAGTGTTCAGATTGCCTCTGAGGCTTGCCTGCAGAATGTAGAAGAAGAGTTGGTTCTTATATGCTGCTTTTCTCTACCCAAAGGAGGCTCAAAGCGGCTTACATTCGCCTTCCCTTTCCTCTCTCCACAACAGACACCCTGTCATAGAAGAAGAAGAAGAAGAAGAAGAAGAAGAGTTGGTTCTTATATGCCACTTTTCCCTACCCAAAGGAGGCTCAAAGCGGCTTACAGTCGCCTTCCCATTCCTCCCCATGTAGGAGAGGCTGAGAGAGCCCTGATATTCCTGCTCAGTCAGAACAGCTTTATCAGTGCTGTGGCAAGCCCAGGGTCACATTTGTCCCGCTGAAATGTGTCTTCCAAGTAGACACAGACTGCTGTAGCAATGTACCGCTGGCGGCCCCACTGGGATAAGCTCTGGTGAACAAAAATGGGCATGAACAAGGAAAAATCTGGTTTTGTTTGTACCTGCCCCTCTAAGTTTGGTAGGGATTTAATAGGGTCTGTGTTATGGCCCTTTGAAGAAGGTGCCCCCAGGAAAATGCTTTCTTGGGAATTGCATTATTCTGCTAGAAACATCAAAGTTGCAGGGGGTCTCCTGCAGATGTTCCTTTCCATGCCTTCCAGATTCCCCCCTTGTTGCTTTTAAATTTAACAGCAGAGTGGAGATAATCTGTCTGAAAATGTATCCATTTACGAACAGACATTAACCTCCACTAGCAGCTTGAAAGTTCATGCTTACATGCCATGAACTTCACTTCGTGAACCAAGAACTGGTGAAAATTTATCATGAATTTATGAGCCAGTTTATGGCTATCCTGATTGAAGTATGACTGGTGAGTTCTGGTTACAAACTAACAGTGCAAAAGGACATAACATCTCTTTGCAAACAGTTGTTGGAAGGAAACAAGTGGGCTTAGCAGAATGTGTATTTTTTGGTTGTTGTTTGCTAGCAATGAAGGTAGAGATCAGTGTTCTTCTTCTCTCTATATATGAGGGATACAGCATCATCCTCTAGTCTAAGCTGTCTTCTTAATTCTAAAAAATGCAGAATAGGGAAGTAGAAGTTGTTCAATGGGGAAGGGAAATAATCTTTTGCTGGGTTTGTTGTTTTAATGGGGGTTTTATGTATGCTGTTGTAACCCACCACGAGTCGTTGGTGAGCTAAAAAGTAAATAATGAAAGAATGGATAATCTGCATATGCTCAGAAGTTCTTTATTATGACTTACTATTTCTGCTATAGAATTCTGTGTCATGTGTACTCACTGATATTGAGCATGTTATTTACTGTGCCTCAGGCCATTTCGCACAGAGCTCAAAGTTGCTATTTGGTTGCTGTTAGCGAAATCGCTACTTCAACTAGCAAAATGTAACTAGCCGTGCCCGTAACGCACAGCTGCGGTTTTTGCGGAATTTAGCACTTTCACTTCTCGTCACTTTCGTAACCCACAGGCTTCCAGTTCTCCGTCTTTTCGCTACAAAGGAGGTCCCTTTTTAGCGCTTCTGGCCTCCCGTGCCCGTCAATCAAACTGCAGGCACACCTTTGACCTCGACCCTAAAGCCGGACTTGTCGGGGTTCCCTTTTTTTTAAAAAAAAACCAGGAAACAGTATTCCTGAGCTGTAAAATGAGGGCCATTTCGCACGGCTTCAAAGTAGCAGAATGGTTGCTATTTGGAAACGCTACTAATTTGCCATAACCCACGACGTCGTAGACAATCTGCAACAATCCTGAAACCAATCAGCAAAAAGCGCTTCGTTGTGGCGCTTTCAGGGGAATCCAGAAAAGTGGATTCACCCTCCGGATAGCGATACACTCCTGCAACCAATCTGCAACAGTAGCGCTAAAGACCTGTGCGTTACCATTGTTGCTGGTTCTTCAAAGTCCCTCCCCCTGGCTCTCTCCTCCAAACTTCCGGCGAAGCGATCGCCATTTTTTTTTCTCCGAGCGAGCGGGGATAAACGCACCGGCGAGCCTCTTTCTGTTTAGAGGCTTCCCTGGCTTCAGTCCTTCACCTTTAGTCACTAAGCACAAACCACTGAAAAGCCCGTTTGCTGAAATAAAGTCCCTTTATTTTTTACAAATAAATTCAGCCGAAAATCGTGCCCGTGAGAGGGGGGGGGGATTTTTTTTTTATCACTCGAGGCAGCATGCAAACGATCATACAATCAAACGACAGCTCACATTAGGCAGCTGGATGGGTCTCTCCGTAGCAACGAATCTACCTAGATTCGTTGCTATGGGTCTGTGTTTATTTTTAAAAAACCTTTCTTAAAGGGAAAGGGGCTGTTTGGGAGCATGCTAACGGCTGCCCATTGGCTGCTTGACGGCCAGGGGCGGGACGAGCTTGGCAATAGCGCTTCCTTTCTAGCGATTTCTGCCGAGACCGGAAGCCTGTGGGAAACGCTAAAAAACGCAACTGATTCCACTACAAAGGCAGGTATGCATAACGACGAATTCCACTATTTTAAATGGCGATTTTTCATTCCGCAAACAATTTGCAACAAAGATCCCTGTGCGAAAAGGCCCTGAGATTTGTGTTCTCTAAACCAGTGGTCCCCAACCTTTTTATCACCGGGGACCACTCAACGGCAGGGACCACTCACCGGGGACCACTCAATGCCTTTTACTGATGCCCGGTGGGGGGATAGTTTACTCCTCTACT
This sequence comes from Paroedura picta, assembly GCF_049243985.1. Classification (NCBI taxonomy): domain Eukaryota; kingdom Metazoa; phylum Chordata; class Lepidosauria; order Squamata; family Gekkonidae; genus Paroedura; species Paroedura picta. The sequence goes on along the minus strand of NC_135369.1, from coordinate 61,494,306 downwards.
CTCAACCACTGCCCTAGCGCTCTCTGGTTGCTATGGTAATGTTTAAACATCCCTTCAAAATAAGATACAGACATGCCACAACAATGAAATATGTTGTAAAGGGCTGGGGGGGATGAAGTAAAGGGCCGGGGGGGGGAGAAGGCGTCCTTCGGGGCCCACCTCCAATTAGTCGAAGGACCACATGTGGTCCACGGCCCACAGGTTGGGGATCACTACTCTAAACTGTATATATACAGTGTTATGCATGTATAGGTCATGAGTCTGAGTTGCCTCTGAGGAGTTGGAAGAATCAGGAGCTGCACCAGTAGAATGCCCATCTGAGCAGCTGGAATTAGATTCAGAACCAGAACCCCTCAGGGGATGAGGGCAGCTTGATCTGTCAAGGAACAAAGAGATAGAAATAATTTTTTCTCTCATAACTCTAGGGTCTCCTGAGCCAACAGAGCATTGAAGATTAAAGGAAAAATTTACAGCCCAAGGGAGGCAAATAGATATTCAATTGTTAGTTCAGCTTCGATTGGCCTTGGTTTCTGATACAGAGTTGATGCCCCGATCAAGGACCTGGTGAGTTAGAAGACCTGGGTTTCAACTTTGAGTCAACTAATTGGGCTGATAAAAGGGAGATATGGAGGAGATATCTGCTCGCACTGCTCTGTCCTCCCAAGTATTTTGGTAAAAAGAGTCTGTGCCTTGTTGCTTACCTTGGGTTTGTTTTTCAGAGAGAGCCTTGTATCCTGATTCCCAGTATTGTCTATGGACCTAGAACTCCAGTCCTACCTACTACTTTGAATGGATAGAACATTTGGCTCTAGACTTCTGTGTGGACTGATTTGCTAAGTCTGTTTTGTTTATTACCCTAATATCTTGAAATTGCCTCTGGGCATCCTGGAAATTCTTGGGCAAAGTAAAAGTGTGAGGCCATACCTGAAAATAACATTTAACTTATTACCATTGTCCATGTATGTTCCAGAGATAGCAACAGCAGACACCAGACTTAGCCTTAGACGTGACAATGTGTATACAATATGCACTGGAGTTGCGTCTCTGCTTTACCACCAGAAACCATCTGTTTGCATGCACTATGAGTTTTGCTTCAGTCACCTCTGAGTATGATTTGGACTGCCATGCCATTCTCCTCAACTGCCAGACTCTGCCCACAGTCACATACATTCATTAACACAAAGTTCCCTATTTTTACCTGTGAAATACTGGAGAATCTAGAATGTTTCTAATATCTCTGCCACATAGCAAAGCTAGCAACAGTTTTCTAGCCTGTTGCAACCCAGTATTTACAGTGCATGACTCTCCTACACTTTACAAGTGTGATTTGCTGAGAGAGCAGAGCTGTTTTTCTGTTCTCCTGCTCACATTTCTCTCAACACCTACATTTCTCAGCTCCCCCATCTTTCCCCCTTTGTACCCTAGCACAGAACTTTCCTCTGCTCCTCCATAGAGTCCTGCTACCCCTGTTTCTGAGTACCTTTCCTCTTTTCCCCCATTCTCCTCATGGTGCTCTCAATTTTTTTTGCTACTTCAAAATATATTCTTGACTTATGGAGGAAAAAAGGAAGAGTTCTAATTCCCAAGAACCACATCTGAAAACCACTCCAGTTGGATATTTTGAAATCACATTAAAGCTGCTTTCAAGCCATTTTTTATAACGTTACCACTAAGCTTAGCATTAATTAAGATACTTTTTCCATTCTGAAAGTGATCTCTTCAAGACCCTATCACTTTGATGTCACTTTGAGAAGTAAAGCACACAGCTTCCTAATTTTTTCATGAACAGGGGCCAGAAAATTCACACTATCACTACAACTACTACATAGTAACATAAAACTAGATATTATTCTAAGACTATTCCCTGAATTACAGCCTTAATATCTGTGGTTTCATAGTTGATAGGCTGGGTAAATTACTTTAATCTATGCAATTTACAAGTAATTATTTATTTATACTTTTGCACAGAATGAATCACATTTTTGTCATTATTGCATTTTCTCTCCACAAATGAATATTAATTTGCTACTGATAAAGAACACAGATTACCACTCTGCTGGACATCAGCAGCTCATTTCTCTAATATGCTGTCAGAAACAAAACTTCACATTGTGGCTATCTATTCTCCTGGCCAGCTGCTTGGAGCTGGTTGTGTATTAGTTGACACACTCTAATGAAAACTTGGCAATTCTCCTTATATTGAATATAAACAGGAGTCAGAGTCAGTAAAAAGAGAGAGAACCTGTCTTCTCAAGCAGAACATCTGTGAAAGGAGGTATACATTAAGAGTACAATTCTAACCATTGGTGGCTCTAATATTTGTGAAAACTCTTTTTAGGCGGAGCGCTGTCTGGGAAACATCTGGGTGTCCGACCTGCGCTTCCGCTTGCATGGGCCAATCCAGGCGCACCTGGATTGGCCTGGCCCCTGGAGTGCCTGCCTTCAAAAGCTGGCTCTAGGTGCAGAGCCATCCTCACATCCAGACGCTGCCTGGCCACTGAGAAGGGTGCTCCTGCAGTGCCCTGCCTCAGCTACAGATTGACCCGGCCGCCAGTGGCCATGCTGGCCTGATTGGCTGTGGCGTCATCAGCCCAGCTGCCAACAGGAGTACCAGATCGTGTGCTGCACACCTGCGGAGCAGTCAGCCCAGCCGCCAGCCGGAACAGAAGATAGGGTGGCAGCAGCCCTCTCTGTGCCCGTTGCATTCCTGGATGCAACGGCTTTTAGACTAGTTAAGTTATATTTTTGGAACCACCTTGAGTCCTCATGCATATTATCCAATAAGGCTATTGTCACAGCCCACGGAATGCTGTCCAGGAGCACAGCCTCAGAACCAACAGAGTAGAGACCCAGGCGACAGGAGCACAGCTAAAGTTAGTCTTTATTGAAGGCACTTTACAGGAACAAGTATCAGTAGGCACTCACAGAACCACAGGAATTGGCACAGACAGGAGACAAAGGGAGAATGGGGCTTATCTAGACTAATATTCTTAATTTTCTTCCTCTCCCAACTTGGCACCATCCATTTCACAAGAGAGCAGGCTAGAAAACCTCTTGCAGTGACTAGAACAATCTTGCCACAACCCCACTGTTTACATAAACAGGAAAAATGTTCCATTTCTCCTCTGACAAGCCAGGGATGCCTTACAGAAATAGTCTGAAAATAAATTATTAATTGAACTAACTAGAAATGTTGTACCTAATGTATTTTTAGCCTGCTTGAAGTTTTAGACCCAATGGCACAATGCTGAGAAGGTTAGGCTAACTCATTAAACAGTTAACAACATCTTATTTGAATTTAAGGTATTGATTAACACAAAGTCCTGCATGGCCTTGGAGCCCCATATGTGTAAGACCACTTCTCCTTCTATGTTCCACTATGAAAGCTTCACTCATTTGTTCATGGCTGTCTGTGGGTACAATGGGCCAGATCAACAACTGCTTGTATATATATCTTCTTTGTTGTGGTCTCTACCTTGTGGAAAGGCCTGCCCGAGATGGTCAGGAAGACTCCTGTGCTTTGGTTATTCTGCAATCTATGTAAGATGAAGCTGTTCAGGGGGACTTTTCTATTAAAGTAATAAGTGATATGTGGCAGTGGGTTATTCCTTCATACACCCAAGTGCCCCCTGCTCAGCCACCACATGAAGGTAGCAGGTTAAGTACTATCACATGAGCACTGGATTACCCATGGCAAATTCCACTCTGGAACCCCCTGAGATCTAGGAAAATGCTGTAGCTTTTATTGTTGTAGCTGTTCAGAGTCACAAGACAGGGAGGCAAACAAATTTAAGAATAAATAAAACTGTTCTAAGTTTTAAAACTGTTCTAAGTCACAATCAAATGGGACACTTATTCACATGTGAAAACAAACAGGAATTTTATGCCACCTTGAAGACCAGCACATTTCTATTCCTAGCATAAACATATGTGGACTGCAGCACACTTCTTTCAGATGCATGTGATATATTCTCTGTTGGCTATGAGAGAAATATTGCTCCTATGAGGTCATGCCCAGATGTCTATTAATTAGGAAGTGGCTCAGGAAATAACTGATGTGATGAATGCAGTTATGGGAAACTTCTTGACTTCAGATCCCATCACTGTAATATTTTCCCTGAAGGCTGACAAAATGTACTACAAAAGGACTTGATTTCTAATTTCCCTAGAGAAACCAGAACAGAATTCATGGTAAGGACAAGCTTTCCTAGAGCAGGTCTTAGCATCAACTAATTATTGACAACATAATGTATCAATTGCCCAAAGACAAGCACTATGCCACCTAACAAGTTGAACAAACTACTGTACTACTTATTTCTTGAACAGTGCTTTTTTTAGTATTTATCTAGATTAGTAATTCGCAATCTAGATTAAAGGTAAAGGTATCCCCTGTGCAAGCACCGAGTCATGTTTGACCCTTGGGGTGACGTCCTCTAGCGTTTTCTTGGCAGACTCAATACAGGGTGGTTTGCCATTCCCTTCCCCAGTCGTTACCATTTACCCCCCAGCAACCTGGGTGCTCATTTTACCGACCTCGGAAGGATGGAAGGCTGAGTCAACCTTGAGCCGGCTGCTGGGATCGAACTCCCAGCCTCATGGTCAGAGCTTCAGACAACATGTCTGTGCCACAAGAGGCTCTTCAATCTAGATTAGACTACTGCAATTAACTATGTGTGAGACTGCCCTGGATGACTGTCCAGAAGCTACAGCTGGTACAGAATGCTATGGCTGGTTAGAGTGGATACCCTCTACACTGGCTTCCAATTTGCTTCCAGGCTCGATTTAAAATTCTGTGCAGCCTGGGACCAATATACCTTGAGGACCATCTTCTCCCAGATGAACCCACCCATTCACTCAGGACATATTCAGAGACTCTGCTTTGGTTGTTCCAACCACCTGAGGCTTGATGTGTGCAGACTCAAGAAAATGCTTTCTTGGCCATGGTACCCAAACTTTGGAACTCCCTTTCAAGGAGCATTTCCCTATCTCCCTTTATCAGTAGAATCATATAATCATAGAGTTGGAAGGGACCTCATGGGTCATCTAGTCCAACCCCCTGCACTATGCAGGACACTCACAACCCTATCGCTCATCCACTGTAACCTGCCACCCCCCTAAGCCTTCACAGAATCAGTCTGTGTCTTCTCCAGTGGATGAAGATTTGTTTCGTTTGGTATACCCCTGTATTGACACACACACACAGTTTCTAGTATTGTTTGTGTTTTTGCTGAACTATGTGATACCTGTTGTTTCAGTTATTCAAATGTTTTAATGTTTTATGTGCACCATCTTGCTGACCCTGATCACATGGAAAAGTGGAATAAAAATGTTTCCAATAAATGTGGTATTATTGTTATGAATTTATTAGACTGTTTATTACAGTGTGAAATAACTTCACTTTTTGTTTTCTTGTTTTCAGAAGACAAAACATGTGAAAACAATGAAAAAAATATCCATGAGCATTTTGTTTAACTTAAAATAATTAACAAATCTTGAATTTTAACAGCATTTTTGAATGGTGGTAAGTCACAGCAGACTTACAGTAACTCCATTGGGTTGTCCAGGCAAGATATGTTCAGAGGTGGTTTGCTGCTGCATATTGATGCTGGTATATCTTGGAGGTCTCCCATACAAATGCTGGTGAGGGCTGACCTTGAGTTCTGAAAGCATTAGGCTTGCCTGGCCTCATCTTGTCAGGGCAAATTTGAATGATGATGATGTTAGCCATTCGACTGAGTCCAACACTTGGGAATCCTATGGCACAACTGCCACCATGATTTCTGATATTGCACTGCTTCTTTTAGTTATGAAATGTTCTGGTTGGTGTTCATTTTGGTCGTATCTAACCACTTCATTCTTTGTCAGCCTAGTTTCCTTTTTCCACTGACCAATCCTAGCATAATTGCTTTATCCAATGAGTTGGATCATATGATATGGCCAAAGTAAGTGAGCCAGAGTTTCATGATTTTGCCTACCAATGATATATCATGTTTAATGCGCCATAGTATTTCCTTGTTTGTGACTTAAGCCATCTATGAAACCCACAGAAGCCTTCTCCAACACCAGAGTTCAAACAAATTGATTATTCTCTTGTCTGTTTTTTCAATTTGAACAGAAATTCTAAATATAGTATACTTTGCTAGTTTTTCTAGACCACACTGTTCTATCTGTGCATTGTTTCATACATTTAAGCTATTAAAGTATGAATTGAGCAACTGTCTAATGAACTGTGCCACCAGTTAAGTCTTCATAATTCATCTCTGTTGCCTCTTAAGGCAGGTTTTTGCTACAGATCACACAGCTGGAGGAGCTTTCTGCTGGGTTCCTGCTGCCCATCCAGTGAGTCAGACTCAGCGGTGTGATGCTATAAAGGAGGTTTGAATGGGCAAAACGTTATGTGCTGTATGAAAGATAGAGTGCCCTGAAAAGTCACAGACAAGGATACCATATTGGGACTTTAATGAGAGCAAGTAAAGTGCATGCACTCTATCTTTGTTGCAATCACTGTCAGTGAAGGGGACCCATGTAGTGCCACTTTCTGTTCTCATTATGTTTTTTGTCACAAGGGTGATTCATCAAAACTAGGAGTATATTCAATACTCTGTTCAGCAGAATTGCCAGAATACATCCTACATACTACCATGACTTCAAAGTCCTATTCCACAGATTTGCAAAATAGGCCTAATTTGGAAACCACGATAAAACCACAGCTGTTGAAAGCTTCAGGCAGCTCTCTTTAACTGAAGTGGACAAGTTTTTGGGTTCAGTGAGGGTCCACTTGCCACCTGGATCCCTGCCCATCTTGGCTACTCAGATTGGGTGACCAATGGAGAGGAGGACCTTTGAGGGACCTTGTCAACCTCTCCTTGTCATCGGGAGAGTTCCCCAAAGGGCTTAAGGAGGTGGTGGTTCGCTCTTTCTTGAAGAAGCCATTGTTAGACCCATGGGATGATCAGAGGGGGGCTGCTATTTCCTGCCTCTGCGTCATGACCTCTAGTATTTGTTGGAGGAACCACCACCAAATTCCTTGGAGGCCTCATATCCAAATACTAGCCAGAGTCAACCCCACTTAATAATACCAGAATAATACCAATACTTCTGGAAGACGTTCCTGATGGTTAGAGTGGTTCCTCAGTGGAACACGCTTCCTTTGGAGGTGGTGAGTTCTCCTTCTTTGGAAGTTTTTTAAGCAAAGGCTAGATAGTCATCTGACAGAAATGGTGATTTTATGAACTTAAAACCAAAAAAGGAACACAATCCAACCTTAACAGGTAGGAACTCAGAAGTTGAGCTGTACAATAAAATAATGTAAAAATGTTGATTATTTATTATACTGCACAATTAAAAACAGAATAAAAACTTCATAAAAACTATGCAGAACTAACAGTACATAAGACCAAGCACATTTTGACCCTACTGGGTCTTCCTCAGTGGTCAGAACTGTGATAATACACTCTATATAAAATATCTATATTAAACTCATTATAAAGTGTAGCTGAGTGGTTGAATGGGATCTGTAAATTATGGCTCCAACCAATATATGTAAATTTTATCCTTTTGGGAGACCACCTCCTATGATATATGCCTAGGGTCACCACTCTTCGCTATTATATAATTCTGTGCTGAGAGTAAATCTCATGTGTGTCAGAAAAAAAGCCCCCCCAACCCACCCCAATAAAAGCCACCTCCAGACTGCAGTCTAGTTCTAAGAGAACTGAGCGATATAATATCTGTCTGTTCAATGCTGACATTGTTGCGCTATTTAATTTTAGTTTAAATCTTATGTTAATGTATGTTTTTAATTAATGTTGTTATGTTTGTATGTTCTATATTGCCCTGAGCTGGTCTGCTGGGAGGGCGGTATGGAAATCATCATCATCATCATCATCATCATCATCATCATCATCATTATCATTAATAATTATAATATCTGCATAGTGCAAATCAATAGGTCTGGAAAATAAAGGTCAGAGGCAATGTGTGAATGAGACCTTGGGGTACTTGTGGATTGTAAGCTAAACATGAGCAGGCAGTGTGATGCAGCGGTAAAAAAGGCAAATGTCACTTTGGGCTGTATCAACAGAGGCATCACATCAAAATCACAAGATGTCATAGTCCCATTGTATACGGCACTGGTCAGACCACACCTGGAGTACTGTGTGCAGTTCTGGAGGCCTCACTTCAAGAAGGACGTAGTTAACATTGAAAGGGTACAGAGGAGAGCGACGAAGGTGATCTGGGGCCAAGGGACCAAGCCCTATGAAGATAGGTTGAGGGACTTGGGAATGTTCACAGCTGGGGGACTTTTGGGTTGGACTAGATGGCCTTTATGGACCCTTCCAACTCTATGATTCTGTGATTCTGTGAATGTAGCTTCATTATTGTTATCACATAGCTGGGAAAACCTCTGTTCTGAAAATTTGGCAGTGCACTAATTTGTGCTTCTGATTAATACACCATGGACATTAGCTGGCCATGCAATTAGTTTCCTCCATATTTGGCCTATTGTATGTACATGTGCACACCTGCACCTGTGTGAAGGGGCTTAAGTAATTAGGGACTTAATTCAATTAGCATTAAGTTATAGAAAGCTTTACATTTCATACTTCTAGTCTGAAATTTATATATACGGCTGGATTCCTGTGCAGATAAATAAATCCCATCTAGCTTGTATAAAAATTTCTTGAAAGAACCTTGAGCACCCATGTAAAGGCTGTCAAGACCACAGATAAACATTCTGGGCATCTCAAACAATCCCCCCCCCCCAACCCATTTCCTGCAATGTGACTATACAGTAAAGTTTTACATTTCTTATTAAGCCCTTTCTAAATTAAGAAGCAGGCTGACCTAAGTCAGGCAGTAATGACAATGATTTATGGAGCTAATCAAGGCATGACTATAGATTCTATTTGTGGCTTTAAAACCAGCTCTCAAACCCTTTCTCTATCTCTGCGGCTGTGTCCTGGCAGCAGCTCCTCACTGAGATGGTAGCAATATTTAATTGATTTATTGTGTATATTCCTTGAAAACATCAAGATTTCCTAGTTTCCTCTAAATGTGAAAATATCATCTATATGTGGAATTTCTACCCTGCCCTTCCTCCTCCAAAAAAGGCTGTGGCAGATGGACCATATAACCTGCTATATAAGCTCTTAGTATTTGCTGCCCTAGAACACCACTGATGTCTGAGAAGAAACAGACCCAAGCCCCAGTAGCTGTATTAGCACTATAGGATTCATTTAACACAGGCCCTTAAACAGCAATAGTGATTAATGTCCTATTACATTACCACTGATGAGCCAATGTCTACCATCAAGACGGGTAACCATGTCTAAACTCAGGGGTCCCTGCAGTGCTAGCTTACAGCATTGCAGCTATCACTTAGCTTGGCTTTTTTCTGGACCATTTAAACTTCTCAGCTGCTACTGTTCAAGGCAGCATACAGAGTTCTTGGCCCCTCCATTTTACCCCCATAATATGTCTATGAAGAAGATTACACTGAGAGAGAGTGACAGACCTAAGAGTGATCTTCATGGCTGGGTGAGGGTTTTCCCCTGTCCTGTTCTGATACTTAAAACCAAGGTTTGGAATTCTGAAATTTTGATAAAGGATAGTGGCCCATATCACAAAATGGCTGCCATGGAGTATTTTAAAGCCAAACATCCTCCTATGTTGGGGTGACACTACTTCTAAACAGATATTCCTGGCAGATGCCTACCACTGAGGTAATCAGCATTGGCTCTTTGTTTTGAGAAACAAATATTCAGGGGGATGGAGCAACTGGATGTGAAGAAACATTTATCTGTGTGCAACATTAAGAATCACTGCTCTAACCAATACATCATACTGAAATAAGGAGTAGGAGAAGCTCCTCATAGGATAATTATTCAGTAGCATGGTGGTCCAGGCCAGCCAATACAAATGGTGTCTGAGATAGAAAATCCAAATGGTATTCCCTTCTCCATTCACTAATCAATAGGGATTTAATTCCATTGCTTCTCTCAGTCCTGCTCCTCAGCTGAAGCCAAGAGACAACTTCTGTTCTTCCAGCAGCACACCACTATATCTGTCCCTTCCCAAATTACACCACTTCAGTGGGACTGGTTATGCTAATGGTGTATATGTCTTTGTGCAAATATATTTACAATATGTAAGTACAATCAATCGTAAAACTCATCACACTTTCCTATGCTTACTATCTGTTTAATACCAGTATCATAGAAATTCTGTGACACATGCTGTCATGCACTCCAAACACATTGCCTCAAAATGACAGACACAAACATATGAGAGTTGTCTAGTAGCACCTTTAAGACCAACAAAGGTGCTACTGGACTCTGATTTTATTGTACTACCTCAGACCAACATGGCTACTCATTTGAATATGGGAGGTGCACTTTCAAAATATGTCATATAAGTTAATGTGCCATAAATATACACACAATCAATTACTTTTTAAAACAGCTAAATATATCAACCCATTTGCAGATAGACAAGGAGGTTTATTAGAATCACTAGATTCTGTATGAATGTGTAGTGTTCAAATGTCAGAGATTCAAGCTTGGGTCTCTCTAGATCACCAATCCTGTATACCTGAGTGGTGCCCAGCCCTGTGGGGTCCTTAAGGTTTGATGCACACAAATAGTGCATACCTTTGCAAACATATATAAAGATTTATTGAAAGCTTTAGAAAGGATATCACAGTCTCTATAGCTTAGCAACAGAGAAATAAAAAACTAACTTTCTATTTAATATATTTAGTACCTGAAATTTGATGGTACATCATCTGGCATAAGAGCCCAAGCAGTAGCCTAGTATTCTATATAGAATCATAGAATCATAGAGTTGGAAGGGGCCATACAGGCCATCTAGTCCAACCCCCTGCTCAATGCAGGATCAGCCCAAAGCATCCTAAAGCATCCAAGAAAAGTGTGTATCCAACCTTTGCTTGAAGACTGCCAGTGAGGGGGAGCTCACCACCTCCTTAGGCAGCCTATTCCACTGCTGAACTACTCTGACTGTGAAAAATTTTTTTCCTGATATCTAGCCTATATCGTTGTACTTGAAGTTTAAACCCATTACTGCGTGTCCTCTCCTCTGCAGCCAACAGAAACAGCATCCTGCCCTCCTCCAAGTGACAACCTTTCAAATACTTAAAGAGGGCTATCATGTCCCCTCTCAGCCTCCTTTTCTCCAGGCCGAACATTCCCAAGTCCCTCAACCTTTCTTCATAGGGCTTGGTCCCTTGGCCCCAGATCATCTTCGTCACTCTCCTCTGTACCCTTTCAATTTTATCTACGTCGTTCTTGGAGTGAGGCCTCCAGAACCGCACACAGTACTCCAGGTGTGGTCTGACCAGTGCCGTATACAATGGGACTATGACATCTTGTGATATGTATCAGTCCATCATGATGTAGCATACCATATCAAAGCATACTAATATAACATAAGCATACAATGAGCATGGCTTCTCTCTGGCCTATAGCCTCTTTTGCCCTCTGGCGCCAAGTGATTTCTCAGATCCAATCAGAAATCTCCATTGATGGAATTTTCCAAAAGTTGCTAACCTCCACTCCTAATTCTCCCCTCACATCTGGTTACTCAAATGAGCACAGGTTCTCACAATAACCAGTTACCACAATCTTGAATCTGGACTTGAAAAATATAAGGATGGTATCTGCAGGAAGATCCAAACTATGGACACCTGCAAGCTAGAGCAGGTCAGCTAATAATCACATTAACCCTTAAAGGAAATTAGAATACTTTGCCTCACACCATGCTCCAACCTAAAGTGGCTACCACCATTCTTATGGTTTTATTCCAAAAGGAGAAAGTATGCAAAATGGCATAGGAGAAATATGTAAATTCAGATTGGACTATATCAGCCCTCCCTGTATGTTGCCGGAGGAAGGAAACCAAAAGTATACCTTTGATAGAAATTTGTACTCAATGATAGTTAAGTGAAATCTTTCACTAGATCAACTTTGAAAAAGACCCGCAAGGTTTTTAAGTTTCCAAAGGTTCGCCAGAAGAATTTCTTTTAGGAAGAAGTAAGGCATACAACATTTTTAATTACTCAAGGTCACACAGAGAGCAGTATCTTAATGAAGCTGAATACCTTTAGGATTTGTTGAAAATCACACCCCCAACGTTCTTCCACTAACCATTAATATCTTGAAATTGTGATATAGCCAAAAGTTATTGTTTGCAATTGTCTGCCATGAATGTGGCCTTTCTGTTGAATTATCCTGTTTTCCTGGAGTACATATCCCAATTAAAAGTAGCTTGTCCCAAAAGACCACTGGAAGAGAGTCTACATTAACAAACAATTTAAGTATATGAACAGTAACCTGGTCCCTAGAGTATGTTCAATGTAGAGTATGTAATTAGCTGAAAGGTGCCATTTCTGCTGTTGGCAAGAATGCTTAGGCTTACTAAAAAAAATTAAATACCGGTGTTGGCAAGACAGCTCCAGGCAACACACATATATTAATAAAATTACCATTATCTGTTGCTTACATTACAAAAACTGGGACACAGCTTGAAACTAGAAGACTGCTGAGTTGGCAATAAAACTACTTCCAGAAGAGCAACTGTATTGTCATATATGGTGATCTTGCCCTCTTCCTTCCATCACACAGAGGATTTTCCTTTTCTTTCTTTCTTTCTTTCTTTCTTTCTTTCTTTCTTTCTTTCTTTCTTTCTTTCTTTCTTTCTTTCTTTCTTTCTTGCTGAACAGCCCCTATATCTATTTTCTTATTTGTTTGTTTATGGATGTCCTACCCAGTCGCTTTAATATAGCTGTTTGGATGCTTGCCCAGTCCAGAGAACTGAGGGAAGAGACACAATCACCTTTTTATATTTAACTCCTAAAGTGGCACACATGAGGCTTTTGAAAGTTTAAAATAAACAAAATGTTTTATTTAACTAAAAGAAGAAAAAGTCAGATGGAATCAGGGGTCGGATATATGTGAATTATTGAATTGACAATAAAACTAAGGTAATGTTGTAGTCACACTAACTTTAGATAACTTGCTGTCAACAAGTGTTTCTGCTCTTCAAAAAGAACTTTTAAAACGTTGAGGAGAGAGGCTTTCTTTTCAGTATTAGCTTAAACACTCAAACACAAGTTTCTGAGTTTCACTGACTCTTAAGATCTAGCAGCAGAAAGATACAACCAAGTTCTCAAAATCCTTCTATATACAGGCCAGGAATCATTCCTCTTTTATGAACCATCTCCAATGTCACTGGGCTAAGGTGACCAGATTGTCCCACTTTTGGAGGGATATCTGGGGGGACCTGGCAAATTGTACATATGTTGAAATTAAGAATATATATATTACACTATTTTTGCGTTCTATGTCTTCTATGAAAATTTTTGTTGTTCCATATAGACCAAATATTTAATCAAGAACCAATGGTCAATGGTGTCCCGCTTTACCAATGTTAAAATCTGGTCACCTTACACTGGGCGGGACTTACTTAACTAGTAGAAATTTCCCTTTTTAGCTTGAATGGGGATCTTCTCTGATCCTCTCACTCCTTTTGCATGCTTCCCAGGCCACAGTCACTACTTAACTGTTTCTTCTTCAATGTCATTTCTTAACTGACTTTTCAACTGATTCTCAGACTCTGTTAGGCATTGCCCCTTAATAGTACATCACATCAGCCTTTAGCAAAACAACAACAGAGCACTAGAGCGGATGACATCACATCATTGGTATAGAATTGTGACAAGTTGAAATGACTACTGATGAAGGTTAAAATAAAAAGTACCAAAGCAGGATTATAGCTGAACACCAAGAAGACAAATGTAGGGCCCTCAATTGTGGGGTCCTGCAAGGAGTCATACTCTCCCTGATACTACTTAATATCTATATGTGCCCCCTCACTCAGCTGATCCAGGCTGTCATCAGTATGCAGATGTCACTTAGCTATTTCTTTTAATGGATAACCATCTGTCAGTATCCCCTGACAATTTGGTCAAATGACTGGAAGCTAGGGCAGATTGCCTCAAGCAAAGTTGGCTGAAGTTGAATCCAGAAGTCTGAGGTCCTCTGGCTGGGTCAGCACACAGAGAGACAGGTGATACAGTGCTCAGTACTGGGAGGGGTACAGTTAACACCACTGCATTCCATCAACAGTTTGGGCATTTTTGACCACTCCTTATCAATGGTGGCCCAAATCGTGAAGACAGCCCACTTAGCTTTCTTCCATCTGTACCAGGCAAGGCAGCTTGCACCTTATCACTTGTAGCTGGACCTAGTCAGAGTGATCTAAGCAACAGTCATCTCTAGACTAGACTTCCGCAACTCACTATATGCAGGGCTGCCATTGAGATTACTTTGAAAACTCCAACTGGTCCAAAATGCAATAGCTTGAGTCCTGACAAGGACTCAGAGGGGGACACATATAACACCGGTGCTTGCCCAGCTGTATTGGCTCCAGATTGGAGAATGAATCAGGTTCAAGTTGCTTGTGTTAACCTTTAAAGCCCTAAACAGTCTGGGATCAGGATACCTGTGGAACCCTTATAACCCTCCAAGAACTTTAAGATCTTCCGATCAACACCTACTCAGAATCTCTGGTCTGAAGGAAGTGAAATAGGCCTCAACCTGGGCCAGGCCCTTTTTGACCTTGTACCCAGCCTGGCGAAATGTACTCCCAAGAGACACCAGGGTCATGCAGGGCCTCAATCAGTTCCCCAGGGCCTGAAAGATTATGCTATTCCACCAGGCTTATGGTTGGGGCCCAAAATAACATCCATCAATAAATGCTGGCCTCATTGCTGGGAGAGGCAGAGATGGACAGACTGGCTCCTGCTGCCAAAACTTTAGTTGGGGGCTTTAGTGGATTAACACTGAAAGAGCAAGCTAAAAATAAAATTTTATTTACTATATTTATTATTATCATTATTATTAATTTAACAGGGGCATACAAATGGCCCCAATATCACCCAAAGAAATAAAAACACTGATTAGTCAGCTAAGTCAGGTAGAGCTCCAGCTCCAGATCTATTTCCTCCTGAACTACTTAAACTAAATCCGGAGTGGTGGCAGAGTGGTGGGCCAAGCCTTTGTACAGCCTCTTTGATTTGGTAGTTTCCACAGGACAAATGCTAGTCACCTGGCTAAATGTGCTTATAGTCCCAATTTACAAGAAAGGAGATCCTACTTTACCAGAAAATTATAGACCAATAAGCCTGCTATCGCTGGTGGAGAAACTATAAGCTTGACATCTCTTAAATAAACTCATGAGCTGGATGACAAAGTATGCAATTCTAGGTCCTGAACAGGTTGGGTTTTGACAAGAAAAGTCCAGCTTAGATCATTACATTATCGTTATGCATACAGCTAACAATTAGGATAGGAAGTGTGGTAAGAAACATTTGGGGTATTATTGATTTGGTAAAACTCTTGAAGATCTGCTTGACATCTTTCTAAAATGATTTTATCATCCAAAATATAATCATTCATCCTCCATCTTCTTGTTCCCAGTCTCTGATACATGAGGACTACTTGTAATGGATTGTGATCTGTGAACGTATTGGGTAAAATATCCGCATCAACCACCTTAGGCATTAAACTTCTTGATAACCAACACTGATCAATTTTGGATTATGATTGATATCTTTCTGTGAAAAAAGAAGTATATTTACGCTTTTTTGAATTCTGCTCTCTCCAAAAGTCTACTAATGTCATCTGTTGAAAATTATACAATGCCTTGCTTGCTAATTGCACTCTCATTTTTAATGAGATTTATTCCATAATGGTTCTGGCACTGTGTTTAGATCCCCAATAAGGATTAATTCTTCATCCATAACATCAGCGCATTCTTAAAATAGTTCTTCATTAAATTGTTCTTTTGCATTGTTTGGTGCATACATGTTTTCTAGCTTCAAAGCCCGTTCCTAAGAACAGGCCTTGAAAGGGCTCCGTCCCCTGGCCCCAGCCAGGCAGCTTAAGGTGGCTTTGGGCTGCAGCTGGCAGCTGGATCAAGTGGGGCAGGCAGAGGCTCGACAGCTCATTAGCAGGCCCAGGACAGAGCTCCTTAGCAGGCAGTCAGATGGCCTGGAGGCCCTCATGCGCAGGCCCAGCCTAGCAGGCCAAGAAGCCCTCGTTAGCAAACCCTCCACCACAACCCATTGCCCAGGGCCCTCTCCCCTTACCTGCTGCTGGCTCCAGGCACTGAGGCATGTCTGAGAGCAAAGAGGCTAGAGTCCAGGGACGGAGGGTGGGAGCTGCAGGGGCAGGGCCAATCAGGGTCCAGCGAGCTGCACCCTGATTGGCCCTATTCCAGCTTGGACAGTCAGACATGTCCCACCCCCCAAGCTGTTTCACAAATATATAGAGGAACAACAATGGATAAGGATTAAGGACAGTTTACCCCCCATCATAAATCAGCCATCTTAATCTTGAATCAAAATTAAGATTTGAATTTGTTAAATAAACCACGACTCCTCTCTTTTTGACTTTGGCTGATGCCACAAAAGTTCTTCTGAGTTTTTTTACACTATAATTTTTTTCAAGTTGTTGTTTGATATGGGTTTCCTGTAGACATATAATATCTGCTTGAGTTTTTTTTTCAGCTGGTTAAAAAAAATTCAATATCTTTGCTGATGCATTCAGACCATTGATGTTAACCGAAAGAATATTAAATTTCTCCATGTTCAACTATTCCAGAGTCAGCAGACCTGGATCTGTTTGGCCTGATTGGGCAGATTGTTCTGGGAGTAATTTTGGGTCTTGTCCTGGTGATTCTTTCAAATGTTGGTCTGCCAATTCCTGGACTTGCTCCAGCGTTTTGATAATTTGCCGTTCTCCTGAAAGCAAGACTTCAAAATCAAAAGGCATTCTCCAATAACATCTGATCTCCTTCTTTTTGCTATATATTCCCTGTCATGTAAGAAGATCATAGTCTGATGAAGGGTGCTTGCACTCGAAAGCACACGCCTTGAATAAATCTTTGTAGGTATTAAAGGTGCTACTGGACTCTGATTTTATTGTGCTACTTCAGACCAACACGGCTACTCATTTAGATCTCCTTCTGGATTAGTTTTGGTTATAGGAAGTGGAATTGCACTCTCTTACGAAAAGTGTCATTTGGAAGATCTTGAAATATTTTAAATTCTTATTTTTTGATTTTGGGAGGTTCTGAACGGTTCTTCTACAGAATAAAATCTCATATCAGCTTATTGTCAAAGCTTACCAGGACGTCTTTTGGCCATTTATTGTGTACTATTGCTCTGAAATAAATTCTGTAAACCTTGTCAGTTCAGATTTCTTCTTCTGAGAGATAATCCTGAAATAATTCCCTGATTTCTTGAGAAAGATAATTTTCCAAAATCTTCTAATATGCCTCTCATATTTCTTGACCTGAATTGAGTCTCAAGAACTTCAAATTTTTGTTCTGTGGTTTTCCAGTCTGTTAGGTCTGTTACATCACACTCTGCTTGCTGCACATTATTTTTGTGTCTTAAATAATTACGGCAAACACTTTGTTTGTAACCCAATTTGTAACCCAAGGCATAGGAAGAGAGAGAAAAATTATGTAAGTAAATGACAGGCTACGTCAATGGTGTCGACAGGAACAATTTGGATTTCTGGATCATGGTCAAGGATGTCAATATGAGGGGCTATTATCAGGAGATGGTGTGCACCTCACAAGGGATGGAAAAAGTATTTTTGGGAGAACCCTTGCACACCTGGTAAAGAGGGCTTTAAACAAAGGGGGAGCGAGAGGTAAATTCAGAACTTGGTGTGATGGCAAGATCTGAATACAAGAAGATCTCAAATCTACAGGGAATGTTACATAAGCAGGGAACTACTAGCTTACAAGGAAGTTCAAAAACCAAAGCCATGAGGCACACAAAGGATGGATTACGATGTCTCTACATTAATGCACAGGGTATGGGAAACAAGCAGGAGGAACTAGTAGTCATAATAGAGGAAGGGAGCTATGACCTAATAGGAATCACAGAAACTTGGTGGGATAATACTCACAATTGGAATACTAAAATTGAGGGGTACAATCTATTCAGAAAGGACAGACAAGAAAAAAGGGGGGAGGTGTAGCAATATATGTTAGGAATTTTTATACTTGTAAAGAAATACAGATACCCAAACATGAAAGTTCAGTTGAGTGTATTTGGGTAAATATAAAAGGAGTAGGAAATGAGAATGGTATTATTGTGGGTGTCTGCTATAGACCACCAAGCCAGTCAGAGGACTTGAATGAGATACTGCTAGACCAAATTACACAATTTTCAAAAAAGGGAGAAACAGTGGTCATGGGTGGCTTCAATTATCCAGATATCTGTTGAAAGACCAACTCTGCTAAAAATGCAAACTCCGTTAAATTCTTAACTGGTCTTGCCAACAGCTTCATTTCCCAGAAAGTAGAGAGGGGAACCAGGGGCTCTGCTATTCTAGACTTGATTCTCATCAACAGGGAAGAACCGGTAGATGAGGTGGAAGTAGTGGGCACACTTGGTAGCAGTGACCATGTGCTTTTGGAATTTTCAATCATGGGAAAGAGAAAACCTTTACGTAGTCGTACGTATAGACTGAACTTCAGGAAAGCTGATTTTTACATACTTAAACGTATGTTGCGTAGAGTCCTGTGGTCAGAAAGACTTTAAAAGATGGGAGTCCAAGAGGGCTGGGAGTTTCTTAAAAGTGAAATAATGAAGTCTCAATCACAAACAATTCCCTTGCGAAGAAAACATGGAAGGAGCCTAAGGAAGCCGAGTTGGCTCCATAAGCAGTTGTCAAAAGATTTGAGGAATAAAAAAGAGTCATTTAGGAAATTTTGTCCCCATTTCAAGAAAGGGAAAAAGGAGGATCCGGGTGATTATCAACCTGTCAGCTTGACATCTGTAGCTGGCAAAATTTTGGAACAAATAATCAAAATCCTTGAACAGCTGGAACTGAGAGCTGTGATTTCTAAGACTCAGCATGGGTTTCACAAGAACAAGTCATGTCAGACCAACCTTATCTCTTTTTGCAAAAAAATGACTACCTTGCTGGATCAGAGGAATGCCATGGACATAGTTTATCTGGATTCAATAAAGCTTTTGATAAGGTCCCATATGATATTCTTGTTGACAAGTTGGCAAAATGTGGTATGGATCCTAATTCTGTCAGGTGGATCAATAACTGGTTGACAAATCGTACCCAGAGAGTACTTGTTAATGGTTCAGCAACTTCTTGGGAAAAAGTGACAAATGGAGTACTCCAAGGATCTGTCCTGGGGCCTGTGTTGTTCAACATATTTATAAATGATTAGCATGAGGGATTAGAGGGGACAGCAACAGAATACAGGCTAATCTTGATAGGCTTGAGAAGTGGGCTAAACTGAATAAAATGAAGTTCAATAGGGACAAATGTAAAGTTCTGCATTTAAATAGGAAAAACCAAATGCACAAATATAAGATGGGGGAAACTTGTCTTGGCAGTAGCATGTGCGAAAAGGATCTAGGAGTCTTAGTAGACCATACATTGAATGAGTCAGCAGTGTGACTCAGTGGCTAAAAAGGAAAATGGGATTTTGTGCTGTATCAAACGGAGTATCGTGTTCAGATCAAGGGAGGTGATGGTACCACTTTACTCTGCTCTGGTTTGGCCTCACTTGGAGTACTGTGTTCAGTTTTGGGCACCCCAATAGAAAAGGGATGTTGACAAACTGAAACGTGTCCAGAGGAGGGCAACAATGATGGTGAGGGTTTTGGAGACCAAGACATATGAAGAAAGGCTGGGGGAGCTTGGTCTGTTTAGCCTAGAGATGAGACGACTGAGAGGGGATCTGATAACCATCTTGAAGTATTTAAAAGGGTGCCATATGGAGGATGGAGCAAAATTGTTCTCTCTTGCCCCAGAGGGACAGACCAGAACGAATGAGATGAAATTAATTCAAAAGAAATTCCATCTAAACATCCGGAAGAAGTTCCTGACAGAGTGATTTCTCAGTGGAACAGGCTTCCTCGGGAGGTGGGGGGTTCTCCATCTTTGGAAATTTTAAAATAGAGGCTAGATAGCCATCTGACGGAGAGGCTGATTCTGTGAAGTCAAAGGGGTGGCAGATTACAGTAGATGCGCGATTGGGATGTGAGTGTCCTGCATAGTGCAGGGGGTTGGACTAGATGACCCATGAGGCCCCTTCCAATTCTATTATTCTATGATTCTATGATTCTATGTAAATTACTCTTGAGTAAATAGTCAGTGATGTAATCAGTCATGAGACTTTCTCTGCACATCGGATTATGTACTTTTGTTTCATAGCTCAGATAGAGAGCCAAATATAACATTTATTATTAAATTCATCTTTGACTTCATGTTCTATTTTTTAAAGTCTGTCCACATATTCCAAAAGCAGGTTTAAATATTTATATAGATCCTATCCCTCTCCAAGTCTTGTGGTCAGAAATTTTACACAGAGAAGTCTTTGGGACATTGCAGAATTACTTTGGTATCTCTCCTCTAATTTTTCCCACATAACCTTAGCTGATCAAACAGTTACAAACAGCCTTGTCTCAGAGTCTTGAAGAGTTCCAGCAATTATATGCATTGCAACATAGTTATCCAATTTAAAACTGTTCATATTCTGGGGTATTCTCATCTGGAAAATCATTTTTATAGTATGTGCTAACCCTTGCATTCATTTTGCACCTTAAGTTCCCAGCTAATAAAGTTATCATTACTTAGAATGGGTAAACATTGCATCGAGGAAGAACTTAATTTTGAAATAGGGATATTTTAAACTTCTGCACAATCAAAAAGAAGAAAAAAAGTTCAGGATGATCTCCAAAAGGAAAGAAAGAAAGAAAGAAAGAAAAGAAAGAAAGAAAGAAAGAAAGAAAGAAAGAAAGAACCCTTTTGCAAACAAAAAGCGCCCTACTGTCTTCTAGTCTTTATTGCAAGGTCTCTCAAAAATCATATATGCACAGAAAAAAATCTAGGCCAACATAACCTAATATTGCATATAGCAGGGTATATTTTGTATAAAAGTAGCAGAGTTAATATATATAAATGATGTGACCACACAAGGCAGTATTGAAATATATAAAAAGGCTATTTTGCTAGCTAGCAGGGTAGGGAAAACAAGAAAAATGCATTGCTTTCTATGAGCTCAATCATGAGCTCTACTCCTAAGCTGTTTACATGGTGAAGATTCAAGATGGATCTCTTACTGCCTAAACCAGATCCCTTCTCAAACAAAGGGAGGAAGGAGAATCCTTCTCTTCCTGTTAGAGTTGCAGATGTGTAGAACAGGCACATACACAATGGAGGCAACAATTTGCCTATAGTACTTACTTACATCTATAGTTTATTCATTTTGAGCATCTATTTTTAAGAGCTGGAATGGAATTTCTCATAAGCTGAGGCTGGTTCATTGACTGAAATGGCATCTCTCAAAATATCTGTTGTATATGTAGCCAGGCTAACTATCCTATGGAGTCCAGAAAGTGTATGACACAACTGGCTCCTATGTCCCCAAGTTCCCACATCAATTGACTTTACAGCCAGAATCCCTGGTGCAAACTACACTGCCCTAAACCAGCTACGTTTATACCTACAACAATCAATTATACAGAATGAAAGGCAGATGGAAACATATGGCAAAAACTTGGATACATGGTTTTGACACATATATTTGGATTATATCTGCATTTTCCATAATTTTCATAATACTTTAAGCTACTCTGAGAAACAATGCTTGGTACATGAGTTGTAGAAATTACTAGAAATATACAAATCTGTCATTACTCAGCACATTACAAATGAGAGAGCACTCAAACTTTTTTTTCCCAAGTCAGCTGGCTCCCATTCAGCTGACAAACAGTTGAAATCCAAATTTATAATGAAAAAAATGCTATTTATCATATTGTGATTGTGTAAGTTGTACTCTTAGAAAGAAACTTAGCCACAAAGGTAGATTAAGTCTCATGTCAGATATATATAATGCTTCCAAAAGTCTTTCACTGCATTCAGAAATGAGATTATTTATGTTCTGAAAAGTTCATTTATCTTGGGGATATTATTGATCGATGAAAGTTCCTTCTACTAGTCAGCTTCCTTCCTCTTCTTCAAAAGTCACTTCATTTTCCATTTCAGTGATACCGTTGCCATCTCCTCCTTTAAGACAATGGAAGGGGGACCTTAGGACAGTTAACTGCTGTTATTCTGTTATTACAAATGTGTTGGCTCATATCCCTTCCAACAATTTGCAACCAATGCAGGATAAACCTTACCTTTCTCAGAAGAAAGCAGATCCGTTCAATATTTCTTAATCGCTCTCTCTGTCAAAGAAAAAAAGGAGGGAAGGGTGGGGAGATGGTATGGAATATTCGAAACTTTTGTAAATGAAGGAAATTCACAAATTTAATTACCAGTTTAAGTAGCCTTCAAATAATACTGTCTGTATTTAGTTAGTAACAAATAGTGCCATATTTGTATTCACTGTTCCAGAAGTTAGTAACCACTTGGCCAGATTCATCCGTTCACACAGAAGTTTCATTAAAGCAATACTAAGCATTTCTACAGTGCTTACAAAAAGCACCAAATTGTCACAGTAATCTGTGCAATAGTCCTCTAAGGTAGATGTTCAAGGGACAAGGAAGGGTCTGCTGCATGACACCAGGGTACTATCTGCACTCACATTTCTTTTCCTGCTCTCAATTCTGCTGAATTTGTATTGATCTGAACCTGGATCTTGCAACAGCTCTGCAACATTCCTTTTTCCTGATTCAAAAGAACTTTCACTCAGACACTGTCTTCTGCACTTGAATCAATCCAATTGTCAGTCTGCTCTCTCCTTCCTGCTTGTTGGGGGGGAGGGACATGTTCCAGTGCCTGAAGTGTCTTTTCTTTCACCTCCCTTCTGAGCCAGCTCTGAAACGAGTGTGTGTATGTGTGTGTGGGGGGGGGGGGGAGAAGCAGGGTTTGTGTGAAGCTCCAGCTGGCATTGAAGGAGCATGAGGCAGGGGAGGGCTTTATTTCCAGCCTTTTTCCCCCTGAACATCTAGAGCAAGCTGAGAGAGGGGGAAGTGCCAGAGGAGCATGAGGCGGCTTGTTTATTTTTGTTTTCCTGACCAGCTCTGCAGCCAGAGCAAGCAGGGGAGGGGGGAAGTGGAGGTGGCAGCCTCAGAGAGAATAATTGAGTTGTGGCTAGCCTAGGAGGAGGACAGGAGGATGAAATCCAAAAAGGCAAATGTCTGCATGTGGAAGAATGGCCTTATGGACTGCTTTTCCACAATTAAGTGGATAACATCCACTCTCAGATATTTCAGAGAAAAGGTTTTGTGATTCTTGCGTGGACATTGCAGATGAAGTAATAAGCCCGATTGACATCAGACTTGAAATTGGATCAATTGCAGAATGTTTTTTAAAATCTGATCTAATAGAGGATATAAAGCCCAGGGCAAATAAGACCAAGGTCACCCCAAGGGTAAGTCTGAAATGTCAGAACTAGCTTTATCAAAATCTGTTTATCTGTGTGGGCTACACTCTACATATATACACCAAACCAAATGCTCAACTTTTACTGCATCATAACAAAGAATGCTTTGGAACATGGCTGGGAATCATTCCATTATCATTTACGTTCCTGTAGCATGCAGAAATGTTAAGAGCTTTTAAAGAAAGGAAGTAAAAATTAGGCAACGGTGACTTTGGGCTAGAACATGAATACTGAATGCTAGTTTAAAAATCAACAGGCACCAAGAAAAGCCAGTAGGGCTCAGGGCTGGGAGGTACAGGCCAGTTAGGAAGCAGATCCCTCTAGGGGGAAGTTTGCATAGCTGAACAAATCCTTCTCAATGTGTAACCCTGCAAATGAATATAATTGACAGCTTACCCATAAACACACTTTCTCTGTTGTAAATCCACACACACACACACACACATACTTCTGTCATTCTACAACTTGTGTAAGCCAGAATTGTTCAGGAAGCCATTTCTATAAAGAGAACAAGGATATGGTATACCAGGGTATGCACAGGAAGGCAAACTATATCCATTAGTCTCTTACCTTGAAAACCATACCAGGTCTATCCAATGGCAATACAATAAATATATTCATAAAAGAAAGAAAAGGGTCCTTATCTGTTTATTCTGTAGGACTTCTGTCAAAATGGAATCCAAGTAATATCCATTTTCAGTGAGATTCTTTCCTCAGTGACAAGTCCTCTGAGTCTTCAATATTGTTATCAATTAGATAGGTATCAAGAATTTAAACCTTATCCTAACCCCGCCCGCGATGCCGCAAGCGCCACGGGCTAAATAAAGGCATAAGGGCTTAAGGGGAGGAGTTAGGGCGGGCTCTGTCCGGGATGAGGAAGGGTGCTGATTGGCCCCTTCCTCCGGACAGACCATGGGCGCCAATTCCCGCCCTGCCGACAAGGGAGCAACTGCGAGCCGCACGTAGCATCAGGCCGCCGGCCACGGAGCCCCCGCCAGCCGTGCTGTGCACGGCTGCTGGGGGCTCCCTTGCCTATCGCCCACTGTATTGTTATTATAGCGGGCTTAATTACTAGTATATAATAATAATATAATACTGGCCACAGGCTCACATAGGTATAGGGATACCGGTCTGTATTGACATGCTCCCCTGTGCTTCAGCCTTCAGGGTGCCAGGCAGGGAAGCTGCTCCTGTCCTTGGGCTGCATTTGCAGCTGCTCTAACCACCAGGGACTCCCTGGTAAGCCTCGCTGCCTTAGGACCCCTGATAATATGGCCATGGCACTGTGAGGCACCAAAAAGTTTGCTGCCTGCTGGCCCCATCTCTTCCTCTCTGCACCCATTTACCACTAGCCACCACTGCAGCTGGTGCACCTGCTCTGAGGCTTGGAGGGTTGTGGGCATGTTAGGTACCTGCTCACTTCCCGATGCTTTGGATTCCCAGGACCCTGTGTGAGGACTGTTAGGAGGTAGCAGAAGATCTGACCTCCTGGTCTGGAGGCTCGGAAGGTTTGCTAGTGCTGGGTGGTCCAG
Source organism: Paroedura picta (assembly GCF_049243985.1). Classification (NCBI taxonomy): domain Eukaryota; kingdom Metazoa; phylum Chordata; class Lepidosauria; order Squamata; family Gekkonidae; genus Paroedura; species Paroedura picta. The sequence goes on along the minus strand of NC_135369.1, from coordinate 61,469,317 downwards.
ATACTGGGCTTGTTATTGGCTGTCCCTATTCAAATGAAAGGGTTGTGCATGGCTCCAATAGCAGCTGTAACCACTAGAGAATCAAGAGAACTAGTAAGCTTTCTTACTCATCATCATCATCGTTATTGTTATTATTATTATTATTTCGATTTATTCCCCGCCACTCCCTGGCAGGCTTGTGGCAGGTTACAACATCTTATAAAATCCCCATTAAAACACCTGTTAAAACATAGAAACCCTACATGGTGGGAAACCCACTCCCAACCCCCCACTACTAGTGGGATGGAGAAGGAGGTCTTCTGATAAACTACTCAAACCCCGGGGGGGCGTCGGTCTACCTCGCCATCCCCAGCCTCAACCATAGACCTGGCAGGAGAGCTCCATCTTGCAGGCCCTGCGGAATGCTAAAAGATCCCGCAGGACCCACAGGTCACCCAGGAGCTCGTTCCACCAGGTAGGAGCCAGGATCGAAAAGGCCCTGGCCCTGGTTGAGGCTAGGGACGCTTCCCTGGGGCTGAGAACGACCATCAAATTTTAACCTACAGAGTGTAAGGCCCTGCATAGGACGATAGGCGGTCCCTCAGGTATGTGGGTCCCAACCCGCATGAGGCCTTAAAGGTTAAAAGAGAAACATGGATATCATACAGCCATGTAATATATCCACTACTAGATCAAAGTTCAATTCTTTCAATCTGAAGCAAGTTTAGTTTAATTTGCTTCAATGGCTATCTCCTTCTTACATCAAGAGAGTTCTATGTACTTGTCTAGGCAAGATGTGCATGAACATCTAGCTATTATCAGCAGTACTCTTGAATGGTCAGCATGCATAGTAATACAGCTTTGGAAAAGACAGATCATTTTCTACAGAGCTTGAAATGTTTAAAGGGGGGAAATTACTTCCTAAAACGTTAGGCTGGCTACAGTTAGGCATCAAGTGGGGTTTGAGTTCTGCGTTCCTACCTGGAAACATTAGAAAGGTTATTACAAATGATCAGGATAGAACAAGACAAAATCTACAAATCAGTCTCTGAGTCACACATTGTTACAGAGAAATTATATAGGAAATTGCATACTATGAGCCACCTGTGGGCTCACACAGCTATTTTTCATGACAATTTTTTTAGCAGATGCTCTATGGAAGAGGCTTCAATTAAGCCTGCACTTGCAAATATGTTGCTCACATTTATCCTACGAAGCTACATTCCCCCCCCCCCCATACACAGTGGAAGAAGGACTATAGAATAGTGGTAGAACATATGCCTTGCATGTAGAAGGTTCTGTCCTTGTGATCTTCAGTTTTAAGAATCTCTCATATCATGGTAGATATACCTTGGATATACTGATTTGACACCACATACCCACAAACCCTGCCTTATTTTATTTGGTTCATAATGTTATGGAAATGAGGACACAGACCACCTTGAGAAATCATCAAGAATAATTCCTACATCCAAAATGTGTTTTTACTCATATCATAAACAAAGAGTGATTCATACTTCTGAACAACATACTGAAGGTTTCGAAGACTCCTATTGGTGGAATCTCCCCTCCCCCAGGGCCAATTGCTGCTTTTGCTCAGGATCCCCCCCCCCCCGCTTTCATGCCTGCTTTGAAGGGAGCCTCTAACAGCCCCTGACTGAGGGATGTGTTTCCGAGAGCAACCCATGGGAATCTGAGGGCTCCTTTTGGGGAGGGAAAGCTTTCCCTTTCTGCCTAACCACTGGCTGACAGGGAGATCAGCCTCGCTGCTTGAGGGCAATGCAACCAAGCCAAGCATGTCTCTTCTCCACAACTCACTAAACATTTGAGGCATACCATGGAAAGTTGTTGTGCAGATGAAACTGGATGCCGTTGTGGAGGTTCGTTTGCCTCCTGTTTCATCTGCATTACAACCCTGTGCAGTAGGCCTCGAGTGTTTCATCTTCACAACAACCTGTATGGGAGGCTTTAAATGTTTCTTCTGCACAACAACCCAGTCCACCCTCCAAAGCAGTCATTTCTGACTGGGGATCTGATCTTTATAGTCTGGTGATGAGCTATAATTCCAGGAACTCTCCAGGCCCCACCTGGAGGTTGGCTACTCCAGGGTTGGAAATATTCCTGGAGGTTTGGAGGTGGGACTTCAAAATGGTACACTGCCTCAGAGTACACCCTTCAAAGCAGCCATTGAAGGAAGCTGATCTTTATCATCTGGAGGCTTGCAGGCTGAGATTGGGGTGGAGTGGTGCAGGTGTCACCCACCTGGGCTATGGGCTTTGGCCAGCCCTTACCAGCAACTGTTTGTATTTTGGGACATAAACAGATAGACCAGCAAGGGTCCTACAAGTCTGGAAAGTGCAGGAAGATCTAAATAAAAAAATATTTACATAATGAAACTGTAAATGGTGAACAAGCAAATGGCTGGAGAGACATAGGAACCCAAGTGACTTTTCTGAAGCTTGGCCTGGTAAATAAAAATCAGTATTTGCCAGAAAGGTCCTATGAAATCAAATGCACAAGTGGCCCAGAATTTCAAGTGGAGTTAGCTTTACCGGAAAGTAGACAGTGAGACTTTTGGGGGGAACTAGGTGATCCATTTTTATTAGGCAGTGACTTGGCATTGTAGACAACAACAGGAACTGCAGTTGCCAGCAGTAGGTCTCAGGCTTCAGAAGTGTAGACATCACCAGCCAACCAACAGACTTTGCTAGCCAAGGGGTGTCTGTGGCCACATGTATTCCTTTAGAAGTGGCACATGTGAAAGGGAAGAGCTTTCCCTTCAGACTAACTGCCTAGAGATGAGCTGTACTTCCAGAGGATTTTCAAACCCCACCTGGGGGCTGGCATCACTAAATCTCAGTGGGGTACAATGCTACGGAGTCACCCCTTCAAAGCAGCCATTTTTGCCTGGGGAGCAGATCTTTACAGTTTGGAGATGAGCAGCAATTCTAGGAAATCTCCAGGCACCACCTGGAGTTAGCTGTCCCTGGTCTGGAAATATTCCTTGAAGTTTGGAAGTGGGGCCTCAAATGTACAATGCCTCCACAACCACCTAACCAGCCACATAGCACCCCCTGACCTATTTTAGGTCAAGATAATATGCAGGGAGGAGGAGGAGGAGGAGGAGGAGGAGGAGGAGAGTTGGTTCTTATATGCTGTTTTTCTCTACCCAAAGGAGTCTCAAAGCAGCTTACAATCGCCTTCCCTTTCCTCTCCCCACAAGAGACACCCTGTGAGGTAGCTGAGGCTGAGAGAGCCCTGATATTACTGCTCGGTCAGAACAGCTTTATCAGTGCTATGGCGAGCCCAAGGCCACCCAACTGGTTGCATGTGGGAGAGTGCAGATTCAAACCCAGCTCGCCAGATTAGAAGTCCGCTCTCCTAACCACTACGCCAAGCTGGCTGGTGCAAGGTTGCCAGATTGGTGTAGGTTCATGTTCTGAAATTCCAAACTACCTAGGTATGCATAAACCTGACTAGGGTCAAGACTGCTGTACATAGAGAGACCTCCTCTTAGGCTTGCCAGCTTCTAAGTGAGGCATTAAACCCACACCAAACCTTATTAAAAATTACATCTGACCTCTTAGCATTTCTATCAAAACATAGTTATTGCAAAATATCACCACAGAACATACCGCATGTGCTGGGTTACATTGATCTATGGGGCTCTTGAAGTCTGTCTTTAATTCATCAAATGCAATTATCTGCAAGAGAAATGTTTTTCAAACATTAGTTACAACAGTAAGTTTAAGTTGTTCCACTGTTATTGGCAACAAAATTTATCGTCTCTTTTTTTGAAGGAAATTTATCCCTATTTTACTTTAATACATTTGATGTGGATTAGTTCCAGCACTGATATGGTCTCAACAAATTCATTTCACATAGCAAATAAAAAAGGTAATAATGATTGATTGTCTCAAAATCCATATTTCAAGACCTAAGCTGAAGAGATTTTCTCCAGCTATTAGTAATTGCATCTTATAGATCAACTCTAGAAGACCCATCTGTATTAATAGACTAGGAGCAAATGGACAGTATAGACAAAGGACAATTCTGTACTATGAACTTCTCAACATTTAACTGCAAATAGTAAGGATTGTGAGACCCACACAGCACTTAATAATAACACCCATAAAAATCCACACACAAAGAGATCAGATCCTACTATATTTCTCCCCTCAAAATGTCCCATTCAGCACAGGTCCCATTTTTCTGCTCCATTTACCTTTTGCTCCTTTGCGTTCAGCCTAATTCATGACTTTCTTTTCTCTATCAAACAGCTGGCTGTATTGGGACATTTATGACTCAATGATTAATTACTGGTTTCTGTTTCTTTGGGGGAGATGGATATTTAAATACTGCTTTTTATGATAAAGCCAGCCAAAGTCATAGCTAATTTTAAAACTTGTATTGTATATGATCATAACAGTACAATGTCTTTGACTGACATACTGTGCAAAACAGTATTTAAGCACTGTCATAACCTCATCCTGGGTCAATATGTGTTTACATGTGTGTAGCATGTTCATGTGTATGTGTTTTTCTCCATGCCATAACCCCAAGTTAAATCCAGTCATTTTATCTGAACAGGACCACTGTAGACCCCATCCTCAGCTGTTAAGTTTAAATGGGCTCAACAGCTGAATTGGACAAAAGTCCAATAAATGTTTAGGGAAGGTACCTTCCCCAAACACAGTTCAGAAGCTCAGAACTGGGCCAAGTTTATGCTTAATTTTGGCTTGTGTACGATTTTGTGCCCATCCCTAATATTTGCCATGAACATGCAACCCTAGTATGTGTAAGTATGAGCCTTGTAAAATCCAGTGACCAACATGTTTCAGAACTGTACAAGCATGATAAATACATGTGTTGCCCATGTTCCCCCAACAGATCTCATGTATCAGGAGACTCTACATGTGGTTGGTAAGCTCCCAGCATGTATAACTGTAATGTTTGATCCCATATATTAAGTCACAATTTGAATTTTGCTTTATAACTTTTATTCCAATTCAACTGTTTCATAGTTTCTTTGTGATGTGAAATTGTTGCATTATTTTGTTTTCATTTGAGGTTCAATCCTTTATTTTCTGGTGTTTCATCTATCTCTTTTCATAAACATGAAAGTAATTAAAATAACACCTTTTGTTCTTGAAATGGTTCCTAAATACCTATTTGTTGGCCAGAGTGCCTATCAGGGCTTCATTGTATGTATTTTACATTTACAGTGATTTATGAATATAACACCATATTCTAAGGTAGTATACATCTCATCCCTGCCCAGCAGGGAGTTCCTTGAGCTGCTGAAAGGGACAGTGCTTTGTCCTCTCCTCAAAAAACCATTGCTGGATCCACAAGACCCAGCCAGCTACCACCCAATCTCACATTTTGCATTTCTGAGTAAGGTGGTTGAAAGGGCTGCCACAGACCAACTCCTGGTGTTCTTGGAGGAAACTTCAGTACTCAGCCCAAACCAGTTGGGCTTCCATCCTGGCCATGGAGTGGAGACAGTGTTAGTCGCCCTGATGGATGATCTTCATCGCCAGCTGGATTGGGGCAGATCAGCCATCTTTGTGATGTTAGATCTGTCAGACACATTTGATGTGGTCAATCATGAGTTGTTGGCTCACTGCCTCACCAGGGAGGGGATATGGGGGACAGCCCTTCAGTGGTTGGTGCAATGGCGCCCACACCTCCCCTCCCCTCTGTGCCACGGTGTTGGATGCTTCAGGCGCGAACGGCCGCTTCAGAAGTAGCCCAACCCTACTTCTGAGCACCTAGCCATGGTGATCCACACAACAGTCACTTCCAGAATTGACTTCTGTAACTCACTCTACATGGGCCTGCCCTTGTGCCTGACCCAGAAATTGCAGCTGGTGCAAAATATAGCTGCTAGGGTCCTCATGGGGACAATGGAGGGTCCATATTCAGCCAGTGCTGAGGCAGCTGCACTGGCTACCAGTTGTAGCCTTGATCAGGTTCAAAGTTTTGGTTTTGACCTTTCAGGTCCTTCATGGTCTTGGACCCACATATTTAAAGGACTGCCTATTGCCCCCATGGGACTTTATGCTCTGCAGGTAGTAATTTGTTGGTGATTCCTGGTGTCCGAGAAGTTCACCTGGCCTTGACCAGGTTTTGGTCCTGGCCCACAATGTGCTCCCAGAAGAGCTGCTGGAGCTTTTGGTGTTTAACAGGGCCTGAAAGACGAAGCTCTTCTGCCAAGTCTATGGTGGAGACCATAGCATGGAAGATCACATGTGCCTCCAGAAAAGATCACCATTGGGCCAACCATTACCAGCATTTGGACTCCCCTATGGTGCACTGGGCAGCAGCCTTAGTGGCTGTGGGGTTTGGAAATAGTTGCCACCTATGTACTTCTTAATGGAGATATTATATTTGTATGTTTTTATGTCGGTTTTTTATTCTGTAACCTGCCATGAGATGGCTTGTTGTGAGTGGTGGGAAATAAATCTAATAATAAATAAAAACCCAAACTCATTAGCTTCAAGTACATGTCAACATAGAAAATATTCCAGATTACGCATTCCTATGATATACAGTTCAAAGATTCTACAGTGGCACTGTCTATTTCAACTGAGCAACAATTAAGATATTTATAGCTGTTCATGTTCCCTCAGACAATGACAGCTTTGAATACAGAAGGTAGCTTTGAATACAGAAGGTATTCAATGAGACAGAGGCTGATTTTCACCCTATTTCTGTTCCTCTAAAAAATAATAAAGGGATTGAATTGTGTTTGATGTGGTTGGATAAACTGAGTAGCCGTGTTTTAGGATTCTGTGTTACTGGGATGTACAAGGAGTATATGTGTTTGTGTGTTTGTCTTGGATTTTCATGTCATTACACTCAAAAGATTCTAAAAGACTGAAGGGCTGAGTCCCATATGAAGGATATCTGTGGACTAAAGGTGAACAATTTGCCAATTCCCCCCCCCCCTAATTCCATACCTCCACCTCCTACTCCTCCTGTTCCTAGGAATCCTTTGCCACTCAAAAGCTGCATTTCAGAATATTTTGGACTACAACAAGGAAATTACATTCTGTTAATGATTATAAATCCCTTCCCTCCATAGATTGATAGTTGAATAATTAATATTTCAGGTGAACATTTTTTTTAAAGGAAAATTATCATTATACTGAATAGCTTAGAATAAGACACTCTAATGTGATCCATGGACACCATGGACCTCACAAGCACATCCCTAAATGCCTGCCAAGTACTTCAGGAAAGTCAGCACGGTCACTGTGAAGGCAGGATCAGTGAATAGCTGCCTTCATATAAATAAGGGGGCTTTTCATCTTCATTGCTTAAGAAGGATTTCCTATTCCATGGGTTGCTTGAGTGTTTTATCTTTGCCCCAGTCATCTTCTTTTGTGTGTGTTTCTTGTCTCTTTTCCTCACTTAATAGACTTCTCTGTGTGTATGTGTGGGTGTTTTACATCCTTTTGGTCATAGTAATCGTCCTTAATCTTCTTTAAGAGGTAGCAATGAGCCTCTTGTGGCGCAGAGTGGTAAGGCAGCAGAAATGCTGTCTGAAGCTGTCTGCCCATGAGGCTGGGAGTTCAATCCCAGCAGCCGGGTCAAAGTTGACTCAGCCTTCCATCCTTCTGAGATTGGTAAAATTAGTACCCAGCTTGCTGGGGGGGGGAACGGTAATGACTGGGGAAGGCACTGGCAAACCACCCCGTATTGAGTCTGCCATGCAAACGCATCACCCCAAGGGTCAGACATGACTCGGTGCTTTCACAGGGGATACCTTTACCTTAAGAGGTAGCAACTAAAACCATCCCAAGGAAAAAGAAATGCAAGAAAGCAAAATGGCTATCTGAGGAAGCTTTACAAATAGCTAATGAGAGAAGGGAAGTGAAAGGCAAGGGAGAAAGCAAAAGATACACCCAACTGAATGCAGAATTCCAGAGAATAGCTAGAAGAGATAAGAATACCTTCTTAAATGAACAGTGCAAACAAATAGAAGAAAACAATATAAAAGGGAGGACCAGAGATCTCTTCAAGAAAATTGGAGATATGAAGAGACTGTTTCACGCAAAGATGTGTATGATAAAGGACCAAAATGGTAGGGACCTAACAGAAGCAGAAGAGATTTTAAAAAGGTGGCAAAATTATACAGAAGAACTATACAAGAGTGAGCTTAACATCCCTGATAACTACGAGGGGGTAGTCACTGACCTGGAGCCAGACATCCTGGAAAGTGAAGTCAAATGGGCCTTAGGAAGTTTGAGCAACAATAAAGCTAGTGGAGGTGACAGCATTCCTGTTGAACTATTCTAAATCTTAAAAGACGATGCAGTAAAAGCGCTACACCCAATATGCCAGCAAATTTGGATAACTCAACAGCGGCCACAGTTTACATTCCAATCCCAAAGAAGGGCAATGCCAAAGATAGTTCAAACTACTGCACCATTGCACTCATTTCTCATGCTAGCAAAGTTATGCTCAAAATCCTACAAGCTAGGCTCCAGCAATATGTCGACTGAGAACTTCCAGAAGTACAGGCAGGATTTTGAAGAGGCAGAGGAACTAGAGATCAAATTGCCAACATACTCTGGATCATGGAGAAAGCTAGGGAGTTCCAGAAGAACATCTACTTCTGCTTCATTGACTATGCTAAAGCCTTTGATTGTATGGACCACAACAAATTGTGGCAAGTTCTTAAAGAGATGGGAATACCAGAGCATCTTATCTGTCTCTTGAGAAACCTATATGCAGATCAAGAAGCAACAGTGAGAACTGGGCATGGAATCACTGATTGGTTCAAAATTGAGAAAGGAGTTCAGCAAGGCTGTATACTGTCACCTTGCCTATTTAACTTGTATGTAAGCCGCCTTGAGCCTCCGGGGGGAGTCGGGATATAAATACAACAACAACAACAACAACAATAAAAATATGCGGAGCACATCATGAGAAAGACGGGGTTGGGATCAAGATTTCAGGGAGAAATATCAACAGCCTCAGATATGCAGATGATACAAATTTAATGGCAGAAAGCAAAGAGGAACTAAAGAGCCTCTTGATGCGGGTGAAGGAGGAGAGTGCAAAAGTTGGCTTGAAACTCAACATCAAGAAAACAAAGATCATGGCATCCGGCCCTCTCAATTCCTGGAAAATAGATGGGGAAGAAATGGAGATAGTGATAGATTTTATTTTCCTGGGCTCCAAGATCACTGCAGATGGGGACTGCAGCAAAGAAATTAAAAGATGCTTGCTCCTGGGGAGGAAAGCTATGGCAAATCTAGACAGCATCCTAAAAAGCAGAGACCCTGCCAACAGAAGTGCGTCTAGTTAAGGCTATGGTCTTCCCAGTTGCAATGTATGGCTGTGAAAGTTGGACCATAAGGAAGGCTGAGCGTCAAGGAATTGAGGCTTTTGAACTTTGGTGCTGGAGAAGACTCTTGCGAGTCCCTTGGACTGCAAGGCAAACAAACCAGTCAGTCCTAGAGGAGATCAGCCCTAACTGCTCCTTAGAAAGCCAGATCCTGAAGATGAAACTCAAATATTTTGGCCACCTCATGAGAAGGAAGGATTTCCTGGAGAAGAGCCTAATACTGGGAGCGATTGAGGGGAAAAGAAGAAGGGGACGACAGAGGATGAGGTGGCTGGATGGAGTCACTGAAGCAGTTGGTGCAAACTTAAATGGACTTCGAGGAATGGAGGATCATTGTCTGGAGGATCATTGTTCATGGGGTTGCGATGGGTCGGACATGACTTTGCACCTAACAACAACAATCTTTTTAATGTGTTTTAGACTTCCTTTTGCTTTTTGGTCATCTTCTTCCATGTGTATATATTTATTCTTCCCATCCCGCTTTTTCTTGTGTATATCTATATTTTTGGCTCTGCCTCCTGTGTCAGCCATTTTGTAGTGATGCCTGCTACTCTGCCTTAGAATTCTAAAGATGGCCACAGGCTCAAAAAGATTGGGGACTGCTAGCCTAGAACATTTCACAATTAACTTAATATTTTATTCCCTATGGATAGTTTTTGTAAGTTGATGACACTGAAATCAAACTTGATTTTAAAATGGTTGGATTTTTTTTCCACAAAGAGGCAAAACAAGTTGACTGTGACTCCTCACTCTAGAATACTATGAAAGAGGACAACTGAAAATACCAGATGTATTCCCCTTAAAATAGATAAGAGTTTATGTAGCCATGCTGGTTTCATTTCCAGCAGGGAATGTCCACAAGGTGCCAATTACTGCAGAATAGCATGGTGAATACGAGTCCATTCTGATTATGTTCTGATCGCACTGTAATCCCATCTGGTGTTCCACGATAAAAGATTTCAATCTGCACAACAAAGGTGCAAATACAGAGCTAATTATGTCAAGCTGTTAAGTTAAGTACTGAGGAATATGGTTAGCTTTCAATTATTATAATCAAAATATAACATTTCCCCAGTTATTGTCCGCCATACTCAGAATTTGATTCTTCCCCAGAGTTCTGTTCACATGAGTCTTCTTTAAAAGAAAATTTAAAGTACACCTGGGAAGTACACCTAGTCTCGACCAGGGCCATAACCTTTTCGGTCCTGGCCCCTAATCTGGTAGAACAAGCTCCCGGATGAGCTGTGGGCCCTGTCGGAACTCTCTGGGTTCCATTGGGTCTGCAAAACAGAGCTCTTCAGCCAGGTATTTGGTTGAGGCCTGTTGGAAGAAACAGGGTATAAGATCAGGCTGTTCGCCCCCCCTCTGAGGTCAGAATTATATATTAGACTGTCTGCCCTGTTAATATTCTGCCCCCCCCCCTTTTTGACATCTACATAACCGGCTCAGTGAATCATTATGGGGTAATGTTTTATAGTGCTGTCTTTTAGTGACTGGAATTTTATTATTGATTAATTTGGGCTAGGGCTCTATTGTTTAGAATGTTTATTCTGTTTTAGGATGTATGGGGTTTTTATTCATTATATGTAAACCACCATGAGCCAGCATTGCTGGGAGTGGCTGTATATAGATAGATAGATAGATAGATAGATAGATAGATAGATAGATAGATAGATAGATAGATAGATAGATAGATAGATAGATAGATAGATAGATAGATAGATAGATAGATAGATAGATAGATAGATAGATAGATAGATAGATAGATAGATAGATAGATAGATAGATAGATAGATAGATAGATAGATAGATAGATAGATAGATAGATAGATAGATAGATAGATAGATAGATAGATATTCTGCTTGGTATTCATGAAAAAAACATAGAAGGATTCTGAATACATAATGAATACCAAAGTTTCCCTACAGAATTAGTAATCATTTTTGTCCACAACAAAAGTTTGACTCAATAGTAACATTGAAATTCAATATGTGATTATGGTTTATTTCAACTATAATTAGTTTGGGAAACCAGGATTCATCTCACAATCATTTAAATCCTGGTATCATGTACAAAGGAAGCAGGCACGGTATACCACAATCTCATTAGATCTCAAAAACTAAGCAGGGACAGTACTTGGAAGGGAGACCACCAAAGAAAACTCTGCCAAGAAAGACAATGGCAAACTGATCCTGCCTATCACTTGCTTAGGACTTGACAACACTTTACACACAGAGAGACACACATCATTTGCAAATTCTGGTTTCATGTCTGTCACTCTGGCCATGCATCCTATATCTGTGAAACGCAAAAGTGTTGCACAAGGGGATGAGTCAGGATATCTGAGTTCCCATGGCACATAATGTGCAGTTAAGAAAAGCATTGATTAATAAACTAACTTCAAAACCTGAGATCACATCCTAGTTGGACACTAACTAAACACTATTAGCAGAGTCCAGACAATCACACTAACTATAGTTAGCTTCATTAATCACGGTTGCACATTATGTCTGTAGTGAGTCAACAGTTTATGACACATGTTTGTTGGCTTTTGCCCTTGAAATTGTGGAATTCGGCGTAACACATACCTGCCTTTGTAGTGGAATCCAGTTGCATTTCAATCATTTCCCACAGGTTTCCGGTCTCACCAAAAATTGCTAGAAAGGAAGCAATTTTTTCCGTGCTTTGTCCTGCCCCTGGCCGTCAATCAAATGAGTAGCCAATGGGCAGTTGTTACCATGCTCCGGAAAAGCCCCTTTCCCTTTAAGAAAAGGTTTTTTTAAAAAAGAAAAACACGTTGCAACGAATATGACTTGATGCCTTGATTCCTTGCTTCCTCCTAAAGTAGAGACCCATCTAGCTGGCAGCTGGTGTGTGAGCTGCCGTTTCATCATTGCCACGCTCTCCCGAGTGAAAAAAAAATCCCCCCCCCCCGTGCACGGGTGCGATTTTCTGCCGAAAATAAAGGGAACTAGCAAACGGGGCTGTGTTGTGCTTGGTGATTTGAGGGGAGCTTTAAAGCAGCTCTGTGGAGGGACTGCAGCCAGAGAAGCCTTGCTGGGTGAATGAAGGCTCGCCGGCTTGTTGCTCTCTGCTCGTTCCGAGAGAAATAAATGGCGATCGCTTCGCCGGAAGTTCACAGGAGAGAGCCAGGGGAAGGGACTTTGCTGAAACCGCAACAATGGTAATGCACAGAACTTTTTCGCTAGTGTTGCAGATTGTTTGCAAGAGTGTAACGCTTTCCAGAGGGTGAATCCACTTTTTGGGATTTCCCTGAAAGCGCTACAACGAAGCACTTTTCGTGGGTCTGTTTCAGGAGTGTGGCAGATTGTGCGCGACATCGTGCATAACTGCAAATTAGTAGCGTTTACAATTTGCCACACTCCTGCTACATTTAACTTGTGTGGAATTGGCCTATATGTTTTCTTTTCGTCTATGTTTTTCTTGGAAGAATTCTCACCTGCTCTTATCAAGCTGAATACATTTTGCATTGTACTTCTACATCCTGTTTTTGCTAAACCACTCACAACTTCAGACTGGGTCATAAGGATTCAGAGATCTCCATTCCTACCTAACTCTGACAAAGGAACTTTGACTCCTGAAAGCTCACCCCCCCCCCAAACCCTGTTGGTTCCCAAAGTGCTATTGGGCTGTAATCTAGCTGTTCTACTGCTGACCCTCCTAAACTATCCTCTTAAGCTACCCCCTTAAACTAGTTCATGACACTCCCACATCGCTTGTAAGCAGGTTACAAACATACAAGCCAAGTCTAGGATCTGACACCTTAAGTTTCTCAGCATTCAATAAATGATATGAAGACAGAAAAGTTTAAAAATATTATCCTATTGGTGATTGGTTATTGAGAAACTCATTTACAAGTCTAATTACCTGTGGTGTTATAATTAAAGGTTTTGAACCGACCTTTACATTTTGTTTGAGAAAGCTTTAGCCATGCTTTATTGTATATGGGTTAGAGAATCTTTTCATTTTCTGTTTTACAAATTCTATGACTCTAAAGAACAACAGAAGAAATCATTTGCAAAGGTTATGTTTATCTGTATTGCAAACTTAAAATGCCAACTCTGTACTAGGAGTATTAATGGGTAATGATAATATAAAAATGTAACATTCTATGGTAATAAAAAATGGAGTACCGTAGTTTATTTCATGTTTCTCTTGTGTGAAAGGATGAAATAAAAATCACAGCAAAATTGTTATTCAGCATGATCGGTTCATTGGTCTTATATTCATTCTTGGGGCTATTTATTCTTCCTCTGACTGAGGTAACTTTCCAGGGAAATTTCTGCTGCATATAGCCACTATGATGAACAGACATTGTGCCATCCATTGCCATAGTTTCAATATCAAGGAGTCAGACACTGAGAACTGCTGCTGTACAACTTTAAACTGTCCCGTGGCGCGGGGCGCCGCGGACTAAATAAAAGAGTAAGTGCTGTCGGGGAGGAGTTAGGGGGCGAGAGAACGCCGTTCGCGACTTCGGGGAGGGTGGGGGGGCGGGAGCCGGCCTTCTCTCGTCCCCAGGAGCGGCCTTGCTGCGGTGATGCCGCTCCCGGGGCCGAGAGAAGACCGGCTCCTAGCACCCATTTTATTGCAGAATAAAATTGGCTTTATTTCTAGTTTCCCAATCATTCTAATGCTTTAGTAATTAATTCTCACTGTCATAAAACATCAGGAAATTATACCGGTGACTGTTCACCTGACTGTTGTAGCCTCTCAATTCATGAAAACAGATGTATAACTACACACTATTAACTGTTATGGAATGAATGCTCTCATGTTGCACCTTACATTGGCATACAGACTTCGATAATTTAAGAATGTATGAAAACACCCTTAGAATGCTCATCATATTGCATTTGATTTACGTCACTACTGCATAAAACAATGTGCTTACCAAGAGTGTGAAGTTAAAACATTCAGCAGGTAAAAATAAGAGGCAGCTAAATTCATGTATTCATTTTTATTACACTGCCACGTGAATGCAGAAATCTTGGTCTATTAAATCATTTCAGCTTTCATTCAAATTAATAATCAAATCTGTATATACTTGCATGTATACACAACACTTTTGAAAAGAAACTGTTTGTTCTGTTAAAATGATGCATGTCACAGTAGGACCATCTTCCTGATGCAACTAACAGGACACTGGGAGACTTATAAAGGTAGCTCCATGTGCTGTCTGTATGTCTTGCCTCAGAGCAAATAGCAACTGACTAAGTTTGGGAAAGAGAAAATATTAAATTCTTCCCCCACACTGTGGCCCCGGTCCAAACTGGGGGCTCCCATAAGCAATCCATTAAAAAAAACTTTTCATATCTCATAATCATTTCCACTTTTTCCAATATGTTACATATTGGTCCAAGATAAAATACTTTATCTTGATGTTTGTTTGTTTTTCTGTTATAGATTACAGAAGAAAAACATGGCTATAGGAAATAATTCCCCCTTCTCCTGCACTGGATTCCCTCTATGGATTGCAACTTCCCATGGCTATAATCTGTAAAAGTGAAATAAGAAAAGTATTATGGAACTATATATGGCTGTAAGCCTATGAGCCCTTTTCTATATATTTGGTGTACAACATTTGATGCACAATTGACAGTTTATTGTGACCCAGATCATTGCTTTTTAATTGTTCCTGTAGAACAAAATGCAACTGGAATTTTATCTTCAACGTGGAAGAGGGGGGGAATAAATGCCCCAAGAAATAGCTCAAGAATTAAGAAAACGCATAAGCTAACAGCTTCCTTCAACCTGAGATTCCTGCTTAAGAGGAGATATTTGACATAGCTGTCAGCTCTTTCCTTGCATCAAAGTCTCATCACTGTAGGAATTTACATGGAGCAGGTGTGATGCCTAATCCTCTGACATAGCAAGAAGTGAACAATCATACCCTAATGTTCCACTGATGGTAACAAAATTACATAGCGCTTCATTTTCATGAATCATTTTATACAAGCACTCAAATAGGTTTCTTTTCCTTTGTTCTTTCCTTAAAGTGGGGATGAATAGTTACTGCTGGGTTTACACAGAATGAAAGGAGAAAAACAGAGAAAAAATATAGGTGATAGGTAAGTGAGTTTTTAAAAATAAAAATCCAAAGGGGAGGAGAAATCTAAGAATCTGATGAAGCACTTATTCTGGCATGATGTGATCGACTAAATATCATGTTGTGCAAAATAAGAAGCTTATGTTTGTGGTTTTACACACATAGATATGTTAAAATTATTAGACTGGATTATTGTTTGCATATATAAGCAGTGAATCTGGGTCCTTCTGCACTCAACTAAAGCCACTTCATTCATGATTCTGCATCAACACACATGTGCGCACACGTGTGCATGTGTGTAGAGAAAGAGTCAGTCTTCCTTTTTACAGTCAGGCATTCGGACATTATAAAAACTGTCCAATGGAGAGTGGGTAGAGGAGCGAATGGCCACTTGCCAGGGTACTTGAAACAACCCATCTCCATAATAGTATGCTTCTCACTGTTACTGAGTATTAGTGGAATGCATTGTATAATGGGCCCAGTCTTTGCCTACCCAATGGCAAGCTTGCTTGAGTCTAAATTATAAGAGATTCCTTATTTTGTATTTGTCTTCAGAAAATAACTATTTTCTTAAAAAAAAAAATAGAAACAGAGCCTCTTGTGGCGCAGAGTGGTAAGGCAGCTGTCTGAAAGCTTTGCCCATAAGGCTGGGAGTTCAATCCCAGCAGCCGGCTCAAGGTTGACTCAGCCTTCCATCCTTCCGAGGTCGGTAAAATGAGTACCCAGCTTGCTGGGGGGTAAACAGTCATGACTGGGGAAGGCACTGGCAAACCACCCCGTATTGAGTCTGCCATGAAAACGCTAGAGGGCGTCACCCCAAGGGTCAGACATGACTCGGTGCTTGCACAGGGGATACCTTTACCTTTACCTTACAAAAAAAAATCAAAGCATAAAGAACAAAGAAAAGCATTTTAGACCACTTATATTACACTATAAGATTACACTATTACTATTGTTATTATTGATTTATTTCTCTTTAACTTCTTCTTTCCACCATACTTGAAATCATAAACCATGAAATATACATTCCATTCCCTTCATATCATAAATATCTGTCCTCATATTCAAATTATTAGGAACTCCAGAGAGGCTGGGTTGGGGTTCTCCCTTCTCCTGGGATTCACAGGGTGCTGGCTTGGGAGCAGGATGCCCTCTGAATAAAAAGCAGATGTTTTGGCCAGCTGCCCAGAAAAGTTCCCAGGGCTGCCAGTTGGATGCACAGAGGTTGGGAGGGGTAGGGAGCAGTAGAGAGAAAGCCTTTAGCACAGTGGTTCTCAACCTGGGGGTTGGGACCCCTTTGGGAGTTGAACAACCCTTTCACAGGGGTCGTGGCAGGGCAAGCAGCTTGGCCGGGGGGGGGCACTATCCACACAACAGCCTCGTGAGGTAAATCAAGCTAGAGTGTTCGTCTGTCTGGAGCCATGGACAAGAGCAAGATCAGCACGATGGGACAAGAGGCAGAGCTGAACTGAGAAACCCCGGGGGGGGGGGAACAATTTATATACAATCGTGAACAATGGATCTTCATGCCATTGGTCAGTTTCAGTTTAATTTCTGTGAAAGAACAGATGCATAATTTTATGGTTGGGGGTCACCACAGCACGAGGAACTGTATTAAAGGGTAGCAGCATTAATAAGGTTGAGAACCACTGGTCTAGTGCAAAAGTGTTTGATTTCACTATAAATACCACCTTATATATGCACCTTATATATGCATTCAGAAGTTTGAGAACCACTGCCCAACACACGGTGGGAAATGGAAGAGATAGAAGAGCTATGGATGGGCAGGGGCTTTTCACTCAGATTCTCCCCTAAATGGAACAACGAATCTGCATAGGAACGCTGGGCACACATCAAAGAATCCGGCCACTCAAATCCCAACCTTGGGACTCCCAGATTACCTGCAGCAAGGAGAGTGGAACACCAATGGCCATGGCATCCCTCCTGCTGAATAGGGACCAAGTCAAGGGTCACAAATTTGGTCCCAGGGTCCCTCTCAAAGGCAGCTTGCCTCCATGGCTGCTCTCTGGAAGGGCCCCTTGTCTGGGTCCTCTGGCTGCTAGTGGCTGCTCTCCTCTGTGGCAGGCTTCCTCACTTTTAACTTCAAGCTGCAAGCCTGCTGGTGCCATCCCCCTCTCCATAGATGCCCCTAAGGATGGTGAAATAGGGGCAAGTAATTGGTGCGGCTCCAGAGTCCTTGGTTTTAGAGAGGCACTCAATCCCAATCCTGTTGTGCCCGAGAGTCTTCATTTGGCGTACCACTCCTTGAAGACCTCCCAGTTGTGATGAGAGGTGCTGAGAGCCTCCTGGACCTTCTTAGCATAGAAGATGGCCAGGAGGTCTCTAACCTCAATGTCCCTCCATGTTGGTCCCCTGCCACTAGAGTTGGGAGCATGGAGGGCGTCTGGGAAGTGGAAGGGAAGGAGATCACTTGAGAGCTCAATGGATTGTATGTTGCCCATGAGCTTAACTCCATCTCGTCCGTGCAGCTGCTTGCAGAAAATGCCCAGCAAGCAGTGCTGGTTGCCTCTTCTTTCTTCCCACCTCGCTCTGCCCGAGGGGATTCTCATCTCCTGATTGTGCTGAAAGTCTCACCAGCCATGTCAATTGGACTACAAGGATCACAAGTTGGCCTGAGTCACCCCCAGCAACATTTCTCTCCTCTGTGGAGCATGCAGACACTGCCATTTCATGAAGTGGTGGAGCAACGTGTATGCATTTCCACAGCCAGTAAAATGAAAAAAATGTATTTGCATGTATAAGCATGGGAGAAATAACCCCATGACACAGATGTACAGTGATGGGCAAGAGCTCTCCCAAATAAGATACCCCTTCTGATCTGTCCAAATTATCTCAATAAAAAATTAACAAATAAATGTGTATAAGTGGTTGCTTCTGCCCGCTCCCAACATAAGCATGTTCCCTTCCACAATAAAACTTTATTGAATTTATTTCATTTACAGTGTAACATGGAAATGATCACTTTGCTTGGCACTTTAAATTTTAAATGATTTTTTTCTTTTGTAAGTTTCACCTACACATGGATGGCACCATTTTTAAAAAAAAATCTGTAGTTGGGAACACAGGAGAGGGAGGCGGGTGTGAGAGTGGGACAAAGCTGCCAGGACTATTGCATGTTTCCCCCTCCATATGGTCTTATCCCTGGTTGCTCACTGGTTGCTCACCGATGGGATGCGATGTAAATCCAGTTTTGGTGATTTCTGAAATCACAAGTTAGAAATGGCCAAATCTCAACCCAACTACTGGACAACCTTGGAATGCAGGCAACATCATGTGGATGGGGCTCTAAGTGTTAAGCTTAGGCTCTTGCAATTTCTATTTTCTAATGTTATTGTTATGATCATGTTAAGTTGTTATTGTTATAATGTTATTACTGTTATCACCTGTTACCATATCTTTTCCTGTTTCCTGTAAACTGCCCTGAGCCTTCGGGGAGGGTGGTAAATAAACAAACACACACACACACACACACACACACACACACATACATACATACATACATTTTAAAAAGCCACCAACATTTGAAGGCTGTCCAGGAACAAATTCCTCATGCGGAAATGGTCCATTTCTACCTTAGTTATGTTTCCTGCATCCAGGCAACATATGAGTGGAACATGTGTTGCCTCTCTTGATGCCAACATACTATGTCTGCTGCTTTCCATATTCGGTTCAAGCTTGACATTGCTGAACAACCCAGAGTAATTTGACGTTTAATTTCCATACCGCAACCACCACTCTTATTCATTTGTGATCCAAGAAAAATGAATTCTTCAATGCATTCAATCTCTTCACCATCAACTGTTATTGTGACATGTCTGTTTTTTGAAATGATTATTTTTTATTTTTAAGAAAAGGACAAACTTCGTGTTTTCATCACTGATTTTTGAAATCAGCTGTTCTAGGCCTTCCTTAGTTTTTGACAGGAGGATAGTGTCATCAGCATACCAAAGATTATTTATGTTCCTTCCTCCAAATTTAATTCCAGTGTTTGATTTTTTTATTTAAATCCCTCTCATAATAATCTCAGCATAAAAGTTAAACAGGAAGGGGGAAAGAATACAACCTTGGCACACTCCTTTCTTTATTTTGCACCAATCAGTGTCACCAAATGTTGTACATGCAAAGGCTTCTTGGTTTGTGTAGAGCAACTTCATCAGTTTGATCAATATAAATCAATATAATCAATAAAGCAGATGTCAACATCCTTCTGATTTTCCTGTGACTTTTCCAAAATCCAGCTTAAGTTTGTTATGTGGTCAACAAGTGCCACATCCTTTTAGGCTTGAACACCTTTTCAATGGTTGCCACTATGCGTTGTTTGATTTATTCTACCCTTAAACAATAGGGGAACAATTTCAGAGAAATCTGTAATTTTCAAAGAACATAAACAATAACTGCTTTGCCCATGACAATAGATGGCAGTTACACAGTTCTTGCACTGATGCTCCTCCATATTATTTAGGGAGGGAGGTATGGGCTTCCAGTAATAGCATTCAGGAAGCAGAATTATTTTCCTTTGTTGGGCTTTTGGGAACATTTTAACTTGAATACCATGTACTAGTAAATGAGATATAAGTTAGCTGATTTTTTTACTTGTGTGATTTGGAGGGTTGTCAGTTCCCCTCTGGTGTGAGATGGTGAGGCCAGGTAGCAGCTCCATAGTAGAAAACTGGAGATTTGCAGGTGGAGCCTGGGGAGGACAGGAACCTCAGGAGGATACAATGCCACAGTATCCATCCATTCCACTCTTCAAAGCATCCATTTTCTCCAGAAAAATTCATCTCTGTAGTCTGAAAATTGGATCCCCAAGTCCCACCTGGAGGCTGGAATCCTTAGTTGTTTGTGTGCCTCACTTTCATTGTTCCAAATTGCCTTGAGAATTTGAGCAACTGAAAAGAAGGTTTTAATGGGGTTTTAATAGGCATATTAGGCCTAAGCCATTTAGGACTGATCGAAGTTATAACAAGCACCTTCAAGTGTGCCACAATAGTCATGCACAGAATAAAAATTCATCTTGAATACACGACTACTTTTAATTCATGTTGGCACCAATTGATAGAACATATTCTATGTCTGGAGGGGGGGAACACATCCTCTTGAATTCCACAGAACAAATATTACAGCTCTATTGTACTTCTTGTCTTTGAAATTTGTGATTTTGGAACCCCACCAACAGAACTGACATGCTGCCTAAAATATGGCAGAACAGGTCTTGAAAACAGACAAGAAAAGAACAAGCAGTGTGTTCACCAAAAGCAGTTAACTATTTAGACAGCATTGCAGAATTGCCAGATTACCTTAAAGCTCAAAAAGACACAATAACATTTAAGGACCATAACATAAAGGTACAGTTAATATAAAATTCAACCAAGATCTGTTCTTTTATTGTACTGGCAATAGCCATTGTCCCATAATAGGCTATTTCTTAGTATAGTGTAGCATTTAAGTTCTTTCCGCACTTGACTCCAGGCACTTGCAGCTAATACTCCAACTGGTGACAGCACCAAATCATCAAGTATAAATAAGCAGCTCTACCAATCTCATTATTCTGGCTGAACCAGAAATGAGTGAAACCCACATACAGGCCATTGATGGTCTTAACAAGCTGAAGACTACAGGCAATTCTGGTTATATGGAGGAACCCTTAATTTATGAAGAAGTTTGTTTTTATACCCTGACTTTTGCAATAAAAGAGTCTCAAAGTAGCTTATAATCACCTTCTCTTCCTCTCTCCACAAGGGAGGGTGGGGCTGAGAGAGCTCTGGCAGGATGGCTCTGTGAGAGCAGCACCATTGCTACTTGTGGAGGATCAGAGAAATAAAAATAAGTCTAAAAATAGGACCCCCAGCAAACAGGCTTCAGTATCTTACCCCCTGTGCCAAAAGGATATGAAAAAGAACTGCAGTCTGAACTGTGTTACCCAGAGGCACTATCTACACAAGCCTCATCAGCACCTGAGATGAATACCAAGGGATTCAGTGGAACCCCAGATAGTCCATTAAAACCACAATTTATTAAGCTGAGACATATTCTGCTGAAAAAATAAATCATACCAGATGGACCACCAGTTTGTGACACTTCCATACACTCTGTCTCCCTAATCTGACTATTTGCTTACCTGGACTATGCAGCTGATCTCCAGTCATTCTGCATAATAGCTAGTGTTGAGGAACTAAATTTTTTGCCTCTCATATATGATTAGCCTGGATCCCATGTGGCTGATGGCCTATTTCTTTCTGAAGTTCAAATGCTGATCTTGTAGGCTTGCCATATGGCCACATGTGATGGGTAAACTTCAGGTTCAAACCTTTGTCCTGTTGTCCTGTTAAAAAGCTAGTTTACCCACCAACCACTTGTCCTTTCAGAAACATTGGTTCCAGTAGGATTATCAGGACCCCCCTGGCCATCAACCAGAGTTAGGAGTATAGCCAGATCCAGATTGAGAAACTCCTGGAGATTAGAGGATTGAGCCTGGGGATGAAAGGGACCTCAGTGGGTACAATGCCATAAATTTCACTTTCCAAAGTATCCATTTTCACCAGGGGAATTGATCTCTGTAGTCTGAAGATGAGCTGTAATTCCAGGGATTCCCATCTCCCCCCCCCCCCCCCGGAGGCTACTATCCCTAGGCTCATGCTTGATGCCTACAAAAATTGTACCAGCTTCTCTTGCTCTGAGAATATGCTGACTACAGTTCCAGAAAACAAGATAAGAAAAGGAGTCACTCCAGGCACCAATTTGACCATTAGGCCCAGTGATCAACATGGGTCATTAAATCATGTGGTGCCCAAAGATGAACACAGTACTCCAAGTGAGGCTGAACCAGAGCAGAGTAAAGCAGTACCATCATCTCCAGTGATCTGGACACGATACTCTGTTTGATACAGCCCAAAATCCCATTTGACTTTTTAGCCACTGAGTCACACTGCTGACTCATGTTCAATGTATGGTCTACTAAGACTCCTAGATCCTTTTCGTACATACAACTGCCAAGAGAAGTCTCCCCCATCCTATATTGTATATGGTTTTTCCTACCCAAATGCAGAACTTTACATTTGTCCCTATTGAATTTAATTTTTATTTCGTTTAGCCCACTTCTTGAGCTTATCAAGATCTTGCTGTATTTTGATTCTGTCTTTGGTTGTGTTTGCTACCCTTCCAGGATTAGTATTGTCTGCAGATTTAATAAGTACCCCCTCTAAACCCTCATCCAAATAATTTATAAATATGTTGAACCACATAGGCCCCACGGCAGATCCCTGTCACTCTTCTCCAAGAGGATGCTGAACCATTAACAAGTACCCTTTGGGTATGATCTGTCAGCCAGTTATTGATCCACCTGACAGAATTAGGATCCATACTGGATCCATTACCATGTGAAACCTGATCAAAAGCTTTACTGAAATTCAGATAAAATATGTCCACAGCATTCCCCTGATCCAGCAAGGTAGTAATTTTCTCGAAAAAAGCGATAAGGTTGGTCTAACATGACTTGTTCTTGCAAAACCCACGCTGAGTCTTAGACTCAGCTCTCTGTTCCAGCTGCTCAAGGACTGACTGCTGATGATTTGTTCAAAACTTTTTCCAGCTACAGATATCAAGTTGACAGGTTGGTAGTTACCTGGATCCTCCTTTTTCCCTTACTTGAAGACAGGGACATTCGCTCACCTCCAATCCTCTGGCACCTCACCTGTTCTCCAAGAAGTGTCAAAACTAATGGGCTGAGGTTCAGCGATGACATCTGCAAGTTCTTTTAGTACCCTTAGATGCAATTCATCTGGCCCAGAAGACCTTGTTTCATTTAAAGAAACTAGGTGTTTATAGACTGCCCCCACAGTGTTCCTTGGCCACCATTCCCATCCCCCCTGTTGTGATATGTTTTAGTCACATTGAGCACTATTTCCCACACAAGAGAAGACTGAGGAGAAATAGTAGTTAAGCAGTTCAGCCCTCTCTTCATCATCTGTTATAATTTCACTTATTTTTCCCCTCAGTGGTCCTAGAGTCCCTACTCTTATTCTTACTTGAAATATAACTAAAGAAGCTTTTTTGCTATGTTTAGCACTTCTTGCTAGCCTAAGCTCATCTTGAGCTTGAGATTTCCTAACATTCTCCCTACAATCATTGGTTATTTGTTTATACTAATCCTTGGTAATAAGGCCATTCTTCTGCTTCCTAAATGACTCTTTTTTATTCCTCAAATCATTTGACAACTGCTTGTGGAGCCACCTTTGCTTCCTTAGGCTCCTTCCTTCTTCTCAAGGGAATTGTTTGTGATTGAGCCTTCAGTATTTCACTTTTAAGAAACTCACAGCCCTCTTGGATTCCCATCTCTTTAAGTCTTTCTGACCATGGGACTCTACCCAACATACCTTTAAGTTTGTCTACACACCTTGGTGTAGTGGTTTGGTGTAGTGGTTAGGAGTGCGGACTTCTAATCTGGCATGCCGGGTTCGATTCTGCGCTCCCCCACATGCAACCAGCTAGGTGACCTTGGGCTTGCCACGGCACTGATAAAACTGTTCTGACCAAGCAGTGATATCAGCATTCTCTCAGCCTCACCCACCTCACAGGGTGTCTGTTGTGGGTAGAGGAAAGGGAAGGCGACTGTAAGCCACTTTGAGCCTCCTTCGGGTAGGGAAAAGCGGCATATGAGAACCAACTCTTGTTCTTCTTCTTCTTCTTCTTCTTCTTCTATGCCTCTCAGCAGGGAATCCCCAATTACCAGTACCCGTTTCTTTGTACCCTTGGGAGTAGACCTAGAACTCTCATCAGTGTAGTGAGAGTTCTAGGTCTGCTCCCAAGAGCCAGTTTGGTGTAGTGGTTAGGAATGCTGACTTCTAATCTGGCAAGCTGGGTTTGATTCCCCGCTCCTCCTCCACATGCAGCCAGCTGGGTGACCTTGGGCTTGCCACAGCACTGATGAAGCTGTTCCGACCAAGCAGTGATATCAGAGCTCTCTCAGCCTCACCCACCTCACAGGGTGTCTGTTGTGGGGAGAGGAAAGGGAAGGCAACTGTAAGCCGCTTTCAGACTCCTTTGAGTAGAGAAAAAGTGGCATATAAGAACTCTTCTTCTTCTTCTTCTTCTTCTTCTTCTTCTTCACCACCACCACCACCACCACCACCAGTGGGGGCCTGTGAAGTGTTTCTTGGGCTTTGTGGGGGCTGTGGGGAAGAAGAAGACCTAGAACTCTCACCCGTGGGAAAATGTTTCCTGGTCCTTGTGGGGGCTTGGGGAATTGCTTATGCTCCTGTATTCCTGAATCAACATATTCAGGCAGATGCTGGAACCGATTGCTGACGATCGATGGGGCAGACCTTCTCCTTATTATTCTACTCCTTTGTGTAACAGCCTTCCATCCATTACTGCTCTGTGTAATGTGCTCCTGTGTTTGTTTTGATGGCTTTGCCTCCTCCTGCACTTGCTCTCTCAAGAGTGCTTCATAAGTTCAGTCCAAGAACTCTTCACCATCCTTTATATGTTGCAGTATATTCAAGTGTTCCTCTAATCCCTGTACCTTCTCCTCCAGCAGAGCCACTAAATTACACTTGCTGCATGTGTAAAAGCCATCATCCTGAGATAAGAAGACAAACATACCACAGACGGTACATGTCACTACCTCAGCTTTTTCAGATGTCATGCCACTTTAATCCATTCCCAATGCTTCTCAAACAGTCCTGCACTTCACTGAATCCTTCTATATTCTTTATTTGGCATGAAGGAGGAGCCTGGATTGCATCAGTCTTTGGGTCGGTCCTTGATTCTGGACCATCTGATCCTTGCTGACTGGAACCTTCCCTTGGACTTTGAAACAGTGTTGGACTCTGTCTTGTCAGGGATCATCCAGATATCAAGAATCAATGCTTGTAAATGTGTTCAGATTAGATATTTAGCTTCATTTTATCCTACCTGTATTCTGCTTTTATTTTGTATGTATATCTCTGCACATACCTTTAATAAAACTATTAATTATACTTTGTTGTGCTCTTGGATCTGGGAACTTCAATCTGAATCCAATATTTTAGTGGGGAAACTTGCGATCTGAGGTGACGTCCTTCTGAATCTAACCCCGGGCGTGGGGGCTCCTCCCTTGGCTGCACTGCACGTCACAGCTATCAACCCCAACTGGGAGGGGCTGAATACTGTGTCCACCAATGGTTCTCTTTTACACTCATATTGGGGGATGCGCAACAGACTATCGGCCAAAAAATTCATTTGGCCAGGGAAATGGCGTAGAGTGAAGTTGAATTGGGAAAAGAACTCAGCCCACCGCATTTGCTTGGCTGAGAGAGATTGGGGCTGTTTCAAAGCCTGCAAGTTTTTATGATCAATCTTCAAAAGGGACTGCAGACCCTTCAAGCCAATGCCTCCAAGTCGATAAGGCCAATTTAACTGCAGGCGCCTCTTTCTCCCAAATAGCCCAATTATTTTTCTGGACCCGAATATGTCCTTGAAATATATACCAGCAGGTGTAGTCATCCATCCATCCCCCTTCTGCAAAATCACTGCCCCCATGGCCACGTCCCAAGGAATCTACTTGCACTGTAAACTTTTTCTTGGGGTCAACATGAGAAAGAACGGGTTCAGTGGTGAACAATGTCTTTAACGCTTCAAATGTCCTCTAGCAGTCTGTGGACCAAGCCAGTGGTGTATTTGGCTTTGTTGCCTTTAGCCCCCCTCCTTTTGTC
Source organism: Paroedura picta (assembly GCF_049243985.1). Lineage (NCBI taxonomy): Eukaryota > Metazoa > Chordata > Lepidosauria > Squamata > Gekkonidae > Paroedura > Paroedura picta. Next base: position 61,443,194 of record NC_135369.1, on the reverse strand, counting down.
TTCAACAAATCTGTTAAAGGCAGAGCCACCATAGCAAAGTTGGGAATGAACGTTCTGTAAAAATTGGCAAACCCCAGGAAGCTTTGCAACTGGTCCTAGGAGGCTCCCAGGCCAACAAGTCTTTAACTTTGCCTGGATCCATTTGTATTCCATCCGCGGAAACATGATAGCCCAAAAAAATCCACACTTTGGTTGTGAAATTCACACTTAGACAGTTTGGCATACAGTTGATTGGCTCTCAAGTGCTTGAGTGCCTCTCTCACCAGAGGCACATGCTCTTCCATAGTCTCTGAATATAGTAAAATATCATCCAAAAAACCAAGGCCCCTTTATACAATAAATCATGCATCATTTCATTGATCACGTTCATGAACATTCCGGGCATACTGGCCAAACCAAACGGCAAATTGCAATATTCAAATTGACCAAGATGGGTGTCAAACGCAGTCAAATACTCTTGGCCTTTTTAAATTCTCACTATATAGTAGGCTTCTCTCAAATCCAACTTGGTAAAAATCTTTCCTTTCCCCAAATGTCCCAACAAGTCCTTTATCAGGGGGAGGGGGTACGCATTTGAAGTAGACACTGCATTCAAACCCCAATAATCTGTGCACAGTCGCAAGGCGCCGTCCTTTTTCTTTACAAAAAGCACTGGGGCCGCCATGGAAGATGTGGCCGGCTGAATGAAACCCTGTGACTTGGGAGGGGTAGAGATGTGGCCTCTGGCTGGTGAGTTAGCTAAGGGGATTGGAGACAGGATATTACCCTGGGGTTGTGAAGATTCACAGCTCAGTATTTTGTTGTTTTATTCTTGACCAACATGTTGGCCTTAAGGAATTAACTTTTGATATATCCTTGAGAAACTGAGGAGTGGGATATAAAGTAGACTGCCAGTATATAAAGACTGCCAGTGAAGGGGAGCTCACCACCTCCTTAGGCAGCCTATTCCATTACTGAATTACTCTGTGAAAATTTTTTCCTGATATCTAGCCTATATCGTTGTAATTGTAGTTTAAACACATTACTCCGTGTCCTTTCCTCTGCAGCCAACAGAAACAGCATCCTGCCCTCCTCCAAGTGACAACCTTTCAAATACTTAAAGAGGGCTATCATGTTTGCCCTACGAAAATCCAAAATCTGCATCTGGCTACAAGCTTCCTTGGCTCCCCATCTCAAAAGGAATTCTATGAGAACATGGTCACTTCCCCCTAGGGTCCCCACCCCCTTCACCTCATCTACCAACTCTTGCCTGTTGGTCACTATTAAGTCCAGTATGGCTGAACCTCTTGTGGGTTCATCTACCATTTGATAAATGAAACTGTCAGCCAGGCAGGTCAGAAAGTTGCATGACTGAGGATGCTTTGCAGAGTTTGTTTCCCAGCACACATCTGGGAAATTGAAGTCACCCATGATGACAAGGTCCGAAGAAGAAGAAGATGAAGAAGAGTTCTTATATGCCGCTTTTTCTCTACCCAAAAGAGTCTGAAAGCTGCTTACAGTTGCCTTCCCATTCTTCTCCCCACAACAGATACCCTGTGAGGTGGGTGAGGCTGAGAGAGCACTAGTATCACTGCTCAGTCAGAACAGTTTTATCAGTCCCATGGCGAGCCCAAGGTCACCCAGCTGGCTGTATGTGGGGAAGTACAGAATCAAACCCGGCACACCAGATTAGAATGCTGAACTCCTAACTACTACACCAAGCTGTTTTCATAGTATTTACCATAGAGATTAAGGGGAATTCCTAGAGCATCACTTGGAGTTGACATCACATTCTGTACCCTCCCAGGGAACCACCCTCAAAATCTCTTGGCATTTCTCACAGCAATTCTGGCAATGGTATGATTTTATTTCTTGAATGCTGAGAGGCAGTCCTCTTTCAAATCCTTCATAGAATCTAGTTTTTCTGCACCAGTTTAACTTCCCATTGGGGAGGCACTTTCCCATGTTTGTAGTGCTCTGTACAATTTTACCCTTGCCATTATTTTGCCCTGTCAACTTCGACAGTTTGTTGTGTACAATCATAGAGTTGGAAGGGACCTCCAGGGTTATCTAATCCAACCCCCTGCACAAGGCAGGAACTCACAACTACCCCTGCCTACTCAGAGTGACCCCAATTTAATGCCCAAATGGTTCCCACACACACACACACCAAAAATCTCCAGAATCCAGCTTGGCCTGGAGGAAATTCTCCTATGATCCCACAGTGGTGATCAGCAACTTTCTCAAAAAAAAAAAGAGGTAATGTTAATCTGACATTACTTGTTTATTTATTTATATTTATATTTTTATTCTGCCCTTACCTATGGCTCAGGGCAGTTTACATCAAACATTGTAGAACATTTACATAGAACAATATCAATATAACAGATAACAATAACATACCAACTAGAACAACATTCAACAAACAATAACATTGACAATCCCTAGGTAGGTTCTTGAGAAAGCCATGCTGACTCTTAGTAATTACAGCCATCCACTATAGCTGCTCAAGGACCAACTGTCTGATGATTTGTTCTAAAATTTTGCCAGCTATAGATGTCAAGCTGATGGGTCGGTAGTTACTTGGATCCTCCTTTTCCCCTTATTGAAGATGGGGACATTTGCTTGCCTCCAATGTTCTAGCACTTCACCAGTTCTCCAAGAATTGTGAAAAATAATGGACAGAGGCTCAGAAATTACATCTGCAAGTCCTTTAGTACCCTTGGATGCAATTAATCTGGCCCACAGGATTTGGTTTCATTTAAAGAAACTAGGTGTTTATGGACTACTTGCTTGGTGTTATGTTGCTTACCCAGTGCCTAGCATACAATGGGCACAAAGCAAATGTAGAAATAATAATAAATTCCATTTCTTTGACCAGAGCAATTCCAACAATCAATGAAATTCCTTTACTACTCTCTCTCTGCTTAGAGCCAGTCTTTCCTTCCCTATGCCTTCTGCTATCAAAATAGTCTATCCCTGTTGCCAAATATAGCAGATGGAGTTCCGTTGACAAAAGAAGAGCCCCACTTATGTGCACAAGATTGAACTACTGTTTCACAGCCTCTAAATGTACCATACTGCACTCTGAGTTATATAAAATACATAACTATTGTGACTGCTTGGATTTAGTTTCTAATCTAGATCTCCCCAGATGATTTTCACAAGTCACACTTAAATAGGCCTTTGCATTGCCAGAACTATAATTTAAAAACTGAACATAAAATGGAAGCTGTAGTCATTGTTTTCAGAGAGCTTTAGGCATTTTGCAAGGGGGATCACTACACAAAGTGTCTAAATTTGTTGAGTTTTTGGATTTAGTAGGCAAGTTTTACATGGGGGTTGTATTGTTTCCAAAGCTTGCCAATCCTTGTTGATCATAGGAAACAATGAAATAAAAGGGATGTGTATACAAGCCATGAGAATTGAAGCCTCGATCAAACCACCTGAAACTGTTGTCCATGGCCCATTCGGCCCATGTTGGATAATGCACTTTCAATGTGCTTTTGTAGCTATATTTTCCTGTATGTAATGCTTCTAATGCTTCTAAAATGCATTGAAAGTGCATTGTCCAGTGTGCCTCAAGCTTTTCACTGGCTTCAACACATTGATCACAATTCAGAACTAATCTTACAAATACATATGACACTATGTAATAATTTTGGTCCCAAGATGGGGATGTATATTCTCAGAATTCCCATCCACATTAAATGCAGCATTTAACAAATTCAATCATGCCTGGAAAACACTGAGACCGTTTATGCACTGGAGGTTTCATGCCATGCTGCAGGATGGAGTTTTAGTCATGGCAGGTTGCCCCACCTCTTCCTGCTCCCACACGGGGGAGCATTTGGCCTGGTGCACCTCATCCACCCCCTATTTGTGTTCCTGCACAGGAGCTGGGGCAGTGAAGTTCCTAGTGCATAAATGGTCTGAGACACAGAAATGAACATTCAGCTGCATATTTGCATCTTTTGTTAGATTAAGACTACTGCTTTTATCTTTTAATATCCCCGCTGCAGAAAATGAATCAATCCTCTGGAGAAGAGTTCCAATATTCTCCTATTTAATACCTTCATTTTCATTACACGTCCCTTTGGTCAACACCCACTTCTCCCTACACATGCTCTCAGGAAAAAGACACAAATACTCAGAGGTTACTTTTCTTAGCAGGAAGCATTAGAAATCATAACTGATCTGAAAAAAGTTAGAAGACTGTAAATATAAAGAACACACAACTTTAAGCAAAAAATAACAGATGGGATAACAGAAGAATTGGGGGAGAGACTGAGCGGGAAAGATGTCATTAAACAGGAAAAAAGCAAAATTCTCAGGAAGTGTGTAAGAGAGCCATCATTATTCCTGGGCATGGCTTACCCTTAAGTACAACTGTTTGTGCTACCACTATATAAAACTACTCTTTGCTTTACACAGGAAACTGCATATTTGAAGTTAATCATTAAAAAAATCATGACATATTTTGTCACATTGATAAACCTTGCTATAAGAAATGTGCTCACTTCTTAAACACAATTTGATTACTATTTTCAACTATCTAACAGTGGTTGAATCCAGATAATCATTTCCATGGGTGCAAGGGTTTCCTTCCCATCACTCTTCTCTCAGGGCAGTCTGAGGTCTCCCCCAAAATCCTGTTCCTGGGACACAGGAAACTTCTAAGAAATTGGTAATGCGGAGTAAGTTTATTTCTTCCACATGATGCTAAATAATCAGAAATATTCAGCAAGGAGGGAGCTGGACATCACCCAATGTTGTAACTGGTGACTTCATAGCACTATTTTTCCTTTTATGTGTACACATTCACTTTAGTAATATTGCAACATGATGTTAAAAGACCACTTGCTGTCCTGCAAGTCTATGTTCCTAACTTGGATGGCCCAGACTAACACAACTGTGCCAGCTCTCAGAAGATGCCCAAGCTAGTACTTGAATGGGAGTGCACCAAGAAAATCCACAGTTGCTAGACAGAGGCAAGCATTGACAAACCACCGCCCCCCCATTATGGTGGGGGCATTTAATCTTTGATTAAAGATTTTATCCAGATTAAAAAAGAAAAAAAAGTACAATTTTTAACCTATTTATCCTCTATGTCATATTTCAGTAAAACTTTATACATTTTTGTGATAACATGTATCATTTGTACATAGTTCCATCATTTGTACATAGTTCATTTGTACAATTTGTACATTCATCATTTGTACATAGTTCCATCTCAAGTAGAATTGTAAGATCTTCAAAACCATCCATTTTCTTATTTGCTTTAAATAATTCTACAAATTGTACATAGAAAAAACATTGACAATTATAACCTTTTATTAAATCTTCTCTTGATTTCATTTTACACTGCCCTTGGGAGAAATCCAGCATATGTCGATAAGTTAATCACTAGTCTTTTATTGCCATTTCCCTTCTGTAAAGGGCTTCTTGCATGGAGATTCACAACAGTGTTTTAAAATATTGACTAGATTTAAATCCTCAACATTGCATATTTAAAGTTTTAAAATTAACATTCATTTTGACTTGATCATACTATAAATATCTATGCCAATCAAACCTTAATTCACAACCTTCCAATTCTAATAATCTTTTTTTCAATAATACCCATTTTCTCCCACCATATAAAGCAATTTGTTGCAAAGTATATTTTCAAATCTGGTAATCCCAAGATTCCTCTTTCCTTAGCATGTTGCAGTATAATTAGTTCGAGGCTTTTTCCTTTGCCAATGTTTTTTTATAAATCTTTTTGCCTTTTTTAAAATAGTACATCTGAAATCAGTACAGGTATTGTCTTGAAAATAAATCACATTCTAGGTAATACATTCATTGTATCCACTAAATTTCTCCCCAACAAAAACAGTTGAAGTTTATTCCATTTTGACAGATCTTTTAAAGGTTTGTTCCATTTTTTAACAACTATTTTGAAATAAGATACAATTATTATTTGTCAACACTATTCACTTTCTTTTCAGTTTTAAAATCAGCTTTTTTCCATCTGTTTTGTTTGGTCTTGTGTTCTCATATTTTTAGTTATCATCTTTATTTTTTCTTTATTCGTTTTAAATCTTACTACTGAACCAAATTCAGTTTTGTCATTAATATCTTTGTTCCTTTCAAAGGGTCTTCCAGAGTCAAAAACAAATAATTCTTTTCTGGTTTTTATACTTCCAATCCTGTTATCTACTCTACTATTCTGTTCAAAATTTCTAAGGCCAAAGTACATAAAAGAGATGACAAAGGGCAGCCGTGTTCTGTCCCTTTTTGATTAAATTGGTTCTACTAAATTCCCATGGTTTGATTAAATTCCTGTTTACAATTATTACTGTTATCTGTAAGTATATTGATTTCAACTATGTTAGGAAGTTCTCTCCAAAGTTCATATTTTCCAAAGTCTTGAATAAGAAGGCCCAATTAAGGTTGCCAAATGCCTTTTCTGCATCCCAAACATTGTTGTTTGCTTCTCATTATTTTCCAAATATTCTAATATATCAAGAACTGTCTTGACATTATTATTTAACTATCTTTTAGGGGGGAAACAACAACTTTGATCCCCATGCATAAAGTCCTTAAAATGAATTCAGTCTTCATTATTTAGTAAGAATACAAATTTATAATTTATAATTTCTTCTCATATTAGGGTCTTGTCCCTCTTCATGAATAAGTGTTAAATTGGCCTCTTTCCATGCCTTTGGTATCTTTCATTCTGTAAAATAAATTCATTATATTCTGTAATTATTGTAGAAGTTCATCTTTAAAACATTTGCAATATAATCCTGGCAGACCATCTGGTCCTCATACTTTTCCTGGCTTAATTTGCTTTATAGCTTCCACAACTTCTCTTGTTATGGGCCCATTCATCATTTGTCTTCTTCTGTAATTTGTGGTAAATTGTGTTTTTCCAGATATTCTTGTATTTTCAACTTTATGTAAGTTTGTGAGATATCCATGAATTTTTAAACAAATCCATTATCAATAAATGTCTTATCACCTTCATATTTCCCCCTCCTTTCTTAATATATGTCAACCATGTTTGCATGTTCAAAATGTCTTTGTTTTACAAAGTTCAATTTCACTTCCATTTGTATTACTGTAAACAGAGACAGCTGTTTTTGTCAGATTTTTTTGTCAGACAATTCCAGTTCTTTCTTTTAAAGAAGAGAGTCAGTTTGGTGTAGTGGTTAGGAATGCGGACTTCTAATCTGGCATGCCGGGTTCAATTCTGCATCCCCCCACATGCAGCCAGCTGGGTGACCTCGGGCTCACCATGGCACTGATAAAACTGTTCTGACCGAGCAGTGATATCAGGGCTCTCTCAGCCTCACTCACCTCACAGGGTGTCGATTGTGGGGAGAAGAAAGGGAAGGTGACTGTAAGCCACTTTGAGCCTCCTTCGGGTACTTTCTGGATATTCCACATAAAGGGTAAGAATCCTTATCAAAAGCTTTACTAAAATCCAAGAAAACAACATCAACCAAATTTCCACGATCTTGAACAGGCATTTTGTGAAACTTAGAATCATAGAGTTGGAAGGGGCCATACAGGCCATCTAGTCCAACCCCCTGCTCAACGCAGGGTCAGCCCAAAGCATCCTAAAGCAGTGGTCCACAACCTTCCAGTTGCCGCGGACCACTGCTCCAAAGTGGCGGGAGAGGGTGGCCCAGGCCCCCGCGCACGTGCGGCAGCCCCAGCACACGCACGGCAGCCCCAGCGCGCACGCGCGTGCGCGGCAGTCCGCGCACACGCGTTTGCGCCGCTGCTATGCCAGGCGAGCTTCTCGCTTCGGGGGGGCGGGAAGAGGGAGCTGCGGCCCGGCACCGGGCCATGGCCCGCGGGTTGGGGACCACTGTCCTAAAGCATCCAAGAAAAGTGTGTATCCAACCTTTGATTGAAGACTGCCAGTGAGGGGGAGCTCACTGAACTACTCTGTGAAAATTTTTTCCTGATATCTAGCCTATATCGTTGTACTTGTAGTTTAAACCCATTACTGTGTGTCCTTTCCTCTGCAGCCAATGGGAACAGCATCCTACCCTCCTGTCTCCTCCCAGTCTGACATGTAACTTTCCAAGAAATTTATTGCTTTAAACACTAAATTCACTTTGAATCTTTGTTCTTTGAAGGTAAAAATCACTCCTAGTTTATCCCAGAAAAATACAATATTTTTCTTTTTAGTTTATTCATAAGGAAAGCGTAGTCTTATTAAACATTTATGGGGTGATATAAATATATGTGGTCATGTTGACTCACCTCCCCTCCCAAAATGTCCAATGATGGGACTAGTGGGGAAGGAAAAGGAGGGGCCCTGGATGGGCATATACACAGCTATGCTTCATGGCTATATTCTGCACAACTGGACCACTTCTGGGATTTTTCAAAGCCTGAAGAATGCTTCAAGGGTTTCTCTATGGTAAAAAAGTTAAGGACGGCTGGACTAGACTACTGGAGAATAAATCAACAGACAAGGATTCTCACCCCTTGTGGAACATCCACATAAGGGGCAAGAATCCTTGTCCCCTGCCTCCTCCCTCCACCCCTCCACCTGCCACTCCCTGTCCTTACCCGCTGGTATGATTTGCTGGGCTGGCCCTGCCCCTGCCAGTCTCTTGAGGCTTCCCCTGCTCTCCAGCAAGCCCTAGCACTGAGATTCGCCTGCTGCCACCACCCCTACCAGTCTTCCAAGGCCATGCCTGCTCTCTGGAGGGCAGGAGTGGCCTTGGAGGCCCAGCAGAGGTGGGGCCAGCCCAGCAAGCCCCTGTGCTGTCTCGCTGGGCTGGCCTCACCCCCACCAGTCTCCCAAGGCTTTCTTCTTGACCATATCTCAAGACTGTGGATTAGGGGGGGGAGGGTTGTTAGGAATTGAATCTGCCTTGAAATCTTTTGTGGCTATAAGAAGGGGAGAATTTTGCAGGTGCACTTTTATTGTCCCTGGGGGATTATAACTTGGCAACCCTAAATGGCAAACATTTAAAAACTGTGTAAAGATACATGAATTTTACTTCATAACTGGAACTAGCCAGCAAACTCCATAGCTGCATGCTTACAGACATTTTGATCTCATTAGATCACGCGGTAGTTTATACAATCAGTATTTTTGAGGCTACAATGCATTGACCAAATGCTTTTCAGGGAGGTATAAGCAACTTCTTAGTTAGTACATTGTCCATTAGTAACAGTGAAAATGAAAGGTACTTAGCTCAGGATCTGTCCCAAAAGCCCACTGAACTTTACCATTACAGGTAATATTGCTCTAAGGCACTAAACCACAAAGATTTTATCAACTAAAATAAAACATATTGAGTGCTTCTCATATAAATTAGTGAAAATAAAATATACAAAGCAAGCAAATATTAGATTAAAATGATGCAAATGTAATTGCAATCACAGCCCCAACACTGTATAAAATATCTCATTTCCAACTGTGGTTACAAAACACCTTTCATTCTTCCCCTACCTCATTCTCATATCCAAAACATCTTTTCATTCCCAAGCTCATTTTTGAATGACATGTGTTACATGCCATCAAGTTACTTCTACCTTATGGTGACCCTATGAATTAGTGACCTCCAAAACACCCTATCATCACAGCATTGCTCAAATCTTGCAAACTGAAGGCTATGGCTTTCTTTATTGAGTCAATTCAAAAACTCAGCTTTATATCTACCGGTACCATTAGAAGTTTCTAGAAGTTTCTCTCAGCTGACTTCTCATTACTTAAAAATTAGACATTATTAAGACAATATAAAAATATACATTTCTTTTCTTGAATATGAATCATTCTACCAGCTGAGGTCTGGGAAGGGAAAGGGGTTATAGTACAATGATAGGAGCAGACTTAGAAACTGAAAATTGCACCTTAGAGAAAAGATTAGAAAAGATTTGTCCCAGATGTGTACTATAGGTGGTTAAACAATAATAAGTCTTGCACAGGTGGTAGCTGAAAGTCTCCTGGGGTTACATCTGATCTCCAGGTGATAGAGATTAGTTCCCCTGGAGAAAATGGCCACTTTGGACTTTATGGTAATATACTCCATTGAAGCCCCTCCTCTCCCCATACCCTATCCACTCCACCCCTAAAATCTTCAGGTATATCCCAACCCAGATCTGGCAACCATACTGAAGACAAGCATAATAATGCAATAAATATATTGCATTACTTTTTCGTAAGAGTAATGAGGATTTCAATGGGCGTAGGTGTACCTAATTCTGCATGAAATCAAACTGTTTTGTCCAAGGAAAACAAAACCATAGCTCACTCTCACCAAAGAATCTGGAGGGCAAACTGTTCATGTCATACTATAGAAATAAAATACAGCCTACATGTCCCAGCTTGGTTATAATTTTCACATTCAGCTAAAGCCATTGAATTCCTCCACACTAGTGTTTGAAGAAAAGTCTGTATGATGCAGTAGTTAAACATTCTCTGCTGGTTTATAAAGATGACTGACTCAAATTAGTCTGAGAAAAGCACAGACACCAGGTGGCTCAGTGCAGATACAACATGAAACCATGGCTCATTTCAGCTGTAGTAATTAGTTAAAACAGGATTCAGTATGCACACAATCATTGAACACTGGCTTGTCTCACCATATCCTGGCTCTTTCCCCAACCTCCCTGCCAGAGACCCAGCTGCTAACCCAGCCTGCCACACAATGCTCACCTGATGGCAAAGCCTCACTGCATCACTAACCAGTTTGCCCTAGGCCATCAGGCAAGGGTAGGGAATGTTCCACATTCATATAACCCGGTAGTTTCCCCGCATGCTTGTCCACATATGGTGTCCAAAATACCAACAACGCCCTGGAAGAGTCTGCTTTCCCCTCAACAGTTTCTCATTCATACTTTAAGAGCAAGAGAGATGTCCCCATCATGGGAACAGACACTTGTCTAAAATAGTTACAGAGGTCATTTAATCACCTAAAAATCACTGCCAAATTTTCCATTCCTGTAGGAATCATTCCACATGATATTCATGTTCACAAGTTGGCAAAATGTGGTATGGATCCTAATTCTGTCAGGTGGATCAATAACTGGTTGACAAATCATACCCAGAAGGTACTTGTCAATGATTCAGCATCTTCTTGGAAAAGAGTGACAAGTGGAATACCCCAAGGATCTGTCCTGGGGCCTGTGTTGTTCATCATATTTATAAATGATTTGGATGAGGGATTAGCAGGGATATTAAATTTGCAGATGATACTAAACTGGGAGGGGTAGCAAACACAACTGAAGACAGCAGCAGAATACAGGATGATCTTGATAGGCTTGAGAAGTGGGCTAAACTGAACAAAATGAAGTTCAATAGGGACAAATGTAAAGTTCTGCATTTAGGTAGGAAAAACAAAATATAAGATGGGGGAGACTTGTCTTGGCTGTAGCATGTGCGAAAAGGATCTAGGAGTCTTAGTAGACCATACATTGAACATGAGTCAGCAGTGTGACTCAGTGGCTAAAAAGGAAAATGGGATTTTGGGCAGTATCAAACAGAGTATTGTGTCCAGAACACGGGAGGTGCTCTGGTTGGCCTCAGTTGGAGTACTGTGTTTTGTCACCCCAGTTGAAGAGGGATGTTGACAAACTAGAACGTGTCCAGAGAAGTGCAACAAATATGGTGAGGGGTTTGGAGACCAAGACATATGAAGAAAGGTTGGGGGAGCTTGGTCTGTTTAGCCTAGAGAGGAGACGACTGAGAGGGGATCTGATAACCATCTTCAAGTATTTAAAAGGGTGCCAGATGGAGGATGGAGCAGAATTGTTCTCTCTTGCCCCAGAGGGATAGACCAGAATGAATGGGATGAAATTAATTCAAAAGAAATTCCATCTAAACATCCAGAAGAAGTTCCTGACAGTTGGAACGGTTTCTCAGTGGAACAGGCTTCCTCGGGAGGTGGTGGGTTCTCCATATTTGGAATTTTTTAAATAGAGGCTAGATAGCCATCTGATGGAGAGGCTGATTCTGTGAAAGCTCAAGGGGGTGGCAGGTTACAGTACATCGTTGTGAATCACTGCCTTTCCATGGCGTACAGTGCAGCATCTATTACATTTCTATCCACCTTCTGAAAAGGAACAGGAGTCCTGCTAGAACAAAAATATGGAACCCCACTGAGGAAGAGCTTGTTCTTCACTGATCACTGCTCCTGCATTGGTTTTCACATGTGATCTTCAAGTAGGGTTGCCAGCTCCAGGATGAGAATAACCAGCAGATTTGAGGGGGGGGGAGGCAGGTTTTGATGAGGGGAAGAATGTGGAAAATGTGGAAAATATTTCCACTTCAATGTGGAAATATTATTTATGTATTTGATTTTTATACCACCCATTCTGGTAACCTGGCTCATACAATCCAACTTCCAAAGTGGCCATTTTCTCCAGATGAACTGACCTCAGCCCATTGAAATCCCAGGAGATCTCCAGCCACTATCTGCAAGGCATTATGTTCAATCTTTAGATATAAGCTGCCAGCAAAGTAGACTGGAAGGTGAGGACGACAGCTAGACTAAGGGGCTTTCTGCACCGGGATCCTTGTAGCAAATTGTTTGCTGAACGAAAAATCGCCATTTTAAATAGTGGAATTCGTCGTTATGCATATCTGCCTTTGTAGTGGAATCCAGTTGCATTTCTATTGTTTCCCACAGGCTTCCGGTCTCGGCAAAAATCGCTAGAAAGGAAGCGCTATTGCCAAGCTCGTCCCGCCCCTGGCCATCAAGCAGCCAATGGGCGGCCGTTAGCATGCTCCCAAACAGTCCCTTTCCCTTTAAGAAAGGTTTTTTTTAAAAAAAAACACACACCCATTGCAACGAATATGCGTTGCTTCATTGCAACGGAGAGACCCATCCAGCTGGCAGGTGTGTTTGAGCTGCCGTTTCATCGTTGCCACGCTCCCCCCGAGTGAAAAAAAATCCCTTCCCCTCACGGGCGCGATTTTTGGCCGAAAACAGTGTGAAAAATAAAGGGAAAATACATCAGCAAACGGGCTTCTCTGTTGTTTGTGCTTAGTGACTAAACAGCTCTGGGGAGGGACTGAAGCCGGGGAAGCCTCTAAACACGCTTGCTGGTGGGTTCGCCGGAAGATCAGAGGAGAGAGCCAGGGGGAGGGACTTTGTAGAAACCACAACAATGGTAACGCACAGAACTTTCCCGCTAGTGTTGCAGATTGGTTGCAGGAGTGTAGCGCTTTCCGGAGGGTGAATCCACTTTTGGGGATTTCCCTGAAAGCGCTACAAGGAAGCGCTTTTTTGTGGATCGGTTTCAGGTGTGTGGCAGATTGTCAACGACGTTGTGCATAACGGCAAATCAGTAGCATTTTCAATTGGCAACCATTGTGCGATTTTGAAGGCGTGCGGAAAGCCCCTAAATGACAAATACATGTATTCAGGTAATCTTTAATACAATCATTCTCAACCATGGTTACTAATAACCCCAAGGTTACTTCGGAGCCTGGAGGGGTTACTTGTTGGAAGGGAAATTCTCCAAGGAAACTGATCTCTGTAGTCTAGATGAGCTGTAATTCTAAGGAATCTCCAGGTCCCACCTGGAGGCTGGCTTCCCTAACCAAAAGCTACTACACCAGTGCAAAGACTATGCACAGCCTGCATAAGGGTTCCTTTCTTCCTAGGTTTCCCCTTGCCCTGGCAGTAATTTCTGACACTAAGAAAATATATTCTCTGGTCTTGCTAGGATTGCCAGCCTCCTGGTAGTGCCTAAAGATCTCCCAAAGTTACAAGTGATCTCCAAATCACATAGATAGGATTCCCCTGAGGAGAACTGCTGCTTTGCATGGTAAACTTTATGACAGCTGAGATGAATAGTTCCTTGTTTTGCTCAGACACGGTACTGCACACACAAAAATGAAACTAACTTCTTATTTAACCAGTTTTTTTATTTTATTAGTGATGTCATATACACGGTATCCATGTGACTTCTGAGGAGTGGCAGGAAGGTGTGGCCAGCTGACATCACTTCTGGGGTCACTTGAAGCCTGAAGAATATTTCAGGGTTACTCCATGGTCAAAGGGTTGAAAATGGCTGATCTTATGCATGCACACCCTAGGATGCTTGTAATTTTCTTCAACACCATCCAAACAACTAATCCTTCCCATGTTGATTTGGTTCAGTGCCTGTGTCTGCAATTTATTTCCCAAAATACTTGGTTATCAATTCCATCTTCACCTCCTACTCCCTGCCATGGTGTATTCTCAATCAATAAAACATTTGAGGTCAATAATGAACAGGAAAGGGAGCATTCCCTATTTCTAGCCATCAGGGTAACAGACACAGCAGACACATATGGCTTTTACTGAACAGCAGCTCAGTAGTGAGGCCTGACAACATCCCAAAAATATTGAATTTGCATTGTGCAACCTTTCAGTTGGGCACAACTCCTGGGTACCTGACAATTCTGTGCCAGACAGCAGCATATATAGGTGTTGATTTCCCCATCTCATAGCCTTGAATCTCCAGGATACAGAAGCGTTTATCTAAAAACATTAACAAGGACGGACTCACTGCCACTGATGAAAGACTGAAAACGGAAAACAATCTAGAGACCGTTCTGGCAGAGTCGAAGTGAATAAATAATATAAGAGACTTAAGCCACTGGATAGATTCTTTTTCTCTTTGTCACTAATTTGGAATCGTCCATTTTTTGTGTAACGATTTCCCCATCTCGGCAATGCCATGCTGGGTAGTAATGTACTGGTTATATTCCAGTCCTGTATGCATTGTTGAGAGGCAGAAAAACCCAGGAAGGAAAAAAGAGATCTTATTTTTCAGTAGTCACTAATGCGACTGTTGCTTTAAGTCTCACTTGCATATTACTGTGGAGAAACACCCTTGCCTTTGTTTGTAAATGGCTGCCTGGCAAGAGAGACATTCCTCTGGTCCCTGGGGATGGTTGATGGCCACATGATACAAAAATGCTGAAGCTAAGTAGGTCTGATTCTGAATCTGAAGATCTTAAGTAAGAAACCTTGTGTTCCATGAAGGAAGGAACTTGAGATATGTGCAATAAATAACAAATACAAAGGAATAGCAATGACAACAGGCAGCTTCTGTTGTTGGCTGATCATTTGGGTCTGACAAATGTGTATTTGAGAAAGGCCACCGCCATCTGTTTGTTCTTCCATACTTACTACACTGCCCCAGTCCCACTCCTCATTCTCCCATTCATAGTCCCAAAGACATCAGCTTTAGAAGATTCATCTGTTGGGGGAGTTATCCACTGTAGGAGGCTGCATTTGGGAGTTGCTCTGCTCTAGGTGGCTTGGCTCTGATCCTGCAAGGCAAAGCAAGTCATGAGCATTTGTCATCAATGACAATAATTGGAGTGGAGGGCCTAGTTTCCATCAGCAAAAGAGACTGCTCCCCCTTGTCGCCATCAGTGATGAACTTGCCGGAAATGAGACCACCTTTCTGTGCATACTTCCTCTGTGTGGGAGACAATGCTACAACAGTTAACTAGGAGAGGGCAATTAAATCTACATACAATTTCAGGACAATGCAAGGAAGCATGAATGGGGGACTTTCTGTGGCCATGGGTGTTTGAATGCTAATCTCTTTTTCTAACAAGTTTGGGAGAGGGATGGAGGAAATGTAGGGCTCATGGCTTAAGGCAGGGGTAGTCAAACTGCGGCCCTCCAGATGTCCGTGGACTACAATTCAGAGGAGCCCCTGCCAGCGAATGCTGGCAGGGGCTCCTGGGAATTGTAGTCCACGGACATCTGGAGGGCCGCAGTTTGACTACCCCTGGTTTAAGGCATGGTTTCTTGCGGGTAAACAGCACTCTCCTTCTGTATGGGGAGGCTTGTCCTTGCTATCCCAATTACAGATTTCTAAGAAAAATGGTATTCATCAGTCATTCAGCTTCTTTCTGTCTTCTGGTGGTTTATGTTTTGTTCATGGCCCTACATGACCCACTCATTCCTCAAGTTCTCATCAATGTGCTCCTATTTCTCTATGTGTCATGGGTCAGGCTTAGTGAGGACTCCTCAGAGGAGGAGGAGCCTGGTGTAGCCAGCCCAGAAGCAGCAGAAGCCTACCATCAGGAAGAGGAGGTGCAGGCATGCAAGGGCTGGTGCAGTCAAGGGCTGGTGCAGAATCACTTCCACCCATCAGCTCTGATGCAGCAGGTGAAAGCCAGTTGCCCCTTCCCAGCCCTCCAGATCCACTACCCCTTTGGAGAGACACAGAATAATGCTGTGAATGGAGCTCCAAGCTAAAAGGTGAAGTGCATGCTTTCTGGTTTGACACCAGCTACCTGCCAAAAGCGACAAATTGTCTTTGCATTTACTGAACAGCAGTTCAGTTTTGTTTTCAGCAGTCTCAGTTTTGTTATTTCTGAAGGACTGCAAGAAGACACTGTAACTCAACACCAGGAGCTGGGAGACTAGTACACTTAGGGATGGGAGCAGAGCCCCATGCCACACATCTTATACATGAGATCAGTGTCTTTCTGCTGGATATTATATATCTCCATAGTGTGCAAAGGTTGGCTACAGATCTAGTCAGAATTCATTATGATTAGGAGACGAATTTTCTATGCTTTACATAGCCTCCTTTGCAGGTATAACATCAGGCCTTCCTCATGGGTATTTCTGAGTGAGTTGAAGATTCTGACATCTTCTGCCCCTCCCATTCCTGGTGTTACCTGGTTGTCTTTGTACTGGTAGAGTCCTGACAGTGCAAGCATTTTGCTAGAATAGTATTGTGCCCTGCTGACACAAGGAGGTTTAAGAATTAAACTACCCCATCAAATACAACTTAAATATAGGGTCACTCTATTACGTCTGTGTGAACAATAATAATGACCTTTGGTTGCCTTTTGTCCTGTTTACCTTTTATTCATCTCTAGCTTTGTAGCCTTTGTGCTTCACTGCTGTTTTGCTGCATAGGATACCCATGCATGGGAAGAAAGCACAAAGGAAAAACTATGGAATGCGAGGAGCTAGGGGGAGGCAAGTACCTCTGGTCTGTGAAAAGGCGTAACAGCTAGCTGCTTGCAAGCAGATGTACTTGGAGGTCTCAAGCAGAATGTTTACTTGCAAGTAAGTCTGCCATGTTTATTAAGAAATTGTTTTCTTTTTAAAGCAATTCTTTGAGGATAAGCAGCCCAGGAATAAATGTGCTTTACTATTATCAAGAGAACAAAAGCACAGAAAATAGAGCTGGCTGGTGTTCAAGTCCCACCACAACAGTTCTCTACAGTAACAGAGCACATGATGCTCCACAGGAAAATGCATGGGTCAGTGATGATGAAGATTCAAGGACTTGAGAACATCTGGAACTGTCTGCCAGCTGAAGGTGGTAACTTGCAGTGATCAAATTAAAGAGTAAATATTTTGTGTTTCAATGCACAGGTATTCTTCTCTTCAAGGATTATCTGTGCATAACAAAATTAAAACATATGAACCCATGCTAATATGATTCATGACCATTGAACCAAACACAAAGCTTGGCGCTTTTTCATACTTCTTAGCCTACAGACAGTACCCTTAATTGGGTTAGTCCACCCATTCACTGGCTCAGGCAGGGCCAACTGTCAGAGTTATGTTCCTGAACAGGAAGAATTCCCCAGTCTTGGGTCTTGACATAGTACTGATAGAAGAGGAAAATAACTATATAATTTGAAATGCAGCCTGTGGGGGCAGGAGGATTCCAGACCAAAACAACAGATAAATGAAATAAGAGTAAAAATAAAACAGAGGGCAATTTGGGGAGTCCCTTAACACAGTGGTCCCCAACCTGCGGGCCGCGGCCCGGTGCCGGGCCGCAAAGGCCATGGCACCGGGCCGCGGCTCCCTCTCCCCGCCCCGCCCCCGCAGTAAAAAACTTCCCAGGCCGCAAGCTTGCGGCCCGGGAAGCTTCTTACTGCGGGAGGCGGGGAGAGGGAATCAGGGCCGGGCCGCGCCTGTGCGGGCCACGCCCGCTCGGCCCGATCCGCGGGCGCGGCCCGATCCGTGGGCGCGGCCCGGGCGCGGCTTGCAGGCGCGGCTTGGGTGCGGCCCGATCCACGGGCGCGGCGTGGGCGCGGCCTGCGGGCGTGGCCCGCACGGGCGCGGTCCGCGGGGGCGCGGCCCGATGCCCTGCCGGTCCCCAGCCTCGGAAAGGTTGGGGACCACTGCCTTAACATACCAGCTAGCTCCATTAGAAAGTACACAGGCCCTGGCTCCTGCATGCCATTTATTCAGTGGAAATCCCCCTGGGGAGAGTTGAATATCCTCCAGCCACTGAGAAAAATTTCTAGTGAATACTACCATTCTTTTGTTTCTCCATGGAGGAGGTTATGCTAGATCAGAATTCAAAGAGTAATGCCCCACAGCTGAGGTAGAATCCCAAGCATGAAAAGCAGAGCCCCAAAGAAGCCTGTTGCAAATCTCGTCTCCTAAAAACTGCCTCATACAACTACCATATATACTCAAACATAAGCCGACCCGAATTTTAACTGAAGCACCTAATTTTACCACAAAAATATGGTATCAACAATAATAGGTAAGTGGGACCCGCACTCGAGTATAAGCCTAGGGGGCTTTTTCAGCATTAAAAATGTGCTGAAAAAATAGGCTTATACTCGAGAATATAAATATTGATTGACGTCCTTCTAGTGCCTAGTGACAGGAGCAGTGGAGTTGCTATTCTCCCCTTCTGAGTCATTGTTCCACTCTTCTATAGTGAGATGTTTCTTACATCAAAAAGATTACTTTGATCCAACCTGCCACCGTGGGAGTAGTTGATGGATGAAATGGCCCCCTAAACAGGGACCGTTTCTGCATTAGGCAACATATCTCATTTTAGCCTTGCTTTGAATTCCCTTTAAATGTTGCTGGTTGACTCCAAGCTTTCTGTATTTGGGCTTTCTTCCCCTTGTTTCCTAGGCTGAAATTCACCATATGCTTTTTGCATCTCAATGGGATGGAGGAAGACTCCCATGATGCTTTGCTCCCTTCCCTTTTCCACTTTTTTTGCAAGATGGTGCCTGCTTGCACCTTTCAATTCATTTGTCCCTTAATGCCACCATTCAGTGCCCTTTCCACCCCCCAGTATACTGGAAGTCGGTATTTTTTTTTTAAGTGGGCTATCATGTTACAACACTGCTCTAGTGCAACATGGACAATTGCTGTTTTTTTATTGCTAATCAGAGGATATGCTGAAGCAGTACAGGGTCAGAACCAGTGAAAAAAACCACATCCAGGGAAGTTTTAAGGTCATGGCAGGTGCCTCTTCCCTCACCCATAGGAGTGATCCCAAAGAGGAACAAATGGATACCCCCTCATCCTGTATCCTGATTCTATCTCCTGCTGTGTTTGCTTCCCCTCCCAGTTTAGTATCACCTGCAAATTTAATAAGCACCTCCTTTATTCCTTCATCCAACTCATCTTGACACCGCCCGTGGCGCCACAGGCACCACGGACTATATAAAAGGGTAAGGGGTTCTGGGGCGGGATGTGTCCGTGATGAGGAAGGGTCTGAATTGGACCCTTCCTCCAGACAGACAATCGGAGGGACCAATCGGCAGGCGCAAAGTGCCTGCCGATTGGTCCCTCCGATTCCCAGCCCCGAGCAACTGCGAGCTGCGCACAGCGCGGCTCGCATTTGCTCCTTTGCTGGTGGCCTGGTGCGGCGGGAGGCGCAAAGCGCCTCCCGCCGCCTCCTCCAACATCAACACGGAGCCCCGCAGCCCGTCACCGAGCCGCCAGCCGCACTTGCCTCCCGCCGCTGCCTCCTCCTCCAACATCAACACGGAGCCCCGCACCCCGCCGCCGAGCCGCTGGCCGCACTTGCCTCCCGCCGCCGCCTCCTCCTCCAACATCAACGAGGAGCCCCGCAGCCTGCTGCCGAGCCGCTGGCCGCCCCAAAGCCGGTGGGGCTGTCAGCCCAACTATCCAGAGGCTTCTGCTGCGCCGGCGGCAGTGGCAAAGCTCGCGGCCCCGTCAGCGGTGCCACCAGAGACGTCCGTGCCGCCCCTGACGCCCCCGCACCCAGCAGCTATGCCTCCGCCGCCTCTGGCTGCTGCGCTGACCTCTGCTGCTGCTGCCGCTTCCTCAGCTTGCCGCTGGGCCGAAGCCTCCTTCTCCCACCCGCCAGCCAGCCAGCCAAGCTCGCCTCGCTCAGCAAGGGCGCAGGGCCTGCCTCGCGGCCTGTGCACCCACTCCACGGGGCGGGGAGAAGAGCCTGAGGAGCCCTTGACGAGCGGCCAGGGCAGCCGAAAGGACAGAACTCAGAGAGGGAGGGAGAATGCCTCCGAATGGCTCTCCGCTCTTCCTCCCTCCTACACTTTAGGTAGGCTGCTCCACGAGGGGGGGGAATTAACTGCTAGGGCCTACTGTATTCAGACAACTGCGGGCCTATTTTCTAGTTTATAAATATGTTGAATAACAGAGTGCCCAGGACAGATCCTTTTCACAACCCAAGAGGATGATGACCCATTAAGAAGCAATAATAGGATCCATACCACATTTTACCAACTTGTCAATAGGAATATCATGAGATGAAGGGGAAGGCAGTATATAAATATAATAAATAAATGTAGAGCCTTATCAAAATCTTTACTGAAACCAAGATAAACTATATCCACACCATTCCCCTTATCCAGCAAGATAGGAACTTTCTCAAAAAGAGATAAGGTAAGTCTGACATGATTTGTTCTTGAGAAAGGCATGCCAACTCTTAGTAATTACAGCTATCTGCTCTAGCTGCTCAAGGACCAACTGTTTGATGATGTGTTCTACTGACAGGTCAGTAGTTATCCAGGTCCTCCTTTTCCTCCTTCTTGAAGGTTGCGACAACATTTGCCCACCTCCAATCTTCTGGCAGTTCACATGTTCTCCAAGATACCAGGAACAATACTTTTATTTCCAATGTATTTTTTTTCAGATTACATCTTACTAAATTTAGTTCTGTTATCCACATTAGAGACATAATTTTGCAGAGATTGTTTTAAAATTTTAGCATACACTTGATTTTTTTACACTACCAGGGATTCAATAACCCTTTCTGCAGAATCATAAGCCTGAGATAAAAGCTTGTTCCTATATAGTCAAGAACTTCAGAGCTGTATCAGGCTAATACAAGGCATTGGATATCTCTAGGGAATGCTGTACTCCAGCATTCATCACTAAACATCAATTAACCCTTATCATATAATGAAAGACTCAAGAGTTTCTGATTGTGTTTACACTGCAGGACCACAAAATAAGGAAAATGTTGAAAATGTTTTGATCTGGACAAAAGCAACTGATAAAATACCTTCCAGATCAATTTTAGCATAAGCTTTAATCAATGTTTTGGACTTTTTTATAACTGCAGGTTATCACATTTCAAGCATATGGTATTTTGCGCTTGAATGTGTTTCATCCTTATTTTACTACTTTCTGTTAGGCTTGTAAATAGTTGGGATTTTTAACCAGATCATATGAGACAAGTAAAAATCTCTTCAGGGAAGCTTTTGCAGCCTACATGGTGATTTAATGGCTTATAAATTATGAACAACAATTGTAGCTTCACAGTCATGAACTAGCCTGTGCCAAAATGGCTCTCTTTAAGATTCTGATATGTTTTTCTTCCCATCTTTTTTTTTTAACCTCCCTTAAAGGGAAAGAGGCTGTTTGGGAGCATGATAACGGCCGCCCATTGGCTGCTTGACGGCCAGGGGCGGGACACAGCTCAGCAATAGCGCTTCCTGGCTAGCGATTTTTGCCAAGACCGGAACCCTGTGGGAAACGATAGAAACGCAACTGGATTCCACTACAAAGGCAGGTATGCATAACGACGAATTCCACTATTTAAAATGGCAATTTTTCATTCCGCAAACAATTTGCAACATGGATCCCAGTGCGGAATGGCCCTGTATGTTCTCCAACCCATTCATAATTTTATAAACTTTTATTTCCCTTCCTTAGTCAACTGTTTTCTAAACTGAGAAGTCTTTCCTCACAGGAAAGGAGCTCCAACCCTTAACCTGCACTTGTCCAGCTCTACAATATCCTACCTATTGTCCACTACAAACATTGGCCATCAAGTACTTACTTAGGTACCAGGGATACTAGATGGTAACAGCAAGTGACAGTCTGCACTGTGCAGAGGCTCAGAATACACACAGTCATGGTACAAGCACATTGCCATGAACAAAGCTACCTAAGAATACAGGACTGTCTTCCTGTTCCTTCTAGCCCTATCTAATAATGAGCTTCCACAATCCTTTTATAATCTACCGATACAATGGAACAAATTGTGTAATTTTTATCTCTTTTAAAAAGACACTCTGCCCCCACATTGTCTAGGCACAACAAGTAGGGGAGCAAATTATTAAATCCAATTAGTTGTGAATCTATTTTCTGGTTGTAAGAATGCAGGTTTTTAAGGATTACCATTTTCTTCTCCCACTCTGCAGGTTTTTAAAAGGTGGAAGAAAACTGTGTGGGAGTGATATGCTGGTATTGTATTCTTCTGCATACAGAAAACAATTAACTCCTATGGTTTTGATGGCTGTTATCCTCATGGCTTGCATACCACAAAATTACTATCTGAAACTGAAGGATCACTAAGGCCCAAGGTAACTTTTTTGGTTCTTTGTGGTCGCTAAGCTGTACTCGCTAACATAGCAGGCAAACAATTAATGACTGTTAATAAGTCCTTCAAGTGTCATGTAATGAGGCGTGCTTGTTGAGGACTTGCTCAACGGGCAGCTGACAGCTAAACTCTAATAAGCGTTTGCAACACAAGAGCTCCAGAGTAGGAGGCTGAGTAAGCTGTAAAGACAGTAGATGCCTAATTTTATATTACTGCATTTTATGAATATAACAAGCCCAATTCACATAATTATCAGCAAATTGTCTACCCACTGAGTGGCATCAATGGTTCTCAAACTTAACAAAAATGGATGTATGCTTAGCTGTGCGATTTTCTACTTATTTTTCAAGAGCATGGTCACATTTCTGTCCATTCAAAAACAGCATTTTAAAAGCATGCTTGGGAGGTGCAGCAGTGAATTTACATGGAAGAAAGTCACAAAGAAGTTATTTGACTTACCTGTGCTTGTAGCTCACACACAAATTTCAACAGGAATCCTTGAACACCTTTTTACCCAGATTGCAGCTTGCTTGCATACTGCAAGCAGGACATCACGCCATGATTAAAATTGTATCAAAAATGTTCTACACATGAGCATTCTCACTCTACTTTCCCCATCCATTAGCTTTCTTCTGCCTTTAAAAATCAGTTTTAAAAGAGCTGTTTCAGCTATGCTTTGAGTCAGGGGAGGAGAAATTGCAGTTTATACCTCTATTTCAGCTTTGTCTATTTTGCTTTGCTGAAAACATGCATTGGTCTGGACAGTGATTACTTTGCAGGGGCTATCCCTTCCCCAAGCGCCTGACCAAGAAAATGATCATCTAACAAAAGAGGTGACTTCATGGTGTTCTCAGTCTTGAAAGAGAAGGGATAGAAGAAACAATCTAGAGGAGGAAGAACTTGGTGGGGGAGGTGAACCCAGGAAGCTGCCTTATATCCCATCACTGGTCTGTCAAGGTTAGTATGGTCTACTCTACTCGGCCTGGCAGTGGCTCCAAGGTCTCAGCTGGGGTCTTTCACATCACCTCCTACCTGATTCTCTTAACTGGAGAAGGCTGGGATTGAACTTGGGACCTATGGCATGCCGAGCAGATGCTCTGCCACTGAGCCACAGCCCCTTCCTAATTTGGAAGCAACTAGGGTATATAAGGAAAAACAAATTAGAAAGTGTGCATAGCATTGCAGCCTTTAAATCACTCCTCAGTTTTCTTCTGTACAGGAATACAGATTGGTACAGTTTGGCTATTTTGGTTTCATTCCCCCTAACCTTCCAAAAATCCATGTAAAATTAAGTAGGAAAAGAATGCTGTATCCAAAAGGGTTGTTTCCTCTATAAAATGACTAATCTCATGGAAAACACTGTTGGATCAGCCAACATCGTCTCTGATCTCAGCTTGCCTCATATCCTCTGTGAACATTTCCACTGATTATTCTCTTGCCCCAGTGCTTTTCCCACTATTGCCCATGTATCTACTCTTTCTATAATTCACCTACTTCTTCTGATCACAGTCCACCATAAGTAATGGGTATTATAGCTATCTGCCTGAGTCTGTAGACAAACAGTGGGTAACAAATATAAATATAGTAATAATAGTAGTAATAATAATAGTAGTAATATTATATGGCTTTAATTTGCCAGTCCTCCCACTCTGCCTGGATTCTCCGTATCCCTTTCAAGATTTGTGGAGGAACTGTGTCACCTACAGTGCAATCCTAGGAACACTTTCCTTGTAGTAAGTCTCACTGAACAGTTGGATTCTGATTCTAAGTAGATGTACTTAAGATCTTTGTCAGCAGATCTCTTTTGCCTCTTCTAGGTATCAGTATCCAGACTGAGGACCTTTCCATAAACCGTTACAAAACCTATGTCATTACCTCTTTTACTGTAGGAGAGTCCATGGAAACAGGGTTTTCTTCACTTTTGTGAATTTGGGTCAGTTTTGCATGCATTATACAGGACTTCTTCCTCTCCAAGTTATCTTGTGCAAAGTGCCTCCAATCATTGAGCAGCAGATTTCATTCAATGGATCTCAAAGTATCTAGCAATTTTATAATAATCCCAGTACTAGCTAAATAGTTGCATAGCAACAGCATTTAGGAACAGCTTAATAACCAAGGTCTCTACAGAAGGAATAGAGAGAGACGATATGTAACTATCATTCAGTGTCAATTTAGTGCAATCAAATCTCAGCCTTTTAGGTGGCTTTAGGTTTAACTAGACTGTATTTAATGTAATTTTTTAAAATAAAAATCATTTGGGAAGATAACTTTATGAACTGATGTCACATTGAAGTGTAAAATTGGATCTGGAAAGAAAAGGTGTAAGAATTAATAATAATATCATTATGTAGAATCCTAGAGTTGGAAGGGATTGCTGGGGTCACCTAGTCCAACCCCCTACATAATGCAGGAGATTTACAACTACCTGTCCACCCACAGTGACTCCAATTCCATGCCCAAGTGATGCCCCCCCAAAAAAAACAATCCCTTAACAGTCTAACCTGGAGGAAATACATCCATCCATCCATCCATCCCTCTCTCTCTCTCTCTCACACACACACACACACACACACACACACAATGGACAGGCAAAACAGAAGTGCTTTCATGATTTCGTATTCTCTGACTTAGCACTATATGTCTAATTTTAACTGTTTTTCAAGGAAGAGGTGTCAACCAGAAGTTTCCCACTGTAGAAATTTGTCATTTGTATTTATGTTGCCAGTTCATTAGTCTGTTTGTACTAGCTGTTCCTAGCTAGGGATAAGCACAAAGCAGCTCACCAACAAAAGCTCGTAACAGCTTGTGGGAGGTCATCTGGCACGAAATTTCCATAAACTTTTAAGTAATTTGTGAAAGTTCATGCTGGCTTGTGACAGGATACATTTACTGACAATCTCCTTTAAAAATAAAGTTTACCAAATTTGAAAGCACTAACGGGGTGGCATTCTCCAGCCTTGGAAACACTGTTATCGGTATCAAACTAGTCATATCTGTTTCCAAAGGGTTCTTCCCTCCTTTGTGAGAGCTACTTTGCATTCACTTCCCATTTTCTTATAAAAAGCTTACAAAATCCCACCCACCCACTTGCCTGGATTTGTAACTCTATGCTTTGAGAACACTCTATTTAAGCATGCAATCCCAGTGGCACTGGGTTTTGCTGAATACTCTGTGCATTTTACTGGTTCTGCTAGGAGTGCAAAAGATGCCCCTCTTGCTTGGATTGTCATTGAGTTGGCATTGCCTTATTGGTACTCGGTTCTGCTGGACACTGGAACATGGCATTGGTTCTGCTGGGTTTTCAACTCCTACCCACACACACACTTAGAATGTGATTCTGTGCTTGACATCAGTCCTGTTGAGCTAACATTGCCACAATGGCATTTGGTTATGCTTGGCTTGCAAAATGCCTCATCTCCAATTGCCACGGTAGAGATTCTCTGGTTTGATCTTAGTCCTGATGGGTTTACACTGTCACAATGGCACTGTTCCTGCTGGGCTTGCAAAATACGTCCCCCACCTTCAATTTCTCTGGGACTTTATTTCTGTTCTGCTAGGCTTTTTTGCTGTCCCCCCCCCCCTCCATTGGTAATTTGGACCCCATACATCAAATCCTTGTCAGACTTGGAGGGCAGGGAGAGGAGAAATAGCCAGAGATCACTAGGGAGTTCATCATTTCCGGCACATTGGGGGGGGGCGGGTCATTCTACTGTGTCACAAAGCAAACTGCTTTGCTTAGCTCTTAAACGTTTGTGACAATTTGTGGGTCATAAACTGGGCATACTATAACCAAAAGGAACTTTATGTTCCTGGTTTGGAACCATCCCTACTCCTAGCACCCAGTTGGCCTATGGATGTCAAACACTCTGAATCCATGTACCTGGCACTCAAAAAGACTTCTGGCTAAAATAATCCTTTAGTACTTTCCCAGATTATGTAAACGAATTAGAATACCCCAAAACATGAAGAATTCTCTTGAGAGTGTTTATGATCTTGCAAAACCAAAGTCACGTGTTCCAATTACAAATATGAACAGGAAAGAAACATTTGTTTTTAAAGATCATATTTTAAATTTATGGAATTGGTTTTAACTTTTAAAACAATTCTTAAGTAGGAGATCAAATCTGAACCAAATCAGGTTTTAACGATTATCTGTATGTGTTGGGAACACATTACATTTTCAAAGAAGTCTTCAGAATGTGAATTTCCCCAGTAAGTGTCAGAATATTTACAAGGCAATTGCAGAAAGTAAAATGACTCATTTTTATTTCCAAAAACAATTTTTGAAAGAGTACACATAGTGTTCACTATATTCTTCTTAATAGTTTGAATTGGGATCAAGTGAGGAAGTCTTCAGACTGCACAGAACCTGCTTATGAAAGTGTAGCCTTAGCAGTAAGGCACTTCTACCTTCCCCATTCCTAAGGTCTGTCTGTGGTGCTGAGTACCTCTTTTCCTTTTGCTCCTTGTTTTATCACCACAGAAACTGTTGTGGCATTTTCAAGCACTCAGTTGTTATAGTTACTTGACTAATTGCAAGAAGAGCTCAGTGATGGAGAGAGTCAGAGCTCTCTTGCCCTTCATATTCCCTGAGATGCTTTGATAGAAAAAAAAGTACTACCATCCACCAAAAAGAATGCTGAAAAAGATATTGGTACAGGCAGATCATCTCACTCACAAAAATCAGTGGTATTTAAAACTTTTAAATTCCCTACTTCCTCAACACCAGAATGGCATAGCAGTTAAGAGCAGCAGACTCTAAGACAGAGAACCAGGTTTGATCCCCCGCTCCTCCACGTGAAGCTGGGTGACCCTGAGCCAGTCACAGTTCTCTTAGAGCATTCTCAGCTTCACCTTCCTCACAAGTTGCTTGTTGTGGGGAGAGGAAGGAAATATGATTGTAAGCTGTTCTAAAACTTCAAGTAGAAAAAAGCAACACACTTTTTGTATCATTTTTACTGCTACTCAGCCCTTTCTTGGTCACAATGTTCTTATCCCACACCCTAGACTGGCCCATGTTATTTTCACTTTAAAATAAGCATCTATTTCATTAACTTGCAGAAATACAAGAAGAATCATGTACACGGGGTTCAGGCCAGTTGCTGTAAGGATCCAGCCTCCTCCCCCCTCTGCTGTTCTGGCCAAGAAAGCCAAAGGAACTAGGATAACTAATAAACTCCAGGAACTTTTAAAACAAAATATCGAGTTCAGTTTTGATATTTCATAAGATTAAATAACTTTAGACATATTAAGCTGCCTGTCTTTGGATCTGGCAGAGGAAGTATAATTTAGAAAGTTCTTAATGAAGTCCACTACTGCAGTACCTCTTGCCCCAAAGTCTGCAATGAGGGTAAATCCCTTACCTCATGTCACCTTGAGCCAAGCAGAAGACTTTTTATAAATAACATTTTACAAGTAGTAGTCAGTAAGTTGTTCCTCAAACAAATGACCACACATCATTATTTTTATGGGAAAGAGGAGAGTGTTCAGTGTTGAGTCCCCTTGGTTTGGTGACAGAACTTGCTCCTGGCACGGTCTCTGTGTATCAGGGGCTTTTCAGTGAAGAGCAGAGACCCACACATGTCTTCTCCTTAAAACTAATAAGAATGAGTGTACAGTTGGGAGGGGGACACAATTAGAATCATAGAGTTGGAAGGTGCCACACAGGCCATCTAGTCCAACCCCCTGCTCAACGCAGGATCAGCCCTAAGCATCCTAAAGAATCCAAGAAAAGTGTGTATCCAATCTTTGCTTGAAGACTGCCAGTGAGGGGGAGCTCACCACCTCCTTAGGCAGCCTATTCTACTGCTGAACTACTCTGAGTGTGATTTTTTTCCCCTGATATCTAGCCTATATTGTTGTACTTGTAGTTTAAACCCATTACTGTGCGTCCTTTCCTCTGCAGCCAACGGAAACAGCATCCTGCCCTCCTCCAAGTCACAACCTTTCAAATACTTAAAGAGGGCTATCATGTCCCCTCTCAACCTCCTTTTCTCCAGGCTGAACATTCCCAAGTCCCTCAACCTATCTTCATAGGGCTTGGTCCCTTGGCCCCAGATCATCCTCGTCGCTCTCCTCTGTACCCTTTCAATTTTATCTACGTCCTTCTTGAAGTGAGGCCTCCAGAACTGCACACAGTACTCCAGGTGTGGTCTGACCAGTGCCGTATACAATGGGACTACGACATCTTGTGTCATATTATTTAAAACCAACTAGTTCCTGAGAATATTTCATACACAAACCCTGACCTGGATAGCCCAATCCCATCAGATCTTGGAAGCTAAACAGGGATACCTCTGGTTACGATTTGGATGTGAAACCTCCAAGGATCTGGGTGGTAGTTCCTCCAAGGAACACTAGGGATCAAGACACAAAGGCAAGAAATGGTAAACCACCTCTGAACATCCCTTGTCTGGCTGCCAGACAATTCTCAGATCTCCTGAGTACATTACACATCCCATAAGATAAATAAAATAACCATTTATACATCATCCTCCCAAATAAAGTGTTCCCGGTGAAACACAATGCAGTTGATAAGCGACTGGGAGCCACAATTATGACTTGACTGTTCATGTGGCAATAAACTGTTTCTCTTTGGCCTTGGGCACTTCTGGGATATGTTTCTGAGGATGGCAATCCCACAGCAGGTACAAAAGTTAAAGGGACGCTATTCTTAATCAGCTGGATGACCATATCCAAAAGCTTTTTCCATTTTGCTTGATTGACCCTCAGAAACTCTTGCTCATCTAGATGGCCAACAAAAGCATTGAACAAAACAGGTTTCATTAAAAGTAAACATTATTGTTGTTATTTATTTTCAGACTAGGGACATATATGAAGAACCAGCAAATAAAATGGCAACAATTCATCACACACCCCAGTTCAGACAATATAAATGTCGGCTTAGTAAGTATCTTTGGATAGGGAAGTGATTTGTTAGGAAGAAATGTGGCAATTTAACTAGAAATTTTAGTCACTACATTATTTCCACATGGAGTCACCATAAGAGAATTTGTATCCATAGCACTAACAACTAACAACAGCAGAGTGCCTTTTAACATATTTTAGGGTCTACCAACTAAGTTTGCCTGCCCATTCTCCAAGTGTCCTAGATCAGAGAAAGATTTTCCATATGAAAAACATTTAAGAAATAAAGAAATCAATAAATCACTTGTTCTTTATTGCCTATGGCTATTTCTTTAAATAAGTACCAATAACCTCACTTTAGCTCAGTCATTCTTAACCAAGGTTACTACAGAGCACCAGAGGGGTCACTCCAGTAGGGGAGGAGTTGTGCGTGTGTGTTCCACATAACATATTTCTAGTAAGGCCTAGGAGGAGTGTGTCTCATGGCTTAAGTGACAATCAGTGCTTAACACCACTCAGGGCAGCTGTCTTGCCCCTGAATGCCTCCTCCTCCAACTGGCTTGTCTGTCTGTCCAGCAGCCAGCCAATCGCCTTCTGTCCCCTACCCCTGACCATCCCCTCCTCCTTCCACTTCCCTCAGAGGCTGCAGAAACCTGCTGCAGGAGAGCTGCCCCTGCTGGTGAGTTCCCTGCCTGGGGAGCTCCAGCCTTTCCAGGTCCTAGGGTTGAGGGAGAAGCCATCTGCAGAGTTCTTCTACTACCACCCCAATCTAGTGCCAATCTAGTGTATTCCTGAATGCAATGGGCTTTGTCCCTTGTGTGTGTGTGTGTATAATCATCTAACCCAGGGAGGAGTCAAGAGGACAAAGGCATTCTGTTCATCTATCGGGCCTGTGGTGGCCTTTTTGAATTCAGACACAATGGAAAAGGAATGGAAGGGAAGAGCTGAAACTGCTGCTCTCCTCCCCATTTAATTCCTCCCCCCATCCCAGAATTTCTTCTCAGAGCCCCACCAGCAGAAAATGGCAGTAGAAAGGTTGTTGCAAGTAAAGGAATTCAGATAGCCAAGCAGGAGAGGACTGTGTCCAATGCCACAGAGTCTACCCTCCAGAGCAGGCATTTACATCAAGGAAACTGACCTCTGTAGTCTAGAGATGAGCTGTAATTCCAGGAGATCCCTAGGTCCCATCTGGTGGCTGGCACCCCTAGCCAATCCAGTGCAAGGACTGTGCACAGCCTGCACAAGGATTCTGCCCGCCCTGGCAGCCATTTCTGACCCTGGGGAAATATATTCTCAGGTCTTGTTTGAATTGCCAACCTGGTGGTGCCTCCAGATCTCACAAAGTTACAAGTGATCTCCAAATCACATAGATCACATTTCCCCTGAGGAGAATCACTGGTTTGTATGGTGGGCTTTATGACAACTGAGATTAATAATTCCTTGTTTCCACACAAACATGAAAGTAAGTTCTTGGTTGAACCAGTTAAGAGTGGAGGCTTCTAATTTGGTGACCTGGGTTTGATTCCCTGCTCCTCCTCATGCAGCTAGTTGGGTAACCTTGGGCTAGTCACAACCCTGATAGTGCTGTTCTGCTTAAGCAGTCCTGTCAGAGCTCTCTCAGCACCACCTACTTCACAGGGTGTCTGTTGTGGGTAGAGGAAAGGGAAGGTGACTGTAAGCCGCTTTGAGACTCCTTCTGATAGAGAAAAACAGGGTCTAAAAACCAACTGTCTTCTTACTTAACAAGCATTTTATTTTATTAGTTGATACCATGCACACTATTAACATGTGATTTCCAGGGGCATGGCACAGAGACGTGGCCAGCTGACATCACTTCCAAGGTTAATCAAAACCTGAAGAATATTTCAGGGGTTACTGCATAGCCAAAAGTTTAAGAAAACCTGCTTTAACTTTTCAAAACCATGCTGCTTCCTCCCCTAAAATGTATCCATATGTGTATAGATTTAATCTGAATCACAGCGTGCCAAAACTTTGATCAAATGCCATTTGACTCTGAAATATGAAAAATTCTGATCACATGCAGTCTATACCTCATAACTAGGTATCCACAACTAGCTTCCATATGCATGTGATCAGGAAAAACCACAAGTCCTAGATACCATTATTCAGATTGAATTTCAGGCTCCTTGTGGTTTGACTACCACAGCACGATGAGCCACTTCCTCCAAAGGAAGAGTCAGTTAAGTCAAACTTCAATAAGCAGAGTCCACCCCCAGTATATATCTGGTATCTATTGGGGTGGTCAATTTCTGGTTTCATAAACATGTCATCTGGGATATTCCAAAGACTATTTGGAATACAGATAACTTTCAAATTTCAGTGTATTTGTATTTCTATCACCGCTTTGTCAACTGTCTAGCTATTGAAAAAAATACTTATATTCACTGGCTGCCCACTATGAATAGCACCTGCTTTCTACATTTTTAGATAGAAGAGTCTGGCCAACAAGACTTTTTGATTGGCCTAGTCATTACAAAAACATCAATGTGTAAAAGAGATATTGAAGTTTGACAACACAAAACAAAAACAAAAAGAAGAAATGTGGCAACCTCATTGTATTTTAATACTTTTGTTTTCAGTTGAGAGATTCTGATGGGCCAAACCGCCTGTTACAAGTACTATGTGATTGCCACAGCAGACATACTGCAGTTTCAAGTTCTCCATAGAAATTCAGATCTGTATCACCACAAAGGCCAGATTCAGATCAGGGGGGGGGAAGTTTCAGCTTCCTCCCACCACTTGTTTTCCTCCCACCACTCCAGCTTCCTCCCATCACTCCAAACAACCTTGGGGGCATTATTTGCCCCATATAAGAGTTGCACATGCAAGTATTCAGTACATGTACACATGCAGTCCTCTAATGGGGCAAGTAGCTCCTCCAGGCCATTTTTGGTTCAGAAAATGGCACAGAGGTGCTGAAGCCCCTACATCACCTCCTCCATGGTCCCAATCCAAACTGAACCCCTGTGACATATTAGCATCAGCTCCTGAGTGGAACTTGCAGCTGCCATATCCCATGGTGAACACAACATGTCATTTGGAGTGAAGGAAGAGATTTTCTGAAATTCTGGTTGTCAAAAGCATCACCCACTACAAACACCTGTATCGAGGGAATGTTTTGGTTGCCTCTGGATTTGGGAGGATAATGACCTTCCAGATGAATCTGGCTGATACAGATAGCTGTTCCCAGGTGAAAAGCAATTCCACATCATGAATCATTCAAATAAAGAGATAATTTTCCTGGCAAAAAAAAACAGGCTGAAAATTGTGTGAATAAAAAACACATTTTACCTAATTTTATTTTGCAAACCATTGAAAACTCTTTGTCTAAATCTTGTCTAGTTGATTGGCATAACAATAGTTTCATTTAGTGATGTCTCACAAGAATACGTTTCTGCTGCTAAGTGCAACATCAAAAGGTAAGCAATTTTGACAAGAAGGAATGTTTTATGTTCTGGTCATCAGAACATTTTAACAATGCATTTATGGACCTCCCTTCATTACTATTAAGAAGCTGACTGCCAAGTAAAATAAAAACATACAGCATTGGAAAAAAACAACCTTTTTGAGGTAGGAAGGGAGATAAGCCCACTTAATGGAAGGGCTTGAATGCAATTCCTGCAGTGACTTTGTCCAAACTAAGCAGTTTGAGAATTCTGGGGAATTCTATATATGCCATCTTGAGTATGGAAGAAAAGTGAGATACAAAACCAAAGTGCAGATGAAAGTAGCGGGGCCATGAATGGAGCAGAAGAAAGAGATTGGAAGGAAAATTTTACTCACATGCCAGATAGCGAAGAAGATAAGGGCAGCACACAGCACCAGGGAAAGCATATAGCAGAAGGCAGCAAAGGTGAAGGCCATGGTGGCAGAAGAGCCTTGCCAAGCTGGCGTGTGTGCACCCACCAAAACTCGGGAGACCAGCTGGAATCCGAGGCAGAAAGAGTTTCTCCCTCTCAGATTACGGGGAGAGCCACACAGCAGCCCCCTTCCGGAAACTTCACCACGCGTAGACAAGGCATCTCCCGCGCATGATGCACAGCACACACGCAATCAGCGCTTCTGCTGGAGCCACAGAGACCGTCTTCCTCGCAAACTCTCGGTCAAAGTAGACGAAGAGGAAAAGGCACCTCGGAGCGAGAGAAGAGCATCAGCAGGGAGGCTCACTGAGCGCTCAGCAGTCAAGTTCTCCCAAGCCCAAGCGCCCTCCCCGGCAGAGAGCCATCTGCCGTTCCCAGGAGCCTACGCGGAAGGGGGAGAGCCTCGCCGGCTCTCTCCAGGAACGGCCTCTGCGCTGTGGAAGCGGATGGCAGCCCCCGGGGAGTGGCGCTTCTCGCCTGCCTCGCCTCCTCAGCGGGACTTCCTTTGTTCCGTCGCCTGGCTCCGAGGGCTCCGCTGCACCCGCCTCGCTTTTGCCGTCACCAAAATCACCTGCTCGGCAGCAAGGTAGAGGGAAGGGGACGTCTTTCATTCAGCCGGCCAAGGAGGCGGCGGATGCTTTGGAAGACAAAACAAACAAACAAAAAAAAAAGGCGGAGGGGGGGTGGGAGTCGTTTACCTGCTGCTAGCAGCGTGATCGGCAGGTCTCACTTGACTTCCTGCCGCCTCTGGCTGGCACCTCCAGCAGCACCAAACTCGCTAAACCCTTCTCGAGTTCTCGCTCCTGAAGCTCCTTCGCCTCCTCTCCAACTTGTGCGGGGTCTGCCGAGTTTTAACAGGAAGAAACCACGTGGCTCCTACATGCTGGTTCTCCCTACCCCACCCGGCTGCTCCTCTTTGACAGACTCATCTCCCACAGTCTTTGAACTTCAGGGTGGTTCCAGGCTAAATATGAAACGAGAGGGCAAATCAGAGGTCAGGTCTACTCAAAACCCTCCTCAGGTCTACTCAGAGGGGCTTGCTCCCAGGAAACTGCTTAAAGTTGCACTAAAAGTCTTCAGTCTGATTTACATGTCATCTTGGGAAAGGACAGTATTTTTAAACCATGGCTTTGAATGAATTTAACTAAACACCCCTGTGCTACTTAAAGGGGAAGTTCAGAGCCAGAAAACCACCAAGGAAGGCCACATTTCAGGCTATAATGAAAGCACACCCGTTGTATTTCATGGCCTCACCCCTCCCCCCAGTTTTGAAGAAGAATAAATTATACGATAGAAATTAGTTTCCATTGGGAAAATGGCAGCTTTGGAGGGTGGATTCTATGATGCTGTACCCCTGCTGAAATCCTTCCCCTTCAAACTCTTCCCTCTCATTTCCAGGGAGTCCTGAATTTGGAGTTGCCAGACATACAATATGGAGCTTGATAGCACACCTGAATATTTCAAAATTTCAGCTGCATCAATTGATGCTCATGATTGTGTTTTTTCAGGTTGTCTCCAAAATTACAGAAGCTTTGAAAGGACAATTGTATTCTATATTAATCCATTAAATTTAATCATACTCTGACCTTTTGTCTTTCTAAAATATTTTCTTAGCAGATCTATACTGCTCAAAACTCTGCCTACAAATTTATCCATATCTGAAGCCTCTAGTTCACCCAGTACCTTTTAAATCCATGCTAGGAAAAGCATTGATTTCAATCTTTATTTTTATAACCTACCCTTCCCTAGACAGCTCAGATGGGTAACAACAGGTTTAAAAAGAGTCAATATAAATATTTACATAAAAATGTAAGTGTAGGTTTTAAAAATATTTTAAAGACCACTTCTTTGATTAAAATTGTTTTCTGAGGGGGCTAGACAGTACTGGGTGGATATTTTTCATGGGCAGATGTATTTTCAGGCAGGGAAACCAGCATATCATTGCCATCATTTCCTAGCTTCAGCCATAGGCTTGGTGGAATGGGTCTACTTTACAGGCCCTCCAGAATTGTTTAAAGTCTCAGAGGGCCCTGATCTAATGAGGAAGAGTGTTCCACCAGACAGGGACCAGGGCCAAAGGGCATTCTTACTTCTTTGGGGGACATAGGGAAAGAGGTGGTGCTAGAGATACAAGCATTTAGAGCTATGAAAGTAAGGGTCAGAATCTTGAACCTGATTCAGTCTCCAACCTGGAGGCAGTGCAGCTGAGAGAGCACTAGCGTCTCCATATTTAAATGGCAGCACAGGGACACAAATCTTTCAGTCACGAGCATGGCAGAAAACTGTCCTGTCCTTGTGACAGAGCCTTAATGTGGGGAAATGGGCAGATGTAGCATTTCATGGCAAGGGGGTAATTAACACTACCTGGTAAATAACATCTCACTGGGCTTCTATTATGGACAGAGCAAGTTTTCTCAAGGCAGCTAGCAATCCTGTCAGCTACCATTGTACACACCCTGTGTATCTATAAGAAGACATTGCCAGTTACAAAATATGTACAGTATCTGATTGTCGCATTAGAAATAAAGTAACATCAAGTGGTGCCAGGCCACTAGACTGAGTCATTCAATATTCATAAATATTTATAAATAATTTTAACATTGAAGAAAATCCTAATAGTATATGTCTGTATTTTTTAACATTGTATTTCTCTCTCTCTCTCTCATTACTATAGCTATGCCTTCCTTCCCCTGGAGTAGCCTGTGTTTCCCCCCTGCACTTTCAGCATCAGTTTCAACCTCTGGCAACCAAACTACAAGTAAATAAAAGCTTAGAAACAACAGAATTTTTAAAGAAGACTTTACCTGTTATGCAAACGTAATTGATGTATGATTCAGCTGCAGATCTATTGCAAAAGCTGTTTTGACTGTAATTTAAATCTGATCGTGATGTCTGTCTCTGTTACAGAAACAAAAGGGGGGAAACTAATAGAGAGAACTAAAAAAAATCAGTCTATCATCCTTATTCTTCAGCTTTTTAAAGCTTTTCTCTTATCCTATGAAAGTATGTATTATCTTGACCCCTTTTGTTTCTTTCTCATCTATATCAAACCCTGCTCAAAAAGGAAGTTGTATGACTGAAAAGGCATAGAAATGGGCAAATCAAATAGTGTGGGTGGATAATCTCCCCCCCACACACACACACAAAAGTGAGATCAGCTGTAAGGGGGTGGAGACAACTGGATGATGTGGCAGAGGTGTTTATAGTGATGATGACTGGTGTGCAGGCTTGCGAACAGTCCACGTAATAACCTATTGTCAAAGGATGTTGTTACAGTTGATGGCTAAATGGTTTTAGGCACACTTATGGAAAACAAGTCTTAACATGGTTACTAACCAAAGTAGAAGAGACAGCCACTAAGGGCATAAAGAACAGAATCAGACAGCCTTATTTTAAATTATAGGAATCTATTTTCTATTTCCTCCATTCACAATTTAATACATTTTTGTCATGGTCACCATATTCCTGAGCTATTTTTCTTCAGTAGAGTCCAGCATCATTATTAGTCATGTCTATGTCTAAGGCAAACTCTCAGTTTCATACCCCATAAACTGTAGAACTGACACAATGACACAAATGGTTACTAATTTTGAAGGGGACTGAAATGCATTGTTCAGATAAACTGTTCCTGCTCAAAATTGCTGCTGTAATAACAAAAACTTTATTGAACTGCATTTTTAAAGGCTTTTAGCACCCCTAAGATTGATTGTGCCCCAGCGGCATCACTATTGGCTGCCACTGGTGTGGAGCTGTATGCTTCACAGATTTCTGTGTCCCCACAGGTCTGCCATGGGACTGCCCACAGGTCTGCCCCGTTGGCCCCTGCAGCATGAAAAGGGAACGTGGATTGTGTTCCCTTAGCACATGTCAAATAAGGGCCCTCTCCGTGGAAGGCCTGGAAGGGGCCAGAACGGCAGCAACGTCATGTGGTCATGGGGATTAGCTCCATGTCCATACTTACACCACCCCGGCCTTTTCTGTCCATGTGGAATGGACCTGAGTGTGTATTCACAACTTTAACTAATCAAGATCTGAACCAAAACCCCACAAACGCTCCTACCCTGCCACAAATGGTATTGGTCTTTGAAGGGCTACTAGATTCTTGCTCTTTTCTACTGCTATAGGCAGACTAACATGGCTACCCATCTTGATCTATGATGTAACAAGGTATAATTCTTTGAGAGGTTGAATGAGAGCAGCTGACCCCTCAAAACACAGTGCTCTAAAATAATCTAATTTTCTACAAATGTTAGGTTTTATTTTTAGCTAGCATACATTTTTAACCTTGTGGCTACAGAGTTTCTTCTAACTCAATGGTAGGACTAAAAAAACAAAGTAGCCTGGAATGACCTGCTAGAAGCAATGTTATTAATGATGATTTCAGTCCAACACATTCACTAAGTTCCATTAACGGGAGCAAGGCAAATGCAAATCAAGCTTCAACAGTTTTGCCGTAATCTGCTTGATTTGCTTACAGTTCTTTGGTCTGTCTTTGTCATCTGAAAGCCTTTTCTCTTGCAAATGTTAAAGATTAATTATTTATCAATAACAGCACGTTTTAGAGACTGTTAAAAGACTATAGAACAATAAGTATTTGAAGCAGCAGTCGCTATCATTTGTACAGAATCGTGTTACATTTCCTCCAACACCTGAATATTTATCATCTGCATTAATATGAATTTTGGAAAAACAGCAGATGGCTTGCAGTTAAGCTATGAAAAACAGTCTGTTCTCAAGCAGATCTACAATCTGAAAACACTGAGCCTAGTTTAAAAGTCCACAGAATCGTAGTGCAAACTCATTACATATTATTTCCATTGTAAGGTTTCAGTTTCAGTTACCTGCTGCACTTTTAACTGCTAAGAATTACTGAATCAAAACACAATGTCTTTGCTACTCAAAAAATACATCACAAAATTTAATGTTACATCAGTGAGGCAGAATGTTATGTCAGTGCCATGGGCATATACTTAATTACAAATGTTGTGGTATTGCTTTGACGAGTTAACCGATATGAATTGTTAAAAGTATTCCTGGTCTGCTGTATAAGTGGTAACGTTAAGGAAGCTACAAAAATCTTTTGCCTTGATGCCAGATGAAATCAGTTTTTGAGTTATCTGCTATGGTATTAATTTTGTGAAAATATGCATGTCACACCTTTTCTGCAAAACTCCACTAAAATATCAGTTACTTCAAGGTCCTGGTTCAATTCAAGGTCCTGGCTAGCATCTACAGATCCCTGAGTGGCCTAAGACCTATGGACCTGCAGGACCACCTCTTCCACTATGCTCCACTTCAGCTGTTTCATTCATCCAAGCAAAGCCCTCTGAAGGTGCCATCCTGCAAAAGGGTAAGATCTGTAGCTGTCTGTTAGTGTGCATTTTCCGTGGTGCCTCCCACCTTGTGGAACATCCTGCCTTTAGTCAGGAGCCCACCCCCCAGCACTTTGTAAAATGTGCAGAGCAGATATATCCAGGAGGGCATTTTTATAAAGGGAGTAAAATTGTAGTACCAATGAACATCTCAGGATGTTACATGAGTGTGGGAACAAGACTGAGCCTATTGCACTGTTTATTGTTTGTATCACCACCCTCTCATTTACTGGAACATCCTTTAGCTTTGTAACCGTGTTCTTCATTAAGTTATGACATACATTAGACCAGTGGTTCTCAACCTGGGGGTTGAATGACCCTTTCACAGGAGTCGTGGCAGGGTGAGCAGCTTGGCCGGGGAGGGGCACTGTTGCCGCTCCTCCTGAAGGTACCTGCCAAATTAAATACAATTTATATACAATCATGAACAATGGATCTTCACACCATTGGTCAGTTTTGGTTTAATTTCTGTGAAAGAACACTTGCATAATTTTATGGTTGGGGGTCACCGCAACATGAGGAACTGTATTAAAGGGTCGCGGCATTAGGAAGGTTGAGAACCACTGCATTAGAAAGTTTTTTGTTTGCATTGCTTTCCTAGTTCTGTAATCTAGCACCCGTTCATTGACATCTCTGCTAATTGAACCATTTTTCATATTTTGTAATTCCCAGTAAAAATGGTAGGCCATAAATGAAAAAAATAATAAAATATTTTAATGCTGACTTTCCACTCAGTGATGAACATTCAAAAACATTAAAACAAATTTAAAAATACATAGTAGAAAAACAATAAAAAACAACAATGAAGTCAAACACCTACTCATACACAAGAAGGCAGGTGAGTGAAGGATCAACAGACAAAACAGATAAGTCTTCACCCACTGGTAGAAGACAATGATAGAGGGGGACAGATGGGTCTTCCTGAAGAAGGAATTTCCATAACTGTCATGCTATAATCTTGAGTTGCCATCTTTAAAGCCTCAAACTACAAAGGCATCCAACTCTATCTGAAGATAGAGTGATTACATAGAGTCATATGGGAGTAGGCAGGCGTTCGGGTATTTTGGGCCCAACTTTCATATGGATTTAAAGATCAATGCCAACAATTGAAATTGGGCTAAGAAACAAACTGGGAGCTGCTGTAGAACAAAACTGTAGTGATGTGGTCCCTACAACCTGCTCCCATTTGCCTATAAGAAGTAGTTCCCTACTGTTTATGATTTAGATCTAACATTCATCATGGTAGATCAGTGCTTCAACTGCCCATGTTAGACCCCAACATTAGAAAACTACTTCGCAATGATGGTGACAATGCATAGTTAATACCAGTATGTTCTTTGTACAGGCATGTCCCAGGACATAATATAGAATAATAATATAAGAATGGCACCAATGCTGTATTTCTTCCTATACAAAGATTGTGCCAGAACTGAATGTGGGAATTTTAAGTAGTGAGAAATCAATAACAACAGCACAGTTAGACTGTGGGGCTCTGCAGCCTGTCTGCTCTTATTTTTAGGCCAGTGTGCTGTAGTAGCTACAGTACTGGACTAGGATCTGGAAGATTCAGGTTTAAACTCCTGCTCTGCCATAGAAGCCTGGTGGATGACCTTGGACTAGTCACATATTTTCAGCCTCTTGTCAAGTCTGATGGCCTGGAGAAGGGTGCAGGCAGGTCCACTAGGAGAATTTTGTACTTAACACAATTAGTTGTTGAGATTGGAAATTGTACCAGAGTCAACCCCTTCACAGCACCAGGTAGCATCTTGTTGGCATCATTTGTCTTTTGATTCCTTTATAGTTGTAATACCACCTTCTGGGCACCAACAGTGGTGATGTTGAAGTGTGGCAGAGAACAAGTCTGCATATCCCTCCTCTGAAAAGGTACCACAATAGTGTGAAGTGTGCGGGTACTGCTACTAAGGTCCTTCATTTGACCACCTTCACTTTGTGGCACAGGACACAGCTTGTCAGTCAGAATGAAGAGCAGAGAAATGTGTATATGCGCATATGTGTGTGTGCGTATGTGTGCTGGTCTGATATAAACTGGCTTTAATTTCATCCAAGGAATATGCTGGTATACTATGCTAATATTACTAGATCGTGGAATATGCTAGTATATTGATTTACGTCTTAATCTTTGTACTTATTTTGTAGCAATAAAACTATCCCACTTGACCATTAGAGTCAGCTTGGTGTAGTGGTAGGAATGTCGACTTCTAATCTGGCGAGCCGGGTTTAATTCTCTGCTCCTCCTCCACATACAGCCAACTGGGTGACCTTCGGCTCGCCACAGCACTGATAAAGTTGTTCTGACCGAGCAGTAATATCAGGGCTCTCTTAGCCTCACCTACCTCACAGGGTATCTGTTGTGGGGGAGAGGAAAGGGAAGGTGATTATAAGCTGCTTTGAGATTCCTTCAGGTAGAGAAAAGTGGCTTATAAGAATCAACTCTTCTTCTACTAGACCAACTTAAGGATCCTAACAGAATCTATTACTGTTGTGAGCATTTATTTTAGCATGAACAAACATGCATGAGTAAGTAATTTAAAAGTCTACATGCATGATAGCTTTGAATCATGTATATATAACAAATTACAAATACATTTATTCAGAAAATTCAGCATGTTGTAGTTTTGATGCACATATGGCATTAGTAATCTTTGTTGTCAGAGGAAAAGGTTAGCTTCCAAAAGCATGTCTGTGCATTAGCATATTCATCAGCATTTAATTGAGTATTGTTCTAAATTGGTACAAACAGCTTGAAGAGGCCAGGATTCACCTAGTAGAGAAAAAGAAAACAGACAAAAGCTGTCTTCCTCAAATCTGTATTTGTGGATTGAGGCAAAATTGTGATTAAAAATTAGAACATGTTTGTTTCAGATCTAAGAGTCAAGTTGTTCTTTTTTGGAATTTAGAACAGCACCCTTCAAACTTATTATCATACTGTCATAATAAAATTAAGAGGTTTTGTCTTACACCCAGTAACTAGATCCATCTGATGACCGTTAACTACTATTTTAAATAATGCCATTGATATGTTGGCCAGTCTTCAGCATATTAAAATTTAACATGCATTATGCTTTAAATAATTTTTATTAAAGATAAAAAAAATTTTTTTATTTGTTTGTGTTTCACCTTTTCCCCAGATATTGTTAGGCCATAAAGACATTGAAAGTTACCACCCAAAATTACCCAAACTGTGGATCCATCAAACTAATTCATACTATCCCTAAAAATTCCTTCCACCACACAAAGTGAGTAAATCCATGACTATGATGTATAAAACAAATTCAGAACTGGACTCCACCCCACGAGCTGGCCATCGCTGTAAGGGATGGGTTGGCGCTCAGGGCTCTCCCTGTGACCAGTTTTAAGCTTTTAGTTAGCACCATGGGATTGTTTTGCCGCCACCATTGGGGGTTTTAATGGGTGTTTTAATGGGTTCATGTTTTATTGGGGGGGTGACCCACCACGAGCCAGTTTACTGAGAGCGGCGGGATATAAATTGCAACATATATAAAAATAAATATAAATAAATAAAAAATAAAAATATTTTTATAAAGAGGTAAATCTTTGTGTTAAATCAGTGGGTCCAGAGGTAGACACAGACACTGGGAGCGATTTGAGCTCTTTATTAGGACCCCGGCTTGGTACAAGAGCCGAAGGCTGAACCAAAACCCCAACTTATCTACATAAATAACCAATAGATCTTCCTGGCAGCGTGCTTTACTAGTTTCAGTTTAAGCTGACTAGATCCGCCAGATGGGATCTAACTGCGGATTGGTCAATTGCATTGTAAGCTTTGATCCTGCCTTGGACCTCAAGCTCAGTCTTACATGTCTACAGACACAACACTTTGTTTCCTTACTACACTAAATCTTCATTATATGTTAGTTTCTATTTTAATGACAGGATATTCTGTTTAATTAAATACATAGTTAGGGGCTAAGTGCTTTGATAAGAGCCTCTTGTGGCGCAGAGTGGTAAGGCAGCTGTCTGAAAGCTTTGCCCATGAGGCTGGGAGTTCAATCCCAGCAGCCGGCTCAAGGTTGACTCAGCCTTCCATCCTTCCGAGGTCGGTAAAATGAGTACCCAGCTTGCTTGCTGGGGGGTAAATGGTAATGACTGGGGAAGGCACTGGCAAACCACCCCGTATTGAATCTGCCATGAAAACGCTAGAGGGCGTCACCCCAAGGGTCAGACATGACTCGGTGCTTGCACAGGGGATACCTTTACCTTTACCTTTAAGTGCTTTGATAAAGCAATTCCTGTCTCCATGACACAACAGTGACAGGTATAACCCCTTCTCATGCTGTTCTGTTTCAGTGTACCAGTGACGCACATAATAATCAAATCTTGCCCCCAATGGGGAATAAAAAAGAATTGCAAGAGGCTTACCTAACATCTAGGATAGATGTCTCTGCAAACCCTTAGGAACCCCTAGATTTGCAGAGAAAATCTTAAACTTAAACAGTTTAGAAGTGCTGAGATCTCATAAAATTGCTTGCAAGCCATTTTGCATTGCCTAGGCAACTGCAGACAACATTGCCTAGGCAACACAAAATGGCAGTTGAGATCTCATGAAGTGGTCTTATGAGATCTTGCCACTTTTAAACAATTCTGTGTTTTATTTAATCACTTATGGATGTAGAGTAGGGGCTGGAAACAGGAGCTAGGGAATAGAA
Source organism: Paroedura picta (assembly GCF_049243985.1). Classification (NCBI taxonomy): domain Eukaryota; kingdom Metazoa; phylum Chordata; class Lepidosauria; order Squamata; family Gekkonidae; genus Paroedura; species Paroedura picta. Next base: position 61,399,835 of record NC_135369.1, on the reverse strand, counting down.
GAGAAGACGGGTGAAAGGTTACATGAGCTATGATGGAGGGAGGAGAGCTGTGATGGCATGAGGAGAGGGAATGAAAAGAGGAAGTTGAGGAGAAGGAAGCACAGCAGGATTAAACAGGGGACAGCAATGAAGCAGAGACAGAGACAAAAGGGTGAGGGTGGGGGAGTGTAGGAGGGAAGGCAGCAGAAGCTAAGGCAGCAAGTGAAGGAGAGATGCAGTAAGAAGAAACAGCATAGGGGGGCAGTGCTGGACAGGGAAATAAGGTTTTGTCCTCCATCGTGGGTCCTTGTAGGTCCCCTGCTTGTCTTCTTATATAGTTTCTAATGTTATTACCAAGAGTCTTGCCACTCAGAATTCTCAATGCAGGGTTGATTAGAAGATCAATGAAATATAATTTCTGGGAAATGAAAGTGCTAAATATAACTGTAACTATTCATTACCTGAATGAGGATAATGATACTTGACAACTTGAAAAGAATGAACAGTTAATAAAATACCTTGGTTCTGAGAAATGTCACAGACACACATATATACATTTAAACTGTAAATGATCTAGAACACCTTTCTGCTGTTTTGCACATAAAGATGGAAACAACTCAATCTTCATGTCATTTTTATATCAAGATTTTTCAACCATTCCTGCTATTGTTTAATGCTATGGCTTATTTGAATTACATCAATCTTAATCATCTGCTCGTTAAAAAGTCAAACATACAAGGCTCTAATTTACTCCATATGACTAAAATAATCCATGAATATGGTTTAGATGCTGCACAATCAAGGTAATTTAGAAATCATTCTAAGTGTATTCTATGCATAATTATTCTAAATACATTTTTTTATACATAATGTTAAAAATAGGGAATGGAAATCACCCTTTACCTGAAGACTGGCAGTTCAACTGAAATGACACAATATCATATATCTAATTCTGAGCCAGTTCATAGAGTGTGAATCAACAATCTATAACATAGAGGAGGGGTAGAGTGGTCAAAGAACTTTCCAGAGAAGGATGTTGTTCCCATTGGCTGCAGAGAAAAGGACGCGCAGTAATGGGTTTAAACTACAAGTACAACAATATAGGCTAGATATCAGGAAAAAGTTTTTCACAGTCAGAGTAGTTCAGCAGTGGAATAGGCTGCCTAAGGAGGTGGTGAGCTCCCCTTCACTGGCAGTCTTCAAGCAAAGGTTGGATACACACTTTTCTTGGATGCTTTAGGATGCTTTGGGCTGATCCTGTGTTGAGCAGGGGGTTGGACTAGATGGCCTGTATGGCTCCTTCCACCTCTATTATTCTATGATTCTATTTTTTTCTTAAAAAATCAAAGGAAGTTGCAAGGTTGCCGAAAAATCTAAAATCTTTAAAAGAGAAAAAACTACCAGGGAATTATAATTTAATATTGAAGATTTAACTAGTTGGCAGACAGGTCAGATTCTTTATTTTTTAAATGTAAAATGTGATTTAAAAGCTTATTATATTTTACGAATTGATTGTACTCACCCTAACCTGATAGAGATAGTAGAATACCAGATATGCAACAGTCATGACCTGGATTTCCATAGACAAGGAGGGATGCAGTTGTAGTGGAGTTGTAGTGATGTAAAGTGTGCTAGTCACTAGCCCAGCCAGAAGACCTCTCTCTTAGCTAAATTCAGCTTCAACTGACTCTACTTGAGTTAATCCACCACAGCCTCCAAACATCTGGCCAGAGCGTCTGGGGGTGTCAATGGATGGCTGTCCACCAGTAAATATAGCTGGGTATCATCAACATATTGATGACACTGTAGCCCCAAACTGCAGATCAGTTGGATGAGGGGACACGTGTAGAAGTTAAATAACAACAGAGAGAGAACCATTCCCTGCAGCACCCCACAAATCAGAAATGCTGCTAGTAGGTTCTCTCCCCTAGTATCACCCTCTGCCCCCTGGCCTTGGAGGAAAGATAGCAGCTATTTATGGGCTGTACCTTGAACCTTCATGCTGGCTAGGTGGTGGGCTAAAAGCCCATAGTCGACTGGGTTGAACACTGTTACCAGGTCTAGTAATAACAGCAGCACTGACCCACCTAGATCCAGTTGTCTTCAAATATCATCCATGAGGGCAATCAGAGCTGTCTCCACCCCATGGCCACATCAGAAGCCAGGTTGGAATGGATCAAGAGCTGATGTTTCCTCCAGAAAGTTCTGTAGCTATTTAGTGACTGCCTACTCACACGCAGTGGCTGCCCACTCACACTCAACCACCTTGTCCAGAAACAGGAGATGGAAAATTGGGTGGTAGTTAGCTGGGTCAGATGAATCCAGGGACAGTTTTTTTCAAAAGTGGCTGAACCGCTGCCTTCTTCAGCCTCCCCAGGAATGTCCCTGAAGAAAAGGGAACAAGGATCTCCTTACTGTCAGCTTTCACCAGCCACAAGAGACATTGGTTAAGGGGGCAAGTGATAGGCTGAACAACTGTCAGAGTTCTGTCCATGGTGACAAAGGAAAGCAGTCTAAAGTGATACAAAATAGGACCTTAAGATAGCCATGGGGCCTCTAGTTCTATTACTGCATTAAAGTCAACAGTTAAGTTATGGTGGAGCAACAAGATTTTCTCTATAAAAAAGCTCACAAATGCCTCACAGCTAATATCCAATTGCATAATTTCAGACTGTCTTGTCATTAAAGATGTCAAAAATTGGACCATATTAAATAATTATGCCAGGCAATAGCTAGCAGATGCAATAGCAAAATAATTCCTTTTTGTGGCTTTTATTGCCATCTTGATAAGCTTTCATAAGCATCTTATAAGATGTTCTTAAAGCTTCATCATGAGTTTTCTGCCCAACTCACTATAGCTGTCTCAATTCCTGTTTCTGTTTGCACAACTCTGGAGTATATAATGGAGTCAGCTTAGGGAGGAGCAGAGAGGGCATTGGGGAACAAACATTCAATGGCTTCAGAAAGACAGTTATGCCAGTCTTCCACCAGCTTATCCATCAAGTCATTAGGGAGTATAGGATCCCTCAGAGCATTCCAGAATCCTATTGACCATTCTTAGTGTTACTTTAGGAAGATCTATTAGTACATTTCCCAAAAGAAACAATTTTGGCAAACTCATCATTTTCAAGGTGGCTGTGTTCCTGAACCACAAAAGGTTTAAAGGGTCTGTCTTGCCAAAGATGTTTTGCTATAATTTCAATTCTTTGACAGATCCTTTATATTAAGGCAACCATATTGGCTCTCCAGATGCCCATATTCCTAGATGACTTACAGCAAGCTGAGACCACTCAAGATTAGTTGATGTTTAAAAAGATGTTTGTTCATTTCCATCTATATTCAGTCCAATTAAGTCTATTTAAGTTTTGTTAACCCTATGTCCAGATTCTTCTATGCATCTCAGGCTCTTCTCAATAGATTACTGGGGCTGTATGTCAGAAGGAAGCATTTAAAGTACAACAAACTTATCTTTAAATCCCTTTATGCACACTTTCATTCTGTTATCTCTGGGTTACATCACATTTGTTCTGCAGTAGGCTTGATGTTGATAGCAAAAAAAAACAGACAGAGGGCATCTCTTTCTGTCACTTCTACCAAATATAATGGGTACTGATCATATTTTAATATATAAGGCAGGGGTGGCCAAACTGTGGCTCTCCAGATGTCCATGAACTACAATTCCCATGAGCTCCTGCCAGCATGTGGACATGCAAAAGGGACATAAACAACTACAGATAAAGTTATTATATTCAAAGAATTGCCTTTAATGTTGAATGTCTTTAAAGAGTGAAACAGAAAACTGTTCTGTTGAATGACTTTATTTATTTTATTTATTTAGAGAGCCAGCTTGTAGTGGTTAGGAGTGCAGACCTCTAATCTGGTGTTTGAATCTGCTCTCCCCCACATGCCACCAGCTAGATGACCTTGGGCTTGCGACAGCACTGATAAAGCTGTTCTGACCGAGCAGTATTATCAAGGCTCTTTCAGCCTCACCTCCCTTACAGGGTTTCTTTTGTGGGGAGAGGAAAGGGAAGGCGACTATAAGCCGCTTTGAGACTCCTTCAGGAGAGAAAAGCGGCATATAAGAACCAACTGTTCTTCTTCTATATTCACATTTCTATTCTGCCTCTCATGACAGATCATAACATAAAACCAATAAAATACAGCATAAACCCCACAAAAACCCCTAAAAACATACAATGGCTAAAAATAGAAGCCAAAAGACAAGTGTTAGCATACTTTCTCCAACCCACTAACTGTTCTAGCCAGGTAAGCATTGATGATCCAATAATCCTGTCTGTCCGGGGGCAGATCATAAACATGGGAGGGATCCTGTTGCCTGAGCCCAGCCAGGCTGGGACACAGCCTTTTGAGCCCATCTACATCAAGCCCTGAGACAAGACCACTCAGAGCCCTGGGGATCCATCAGAGGAGCAGCAGCACCAGCAGCAAACCCCTGGAAGCCCTGGGCATTCGCCAGAGTGGCAGCATTGGCAAAGGTGATCTACCCTGACAGCTGTCAGAAGATCAGCATGCTTGGCAGTTCATTGTGAGGGTAGATGGGATCCAGTCGACTCCACTACCCAACAGTGTTGGTGCCGCCTGGTCGGGCAGCACAGCGAGGTTCCATCCCACTAAGTACTTGAGGTTTCCATACCATGAGGTGGACTGAGGCCCAGTTTCCCTAGGCAGAGGCTGTCAGGGAGGAGAAGAGCTGAATACAGAGGGGCAGAGGAAAGCAGGTTGATAGGAGATAGGGTTGGCAACTTCAGGCTGGGAAATTCTTAAAGATTTGGGAGCTGGAGCCTGGAGAGAGTGGGGCTTGATGGCGGGAAGAACCTCAACATTGACTCCACCCTGCAAAGCAGTCAGTTCCTCCAGAAGATCTAGACTACAACTTCCAGGTGTAGACTGGAGATTACCCAGAACTACAACTGCTCTCCATTTCCCCTGGAGAAAGTGGCTGCTTTGGAGGGTGGACTTTATGGCATTATAGTCTGCAGAAGTTGCTTCCCTCCCCAGGTACACTTCTTCAGAACCATACACAATCTGAGCCCTGTGTATCTGAGGGGCTGTCTCTCCCAACATGCCTCCAGGAGAGCACTTAGATCATCAAGTACTAATATGCTGTCAATCCTTGGCCCAAAATAAGTATGCCTGGCCTCAACCAGGTCCAGGACTTTTCAGGCCTGGCCCCAGCCTGGTAGAACAGACTTGCTGCCAGAAGCAAGGGCCCTGACGGAACTATCACAATTTCATAAGGCCTGCAAGACAGCACCGTTCTACCAGGCATATAGTTGAGGCCAGTGCACATAATAAAGCCAGTGAGTCCTCCACTCTCAGAACTCCCCCCCCAGAAAAACCTATTTGTCATACTTGGCTAATGACGTATAAGACCAACTGAGAAACTTGTGGAGCAATGGAATGATAGTTTTAAATGTCTTATTATGTATGTTTTTATTGAATTGTTACATTAATTTTAATATGTTGTACACCTCCCCTAGCCTTATAGGAAGGGGTGGTTAATAAATCCCACAATAATAATAGAAATGGAAATTACCAGTCCGTATGTAGAGGGTGAGCAGCAAATTTGCACACAACATAATGAAAATGTTTTACAGATTAAAGGATCAAGCAGAAATAGCAAGCTTAGTTTATACTGATTCTCATTCATTTAATTCTAGGGAGGCATATAGTGAAGGAAATAAATATGTCAAAATTGGAGATTTTAATGGCAAATGTACCCTTCTTAATTGTGGGATGCTGAGAGTAATTAAGTGAGATTCTGCCATTACACTCCATCCATCTCTTTTCAAGCGTGGAAGATATAGCTCCAGGGTCTCCTCAAACAGCATTAAGGACTTTGACTTGACATTCAGTTCTATTATGTTCTTTGTTATTTGCATGTATGCCATACTGATAAAGTCCCATCAATTATTTTGTCTCACTCAGCTGCATCTAACCAAGTGACATTTACTAACAGTTCAGGTACTTGAGTATAACAGCTTGTAACTGATTGATCAGGTAAGGGTCTGAATTTATCTGCTATAGATAACAGATAAATTACCTGAACTAGAAAATGTTGAAATTTCAATTTTTGGTCTTCCAAGGGAGATCTGGGCCTGGCGTACCTGAGGGACTGTTTAACCCCTTATGCCCCATGCATAATGCTGCACTCTTCAACTGCCAATAGACTGGAGGTCCCTGGCCCTCATAAGATTCACCTGGCCTTGACCAGGGTCACGGCCTTTTTGGCCCTGGCCCCTACGTGGTGGAATGAGCTCCTGGAAAAGCTAAGGGCCCTGAAGGGGCTAAGTTCTGCAGGGCCTGCAAGACAGAGCTCTTCCGCCAGGCATTTCGTTGAGGGCCAGGTAGATGGATAAGGGAAATCAGCCCCTTCTCCAGCACTTCCACCATTGTTCTGGAGCCATATCAGCAATCAGGGTGGGGAGGGAGGGTGACTGGTATGGGAGGGTGGGGTTGGAGTATTGTTTCTATATGTTAGATGCTGCAAGCTGACTGGTCAGGAGTGGCAGCCTATAAGTATGATAAACAAACAAATTCATCTCCAATTGGCAGGCTGAGTGACTGAATTAATTTGTTGTGTTGCCAACAGAATGCCAAGATCAGTTTTAGTTTTCAGACAAAACAAATTCAGAAAGAAGTAACCAAGCCTGTGTCCCACCATTGCATGTTCGCATCAACTTTAGTTTCATGAATGGATTTGGCACCAAATAACTCATTCTACAAGAATTATGCAGATTTGGTGCCCCCTACTGTCCTTTTCAACCATCAGCTGTGGCTTTAAAAAATCTGAACTCTAAAGATTTGGAAATGCATGGGGCACCAGTAAATGGTGGTGTACCTAGCCTATTAGGCACCTGAGGCAGATAATTTTTAACAGACCCCCCCCTCTGTTTTTTTGCCATCCATTCACAGCTGACTTATGGGGATCCTGTGGGGTTTTCAAGGCAAGAGACATTCAGAAATAGTTTCCCATGGGCTGCCTCCATGTTGACCCTGCTTAACTTCTGAGATCCAATAAAATCAGGCTAGGCTGGGGCTATCCAGGTTAGGCTCTTACTATGATAAAATGTAATTGTTACTGTTAGGTTGTGATGTTCTATTGAAAATTATATGTTATAGGTTGTTATAATGTTCCATGTAAATTTATGCAGTGTTCCATGTAAATCGCCCAGAGCTGCAAGGAATGGGTGGTATAGAAATCCGAAAAATAAATAAATAAATAAATAAATAAATAAATAAATAAATAAATAAATAAATAAATAAATAAATAAATAAATAAATAATTTTCATTAATAATCCTTAAATAAATTTAATACTAACAATAGCCAGAAAATAAATTCAGGTGGGTAGCCATGTTAGTCTGAAGCAGCAAAGAAAAATTTATTTAACAGTACTACTGGATCCCAGCTTTGTATTCAATGGCCAGAAAAGTAAGCAGTGCAAAATTTTTCATATTTCATATATATAATCATGCTAGTAAACAAAAAATTCAAATCCCAACATTCTGTTCCATAACAAGGTAGAGTGTGGTGTAGTGCTGAAAGTATCAGCCTAGGATCTGGGAAATCCGGGTTCAAATCCCCACTTGTGCCATGGAAACTTGCTCTGCGACCTTGGTCCAGTCGCATTACTCTCAGCCTAGGCCTGACCTGGGCAGCCCCAGGATAGTCTGGTCTTATCAGATCTCAGAAGCTAGGGCCTATGAGAAGAGAGGAAATGGCAAACTACCTCCCAAAGTCTCTTGCATTAAAAACCTTACAGCAACCTTTTCCAACCTTTTGACCATGGAGAAGCTCCTGCAATAATTTTTCAGGCTTCAAGGAAGTATCAGCTGGCTACACCTCCATGCCATGATCCCAGAAGTAACATGTCACTGGAAGTGACATCACTGCCTGCATTAACAGGCAGGCGTGAGGAGGACCGAGGGAGAAGAAATAGGAGATAGTTAAAAATGGGAGTAGGCATGCAGATTCCATCCCCTCCCAGGTGCAGAAATCAAGAGATAATTCACTCAGACCCAGGAGGGGGAGTAATAGAAGCGGCTGTACCTAGCTTGTCACCAAATCCATTAAGGCAAGAGAGGACCCCCTCCTGAGCTCCCACAGGTCCTGGGGGGTCCATGGAACCCTGGTTGGGAATCCCTGCCCTATATGGTCACCATAAGTCACCTGTGACTTGATGGGGGGAAATTCCATCACATGACTCGTCTTCTGAGCAGGCTCTTGGAAGGGCTTCTTTTCTCCATTTTGAAGCCAAAGAGCAGACCATCCCAAAAATCTACAAGGCATTTTTGAGAGCTAGGGATCTGCCTTTGGCAGTATATAAATGTAAAATAAATAAATGAAAAATTAATGATGCAAGCCTCACCAGACACACATTACCCCTACCAAAAAGGTGCCCCCATCCTCCATTGTTTCCAAAGGACTGAAGTCAAACTAGAGAACCTCTGCAATAGAAACTCACAAGGGGGCTTTTGGAATCCCAGCACAAACAGCGACAAAGTAATCATCATAATATTAACAAGTATTTCATAGAATCATAGAATCATAGAGTTGGAAGGGGCCATACAGGCCATGTAGTCCAACCCCCTGCTCAACGCAGGATCAGCCCTAAGCATCCTAAAGCATCCAAGAAAAGTGTGTATCCAACCTTTGCTTGAAGACTTCCAGTGAGGGGGAGCTCACCACCTCCTTAGGCAGCCTATTCCACTGCTGAACTCCTCTGACTGTGAAAAACTTTTTCCTGATATCTAGCCTATATTGCTGTACTTGTAGTTTAAACCCATTACTGCGTGTCCTTTCCTCTGCAGCCAATGGGAACAGCATCCTGCTCTCCTCCAAATGACAACCTTTCAAATACTTAAAAGACGGCTATCATGTCCCCTCTCAACCTCCTTTTCTCCAGGCTGAACATTCCCAAGTCCCTCAACCTATCTTCATAGGACTTGGTCCCTTGGCCCCAGATCATCCTCTTCACCCTCCTCTGTACCCTTTCAATTTTATCTACATCCTTCTTGAAGTGAGGCCTCCAGAACTGCACACAGTACTCCAGGTGTGGTCTGACCAGTGCTTTTCATTTTTCTGACCCAGATGCAGAACTTTACACTTATCTTTATTAAATTGCATCTTGTTCTCATTTGCCCATTTTTCCATTGTGTTCAGATCTCGTTGAACTCTGTCTCTATCTTCCGGAGTATTTGCCAGTCCTCCCAATTTGGTGTCATCTGCAAACTTGATGAGTAGTCCCTCCACCCCCTCATCTAGATCATTAATAAATATGTTAAAAAGTACCGGGCCGAGCACCGAGCCCTGAGGTACCCCGCTACTCACTTCTCTCCAGTCTGATGAAACACCATTGACAACAACTCTTTGAGTGCGGTTCTCTAACCAATTCCCTATCCACCTAACTATCTTAAAATCCAGATTGCAGTCCTTCAACTTATCCATCAGAACATCATGGGGAACCTTGTCAAAAGCTTTACTAAAATCCAAGTAAATGACATCAACCGAATTTCCATGATCCAGCAAACCTGTTACTTGGTCAAAAAAGGAAACCAGGTTGGTCTGGCAGGACCTGTTGGAGACAAATCCATGCTGACTTCCTTGGATCACCAAAATGTCCTTCAGATGTTTGCAGATCACTCCCTTTAATATCTGCTCCATTATCTTCCCCACAAAAGAGGTCAGACTCACTGGTCTGTAGTTTCCTGGGTCATCCTTCCTCCCTTTTTTGAAGATCGGAATAACGTTTGCTCTCTTCCAGTCCTCCGGGACATCTCCAGTCCTTAAAGAAGTCCCGAAGATGATGGACAAGGGTTGTGCAAGTTCTCCGGAAAGTTCTTTGAGCACTCTCGGGTGCATTTCATCCAGCCAAGGGGATTTGAACTCATCCAGTGCAGCTAAATGCCTCTCGACAACCTCTCTATCCATGTTAACCTGCCACCCAGACACTATCCTTTGGCTACTGCCATCTCTAGACGTGCCTAAACCCTTTGACCTGTGGGAAAAAAACAGATGTAAAATAGGCACTAAGCCTTTCTGCTTTCTCTGCATCTTTCGTTAGAGTTTGTCCATCCGCACCCAACAGTGGGCCTATTGTCTCCTTTACTTTACGTTTGCTCCTCACATAACTGAAAAATCTTTTCTTGTTACAATGGGCTTCCCTGGCCAATCTTAGCTCACTCTCAGCTTTGACCTTTCTGATGATTGATCTACAGTGCCGAGTAACCTGTAGGTACTCTTCTTTAGAGCTCTGTCCTTCCCTCCATTTCCTGAACATTTCCCTTTTCTTTCTTAGTTCCTCTTGAAGTTCTCTGTTCATCCAAATAGGCTTCTTAGAGCTCCTGCAGTGTTTTCGTCTTTCTGGGATAGTCATTGATTGAGCATGCAATAGCTCTTGTTTGAGTAGCCCCCACCCTTCACATGCTCCCTTCCCTTCCAGCATTCTCGTCCATGGTATGACATCATGTCTCTGAGTTTATTAAAGTTTGCCCTACGAAAATCCAACATCTGCATCTGGCTACAAGCTTCCTTGGCTCCCTATCTCAAAAGGAATTCTATGAGGACATGGTCACTTCCCCCTAGGGTCCCCACCTCCTTCATCTCATCCACCAACTCTTGCCTGTTGGTCAGTTTGCTACTATACTACTCTTAAATACATTCTGTCACTAAGCAAGATACAAATGAGAAGGTGTTGAGACCAAGAAGTGAAAAGGAGGGGAGGACACAAAAAAATTAGGTGAAGGGCGACAGAAATGAATCAGAAATGTGTGGGAAAGAGGGAGAGAAATTAAGGGTGGGGGGATATTGTTATCTTGCTGCAATACCCTAACTACTGCTTTGCAATATCTGTTTGAGCTGGGTGCAAGGAAAGGAGGAAAGGTTAGGCTATTGGAGAAAATGTCCTGTAGGCTGGCGATTACTGTACCAGCTATCCAAGTGATCTGTTAAGGAAGTTTGCTTGAATCTTGAAGAACAGGGAAACTTAGCTGATGCTAGAGCTTTTGATGTGCTTAGATATCCCTCTACCCCAAGAGCTGCAGCCAGAACTGCATATATATTAAAAATAAGGCATTCAGCTGGAGGCAGCAGGACAATATTCAAAAGTTTGGTACCCAAGAATAAACTGGCAAAGAATTATTCTCACTGCCCTCCTCAAATATTTGCCCTTTCCATAAGCACACACACTCATTCTAACGTAGAATTAAATATTGTTAATATACAACATTTTAGAGTTCAGACATGTTCACATATTATAGCTGTCCTGTTTTGCAGCCAACCTGCAATGATCTTCTGGAGGTCAGCAGTCAGTGAGAAATAAGACACAGTAAGCATGAGATGGAGCCAAACATGCCTGAAGGAGCCAGAAGCCAGCAACAGCAAGCTTCATGGTTGCCATTGAACCAATAAAGCTTCTAAGCTGTGATCCCTGTCCTTTCTGAGGACCCAGTTACAATCCTGGCCCCTGTCAAGAGCTATTATGCCTCATCTACTTTCTGTGGGAAGCTGGAGAAAAACAGACCTCAAGCTGTGTGCTTCTTCACTGGATCTTTTGTATATTTGTTGAGTTGTATACTTCAACTGAAGTGCAATGGACATTAGCTAATGGTTTGGTGCCTGGCATTGTATATACGATGATGGTGATAAGCTTTGTTGTAAATCTGGACTGCTGTTTTAGTTCGCCACAACAAACTCATGTAGCTCCCTTTTCCAGCTGGCATGTCAAGGATAAGGTTGCCAACTATGAATAGAAAAAATTCTGGATAGTGGGGTTGGAGCCTCAGGAGGAGAGGGACCTTGGTGGGGCACCATGCCAGAGAGACTACCCACCAAAGGGGCAATTTCCTCCAAAGGAATAGCTGTAGCCTGGATAGGACTTTTAATTCCAGGGGCTCCCCAGGTCCCACATGAAGGCTGGCAGCCTTAACCCCAAGGTCTCCAGGGGTTTGGATGGGGGGATGGGTGTCTACAGGGGAGGCCCACAAGATTTGGAGCATTCCATGCATGCTGGCCTCAACCGTGAACCTGGAAGAAGAGCTCCATCTTGCAAGTATTGTTTCAGTTCTTCCAGGCAAAATGCCATCCCTGTTGCCTCAGTTTGCTTCACTGACAAAACTTTCTAGGAAGATAGTCCACCAATAGGAAAAAGGCAGTCTGGTTTCATCAGCAGGTACATGGGAGATCGCTCCAACTGCCTTTTTCCTATTGGCCGAATATCCCCAGTCAGGGCCAATAACCTGTTTTAAGAAGTGAGTTAACTGCCAATACAGCACACATCTCATTATATAGAAAGATATCATATAAAACAAGTCTCCTTGCCTCCTAAAATCCACACATTTTATTTCCAATAATCATAAAATACATGTATTTTATTTCCAATAATCATGTTTCTCGGCGAAGAATTCATATAATTAAAGTTGTAATTCAGATGGATCACTCAAATCCAAGAATTTCTAAATCAGTTATATTCTGTACATGGCCACTAGATGTCACAATTTCCAGTGATAAAAAATGAGAAACATTAGTACAACCAAAACAAAAGACTTGTCTCACTTTAAAGATGAACAAACATACTGTAGCATAAACATGCCTCCAACAAAGTGGGTTCAAGAGCCCAATGCTTATTGTTGTTGTTAGGTGCGAAGTCGTGTCCGACCCATCGCAACCATATGGACAATGATCCTCCAGGCCTTCCTGTCCTCTACCATTCCCCGGAGTCCATTTAAGTTTGCACCTACTGCTTCAGTGACTCCATCCATCCACCTAATTCTCCGTTGTCCCCTTCTTGTTTTGCCCTCAGTCACTCCCAGCATTAGGCTCTTCTCCAGGGAGTCCTTCCTTCTCATGAGGTGGCCAAAGTGTTTGAGTTTCATCTTCAGGATCTGGTGTTCTAAGGAGTGTTATCATCTGCATATCTGAGGTTGTTGATATTTCTCCCTGCAATCTTAATCCCAATTTGTGATTCATCTAACCCCGCCTTTCTCATGATGAGCTCCGCATACAAGTTAAATAGGCAAGGCAACAGTATACAGCCTTGCCGAACTCCTTTCTCGATTTTGAACCAATCAGTGATTCCATGCCCGGTTCTCACTGTTGCTTCTTGACCCGCATATAGGTTTCTCAAGATACAGATTAGATGCTCTGGTATTCCCATCTCTTTAAGAACTTGTCACAATTTGTTGTGCTCCACACAATCAAAGGCTTTAGCATAATCAATGAAGCAGAAGTAGATGTTTTTCTGGAACTCCCTAGCTTTCTCCATGATCCAGTGTATGTTGGCCTGAACACAATGGAAAAATGGGCAAATGAGAACAAGATGCGATTTAATAAAGATAAGTGTAAAGTTCTGTATCTGGGTCAGAAAAATGAAAAGCTGCCTACTGGATGGGGGATACGCTTCTAGGTAACACTGTGTGTGAACGAGACCTTGGGGTACTTGTGGATTGTAAACTAAACATGAGCAGGCAGTGTGATGCAACGGTAAAAAAGGCAAATGCCATTTTGGACTGTATCAACAGGGGCATCACATCAAAATCACAAGATGTCATAGCCATTGTATACGGCACTGGTCAGACCACACCTGGAGTACTGTGTGCAGTTCTGGAGGCCTCACTTCAAGAAGGATGTAGATAAAATTGAAAGGGTACAGAGGAGGGTGACGAGGATGATCTGGGGCCAAGGGACCAAGTCCTGTGAAGATAGGTTGAGGGACTTGGGAATGTTCAGCCTGGAGAAAAGGAAGTTGAGAGGGGACATGATAGCCGTCTTTTAAGTATTTGAAAGGTTGTCATTTGGAGGAGAGCAGGATGCTGTTCCCATTGGCTGCAGAGGAAAGGACACGCAGTAATGGGTTTAAACTACAAGTACAGCAATATAGGCTAGATATCAGGAAAAAAGTTTTTCACAGTCAGAGTAGTTCAGCAGTGGAATAGGCTGCCTAAGGAGGTGGTGAGCTCCCCCTCACTGGAAGTCTTCAAGCAAAGGTTGGATACACACTTTTCTTGGATGCTTTAGGATGCTTAGGGCTGATCCTGCGTTGAGCAGGGGGTTGGACTAGATGGCCTGTATGGCCTCTTCCAACTCTATGATTCTATGATTCTATGAAATAGTTGTTAATATTATGATGATTACTTTGTCGCTGTTTGTGCTGGGATTCCAAAAGCCCCCTTGTGAGTTTCTATTGCAGAGGTTCTCTAGTTTGACTTCAGTCCTTTGGAAACAATGGAGGATGGAGGCACCTTTTTGGTAGGGGTAATGTGTGTCTGGTGAGGCTTGCATCATTAATTTTTCATTTATTTATTTTACATTTATATACTGCCAAGCAAAGGTTGGATGCACACTTTTCTTGGATGCTTTGGGTTGATCCTTCGTTGAGCAGGGGGTTGTACTAGATGTCCTGTATGGCCCCTTCCATCTCTATGATTCTATGATTCTATGATTCTTTGGGGCTGGAATGTAAACTGACCTTTTCCAATCCTGTGGCTACTGTTGAATTTTCCAAATTTGCTGGCATATTGAGTGTAGCACTTTTACTGCATCGTCTTTTAAGATTTTGAATAGTTCAACTGTAATCCTGTCACCTCCACTAGCTTTATTGTTGCTCAGACTTCCTAAGGCCCATTTGACTTCACATTCAAGGATGTCTGGCTCCAGGTCAGTGAGTACCCCATCATGGTTATCAGGGATGTTAAGCTTGCTCTTGTATAGTTCTTCTGTATAATTTTGCCACCTTTTCTTAATCTCTTCTACTTCTGTCAGGTTCCCTGCCGTTTTGGTCCTTTATCATACCCATCTTTGCATGAAACAGTCTCTTCATATCTCCAATTTTCTTGAAGAGATCTCTGGTCCTCCCTATTCTATTGTTTTCTTCTATTTGTTTGCACTGTTCATTTAAGAAGACATTCTTGTCTCTTCTAGCTATTCTTTGGAATTCTGCATTCAATTGGGTGTATCTTTCTCTTTCTCGCTTGCCTTTCACTTCCTTTCCTCAGCTATTTGTAAAGCTTCCTCAGACAGCCATTTTGCTTTTTTGCATTTCTTTTTCTTTGGGATGGTTTTAGTTGCTACCTCTTGTACAATGTTGCAAAACTCTGTCCATAGTTCTTCAGTCACTCTGTCTATCAGATCTAATTCCTTAAATCTATTTGTCACCTTTACTGTATATTTGTCAGGGATATAATTTAGTTCATACCTGAGTGGCCCAGTACTTTTACCTACTTTCTTCAATTTAAGCCTAAATTTTGCAACAAGAAGCTGATTTTCTGAACCACAATTGGCTCCTGGTCTTGTTTTTACTGACTGTATAGAACTTCTCCATCTTTGGCTGCAGAGCACGTTGTCAATCTGATTTCTGTGTTGACCGTCTGGTGTTGTCCATGTGTAGAGTCATCTCTTGGGTTGTTGGAAAAGAGTGTTTGCTATGACCATTGTATTCTCTTGACAAAATTCTACCAGTTGGTGCCCTGCTTCATTTTTTACTCAAGGGCCAAACTTGCTTGTTATCTCGGACATCTTTTGCTTTCCTACTTTAGCATTCCAATCTCCCAGGATGATAAGCACATCATTTTTTGGCATTGCTTCTAGAAGGTGTTGTAGGGCTTCATAGAACTGGTCCGCTTCATCCTTTTCAGCAGCAATGGTTGGGGCAGAGACCTGGATTCCTGTGATGTTGAATGGTTTGCCTTGGATTCGAACTGAGATCATTCTTTTATTATTATTATTATTATTATCTTTCGATTTATTGCCCGCCACTCCCTTACGGCTCGTGGCGGGTTACAACATTTTAAAACCCCCAATAAAATCCATTAAAAACCCTCAGCAACAATTACAATATAACATTATCGGTTAGCAAGCTAACCTGGCAAGATAGGCTAATCAACCTCCCCCTCCTACTACAAGCAGGTGGAGAGGGGATACTGATGGTACTAATCCCCAATCTCAATCCCAGGTCCCGGGTCCCTGGGGGGGGGCATAGATGTTAGCCTCGTCCTCAACCGTAAACCTGGCGGAAGAGCTCCGTCTTGCAGGCCCTGCGGAATGATGGAAGATCTCGCAGGGCCCGCAGCTCTCCCGGGAGCTCATTCCACCAGGTAGGGGCCAGGACCGAAAAGGCCCTGGCCCTGGTCGAGGCCAGGCGTGCTTCCCTGGGGCCGGGAACGACCAGCAGATTTTCTCCCGCAGAACGTAAGGCTCTGCGGGGGGCATAGGGTGATAGGCGGTCCCTCAGGTATGTGGGTCCCAACTCGCATAAAGCCTTGAAGGTTAAAACCTTCAATCCCTGTCATTTTAGGGATTGTATCCCAATACTGCTTTTCCTACTCTTTTATTGATTATGAAGGCTACTTAATTTCTTCTGAGAGATTCTTGCCCACAGTAGTATACCTGATGGTCATATGAATTAAATTCACCCATTCCTGACCATTTTAGTTCACTGATTCCTAACATGTCAATGTTCAATCTTGTCATCTCTTGTTTGACCACGTCCAGCTTGCCTTGATTCATGGATCTGATGTTCCAGGTTCCTATGGAATAAAAATCTTTACAGCATCAGACTGTCTTTTCACCTCCAGTTTCTTCCACAACTGAGTGTCCTTTCGGCTTTGGCCCAGTCGCTTCATTCATTCTGGCGCTACTCGTACTAGCCGTCTGCTCATCCCCAGTAGCATATTGGACTCCTTCCGACCTGAGGGGCTCATCTTCCGGCATTTTGCCTTTTGAAACTGTCCATAGAGTTTTCATGGCAAAGATATTGGAGAGGTTTGCCATTTCCTTCTCCAGTGGATCACCTTTTGTCAGAGCTCTCAGCTATGACCTTTCCGTCTTGGGTGGCCCTGCACAGCATAGCTTATAGCTTCACTGAGTTACGCAAGCCCTTCACCACTACAAGGCAGCGATTCTTGAATGCTTATACTGTAATCAAATTCTTCATCTCTAAAGTAATATCTTAAAAGGTATTTTATGATTTCTATTGCTACAGTTCATGTTGTTGACTCTGCCAGCTGGGTTAGCAAGCAGCTTGGGGAGCTGACTAGGACTGAATACTCAAAGGCGCTGTCCTTGAATCATCTCTTCCATACACAGACATCTCTGAAGAATCTGTTCAGCACAGGCAAGAGTTTTCTTCACTCTAAAAGCAAAAGTGCACTATTTTATCAGTCAGACAGCATTCAATGTTGTCATTATCTGAGCTGTATCTCACCATGACTTTTGAATTGTAAATAATTTGGGGGCAAATCTATCTGAAAAGCAGGGGAGAAATGTAATTAAAAAATGCAATAAACAGTAAAACACTTCTGTAACTCTGTGTACGATTGCACCATGTCTCTATCGGGTCACTGCAGTGACATGTGATAGAAAATGACCTCAGTACTCACCGTGACAAACACACCTTTCCAAATGTGAAGCATCCCTAAGTTAAACAGAACTGTAGTAGAACGTAGGCAGAATTAAGAGAATGACAGGCATTCAATATGAAGTTAGCTCATAATGGCAAATCATATACACACTGTGAAAACGTGGGCTACAT
Organism: Paroedura picta; assembly: GCF_049243985.1. Classification (NCBI taxonomy): domain Eukaryota; kingdom Metazoa; phylum Chordata; class Lepidosauria; order Squamata; family Gekkonidae; genus Paroedura; species Paroedura picta. The sequence continues at coordinate 61,382,306 of NC_135369.1, read as the reverse complement.
TAAACAGATGCAATGGGAAGGTGCAACAAAAGCAGTACATTCCTATGCAGTTCAGACTAAGCCCACTGAAACTAATTGGTTTAGACTGGACTACCTCTGCACAGGATGATGCTGTAAGATCATGAAGTTAAAATGCAGAAAGGAAAGGATTTCCCCTATTCTTTTTTCAGGAAACAGTACTGAAATTAAAGAAGACAATAGAGTACCAGGGCTCGATAGATATGTTTCTTTTTGTAATTGCAAAGCCAAGGTAGAAAATTGCAGTCTAGATCAGACATTCACGTAAAGGGGAAGAGGCACTAACTCATCAATTTCTCTGAAGGCTATTTTATTTTTTTAATAACAAAATCAGAGAGCCAGCTTGGTGTAGTGAAAAGTGACCTCTTCTAATCTGGCAAGCTGGGTCTGAAATCCCATTCCTCCACATGCAGACAGCTGGGTGACCCTGGGCTAGAAGCTGCCTGCAGCCTTTCCAGGTCTTGGGGGGAGGGGGAGGGGGTACACAGAGTTCTTCCACCCCCACCCTTCCACCCTCTAGAAAGTGGGCAGGGTCAGCTTCTGACTGACCATTAGAGATTTGACTTGCTGTACAAATTTTCCAAACTTTGTTTTGGCAGCAGCTACCACCACAGTATAAGGATCTTCACTGTGTAACTGAACATAAGCTGTGACAGTTATTTTGTGGCTGGCTCTGCCTCCTGCTGCAGCTGTTTTGTGGCTGGACCTACCATACTACCTCAGAATTCCAAAGGTGCCTCCCAGCTCAAAGGGTTTGGGGGCACTAGTTTATAAAAATGTATTTCTGGCAAGCAAAACACATGAAATTTGTGTATCACTAAATTGCATATTTCACATCTTAAAACATGCTTGCTCCTTTGTATAACTTTACAGTAATTTCAGGTGCTAAAAAAACCAAAGTTAACGAGGTATGATTAGAAATTTAACACAAAATTTCCTTTCCCTTCAAAGAAGTATGTTGCAAAAATCCTCCTCAGCGGGAGAATATTTAAGATGAGACACATTTGTAGCTTCTGCTCCTATTATCACAGAGGTGTTGTATCTCCTTACATAACTATTAAGAATGAGTAAGCCGGAAGAAGCCAACAGAGTTAATGACACATCTGACACATTTTGGGCTACAATCCTGTTTCCAGTTATTCACAAAGGCATCGTACTGAAATAATATATAACAATATTATAACTATATTATTACTGAAATAATATATAACAATAACAAGAGCCTCTTGTGACACAGAGTGGTAAGGCAGCAGACATGCTGTTTGAAGCTCTGCCCATGAGGCTGGGAGTTCAATCCCAGCAGCCGGCTCAAGGTTGACTCAGCCTTCCATCCTTCCGAGGTCGGTAAAATGAGTACCCAGCTTGCTGGGGGGTAAATGGTAATGACTGGGGAAGGCACTGGCAAACCACCCCGTATTGAGTCTGCCATGAAAACACTGGAGGGCGTCACCCCAAGGGTCAGACATGACTGGGTGCTTGCACAGGGGATACCTTTGCCTTATAAATAAATCATAGCTTTGATTAATGTCCCTATTTTGCAATCCTTTATGGGACTGCTTCAGGTGGCACCTGGAGATCTCCTGCTTTTACAATTGATCTCCAGGCTACCAAGATCAGTTCCCCTGGGGAAAATGGTTGCCTTGGAGGCTGGACTCAGTGGCATTATACCCTGCTGAGGTCCCTCCCGAAACCTCACCCTCCCAACCCAGAGCTTGCAACCTTAGTTCTGAGAGCCCCTTGAGCTCATTACAACATCCCATGCAAAAGGGCAGCACTTCATGGCCTTGATTCAGCTGCAAATTGTGATTTAGAATTAAAATATATATCAGGTATATATTACATAGGTAATTCTCGGTATATTGGCTACAGTATGCCATGCCAGACCTGCTTAGCAGGCACATAGGTTGGTGTCTCCCTTAAGCAACTGAGGTGAGTCCCTGAGGTGCTGGCAGTATTCCTGATGGGCATGGTTTATGCCTGTCAGTGTTTCTCAGATCCACACAGCTCTCAACCAGGGTTGAGGCAAGGTCTTGAGGTATTGACACACTGCTAGGCCTAAGCTTGCTCCCTCTGGCTGAGTGCATTGCTCTCTTTTATTTGTGGGCACGTCACACGTTAATTCAGCCCACAACCATTACCTACATCTTTGTGTTAGGTTTATGTATTGTTAGCCAAGGCAGCCAATTTACACAAAGCCATAATGGAATGACTATCAGTAGAGAAGCAACAGGTGGCCAGTACTTAACCTCTTCACTGCCTGCTGATACTTATCCAACTATCAGTGTGCTTTGCAGAATGAGACTTTCCTGCTTCCCTATTTGGCTGCAGTCCATTATGTCCCCCAAAATGTTATTATATGGGTCAGAGGTGTCTCAGGAACAGCATAAGAAGCAAATAGTATCTCATACCACCAGAAGATTCCAGGGAGGCTGTGGAAACTGTGAGCAGGTGCCTGGAAGCATTTTTGGAATGGATGAAGGCTAACAATCAGAAACTTAACCCCAACAAAATGGAGGTTCTACCAGTAGGGGAAAGTCTGACTCAGGAAATCCCCTGTTCTAGATGGAGCACTGCCCCTAAAGGGGCAGGTTCATAGCTTGAGGGTGCACCCAATACCATGCGTCCTAGTGGATAAACAGGTGACTGTAGAGCCCAGGGGTGCCTTTCAGTAGCTTTGACTGGTGAACTAGATGTGGCCCTTCTTGAGCAGAAAAGATCTTGCCATTGTGGTGCATGGAAACAGCTAGATTACATTACCGCAATGCATTCTGCACGGGGCTGCCCTTGAGGGCTATCTGTAAGCTACAGTTAGTACAGAATGTTGCAGCCTGTGTGTGGATTGGAATGAGTCATAGGGACCATATAACTCCAGTCGTGTCCCATCTATACTGACTTCCAGTTTGCTTGTGGGTTCAATTCAAGGTGCTGGTATTGAAATTCAAAGCCTTATTTGTTTTGGGACCAAGATGCCTAAATGATTGCCTTCTCTCCTATGAACTAGCTCACTCCAGTTCGAGAACTTTTTATTTCATTTGGCATATTCCGAGTAACAGTATTGGTCCTCCTTCTAGTGCTGTGGGTTTATCATTTAACTAGTAATCAAGCCCGCTGTAATCTAAATGCAGCAGGCACTAGACCAGGGAACCCCGGGCAGTCGCGCGGAGCAGGGCTGCCGGGGGCTCCCTTTGTTGGGGGGCCTCTCGCCGCGTCAGGCCGTTGGGCAGAGAGCCCTCGGCCTGACGCGGCAAGAGGCGCTTCGCGTGCTATTTGCAACCCCTGCAAATATTTATATTTTAAAATAATTGTTTATTTAGAATACTGATATGCTGCCTCTTCAGGGTCCTGCTTTATGTGGTTAACAATTTAAAAGTACAGTAAAAATGCAGGCCACTAGACATAAGCAGCATTAAAGAATGTTCTTAGAAACAGAGCAGACATTGAAAATCTGATGAAACAAAATACTGATGAGACAAAATACTGATGAGACTTTTATCTACATGTTTGTGTAACCAGTAGTTTTGGCAGTAGTGCCAATCAGAACTAATTTTTCTTGAGTCAGCAAAGTAATTGGAACTCAATTTTTAAGTTTTTAGGCACCTCAAAGAATTCTTGAAAGCAGGGCAAAAAGTTAATGACTGAAATCTAGGAAATGAAAGTCAGACACACATAATGGATGTTGATGAGTACTTGAACATGCATGCATGGACAAAAATCATACACAAAATTCAGTTTATAAATAAGCAAAAATTGTGATACTATTGGCTGATTAATGCTACTTTCCAGATACCATCTCCAAATAATTTTGCAAATACTACTTTGGGGTATTTTTGATAGCCTGTGTACAATTTTATGCCATACGTATTCAGTGTAGAGAGAGAAGGCAGCAAGATGTAGTCTGATCTCATCAAATCTTGGAAATTGGCAGGTTCAATATTTGGAAGGGAGATTACCAAGGACGATTCTGTAGAGGAAGGCAATGGCAACTACCTCTGCTTCTCATTTGCCTTGAAAGCGCTTGCTGTAGTTGCCATAAATTGTCTGTGTCTGGACACACCCCCCCACACACACACACACTCAATATGAGGACACAGCAAATACATAACAGAATAGTGGTGGGTGGATGATGAAGTTTAGCTGGAGGTGTGTGTCATGATTCTTGGCAGTGTTTTGCTTGCTGGTGTTTTCTAACTCTCCCACAGTAATATGTCCTTTTTCTCTTTCATCCTTCTATGCCTTCCTCTCTGCCCTCCCATTCAGTAAAATCATCCATGTCTTACATCAGGTATCACATCTTCTAATAATTTCTGCCAGCTTGGTGTAGTGGTTAGGAGTCGTGGCCTCTAATATGGAGAACCAGGTTTAATTCCCCACTACTCTGCATACAGCAAGCTGGGTGAGCTTGGGCTAGTCTTAGTTCTTAGAGTTCTCTCCAGCCCCACCTACCTCTGTCATGGAGAGAGGAAGGGAAAACGATTACAAGCCGCTTTGAGACTCCTTCAGGTAGTGAAAAGTGGGGTATATAAGACAACTCTTCTTCCTAAACAGAAACAACAACATATTATGCCATCCATAATTATCATATATCCAGTGTGTAGCATTTATTTATAACAAAAAATAAAAAGTCACAGGAGTTTTTAAAAAGCCAAGGCAAGAGTGTAAGATCAGGTGTGTGTGAGATTATTATTATTACTCAGTTAAATATTCTTACTCAGTTAAATATTCGTCAGAGAAATCTGTTAGTCTTTCAATAGTTTCTTTAAGAACTATTTGAAAGACGAACAAATTCCCCTTACGAAGCCTTTTGGCAAAATGCTTAGAGAATTTTAAAAATATTTGAGTAATAAAACTTATTTTCATTTGATTAAACATTTATTTATAAATATAAGTCTATCATTTTGTCTATAAACTATACAATTTATCGTGTAAGGTTGTCTTTCAGGTTATTTCTGAGCAATATGTGATACAACAGAGCAGGGGTGGCCAAACTTATTCAACGTAAGAGCCATATAGGCCAAGCTCCAGATGTTTGAGAAACACAAGGCATAAGCAACTATTACACATGAGTTTTTAACATGAAATGCACATCTGGTAACAAACGTTTAACATAAATATTAAAAAACACATATGTTTGAATTAGTTGAAGCTGTCTGTTAAAAAATGTACAGACAGATGTACACCCAAATTTCAGTATCTTCTGCGGGTGATATTGGTTGCAATGATGGAACAAGATAGCAGAAATGGGAGGCTGAGCAAGAATTGAGAAATGGAAATATAAATTACAGATTTTAGCAAATGATTTGAGCTTCATGAAACACTTAGAACATTAATCTAAAATCTTCTAATGGTAGAAACTTTTACTTTGTTCCCCCCTCGCTACTGAATTAGGGGTTTCATAATGGTCTGCATCTTTTCTGAGTTCTGAATTTCTGCAAGGGACTGGCAGATGGCTGATTTACCTCCCCTTTTTTTGCTGTTTGTGCTCTAAGTCAAGAAGCAAAAAAGGAATGTAATAAGTCTGGAGAAAACTGGTTTCCTTTCTATGAGAACCCAATATGGAAATGTGTGCATGAGTCTCTCTGCCCTTCCTTCCATCCATCCATCCATCCATCCATCCATCCATCCATCCATCCATCCCAAGGTCTTGAGTTGTCAACCTCCAGGTAGGACCTAGTGCAGTACTAACAAGGAAATGAGCAGGAGTTGCAGGTGGCAGTGGGACCTCACAAGAAACCCTGGGCCCTTGCAGCTACCCTATGATTACACCAGCCCTGACTCAGCCCCTTCAAAGTAGCAGCCTGCTGTGCTCTGTGCACTGGATGTGACCAGCCTGTTCCCATTCATTGTTTTCCAAAGAGATTTGAGCAAATTAAAGGCAAATCTGGGGGCCATTCCGCACTCGTTCAAAATTGCACAATGGTTGCAAATTGAAATCGCTACTGTTTTGCAGTTATGCATAACATTGTTGACAATCTGCAACACTCCTGAAACCGATCCGCAAAAAGCGCTTCGTTGTAGCGCTTTCAGGGAAATCCCAAAAAGTGGATTCACCCTCCGGAAAGCGCTACACTCTTGCAACCAATCTGCAACACTAGCGGGAAAGTTCTGTGCGTTACCATTGTTGCGGTTTCTGCAAAGTCCCTCCCCCTGGCTCTCTCCTCTGATCTTCCGGCGAAGCGATCGCCATTTTTTTTCTTGGAGCTAGCAGAGATCAATGCACCGGCGAGCTTTCATTTACCCAGCGAGGCTTCCCTGGCTGCAGTCCCTCCCCAGAGCTGTTTTAAGTCACCAAGCACGAAGCAACACACAGCCCCATTTGCTGGTTTATTTTTATTTTATTTTTCACTGTATTTTCGGCCACAAATCGCACCCGTGCGGAGGGGAGGGTTATTTTTTTTTCACTGGGGGGGGAGCGTGGCAACAATGAAACGGCAGCTCAAACACCACCTGCTAGCTAGATTCGTTGCAATGTGTGTGTTTCTTTTTTAAACCTTCCTTAAAGGGAAAGGGCCTTTTTGGGAACATGATAACGGCCGCCCATTGGCTGCTTGACGGCCAGGAGTGGGACAAAGCTCGGCAATATCGCTTCCTGGCTAGCGATTTTTGCCGAGACCGTAAATCTGTGGGAAATGATAGAAACGCAACTGGATTCCACTACAAAGGCAGGTACGCATAACGACGAATTCCACTATTTAAAATGGCGTTTTTTCGTTCCGCAACCAATTTGCTAGATAGATCCTGGTGCGGAATGGCCCTGGATGTATGCCTTCAAATGTTACCTAGTAACTTATTAATGTGCAGAAACACAGGCTGAACTTTGCTTTGATTAAAAGTGAGCAAGTAACTTTTAAAAGCATATATCCAATGATGGGATTTGCCTTTAATTTGTTCAGATGGGGGGGGGGGGAGATGCTAGCAAGAGCCAGCTCTCAAAATAATGGCCACATATCCAAGAGGTGCTGGGGCTGAGCCAGCTGCTTACCTGCAGCGCCAGCGGCTCCTCAGTGTCAGGGAAAGAGGTGAAGGCATGAGTCCTTTCCAGAGTAGATACTGAAGCAGCCAGGTGGGCCCTGGGCAGCCAAAGCGATGTGACCGCATTGTTTGAGTGAACCGGTGCTGCCTGCGTCTGCTGCCTCTCTTTGGGACGTGCAAGCATACTCCCAATCCCATCCCCCCCCCCCCGCTCAAAGACCGATGCAGCAAGGAACATGTGCATACTCCCCTTCGCCCCGCCCCTGGAGACAGAGGCAGCATGAACAATACGCACGCTCACATTCCTCCATGCGGAGGCAGGCAGAGCAGGGAAGCCTCTTCCTTAGGGGCTGCAAATAGCACACAGTCGCAGCAGGGCGGAAGCCGAAAACACAAAATCTAAAGTAAGTTAGAACCGAGGGGAAGAAAGGAAGACACAGGAAATAGCCATGGCAGGGCGCAAGCTAGAAAAACAAACAACAAAAAATACCCCAAATTCAAAGGGGGAGGCAAGCTAGGATTGAGGAGGAAGAGAAGGCACAGAGCACAGCCACGTTCTAAGGGGGGGGGGAGGCACCAGGCACAGCCAAGGAGCCAAAAAACCCTCAAAATTTAAAGGGACAAAACCTGCTCCCTCCCCACTCATTCGCTGAATGGGGAACCGCAAAGCAGGTGTCAGCCGCGTGCTGCTGGCAAACCACGGTTTAGCCACACCTGTAATAAAGGCTCTCAGCTCAAGAAGGATGTACCAAGAAGGGAAGGACTATCAATGGTACAGCACATACTTTGCACGGACAAAATCACAGGTTCTTCAGTCCTTAGCTATGACAGTTTTTAATGTGCAAGTTTTCTGACCGAGTCTCTGGAGAGCTGCTGCCAATCAGAGGAACCAATGTTCTAACCAATTAAAAGACGTGTCATATGTTTGCTACCAGAATGATGTAAACTACAAAACAGTCTGATTATCATCTATTATACAGAAAGAGAGGATAGTGTCTGGTAGATAAAGCAGATCTATTAATATAAAACTAAATGAGTTTCACCTGGGTCCAAAATGTACAAACAGTACATTTTAAAGTAATCTGTGTTATTTCCTTGACCAGTGGAGAAGTTCCCTTTTCTGTGTTGATTAAATTAGAACAAAACCTTTATATTTTTCTAATGTTTTTCTCCTCTCCTGTGTATTATTTTAATCTTATATTTATGACCATTAAATTGAGACTTCTAGGATCATAATAACATAAAACCTCATTCAGTGCTCCCCAGGCAAAACATCTTTTAAAATTCTGACCCCTGAATTTAGGAAACCAGATCAACATGAATAAAAATAAAAGGAGTGCCTGGATGCATTGTAATAGCGGAGCAGGCCAGTCAGGTTATAATTGGCTCTAATTAGCACTCCTGCGAGTTGCAACATTATTTATTAGTGCATGCGTCACACAGAAGAGCTAGGCACACTTCCTTAGCTATCTCTAAAACCATCTTTCTTACAAAGTAATTTTAAGAATTGTCTTTCCAAACAAATGCTATGATTCAGTGAATCATAAGACATATTCACAGAAACTAGCTTTAAAAGAAAAACCTATCTCTAGTTCCACTGAGAAATCCACAATATTTGGAGACTTAAAAGGGGTGGGAGAGACACAAAGAATTTTGCTTAAAACTTGAAAATCTTACCCCTCAAAATGATTTCAGGCAAGCCCCACATAGGCCACTGGAATAATTAATCTGTATCCTATGCCCACTCAGCCGAGAAAGAAAAAATCCAAAAAGAATCCCGTTTAAGGTGTTAAGAATGCAGGAACTGCACTGGAATCTAAAGCAACACTGCCACACCCATCAGTCATAGAATGGCATGCTGACAACACCCCATGTCAGCAGTACAAGGAAGCAGCCAACCAAGGCATGGTGATGCCATCATACCTCCTGGCCATCACCTTCTCCCCAACCATATACAGAATGGGAAAAGGGAAGAAACGAAGGTAATACAGCACCCTGTGCTCTGTGGGGAAGTATTGCACAAACACTAGGAGCTGTTCCTTTAAACATTCTGTTTGAAGGTGCACACAGAAGAAGAGTTGGTTTTTATACCACACATTTCACTACCAGAAGGAGTCTCAAAGCTGTTCACACTTGCCATCCCTTCCTCTCCCCACAAAAAACACCCTGTAAGGTAGGCAGGGCTGAGAGTATTGTAAGAATACTGCTGTTAAAACAGTCCTAAAAGAACTGTGCTTAGCCCAGGGTCACCCAGCTGGCTGCATGAGGAGGAGTGATGAATCAAACGCTCCCCAGATTAACCACTATACCAAGCTGGCTCTCAAGGAAGGAAGCATGGAGAATTCATCTATATTGCAAAGACTGTTTGTTAGGCAGAGGAAACCCCCCAATAAAACCTATGGTCTCTTCCGCATAATAGTTCATGTTAACAGGGTAACAATTTCCCAATTAATAACTTTTGGCAAGGCAGTGGGAACACAGACATTTGAACAGCAAAAAGGGAACATAAAACACAGCATTGCCATAAGGACGTCCTTTTATCTCACCACTAGCTCATGGAAAAAATATATTTATAGGGAAATTGGAATGCAGGGGTTGAATCCTTCCCACACACATACACATGAAGGACACACAACAAACACAGACCACTCCTCTAACTATGTACCGAACTGGGTATGCAGGAAAAAAGGACACATAACAGGAAATGTGGAATCAAAACCAGCATCATGAAAGCCAGCATTACGTGCATGTATATGAAAGCTCATAACTTGAATAAAATTTTGTTGGTCTTAAAGGTGCCACTGGACTCTAAATTTGTTCAGCTAGCATCATAGGTAGGCTTAAGTGGTCACTCGCCAACCAGTGAGAACTGGTGGTGGTTTCTTGCATGTGAAAGAAGGAATGTAGAGGAATCATCTGAATGCTGGGGAAGGTTGCCTCCTTCCCAACTCCCCCTACCTGTCCTTACACCCCAGTTTTTCTCTCAGTCTGCTGTCTGTACACAGCATTTGCTGTTGTGTACTTGAGATGAGTCTCTTGAACTGTGGTGCTGGAGAAGACTCTCGCGAGTCCCTTGGACTGCAAGGCGAACAAACTGGTCAGTCCTAGAGGAGATCAGCCCGGACTGCTCCTTAGAAGGCCAGATCCTGAAGATGAATACTTTGGCCACCTCACGAGAAGGAAGGACTCCCAGGAGAAGAGCCTGATGCTGGGAGCGATTGAGGGCAAAAGAAGAAGGGGATGACAGAGAATGAGGTGGCTGGATGGAGTCACTGAAGCAGTCGGTGCAAACTTAAATGGACTCAGTGGAATGACAGCCCCTGGAAGGAGCAGAAGTGCTCTGGGACTGAAATGCCAGAACCCAGAGTGGAATGATGGTCCCAGTGACTGAAATCAGTGTAAGGCATTTCATTCCACTTTAAAATTTGTGATTACAGGTACAGAGGACTGATTTCATCACAGGGACTGTCACTTGAAGGGCTGTCACATAGAGGATGGAGCAGAGTTATTTCTGTCACCCCAGAGGGTAGGACCAGAACTAATAAGATTAAATTAATTCAAAAGTATTTTTGACTAAAAATCCAGAAAAAGTTCCTGACAGAATGGTTCCTCAGTGGTGGAAGGTGGTGGGTTCTCCTTCCTTGGAAGTTGCTAAGCAGAGGTGGGTGGTGGAAGGTGGTAGGTTGCATGTGAAAGGTGGTGGGTTCTTCCTTGGAAGTTGCTAAGCAGAGGCTAGATAGCCATTTATAGGGTTATGTGCTTCAGCTCAGTTCAGCCATCTTGGCCATCACTGAAGCTCGAAGTAGCATGTAGGAGACCAGTGCCGAGGCGTGGAGAAGAAGGGTGGTGGCGGCGGCACACAGGCACAGAGCTCTGCGCCTGTGTGCGGCTGCCAACTGGTGCACCACTGCTGCCCCTCCTTGCTACCTCACAAAAATACTGATTCTGTGAATAGTGTGTAGCTGGACAGAAAGGATTGTGTCCATGCTTGGCTCTTGTGGCCCTTTCTTGCTTGCCCAGGGAAATGCCACTTGCCACTTTAAGGTGGGGAGGCAAATTTCCTCTAGGCCAGAGTGGACATGGATTCTGGTGTTTTTTTGCGCGGGGGGGGGGGGGGCGGCATCATCTGGGCATGGAATTGGGGCCACTGTGGTCAGGGCTGGATTTACCATTAGGCTAACTAGGCTGAAGCCTTGGGCCTCAAAATCTAGGGGGCCTCCAACCATGGTGTATAATATTTTGACACATTTATTTATTTATTATATTTATATTTATGTTTATATACTGCCTCCCTTGAGGCTCAGGAGAAGAACAGGGAACAGTACAGATAACTCAGTAGTTATAAACAGTAACAATATAGTGATAACAAACAGAACAATATGAGAGAATACTAGAACAATGGTAAGAACAGTAATTAAAAACTACAGCATACTGACAGCCCTGTGGGTTGGATGAATTGGTGGTGGTTTTCATGGGAGAGAGGCTCGGGGGCCAATGGAAGGTAATTGGTTCTGGTCAACCTCACCCAAATGCCTGGCAGAAAAGCTCCCTTTTGCAGGCCCTGTGGGATTGTTCCATTAAGGCCCTAATCTCCTCTGGGAACTCATTCCACCAGGTGGGGGCAAGGATGGAGAAAGCTCTGGCCCTGGTTGAGGTCAAGTGAGCATCCTTGGGGTCAGAGATCACCAGGCAGATGGAAGTAGAAGAGTGTAAAGATCTTTGAGGAGTGTAGGCAGAAAGACAGTCCCTCAGGTACACTGGGCTCAGACCACGTATGGCCTTAAAGGTGATTACCAGAACCTTAATTCTGATCTGGAATTCGACTAGAAGCCAGAGCAGTTGTTGAACAATGGGCTGAATGTGGGACCTCCATGGAGTTGCTGTGAGGATCCTGGCTGCTGCATTCTGGACCAGCTGTGGTTTCCAGATCAAGGTTAAGGGCAGACCTGCATAGAGCGAGTTAAAGAACTTCAGTCTAGAGGTGACCGTTACATGGATCACTGTGGCTAGGTGCTCCGTGGCCAAGTAGGGCACTATTAGTTTGGCTTGGCCAGCCGCGCTACTTTCATGACTTGAGTCTCCATTGAGAAGAGGGCACCGAGAAACTCCCAGGTTTCTGGCAGAGCAAGCCACTGATAGCTGCACTCCATCCAGGTTGGGTAGGCGTGCCTCTTCATTTGGGTCCTTCCTTGGACATGCTAACATAATGCACTCTCTACACAACCTGTTAAGTCTGCCAGTCTGGTGAATACAGACTCAAACATTCTTCAAAAACAGGTCTCTTTATTAGCAACACAGCTGGTCTGGGTTCTTAAAATGGCTGCCCTGGGCCTATATTCTTAAATGGCTTCCAGGTGATAGAGAGGCTGAAATTGCCTAGGGTTCCTAGGGGACTTAGGGAAGGGAAAAGATCACATGCCTCAATGTGGATGGAGGAAACAGGTTCCACCGGGGGGAGGAGCTAATGGTATAGAGGCTCCAGCCCTCTAGGGAGGGTGAGTCTCTCCAGAGAAGGCCCTAGTTGCCTAGGCAGAACGGCAGAGCCTGGCCTGACTTGGCCACAAGCACAATTGTGAAAGGCCAGAGGAGCAGCCAGAAAGACAGTCTCTCCTGGAACCTCCAAGGGGGAAGGTTGCAAGACCCCCTTCTGCAGAGAAGGCCCTGGTTGCCCTAGGCAGAATGGCAGGTCCTGCCTGGCCACAAGTGAAATTGGGATATGCTGGAAGAACAGCCAGTGAGGAGCCTCACCTCATAAAGTGCAGTAAACAGATGGTGAGACTGGGTTGTGAATGGAAAAGTGAACCTCTCTCCTTCTTGAGCAAGGAAGTGTAGGGAAAGAGGACATAATTTCTTCATACTTTTATTTTATGCCCTGCGTGTTTAAAAGTGCTGTTACTTTATTGCATACTAGGTTCAAAGACTGTTCGTCAGAAAGGGCTTTGAAAGGCCCCCCCCTCCCGCCGCAGCCGCCCAGCATACCCAGCGGCCCAGCGAGGCGGCGGGTGTGCTGGGCGGCCCGTTCTGACTCTTCCACAAATGAAATAGGCTAGGACCTCTCTTCAACTAAATCCTGCTCTGACTCTGGTAGGCAGATAGCTGTGAATTGCCTGCATTCTCCAAGGGGTTGGACTAGATGACCCTGGAGATTTCCTCCAACTCTATGATTCACTAAATGAGCTGAAATCTGGGAGGTTCTTGGTTCAGTTTTTGACTATGCTACAAACTCAATGTGCATACATTCTTCTAAGTTCATTAAAATCAATGGGCTTAAAAGGGTGTGGTACTTCTAAAGGTTTCACAGTAGGTGGCCTTACATAAGCTGCTATCTCTCCACCTCAAAGACTGTAATATGGGGATAATAATGCTGGACTACTTTACAGAGCCAGGATCTGAAGTGCTTTGAACACTGACATTGCAGTTCTAATATGAAGTAAACCCTTCTAAGTCCTTTGAAGTCAAGGGGCTTAGAAGAGTGTAACTCTGTTTGGGACCACACTGTGAAAGACCTAGAGAAATACTAAGCATTTTGTTTAAAGTAGTATAAATTTAAAACACAAACTATGATTTTCTAATTTTAAAAATTGCTGGCTGAATTTACTCTGATTTGTCAAAAGTGAGTGGTCATGTTATACACATTCAAATGATAAAAATGTCCTTCCTATTGAAACAGATATGGAAACATCTTTGTCTCAGCTGTTATCAACATGTCCTATCTGCATGTATCTAATACATGCGTTAAGTTATGGTTGTCTATATAGGGTGTTATTGAAGGGTACACATAGTTAGCCCTGGGCATCAGAAATGTATTACATATTATTATGGGATATAGCAAAACTCCATAATACTCTGTGGTGGAACAATCCCATTGACCTGTGAATGCTCCTCTTCTCTGGGCCTCTAAGGCATCTAGGCACAAACCATCACCTTAAGTCTCAACCCAGTGCCATGTTGCTCTCCTAACCTACCAAACCTTCAGAGGGGGTTTAACTGTGGATGCTCCTCTAATACACTGCCACCAGATGGTTGTTTGAGGAATTAATTGCCAAGAGGAAAGCTTTCTTTTCCAAGGCTCAACCTAGCACCCATATTTCCTGCTCCCCAGTGATTGGTTGCCAACTGCCTCCCTGTCCCTATGATCTGTTTTCAATAGTGTGCTTGAATGGTGGAGGTCTATGTGGTGTGGGGAACATCCACAAGTGTTTAAAATAGTAAAGAATTGATCTAAAGGAGAAAGTCCAGCTAACAGATTGAGCAAGGAAGACAAAGAAAAGAAGCATATGTCCCTCAACTCAATACATGACCTAGTTGGTCTTATTCTAAGATAGATTATTTATACTTGGAAGTCACAGTGTTCAAAAAGCTTCCTATTACCTTGGAGTCTTTGTTTTGACACAGCCCTTTGTCTGCTCCACATAGCAATGGTGGCCCTCTAGCTGGAGCTCAGCAGTGGGAGCACCTTGCTCCTGATGGAATCCACCAAAAATGGTCTCTTTCCTGTCTTTACCAAAGGCGTATGTCTTTTCTGTTTCCCCACCTCCCTTGTGGGTAAAATAATCCTTTCCTGAAACCTCTGGGAAGATGCCATCTAGCTCCTTACAACCCCCCCCCCCCCCGGTCATTGTGTCCCTTCTAAAATGACTACATGTATCCTGAAGAAGTGGGAAAGGAGCTGCTGCCTTGCATTATTTATGATGACAGGCCAGAGGTATTTTGAAAACAATCATCTTTAATCATGCAGATAGTATGTGACGGCTGTTTACTGCCACTCCACGACATCACAAAACATTATAATGGCAGGATGTGAGAAAGAATATTGTATTTATTTGAAGCTGGTAGTATTAGTTAGGTAGGTTGCTAGGGTGGTTACATTTTACAAAATTGATTAGGTAGAGTATGAAGCATAAGATCCATGTCTTGTAAAAATCATTGAACATTTATTGGAAATAAATATAATCATGTTTTGAGCCCTTAAAAAAAGATAAGTGAACAAGGCTCAGTTAATGTTGTCAGGAGACCTATTCCATGCTGTGGAGCTTCCCACATAGATAATCTGTCCCATTGTCCCCATTATCAGATCCATGATGATGACCAAAAGGATGGTATGCATACATACAAAAATGTACACTGAGATACACTAAACAACAAATCAAGAAAATGAATGAATACATGAACAGAAAATAGATCCTGATTGTAGAAGTAGAAATACTACCTTTTAGCTTTAAATACTTGCATGTGTATGAAATAAAAAGACGACTAATTGTTAGGTGAATTGGAATTACAACCAATCCCCATAACTAGAGATCAGTTCCCTTGGAGTCAATGGCATCTTTGGAGGGCAAACTGGTATATTAGATTTTCCCCTCCAAAGGTACTGCTTCCAAATCTCAAGGGATTTGCCATTGAGATGGCCACCCTGCTCGGGGTAGGGACAAGCTAAAAGTTGAAAATAAGTACAGTGTTGAGAAAGTGGATTGAGACAAAAATTTCTGTTTTCCAGAATGCTAGAACTCACAATCATTTATTGAGATAGTCTAATGGTGAATTAAGACTGAAAAATGGAAGTATTTCTTCTTATAATAAACAATTGAATTTATGGAAGTCACTGCCACAAACTTGGTGATGGCCACTAGTTTGGTGATGACTTCTCAAAAAGAGGATTAGGCAAATCCATGTAGGATAGGTCTATCAATGACTATTTGTCTTAATGATTAAATGGAAACGTTGTGCTAAGGGACAATATGACACTAATGCCAATTATAAAGGAGGTTGAGAATAGGAGGGGGAAACTATCATTTACATGTACTTTTGTGAGCTTCTTGAAGGCATCTGGTTGGCTAATGTGAGGGACAGGATACAGGACTAGACAATTATTTATATAATCCAGCAGGACTCTTACGATCACCTTGTGTTTCATATAGAGCCATCCTAAACAGAGTTGTACCTGTTGACTTCCATGGACTTAGGAGGGTACAACTGAGAGTGAGCTAAGATTGGCCAGGGAAGCCCATTGTAACAAGAAAAGATTTTTCAGTTATGTGAGGAGCAAACGTAAAGTAAAGGAGGCAATAGGCCCACTGTTGGGTGCGGATGGACAAACTCTAACGAAAGATGCAGAGAAAGCAGAAAGGCTTAGTGCCTATTTTACATCTGTTTTTTCCCACAGGTCAAAGTGTTTAGGCACATCTAGAGATGGCCGTAGCCAAAGGATAGTGTCTGGGTGGCAGGTTAACATGGATAGAGAGGTTGTCGAGAGGCATTTAGCTGCACTGGATGAGTTCAAATCCCCTGGTCCGGATGAAATGTACCCGAGAGTACTCAAAGAACTTTCCAGAGAACTTGCACAGCCCTTGTCCATCATCTTCGGAACCTCTTTAAGGACTGGAGATGTCCCGGAGGACTGGAAAAGAGCAAACGTTATTCCGATCTTCAAAAAAGGGAGGAAGGATGACCCAGGAAACTACAGACCAGTGAGTCTGACCTCTGTTGTGGGGAAGATAATGGAGCAGATATTAAAGGGAGCGATCTGCAAACATCTGGAGGACAATTTGGTGATCCAAGGAAGTCAGCATGGATTTGTCTTCAGCAGGTCCTGCCAGACCAACCTAGTTTCCTTTTTTGACCAAGTAACAGGTTTGCTGGATCGGGGAAATTCAGTTGATGTCATTTACTTGGATTTTAGTAAAGCTTTTGACAAGGTTCCCCATGATGTTCTGATGGATAAGTTGAAGGACTGCAATCTGGATTTTCAGATACTTAGGTGGATAGGGAATTGGTTAGAGAACCGCACTCAAAGAGTTGTTGTCAATGGTGTTTCATCAGACTGGAGAGAGGTGAGTAGCGGGGTACCTCAGGGCTCGGTGCTCGGCCCGGTACTTTTTAACATATTTATTAATGATCTAGATGAGGGGGTGGAGGGACTACTCATCAAGTTTGCAGATGACACCAAATTGGGAGGACTGGCAAATACTCCGGTAGATAGAGACAGAGTTCAACGAGATCTGAACACAATGGGAAAATGGGCAAATGAGAACAAGATGCAATTTAATAAAGATAAGTGTAAAGTTCTGCATCTGGGTCAGAAAAATGAAAAGCATGCCTACTGGATGGGGGATACGCTTCTAGGTAGCACTGTGTGTGAACGAGACCTTGGGGTACTTGTGGATTGTAAACTAAACATGAGCAGGCAGTGTGATGCAGCGGTAAAAAAGGCAAATGCCATTTTGGGCTGTATCAACAGGGGCATCACATCAAAATCACAAGATGTCATAGTCCCATTGTATACGGCACTGGTCAGACCACACCTGGAGTACTGTGTGCAGTTCTGGAGGCCTCACTTCAAGAAGGACGTAGATAAAATTGAAAGGGTACAGAGGAGAGCGACGAAGATGATCTGGGGCCAAGGGACCAAGCCCTATGAAGATAGGTTGAGGGACTTGGGAATGTTCAGCCTGGAGAAAAGGAGGTTGAGAGGGGACATGATAGCCCTCTTTAAGTATTTGAAAGGTTGTCACTTGGAGGAGGGCAGGATGCTGTTTCTGCTGGCTGCAGAGGAAAGGACACGCAGTAATGGGTTTAAACTTCAAGTACAACGATATAGGCTAGATATCAGGAAAAAGTTTTTCACAGTCAGAGTAGTTCAGCAGTGGAATAGGCTGCCTAAGGAGGTGGTGAGCTCCCCCTCACTGGAAGTCTTCAAGCAAAGATTGGATACACACTTTTCTTGGATGCTTTAGGATGCTTAGGGCTAATCCTGCGTTGAGCAGGGGGTTGGACTAGATGGCCTGTATGGCCCCTTCCAACTCTATGATTCTATGATTCTATGAACTCTCTTTAGGATTGCACTATTATTCTGAAGAACCTCACGGACTATAACACTCTTCTGTTCTACACAACTAGGTTTTCTGAATCTCATTTTTTGCTATAAACATGAACAATTTATTAGCAGTATGTTGCATGGGATCTGTTTTGAGACTCTATATTGAAAATAGTTCAGAAACTTCAGATAAAGGAGAATGTGGTAAGCTGACTCCTTGTTTGGGGTGAGTCACTGGGAGAATACAATAATTGCTCAGTTCTACTGGCTCCCTGTTGCTTCCATTCTTGGCTTAAGTAAAGATTTATTTATTTATGCTTTGATTTATGCATCGCCACTCTCAACAATGTCATCTTATAGCGGCTTACAATATAAAAACAGAATACAAAGTGCCCATAAAACTTCCCTTAAAACATTAAAACCAGTACAGTTAAAAACAGATGGTGATTCTCTTTCTGAACAGTTTAGTCCTTTCCAAAGAACCAATTTTTCATGTCATAAATAAAGTTATTAATGTGCATGTGGAGTGATAATTATAGCTGTACTGATGGGTTTGTGTGAATGTCACAAACATCTATGGAATAGCATGGACAATGTCATAGTCATATCAAATTACTTCTCCCCCTCTCAATGCTCACACTATCCTACCCACACTTAAATAATTGTCATAATAATAATTTTTATATCCTGGTTGCCTCCGGGCAGATAGCAGATTTTAAAAAATTACAAAAATAAATTACATGCATAACAACATCAATAAATTTAAATTTAAGTTTTAAAATTAATTTAAAAACCATTTATTTATTTATTATTTAATTTCTAGCCCCTCCCACAAGCGGCTCATGGTAGGTAACAACATTGTCCCCCAATAAAGCCCGATTTTTAAAAAACCCAATACAATTAAATTCAACATGCCCAAGTGGTGATAAAAATCCCCCCTCTACCCAATCCAGACAGCACCCTACCTTGGGGTTATGAGGAATAGCCCAATGTCCCAGCTTAGCCTGGGGAGTGGCCCATGATCTTACTTGCCCTGTCCTCAACTGAAGTCTAGGGTTGGGCACTTCAACTGCCAAAGCGGCCTTTCGCACCCAAAGCAGCCAGTGCCGCGGTGCAGGTGGGAGGGGTGGCACAAGCGCGCCAGTCAGAGCTCTGCGCCTGCATGCAGGTGCTGGGTTGCCATGGCTTCCAAACATCTTGCAAATGAATCCAGGGTTTCCGGGCAGCTGTCCATGAGGAGACAGAGCCAGATGTTATCCACATACTGGTGACAACACATCCATAACTCTGGACCAGCTGGGCCAGAGGGCACATAAAGATGTTAAACGAAGTAGGAGAGAGTATCGCTCCCTGCAGAACAGCACAAGAGAGTTGAAAGGGACGTGATAAATCCTCCCCTACTGCCATCCTCTGTGTCCGGTGACCCAGCCAGAGGACCTCCATCTTAGTTGAATTTAACTTCAGCTAACTTTACAACAGTGCAGGCTTGAGACACATGGCCAAAGAATCTGGGGGTATATACAGATGGCCACCCATCAACAGAAATAGCTGGGTGTCACCAGCATAGTGATGCCAACCCAGCTCAAAGTTCCGGACCAGCTGGGCAAGAGGGTGCATGTACATGTTAAATAATATTAGGGAGAAAATAGCTCCCTGTGGAATCCTACATACATGGGTCTGCCACTGGAAGGTTCTCCTTGTCACCCTATATTGTGACCTTGGAGGAAATATTGCAGACATTTTAAGGCTGTGCCTTGAATTCCCATATCAGCTAGGTTAGTGGCCCAACCGTGTCCACCCCTGTCCAGCAAGAACAGCGCCTATCCACCTAGATCCAATTGCCTCTGGAAATTGTTTGTTAGGGCGGTCAGACCCATCTCCACCCCATGACCAGGTCAGAAGCCAGATTGGAATGGGTCAAAAACTGATGTCTTATCCAGGAAACTGGAGCTGTCCCATGACTGCATGCCCAACTACTGCATTTTCCTAGCATGAAAATACTCATGTTTAACATGTGGCAAGCCAGTTCTATCTTTTACCCTGTATTATGGTTGCCAACATCTAGTTGGTAATCAAAAGATGTGGATCACAGTGTAAGGAACACCCAAAAAACTATATGAGCACAGTATAAAAAACGCTTATGAAAAATAATACAGACCTTATTTAAACAATGTCTGAGTTTACAGAATGCACTGGAAGGTATATCCTATTATACACTATAGCACAGCAATAATTGCATTACAAAAAAACTTATTTTTCATACATCATATATCAATAAATGAATTGATTTTAAGTCCCAGTTTTTGCCACACTGCCTTGGGATCCACACTTTTATGTTGTAAATATTTGAAAGAGGGTTTTGCAAGTCATGTAAATTAGTTGAAGTGAAAAAGCAAAAAACTTTGAAAAGAGTGTCTGCATTTGAACTGCTCATGTGGCCCCATTAGGACTTCTTCAGCAGTTTCTCAGAATTCTTCAGAATTCATCAGACGCTGGTACATTTAAATACTTCTACAACAAGTCATCCTCCAGGTGGTGGATGGAAATCTCCAGGGATTGAAACTGCTCTCCAGACAACAGGGATCAGTTCACCTGGAGAAAATCGATGTGTTGGAGGGTGGACTTTATAGCATTGTATTCTAAGGTCCCTGCCCTCTCCTGGTTCCACCTCCAAAATCTCCAGGTATTGCCTCTCCCAGAGCTGGCAACCCTACCCTATAGCCATTTCCTGCCCGTACATTTATTCTTATTCTGTATTTCATCTACTATATTTTGTTCTTTATGTGTGCAGTTCTGTTTTCTCAAGCACAAAAACTGTGATTTGTTTTTGGTGATTCACTTTATTTATAAAGCTGGAAAATGTTTTGATTTTGCAACAATGAACAAGACTGCTCGCGTCTGTGTGCGTTGCTTTAACACATTTTGTGTGTACAGAGTTTGATTATCAAAATAATTTTTATCTCTACAACCATAAAGCAGAAATCTTCAGAACGAAAACTTTTCGCCCTAAACAGCTAGCAACAGCAGAATCTGGAACCACTAAAGTTATGCAAATACGGAACCGCTGGCCAACAACAGTTTAGTTCCTGTTTATGTACAGCTTTGAAGATCCAGCGCAAATGAGAGCGAGACAGAAAAAGATACACGCCCGTAGCCTCTCCCTACATGGGCATATGAGATAAGCAAGGTGGAATAATAGTCAGCCCAGCGACACACAGAGACAGGTGCTATGACAAAAGCGCGCCCCTCCCGCGTCGAGGTGCATGCCCGCCCGGCTGGGGGTGCTGTAGAGAGGGGCCGAAGAGGCCGTGGCCGCTTGCTCCAGGTTGCCCCACAGCCTCCTCCTCCTCCACGCTCCTAGCCTACCCCAGGAGGCAGCGGAAGTGAGTGTAGGGGGCAGTATAGGAATTTCCTGTGACGTCCCGGCCCGGACTCCATTAGGCTGCAGCTAGGCAGGGAAGCCACAAACCCAGCGGCTAGTGGAGAGGAGCGGGCCGGGTGCCCGGGGCTGCCAGGCCAGGGGGGTTCGGGCAGCGGTAGCTGGAGGGACCCTAGAGCCGGCGGCTGCCGCTGCTTCCTGAGAGACCCCGGGGAGAGGGACAGGGCCCCCCCCGCTCCTTACCCCCGCCACCTCCCCCATCCCACCCTGCCCCTGCCTCCCTTCCTTGCTCCCCCCCCCCCCCAGGCTTCCCACCACGGCCGCTCTCGGCGAGGAAACTCTGGCCTCCGCTTCCTCCTCCTCCGACTCGGACACCGGCGGAGCCTCCCCGCCACCGCGGAAGAAAGCGCGGGCCTCCCCGGCGGCGGCGGCGGCGGCGGCGGAGGGAGCAGGAGAGCCCGGGGCTTCTACGGGCAGAGCAGGCCTCACCGCGTCCCCGTCCCCCTCGCTCTCCGCCGGGCTCGCCCCCCCAGCTGCCAACCCCCTCAGAGCCAGCGGGAGCGCCGGCAGCGCCAGCACGAGCAGCAGCAGCAGCAGCAGCAGCAGCAGCAGCGCCATGCAGGCCAATGGGGCAGGAGGGGGGCAGCAGCAGCAACAGCCGCCGTCGTCGCAGGGTCCCGAGCTGGGCTGCCTCAGCGCCCAAAACGGCGAGGCCTCGTCGGGCTCGGCCGCCGGGGAGCAGCTGGCTCATGCCAACGGGCTGCTGCCTTCTGCTAACAACGGCGGGGGCGGCGGCGGGCCGAGTGTCAACAACGGGGTCTCGGCCCCCGGGGGGTCCGTGGCCGAGATGGGGGGAGGCGGCGGCGGCGGCATCGGCGGCAGCGCCCTGAAGAAAAAGAAGCGGCTCTCCCAGTCCGACGAGGACGTGATCCGGCTCATCGGGCAGCACCTTCACGGGCTGGGCCTCAAGTAAGTCGCCGAGCCGAGGACAGCGACCCCCCCCCCAAAAAAAAACCCCTCACAATATTTGGGCTTAAGTCTTCCTCGGACGTGTTGGGGGGCGCTCGATGACGCACGATGAGGCATTCTTTTCTCTGCCTGCAGTAATTCTGCTTTCTTTGGAGGCGGCGGGGGGGGGGTAAAATCTGTTTGTTGGGAGAAACCCTGATTTGGCGGGGGTTGATGACACTGTTATTAATGCTTGCCTATTATCACAGCTGCAGTGAAGTCGGATAAAATCTTTTAGTGGGGGATTAGGATGCTGAGGGGATCTAGGGTTGTGCTGATGGGAATAGTAGCCCTGGTAGACTTGTTTATTTTAGGATACATTGTATGCCCAAGGGAAAGAAGCCAGCACTTTGTGTGTGTTGGTCCATATTTCTCCTGGGTAAAGCAGTTTCTGCCACAGATTATCCTGTCGCAGTTTAATATGGAAGAGAAGGAAATGTGGGGGAGGAGGTAGATCTAGCAAATGAAGTAATGGAGGCAATGAAATCAAGGGCCTATTTTTCTGGCCTAGTCCAGTTTTAACTTCCTATTGAGAGAACAGGTAGATCTTCTGTCATCTGTGGTAGTATAGGAGCCTGGCAGATCATTAAGACAAATCACTACAAGGATGGTAGTGATGAAATAATATAAACACAATGAAGTACAGAGATATTTGTTTATGTGATTCTGGCAAGTGAACATATGTAATGAAAATAATAAAATGAATATGTGTAGCCAGGTTTAATTCGAAAATATCTATATTGGGCTAGTTGTTTGGATGGGCATGATTTTATCGTGTACAACTTGGTTTGATGGAGCCTTTGAATATACTCTGTTTACTTAAAAAATAATGTCAAATGTGTTGACTCTTCTGTAGCTTGGAGTACTTTGAGCTGAATAATAGACATGGAGCTGGGGTGGGGGAGGGTAAGAAGCAAATAAATACAGGGCATAAGCAGTTGGTTAATCCAGCTTGTAAAGTGCAACATAATGGTACCTAGGTATTTGCTGAGGCTTCAAGAAAAGTCTCTCTTTCTTAATATGCATCCTTGGAAAACTAAGGCTTTGTATATGTCATGAATGTAAGTGTCACTGTAGAAATGGATTGATTTTAATTAACTTAGTACACAAAATAAGCACAACACTGACATAAGGCAAGTTTACAACAGCAGGCAACAACTCGTGACTGTTCATAGTCTACACCATAGTAAATGTGCTATTTTTAGTTTTAAAAGTGCTGGGGGAGGGTTTTAGGTTTACCAGTTGAATACTTAATAAAATAAACTAATCTAATCTAGTAGGCAACTGACATGAAATAGGCAGAAATACGTTAATGAATAGTGCGCAGATCAGGGCTTCAACTAACTCTTAAAGATAGGTTTAATGATAGCTCTGTTTTCATCTGGACAGCTTGCTGCTAAAACACTGTTTTAATTGAATCCTCTTTTTCCTACTGTAATCAGGAAAAAAATCCTTTATGGATATTCTGGGATGTTAACAATCCATACATAGCTGTGAGAGTACACAGTTTAGACATAGTTGTATCCCATTTTACAATATTACTATAATGTCCAAGTGAAACAGTTTTTTTACTGAGTATTCTGGACTGTAGGGTCAATGGATGGGTTCATTGTATTATTGGTCAGCTATATCTTTTTTAATACTGTATGTCTCCTGCAGCCAGACTGTTGATCTTCTAATGCAAGAATCAGGATGTCGTTTAGAGCATCCTTCTGCTACCAAGTTCCGCAATCATGTCATGGAAGGAGAGTGGGATAAGGTAATGGGGCCATCTAACTACACATGAGACTGCAATTATATGAACACTTACTAGGAAATAAGCACCACTGAACACTGTGGGACTTGCTTATGAGTAAATATACATAGAATTGGGCTACAGACTTGGAGAGAATGTTGCATGATTCTTGGCTTACCCTTTTCTTTCTCTCTTAAAAAATTGCTTTTTGTAGGCTGAGAACGACCTGAATGAACTCAAGCCTTTAGTGCACTCTCCTCATGCAATTGTGGTAAGACACATTCTTGAACTGTTTCAATTGTTGACTAAATTTTTCTTGGTTGGAATTGGCATAGGTATACATGTCAGCTGTTCTATATGTGCCAGCTGCCATTCCCTGCTTATTGCTAATGTATTTTACATAAGTCTAAAAATATTAAGACATTTGCTTAGTACTATGAGTTAATTTCCACTGAGAAGGAATTTTTGCGAATTACTCCTCTCTCACAGCAGACTCCCCCCATGCTGTTGATGGATTATTTTGGGATGCCATGGAGGATGGAGGTGGAGAGTGCATATGATCACCCCATAGATATAATGTTGTTGCAGAGACTAGACCATTTTTTGGTCTGTTTAACTTGTAGTTTACACATAATTTGGGAGTTAATTCTAGAAGTTTTTCGTAAATAAATTCTGGACTGTAACATTTCTCTGTATATTGTCTCTGGGAAATCATATTCACTGTGAAGGTATGGCATGTATGAATAAAGTTTCATTGACATACAGTGTTTCCAAGCAGACAGTTCTACTGCCTTTTGTTCTGCATTTGTATGACCATCTAGAACTCAGGGCTTTATGATTTGTATTCTGTTTAATTAAAACAGACTAGTCTTGTGATCTTTTCATTTAAAACTTGTGTCTCATTCTGTATGTTTGAACTATTTTGTCCTGTTAATTAGTCTTAATTTCTCCAGTATAGGAGTGGAAGGGGCATGAAGTACTTAATGCAACTCTATTTTTTTTCATTACAATAGTTCTTTGCATACATATAGGGCACTGTTTTTACAGTGGGGACATTTCTTCTCTTCAAGTGAAAGATATAGTAGTACTATTGCTGGTGGTTGTAAAAACTGGGATCAGCTGATGTCTGCTTAGAATTCTTCTGGTTGCTTCATCTGTTGTCAAAAGGGTATTTTCCTTTTCTTTCTTCCCTTCCCTGTCAGGCAGGAAGTGAAATCTGGAAAACAGATGTTACCCTAAACTTCAGTTGCTGCCTAAAAGTAGTTATGTTTTGTTCTTTTAACCAGGTCAAAGCCTGAACTTGTCAGAAACCTTTCCTTTTAGAACAAGCAATTTTTTTACCTTCTTAGCAAAGTGATATAAGTAGGCAGTTAATAGAATGACACTAAGCAGTTATCTTACATCTTGAATAGGATAGAAATACTTTAAAAGTGTAGGAATCAGATACATGTGTGTCTCTGAAGTTTTACAATTCAGCTCTTAATATTTTGAAACTGATGTTCCATCATCTTTTAATGCCATTTCTATTTGATTTTTGTAAAAGTTGTCATAAACTAGTTCAGTATGGATTGGCATTCTACTTAAGTGTTTAATTTGTAAGAGGAAAAGAACAAGATGCCTACATAGGTGAATACTAAAAAAAAAACCCTCATAGATGCCAGTTTTGGAAACTGTATTAAGGTAAGTTGTGTGAGGGTAGTATTGCCGTGTTGTTAATTTAAATTTTATTTATTGCCCTGTTAAAATAGATTTTTTAAAACCCTCATTTGTGAATTTGTAATTAAGATCAAATTCATTACGTAGAGGATTTCAAAAGACAGTCACATTATTATACTAGGAAATAATTCCTGTTAAGATTTTTGAGATTTGTGAGAGCTATCTATATATCTGGAACTGAAATTTAGGCGTATAATCTGGAAACCAAGGAGGCAGTTCTAAATAAACTGTTGGGGGCAGGTGCTGGATGCATCCTTGCTGTATTTCTGAAACTGCAAAAAATAATTGGAAAGAAGATTATCTTCATATCCTAAACATGGCTTCAGTCTTTCCTCCAAGGTCAGGGGCAGAGGGTGGTACCTGGGGAGAGAATCTCCTAGTAGCAGGCCTGATATGTGGGGTCCAACAGGAAACTATTTTCTCCCTGATGTTATTTAACATCTACATACGCCCCCTCACTAGCTGGTTCGGGGTTTCAAGCTGAGTTGCCGTCAGTGTGCTGATGGCACCCATCTATTTGGATGGCCAACCATCAACACCTCCCCTGATTCTTTGGCCAGGTACCTGGAGACCATGGTTGAGTGGCTCAAGTAGAGTCGGTTGAAGTTAAACCCACCTAAGATGGAGTTCTGTGGTTGGGTCAACATGCCAAGGCTAGCATAGTGCAACTCTTTGCTCTTGACGGGGTCCATTTAACACCGTTGACCACTGTCAAGAATCTGGGTAAGATCCTGGACACCTCCTTATCTATGGAGGCCCAGGTCACACATGTTGCTTGCTGGGCATTTTACCATCTATGCCAGGCATGACAGCTTGCACCTTATATGTCCCATGACCAACCTAGCCACTATAACCCATGCAACAGTCACCTCCAGATTAGATTTATGTAACTTGCTCTATACAGGGCTGCCCTTGAAGTTGCTCCAGAAAATCCAAACAATCCTAACACATCAGCTCTGGTCCCTTTGGAGAGCACATATTATATCTCAGCTCTCCCAGCTGCACTGGCTCCAGATTGGAGACCAGATCATAGAATAATAGAGTTGGAAGGGACCTCCTGGGTCATCTAGTCTAACCCCCTACACTATGCAGGACACACTCAACCCTATCACTCATCCACTATAACCTGCCACCTCCTTGAACCTTCACAGAATCAGCTTTACTGTCAGATGACTATCTAGCCTCTGTTTAAAAATCTCCAAAGATGGAGAACCCACCACCCTCCTGAGAAAGCCTGTTCCACTGAGATCAGGTTCAAGGTTTTGATTTTTACATAAAAGCCCTAAACCAGGCCTTCTCAACCAGGGTTTTGTGAAACCCTGGGGTTTCTTGACAGTCCTGGGAGGGTTTCCCAAATGGATGGGAGTTAATTTTTTTTATTTGTTAAACTTTTATTAGGTGATATGACCATATATGGTTATGTCAACCCACCCACCTCCTCCCAAAATAGCAAGTGATGGGCCTGGAGAGGGTTGGAAGAAGAGGGGGCCTGGGTGGATGTTTACACAGCTATGTTTCCGAACCGTATTCTGCATGATCATGACACTCTAGGATTTCTTGAATTGAAGAATGTTTCCGGGGTTTCTCAATGGTAGAAAAGCTGAGAAATTGTCTGGGACCCCTATATCTTTGGGATTGCCTTTTCCCCTATAACCCCCCCCCCCAAAGAGCATTAAGATCAGGCAGTCAAAATCTGCTTTGGGCTCTGTTCCAAAAGAGATAAAACTGGTCTCAACCAGAGCCTGGGTTTTTTCAGCCCCAGTCTGTTGGAACATTACACCTGAGGAGATCAGGGTCTTCTAGCATCTTGAACAATTCTGGAGGGCCTGCAAAACAAAGCTGTTCCACCAGAACTGTGGTTGAGGCCAGGAAATAACACCTTGGGATACTGGCCTCCCTACTTGAAAATTGATCCTCAGACAGAAAACCTCTCCGAAATCTGTTAAATCCTCATAGGGTTTAATTATAATGAGGAAGGTGTTTTATATTGATGTTAAATAGTTTGTATTGTTTTTTTAAATCTATTGATAACTGCCCTGAGCCAACCAGGATAGGGTGATATAAAAATAAAATATTTATTATTATTATTTAAAAGTTAGCTATCAAGAATTGGAGACACCTGAAATGGCTGTTTTCAGATAAGCTTCTGCCATCGGGAGAAAAAGATTCCAAAGACTTTTCTAGAGTATGTTGTGGCAAAAAAAACCTGACAGCTCTAAAAGCATATGTTACAGAGAGTATCTGAAAAGTTCTATTAAGATGGAAGTGTCAAAATCCTTGAAATCATAAGGGGTTTCCACATGAGGATGGACTTGTGCTGTTTCCCTGTTGCTGGTGCAACTGCTGATAAAGTGCAGCGGTAAAGGAGATTCCACAGCATAGGTTTCCCCACTGATTCCCTAGCAATAGACATACTCCCCCAGCCAGGGCTTTTGTAAGCTTTTTTCTAAAGGATGAACACTTGGATATCTTTGTAACAATATATCCAGCAATATATTGGGTTCTCTGAATTTCCAGCCTTAATTAAAGTACCTCTCTAACCCCTTCTGTTGCAGAGGTATGCGCAATTGGAATTCAGAGAACCTGGTACACATTCTGATATATATTGATTATATTCTAGTGCTGATCAGGTTGGAGAGTATCAGAGAAAAGCTGAGTGAAATCCCCAGGATATGCATGAATACTCCATGCTGCTATGGGGGAGGCTGCTTCAAAAAGCATTCAAACCAGAGCAAATATGTATGGAAATGGTGCTAAATTGATTCCTTCATATTTTATGTTGGTTTTAACGGTCTGAATTCCCTGTATGTATTGTACAAGTGATACATATAGAACAGCAGTTAATGCATTAGAGTCTAAGTTGATACCTTTATGAGTACTAGATATTTTTAAAGAATAAGCTATAAGGTATCCTTAAAAGTTTATCCTGCCCTACAAAGACATTTGAGAGGAATCATTTTTGACAGTAGAATAGGGGTGATCTATAAATGTGACGATAAATAAAATGTCTTTTGTAACTTGAAACACATGCAGTATTAGACTTAAAATATTAAAACAGGAGAGGGGAGAATAATGTTGTAAGCTACTCACCTGTTAGGAAGAAACGCATAATGTAACTAATAACCCCCCTAATAAATAAGATGCAGAACCCTGCTGGATCAGACCAGTGGTCCATCTAATCCAGCATCCTGACTCACACATTATGTCAGGGTAGATCAGATAAAAAATCTTCACAATATTTTCAAAAGATGCTTAGGCTAGGCTGTAGCTTATAATCTTGAAGGGAAGGCAGTTTCACAGTTGGGAGATAGCCACAAAAAGATACTGTTAAGAGATTATGCTTGGTTGATTTCTGTAGTCATTATAGAAAGAAAAAGTATGTTGGGCTCAGGCAGACTAAGATTGATTAGCCAGTTACTTGGGAGCAAGTCCCGCTAAGCTCGCATTTCTGTATGTGCGGAGTTTGCAACATTAAATGTTGAAACCTGCCTCTTAAATTGTACTGAAAGTCACTAGAGTCTACTTCACACCATTGAAAAGAACTGTAAGCTGATCCCATGCAATCGTTGAAAATCTCAGTGATGAGATGGGATCTAAATTCTAAAAACGTAGACTCTTGTGTACCACACAATGATGTTCCGAAAGCTCCTATAGCCCGTGATCCTAGGCGACTTAAGAAAAGTTGAATGCAGTATCAGTCTTCCCTCTTTCTGAAATCTGCAAGCCATTATTATTATGGTGTTATACAGATACATTTTAAGTTTTTTTTTTGCAACCACGGTTTCATGAAAGACCCCTGCAAGATTGGATTTAGGGTCCATCCAATCCAGCATCCTGTTTCCAGCCGCTACCAGATGGATTCCTCTGAGCAGCCTACAAGCAAGGCATGAAAGTCAGAGCTCTCCCCAGTTGTACGTCCCCAGCAACTGGTGTTCAGAGGTATATTGCTACGACTCTGTTTCCATTTGTGATTAGATTCAGAGAGCAGGAAGAGTATAGGACTTGAGGTGGAGGGGAGTCCAGTGTTGCGTATAGTTCAGATACTTCTGTACATTACATAAGTAACATCTGTGTAACTTGAGAGGCTATTTTAAATCCAACATGCATCTTTTAGATGTAATGGTTTTCATGCTGGACAACTAAAAAATTATTTGGCAGATACTGTAATTATTTTTATACAAAAACGCACAAGCTTTTATATTGAGCAGCTCCTATGCATGTTACCAGATTATTTCAGACGCATAGAAAGTTTGACGGGAGCTGGGAACAAGATTCAAACCCCATCTACATTCTAGTAATGTTTTGTGCCTATTTGTGCTTATGTGCTATTAGTTGTTTACACAGCTACTCTCGCTCTGTTCACAAGTTACAGTGTACACTTGATTTTTCTTTAAATGCATTCTCATATTACATTCAGTGCATGTATAGCTGAACAGAGAGAAAAAGATTATCAAAACTCCCCATATATCTGATTCTGTTTGTAAATTGAATACACATTGCTCTTTCTCGCAAATGGATGTCTGTAAGTGTACGTGTGTTCACTGTAACATGTGAACATGGGCTACTATGTAGCTGTGATGGGATTATAAGTGGAAAGTCTCTGTTGAAAGCCTCAGTTTAAAAAGTTAAAGCCTTAATTTAAGTCACAAGCTCTTCCTGCTAGTTGTTATGGCATACTGTAAGAGTGCCAGGATTCCCAAAGGACTATCCCCTTATTTCTATACAGATTTTTTGTCCCTTAAGCTGATGGATGTAATTAAGGGATAGCAGGAGTGAATCCAGATCTTGCAAGGAGAATATTTGTGACTGCTTGTTCTCCCATCTGTTGTGTTGAGACCCTGAAAGAACAAGCTCACTGAGCCTGGGGGTGTAATAGAATTATGTATCACAAAGTTTCCCTATATTAAAAGGGGATCCCTGGGATGATTGGAGGGATAAAAGAGCACTAGTATCTGTTACGTTTCACTCCGAGTTAAATAATTAAGCCCTACTTAAAGAACAGTAACAAATAGTATGTTGTTCAGATGTTCATATCTACTTTTGTAACTTATAGAACCTAACCCTATTTCAATAGGCTGAGATTCTTGGGCTTAAAGAGGAGTTCCATGTGAAATCATAATTTTTTTCTTTCTGAACGAAACCCTTGTTCAGTAAAGCTGTTTGTATGAGAAATTGTAACTATTTTAAAGCCAGAGTTACCAGCTTTCCACAGGGCCTGCAAGATGGAGCTCTTCTGCCAAGGCATATGGTTGAGGCCAGGGCTGGGTCTTGGCGTTACCATCAGAGATCCTGCAGATAGGTTAGATCTGGTTCCCCGCTCCCATTGGAAGAAAACCTGGCCCTCTGGCTGAATTGGGGATAGGGGGTGGGGTGTTTAAAATCTTATAGGGCAGTGATCACAGTCTGCTTGGTTTGTGATAAGGGCTGTTTCTATGGTTTTTTTTATGGAAACTTGTTTTATATTTGTAAACCACTGCAAGTCTTTCTAAGAGCGGCGGTATAAAAATAAAATAATAATAAATAGATACAACTCTACTATCCCTTACTGCGGGGGTCATCAACTGCCCGCCCGCGGGCCGCTGCCGGGTTGCGAAAGCATTGGCAGCAGGCAGCAGGAGCCACGCCTCCCTCCCCCCCCCCCTCCACAGCAAGAAGGTCGCCAAGCTGCAAGCAAATTAGTCACCAAAGTGGCCAATTAGCTTGCGGCCTTGGGAGCCTCTTGCTGCAGGAGCAGGGGGAAGAGGGAGGCGCTCGCCGGCATGCCGGCGGGCGCGGAAGCTCCACGCGTGCACGTTTTGCTCATGTGCTGCGCCCCGGGCCACCCTCTCCTCCCACCCCTCCCAGCGGTCGGCAACCAGGAAAAGGTTGCTGGCCACTGCCTTACTGACATATTACAACCTGGTCACTGCTACTGGAAGGTGTGATGAGGTCAGTAAGGAGCTGAGAAAGCACCTAGCCACCACAACTGGAGCATGTGGGTGTGTGTTTTGGTTTTAGAAAGCAATCCTGAGTAGACTTATTTATATTCCTGCTGAAGTCTGTTAAGTAGGGCTTATTTCCAGAAAAGCATACTTAGGATTTCCATTCTAGCCTTGGTTTTACCTCCATTATACAAATAACTAGGGGCATTAAAGGCAGAAGACCTCATACTCCGATAAACCGACTACTTCTGGACAAATAGAAATTTTGGAGCATTGCTTATTGGACTGCAGTACTTTTTGCAGTATGATGGAGTTGTGGGTCATTCCTGTGATGACTACAAGAAAGCTATTGATTGTGTGGATCACAAGAAATTGTGGGAGCCCTGCAAAATTTGGGGATGCCAGTGCATTTGATCAAGCTGATGCAATCACTCTACGCAAATCAAGAAGTCACTGTACGCACACCATTCGTTGACACTGACTGGTTCAAAATACAGAAAGGAGTGTGCCAAGGTTATATTCTTTCCCCCTTTCTGTTAACTTGTATGCTGAGATCATTATGAGAGAGACTGAACTCAAGGAATCAAACATTGGAATTGGAAAGAATATAAATAATCTTTGGTATGTTGATGACGCTACCCACGTATCAGAAACTAAGGAAGGCCTAGAAAAGGTGATTACAAAGGTCAATGAAGTAAGCAAGAAATTCAGCCTTTTTTAAAACACTAAATTACCACTACAAAAAACAGATGTCACAATAACAATTGATGATGATGAGATCAAATGCATTCAAGAATTCATTTTTCTTGGTTCACAAATTGATGAGACTGGTGATTGCAGTATGGAAATTGCTCTGGGTCATTTAGCAATGACAAGCTTGAACCAAACATGGAAAAAAGCCTGACTACCACATGTAGATTAGTTAGACCTATCATATTTCCAATAGCCACTTACAGTTGTGAAAGTTGGACGGTGAAAAGATCAGACGAGAAGAATCGATTTATTTGAACTCTGTTGTTGGAGAAGGCTTCTGCAGGCTCCGTGACTAGCAAAAGCCACGAACAAGGAAATACTACAGTGCATAAAACCCATTATATCACTGGTAGGTTCACTTACTTTGGCCATATCATGTGATCCAACTCAGTGGAAAAAGGAAACCGGGCCAACAAAGAGCGGTAGTTGTATGCGATCAAGATGGATACTGGCCAGAACATTACACAGCTAAAAGAAGCAGTGCGGGATCAAAGATTGTGGCAGTTGTGCCATAGAATCACCAAGAGTCAGACTTGACTGACTGCCTGACATCATCACCCTGTCATAATGAGGAGTTGTTAACATCAGATAAGGTTAAAAAACTTTTGACAAGTATGGATGTAGGAGTTACATTTACTGTAGTCAATTTTTTTTGCTCATGTAATTAAATTTAAAGCAGAGATAGTCAACCTGTGGTCCTCCAGATGTTCATGGACTACAATTCCCATGAGCCCCTGCCAGCATTTGTAGTCCATGAACATCTGGAGGACCAAAGGTTGACTATCCCTGATTTAAAGGACCTCAAGTGCTGTAGCTGGTTGGAAACTTAAAATTATTGTTGGTGTATCTAGTGTGATATTGCTCAAGGCCTGTAGGCCACATGAGCAGTATCATTAAAGTTGTCTAATGTTGAAGGATTTGGGGGATTAACCCATTTCAAATGGTTGCTCATTATTTAAATTGTAATAGAGCTTTTTAGACGTGATATTGATAAAGGCTCAGAAAAGTCAATGGGGATTTCCCTGTTTCTGTCTTCTGCGTGGCCTGGGAAGGGGGTATGTGGGGTTCTCTGCTTCACTCTTAGTTGTCGCGGATCAACTACTTGAACAGTTCCACAGGACCTGAAACATCACTTCCCATTTCCCCCCCCCCCCCCGAGCCTCCCTCCTATGGCAACCACTTCAGATCCTTCCAATCCACTGGGCTATCAGTACATGTTGAGTTAATGTTCTTTACTACTCTATCATTCTGTTGTGTTGCTTGCCATTATCACTGTGTTATTTTCATAAACTTAGTTACCTGTATTGTTTCTGTTATATGTAAACCACCCTGAGCCTTTGGGGAGGGTGATATGTAAATGAATAAATATTTAACAATTTATACACACACACACACACACACACACACACACATATAATTCTCACCCATTTGGGAAACCCAAGACCATCAAGAAATCCCTGGGTTTTATGAAACCCTGCGTGAGAAAGCATGCTCTTAAGTCCTTCAGGAAGAAGAAAGATTTGGTCCTTATATGCTGCTTTTCTCTACCCGAAGGAGTCTCAAAGCAGCTTACAATCGCCGTCTCTTTCCTTTCCCCACAACAGACACCCTGTGGGGGAGGTGAGGCTGAGAGCCCTGATATTACTGCTCGGTCAGAACAGCTTTATCAGTGCTGTGGTGAGCCCAAGGCCACCCAGCTAGTTGCATGTAGGGGAGAAGTGGGGAATCAAACCCAGGTCACCAGATTAAAAGTCTGCACTCCTAACCACAACAACAAGCTGTCTCTCAGTATTAAATTAGTACTCCTAGGCAGATAGGTAGTTTACTTTGAAAACACTGTCGGCACTGAGGCTGTAAATCATAGGCATTGCATCTGAATATAGCTGAAGCTAAGGATTGAACCCAAGTGGTGTGAGGATAAAGAGAAGAAGAAAATGATGTAAGCCTCTTTGGTTCCTCAATGGGGAGTAAGGTTGGATATAAATAAATAATATTGTCTATAATCGGTGATTTAATTATCTGGCAAGCATATGGTGTCTCCCTGTATACATGCTGGCAGAGACAAGCTAAAAATTATTTCATGGTCCAGTTGGGTCTTAACACTTAATTATTTAGGCCAGGGGTGGCCAAACTGTTGCTTTTCAGATGCCCATGGACTACAATTGCCCTGAGCCTCTTCTAGTAAGGACACCTGGAAAGACAGTTTGGCCACCCCTGATTTATGCATTGGGCCTAGATACTTGTGCTCATCAATCAGTTTGTAGGTGTGGCTTTTTAATTGTTGTTTTTGTTTGTTTCCAGCCTTCCCCTCCTTTTAACTTAATTATTCTTCTCTTTCAAATCTTCTGTAAAAATAGCTCTCAATGTAAAAGCTCTAGTTTGTTTTCTGACCTATTTTATACATTCAGCCATTTTGGGGAAAAGTAATTTTATAAGAAATTATTATACTTGAATACATGACTAAAATCATTTTTCTGTTTTATAAAGCAGACTAGGAACAAAGCCCATTTTAAAAAATGGGCATGAGGAGGGTTGGGGAAAAGGCAGCTCCAGGCTGAGTCCGGAGTTGCTCCCCAAGCTCCAGAGAGGACACCTTCCCGGGGCCCGGGGAGCTTTCCCCCCCCAGCGACTTGCAAAAACACTCCCCAGGCCCCGGGGAGGGCGGCTCGCCTTCCCCGGAGCCTGGGGAGCCTTTTTACAGGCGGCTGGACAGGCCCCGGGGAGGGCGATCTGCGCCTCTGCGAGTCGTGGATCGCCTTCCCCGGGGCCTGGGGAGCCTTTTAACAGGCGGCTGTACTTGCAAAAAGGCTCCCCAGGCCCCACGGAGGGCGCTCCGCGGCTCGGTGAGGCGCGGATCGTGCTCCCCGGGGCCTGGGGAGCCGTTCTGGGTTAGAGGGCAGGGGCCAGTGGGCCTACCTTCGCTCTCGGCGGCCAGCTGAGTAATGCCCGCGGTGGAGTGAAGGTTCGCTCTCGTGGGGGGTGGGGCGGGTTGGGAGGCGCTTTGCGCCTCCCAATTGGGCCCTCCGCTTGTCAGTCCAGGGGAAGGGGCCTATCGGCACCCTTCCTCATCCCGGACAGGGCCCGCCCTCGGGGCCCTTACTGTTTTATTTCCACTCTGAGAGGAGCGGTTAAAGATGATGATATGATATCCAACATAGATCCTGGGAGGCTATAGGCCTTTGGGGTTCTTGAGCATGCCACTTGGTACATCAAAATGAATTATTGACTGTTTGATTTGGGTTTCTGGGACTCTTTCCAGACAGTAAAATACAAGTTAGATAACTTAGCGGTTCCGTGGTAGATATTCTGGAGCAGATACTTGAGAGTGTCCTGCTCAGTAGAGTAATCTGAGAATGCTGTGTCCACTGAAGCAGAACTGGCTTTCTTAAATTTATACTTTTCCTTAATTGCTGTTAGTGAAATAGAGGCATATAAGTACTAGTTCCTGTGCATAGAACAGTCTTTGCCATCATACTGTTTGTTTGCTTCTTGTGGGAATTAGCTGATGTTGAAAACAGGATGGTGGAATCTGCAGATATTCAGTCTGATATGGAAGGCTTATTTTTAATGTATTTAGATCTAGATCACAAAGAGTTTTGATAATTGAGCAGGGGCACCTTTACTGGTGAGTTAAAGTGTTGGCCTAACCTTTTTGAGCTTCTAGGCACCTATGGTATTCTGACACAGGGTGGTGGGAGCTACTATGGAATGATTGCTGAAGGAGGTGAAGCCAACTACGAAATGTCAGGGTCTCACGAACATTTCATGGAGAAGTTCTGTAAAACAGGATGCCTTTTAAAATTAACATATTAAAAAACTTTTCTTGCATACATGTACAGTAGCACAATCAAAATACTTTGATGTGGTGCCAGCTGCTGCTGAAACATCTAAAAAACCACCCCCCTGCACAGCCAGTCAGAGGTTTATTTTTTCTGCAGGAAAAAGGCCCTTTCTGGTCCTGCACACTTTCTAAAAGTCATAGGAAGGGACCAGGAAAACATTGGCAGCACCATGATGCCCCTGGGCACCACATCGGGGACTCCTGCTTCAAAGGACAGAATCCTTCTCATCAAAGAGGAGAAAGAAATTTATTTTAGAAAAACTGTATCAGCTTGTTTCGCTTTAGATCTCTAACTAAAGCCCCCTGGTAATAAAGCCATCATGTCTTGTGCACTTTGTGTATGTGTTAAGTGCCATTCTGACTTATGGCAACACTATGAATTAATGATCTCCAAAACACCCTGCTGTTAACAGCCTTGCTCAGGTCTTGCACACTAAGGGCTGTGACTTCCTTTATTGAGTCAATCCATCTCATGTTGGCTCTTCCGCTTTTCTGCTGCCTTCCACTTCTCCTAGCATTATGGTCTTTTCCAGTTAATTTAAATCTGCTGAGAGCGGAGAATGATTCTGAAACTCTTAGGGTTTGTATGCACCTATGGGAGCTCTAAGCATTTGAAAAGTACGTGTCTAGAAATTTCTGGAACAATGACTAGTAGTGTGTTTCAGAAAAAAATAAATGCCTATGTCCTTTGGCTGACCAATCTAAAAGTTCATAGTTTAAGTGATAAGCGGTATACATGACCTATTGAGTAATATTTTCAGTGTTTGACTTCAAATACCATTTTTTTAACTTGTGATTTATTCCTTTAGTTAGAAAAGCAGACTTTAGCTCAGTGTGACAGTTTCATGGATTCAGTAATATTTTGAATGTTTGAAATCTGGCATGAATACATTTTCGGCCACTTTCATTGTACCATTTTGTTTTAATTGTTGTTAATCTAATGGATTTAAACTGTAATGTGTCTAATGAATTTAACCTTTTCCCAGCCCGATTCTGGAGCTAGAATCCTTGACTGCCTGTTGCTAGCATCTCCTAGCTCTTCCCCATCTCCCTGCAAAAACAAACACAAGAGAAAATAGACCTGCTGAATCCATCCCCAATTCATTGTGTGGGAAGAATATCTTACCTAGCTATAGTCTAAAGAGAAGAAGCATATCATTTAAAATTAGTATTCCTCTGTTTAGGATTAGGTTTTATGGTAGCAGTAATTAGAAAATATGGTCATTAAACTCTAAAATCCTGAAGGCTGAAAAATGTCTTCTAATTTTTTTAAGGCTAACTCCTAAAGCCACAGAATGTGTCAAGGTTTTGTTTAAAGGATATTTATTTTTAGTTGTAAGCCCCACTGGGAGTCAGTTTTTTGTTGTTG
Organism: Paroedura picta; assembly: GCF_049243985.1. Lineage (NCBI taxonomy): Eukaryota > Metazoa > Chordata > Lepidosauria > Squamata > Gekkonidae > Paroedura > Paroedura picta. Next base: position 61,344,784 of record NC_135369.1, on the reverse strand, counting down.
AAAAGTGAGTTGTAATATAATCAGTACATGAAAGTTGACTGTGCTTAGTCCATGGTCATAGTTTTTTTTTATATTTCTGGGATAAAACTGTCACCACAGTTAAAAATTTTCAAATTAAATTCTGATGGGTTCCAGCTCAAATCAAACCTTTATTTTGTCCTTGTGGCTGAAATAATTCTTCCAGTGTCAAATAAATAAACAGTTTAATAAGTGGGGGAGAATAGGATTCAGCATTAAGTGTCTGGAAGTTAAGGGGGTGGATCATGAGACTTCCTTCTGCTAAGATAGGACTGTTTTGCTCTGCAGTACAAATGCAAAGTTAATGGAAGGATGATGTTGGATCCAACCTTAACACATTTATTGAGATGATGATAACTCCTGTGTACCATAGCCCACATTGTGTGATTCTCTACTTTAGTTCACAGTATTATTCCACAGTGAATTCACTGGACTTTAAGATGCCACAGTATTTAGTGTAATGTAAAATCATCATGAGTCGATGGACTTATGGTAATGGTGTATAGGCCACCAATCAGGTGTGGTGGTAATAACCTTTCCTGAAATGTATGTGTTTAGAGTCTTGTTGGTATTGTGAGTTGTTGAAACTCAGACTGAGGTCACTATCTCATTAGCTGGAACTAAGCAGCTTTAGCAACGCTGTGTATTAACAAATTATACTATGGGATTTCTAATTCAATTCTGTTTTGCTTTATGCTAATTTTCCTCTTGTCTTATATGACTTTGGCCTGACACAGACAGGTGACAATGACATAGTACCTGTTGTTCCTTTATGCTTTTTAAAATACCTTTGTAAATAGTTTTTTTCCAACCATTAGAGAAATGGACCTTTAACATAGTCAGAAATCATTGCTCATCCCTGGTAGTATAAATAAAGTGAAATCCACATCAATGAATTTGTAAATGTTCATCTACTGTTATCACTCACTCTCTTTTTCTCTAGCCACTCCCCCTCCCTATTGTCTTCCTGTCTCCTTTGCTTTGTCTCCTTTGCGTTGAGAGCCCTTTGGGTAGTAAAAAGAGAGGTACAAAACCCAGCTCTTCTTTAAAGCACCAAGTATGCTATTAATAGCGTATTAACAATAGTACTGCTATTTGAGCTTTTCTATACCAGTGCCAAATATCTATTTATTGTATTTGTTATCCACTCTTTCTCGTTGGACTCGGGGTGGTGTACATCAGTGGTCCCCAACCTTTCTGAGGTTGGGGACCGGCAGGGCATTGGGGCGCGGCCCGCGGCCCGCGCGGGCCACGCCCACGCATCGAGCCGCGCCCGCACATCGGGTCGCACGGGCGCGCCCCGGCCCCGATTCCCTCTCCCCGCCCTCCCGCAGTAAGAAGCTTCCCGGGCCGCAAGCTTGCGGCCTGGGAAGTTTTTTACTGCGGGGGGGGGGCGGGGAGAGGGAGCCGCGGCCCGGCGCCGGGCTGCGGCCCACAGGTTGGGGACCACTGGTGTACATCATAATAACATACAACATAATAAATGTATACAATAAATTAAATGTCTAAAACATTTTAAACAATTTCATCTACATTTGCCCATTCTGAATGTCAGTGGGATGGAGAGAAGGAGATAGGAGACCCTCCCTCTCCCCCTTAAGTTGTATTAATGAATGTTAATCGTCATAGTTATAAGAGAAATAGAGTTTGGAATGTGTGGAGGCCATATTGCCACTGATAAAAATCATAAAATTTTAATATAGGCTTCTAGCTGTTGAGAGCAGGATTTTTTTTTGCTTTCCTTTGGAGACCAAGTTGGAAAATTAACACTTCAAGGTGAGCCAGTTCCCAAATCTTGTTTGGCTAATTTGCAGTGTATGCTTTTATACACTGTATATAATAAACATTGTATATTTAATCCCTAGGCCCCACACATAAACAAATTTAGTTCTGGACTAACCCTGCCAGTTTAGCATGAGTTCTGAGTGCTGGCTTTGTACCTAAAATAGTTGAGTATGATGTATGTTATTCAGGGGATTCCATCCCTAGGTTAATAATTATCCCCATAGAAGAAATCAGAGAAGGCTGAGAAGGTAACGGGGTTCCATTGTGCTTGTGTATAGTCCTATATTTGTAAAAGCATATGCTTCAAAATAGAAAATCAAGGAAGAGTAGTAATGTCTCACTGATGAAATGCCTGCTTTGCAGGCTGAAGGATGCTGGTTCAACCCCTGGCATCTATACTTAAAGGATCTGTGTGAACAAGTGTTGAGAAAGAGCTTTCTCTGTTTGATACTCTAGTATGCCATTTTTCCAATTGAAGAAGACATTACTGAGCTAGATGGTCCAGTGGTCTTTCTCTGTATAATACATCTTGATATGTTCTGATGACTTCTTGTTCTTAAAAAAAAATAGTTTCTTGGTGATACCAGAAGGCTGTTCAGAATATCACTGTGTCAATAAAGCATGCATATTTCTGGTTTTAAGGGGGGGAGTAGAATGGTCTGTGCTCTCTTGTTTAGGCTCAAATATTTTCTGAAATTTCAGTCAGCCTTTTCCCCCTACCTGACTGCTGCTTTCTGTCATGTCAGAGGATGAAGTTTTTGCTGCTGCAGCAAAAATATCTAGAATATCTGGAAGATGGTAAGGTTCTCGAGGCGCTTCAGGTTCTACGTTGCGAACTGACACCACTGAAGTACAACACAGAGCGCATTCATATACTTAGTGGGTAAGTGCTTTGGTTAGCTATCAACTATAATTTAATCATAGAATCATAGAGTTGGAAGGGATCTCCAGGGTCATCTAGTCCAACCCCCTGCACAATGCAGGAACTCAGAACTACCTGCCCACCTACAGTGACCCCAATTTCATGTCCCCCCACCAAAAAACTCTAGAATGCAGCCTGGTCTGGGGAAAATTCGCCTTCCATCCCACAATGGTGATCAGCAGTTCCCTGGCTATGCAAGGAAGGGCCACAAGAGATAAACACTGAGACATTCCTTCCTGCCTACCCACTTACAATCTGCCTAAGTTCATAAAATCAGTATTTCTGTCAGATCGCGATCTAATTTCTGCTTAAAAACTTCCAAAGGAGGAAAACTCACCACCTCCCATGGAAGTCTGTTCCATTGAGGAACCACTCTTAATTGTCAGGAACGTCCTCCAGATGTTTAGCTGAAAATTCTTTTGAATTAATTTCAACGCATTGGTTCTGGTCCTGCCCTCTGGGGCAACAGAAAACAATTCTGCTCTATCTATTTCGGGGGTCATCAACCCCCGGTCCGCAAAGGCCACGGTACCGGGCTGCCGGCAGCCGCGCCTGCCTCCTTCCCCCCCCCCCCCGCCCACAGCAAGAAGGAAGGGAAGAGGCGCGCCCTGGTGGCGAAAACGTGCAGCTGCCACACATGTACGCACCACCCGGGCCGTCGGCTCTCCACTCACCCCCGGAGGCGGTCCCTGACCTCAGAAAGGTTGGGGACCGCTGCTCTATGTGACAGCCCTTCAAGTATTAGAAGATGGTTTATCGTATCACCTCTTAGTCATCTTCTCTTCAGGCTAAACAGAACAAGCTCCTTCACTCTTTCCTCATATGTCTTGATCTCCAAACCCCTCACCATCTTTGTAGCCCTCCTCTGGACATGCTCCAGTTTCTCTACATCTTTTTTCTGTTGTGGTGCCCAAAACTGTTCTTTCTTAGTACTTTCTCAGGATTTTGATAGTTTCACAAAGTCTGGCTTTTTAAAAGTGAACATACATCTTGAACATGCTTACCTCAGTTGAGCTGTGCTTTTCCTGTTAGGAGTTGATGTTGCAGAACTGGTAGAAGAGCATGCCCTCCTTTCTTCTATCAAAGCATTCATATTAATCTTAACCTTAAAATATGTGATTTTAACAATTATGTTATTACATTGGATTTCAACATGCCTTTAATCTTCATGTTTCCTTGATTCCTTATAAGTTTCATACTAGAGGATCATCCTAACATAGACATACTAAGTTGTTGAAAAATCAGAACAATTGAATTGTATCCATTTAAAACATTTTACCTGCTTTGCTGTTTGAAATATCTTCAGGGCAACAAATCAAAAGCATTTTAAGCAATATTAAAACAATTCAATCACCAAATGACTCGTGATAAAACATATCAAAACATATCAAATCACAGGTAACTTATGGCAACCCCATGGGGTTTTCAAGGCAGGAGACAAAAATGTGGTTTGCCATTGTTTGCCTCTGTTTGGTGGTTTCCTATCCATGTACTAACCAGGTCTGACACTACCTAGTTTTTGAAATCTGAAAAGATGAGGCTAGCCTGAGCCACCCAAGTTAGGGCACTAGGATTAGGAAAATAAAGAATCAAATACCTTGGGGAAGGAAATACCACAGGTAGGCTATCCATACAAAAATTTGAGCACCTGGAGCAGGACTTTGGGGGATGTTCTTAAAGAGGAGACAGGTATATATAATGGAGCAAGCTGTCATTCTAAATGACAAAATTGGAGGTTTAGACCTTAACAGTGTTTAAAACTTGAGATCCTGTTGTGTTAGGTTCTGCCCTGCCCCTTCATTGTGTCAGTGAGGCCCATTATGCACGGCTGCCGAAACGGCGATTTCGGGTCACATGGAAAACGCGGAGGGGGAAGACGCGACGCATACCGGTTATGCACGGGGCGGGGCGCGACGGCGGCAAAACCCAGAGTAACCGATTATGCACGCGCCGATCCGGGCGCCGCTTCTGGTTGCGCCCCGCTCACCCGGAAGCTGCGCTTTCTTCCGCGTTTCACTGACGCGGCTTTTTCGGCGGCATGCACCGAAGCTGCAGCCAGTTGCAGCCGGCTCCGTGCGTTATCCGTGATTTTAGTCGCCGCCATTCCACCCCGAATGTGCGCTAAAACCCCCGTGCATAATGGGTCTGAGGGGGACAAAAGAATCTGGCTGTTCAAACTTTGGAAAGATTTGTAGTTCTAAAACATGTCAAGTGTGTACTTCTTTTCACTGTGCAGATATCTGATGTGTAGTCATGCAGAAGATCTGCGGGCAAAAGCAGAATGGGAAGGAAAAGGAACAACTTCCAGATCTAAGCTTTTGGACAAACTGCAGAGTAAGAAAACCTTTACTTTCCATTGCCTGTCTAAATCACCAGTATATCTCACTCTAAAGAGAAATTTTGGAAAATTCAGGAAAATGTGTATATTTTCTGTAACAGTGGCAATGTAATTCTGGATAATGGTTATTAGCAGTGCCTCATAAAGACAAGGTAGAATGTTTGTAATTTTTGCCTCCATGTAACTTTGGATAGATCCAAGGGGAGGGGACTGCCCACCAGTGGTAGCTTGGCTTTTTATGTAGAAGATCCCAGGTTCTGTCTCTGTATCTTTAGTTTAAGGATTAGACAGTTTATGAGGTGAAAAACCTTGAATCTGAGAACAATGATTGGCCAGAAATCTGAAATAGACAATAGCCCCACATGTTCACTGAATGTGTGGGAAGGAAGAGCAGGTGTGACAGTACTGGTCCTGCCCCCAACCCCATGAGATCACTTGGTCTTCCTCAGGGGCAACCACATAGATGGAGTAGCTGTATAAACTTTCTTTGTGATAAGCAACATTCAGAGGGTAGTGTCATTGATGGGGGGGGCATATGCATGGCCACTTGCTCCATACTGTCATACCCTGAAGGACAACCGGCAGATGATATGGAGGTGGGGGATAAGGCCAGCATGCTCCTTCCCCACATGTTCAGTGAATATGTGTGGTTGTTGGTATTGTTAACTAGTATAAGGCAGTTCAATGTGTTTATATATCTTGTGAGTCTGTTATTCCAGCAGAAGACACCTTGTATTAGAAGAACACGTCAGCAGAATGCCAGTGGCACTGGCCTTGCTAGGAATTTGGAACTGTTTGGGGGGCATAATTGGTGAAAACTGGGCATTTCCATGGTTATGAGATGGCATTAAAATCAGGTAAAAATGAAGAATGAGTTCAGCATTATGTAAGAAGATCTTAAGTACCCAAGTTTATTAGTTAGCATAAGTTAGAATCAATGTAGTCCCAAAGAAGAAATAGGTATAAAGTATTAAATTGATTCGAACAATAACTAATTGCACTGAACTTACTTTCTTAATGTATTGAAGCTTACCTGCCACCATCAGTGATGCTCCCCCCGAGGCGTCTGCAGAACCTGCTGCGTCAAGCTGTGGAGCTACAACGGGACCGGTGCCTCTATCACAATACCAAACTAGATAACAATCTAGATTCTGTATCGCTGCTTATAGACCATGTTTGCAGTAGGTGAGAGATCCACTTAATTTTTAAAGACAGCAACAGTGTCTTCTAGTACAGTAATGTTTCTTTTAAAGTGTTTACTCCTTTGTGGAGGACTTGATGTATTATTTTAAATTTAAATAACTAGCAGTTAAAATTCTAAACATGAAAAATTGTAAGAATAAAAGTATGGCAGCTACTTCCTGTAATTAGAGATGCACTTTCCATGCTTGTTAAGCCAGAGTTCCACTTAGAAACTAGTGCTTTAAAATATGTAAATGTAATATGGAATACATAGTATCTCTGCACTGTTTATATGATGCTGCATCATGTTGAAATGTTAAGTTTTTTGAAATCTCAGCACAGTGAGCTACGTTTGAAAACCTGTCTTCAGCCAGAGGCCCTGAACTAAGTTATTTCTTCTTAGAGTATTTCCCACTAACAGTAGCCCACCACATATGCATTCCGGAATTGATGGTGGCTGCTGTTTGGCTTGTCATCCAACAGTATTGACTGAAGTCAATTTGTTAGAACTGGAGCTATTCATACGGCCTCTGTGAATTGATTGTTGAGGCTGGGAAAAGGCAGCTGCAATTTCACAAATTGCATTCACATGAATTTTCCTATGGTAGAAGGACTTCTAGTTACTGATGTAGTCCAGAAGCTTTCCTGCAGAGGCAAGGTCCAGAGATGGCCCCTACAAATGCCTTGAGCAAATTCTTTGACCTGCAACTTCATGCTGCAAAATTGATAACCTGTTTCGTATATACTATACAGGCATAGTTTAGATGCCACAACAGGTTTGCTGCTACATGAAAAAGTTTTTGAGGAACTTCAGTCTTGTTTGCACAAACCCTTTACTTTTTGGGTTCACTAAGCTAAGTTAGTATTATTTGCATACTAAACTATAGCTTGCTATAGGATCTATTTCAGTAAACTTGGCTAGCAACCATAATCAGACTTCTAAAATCCCGATTTACAGGAGAAGTACTAACCATAGTTTCTTGAGTTAATTACTGTGCTTGAGGGAAGCAAGAGGGAGCAGGATTTGCATGAGCAAGCCTGAAGCATCTCCAAGTTTTGTTTGCAAACCATGATTTCTGTTGTACACACTGTAATCTTACTGCATAATTAATATCAAATAGACAAATTCAGAAACAAATTCTGGCCCCTCAAAACTTGAAATGTTTCTCATTCCTGTAATCCCTTTCATGCTGTCCCACACATCTCTGACTTTCCACATCTATCTTCATCAGTTGCTTACCTCAGATGCTCTGTAGACTCTGAGGTTCTTCATCCTTCATATCCCCTAAGGACTTGGGAAATAGGTTTTTATATTCTTTTAGTAAGAGAATTTATAGTAGAACTTTCTCTTATTCACAGCCTATTCTGTCCACCAGCTGGGAATTAATCCTATTGGTCTTGTTCTACATTAATGTTAGATGTTACCCAATAATACAACTTGCAGGTTTGGACCAAATTAATTTAGATATTTTTCTAGCTCCAGAATATACTTTTGGTGATTATGATTTCTTGAGTGTAATTTGGTGCTGATATTGAAACTTGTGACAAGAGAAAGATGGTAGCTGTAATTTGCAGGTACAAAGGATTGCATTTTTAAAATTGACATTGCTGTTTATAGGTACTTGATTCTTTCCTCCAGCACTAAAAATACAAACATGTTTAAAAATGCTTGTTTTTAGATGTTTCCAGCTGCATTCTACAAAAATGCTCAGAGTTGTTTATTGTAATAATACAGACTCGGTATCATAAAAATAATGCAGGAGTAGAGTACAAACATTAAGATAACAAATGCTGTCAACAGTTCAGCATAAAGAAACTTTATAAACTGGTACAAAATTACAGCTTGTTAAAGCAGGAGAGGCTGGTGAAAGCTGGAGGCTTGTTTATTTCCATATTTTCAGTGACCAAGATATAAAGACCTATTTTAAGTGGATAAAGGAGAAAGAATTATGATTTTGAAGAGAAGAACTCCATAGTAAATCACAAACCACTTTTCAGAGTCCTCTCCGTTTCAAAAACAGTTACCATTGCAGCATTGTAGAGTGTTACTGAAGAACAGCACACGCAAAAGGCTTTTAAGGACATGGAACTTTTTGCAGTATCCTTTGGATTTTGACAAATCTTAAGGATAGTTCAGTTCACATATACAAGTGAGAGAGCAGAGATATCTTCATCTTACAGAGTTGAGAAGCATAGTATATTTCTACATTTACTCTCCCTTTATAGGTAACATTCAGCATGACATGCATTATGGTATTGTGGCCAAGGTTTAGCTCAGTTTAGCTGTCTGTACTAGCTCAAGTAGAACTGTAATTATATTATAGAATTATTATTTCTCTTTCCATATTTTTCAGGAAACAGTTCCCATGCTACACGCAACAGATACTAACAGAACACTGTAATGAAGTGTGGTTCTGTAAATTCTCCAATGATGGCACTAAACTAGCAACAGGATCAAAGGATACAACTGTTATTATATGGCAGGTCGATCCAGTAAGTATGTAAATATCTGTGTAGAAATGCGCTCTTTAAAGAAAAGGAATGAGCATGAACCAGAACTCATGCCAAGCACGCACGCACACGGCTGCTTTTTGGTTTGGAGTAATTTGTCTTTCTTGCTCATTGATTTGACTTTAGTGCCCACTATTCTGTATTTGAAGCCCCCATACTGATCTGCTTCTCCTGGGGTTTGGTAGTGATCTGTGTTTGTCAGCCTGCCTTGAAGGGCTTGTTCTAGAGTTACTGAGTGATTTCTTTTTACTCCCATCTCTGCAATCTTTGTTAACCTGCTTCTCCTTGGGGGAAGAGATCTCTGTGTTACCCAGCCTACCTTGGTGAATTTGTTTGAGTCTCGGGGAATGACTTGGAGTGATTTTGATACCCAGCCATCCACACTGAGTTGGAAACCTCCCCCTACAACAGTCTTGCTTCTCCTTTGGTGGACCATTGATTTGTGCCTGTCAGACTGCTTCCCAGCCTGCCTGCCTATTTCACTCTCTGGCAGCTGACCCACTGGGTTGTGGTTGGTTTGGGTGCTTGCTTGGTCAGGTGCTTGGTGCCATAAGGGCGGGTGGAAGAGTTCATGTTTGTGTTCACAGGAGGATGCTGATTGTGCATAATGAGCACAGCCTATCCCCGCTCCAGGGGAGGACACCTCCAGAACATCAGGGGTCTCTGCTCCTACATCCCCTGCTCTGTCCACAGGGCTCTCAATGACTGCTCAAGAGTCTTTGGTGTTGCTGCCTAAACTGCCGCATGAAACATTTTGGAAGGAAAGATAGTGATGGCAATGATTTGAAGTAAGTGGTTGGTAGTAGTGGCATCCTCTTCTTCCATATCCCAAGATTCCCAACTCCCTGCTGCTCCTGCTTCCATCAGTACAACCTCATCTAGCACTTCCCAGCCCAATACCTCCCAACTGCTCCAACCTTGATTCCACTCTGCCACAAGTTAATACTTGTGCACCCCGAGGACTGACCCAGTTCCACTCAACAGGAAGAGGGGGTGGGGGAGCAGTCTACTCAAAGAGGAGCTCTGGATGTGTAGTTTGGACTACAAGGCAAGCCACTGTCCAAGCTCACATACATACCATCAGTGCTGGGGAAAAAGAGCAAGAGGGAGGGCTCAGGAAACAATCACTCACCTCTTCAACAATACGATTGCTGTGATGAGCAACCAGTCTCTTTTGTGGAAGATGTTACTTTTTGTCATCTCATGCAGCATGTGGCTGCTTGGTACACTATCCCCTCCAGGAAGACAAGGAACCAGCAAGTGTTGCCCTCCATGCATCACTCTGCAGTAGAGCTAGTCAAAGTTAAACTCTCCAAAGCATGAGGCTGAACTGCCCACCTGATGGCAAACCTCTTGAGTGTCTGGCGCCACAGCTACCTCTCCCTCGTCACCCACTGGTGGCAACTGGAAAAGCTCCAACCCCAGGAGGGGAGAAACCGTCTGCCACCTGACTACAAGATGGTTCTCCTCCATGCATAGGGGGTGAATGCAGACTACATGGGAGGCAAACACTACCACGATGATAGAGTAGCCTGAGGAGTGGAGACCTGGCCATGGATACCGGCACCACCATGCATGTGGCAGCAAGGGGTGCACATCTCAGGAACCTCATTCATTTGCTTGGCAGATAGGCTGCACCAGTTGGTAAAGGATGCCCTGGGTCTAGGGAGCACTGCTAAAAAGGGATGGGACGCTCCCACCCTTGAGAGTAGGACTGCTGGAGAGTTGCCAGTGCCTGGCTGACTATTTTTCCTCCAACATCAAGGCCTCGTGTCCCCTGCAAGAGAGGGAGGAGAACAAGCACGAACTTGCACAGCATGTGGTCACCCAGTGGAACTCCACCTGTGGCAGAATTGTGTGTTTGATGAATCAGAGGAGCGTGGTACAGGATGACATGTCCTCTGTGACCATTCAGCATGGGCAAGAGGAACTCAACATCAGCCTAAACAATTGGCTGACTTTCCCAAATGGATTATGTCCTAAAACCATTCCAAGACACCACCAATGTGCTCTAAACCCCCATGGCCAACCTGGGACAAGTCATCCTCATCATTTGTGGGTTGAAAAAAGTGCTGGCCGTCATGGCCTTGGCAGACAGGTTACATCCTCTAAGGAGTGAGTACAAACCCCTGCATCAAAGGCAGCATTGCTTTCTGTAATGTGCAGCTTATTTAGTGGGTTCCAATGCCATGGACATAGCCAGGGGCCGCAGCAGTTGGAAGGAGCTGGGAAGGAGAAGGAAAGGCACGTGGTCTGATGAGAGAGGTGGGTCAGAACCCCCTGTTCTGGTTGCGGGTGTGAAGTGGGAGGTCAAGAGCAGCACTGGGGTAGCTAGATATGTGATGGTCAGGGAGTACTTTGCTGAGTCTCCTCTGCCTGCCAATTCTGGCTTCCTTGAGTCCTGGTTGCACAAGAATGTCATATAGCCAGACCTTGGCCATTGTCCTCCTTTCCTGCCCTCCCACCAATGTGTAGAGTGTGCAAGTGTTCTTTCATCTGGGAGACATCCTCGGCCCCCACAGATCTCACCTGGACCTGGCCAAGGAAGATGAGAAGAAGAGTTAGTTTTTATACCCTGCTTTTCACTACCCTAACGAGTTTCAAAGTGGCTTGCAATCACCTTCCCTTCCTCTTCCCACAACAGACAACCTATGAAGTAGGTGCGCCTGAGAGCTCTGACAAAGCTGTTCTGTGAGAACAGCTCTAACAGGACTGTGTCTAGCCCAAGGTCACCTAACTGGCTGCATGTGGAAGAACAGGGAATCAAACCCAGAGGACCAGATTGGAAGTCGACACTTCCACTATACCAAGTTGGCTCTGAAGGTCAATCACTGCTGGACCACCCTCCTCTGGACTTGGTGGAGTAAGATCACGACTTCCAGTTCCTTCCATTTCTCCCCCCCCCCCCCATTAATTTTCCTTTCTGGGTGATTCCAGGATGTGGCCCACTGTTCATGCCCCTGGCACTCGGGTGGGAGGATGGCTGCCTTTGCCTTGGGGTTGGCCTTGTTCCACAGTTGCCCCAAACAACATCAACTTCACCCACAAGAACCCTATTAGCTCCTGGGAGAACGACTGAAGATGGTGCCGTGCTAGCTTTGTCCGTGACAAGCTCTTGAGCCAAGCAGAGGATCAGGAACAAATGCACCTGGCAGACCTGAGCAGATATGCAAATCTCGGTCACCCCAGGAACGGCATCCTGAGGGTCCTACAGATCCACAGAGACTGAGTTCTCCTGATCATCGCTGCCTGTGCTCAAGGTCACGATGGCGTCCTTGTCGTAAACAACTTTCTAAGCTTGAAACGACCAGCTGATCCTACATTCTTCCCAGATTATCTCTTGAAATGACCAGACTGACAGGAGCCGAAGTCTGGGAAGGTCGGCGGTGTAAAGACTGCGAGTTCTCTGTTTGTTTTCTTATTCTTTGGAGCCAGGCACCAGCCCCCCTCCTTCCCGCCTAACCAATTTACAAGGGAATCCTTTTTTCGGACGGGAGGCAAGCCAGCTAAATACACTCGTTAAACAAACAAAGAAAGAGCTTAAAGAAAAGAGAGAGTTTAAAGATTTGTTGGAGAGAGTTCAGTGGGGGACGCTGACTTGACACGGAGATTGACAAATTGATAATTTTTGATCGCTCAATGTCCTGTGAGACTTCGCGAGACTTTCTGTTTATAATCTGTGACTGCTTAGAACTATGGAAAAATTAACTAAGACACAGTTCCTTCATTTGTTATGCGAAGGGAACTCAGAGATACTGAAAGCAATCAAAAAGGTTGAAAAGGAAATTCAGGACACCAAGAAAGAGCTCTCAGACAGAATCGACGGTCTGGAAAAAACAGCTGATGAAAACACAACTCAGCCAGCAATACACCAAACGAGAATTCAGTGTCTGGAAGTTAATCAACAGGAGTGGGAGAAAGCTAGGAACGTAAAAATCAAAAGCATCTTGGAAGAATCTGGGAAAACAGATTCAAGGAAGGAAGCACCGAAAGCCTGGAAGACTATTTAGAGGAGGAAGAGACTCGGATTGACAAAATAAACAGAGTCTACTCAAAGGCGACCGCACGCAGGAAGCAATCAAGAGATATCTTTGTGCAACCTGACAACAAGGAAGTAGCACAAATACTTCAATACCTGCCAGCAGATACATCATGGAAAAGAGCACAATTCCATCTTTTGCGACCACCTGAAGAATGGGATGAACAGTGGAGCAATTACTTGGTCTCTCTCAGGAAAGGCAGCAGTAACCTTTAGGTTAGGGCCAATATACGATGGGAACTGACTATATATTATTTGGGATAATAATAGATTGTATCCTTATAAGTATTAACAATTACTTGGCTAAGAAAGACAACAGTAACTTTTAGATTAGGACTAACTTGCGATGGGAACTGAATATGTTTTTTTTCTTCTTTAAGATAATAACAGACTATACTTTTACATGTATCTTCGATTGGCCCCTTCCTCTTGACGGACCATCGGCCGAGCCAATCGGCAGGTGCGAAGCACCTGCCGATTGGCTCGGTCGATTCCCACCCCACTCACAAGGAAGCAACTGCGAGCCGCGCGAAGCGCGGCTGCCGGGGGCTCCCTGCCCGGCGGCTTGGTGCGGCGAGAGGCGCGAAGCGCCTCTCGCCGCGTCAAGCCGCCGCTTAAGGAAGCAACTGCGAGCTGCGCGAAGCGTGGATCGCAGTTGCTTCCTTGCCGGCGGCTTGACGCGGCGAGAGGCGCGAAGCGCCTCTCCCCGCGTCAAGCCGCCGCTCAAGCCTTCGCTGTAAAGCCGCCTCCGCCCTCAAGCCTCTGCCGCCGCCGCTCAAGCCCTCGCCTCCGCCGTTAAGCCGCCGCCGCCGCCATCAAGCCGCCTCAAAAAATGGCCGCCAGTCAGAAAACCCAGCGCCGGGTAAGACATCTTTTACTCTCCCACTGCCTCCTAGCGCCCATTGTATTTAGGATACAATGGGCTTTTTTACTAGTATACAATAAAAATAAAAAATAATTTTAAAAAAAGAACCCTATAAGATCCTGGAGCAACATCCTCCTCATAGCACAAGCTCATAGTATTTGTTGGATTTGATCCATGGTTCATTTGTTCAACCTAATTTAGGGACTTCCATTGATCCCAGGCACTGGAAGCTGCCTGTGTAAACCACCTCATGTAACCCACAGCTGGTAGGCAGATCTTTTTCCAGGCATGGATTGTTGGCAGCTAGTTGCAGTCCCTGAGACAGCAAATGCTGTTGTGTAGTTCTTGGGATTTTTTTTTGGGGGGGGCGGGGGGTGACACAGAGGCAGTGGCCAAGTTTGTTGCAGAGCTACCCACTTCCTTTGTCAGTGCTGAGAGGTTGATTCAGTGAGACCCAGGCACAGTAGGCCAATGACATCCTCCTAGTTTCCAGGGCAATTTGCTTTCCTTCTCAGGCCATAGTTCCAGTTCATTGTCACACAAGGTTTAAGTGACCTGGGAGATTTCCACAGAGCCTGCATCAGTTGCCCCACTGTTTATGTTTGGCAGATCCTTCCTGAGCATAGAATGTGGGTAGCAGTTGGTTTTGGTCACTGATGTCATTCAGGATCCAATGGTGGGGGTGGGGGTGGGAGGAGAAACCTATGGCTGGTGAGCCATAGAGTTGGGATTGGGTTTACATAGCAGGATGCTGTTTTGCTACAACTCTGACTATCAAAGATCCATGATGTGTCCCTATTTGTCAAAGATTGTGAACTATCCCTCTTCAGCAACATTGTAGGCAGGTTGAATGTAGTTATGAATTTCCTGTATTCTGCAAAGGGTTGCTGACTCTGGAGATCCTTTCCAACTCTATAATTCTGTGATATCAGGGACAGGGTACAGCCAGCCAATAGAGTCCAAATTCTGAGAGCAATTTGTCATTCTTTTAATGACTGCTTTCCCCCACCTAGGCCACGATTTCTCTCACATCTATTCTCTTATTTATTTACTAGCCGAAAAGCCCATTGCATTCAGGAATGCAATGGGCGCTAGCGGGCAGTGGCAGGCAGAGCGAGCTAAGGGTGGGCAGTACTGGAGGTGATGTTGGCAGCAACGAGGTCATTGGCAGGCAGGCTGGCGGAAAGGTGGGCGAGCGGTGGCCGGGCAGTTGTAGGGGTTGCGGTGCGTCCTCGCCACACAGCGAGCAGCCAGGGAGCATGGTGCTGGTGGTAAGGGCCATCGGGAGGACCTGGTCCGCGGGCGGGCAGAGGGCGGCTTGGCTCCGCAGGCGGGAAGGGCTCTGTCGAGCCAGAGGCCTCGTGGCGGCCGGGCACCGGGCAGCAGGGCATCCCCGGCGAGAAGGTGTGTGTGGAGCAGATGGCTCTGTGGCGGGGAGGGGGGCTGAGGGCCGTGTGGTGTCCCACAGCCTGGAAGGAGGCAAGTTGGCCAAGCGAAGCCCTCGGCGGTCAGGAGGTATGTGGCAGCAAGGCTTGGCGAGCGGCGCCACATGGCTGGGGGAGGTGGGCGCTGTAGGGGTGGTCCCCATCTGGAAGCGGCCAGCTTTTCTGGGCGCTTCCAGATTGGCCCGCTGCCTGTGGATTCTGAGGGCTGGACAGCAGAGCGTAGACCCGGACAGCGCTACCCAGATGGCTCTTTCAACCTTATTTAAGAGTCAGTGGTAAAGATGTTTATATTTATATACCGTCGATTTTGAATGTCTCACGGTGGTTTACAAGATCAATAAAATACAATAAAATCCCTTGAAATACCTCTTAATTCAAAATAATAGCATGGCAAGATGGTGAACAATAAAATACCAAACCACTCCCCTGTTCAGCATGGGTCAATAACTCTCTCCCTGAGAGCAAGGAACCTGATTGACCTCACCTTAGAGATCCTCAGGTGGTAACACCGAGTACTGCTCTGAACTCAACCATACGCCTGGCAGAAGAGCTCTGTCTTGCAGGCCCTGGGCCCTTAGCTCTTCTGCCAACACTGCTGGCAAGGATGACTAGTTGCATGACGTGCCACACATTTCTCTCTCCCTCCCTGTCTCTGGGATTTGGATGTTTGCTTGTATAATTGTGCACTATGGGAAAGGGTCCAGCTGGCCCCACTATCAAGGTTATTGTTGCTGCTGCATGGCCATACTCTTCAGGGGATTTGTCCTAGACTGTGGGTGTTCTTCCTTTTTCCCTTTCCATCTCTTTATTCCCTTTTGTTTGATGTTCAGTGGCGGTTCTATGTGTGATGGGATGCATCCGTCCCTCCCTACCCAGGGACCAATAGACATACACACAGGGCCACATGCGATCAGAACACTCTGGGCTTCCCTTCCAAAAGGTGGGGATAGTGGGATCAAGTTGAATCTGTAACATAGAATCATGTAATTATATAATAATAGAGTTGGAAAGGACATACTGAGTCATCTAGTCCAACCCCCTGCACTATGCAGGACACTCACATCCCTCTCGCTCATCCACTGTAACCTGCCACCCACTTGAGCCTTCACCTAATCAGCCTCTCCGTCAGATGGGTATCTAGCCTCTGTTTAAAAATTTCCAGAGATGGAGAACCCACCACCTCCCGAGGAAGCCTGTTCCACTGAGAAACCGCTCTAACTGTCAGGAACTTCTTCTGGATGTTTAGATGGAATTTCTTTTGAATTAATTTCATTCCATTCGTTCTGGTCTGTCCCTTTGGAACGAGAGAACAATTCTGCTCCATCCTCCATATGGCACCCTTTTAAATACTTGAAGATGGTTATCAGATCCCCTCTCAGTCGTCTCCTCTCTAGGCTAAACTGACCAAGCTCCCCCAACTGTTAATTTTATTTTATTTTTTTGGTAAGAGGAATATTTATTAACAATGCATCTCATTCTTCCAGCTGTCAGCCCTGCTCTGCAATCATACTGTCTGTCCTCAGAGGGTGTGTGGGCCCAGGGAGATGCAGCTTCCCACAACTGGGAATAGTTTGCAGGCCCTGGGCAGGGTTGTGGGAGGGTTTTCTCCGCCCTACAGTCATCTTGTCTGCAGTGGAAGGGTAGGCCTGAGGAGATGCTGTACTTTGATTATGAATTTGAGACAGTTATATCCTGTCTTTGAAATGGGAATTTTCAGAGTTGTTAGTAAGCAAAAAATAGTTTTTATGCTCCAGTTTGTTTATAGATTCTCATTTCCACTACACGTGTGTTGACCAGGTTTACTGTTCTCCGGCTGAAGCAAGATTGTGTTTCTAGTAGAACTGTATTGTGTGCTGGGAAACCATTTAGTTTTCATAGATACCAGGTGGGATCAAAGTCCCTCTTCAATGAACAACATGGAACTGCTGCATGCATAGAAAGAGGGTGATTTTTGTTGATTTCTTCTGCCACCATAGAGGTCCCCAGACTTCTAGAAACCCCTTCTTGAAGAACATAGGAGGTGTGGCAAGAGGGCATGCAGGAAATATCTGTTCTGCAAGCATAATTTTGATTATAGATCATTCTGATCTGAATAGGACTGTGATACCTTGAAAACTTTAGTTGTTCTTTTAATGCAGGTAAATTATATTGTGGTTCTAAAAAGTGTCCTCTCATAATTTTGCAGAAACCCTAGAATCTTTGTTATGCCAGGTTCTAGCTGATTAAAGATACCTTTCTAAGATGATGCTGTTTCTATCTACATGAGAGCGTCTTGAGTTTCATAAACTAATTTTATCTGAATGAGGAAATGTTCTCTGCTTACCTCTTGCTTTCTTAACAAATTTTGAGTTCAGTGGAGCCTTTTATCCAAGTTTTAATGTACATGCATGCTTCTTCAGATATGTTGAAATAGAAGTTGCCATATCATAGCTAGAGGTTAAGCAGTTACACATATCTAGGTAGAGGATAAGCAGCAAATAAGTATCCAGCATAATAACATTGTTTTACAGATGCAAGGACCACATTGGGTCACCATTTTTATAGTAGTCCAACTTTCTTATGCATTGTTTGCCATGCTATATCTTTTCTTAAACTGTATAATATCAAGGAGACAAAGGTGTATGTGCCCACTTTAAGGCAAAGTGGACCTAACAATAAGTTTTTTTCTGAATTCAAATCATTTTTGTGGTGTTCAGGTAGACTACTAAAATAGGAGTAAAATTAGGCTTTAAAGGTAACTGCTTAAAAGACTTTTGAACCTAAGCGCAAAAATACTTAATTACAGTGTTTTTTTTTGTAGGATACACACCAGTTAAAATTACTCAAGACATTGGAAGGCCATGCATATGGTGTTTCCTACATCGCTTGGAGCCCAGATGACAACTACCTGGTTGCCTGTGGCCCAGATGACTGTTCTGAGCTTTGGCTCTGGAATGTACAAGTAAGCAGTAATCATTTGAAAGAATATTGTCAGATCCTATTCATTAGTAGAGTCACAGGAAGTATAATTGGGTTTTGAGGGTATTTTATGAAGCAGAATTTCTTGCTACGTTATATGTGTAGTACAGAGATGCAAGCTTTCCAACTGCATTCAGCTTCTGATGCAAAAGGAATAATTACTGTTCTTTTATTACAAGTAGAACTAAAATATTGCCGCTAGTTAAATTCAGTGCTACCAATCAATGTTGTTAGTCCCGTACTTACTTCTCTATAGGTTATTTGCTGCTGTGTTATATGCAATTATAATATAATCAGTTCCTTTGCTGGGGATTCTAGCCCTTTGATTCAGCATATAACACTTGGAAGAACTATATTAATCGTTCTTCATAAGGTTTTTTAAAGCCCTAAATTCGAAATATAATATAGTGCCATTTAGTCTCTAGTCTAAACAAACATCAACAAACAATGAAAGGGCTAAATTCCCATTGGGTTTTTTCATTCAAAATTGGGTATATTGACAGTACATTGATTACAGTGGCCATAGAATGGTGTGACTCTGATTATGATGCTGTTAATCTTCTTTCCTCTGTGTCAAACTGTGTTTGGGTATTAACTCCCTCCCAATAAGCTCTGGATATCTGAACAGATATGTTCACGTATTCTGGCACTCAATGATTTCTTTGTACATTATTACAGACAGGAGAGCTGAGGACAAAGATGAGCCAGTCTCATGAAGATAGCTTAACAAGTGTGGCCTGGAATCCTGATGGGAAACGTTTTGTCACCGGAGGACAGCGTGGGCAGTTCTATCAGTGTGTAAGTGCTGCTTTTCTTCCTCAGCTGTCCATAAGGAAGAGTGTAGCCTATACCAGACTATCTTTCATAAGGATTTTCTAAATAAACATCTTCATAGAGGTGACAAGTTACAAGTTACAGAATCCTACATTTAGAGTTCCTCTATATTAGTGTTTATTAAGGATAGTTAATTTTGAATACTTGAAAATTTCTATAATGTAAATCACATTCCAAGATGAGTGCCCCAGTTAGTGGGTGATAATCATTCCGCATTAAAGGGCATTCGTATAAACCCTGTTGGTTGTGGAGGTGTTTTATTTCTCAGAATTACTCCTTCTTCTCTATGTACACATCTTTCTGCACTGATCATAGGCCAAAACATATTTTTTTCATGTTTTGCTGACTAGCTTTTCTGATTCCTTCACTGTCTGCATTTCTTGTGCAGGATTTAGATGGTAATCTCCTGGACTCCTGGGAAGGAGTGAGAGTGCAATGCCTGTGGTGCTTGAGTGATGGGAAGACTGTGTTGGCATCAGATACACACCAGCGAATCCGGGGATATAACTTTGAGGACCTTACAGACAGGAACATGTAACTATCTCTTCTTAAAGCTATATATCTAATGTGGTAGATAAATGAATTTCACCATATGGCTTTGCAAAATATTTATTCTGTGTTAATGACTTAATACCAGTCTTGTAGTTCATATGCCACTTCTAAATAGGCTTTTCTAAAAACTGTTAGGCCATACCTGAGGGCCAGCGTGGTGCAGTGGCTAAGATCCGTGTACTCTAATCTGGAGATCTGGGTTTCATTCACACTCCTCCACATGAAGCCTGCTGGTGATCTTGGGCCAGTAACAGATCTCTCAGCCCCACCTACCTCACAGAATGGGGAGAGGAAGGGAATGTGTTTGCAAGCCATTCTGAGATTCCTCAGGGCAGAGAAAAAAGGGTATAAAAGTAATGTTTTAGGTATTGGTGCATACTAGTTAGTAGTTTTGTATCTGAAAGGTCATGGTAATTATGGTGAAATAAGGAATGATGATACTGCAGACTTGCATTTCACTATTATCTAGTTGCTCTAATTCTGAGCTGTGTGTTTTATTTTCAGAGTACAAGAAGATCATCCAATTATGTCTTTCACTATCTCAAAAAATGGCCGGTTAGCGTTGTTAAATGTAGCAACTCAGGTAAGTGGACAGATTTTGAAAAGGGGGGGAGAAAATATTGCTAGTTTGAGGGAGAAGGACATGTGGCACTTTTGTTACAATTTCAAGCTTGCGGACAAGTGATCTGTAGCTATGCTTGCTTTTTATCTTGCCAGAGCAAAACTGAGAAGAGTTCAGTCATCCCTGTTCCATTCCTTTGAGCCTACAAACCTGGAAGTGGGATTGATTGCTGCAGATAGGACAAAATCAGCCTCTTTTAGCTTGTTTGTAGCTTATGGGGCTGATGAGGTTAAAGCTACATGGTGCTTTAACACTATATGTGATGAGAGTAGCTTGAACAACACTTTTTCTTTTCAGTTTGTCAGTGTTCACTTTTATCATTTTCTCTTTGGTATTCCACTGTGTGGTGAAATGTAATAATGGGGAGGCTATTGTGAATGTTGTTAATCTCCAACAAACTCTTTGTTCTCAGGGAGTTCATTTATGGGATTTGCAAGACAGAGTTTTAGTGAGAAAGTACCAAGGTGTTACACAAGGGTTTTACACGATTCACTCATGTTTTGGAGGCCATAATGAAGACTTCATCGCTAGTGGCAGTGAAGGTAATATTTTTTGAAAAAAATGTGTGTTTACCTACCTACATTTCAAGCATATACTTCCTACCTTAGCAAATGTCATAGTCCTGTCATTCCCACATTTAATTAAAGAAATGACTGTTCCTATAAAAATAATGAATTGCTCAAATGAAATAAAAGCATGATCATAGTTTGGGGTTGGGCACTAGCATGTGTGATTCTGTTCATAACAATAACTTAGTTCTGGTAGAATGAATGTGGTATACAGAGATACTTTTGGTCAAGTGACTCTGGTGAGTAACAATCTTTATTTGGTGTAGATTTGTTTTTCCAAAGGTAGGTGCAGTCATGTCATTCCAGATGAGTTCTGTCATCTCAAGCATAGTTAATTATGGTGGGAGAAACAAGTCTCATATCCTGTAACAGATCTAGCATTCCTGATTATTTGCATGTTGAATACTTAGAGCTCACAGTGAGTGACCTGAAGTAAACATAGCCTTCTTCTAGCATCGCCTCAGTTGCATTGAGTGGCTTGTTCGACAGGTTTTCTAGGCAATAAGGATGCTGACTTGCTCTGTATTGATAATAATACAGTGATTAATACAGTGTGAGCAGATTTCAGGAAAAACAGGTTTTGATTTGAGCAGGAAGGTAATCTTATTGGTGGACTCTCCAAATCATTATCTACAAGCAGAACTTCTCTGCCCATAATTGTGGATTAGATTTTCCCTAAGAACTGCACTTTTCTAGCTAACTTGTATCTTCGACACAATGCCAACTATAAATAGCTATGTCAGTTCTCATGCATGCCTTAACCTTTACCCTTCCAAACAGTTTCCACCCCAGGGATGTCTGTCCAACTCTATTGGCTCTTGGCGTTTATTTGTACACCACAGGGCAGTGTGGACAGGTCACTTAGTTACTGTTTGTTTGACATGAATGTAAAGATTAATTTATCCAGGTCAACTTAGAACAGCTTTTTATTTTTTTCATTTTCAGTGTCTAAAAACTACCCAGCTGTAGTTGAAGCTGATGGCACCTTATTTAGATTCGGACTGCCTGAGGCTCTTGCCTCTTTGCACTGAATTGTTGCAAATGTGGCTGCTGTGAAAGTCTCTATGTACAAAAAAGTAACAGATTTAAATGTCATTACCTCTTAAATGTAAAGGTATGTTCTCAGCTAGGTAGGCATTTCACCTACCAGCCCCAAACATTAAAGGGTCCTCCACCCTTGGGATAAAGTTGACTTCTGAATCTGTGTGTGTGAACATAAAGTAGCACCAATAGCGGCCTTGTCTTTGAGAGTAAGTGCTGAATGTCGCGGCCTTAAGGTGAATACTGCAGTGACTTGAAGTTGCACAGAGTGCTTATGTTGGGAGAATAAAAATGCAAATATAAGCAGGGGTATTCAGTGGAAGTTCAATGTTGGGCCAACTTTTAAAAAATGAACCGTGATCTGATCTAGCTAGAAAGCAGTTCTTCAGTCAAATGCTTCTAGGAAGTAGGTCACAGCATGATTTGTAAGGGTTGGGAGACAGGTTACCTTGGGAAGCCAGCATTAATATCCTGGATCCTAATTCATTGTCAAAAGTATTTCTTGAGAGAGAATGTTGACTAAAAGAACACCTTGACATTCTTCAGCTAGCTACTGTTGTGTGAGGAAGTGTAAGTGTCCTAAAATGACTGTAGAGTTTTCAGTATTTAGTAAAACCCTCACTTCGCGAATCACTGTGATGTGTGGTTTTTCAGTACCCCAGTCAGTTAGTTCTACATCTGACATGCAGTCAATCCTGTGTGATCTGCAATTCAGATGGGTGCTGTGATCAGTGTGGATGCTTACACAGTGAAAGGAGCAATGATGACAGATTTGCCCCTGTTGTATTTAATATTCAGATGGATATTTGGCACAGTTACCCTGCAACAGCACCAACACAGCTGAACTTGTACACTTAAAATAATATATATTTAAAAATACAGTATAAATCAGTCTCACTTCAAGCCTTTGTAATGATTGTCCCCATTATGAATAGATAGAAATTGCTTTGATAGGATGATACATTGAACGGCAACTATGGACCTATTTAGATGTTACATTCCCTCCTTGCTTTGTCCTACATATTGTGAGATCATGTCTAAATCCTAGTTTGTCTACTTCCTCTCCTTTCCTCCTCCTCATCCATGTTGTACATGGAAAGGACAAGAGAACCCATCGATGTTTTGAACACAAGATTTTTAATATCCCTGGATAGTAAAACCACTAGAACAAAAGAGATCCCCCATTCAAGGAACATCAGGACCTTCTGTTTTGAGAGGCCCCCATACCATGTATAGAGAAGACCAGGAGGAGGGTAGAGAAATTCATTAGCCCAGGGCTTAATCATGTTTTCAGTGAGGTCTTGGTAGAGAAAGGTCTAGAGGTCCTGGTAGAGAAAGTAACAACCAAACAATTCTTATTTGGAACATATAGAGCCTGTTTAAATAAGTTCTATCTCTTCAGCTTGCAGAGGAGGTCAGTACTTGCAGCCAGTTTTAAATGTGATATTCCTTGGGGGCGGAAACTTATTGAAGCTGCTGGATGTACAATTCAGCAATCTTTTCTGAAGTGAATGGAGTTTTAATGCAAGAATAGTGAATGCCTGGATCAGTGCCATATTGTACTGTCTGTAGATAAATTTAAATTTTAGAATGGCTTTAGAATGTTTCTTCAAATCTGTCTGTCATAGATCATAAAGTATATATTTGGCACAAACGTAGTGAACTGCCAATTGCGGAGCTGACAGGGCACACACGAACAGTCAACTGCGTGAGCTGGAACCCGCAGATTCCATCCATGATGGCCAGCGCTTCTGATGATGGCACTGTTAGAATATGGGGACCAGCACCTTTTGTAGACAACCAGGATATTGAAGGTAAACAGTCCAATGTATGTGTGAAAAGTAACTTGTAGAAGTTGAGCCAACACTGAATGTTTTGTTGGTTTTTGATACCTCACTTAACCCAGCTAATGTATGTTCATGATACGATAAATTGGTATGGGTAGAAATTCAGGTTGCTTTCTTGTAGAGCAGCGATCCCCAACATTTTCCTGGTTGAGGACTGCCGGGGCGCAAACGCGCATGCGCAGCAGCTCCGCACATGCGCATGTGCGTCCGACAGTATGCCAGCGGCTGTGCCTGCCTCTTCCCCCCCTCCCTTCACAGCGAAGCCTGGCGAGCTTCTCACTGCAGGGGGGGCAGGCATGGCTGCTGGCGGCCCAGTACCGAGGTTGACGACCCCCATTGTAGAGTACCTTTATTTTGAGAAATCTGAAGTTTTTTCGCAATTCCCATCGTTGAAATCAGTAGGACAGTACTTCCAATGCACAACCATCAGGGGTTGTATTCCCATTTTAGGTAGAATAAAGATTTTATGCCAAAGCTACATGACCAGCGGATAGTTGTGTATTCAGAAGTGGAGATGTTTCAGTCTTGTCCCTGTATGTTTGCAATAAAAAAGGATTTGGCTGTAGGATGGGGAGAATAATTTGATGAGCTAAGAAAGAGCTACTACATCCTTTATGTGAGAGGGACTGATGCCTCCTTCTGGCTCAAACTGATACTGCTTTTGACAGACAGCCCCAAACTCTTAAAAGATCATACTGTTGTGCATGGAAAAGCCATCAGTTTGTTGGAGGGGGAATGCAGAAATAACAAAGAATAAAACTTAATCTTAAAGAGTGATGCAATCTGATGTAAAGTTTTCTGGATAAGGTTGGCCTCCATTATTTGAAGAACTGCTTTGTACTTCACAAACTGAAAATACTGCTTATGTGTTCAAGCAATTAAATGTGAACAAAATATAATGCCTATTATATAATTAGAAAGCATATATGTTCTCTGAGATGTCTTAGTCTTGAAATGACAAATCTAAATTCTGGTTCTGGAAGGAACTTTTAAAACGTAACCTAAAATGAAAGGGTATTTTGTTTATTTTGTTAATTGCAGATGTATCTATTAATTACATGCGAAGAAGTGAATGTGAATAACTAGAGCCAACCAGAGCTTTAATTCTCAATTACTTTTTAAATTTCAGCTGGAACCTTACTACCTCTGGTACTTCCAAAATCAATCCTAGTGGGCAGTTCTGAAACAGAGAAACTAGTCCAAACTTGAGAGAATTGATTGTCTTTTCTCACCGGCCAATATACTTCTTCTTGGAAAAGCTTCTCTTAAGGCATAAAATTGTTTGTTGGCTTACAAAAACAACTTGCTTAGGGAGCATTGTTTCATTAATTCTATCCTCACAGTTTGTGAAGTACAAAACACTATTGCCTGCTCACAGTCCCCACATTGTCCTACTTCAAGAGCTGCAAAACCAATATGTAAAGCAAGCAATTTCTGTTGGATGTACCAAATCAATAATATGTTGACTGTAAATTCACTGTAAATGGTTTTCTTAATTTGTTTTTAAAGTGCATGCCTTACATCAATATGAATACTTATTTCTGCATTTTAGCTGAGGTTAAAGTTTATTACTAAATCCTTAATGTTTTTTCTCTTTACATTCCATCTTCTCCCCCCCCCCCTGCCCTGCCCCCTTTAGAGGAATGCAGTAGCATGGATAGTTGATGGTGAACTTGGCGCAGACGACTTCTGTATAACTTAAAATTTAGTCGTATTTTAAATGGCTTGGGATTTGGTGCAAACAAACATGATTGATAGCTGGACAGACATGCTCGTCATGAAAAAAAAAAGAACCATTTCTGAAGCCCGACTGGGGCCAAACATTTTACCACCTTGCTTCATAGTAAACAGTTGAGATGAAGCACGTCGTTAGAACGTTGTTGGACACCATGTTGAAGTAACCCCCCATCGGTTGTGAAGAACTGTGCTACATTCAGGCTAACCATTGAACTCCGTATATACATTTTCCCCTTCTGCCATTTTGTCAGGCAGATTACTGTTCTTGTTGCTCTTCTGTGTAATGAAGTTTAAATGCTTGTTTGGAAAACCTTTTTATTTAACAGTTTAGAAGGCTTGATAGAAAGAGTGCTTTAGTCTGAAGAGTACATGTTGGATAGGAAAGTATTTCCTTCTCTTGTTTCTCTGAGTCTCCGCCTTATTTAGCTTGAGATCTTTGCAGCTTGGTTCATGGATTCTAGCCTTGCCCGTTGCGCAGTATATCTACACCCAGATGTTAAACCAGTGAATGACATGAAAAGCACTCTCAGTATCACACTTGACAAAAGGTTTTGTACTTTTCACATAGCTTGTTGCCCATAAATGGGTTAACAGCACAATTTTTTTAACAAAGTAAATTATTTATAGCATTAAAATGATTTCATTTGTGTACATTTGGAACTTAAACCAGCTTAAAAAGTGTCATCTACAAGCAAATGCAGTATAACTGGTGCTCCCCTGGAGTGTTGTGTAAGACCATTCGGCTGGCAGGAGTTTAACAGATTATATGAAGTATTATTTTAAAAAAGAAACCTTGTTTACCACCATAAAAATTGAGAGCTTTCATAATCACCAACTAAAGAAGTACAATGTATTTTCTGAAGTTAATAAATGAAAATTCCAAATTGGCCTTAACTTGTGCAATGATTCTTATTTAAAGTTCTAGAATGAGGGCAGTACATATAACATTATCCTTAAAAATTAGTGAGATGAACATCTCTTTTTAAAAACAAAATGCATACATTGTACAAGCTTTTCATATTGCCCACTGGCCAGAGCCTTTTTCTGAGATAGTGCCATCTATTGCCCGGCACTAGGAATGGCTCCTTGACTTTCTGTGTGCATAACTGTAATAGTAAAAGAAAAGAAACCTAGTTTGCTGTCTGTTGACTTCCCCCTTAGTTGAAGGATGAAAATGGCACTTAAGGCCACGCTCAACCTTAAAACTAACAGGAAGAAAGCAGCTCATAATGAAAAGAACTGTCGGTGTTCTTTTGAGTGAGGCCAGATAAAATAATAAAGAAAGATGGCAAGAGGTATTTGGTTTCAGGAGAAGGAAGATCCAGGATTTGGAAGGGAATTTGCTGGTATTTGTGCATGTTTATTTTAAATGCACAGATTCTGTGATGAGAAATAGCGTGGCCATTGTTTTAGTGTATCCCTGAACTCCAATTTACTTTAGTTTTCCTTCAGTGTTTTGATTTTGATGACAAATTTCTGATTGACTTTTAACCAGAACAAGTGGTATTCTAGTAACAATACAGGCAGTTGTTTTATCCCCAAGACTCTTTGAACAAACACAAAATACTTTTTTTATAACCCAGTTCCTAAAAGTGCATGTGAATACTAGGTTTACAGAGAGATCTTTAAACAAAACAATGCCTTCCTCTAGTGTCCTAGAATGGATTTGGGAGCAGCAAAGAACTGTATGTCTATTTGTGAGCTCCTTTTAAGCTATTTCAGCTTATTTTATAAAGAATTTATTTGTCCATTCACATGTAACCTCTTAATTTGACATTGAGATTTTTAAATTATTGGCTTTTATAGTCTACTTTTCAGCCTGTATGAAAATATTTGCAGATATTCCTGTTCTGTACGCTAAGACTATGCCTGTGTTTCTGACATAGTGTTAGAACCGCATACTATCACACAAGTATTTTTAGGAATTTAGAAAGCAGATCAGGGACAAAATCAAGTATGTACCAATAATCAGTTTAATTTGCATTCACTAATTTCTTTAGGCATTTTGGCCTGATGCTTGTAGTTGCTATGCTCTGTGTAGGCCATCTACACACTTTTGAGCCTCTTGCTTTCTTTTTCTTCAAAATGGTTAACATCAGATACAACTTATTTGAGAGC
Organism: Paroedura picta; assembly: GCF_049243985.1. Lineage (NCBI taxonomy): Eukaryota > Metazoa > Chordata > Lepidosauria > Squamata > Gekkonidae > Paroedura > Paroedura picta. Next base: position 61,317,401 of record NC_135369.1, on the reverse strand, counting down.
ACCAATGGACTCATGCTTTCCTCCCATATTATGGAATTTGTGAAATAAAAAGGAATTGAAAGCACTTCATAATACTGAGTTTAATGAGAAGCATGGGTATTGAGAGATCCGCTTATAAAATTAGTTGTGTAATATGGGCTATGCAACTTTAAATGGAAGAGCTTCAGATGGGGTAGGATCCAGATGGACACTCATCCGTGGTGTAAGACAACATACTAGATAAAATGAAACCAAGACACCATTTTCTTGCTGTAATAACTGCTAGTATTTTGAGGCAGAGATGAGCAGCTTAAATTCTTCCAGATGCATTACTAATGTATGGATTGATGAAAAGCACCACTACCATATTTCAGGTAAACCAAAGCTAGACAGTAGTGGAAGTTGTAGTTGAGAAGATAAGGAATAGGTGTATCTGCAAAGGCTGCTGTACACTGTAAAGGCTGGAGCAATCACTGATAGTTGGCCATATCGTACCCTGGGCAGAGAAGGTGTTCTATGTGAAGGCGATAAATATAGTTCACATTTTGCCTTAGGTTTTTGCACCCATCTACTCCAAAGTATGCACACTGGCTACAAAATATTTCCCACAGTGCTTCAGGGCTGATCAGGTAAGTTTTTTTTTAAGGAGCACAGAAGAGGAAATGGGGTTTAATTTTTATGCTGCCCTTAAACAAGTCTTGTAAATGTGCGACTTAGTTCCTTCACCATTCTTTAATTTATTAAGTTTCCTTATTAAAGTTTAGTTCAAAACAGAACGCAAAACACAAATTTTAATGTGAAGTCATATAATACTACCCAAGTTTTGCCAATAAGCACGTTCTGGCTTCCAAGCAGGTATTGTTGAATGTAATTAATCTAATACTAGATGTTGAGTGCCATCTTAAATAAAACCTCCCACCCCAAACAATAAAGAAGGCTTTAAGTTGAAATGTTTTCTCATAAACCAGTTATGTGCTGGCAATACATATGTATATGGGGAAGGGGAGTTACAAAGTTTTGTTTTATTTTTTAGTTAACAGCAGAAGAATGTCTAGTTTGTAATTTGGGGTAGAAAGGGAAAGTGAAACCATTTTAAATAAGACTTGACACCCTTTGTCAGTACCCCAAAGCACACAAGTTGCCTCAATTTGATACATTTCAAGCAAACAGTTTTAAAAAGTTAAAATCCTGTATATGATCAAAATGTATATTACATTGGCTCGAGTCCATTTTCAGCTGCCATAGAACAAATTGCTCATTTGACAATTTAGTAGAATTTTGGAAACACTTTGACACTTTTTGAACAGGGTGGACTTAATTAATTTGTGCAGTGTTGTCTGCAGTAGCTGCTCTAGTTGCTGGAACACAAAGTAGAAACCCATTTCCTGTTTGCTGATCCAGATTATCTGGACTTGGCAAAATGTGTGCGTGTGCGTGGTATGAACGTGTGTGCGTGAAACACAGAGTCATGGAACCAGTTGTTCTAGGTACATGTCATGTTTTACTGCATACTTTAAGTCATGTGTGTATGTGAAGTGTCCTGACTTTAAGATTTTGGTTAATACCAATATATATTTTTATAAATTTGAAATTTAGTGTGCCCCATCTTTTAAGTGTTTCATTGTTAGGATAAATGTACTAGATTTAATTCTTAACACTTCTTGGCACAGATGGAAAATTTATTGGCTCCTTCAAAATGTATGAGGAAGAAGCAGATCCTCAAAGCATGTGTGTACTTACAAACCAAGCTGTAGAGATCAAGAAAAGAACTTTTGTTGTTCTCAAATTTCTAAATTGTCAAGATTTATATGGAGTTGTGGTGGAACTAGTTAACACTTAGAGCTTTTGGTATGTAATGACTATTTGCTATGGACTGATATTAAATGTTTCAAAGGATTGCGTTCTTAAACTTTCTGGATTTTTGTTACTCTCCTCTTGGATTATAAGTAGTTTAAGACTTTCTTTACTATATAACATTAAAACATAAGAAATTTGGGTCTCCATATTTATTTTCACTTGTTTTACTAATTATTTACAAAACACCTTAACTTTTTTTATTTTATAAATATGTAGTATATTAAACATATCTTTAAAATGTTCAGTTCAAACAAAATTCCTGATTTTTGTTTTTATTGGGTTTTTAAAAAAAATTACACTTTTCCATGTTGGTGCATAGCACTTAACAAATATTTGTATTCCCTTTCTTTCCAATTCAATAAACAGAATGAATAACTGGACTTGAATAGTTCTTAGACTTTTGAGCTTCAGTACGATAGCTGCCCTCTGAATTTCTATTTCATAAGGGTAAAAAGGAACACATGTTGTAGTCCCAAGGCAGGACAATGGTTTGTATCCTTTATCAGATGGGTAGCAAACATCTATTCTGTATCATTCCTGGACAACTGTACTTGTTTGACCCCATTTGTTTCATCTCCTTGGTGTGCCTGCTTCATGTGCTACTTGCTGGAGACTGAAACCAGGGCTACATAAGCTTGTGTTCATCACCACTCAGCCTTTACAATCCTGGACAGGCATTGGTCGGAATATTTTTACCATACCTATTCCATGAGTGGGCTCCAAGCTGTTTGACATGCTACAAGTAGCACAGCTGATTTTAGAAACAAAACCATCTCAAAGCAGAGGGGATTCAATGCTATAGTTACATAATCTATTAAAGTACACTTGAGTTTGAATTGGCCTGTAGAACTGCTGCCAGGAAGGGAGTCTTTCCCCTCATATGTAGCAATTTGTCCTGTGGTATAGATATAAGTGGCAAATGCATGCATACTGAATCAAGTAGTGGTTGTTTAGTGCTTACCCCTCTCACATACTTACATGACTATTAGGGGCCAAGCCCATTGCATTCAGGAATACAACTGGTGCAAGATTAGGGGAGTGGAGTAGAAGAACTCTGCAGATGCCCCCGCCCGCCCCCCAAGATCTGGAAAGGCTGCAGGCAGCTCTTGTGGAACTCACGGGCAGGGGCAGCTCACAGGGCAGGGATCTGCAGCCTCCAAACCTCAACGGTTTGGAGGAGTGGAAGGAGGAGGGGATGGTCAGAGATAGGGGATGGAAGGCAATGGGCTGGATGCTGGACAGGCAGGCAAGCAGGTTAGAGGAAGGACTCATGGATGGGATAGCTGCCCTGAGTGGGTGAGTGGCACTTAAGCCATGAGACATGCTCTGCCTCCAAGGCCTTAACAGAAATATTAATTGGAACAGATTTAATATGCTGATCTTGGTTTTATTGGTCTCAGTTGCTGGATTGGCCAATATAGCTATATCTTCTTGAACAATTGAGCTGACATGCCCCATACATAAGAGAAAGCAAAGATGCAGTTCTAACGTCTAAGCAAAAATCCTTTGTACAAATAAGGCCCCCACAGCTCTGAGTTGGATGGCCCAGGCAAGCCCAATCCCATCAGCTAGCAGAAGCTAAGCTAGGCCAACCTTGGCTGGGAGACCTTCAAGAATTGTTCCTCCAAAGAACACTAGGCAGAGGCAGGAAATGGCAAATCACCTCTAAACACCCCCTGCCTGGCTGCCAGACAATCCTCTGGATTCCTGGCTGTACTTCACATGCCACATGATAAACTACCTTAGAAACTGCAACTAGTTCTATATATTGGACTGTAAACTGGGTTACCAAGTAAGTAACACAGAACTTCAAATAGGAAAAACCCTTAATCAGTGGTTAAAGTAATTGCCTCACTACAGAAATGAGCTGATATTAACAGTCCATAGCTATTCATTAAAGATTACCATTAGCTACAATGATCATTTTAGAGGGAGAAAAAAATGTGGTTTCCCCTTAAACCCTTTAAAGTATTCCAAACCAGTTTTTAACAGCTTTAACGTGTTCTAGTATGAATTCATCTTTTGAGTTTCAGAATTTATTCTAGATGAACTATTAGTAGTAGTAGTTCACATCTAGCAGATATTAAAGAACTTTCCTCATCATACAAATAATTTATCCTACAGTTGTTCAACTTCTTTACAGCCTTATCCATTGGAACAAGGCTATCTTTGAGCTTTTGGGTAAATGTTCCCCATGACTATAATGTATAGTTCACTTACCCACTGGCTGTAAGATTTATATTTTACTAGAAATTAAGCCCGCTGTCCTGTGAATACAGCGGGTGCTAGCTGTTGTAGGGCGGAGGTCCAGGCGGCTGTCGGCCTGGTCATGGTCGCCCCCGCAGCGGGCGGTGCCTTTGGGGACCTGTGGGCATTTCTCCCAGTCATAGTGAGGGATGGGCAGGCTGGCTGGCCATGGGCAGCGGTCCGCCGGGTGCAGCCGAGTGGCGCGGCCAGGCCAGGGGGTGCGGGCGCGTGGCGGGGCGACGGTGGGCGGGCAGAGGCGAGGCCTCCGAGGGCTGGGCGCGGCGGTGGAGGCACTGAGGGTCACTGGTGTTGGCGGCCACGGCCTGCACTTGTGTCCAGTGGCGAGGCCAGGGCTCAAGGGTGACGCGGGCCGCAGTGAGACGGTGCATGGGAGTGCGCACATGCATGGCCTGGCAGCGAAGCGAGGGAGCAGCCAGCAAAGCGTCCAAATGGGCACCCAGTAAGTCCTGGTGGGGAGAAGGGTTCGGGGGCAGCCAAAGGTTCGTGCGGGGCTGGGGTGGGAAGGGGGTGGGCGGCGGCAGGCGGGGAGGCGGGTGGGGAGGCGCAAGGGAGGTAGCGGCCAGGTCCCTGGGTGGGCAAGGGGTGCCGCTGGGCAGAGGGAAAGCAGATTTCACTCAGTCCAGCGGCGTGGGGCGTCCCTCCTCCCTGGCGGCCATCCCGGAGCTCGGCCTAAGTCGGCGCGCAATTCACTGTCTGGCGGCTGCAGCGGCGGGGATGGTGGCTTCAGAGGACTGGAGAGTCTGCGGGGCGCTGTTTGGGAGACGGGCCAAGCGAAGCGGCTCCTGATTCGCTCCTCCGAGTTTCTATTCCGGACAGCGCCCGCCCACTGTCATCCCACTTACCCCTTACCCTTTTATTTTATACCGCGGAGCGGTTACAGATAAAGACTCATTCTACCATTTCATTGCTACTTTTTCCCAAGATGCTGTCCAGCTCCATATTCTTCTCTGACTAGTTTATCAGCTACCAAGCACACCTCACTAATCACATTTACATTTGCTAACCTGTCCTTGCTGAGGCACAAAACAAAGTGTGCACATTCAGAATGAAAGCTTATACCAACTCAAAACACTAATCTGTATCATTCATATGGCAAAGGCTATTTGAAGCCTCTTTCTGTTCTTGATGTGATTTCAGCTGAAGACAGTGAAAGATAAAGTGGAACTTTTCAGAGAGAAAGTGGGTGCTCCATTAGCACCAGAACTACACAAATGAGGTGCACAAAGAGCTGAATTGTCACCTGAACATTTCTCCTGTGAACATAAGAGGCTCTGTTCATGACGATGGCAATAATAACACCAACAGTTAAACACAAAAATTCTTCCAGATGTAAAAGCAAGCTTGTTCAGGAAATAAAACTGCTGATTGTCCATAACTTTATTGGGCAGGCAAGTTCCCCCAGAACTGGTGCTTTTTATAAGTTACAGATTTGAAATCAGTAAATAGGAAAAATGAACTACAGATAAATCAATTGGTCCAAAAAACAATATGATTTTTTAAATATTTTAATATGTTAAAAAATACAGCAAAAATATTTTTGTTCAAAGAGGAAAAAATATACTGCATGACAACACTGGTTGAGATTTACTTGAAAGCTGCACCTGGTTCCACAATGTTTCGATGGAGTGAGAATTAAGAATTCGGCAACCACAATACCTCCAATTTAACTTCAATCATTTATCAAAGCAAGGATCATACTGCAAGAAATAGGATGAAAGTAGCACATGACTTACACAAATATTATTTTAAACAGAACTATCTTCTTGAACTTGCATCTTTAATAAACTAGCATCAGCAGTAAAGTTGTTTTAGTAATAGTTTAAATAATTAGATAATACTACATATTACGCACATTGGCATAATTTACATTCCTGTTCTCTAAGGTACTTTCCTGAACCATTCCATAATAATCTAGATCTATAACCTTTCATTCACAAAGCATGAGTGAAGGAACACACAATGAAATTGAAAGATGACTTAATTTAGGAAGAAAAGCAAAATACTTTTTTTTTAAAGAAGCATACAGAATCCACTATCCACTAATGCCAACTGCAAAGCACAGAAGACAAGAGTCAGGACACTAATCATTTTAATGAGTTTTCTGATCACCTTCCCAAGTTCTAAGATATGAGACTTACCTGTAAAGGTACATGAAGAAGCAAAGGAGATGGAATCCAAGCTTAATCATAGCCTCCTTCATATGAGATTTCAACTGTCCTCGATTATGAATCTCCGTGGGGTCAAATACCCCCATATTTCCACTGGGAACCATAATGTACCTAAGAGATTGACAAGAAAGTATTTTGATCCTAGTTGTGAGTTTAAATATAGAATCAACAATTCAAACTCAGCATGCTAGCCATTTGACCATGAAACCATACAAAAGATACAAAACAAAAGGGCTTGAAAGAAGAGCATGGGCAATTGGGGCCAGGAGCGGGGGAAGGGGAGAAGGTTATCTAATGGGCTTGCAGCACCAGTCTGATGGCTGGGAGCTCTTCTTACAAAGTATTATGGCTGATGCTACAAAGAGCAAGTAGGAGAATGAAAAAGGAACAGTTGAGCTAGAGACAGAGAAAGGGATCCTTTTATCTGCATGAGGGCAAGCAACCGTTAAGTGATAGTGAACAGCATTCTAAAAAGGCAGATGCTCTATAACTATAAGCAGGAAAAAAGCAAAGTTTCAAGTCACTCCACACCAAACATCTTCTGAAATGCTTTAAAAAGTTAGCAATGATTTAGTAACCCATGTCCCCAGTGCCCCTTACCTATATATATTCCAGGTTGCTACAGGTAAATTGAGAAGGAAGATGAACCAGTGCAGTGAAATAAGCATTAATACAGTGACAATGGTATGGCCAATCAATTCAGGGATCACCCACTAGAAGAGAGAACATTTTTGAAAAGTAAACCATTTTATATTGCATTCTGAGATTCCATTTTACCTGAAAACACAACGAAAAAGGTGCACAACAACATTGTCAATTGTGAATAAGCAGTTCTTCATAACCTATGTCAACTGATGCTGCAACTGGCATCAAAATGCCCCAGTTGTGAATCATCCTTATACATTTCAGATTTGTCTTGCTGAAAGCTTGCGAGATTGCTCTTTCAAGGTACCGGACTACTTGGACTACTCTGCAAGATTAAGTCCTGCATTGGTGTCTTGAACTTATGCAGTTGAAGAACAGTTAGTTCTTATATGCCGCTTTTCTCTACCCAAAGGAGTCTCAAAGCGGCTTACAGTCACCTTCCTTTTCCTCTCCCCACAACAGACACTGTGAAGTTGGTGAGGCTGAGAGAGCCCTGATATCACTGCCCGGTCAGAACAGTTTTATCAGTGCTGTGGCGAGCCCAAGGTCACCCAGCTGGCTGCATGTGGGGGAATGCAGAATCGAACCCGGCTCACCAGATTAGAAGTCCGCACTCCTAACTAATACACCAAACTGGCTCTCTGCTTGCAGAAGATATCTGGGAACCTCTATACGCCGATGGTTGTGTGCATTATTTGAAAGTATAGTCACTGAACATTCTGAATCTTTTTATAAAGGTATTTTATCCTTTCTGGGAGTGAATAGGATGGCAAGATATATCTCACACTTAGTTCAAACACCAATAATTTGTACTATATCCTCTTTTTGAATGGCCAGCAGGTGTCCCCTATTGAGGAAAAAGGTAACTGCTTGCCCTTAATCTTACAGTCCAGTTCTTAGATTCCAGTGGGGCTCCAAAAATGGAGATGTCTTCACAAAACAGCATGAATGCTTTTTACAAAAACAAAAATACTCTCAGCCAAGATAATCCAAACTGCAACATTTTGCCGCTTACTTGGAGTTAATTCTAATTAGCCAATTTGCTAATCCTGAAGATGCTTCCAAGTAAAGAGATTTCTGACACTACTGACCTAGGCAAATGGAAAATAGTTGACTAAAAGTTTGCTCAGGAGAACAAAAAGAACCCTAGGTACAGAAAGGGGTGTGTGCCAAGATAGGCAGAAGTTGGAGGGGATAATCAGGATATTTAAAAATATGCAAAGGGAGGGTGAACATATCATTGAAATAAACTGAAGAACAAGCTTGCTGTACAGAACAAAGTAAAAGTTTGAAATTATATAGGTGGGGGAATAAATAAGAAATAGTCTGCAAGGGACATGAAGTAAGAAGAACAAAGACATATCTGATGAATTATGAGACATTCCAAGAAAAAGATACAGTAGTGAGAAGGAGGAATGAGGGCAGGGCTGATTATGAGGATTAAACCTTAGCCCTACACAAAAAACCCAAATTCTGAGACTGGCCTCCAAAAGGGAATCAGTAACGTTAGTGGTTTTGCTTCTTCGAGCATTCTGCATGAGTGAAGCACAGTAGCTACATTCTGCGAGAATAAACAGTAGGGCATCTGAGAGAATTTAAACAGGACTAACCATGGCCAACATGGCTATAGGATCCAGGCACATAAAACTGGGAAACAAGCCAGGATATACTAAATGCACACCATTAAGTGCACAAAACAGTCATGCAGAGCTCTAGGAAAAGGACTCAATTCTAGCATTCTGTACTTCTACATCACATCTATCATTTCTCACTCTAGTATTAACTTTTATCAGTTTTATAAAGAAAAAAACTTACTTTGTTTAATTTTGAGCAGCATGATCTAGCATTAATATAGTCACATTCCAAATCTGATAATGTAATTATCTGATGATCAAGATAAGGAATTACCAAGCCTTGTCTCTTGACTGCTCTACCCATATGAGCATTTTACATAAAAAACAGAAACCCACTAAAACTCATGAGAACAATTTTTGTTCCACAGAACTGAGGAGAGGTGAAGTAGATGGCACTGTACAAAATATTCAGTGTTCTATTAAGGGCTATTACATCATTTGCAGTCTCAGTGAGATAGGTGGACTAAAAACAAAATAAGACTTCCACAAGCAGAAGCCCATTTCAGAGGACACACTGGTTTGAGCAAAAAAAAAAAACCCAAGAAACTAATGAAGGCACCCAAGCCTCAGGAGGCTCATGACAGAATCTTGAATACTCCATTACACAGCATGTCAACAATTGACTAAACCTGCTGAGGCTAGTAAGAGCAATCACACCGGATGCTGGGCAGAAGCTCCAAACCTGAAAGGCCCCTGAGTGCAAGTAATAGATTCATAGAATTGGGCCCTCCAGGGCCATCTAATCCAACCCCCTGCATAATGTAGGAACTCACAAGTACTTGAGAACCATTATTGTACAGGCTCCAATCAGCAGTCATTGAATGAACAGTGGGGATCCCTAAGGTAAAGCTTAGTTGTCAATCCTGGGGAATAACTGCATCATAACAGAAGAATAGCATATCTTCAGTTCCACATATCTTCTTAAGCTTGCTAGTTTTACTGAACAGAGCCAACAACAGATACATCCAGTCTTAGACTTCACTGCAGCAGTATGAAGACGTATCAATTCAACCCTTTCATGCAACCAACCACTGGAGATCAGTACTCATAACAAACTATTTCAGAGTTATCCCATAGAAATCCATGAGACTGACTTGTATGCTTACTATGCATTATAGCCAGCTTCATTACTTTACACTTGTACAACATTTTTTTTCAAAAATGACTGGACATATTAGACTAATTAGACCTCAGCTCTTCACAGAAGCATGATAAAACAAAACCAGACAGGAATCTCAGCAGTTGGTAAACTTGAAATACTTTACTCTTAAAAGTCCATGTTTTAACAAGTGCCCTTTGTATCCTATTAAATCATAAAACAGCCTTGAGTCACTATACAAACAGTAAAAGGGAGGAACAATAAGTACATGATTAAGGCTGTAACCCTTGGTATGCTTACTTGGAAGTAAGGTTTAGAGATTTAATTCCAATAGGCAGTTCTAATGTCTCATAGCCTACCACTTTGTGCGGGGCAGAGTTTCCCTCCATGTCTCTCCTGCAGCACCCAGAAAGGTGATTTCCAAAGCCTACACAAAGGAATAAGAAATGGAAGGGAGCTGAGGAAGGAAGGAAGGCAAGAAGGAAAAACTATTCCTCCTTCTGTTCCACAACTGCAGCAGCTCACCGATCTACCCAGCTGTTCCTCAGCACAGATCCCATAACCCCAGGAATAATCTTCCTGAGATTCAGAAAGTGGCAGAATGGAAAGGAAAGTGGAAAAACTTTCATGCACAAATAGATGGTTAGATACTCACTATATTTAGACTGTAATTCAGGAATCAGCGGATCCATAGAAAGTAAGAGCACTCATATCTCACATTTAAAATGAAAAAGTTATCACTACCTTTAAAAAACCCTGTGAACCTCACAGTAAACAAAATCTCAGTGTTGTACAACAGGGAGCTTTTCCCTAACCTCATACCAAAATTAACACACAATGCTTAACTAGTAGGAGCCTCGTAGCACCTGAAGACAACAGAGCTTTCGTGGAACAGACTAATGCGAAAACAATACAATCCTAAACATAGTTACTCCATTCTAATCCTTCAGAAATCAGTGATCTTAGATTGGAGCACAGAGCTGCATTGTTATTCTAACATACCACAACAACCCTTTTTAATTTTTTACTATACAACAGACCAAACAAAAGTTCCACTCTGGAATTTACAATATACAGCTATGCCTAAATACAATTTTGACATAATTTTGGATTGTGGGTAAAATTATAAGTTATGTAGGAAAAACTACAGCAAAGCTCATATTGGTTTTGTCAACATAGTATACTGCTTGATCAAATCAGCAGACATGTAGTCCAGTAACCCAGTGGTCTCCAACCCCCGGTCTGGTGACCAGTACCGGTCCATGGATCAGTCGGTACCGGGCCACAGCTCCTCCTCGTCCTCCTCCCCAGCTGCTGCCTCGGGGGCTGCCCTGCCACTTTGCCGCCGGCTCACCTTTGGTGTTCTCCAGCTGCCGCCAAGGCTGGGGCTCCCCCTCGGCTTGGCACTCTGCAACTGCTGCTGGCAGTGCCCCCCATCGGGCGGCAGGAAGTCAGGGGCACCGGTGGGAAAGCAAGTGGAACAGGGGCTCAGGCGGAGGCATCCCTCGGCAAAAGACTACCCCCCCCCCGGGCCTCAGTAAAATTGACAAGCGTTGACTGGTCCCTGGTGATAAAAAGGTTGGGGACCACTACAGTAACCTGTTTCACACAGAGGCCGACCAGGTACTGGGCCAACGTTCCCTGTTTACCAACTTTCCCCCCCTAGGCTGAATTGTCCCAGGATCATAGGAAAGGCGCTCCTACCCTTCGGATCCTCTTGGTTGCTCTCTTTTGCACCTTTTCGAACTCTCCAACATCCTTTGTGGGACTCGGCGACTGGAAGCGTACGCAGCAGTCCCAAATGAGGCCGGGCAACCATGCTATCACACTTGTCCACCCGAAGGGCCCCTGGCTATTTCGCTCCCCCAGCGTCCCTTCTTCTTCTTCCCCTCTCCCATTTGCCCGCCCGCCCGCCACCCCAGCCCAGCCCAGCCCAGCCCAGCCCAGCCCTCCCCTCCCACGAAACAACCTGAAGGATACGAAATAAACGGAAAGGAAAATCAGAGCACAGCAGTCTATGAGCGAGAAAATGAACACCACCGACTCCATCCTGCCTCCGCCGTCCTACTCGGCCACCGTACACCACCACACCTACTCGTTCCTTCACGGCCACCGTACCGCTACCGCCCTCCTCTAGTTTTGGTTCCTGTTTTGAATCCACGCACACCGTGCCGCAGACCATTAAATTGCATTGCATGCTGGGACTTGTAGTCTTCTAAATGCCGTCTGTAATCATTCAGTTTAGCGAGATACGTGATGTTCGTCTCTTACAGCAAAAGCTGAAAGGGATCGAGGGCACCCAGCGCTTCTGCTCAGGTCTATAAAGAAGAGTAAATTGGGGGGAGAGGGCAGCGCCGGGAGAGAGGACTTCAGAAACAGGCCCCAGGGGGACGTCTCGGGCTTGGGTCGTTCGTGAGGTGTCTAAAGAAATGCCTGCACGGGAGTGGCAAATCCGCTCTCTTTTTGCTGCTTTTCCGTTTCCTCGGAAGGGGCGAGTTCCAAGCTGCCTTCTGAGGAGACTCAAAAGTCTCGAGGCTCCCTGGATTCACAACAGCGCGCGGCGTGTCGAGGCGCTGCGCAGGCAGCCCCGGGTCCGGCCGCTTCCGCGCAGGAAGGCGGAGCCTCCCTTTTGGTTGAGGGGCGGAATCCGGAGCGTGGGGAGCTGCCATGCGGAATCGGGGAGGAAGCCAGCCGGCGGGAGATCCGAGGCTGAAGCAGCGGGTTAAGCAGGTGCCGCCTCCTGAAAGAGCCGCGGGGGTCCTGGTCGCGGGAGCCGAGCCGAGCCGAGAGCCGAGAGCCGAGCCGGGGGCGGGGGTTGCGTGTGGGGGTCCCCCTTCCAAGTCGGGTGTCTGGTATGAGGTGGGGTAGAGGTAGCCTAACCTGCAGGAAAGCCGCTGCATCATTGGGCTGAGCGGGTGGGATAACTTTCAGGGCCTGGTCTTCGCCAGGTTGGCTTGGAGATTTGTTTGTTTCATTAATTCATTTGTACCCTGCTTTGGTCCCCAGTGGGGACTCGGCAGTTTGCATCGTTCTCCTCGCCTCCATTTTATCCTCACGAGAATCCTGTGAGGTGGATTAATCTGAGAGAGTGTGGCTGGTCCCATGAGCTTCCCTGGCACGAGAGGCGATGGGACCTAGGCCTCCAAGGCTCTCTTAGCCACTGCTCTGAGCTGGCTCTCTAGCTGAGAAATACATCCCTACTCATGTCTTTGGAGTCAGGCACAAGCTGTCCAACCGTTGCAGGCTTACAAAGAAGGCTAATGGTGCTGTCCTAAAAGATTTACAAATATGGAACACTGTTTAGGATGGCACTGTAAATCTCATCCAGCCACAATAAAGCTCATCTCATCAGTAGCTAGGTTTGAGCAAGCCCTTATTTTTGGCCTTAGTCTCCCATCTGTAAAATAGGAATGATAATACTGGCCTGTAACAGAGGTGTTGTAAGGATTTACTTGATAATACATACAAATGGCATTGAGTTCCAAAAGCACTATATGAATGCTAAGTATTACTTATGAATTCAGGTACCACTTAAGTACACAGGAAATCTCACAAGCAAATCATATGAAATTAATGGGTTAGGATGTACCTAACTGATTTTGACAAATGGTGCTTTTTTAAAGAAGAGGAGAGAATATGGGGGCATGTGAATCTGTTCTACATACAAGCATGTTTATTTCTCTGTTTTTGTTGTTGGAACCTACTTACAGTACAAAATGCAACATTTGAAGTTGGCTTAGATGTCTTGGAGTGGTGAATACAGATATTTCAAGTGAAATAGATGTGTACAGAAATCCACAGGTCAAAGAAATTTGCATCTTTGCAGTAAAATTGGATTGTAGTTACTCCTGTGATGTTCTGCTACTTTAAAATAGATCTAACTAAAAAAGAAGGTGCTTTGCTGTTTTGCTATTTGCTGAATTACCTGAATTGCAAAAAAAAATTGCTTCCATAAATAATAACGGCATAATATACTGTCTGTGTAAGTTTTGAGTGTAGAAACTTTAAATTAAAATTTTGTTTTAACCTTTAATCTATAATCTATAATTCTGGACTAATTTACAGTAATGTATGGATTATCATAAATTGAGACACTTTGAACATTTGAAATAAATGTTACATTTTTTTGTTAATTGCATCTACAGGGTGTCCTACCTGGCTGTTCCTGAGGAACTGATCCACTTATTTTCCTATACCTGCTCAAACACTGGTGCAAGAACCTGCAGGAATAAGGATATCAGTTTATCCTTTGATGAATAACTTTTACATACATATCACTCCTGTAGAAGCCAAACACTTTATAACTAATGTTTAATGTGTTCATTTTACAGTACTTGAGCAGTAATAAATGTGGCCAGTACGTTGATATTGGAATTTTAGCAGCTGATCTACAGAAAACATACAGGTGAGTAAAGGGTTTAATCAAATATTTATCTTGGAGATAGACACCATAAATATCAGAAAATAATGACACCATTGTTATATTCAAGGAATTGTCCGATGCAGACCATGAGCATTTTCAGAAGTTAAGAAGGGGAAAAAAAGATGGTTTAATGAAAACTAATTTGATTATCCCTAATCTCACAGTGTTGTGTAACAGAACTAAATTATGATCGTTTATGCACTGGAGGTTTCATGCCAGGCTGCAGGCTGGAGTTTTAGTCGTGGCAGGTTGCCCCACCTCTTCCTGCACCCACATGGGGGAGCATTTGGCCTGGTGCATCTCATCCGCTCCCGATCTGTGCTCCTGCACGTGAGATGGGGCAGTGAAGTTCTCAGTGCATAAACGGTCTATGTGATACTACACAGTTACATTTACTTAAAAGAATTATATTCAGTGCAACCTTTGGGACTGCAGTTTAAAAGGAAAGAGCAGGAGAATATTTTTAATCATAGTGTTCTGTTGTTGTTTTCCCCCGGGCCTTCATATGTCTATCCAACTGTGGACTACTCTTATGTATTTATAAAATGTATTTATAAAAATATCATTTGGGCTCAAGTTAAAGAATTGGATCATTATGAATTAGGCTTATTATGATATTGACATTCCTTTTGATCACACAGAATGCGCAAAGAAAAGCTTCCAGTGAGATTCTAATTTATAAAATTGATTTTCAGTGCAGATTATGGAAGAAGAAAAAGAAATGCCTTTAGAATACAGGTAGAAAAAGGTAAGAATGTTGCATTTTAATGTGATGGCGTTACCCTAAAGCAATCATTCTCAACCAGGGTTACTAGTAAGTCCAGAGTTACTCCAGGGGCCTGAAAGGGTTATTCCAGTTTGTTGGGGGGGGATATATAACCATAACTGGGACTATAACTATATATATATATATATATATCTGCTGCACTCCTCTCCATTGGCTCCTCCCAGAAGCAAATTGGGAGCCAGTGTAGATGGAACAATGCTGGAAGAATAGTCCCTGCAACCCACCCTAGCCAGCATTTTCATCGCAGCACAAAGAGTGTATTGTAGTAATTAATCTATATGTTGTCAGGGCATGCAGTAAGTTTCCATGGGTAAATTCAGGCATGGATTTAGACACGGGTCTCCCAGATTCTAGCCCAATACTCTAACCTCTGCAGCTTGCTGTAAAGGAGGAATGTAGAGTTCATGCTGTGTATCTCAGAGACTGATAACTACATTTTTATTTTCTATTACAGTTTTTGGGATAATTAGTAAAGAGCTGAAGTCTGAGGATTTAGAGATTACAGAACATGAACACTTGGCAAAGAAAGCAAGGCACAGAGGAGGCAAAGAGTAAGTTGAAATTACTTTATTTCAAGAGTTACAGCTTTCTGGAAAACACTGTAACTCAGAACTGTGAGTGAATAGCCTGCAGATCTGGCCTCTGAATAAATTGTAATTCGGAACAGGTTCTCTTACTGAACTTGAACTTTGGGCTGGTTCATATGAAGCAGATCACAAGACCATTTGGGACTTAATTGGTCATCTTGGCACTTCATTTTGGGTCCAAAAGCATACTGCTAATTACTGCAGTTGTTCAATTCCAGTTGACTGTGACTATTCCATCTTGTGACCATCATTAATTAAACAATGGCATTTTGCCTGTTTGTTTATTTATATCCCCCTTTTATTCTCAATGGGGATCCAAAGTGGCTTACAGTACAAAAATACAGCAGGGAAAAAAACATGAATGTGGGAGAGCTGCAGCTCCTTTATGGCAGTCTTATCTAAAACATTCATGATAATGGTCTATCTTCCAGGTGGTCTATCTTCCAACTGACATAGTAGCTAAAACTGGTAAAACACATTCCACACCTTAAAATCCAGCAGCAAAGTAAAGACCGAAAGGATCTAAACTACAAACTTGCTATCTCAGGTAGCCTATGTTGAGAACAAAAGAGTGGCCATGCTGTATCACACCAGTGCTAGTCCAGAGATGTACCTTCATGCAACCCACTGGCAGGGCCCTCAAACAGCAGCCTTCACCTGCTGTCTTCTCCTTGGCATCTGCCTCTGAATCTGGAATTCCCAGTCAACTCTCATGACTCATACGCAAAAACTGTCCTTCATAAATTTGTCCAGCCTTGTCTTAGACTTATCTAGCTCAGTGTCCATTACAACAACTTGTTGCTGTAAGTTCCTCATGTCAGCTATCAGTCACAGCTGACTTATGTTGATCCCAGTAGGATTCTCAAAGCAAGAGATGTTCAGAGGTAGTTTGCCATTGCCTGCCTCTGTGTCACTGGTATTCTTTGGAGGTCTCACATGTAGGCTGACCTTGCTTGTCTTCTGAGATATGAGGAGATCAGGTCAACCTAGCTGTGTAGTATAGGACTTCCTTTTGTTCTGCCTTGAATCTGCTGTTATTCAGTTTCGTAGGGTAAGTTTCTCTATATCATGAGCTATAGTTTCTCCCTCCTCTTGCAGTCTGTTGCAAAAGTCTGGCTAGACTTTAGGGATTGTCTAATTCCAAAGTTGATGGTATGTGTTTGTGTGGGGGAGGGGGATGCTGGGGGAGGGAAGAAGCAGGGGAACTTTAAACTGTGTTCACAGGGGGGGGGTGATCTAAGGTAAGATATTTTACTAGTTATACAAATGATTGGACTTTTATTTCTGCTAAACTTCCTGTCTTGCTATCCTAAAGAGATTCAGAAAGCTGCATGGATACCTCGGACACTGATACTGAGCAACCAGTAAGTATTGGCACATGATGATTACAGTAGAATAAATTTGGTGTTATCTATGTATACAGAAGTCTCTAATAGTTCTGAAGTTGGATTTATGGGAAAGTATGGCTAAATAGCTTTAAATCAGTCACTGTCCATCTTCCTGGCAAGCATTCCTCAAATTAAGTCCAAAGAATGGTGCCAGTCTAGATAGAGCATATCATTTTGGTTACATCCTATAACTCAGTACTCTGGACCGTTTTGAGCTCTACTCTACCAAGCCAGGACAGCAAGCAGACTTGAGAGTAGGCCTGATTCTATCATAACTTTCCTGATCCCATCAAGAGTTGCCTCCACTTCCTGCTCCTTGTGTTAGTTTTGGTTGTTGTGCTGCAGGTTGGCCACCCATGCGGTCAGTTTTCATGTGATTTCTGCCAGCTTAATAACATGCCCCTTCCCTGCTCACCTTCATCCAATGGCAGGTGTTCCTTGTCACGCACTTAGATAGTGGAGTGGTATAGGGATTCAGTCCTCCCTCTCTCTTCCATTTAGAAAGGGGTAGCAGTGTTTTGAACCAAAAGACTGCCATGGTAGGGGACAAGGGACACAGCATGAGAAATGACAAGGTGGGAAGAATCATTAGGGGAGATGTGGAGCAGTAGAGAAGCAGAGCAGTTTTATTCTCCAAATGAATTATTAAATGAGCTTTTGGAGAAACAGATAAGTTGACAGAGAAAATGAAGAGGATTTTGGTGCTAGTTGTCAATTTAGTCCCCATTTCATACTTTTTTGTGAGCAAGGAGATCTCTTAGCCTTAGTTTTTAAAATGTCATTGATTTGAAAAAAATGTCATAGTTCTGATTTGCAGTCCCTGTGGCTTTCAAGGTATCAAAGCAGTACTGTTAAGTATTTTCTGTATATTGTTTATAACTTATTATCTGGCGCATATCCTAGAAAATGGTTATAACTTAATGAGTCATGTTAATGGGAGTGATCAAAACTGCATCAGTGCCTTCTGTTGACTTTATTTTTGCAGTCCTCCAATTACATGAACACTTCGTTATTGACCTTATACCGGAAAGAAAATCCAGATTCCCTTCCTGAGACTGCTATGGATGTGCTAACGAAATCCAGCACTCCTCCTCAAGTAATATCTGACACCAGAATTTCAGAAGGTGGATGGTTTATTGATAAAACCCCAACCAGAAAAGAGGATAACTTTTTTATTGATTTATGTGCAGAAGAAGAGAGTGACAGTAGTAAACAGATAGCTGAGGTATCATTTTTATAACTAGTTACTTAACTGTTATTTGGTTAGTGACCGTGGTTTCAGTAGTGCACTTTATTCTTCTTTCATATGACCTATCTGGTATTTCTTGTCTGTCCCATTCCAAAAGCTCAAGGCAAATAGTAATTTATAAAATACATACTGAAAACGGAGTATAAAGTATCTTAGCAATACATTCCTAAATAGAGTTATAATCTTCCTCAGAGTTTAACTGAACTCATTGGACTTAGAAGAGTGTAATTCTATTTAGTATTGGATTACTGCAACTCACTCTACACCCGGCTGGGGTGCTTTGGGAAACTGGCGGGTCTAGCTGTGTGTGGGTTCATGCTGGGGCCTCCAGGCTTGAGAGCCTGCTGGCTTGGGATGGTATCGGTGCTGGCTCCGGGTCCCTAGGAACATCCTGATACCGCAGCCTCACAGGAAGAGTCTTCTAAGGCTGGGCTTTGGACAAGTTGTCCTCTTCTTCTTCCCACAAGAAGTCATCCTCCCATGAAATGCCAGGTTGGCCCTTAGCAGTGGTCTAACTAAGCTGTCACAGAAATGTAAACTTAGCTCCTAAACTTGCATGATTTCAGTAATGAGAAGCCAGTCCAAATCAAAAGATGGGTTTAGTAGTTGAAATGCCTTCAAACCTCTGTTGCAAACAGGAAAAAAACATCATTACTATTTTTCTCAGAAAGGGAACGTCGGTCAATTTTTAGCTTAAAATATGTACAATCAGAAGTGTTCATTAGTCCTTTTAAAAAGGGTTTTCAGAAAGCCCTCTATCATAGCAAGGCAGGCCAACTCACTCTGATAATTCAGGATCTGACATAGCAACTCACCCCCCAGCCCACAAACAGAAATGTTAACTTTTAAATTACAGTAACATTTTTTGACAGAAACATCCAGGGTAATAAGATAATCTTCATTTGCTTTTATTTTAAAGCCCTCAGCGGGACAAGCATCTCTTTTGTAGTCGTAGAATCTCTACCATGTTAAGTGCTGATTTAGACAGGCTGCTTCATGGCTTAGCATGAATACATGTAGTGGCTTCTGAAGCCCAAATGAAGGCGTTCCAAGAATGCTGATTTCAGGGGCTGTGGAGTCTCCATGCAAGCACTGCTTGGGGAGATGTTTTGGTGGAGAATTTCACTGATCCTCCTCTTTATACAGGACTAACAGTGTGCAATAGGATGTTTTACTTCCCCATCCATTTAGAGAATCTAGATTAATAGTTCTAACGGGACTCCCTGTATTCAAATCATTTAGAAGCTGTTTTATCCAGGATTTACTATTAAAGATGGTTTATCAACCTTTAAATCTGATAATACAAATATGTTAGATGTGAGTTCTAGTCATAAAATCATAGAGTTGGAAGGTATCTCCAGGGTCCAACCCCCTGCACAGTGCAAGAACTCACAACTACCTGCCTACCCATAGTGACCCCAATATCATGCCCAAGTGATCCCTACACCAAAAATCTCCAAAATTCAGCCTGGCCTGGAGGGAATTAATCTATTCAATTATTTGAACTAAAACCAGCAAAGCGGATTGAAAACTTTCAAAGTTCAGGGAGTGGGGGGATAATCATTCAGGGAGTGGGGGGATAATTATGTTTATTAAACAAAACATTAGCGAATACAGGCATGGGGAAATTATTGAGTTCCAAACTTTTCTTTATAGGAAGTTACACTTTAAAAGCAAACCATGTTTCAGGTTATTGTCTCACTGCTTCTATGGATTATCAAATAAAACTGAGTCCCTCCCCCCCCCCCGCCCGAATTCTCACCGAATCTTCTGAGACTTCCATTCAGAGAAATCTGCTTTGCTTATCACAGCAGCGCAGTTTTATAGAAAAATATCAGTCTTATCTTACTCTGATTCTCTTCTGTCTTTATCATGTGATCATGATAAAGAGATATATAAAAGCCTGTCAGAAAAGTAGAGATCTATCAGAAGTTGACCAGGTCGTGTCAAGTGTGATACTAACCATATAATTAGGTCTAGTCTATAAAAGTAGTATCAGTCCACCATGCTAATATATGACATGCTATGATTATAGTTCAGATTGTAAGAGGAAAAGGGTTGATGCTGTCCTTTATGTGTATGTTTATTATTATATCTAAATTTCTATATGATTTATTACAATTTTATAAATAAAAGAAATGAAGTAGCCTTAAGCAACCATAGTTCACTGACAGTTGAAGAGTGCATGAACCTACAGGCCTTAGAAAACATTCATGATCAGCAAGAAAGTTGATGCAAGCAAAGTGCTGCTATCAGTGCACCTAGAAACTGTTATTGTAACTTGCGTGTTAGTGCAGTTTCTTTACTTTCTTGCATTTACACAGGGTTATACTTGAGTTTGAAAAACTGAGATGGGTCTAATAGTATTGAATGTATTCCAAGAGATAGAGTGACTTTGCCTTCGAGCAGGAAATTCAAATAACATATAAAACACCCTAAGTTTTGACTTACTTTACTTTTCTGGGTATTGTTTACTGTATAAAATGTCTTGGCAGATCCAGCAAGATATTTCATTTGACTCATTTGCACTCTAGAATTCAAAAGACCTTTCCTTTGTGAAGATTGAAAGGAAGAAGCCCAAGAGCAAAAGATTTAAAAGGAGAAAAGAAGACTCTCAAGATGTAGATGAAGAAATAGAATCCATTTTGTGGAATCAGAAAGGTAAGAGCAGTTCTCTGAGAAGCCTTCTGTGCACTACAAAGACATGTCCCTTAAACTGCAAAACAACATTACCGACTCCTGTATCTGTATCTGTTCTGTAAATATAATAAGTTTGCCGGTGCTTTTCAATTGTAATAAGGCAATGCAGCAGCTGTGCTCTGACGTCTTCTTTTCTGGCAGGTAAACCAAAAGGAATAGAGCTACAGACCTCTTCGGTAAAATTTGAGGACATAGGAGGCAATGACGAGGCTTTGAAGGTTAGATAGCAACTAAATACTCTTAATGGGATAAAGATCTTCGAGCAGAAAAGTTAACATGAGTTCACTGAAAGAGGCCATCACCTAAAGCAGTGGTCCCCAACCTTTTTATCACCGGGGACCACTCAACACTGGGGACCACTCTCCGGGGACCACTCTCCGGGGACCACTCAACGCCTTTTACTGAGGCCCGGTGGGGGGGAGTAGTTTACTCCTCTACTCTCAA
Source organism: Paroedura picta (assembly GCF_049243985.1). Classification (NCBI taxonomy): domain Eukaryota; kingdom Metazoa; phylum Chordata; class Lepidosauria; order Squamata; family Gekkonidae; genus Paroedura; species Paroedura picta. The sequence goes on along the minus strand of NC_135369.1, from coordinate 61,296,173 downwards.
CCACTGCCCTAACGCTCTCTGATCGCTATGGTAATGTTTAAACATCCCTTCAAAATAAGATACAGACATGCCACAACAATGAAGTGTGTTGTAAAGGGCTGGGGGGGATGAAGTAAAGGGCCGGGGGGGGGGTTGGAGAAGGCGTCCTTTGGGGCCCACCTCCAATTAGTCCAAGGACCACATGTGGTCCGCGGCCCACAGGTTGGGGATCACTAACCTAAAGGGCTCACCTAAGAGTTTCCATGGGAGAGGGGCCATGGCTCATTGGAAGAGCACCTGTTACAAATTTAATCCTTAGTGATGGTGGAAAGTGCCATCAGGTCACAGCATTTTATGGCAACCCTCCTAGGCTTTTCAAGGCAACAGTTGTAGCGACCCTATATTTCCTTGGTGATCTCCCATTCAAGGACTAAGCAGAGCCTACCCTGCTTAGTTTCCAAGGCATGACAAGATTGGACTAGCCTGGGCTGTTGAGGCCCAGACTAATATCTGATATCTCCAGTTAAAAGGATCATACCCTGGAGACCTGCTGCCAGTCACAATAGATAATATTGACCTTGACAGACCAATGGACTGTCCAATGGAGCTTCATGTGTGTTATTGTCTTGCTTATGGAATTATGTGGGCATGATATTTTTAAAGCAGTCCTTGGTTTTTTTAAACAAGTAGTGGTATATGCTCTGTGCTTAAAAATAAATCTAAAATCTGTGCTGAGGATATTTAGCTGTATAGTGGTATTAAAAACACCCTGCATGGAGCTATAACTCAGTAGAAAAGCACAGGCTCAGCAGCCAAGTGGTCCTGGATTCTGTCATATTGTGGACTCAGGGTGAGGGAGAGAGGTGGGGAAATTGCTCACATATACACCTAAGTGTGCAAATTCATATTCAATCGAAATGACTGGCATTTGAACCAATACATTCACTAAGAAAGCCATCTTTACCCTTCATCTCATGTAGCCAACATGCCCCTCCCTCTTATTGCCAGAGTTTCATGACTATTGTTCTGGCACACGTCATACATTTTTCTCTGCTCCCATTAACTCAGCTATTGGGTTTATCATCCCTACATCAGTCAGGGAATCAGGAAGATACATTCTGGTATACTGAATCAGTCCCTTGGTCCATCCAGGTCAATATTGTGTACTGAGACTGGCAGCAGTTGGCTCCCCAAGGTTTCAGGCTGAGGTCTTCCACATCACCTACTGCTTGATCCTTTTACCGTTAGATGCCGGGAATTGATCTTGGACTTTTCTGCATGCCAAGCAGATGTTCTTCCGCTGAGCCACAACCCCCAGCCAGTGGTACTACCACTACATCCTTCAAATGCTAGTTAGGGGTGTTGAAGGCCTGCTTCTTGTGATCCATAATCTGATAGTGACAGGGATGTGGTTTCCAGGGTTGCCACAGATGTTCTTCAAATATATGGGCAAGAAACTTTATTATCGTTTTCAAAACCCTTATAGTAACCTTTCCAAAAGCCTGAAGAAGTTATTTTAAAATGAAAACCGTATTCAGAGTCCAGTGCTTTCCTTGCATTTGTGTTGAAGGCACACAGCCTTGTTAATACTGGTTAAAAAAGGTTCTGTTTAATTTATTTCTCTTATTTTCATATGCAAATTGTCACTGTTAGAAAAATGTCTACCTTTTCCACCCTGTAATTTTTACTGCAGGAAGTATGCAAGATGCTGGTACATATACGTCATCCTGAGGTTTACCACCATTTAGGAGCTGTTCCACCTCGAGGATTTCTCTTGCATGGTCCACCAGGATGTGGAAAGACCTTGTTAGCACAGGCTGTTGCTGGGGTTAGTCTATTGACATGTACTTTGCTTTCATTATGTTAAATCATATATGCAGGTTAGTATCTGAACCCACAGACATCTTTGTGTTTTGAAAATGATTCCCATCTGAAACTCTGGATATTATAGAATAAATGGTCCAGTAGTTGCGGGATAAGGAGAAGGCCTACATCTAAAACCACTATGCACTATGTTGTATAACATTTTGAGTGCCAGCTCTAATGGAGTTATCATGAGAAGTATTTTAAACATGCAAAGAGATCTGTTTATCTCCTTATAATCTTGATGATCGTGTCTCCTCTTGGCCATTTTCATTGAGTAACCAGTCTTTTTCCCTCTTAGTTTCACAGAGTTCAGACTCCATATTTGACATTAGATTTCTTTTGTCCAACTGTGCTTTACACAGTTTATATGGAACTGTGTACACAAATTATATGGAATTTAATTTTCCATGTTGTTGCCCTCTCATTCCAGTTTAAAGGAATCCTGCTGGAGCATAGTCCGCCTTGATCATCTACAGACTTGGCCACTCTACTGCTCATCCTCATTACCAGATCATTTATGAACAGATTAGTAGTACTGATCCTTGTGAGGTCCCACTGCTCACTTCAATCCATTGCAAGAAATTTCAAATTATTCCTTTTCTCTGCTTCCTGCCATTTAATAATGCATAAGAGGACCTATTCTCTTATCCCATGCCTGCCAAACTGTGCCTGCCGAACTATAATCCATAATCTTTGTGATTGTCAGAAGTCTTGTGGAAGTCCAAGTATACTTATTTTTATTTCTTTGAATTTATCAGCTACCCTCTCTGCCAGAGCGGACTCAGGGCGATGACTAACATAACTCATCAGTACAACTTAAAGTCTCAGTTAAAGCTATTCTAAAAACAATTCTAAAAAGTTCCACCCATGGGTATAAAACCTAGACCATGGGTGAGGATGTGATATAAGAGGGAGGCCAATCTGACATTGATGTTTATTGTTCTATTAGGTCAACCTTAACCTCCTACTTGTTAACTTTCTCAGAGATCTCTAAAAGGATGGTGAAGCAAGACTTCCCTTTGCAGACGCCATGCTGATTTTTCCTCAGTGGGCTTTGCTCCTCTATGCTTGATGATGATTTCAGCCATTCCATCGTGTCCAACTTTAGTAACAGCTTCTACTGATTTAACTTGCACAGATGCTAGGCTAACTGGCCTGTAATTTCCTCGATCCCCTTTAGACTTCTGTACAAAAAATAAAATGGGGCTTCAATTTGACCTACTTTAGTCCCTCGGCATGTCTTAATCTGGCCGTGATGAGAGAGACTTCTGTCAATTTATGAATCTCAGTATGAAGTTTTCTTTATAACAACAGAATTATTCTTGCTTTTCTTTTTGCTGTAGGAACTTGAACTACCAATACTCAAAGTAGCAGCAACTGAAATGGTGTCAGGAGTATCTGGTGAATCAGAACAAAAGTTAAGAGAGCTTTTTGAACAGGCTGTGGTAAGTAGAGCAGAAAGAGCATTTTGTGATTTTTTTTCCAAAAAGATTTGAGGAAATTGAGTTAACATGAATGTGAATGTTTCATTCTTAACTAAAATTTCACTTTAAGTGAGAATATGCAAAAAGAGTCGTCTCATCCCCACCATATTCCTGTCTTTTGATTCCTCCTCCCCATCTTTAATGCTCTAGATTCTGAGAATCTCTTAGCACATCTAAAAATGGATTTTAGTGACAATTTACGTATGCTGATCAGATCAGCAGTTTCATATTTGAGTTCCTTAACAATCTTTAGGTATATGCCATCAGGGTCTGGAGACTTCTTAATTTCTAGATTGATGAGTACCTAGTGTCACTTCCATTTGATTCTGTTCTTCTGAAAACTACAGTGCCAACAGGTCTGAATGCCCCATATTTTTCCACAATGAAAACAGACACAAAGTATTCCATTTTAATATTGTTTTCTTGTCTTCCTTAAGCAATCTTTTCATGCCTTTACCATTCAGAGGCCCAGCTACTTTCATGTGCAATTTACTGCTCCTGATATATTTAAGGAATATCCAGCCACTGTGATAGAATTTACTAGGTCCGTTGGCTATCAAAAAATACTCTATTTTTGTTTATAACTGTTCCGATTTATTGAAAAAATATATAACTTCAATAATAAATATTCAATAGATATTATCTTCATTTTGGATACTTCCATTCGACCAGCCCTCTTTTGCACATAGGTTCCAAAACAGGCAGATGACTGGGTAACAAGCCTAAAGATTTATTTTCCAGGCAAGTGGTGGTCACAGAAATGAGTCTGCAAGGAGAAATCATATCCTTCCATTAATGTTAGTTTCAGTTATACTCTCAGGTTACTTAGCATTGCTCATACTCAAAAGCTGAAGAATCAAAACTTAAAATGGCTGAGTAAATTTCCATTCCAGACCCCCATACATTCTAATAGAGCCTGTGTGCAAATTTGTGTCCTTGGTGTCTGCTACAGTCTCCTGAATTTGTGTAGCCAGATGGTTTTAGCTGACTTCCCTAGATAAAATTGCCTCTGGTCTCAGTACAAGCGTATTCCATCTTTGTGCGTTTGACAGCAGGGGCTCACTTGCAAGTTGCAAAGCCATTAAACATGGTGTTGGTTATGCTAAGCTACTTGTTACATGCTTCATCATATATTCTGCCTCCCTAGAAGGTCCTAGAGCCTCAGTCTGGGACTCCATCCCTGTCTCTTAAGCAGTGCTGTATACCAAGCAGCCCCAAAGTCTTGATTGGCACTGTTCCCTACTCCCGCTCTGCATTGCAGACAGAGATTGGAAGTATGCACCAGTAAAGTTGGATAAATATGATTAGAATTGTGACCACCGCCGCTTATATGTTATATGTGACATGTTGTTTGACATAAATTGGGGTTTTTATGGGGATTTTATTGTGTTTTAACAGTTTATGTTGTAAACCACCCTGAGACCTATTTGGAGAAGGGCGGTCTAAAAATTTAATAATAATAATAATAATAATAATAATAATAATAATAATAATAATAATAATAATAATAATAATAATAATAATAATAAAAAACTACAGTTTAGGGCCTCAACATGGGCCCTCTGAATACCAATAAAATTACTGTATTTTCTACATTATTCTTTTACTAGCCATGAAGCTCGCTGCATGCATGCTTCCTAGCCCCGCCGGCCCACCTGCTTCTGTCTGTGTCAAGCTGGTCTCTTGGGGGAACGGGGGCTCAGCACAGCTATCGGCCTTTCTGCTGCCCTCCCCACTGGAGGCAACAGCCTGGCCCTGCATGCTGCCCCTGTCTGCGCCGCCTCCAGCACTGGCGCCTCGGCAGCGCCGCCGAGCCTCACAGGAGGCGGCAGCCTGGCCCCCATCATGGCCTTTGTCTCTGGTGGCACCACCCCCATCATGGGGCCACCACCTCCAGCACCACTGCCTCGCCACCTCAGCCATCCTGCAGTGGACCAGGCAGACGGGTGTAGTTCTTTCACCCTCTGTGGGCAGTGTGTGTGTGTGGCCGCGAGGGTGGGCAAGCCACGCGTGGCTGTCTGGTGGGGGCTGGCCCAATCTGGCGTCACCCAGCTTTGGCCTGCATTCCAGGGCCTGGAGAGGCCTGGACAGACCCAGAACAAACCTGGATAGGCTGCACTCTGGAGGCTATTTCCCTTTTATTTATGTAGCTAATGATTAAAGATAGAATAGTTTGTTATAGCAGAGAATCAGCAGTGTGGATTAGAAGGCAAACATTACACTCAGTTCTTAGATATACAGAGTCTATGGGATCCCATGGAATAAGTAATGAAAATGATAAAAGAAATATACTACAATAAGTCTCCTTTTGAAGTAACTGGAAGAGTTCAGCTGATCAAAGATTGGCTACGATGGCATGCCAGTTGGGCCAGTTAGATGGTAACAATGGCACACTTGAAACTACAGGCAGATCATCAGGAGATCTGACCAGTGTGGTGATGGAGGATGTGGCCTTTTCTGTAGTGATACCACAGCTCTGGAATTGCCTCCTTGCAGATAAGGTTCCTGTGCTGCCTGTTGTCATTTGACTAGACCTGCACAGTATTACTCTAATCAAAGTCTATAAATGTTAAACTGGAATAGCTTTTCATAGGAAGACATACTCCTCTCTTGTCTCCTTGGGTTCACATCAGAGCATATTTCACTTACTCAGCTACAGTAGAATTAGTAGTGCTGTTCATGTAGCTCCAGCATTTACAAGAGGAATGAAAGAAGATGCACCCCCCTCCCAATTCTGAGGTGTCTAAAAATTAATACTTTGGCAACTTGATTCTTTCATTTACTTTTTCACCATCAGGTGATCACTCTTACAATCACATAGACTGGTTAATCATGTTATCACAGCTCTTTATTCTTTCTTTGTGTGTGAATGGGAGCCATTTCTATATTCTTACATTTGGTAAACGTGTATCTCTGTACTTTCCTTATAAACCAGAAGTAAAATCTTTGTCAGGATTATGAAATGGAGAAGCATGTCTTAGTATATAAACAGGTACAGTCCATATCCATTATGACAACATTAGGTGATGTTTTCCTCTTTTCTTTTTTTGGGGGGGAGAAATATTGAATTTGTCCAGTGTTTCTAAACTTAATTGTTGAATATTAAAGTGAAAATCTGAATAGACACTATACATGCTTGTACATGGTGGATTGAAAAGACTTGGCAGAAGTTCAAAGGGAGCCTGTGTACAGAATTCTCCCACTGGCCCATAACCACTCCCACTCTCTGTTGCCCTGCCATCTGCATTCTTCCTGTCCTTTTTCTATCACTGGTAAAGACTGTTTCCCTTTGTGAGTGTCTCTCTCATTGGGCAGAATACTTTGAGGCTGGATTTACAAAGGGGTATGTGAGAGGACACAAGCATTGTTTCAATTTCTACCAGTCCCATATTTAATATTTATTTGAAATTGGACAGTTGTACCATGAAAGCATAATATGTGGAGTTTTTCTTAGTTTCTGGTTTTATGTGGATTTCTGTTTAATTTCTAGACCAGTGCACCATGTATTCTCTTCATAGATGAAATAGATGCCATCACACCAAAGAGAGAAGTTGCATCCAAGGACATGGAACGGAGGATTGTAGCCCAGCTTCTGACTTGCATGGATGGTCAGTTCTCAACAAAAACTTTGTGAAATTACATTGTCAACTCTAATTTTAATGTTAATATATTTGCTTCCAAGTAATATTTCAACTGGATTACTGTGGCAGGGTGCAAACGACAGATTTTTGAGTAGCAGTTCTCTTTGCTGCTTGCCACCTTGTCAGTGCAGGAATCCCAGGGGTGGCCCTTCAGTGGGTTACTTCCTGTCTCTGGTCAAGGTCAAAGGGTTACAGTCAGAGAGGATCAGTCATACTATTACCAACTTCCCTGCAAGTGTTCTGCAGGGTGCAGTTCTCTCCTCAGCATTATTTAACAACTTTGTGTGTCCTGTTGCCCAGCTAGTTTGGAGCATGGGGTGGGTCATCAGTATGCAAAAGACACCCAGCTCTGTCTCCTGATGCCCCTCTGACTGCATTGGTCCAGCTCTTGGGGGTGGTGATTGAATGGCTTAAAGCAAGCCGTCTCAAACTAAACGTTTCAAAGGTGGAGGTCCTCTGGCTGGGTAGGAAGGAAGCATGCCTCCCCAAGGTGGATTGAGTGCAGCTTGCAAATGCACATTTATCCAGAAACCTGGGGGTGATCTTTGATGCCTCCTTGACAATGATGGCTCAAGTCACAATATTAGTTCAGTAAATATTTTCCCATCTTCACCAAGCTAGAGTACTAGTGCCCTACCTGGCCTCGGAGCACCTAGCCACTGTGATCCATGCCTACTCTTGAACCTGCTCCAGAAACTATATTTGGTGCAAAATTCAGCTGCCCGGCTTTTCACTCGAACGCTGTGGAGAACCCATGTAAGACCTGTGTTGTAGCAGCTGCATTGGCTTCCAATTGAATTTCAGATCAGTTTCAAAGTTTTGGTTTTTACCTTCAAGGCTTTATGCAGTGTGGGTCTTCCGTATCTGAGGGACCACCTCTCTGGACATTTTCCCCAGAGAGCTCTCCAATCGAGCAGTACCAACCAGCTGAGGACCCTGGCCCCAAGGAGAAATATGGCTGCCTCAACCAGAGCCAAGTCCTTTTTGGCTCCTGCCTGGTGGAACAAGCTCCCAAGCCCTGCCTGAACTGAGTTTTGGACTATGTAAACTGCCCTGAGAAGGACAACTGAGAGGGGCAGTATCTAAATCATGCAATAAATGGATAGCAGCAAATTTCAGAAGAATATGCTGCAGGATAAACAATGGAGAATTTTGTGGGTCCTGAAAGATGCAAGTTTCATGACAGAAAATTCCATGAGCTAGAACCCAGTTTGTCAAAGCACGATGTAGTCAGAAAAGTGTGTGTGTGTGTGTGTTTATAGGATATATATATATCCTAAATGCAGAGTGAAGAAGGGGCAAAAAGCTTTTAAACAGAATGATTCCAGAAGTCCAAGCAGTGTATGAAAGAACAGGTGTGTCATAGCATATGCTGACAACATAATGTGTAAAGTAAATTCAAGATCTAATAAAGGATGTGATCCAGCCTAGTAGCCTCTGGTGTGATGTATGCACCGCAAGATGAGTAGTGTTAACAGCAACTGCAGAATAATTGCTATATAGGTTGACCATTTTGAAGGGCACAGTACTCTTTTTTCACTTTTCCTGGCTGCCATCCCCCCCACTTTTAACTCAAATTTCAATTTTGTCCCCATTTTAATAAAAGGTATATACTTGTTTTGCCTGTATGCTAATACAACCTGTACGCTAATATAACCCATGTTTGATTTCTATTAAAGAATTAGAATTTGGGCCTAGGGTGCAAAAGTCATAGCGCATGGGCTGTTGGTAAACTTGCAGCTGCATGAGCCCCACCCCCTCAGTTCTTCTGGTTTCCAGAGAGAGAGAAAGAGCGAAGGCCAGGACTTTAAACTGTTAATTTATTTGCAGGGCCCAGTAACCAGGGAAGATATTCTATTTTAGAATTTCCTTTTAGGAGCTACTTTAAGAAAGAAATTAAAGATATGGTTAAAAACCCTTTCCCCCTAGCTGAGTTCTTCTGGCCTGCATCTACCTAAAGTTTTGTATGGGTTCTGTCACTGAAGAATAATAGTAAGCTCAATATGTTTATAAACTTTTTAATTATCTTACTTTCATGAATACAGAATATTTAACCGCCATCCCGATGCCCCCTTTTTAGATGGAGGAAATAGGATCAGCTATTACTACAGCTATAGGAAGCTAGTGGTTCCCAGGATAGGTCATATAGTAGCACTCTTGAGAGTAGCTGCAGAAAACAATTGTAACTCTTTATGTCATTGGCCTCTTGTGGCACAGAGTGGTAAGGCAGCAGACATGCAGTCTGAAAGCTCTGCCCATGAGGCTGGGAGTTCAATCCCAGCAGCCGGCTCAAGGTTAACTCAGCCTTCCATCCTTCTGAGGTCAGTAAAATGAGCACCCAGCTTGCTGGGGGGTAAATGGTAATGACTGGGGAAGGCACTGACAAACCACCCCGTATTGAGTTTGCCATGAAAACGTTAGAGGGCGTCACCCCAAGGGTCAGACATGACCCAATGCTTGCACAGGGGATACCTTTTACCTTTATGTTAGCGGCAGATTTGATGACCACACAGTAAACAAAGTAGACCCTGCCCGCACAAGCTTACGCTGCAATAATGAGATTGCATTGTTACACTCTTCTATTTATTTATTTTTTTAATTGTCAGCACAGCGGCCTCAGGGTGGTTTACTACAAAATATAATGTACATATACAATAGTTGACAAAACCATTTAACATTAAAACCCTTTAAAATGTATCAGGTCACTGTAGTTGCCAGGTTATTGATTAAATTGCTCCCTTCTTAGTCAAGGATGGGAGAGAATTATGGAGATGGGCCCTTTTGATGGTGTTCCGTCAGCTCACTGGCCTCAGCCGAACACCTGGCAGACCTCTCCTGAGTGCACTGATATCTGCAGGCTTAGAAGGGTGTAAGTCGGCTTAGGATTGCAGTATAAATATGTCTTTAAGTATCACAAAAATCTCTTAATTATTTTGGTGTGTAGTCAAATTATTAGAAGTGGATAAGCAATGTAACTGCAGACATTCAGCACTAGTTCATTTTGCTGTGATGGCTATGATAACAATGGGTTTTCAGAAATTATTTTTAAAATGTTCTAAGGCTTATCTCTTTATTCTAAGTTGAATTCAGTTCCCTACCTAGCAAAAATTTCACTGAAAGTTTGTGTGGATTGAGAAATTTCCAAGGGTGGTAAAAGTTTATATTCTGTAAATCAAGTGTTAATAATGGATTGAAGTTATCTAATATCTTTGAGCAGTATTAAGGATCTAAATCAGCAGATACCAGGGAGTCACTAAGTGACTGGCTTGACCTAAACTGGAGCCTGTTTTGAACACAATTACACCACATTTTATGGTACACCCGACAGAGATTATAAACAAAATATATCAAAACTTATAAAATTTTTATTAAATCAAAGTCCAGGACTTTCCCATCAGAGTGTGTATTATTATTGTAACTAAATCAATATAGTTAGTATACAGAGTGCTATGTCAATTTGGAAAAATAGGAGCTTGATGGAAATGAGAACCCTTGAAACTGAGACATGATCAAGTATTTTCTAAAACTTGATTAGAGATACAGGAATATTTCTGTGTTTTTCTGTTTTAGTTCCCTTGTATGACTGGGGAGGTCATTTTTATACCACCAATTTTCTTTGCAAAATTTCTGATTGTTGTTGATTTTTCATGCCATTACACCATTTTATGTCATTTTTGTGCAGTTGACACCAAAATGAGCCATCAATATTAATAGAACATAGTTATTCTAAGCCCATTGATTTCTATGTATTTAGTAACTATGCCTACAATTTCACTATAATTCCAGTAATTGGCCTTGAGCAAGGAACTCTCAGCCCTCTCTTTGTGTAAACTGAATTTAAAATATAAGAATTATATAGAAAATACATACCTGTATATGTTTCCCAAGTGTGTCTCCCATCTGCAGATATCTAAATCCACAAATTTAGAGAACACTTACCCCAAACAGATTTTTCAGCAAAGTTGGGGGACTCCTAGGTTTGCAGAAAAATATGAAAAGCTAAAAAAAAAAATCATTGAGAGTTTTAAATTCCCTTCAAATTCAATGAGCTTACAGTTGGAAAATTAGAGAGGGGCGAGAAGGAAATGGCAAACCACTCCAGTATCTTTGCCATGAAAACTCTATGGACAGTTCCAAAAGGCAAAACGATATGATGCGGGAAGATGAGCCCCTCAAGTCGGAAGGTGTCCAATATGCTACTGGGGATGAGCAGACGGCTAGTCCGGGGAATGGTAGAGGACAGGAAGGCCTGGAGGATCATTGTCCATGGGGTCGCAGTGGGTCGGACACAACTTCGCACCTAACAACAGGTGGCAGAGCCCTGGAGCTTGCCAGCAGATGCCAGCTGCAGTAGACACTAGGTGGTGCTCTGGGTCTAACCATAATGGACACTGGGAGCAAATCCCAGACATTGCTGCCACTGTGGTCGGGCTTCAAGGTGAGTCATATTGAGCAGCAGAGGGGCAGGGGGCGGAAAGAGGGATGGGATTCTTCCTCTCCTCTGTGAGTTTGCTGGCTTATGGTGAACTGGGGTGTATTTGCAGTCTGTTATTGGAGGACCTTAAACTATTTCAAACTGATTGCCATACTTAAACAATCATTCACAACTCCACATACTCCAGTGATTACATTTTTGCTGCCACCAATAAGATCCTCTTTTTTAATCAGGTAGAGTTATACCAACTCCTGGGAAATTGAACCCTTTAGATTTTGAACACTAGCAAGAAAGCCCATTGCAAACAGGAATGCAATGGGTGCTAGGACCCAGAGGACACCATGAGGTGCAGCTCTCTCTGTGTCCCTCCCTCCCTCTCCCTGCGTGTCTGTCAGTGTGCCTCGCAGCAGGAGGCAGAGCAGGTAATAAGGGCTGGTTTGTAGGAGTGAAGGAGGACTGGTGTGCAGTTTGGGGCAGCTCTTTCGGTCGGTCTCTCTCTGCCTCCCTTGCAGCAGGAGCGATAGGAGAGAATGAAGGCTCATGTTTGGCCTGGCAGGGCTCTGTGTGTGTCTCTCTCTCTGTCTCTGACAATGCTGAGAGGAGCGTGGCTAGCGTCCAGGGAGGGAAGGTGGGAGCTGTAGGGGCAGAGCCAATCAGGATGGCCCTATTCCAACTTGGACAGTCGGACACGTTCCACCCCCCAGGCTGTTTCACAAATATAAAGAGCAGGGGTAGTCAAACTGCGGCCCTCCAGGTGTCCGTGGACTACAATTCCCATGAGCCCCTGCCAGCATTTGCTTGCAGGGGCTCATGGGAATTGTAGTCCATGGACATCTGGAGGGCCGCAGTTTGACTACCCCTGATATAGAGGAACCATGGATAAGGATTAAGTACTTGTAATTCCTTTAGCCTAGCAACACAGTCAATTATGGGATGGCTTATATCAGGTAACTGACCAAAACCACCCTGACTACTTCAATAGGAAAAAAGGAAAAATATACAAAAAGAGTTGGAAAGATTTATTAAGAGCAATCAACAACTTGAGCAGAACAGTTAACTTTTTAAAGCAATGGTCAGAGTTGAAGGATATTAAGCATTGGTGTCAGAATCCTGTTGGTTCTGCCATGCTTGACCTTTTATGTTTTATACTTATTAGCCTGACTGCAGCCATTTTGCCTGTCTTCTATCTTCTGTAATTGTCCAGAGTTATATTGGTGCCTGTCCATACAAGGTCAGTTTCTCAGGTTGGCCTCTATCTAAACCGCCCTGAGCCTCCGGGGAGGGCGGTATATAAGTATGATAAATAAATAAATAAATCTATCTTGGTGGAGTTCCCGGACTCTGCACCTGGGGTTGTTTCTTGTTTTGTCTTTGCTTTGAATCCATTGCTACCAACTGTACCATTGTGGGAGGGCCTTTCTGGATCTTATAATGTATCATTTGCCCTGGCCTATTCAGAACTATTTTTGGGTATCAGTGTGAAAACAGCTTGAATAAAGTTTTCTTACTTTAAACAGAAGAATTCTTGTTTACAAGTCTGTGATCCTGACAATTAGTAAAGTATTAATATCCAGAAAGTTAGCAGAGTGCCTTAGTATGGCAAGTAATGCAGCATGAGGCGGAGTGCATGTGGTCAGAAAACAGCTTAATGAGCCCAGAGGAATATGTCCAGCCCTTTTTGCATAGATGTGATTCCAGAAACATTAACATTTCATGGGCTGAGTTTAGATTTAGTAATTCTGGAAATTCTATCATACTTACTGATGAGATCCGTAGCATCAAAGCTTTCCCATTGTTTTGTTCCCTTTATACATATTCCTTTTTCACTGCTTTGTGGGTTCAGCAGCTAGAACGGGGGGGGGGGGGAGGTCCCTTCTCCTCTAAGAACGATCATCAGGCATCCCTGCCAGTCATGGTAATTTCTTAAGCGTTTTCATTTCAGATTTCCCAGACCCATCTTTAAAATAACAATAGAGATCAGGCTGTGCTCTTAAAGGAACTAGAAAGCACACCTATCTTTCTCTTTGCCTTGTGCTAACCTGACAACCAAGCTTCTGGGTTGCTGGATGGATGGAGTTCACAAGTTACTCAAAAAATTTCTCTGCCACTCCAAACAAGCACATTTGCCTTTTAGCAAAAAAAAAAATCAAAATCAAAGCATGAGCCTGGGCCCGTAACCTGAAGGATATTAAGCATTGGTAAAGTATTAATATCCAGAAAGTTAGCAGAGTGCCTTAGTATGTCAAGTAATGCAGCGTGAGGCAGAGTGCATGTGGTCAGAAAACAACACACAAAGAAAGACACGTTCACAAATGTAGTACTTAATTAATATAAGAACTATTTAATAAAGAACATAATACCGCATACTTAGAGGTAAAGATAAAGTTCCTATTCTAATCTAAGTAGCTGGATGGAGAGAGATGCTTGAGGTATCTCCCTTCCATCATGTTGCGGGCTTGAGAGATGGAGTAGAAGAGGGAAGAGACTGGGGAAACAGGAAATTACCCTCTAGGAACTGGTCAGTGAGATCAAAGGTGAGCGGTCAGTGTCCCTGTCTATCTCACTAACTCTGTGGTGAAGAGAGTTTTTTACAGCCTCACAAGTCAGAAGACATTGCACAGAGAGCTGTTTCCAACAAGAGTAAGCATTTCAACAAATATCACAGAGGGAAAAAAATCTAATTACAGGAAGACTAATTTTGGTAATAACTCATTAACTGCTCTGTCTCACAGAGAAAGGAATCCTTTTTTTCTTCTCTGCTTTTCCTCAGACATGTCCAACCTTTCTGGTGGGAGCCTGGCTTCCAAGCTGACTTTTCCCTCTGCTAGAAGATTCAAAAACTTGTGACTTGGGATAGGCAGTCACTGACTGGAAGAGTGTTATCACGTGTCTTATGAAAGGAATCATGTGACTCCCTTATTGCTGCCTCATGACTGTACTGGGTGAACCTAGTTAAAGAAACAACACGCTTAATAAAAGCACTAATAGGTTTAACATAGGTTTAACATGACAGATAGGATAAAGATAAGAAGAAAAAAATCCACTATAGAGCCTCCTACACATCTGCGTGCTAACAGAAGTCAGCCAAATCTGAAGATAATTAAATTCCATTATGGGAGCAGTAAATGGACAAGATTGATATTTCTGCAAACCTAAAACAATGCCCTAGGGTTGCAGTAAAATCTAAAATGTTAGAAAGTATATATTGGAGGATTTTTACAGCCCAAATGATAGAAGGAACACCTGTAGCTGTAAGAAACAGAGAGCCTCAGTGGCTGTTGCTAGGTGACAACAGCTTTCCAGGATGAGTTTCTGTAAATAAAAAGTCAGAGGGAGGGAGCTGTTTTGGCCTTTGTGGGAGAACATGCTGGGGCCATGCCTGACTAGGGTTGCCAGTTCCAAGTTTGGAAATTCCTGGAGATTTTGGAATTGAGTCTGGGGAGGAGATAGTTTGGGGATGGGAAGGGCCTCAGCCAGATATAATACCATAGAGTTTATCCTCAAAAGTAATTTTTTTTCAGGAAGCCATTTTCTTCTCTGTCATCTGGACTTCAGTTGTAGTTCCAGAATCTCCAGGCTGCATCTGGAGATTGACATCCTAGGCCTGGCACCAACCACTGTGTGATATGATACAACCTGATTTGCATGACTTCATTTGACCTAGTTGCTTGTACTCGAAACATACTATAATCCAAATCCACAGTACCCATCTCTGAGATTCTATTTTATGCCAATGTACATAATATGATATCACCTCTTATGGAAAATCAAAGCATATTTTACAAAAGAATCAGTCCATCAAAGGAAATAGAGACCAATATTAGCAAAATAAACAACTCCATGTCTTAATGCTTACTTACAAATATCCTGAAGGCCAAAATGGTTCAAACATCTCAGTGTTCGTATTTGTAAATAATTTGGTAACTTCACCTACTGTTCTAATGCCTGGCTAGCCAAAGCTTGTTAAATG
This sequence comes from Paroedura picta, assembly GCF_049243985.1. Taxonomy (NCBI): domain Eukaryota; kingdom Metazoa; phylum Chordata; class Lepidosauria; order Squamata; family Gekkonidae; genus Paroedura; species Paroedura picta. The sequence continues at coordinate 61,280,798 of NC_135369.1, read as the reverse complement.
GGAAAATGTGACAACCCTAACTGCCAAAGGTACTTAAACCCAAATTGAAATCTACAAGACAGTGATGGAAACAACAAAATAGTAACAAAAATCTAGGGGTATGGTTATAGTATGTCATAATTACAGGAAATAGGACTAATCTATACTGTTATTCAAACCCCAAGTTGCCAGGGTGTCCCAAGATAAAAATCAATTGAGCCTCACAGTGTAAAGGACTCCGTGTTCCTTTTACGAAGACCCAATTCAGAAAGGTTTCAGTAAAATTTTAGTTATTCAACTGAGTACTGTTGTTCCGAAAAATACTGTTTTAAAGAAGCAGCAAGAACTTGGTGCCAAATTTTGGACACATGCTCTAATATGTGTTCAATATGATCTTCAAGGGTCATGTTCAGATACCAATATTTTTCTAGGTATAGGCTACTGGGCGGGGGCTAGAGGGAGGGCAGATAAAAGTAGGCTGGCTGCTGAATTGCAAAGAAGGAAGTAGGAAAGGGGACTTTCAGAGAAAGAAAAGAGGAAATAATGGGAAGAGGAAAATTATGCCTCCCACAACAGTTTGCAGGTTCTGACTTGTGAATAATAATGGTAAACGTTTACTAGATTGGTGGTAGTAATCCTTTTCTGTTGGCTGCATTTGGAGTGGACATGGGATACATTGGTTTAAGGAGATTTAGTATCACAAAATTTATTGTGACTATCTGGCCTAACCCAATATTGTTGGTGTTGACTGTAACTTGGTTAAAAGAGGGCTGTGTATAGTGTAAGATTAAATGTTGCTCAAGCTTGACCTCTGAGAGTGAAGTTTAGAAAACAATGATGTCCTGATAGCAAAGCACAGTCTCCTTCCTTTATCTGTATAACTGTCTTCTGCTTCTTCCTGCCCTTCTGCAGACTTGAATACTCTGGCTTCCACAGCTCAGGTTCTAGTCATTGGAGCAACCAACAGACCAGACTCACTGGACCCAGCCCTGAGACGTGCAGGAAGATTTGATCGTGAAATTTGCTTGGGCATTCCAGATGAAACAGCCAGAGAAAAGTATTTGAAATTTCAAACAGCCTTGTTTGAAATTTTGCTTTAACGGTTTCTTTTAGCAGCTTCTGAATGGTCCTTCTCTGTGGCATTTAATGGGAAATATGACAGGCAGAGTCACTGCTTTTATGAGCTGTTGCTTCTTGACCTGCATATAGGTTTCTCAAGATACAGATAAGATGCGCTGGTATTCCCATCTCCTTAAGAACTTGCCACAATTTGTTGTGCTCCACACAATCAAAGGCTTTAGCATAGTAAATGAAGCAGAAGTAGATGTTCTTCTGGAACTCCCTAGCTTTCTCCGTGATCCAGCATATGTTGGCAATTTGATCTCTAGTTCCTCTGCCTCTTCGAAATCCTGCCTGTACTTCTGGAAGTTCTCGGTCCACATATTGCTGGAGCCTAGCTTGTAGGATTTTGCGCATAACTTTGCTAGCATGAGAAATGAGTGCAATGGTGCGGTAGTTTGAACATTCTTTGGCATTGCCCTTCTTTGGGATTGGAATGCAAACTGACCTTTTCCAATCCTGTGGCCATTGTTGAGTTTTCCAAATTTGCTGGCAATGACATAAGTATACATATTCACATGTAAGTTCCTCTTTACATCCCAACTCTGCTGAGCATAAGGGTAATATGACACCTGTGTTATGGACCCTAAAGATCTCGTTCTAAGCAGTAATTATGTAATGGACCTTTCCTGCTTCTTTTTTCCTGCTGCAGGCTGTGCTTCCTAAAGTCCTGCTCCTAAAAAGAGTGTATGGTCTTATTTGAAAAACATTTATGTGCTGCCATTCCACCCAAATAAGGCTCCCAAGGGTTCCTGCAGGAGACTGAGGAATCAATAGAAAATTAATGACCATGAGACTTAGAATCCAACCCTTTGTGTTTAGGAATCATGTTACCCAACTGTACTGGATGTCTACAAGATAAGATATTTCCAGAACAGCATGCAAATAAATCACAAAGGGCAGAAGTAACTGTGCAACCCTGATAAGAAACTAATCTGATTAGCTGGAGAACCAGAAATATCGAAATAGAAGGTGGCAATAAATAAATCTGAAGGCCACAAAAGGCATCCTAAAGAATATGTTCATATTCACTTTGCACCTAAGCCCTAGCAGCCAGGTTGACATCCTTTGGGATTCCGTGGTCTCAGCACCAGTGTGATGTAAAAGTTCATAAAGAGGGCATGCGAAGATCTTAATAGATTCACTTGCTAGTAAAGGTTTTAGAGTATTCTGGACCACAGAGCGTTCAGGACTTTTAAAATCAGCATCTCATATTGGTACATAAACATAGTCTGATCCCTTAAAAGTTACAGCTGCTACTTCTACCATCATATTGTTATCATGTTCTATGTAACTATTCTACAATGTTTTATGTAAATGGCCCAGAGCCATATGGAAGGACAGTATAAAAATCTAAATAAATAAAATAATTTTCTCTTCAACAGAATTTTGAAGACATTGTGTCGGAGGCTTAGACTACCAGAATTGTTTGACTTCCATCACTTGGCTCGTATGACTCCAGGCTATGTTGGTGCTGATCTCATGGCGCTTTGCCGTGAAGCAGCTATGTCCACTGTAACCAGGGTTCTTGTTATATTGGAAGAGGAAAAATCTGAAGCCCAGAGTAGTGAAGAAAAAGCACCTGGACAAGCCATAGACAAAAAACCAGATGGACTCGTAAGGAAGGAAACGGAAGTGACAGAGCTTCCCACTAAAGTAAGTAGTTCTTTGAGTCTTGTATACTGTGAAGGTAAAGGTATCCCCTGTGCAAGCACCAGGTCATGTCTGACCCTTGGGGTGATGCCCTCTAGCGTTTTCATGGCAGACTCAATACGGGGTGGTTTGCCAGTGCCTTCCCCAGTCATTACCGTTTACCCCCCAGCGAGCTGGGTACTCATTTTACCGACCTCGGAAGGATGGAAGGCTGAGTCAACCTTGAGCCGGCAGCTGGGATTGAACTCCCAGCCTCATGGGCAGACAGCTTCAGACAGCATGTCTGCTGCCTTACCACTCTGCGCCACAAGAGGCTCTCTTGTATACTGTAAGTCACCATATTTTACAATGTGTAAAGGGAAATGTTTACGTTCAAATCGAAGTCTAATCATTTTGCCTTATACTAAGTCAGGCCATTGGCCCATCTATCGTAGGGGATCCAGAGTGGTTTAATGGTTAAGAGCAGTGGCCTGTAATCTGGCGAGCTGGGTTTGATTCTCCAGTTCTCCACATACAGCCAGCTTGGTGACCTTGGTTAGTCACAGGCCTGTTAGAGCTGTTCTCACAGAGCTGTCAGAGCGTTCTCAGTCCCACCTAACTTACAGGGTGTCTGTTGTGGGGAGAGGAAGAGAAGGTGATTGTAAGCTGCCTTGAGACTCCTTCGGGTAGTGAAACACAGGATATAAAAACAACTCTTCTATCTCAGTGCTATCTGTTTGGATTGGTAACACTTCTTGGAGGGTCACAGGGAAAGCAAAGTGTTTCCTAACAATGAATTGTCCCAACACCTGCTACTTGAAATCCTTTAACTGGGTCAAGCCTGGGACCTTCTCTAGCACTGGGAAAATTGAATAAGAGGCATGTTTGGTTTTTGTGTGCATATTATTTTTTTTGTTACTTCCATAGAGTAATTTTATGTCACTGGTATTATAGTTCTTGATTTATGCTACCTACCTCGTTGGTTTCAGTATGCATGTTGTGTCTGTTTGTTTGATGTATGTTCCTACTGTTCCTCCTAGAAACTCATGGTATTGGGCATGAATTTTTTTTTTGGTGCTGGCAGGGACTCATGGTAACTGTAGCCCATGAACATCTGGAGAGACACAGTCCGGCCACCCCTGTTCTGAGTAATCTTCACAACCCCATGAGGCAGATTAAGCCACCCAATAATTTTCATGGCAAACAGGATTTGATCCTGGACCTCCCTTCTCCTAGTCCAGCAGTCTAACACTTCTTCTGCTGCATTAAGCATTCTACCACACACACACCTTTGTGCAGCATACATGTGGTTGTCATGTTAAGACAGCACAGACTGTATTAAGATGGCAAAAGCCCCGCTGAAATAAAGCCACCAAGAAGACCAGTTGTGTAAATCACTCTGAAATTAAAGAGGCTATGCAAGAGTACCACTGTTACCAAGCTCCCATTCATTTCAGCAGAGTTTGTACAGGAGCATTTCTCATGGGCTGTGCCCCAGATCTTGAGACTTGTTTTAGATGACTTGGTCTCCAGAGCAAGAAATGTTTACAATGTTTAATTTGCAGAATTATGGCAACACATTATCCATATGCCAATTCAAAGTCTTTAGCAGATTTTATCTGCAGATTTTTCTGTTTCCAAAATAGGAGGGCTGAGTTGAGCAGACAATCATCTAGATATGATCTCATGGCAGCAATGTTGGTATTTGAGCTCAGACAGTTTCTCTCCACCCGTCATAGCCAGTTGCTCAAACGGAAGCAGGACTCTGTCACTTTATTTGTGTATAATTATTCTTTGTTTATGGGAGACAGTTGGCATCATTAATTTGTATGGCATTACTGTTCCGGGCCTTCTAATTATAGCCAGGATGTGTTGAAAACATAAATATTGGTAGTGGCATACCATCCTGATGCTGGAGGGAAAATGGAGGAATTCGGGCGGGGGAGGGGGTAATTGTGTTTGTTTCCATTTCAATTTTAACTTCAATAGTGAATTTTTAAATTTCCTGTAGTCAAGGCTTCATTTGCTACTATGTTCAAAGATTCCAGTTTTTTTCCCCCCAGTCATAGTAAGCAATGCCCTGCTGAGAATTTCAAGTGGAATTGTCCTGCTAAAGTTTTAATGCTAATACCTATAATATAAGTTCACCTAGTGCTCTTATTAATGATCAGTTTGAGGTGACTATTTACTGTTGGCATTTTAGTTCAATTCTATCTGTAGGCTGCTGAGCTAGAGATCTCCTAATTCTTTCACTCTCATGGTGCAACATCCAGGGTTTGGCGGGCTGTTCCACTGAGTAGTAGTGGCATTGTGCCTAGCGGCTGTTTGCTCGAGGGGTAATTAATTTCAGTGCTACCTCCCAATCTGCAGGATTGCTTAGTTAAAGAGCCATGGTGTCTTTTCAGAGACTGTAAGCGCACAAAAGCTCTTAATTAGCAAACAATACTTCAATCAAATTAAGGAAATAATATTTCCTTGTGCAACTCCTAATTGTTTTACTCCTGCAGAGTTGGCCAGCCACATAGTTTCTGTCTTTAGAGCATGCTGAGAATTGCCAGCCCCAAATCTCTTTTAGAGACAATTTTTCTTCGAATTTCCAGATTTATCCCAAACCAACACAAATGGACCTTGTAATAAACATCTTCTGTTTGAGAGTAGATTATTTTCTGAATGAGATTCCATCTAGAGATTTTTCCCACTTCTTTCTAGAGGTCTTGCCTAGCCTGTTTCTGAATCCTGTGTTTAAAGTGTAAATTGTTGGTGCCTTTCAGACAGGTTTAGCTGTGATGAAACACCCTGGGCAAGTGCAGAGGAATCAAATGGGTTTAGCACTTCTAGATATTTATCTGATCTCCAACAGAAGTTATGTTTTCTCAGAAATACTGTGATGGTCCACAGAGTACACAACCCATAGTGATCGCCCGGAGTAATAATTCTGCCCTTATGGTTTCTAAGTGCTGAAATAGTACTTAAATAGGAGTGTTTGAAGTAATCCTAACTCATGACTGCTGAAGTAAATAGGCAAAACAAGGCCTTGTTCATGTGGATGGATGTATTTATGAGGAAAGTTCAAGGCCTTTTCTGTCATGCATTTCTATTATTTTAAGTTCCTGCTTGCGTTTCCTGCTTCTTGGGAGTAAGGGAGATCATTGGTAGTGATAATAAATCATGATGCATATTGCATTTCATAGCAAGATCTAGTAGAATAAAAGTTGGAGCAGTGCTGCTACAAGAAAATCGCTTTTTAGAAAAAGAAAGAAAACTGTTTTGAAAGGGCCAGACTGAATATGAAACAAATGTATGAACTACCCTTGCTGAAAGACAGAATCAAATGCAAGGGGATGAATGGCTTCTTTAAATATTGCATCTTTCTGCCTTTCAAAAGGCACACTGGGAGTATCAGCAGATAAAGCCAAAAACTGAATAGGAGAGCAGTTCAAGAGACATATTTGACACAGTACAATTCTCCATCATCCAAAAACATTTTCAAGTTGCTGGGAAGCATATCTGGGGCATTACCTTGGAACACCCATCTTCCAGGACTGTTGATCCATATGTAAATTTTACCCCCCCCCCTCCTTTTTTTTTTTTTTACATGACCATTTCCTCTGTTGTCTTCCTCCCATTTCTCGTTTGTTGTCTTTAGGATGAATTGAAAAGACTGCTTTGGTTACTAAAGAATTCAGACCCCCTGGGGGAGGCTCAGCTACAAAAATTCTGCATTGAGATGAATGATTTCATTGTTGCGCTGTCTTCTGTGCAACCCTCTGCCAAGAGAGAAGGCTTTGTCACAGTCCCTGATGTGACGTGGGCAGATATTGGAGCCCTGGAGGACATTCGGGAAGAGCTCACCATGGCAATACTGGTAGGGCTGGACATTTTTTACAAATCCTGCCAAGGTACACAAAGCTTGGATATCTTTTGTCATCTCAGCAGCAAGGGAAATGTATACACAAGGCATTATGCACTGTTTGCGTGACATTTTATGAAGAAAAAGGCTGCACTCCTTAGTAATTTAGTCTATGAAATGTGCAGCAAATTGAAATGTTTCAGTTGTTTCCCCTTTGAAGTGGAGATTTATCAACTGAAATATAGTGAATTAGCCAAAGGCCTTGCTTTGGTCAGACCTGCAAGTAACTTGAGAAATACCAGGGCTTAATTAAAAAAAGGGGGGGGAGTAGCATATAAAAAGAGGTATTTCCAACTAACTGGTTCAGTGTGATAATTAGAAAGTTCTCAGAAAATCTGTGCCACCAGGAGCAATTACAAGTGGTGGTGGGAACAAAGGTGCCTCTGGGAAATATAATACTTCAAGGCGGAGTTTGATGCAAACACACTGGGAGCAAAGCAGTACACGAAGAAAGTTTCTCCAAGATTCTTTTGTCTTGAGTTCTGATTTAATACACAAATTGATTCCCTATCACAATAGATCTGATGCTGAAAATAACATTAACCCACAATTTGTAGATTGTGAGCCAGCCTCATGGTTGCATGCTCTGTGGTTTCCCCCTCCTCCAATTCAGAGTGAATGCTCCATTCCCTTCTGCCAGTGTTAACCCTTGTTCAGAATTGCAGTACTAAGAGCAATTCCCTTCTGAACCAGAATTTGAAGTGGTTTGTAAACCATGTTTATAACGGAATCTGGCTAGTGGCAGTTAGTGGGTATTGGGATATACCTGATTCTAAATCACAATTAATTTACATCAGAACAAGGGAGGAGATGGGTTCTAAGGTTGTCTCTGATTTACAAATCACAGATGGTAGGCACATTACTTCTATAGCATAGTTACCCATGATTTATGATAAATGTGAATATTTTTAATTTAACTTCTGCCCCCATGGGAAAGACCAAACTACTCTGGAATTGGGACTGAGATACTGCCACATGTGTTACAGATTATATTTTGCAATTTTGTTATGGACAACCCATTGCATATTAAAAGTGTCTAAAGTTGTTTCAGTGTAACAGCAATAGCCAAAGCTATTATTAACTGTATGCATGAAAAGCAGAAGGGCGTATACAGGATTCTTTACAAATTAGCCTGTTAATTAGATTCCATTATGGTCAATGTCCTTAAATGCACGTGTGATGTTATCTTCGTACTGTTTCTCATGCTCTGATGACTAGTTGCTTAGTTTTTGGAAGGGTTTTATTTTTTAAAAACTCACAAACTAGAAGATCTGTCTAAAGTCTCTTTATATTTATTGAGATTTGAGCCACAGTACTTGAGGGCCACACTATCTGCTCTACTATCTGATGAAGGGATCTTTAAACTGTTGTTGGTCTTTAAGGAGCAACCTGACTCCCAAAACAGCTACCCTCTGAAATGAGATTTGTCTTTGCAACTGTTGACCAGTTTGGGGCCCTGTATCTTTTAACAGTTTATGCAGCTGCCATTCACAACAAGGCAGGTTCTGGTAGGGTGCCTACTAGTCTCATGAGCCAGTTTTTCTGTCTGTTTTTGCATGGACCAGAAAGAGAGCGATTCCCTAGCAAATTCATTCCACTAGCACACTTGCACCACATATAGCATGGCCTTCTCTGTCAACCGGAGGACTACTAGATGTCTTCTTGCTTTTCATGCATTTTCCTTCTCCTTGTTTAGTATAAATATTCCTACAGAACCCTAGGAATAGCCTTTTCTCTCTCCCACTTCACTGGGAGAGATTGAAGACCCCTTTAGCTTCAAGAGTGACTTCCAAAAGCCAACAATTCAGTGGAAGAAGAAGACATATTCACGTCAGTCTCTCAGAAAAGCTGCAGATTCCAGGTGTTTTCCTCTGAAGGTCCCCTCTTTCCTTGGCTCCCTTGACAAATGGCATGCTACAGATGTTCTTGCCATCATGAAATCAGGAGACCCCTCAAGCCTTCAGGGTTCCTAGCCTTCTCCTTTTCTGCTATCTCTAGTAGTCACATTATTCTGGCCTCGTAGCCAGTCATATGCTGCCTCACATGCAGCTGCATATGCTGACTGTTCTTCTCATGTTGGTTGAGTATGTTGAGTCCCAGTGGGGGAATGGCAGGGGTAGATTTCTTCAGTTTTCTTATTCCCATGTGATCTTTCCCTTGAGTGTGTCATTATGACCTCCTCTGTGAGTCTTGAGGCTTTCCTTTTCTTTGAGCAGTCATCATATACCTGAGTGCAGTGAAGGATCCCACCAGAATTATGTTTGATTTTCATTTAACAGCTGAATCAGGATCTTGTCTTCCTTTAGTTTGTTTGTTTGTTTGTTTGTTTGATTTCTATGCCGCCCTTCCATATGGCTCAGGGCAGTTTACATACAACATGGGGGATACATGGAACGAATTAATACATAACATAAATAACAACATACTCTGGTTTCTCTTCAGATCACATAAATCTTTCACCTTACATAAACAAATACAACAACAACAACAATCCAATAACACATTTTCAGTGATCATAAACAATACAACAGGAACGGAACCCAGCCAAGGTCCCCAGAGAGGACAGACTGGTTCAGGCCATGGAGGGATGTCTGAGGGGGGGACCTGTTGACGGTCTCAGGCAAATGCCTGGTGGAGGAGCTCCCTTTTGCAGGCCCTGTGGGATTTGGGGAGTTCAGACAGGGCCCTGATCTTTTCAGGGAGCTCGTTCCACCAGGTGGCAGCCAGGACAGAAAAAGTTCTGGCCCTCGTTGAAGACCAATGTGCTTCTTTGGGGCCAGGGATCACTAGCCAGTTGGCATGAGCAGAGCGTAATGCTCTTTTGGGGGTATAGGCAGAGACACAGTCTGCTAGGTACACTGGGCCCAGAACGCATATGGCCTTGAAGGTAAGAACCAAAACCTTAAGCCTGATCTGGAATTCAATTGGAAGCCAGTTGAGTTGTTGAAGTACAGGTCGGATGTGAGATCTCCACGGTGTATTGGTGAGAATCCTGACTGCTGCGTTTTGGACCAATTGTATTTTCCAGATCAAGGATAAGGGCAGGCCTGCATAGAGTGAGTTAACAGCATCCTGCTGTGCTCATTTCAGAATTATTCATCTTTACCAAAATTTTACATACAAAACTTTTATCTGGCAACTGATTCTGTTACAGGCGCCTGTGCGGAATCCTGAGCAATTCAAAGCCTTGGGCCTGACAGCACCAGCCGGTGTCCTACTTGCTGGGCCTCCTGGTTGTGGCAAAACTCTACTTGCAAAGGTAATCCACTGCACAGGATCTCTGTATGTGCTGGGTTCGGGATGTAGAAAGAAAAAGAAACCAGTGACTGTTGAGTTGTGACTCGGGTGCACTATTTGAGTATTGATTTTGAGCATGCGTCTCATCTCTCCAACATCAGCTGTACTGTTAACATAAAGCAGCTGGGGTGGCAGTGTTGCTAATCTGTAGATTATTTTCAGTTAAAGAGGACCTCATTTTTCATTTTGTTTCTTGTTCTCTGTGACTAATAAAATTGCAAGATGCAAACTAGTGAGCCGAAAAGGATTTAGCTTTGTGCGAAATATTGGGAGAGCAGGAGGGAAAGGAAGGAGTTAAAAAAAACCAGTTGTGATACCTGACAGTTTTTAGCCAGCTGTGTCTGCATGGCCATAAAATGGAAGCATGTGCTGATCCTGAAATAATCTTTTTTTTTGTCATGTAGCTTGAAATATAAGATACTGCATTTAGAGAAGCTAAACTGCCTTGTAATGTGTCAGACAAATCTAGCTGAGTTATACCTACTCTGACTGGCAGTAGCTTTCCAGAATCTTCCCTGCTGAGATTTTTTAAATTGATAAAGCCATAGATTGGAACTTTCTTCGAAGAAGAGTTGCTTTTTATATACCACTCTTCACTGCCCAAAGGAATTTCAAAGTGCCTTTTCTTCCCCTCCCCACACCAGACACCCTGTGTGGTAGGTGAGTCTGAGACAGCTCTGCCAGAATTGCTGTGTGAGAAAAACTCTAACAGGATTGTGTCTAGCCCAAGGTCACCTAACTGGCTACATGTGGAGGACCGGGGAATCAAACCCCGCTCAGCAGATTAGAAGCTGCTGCTCTTAACAACTACACCACACTTGCTATTTTCTTAGGAGAGGTGCCATGACCATTGGTAGAACATCTGTTTGGCATGCTGACAGTTCTAGGTTTGGTTCCCAGCATCTTTAGTTAAAAAGAAGAGTTGGTTCCTATATGACGCTTATATGACACTTTTCTCTACCAGAAGGAGTCTCAAAGCAGTTTACAGTCGCCTTCCCTTTCCTCTCCCCACAACAGACACCCTGTGAGGTGGTTGAGGCTGAGAGAGCCCTGATATCACTACTCGGTCAGAACAGCTTTAGCAGTGCTGTGGTGAACCTAAGGTCACCCAGCTCGCTGCATGTGGGGAACTGGGGAATCAAACCTGGCTCGCCAGATTATAAATCCACACTCCTAACCACTACACCAAGCTAGCTCTCTTGAAAAGTCTTTTAAAAGGACTAGGCAGGAGATGACGGGAAAGGCTTCATACTGAGACCATGGAGAGCTGATGCTCGTCGGAGTAGACAGTACCAACTTCAAATGAACCAAGAATCTGATTCAGTATAAGGCAGCTTCATACAACCTAGTAGAGTAAAACATGTATTCTACTAAGCCATCATCCTTATTTATAAACAGGCTACTGCTTATAAGTAACAACCCAACTGGAAAATCCAAGTTCGTCTTCCATCTTCTCTTCCAGCCCCACATTGGAATTGTACATGTACAGGCCAGCCACAGGCATTTTCTTTCTAGCTTAAAAACTTCAAAGAGGTGGCATCCCACCCCTTTTGGAGCCTGCACACATGCGAGATTCCCACCTAAGGGATCACGTTCTCTGACAGCAGGCATCCCCCTTCCCTCAGTTTGGTTTTTGCCACTGCAAGGGCAGGAAGCTTTCTAGCACATTCCATTGATATTTGTCATTATGGATGAATTAAGACACCTTCTCCTTCAAAGAATTGTCTCTAATATTTTTGGGAAGCTGTCTCATGGAAGGGAAGTTCCATTGTAAAATGGACTTTTCCTGTCTATCGTGTTTGTGGTCTCTCACGGTGGTGTCTAAGACACTGTTCAAGAAATATTCTAAACTAGGGGCAAAGCCCGTTGTCTCCAAGAATACAACGGGCGCTAGAGCTTGGCAGTGGGAAGAGGAAGGGGAGTAGTTGTCCAGTCTGTAAGGGCATGGGGTTGTCATGTGTGTTGTGTGGGAGGTTGTGGTGGCAAATGAGGCCATGGGTGTGGAGATATGGGTGTCAAGAACCTGTGGTGTGGAATGTCCGTTGATTGTGGGAGAGGACTGACCTTTGGGAATTGTGGCATAGTGGTTACAGATGAGCTTTCTAGAGCCATGTCCTCAGATATGTGAAGGGAAAATCAGACTGGAGACTCTTCTTAGGGGAAGATTACATGGCAACCAATTCCCCCCAGTTCTGCGTCATTTCCCTTCTTGTGTGAATTAGGCCACATTCACCGAAATGCCCCTCTGCCCTAATACACATAAGGTAGTCACAGTACACAGGTGTCCACCATGTTCCTTCTGTCTCCCATATTTTCACTGTTGGTAAAATGTTATGTGCCCACATGCTTCTTTCATGGTTGCTCCTTAGAAGAACGGATTTTTGTACCCTATTGCTTACTACCCAAAGGAGTCTCAAAGCGGTTTACAAACACCTTTTCCATTTGTCTCTCCACAATAGTCAACCTGTGAGGTATGTAGGGTTGTGAGAGATCTGAGAGAACTGGGAATGGGCCACAGTGACCCAGCAGGCCTCAGGTGTCTCAAAGCATTTTCCAATCGTCTTCCCCTTCTCTCCCCATAGCAGACTCTTGCACTTACCTGTAACTGTTGTTTATCACCATTTGTTATGTAGATGCACATTCCCTCCTTCCTGCTCTTCCGTAAGCTTTCACGGGACCTATTGTGCCATAAAGAAGGTGTGCAGTAACTTGGCAGAAGCTGAGGAAAGAGGGCACCCTCCATCAGAGCACATGACATGTTAGGTGGGAATTCCGCACATGCACCAGCTCCAAAAGGGCTGGCCTGTGTAGTCACAGTCCCAACATGTGTCTGCACAGAAGACATTGGTGAACCACAGTTACAGGGAAACGCAACTGTTGATCTCTTCTGTTAATTTGTGTTCAGGAATTTGTGTGAATTAAATAGATTTTCAGGGTAACATTAATGACTGGGTATCAGCTTGGAAGTTGGAGGTGATGATTAGTATATGAATGAGACAGGTTTTTGTCTTTTTCGTAGGCTGTTGCAAATGAGTCTGGGCTGAATTTCATTTCTGTGAAAGGTCCTGAACTGCTGAATATGGTGAGTTTTGCCTATGGCACTGGTTTGCCAGTGATTGGGTTTGGGGGAAAATAAAAGTGTTAGGGGTTAATTCAAAATGGGTAACGCCCAATTAAATTTACATTTCTTATAGATACCTTCTGACAAACATCATTAGACCTGGTTTGCATGAAAGGGAATTTGATAATTCAGTTCCAGCCCAGTTCTGTATAAAAAAGAAACTAGACAATTCTGAGAGATGTATCTACTGCTGACAGAGTGATTTCTAGGGGGGCGGGGGGGGGTTGGTGCCTTTACACAACATGCGATCACCTCTGGCTAGCTGGCCTCTATGCAAAGAGGCCAGTAGAGAAGGAATAGGTGGGACTGAGGAAAAGGTAACAACACAGACAACCCTAGCTGGGGAAAAATAAGCTGCTATGTTGCTTTCTCTGAAGGCTCCTATGCTGAGTATCAACACCTTTCATTCATTCAAAAAGAAATAAAAGAATTGGTTATTCCCATTTGTTTACTAATGTTGAAAACAAGAGCAGTTATGTTGGGATTTACTGGAAGGAACTCCTTTCGCCCATTAATTATTTCTTTGGGAAGAATTCAGCCAAAGTTTAAACCCCTTTGTCCCATTAGTTTCAATGAGAAGGACAACAAATGCTTAACTTTCTGCCATGGAAGTCAGTGAAGCAATAGTAGCTCCTGACTTAAAGTTCTGTTGAAATAGCACAGTTTCATGGACTTTTATTGTTGACTTTTTCTTCTTTGTTTCAGTATGTGGGGGAAAGTGAGCGTGCTGTACGTCAGGTTTTCCAGCGTGCAAGGAATTCTGCTCCTTGTGTTATATTCTTTGATGAACTTGATGCTTTGTGTCCTCGGAGATCGGACCGTGAGGTGAGCCTAAAAACATATTCCTAAGAAACTTTCCTATGACACACTATTCCATGTCGCCTCCTCCTAAAAGATATATGTCCAGCATTTCTCAAACTGGGATCTGGTGATCCCTCAGGGGTCTGCCAAAGTACTCAAGAGGGTCTAGGAATCCTTTGTAAGGACATAAGGCAAGTTCTCATGCTATTCAACTAACATGAAGAACCTTCTTCATTCTATGAATCAAGCAAGGTTTTTTACATCTTAGTTGAAATAGATGAAATTTACTTTTCTATAGAATCATAGAGTTGGAAGTGACCTCCAGGGTCATCTAGTCCAACCCCCATACACAATGCAAGAACTCACAACTACCTGCCCATTCACAGTGACTCCAGTTTCATGCCCAAGTGATCCCCCCACCAAAAATCTCCAGAATCCAGCCTGGCCTAGATTTTAAGGGCAGAAAAGCCACTGCCTTTTGAGACCTATCCTTCTAGCCCAGGGGTATCAAATCTTTTTGAGCATGCAAAAATCTGGAGATTTGGCTCCAAGAGGAGGCAGAGCTTATTCAGGCTCTGGTAATTGGCCTGTCAACATCTCTACTTTGGATGGAAACATGGTCTTGCTACTGTGAAGACAAGCAAGCCTACAGAAGGAGCGGATAAGCTTATATCCTTGAACACTTATCTCCCTTCATGCAACAGCCCAGTTTCCTCTCTACTTTGCAAAAGCAGTTAGTGGGGACCATGGATCAGGGCTCAAATTCCATGCTGTCGTTGTCCACCCCCTGAGTTTCCATGATCTAATAAGCCATCACTCGGTCAAAGAAGGAAGTCAGGTTGCTCTGGCATGACCTGTTGGAGTCAAAACTGTGAGTTCCCCACCTGGAGTACTGTGCGCAGTTCTAGAGGCCTTACTTCAAAAAGGAAACGAACAAAATTGAGAGGGTTCAAAGCAGAATGATGAGGATGACCAAGCCCTATGAGGAAAGGCTGAGGGACTTGGGAATGTTCAGCCTGGAGAAGAGGAGGTTGAGAGGGGTCATGATCTCTCTCTTTAAGTATTTGAATAGTTGTCTCTTCAGGCAGGCAGGGAGCGGTTCTTGTTTGCAGCAGAGGGTAGGATCTACAGTAATGGGTTTAAACTACATGTAAAACAGTACCAGCTAGATCCCGGGCTTGGGGGTGGGGAATTCACAGAGTAGTTCAGCAGTGGAATCGACTGCCTAAGGAGATGGTGAACTCCTGCTCACTGACAGTCTTCAAGCAGCGGCTGTATAGATACTTATCCTTTATGCTTTAGGCTGATCCTGCATTGAGCAGGGGTTTGGACTAGATGGCCCCTTCCAACTCTGTGATTCTATACATCAAGCAACTTTAAACAACTGGCCTATCAAAGTCAGAATGGGCTCTACTCTGGATGACCAAATGTTTGGTGATACTCTATTAGTGATAATCCGGTCATTTCTCTCTGGCTTTCTGTACTAGTAAGCCTTTTATTTTAGGGGGATCCTGCTGTTTTTAGAACTTTTTCCTGTAAAAAATTCCTAACTGCTTATGTCACAAAAAAAATTTAATAATAATAAAAAGAAATGCTGGAAAGCCTAAAGGGGCAGGAAGAAGAAGGTTAGGGGATAAAAGCAAGAAAAGTGTGAAGGGTGAATGGAACCAGAAACTCAGGTACTTACCAGTAAGTATGTGCACAGAAAAAAAAATTGGACAAATGTTCTGAATTTGCCCCTCAATGGCACAGATTCAGCCAGGTTGATTCAGCCTAAACCAAATCAGTCTGAATTTTTTGTGTGTGTCTTTCCTCCCCCCACCTTCAAGGCAGTGGAGAGCTCTGTGTCCCGTCCCCCTCACATGCCCTTTAACTGCTCCCCTAGACACACTTTCTCTGCAGCATGGGAGGGCCTGCCCAAGAGGCATTTAAAGACCCCAACAATCTATCTTCGGTAGGCTCCTTTTCAATGCAAATCAGCTGAATCAAGCCCCAAACTATTTGGGCAACTCTGAATCAGCTGATTAAAATTGATGGGGTTTTTGATTCAGCTCATATAGAGCCGAGAAGTACCCAAATCAGTATTGATTCAGGTACTTTTTGGCTTATCCAAACCAAAGCACCCATCCCCATTTACCAGTCTCTTTGATCCTCCAATGGCACCTGTAAGGGGAATTGATCTCTGTAGTTGGATGATCTGTTGTGATTTTAGGAGATCCCCAGTCCTGTTATCACTTGCATACTCTAACGGCTTTTTCTGTTTTCACAGTCAAGATGAAATCAGATTCTAAAATACCAGTAAAAAAACTCTAAGAATCACATTATATTGTCCCCTTCACATTTTTCTTGCAGACACCTAATTTTAATGCATTTTTCCTATTTTAGTTATTGAAATCCTCTATTTTTATTTAATTTCTCAGCCTTTTTTTTTGCAATGGCTTGTTATAGTTTTTTGTCTCTAATAACTCAATTTTCTTTCCTAGTTCATCAGTTTTCCCCTTTACCTCTTTTGGTCAGTACTTTCAAAATTTCTTCAGTTCTTTTTCACTTTGTTATTAACTTTCTATTTTTGTAAAAATTTGTTCTTCACGCAGACTTCATTTTTCCTCCTTTAGCATTCCCTCCACTTTTGTTTTTATTAAACCACTTACTTTAAAGTTTAACTTAATGATTTGTTAACACTGAAGAACTACATTTTTTGTAATTACTGAAGAACTACATTAATGTCTTTAAACCAACCTAATAGATGTACTCTTAAGAATGAAATTAAACCCAAGTATTCTTACTAAGAATGATACTGCTCTTTCAAAGCAGAATCAGCCAGGTGGCTGTCTTGCTGTTTTGGTCCAGGGGGCCAGAATGGAGCCACACCTCTTCCTTTTCTCCTTGCTAACTCAGGAGGACCATGGGGCACTCACTGTTCATGAAAACGAGACAAAGGAGAACTTCATCAATGGATTCTCTCCCATTTCCTTCCCTGCCTCCTCTCATTATTATTTTGCTGAATGTGCATATTTTCTCTTACAGTCAGGAGCCAGTGTCCGTGTGGTAAATCAGTTGCTAACAGAGATGGATGGCCTGGAATCCCGTCGTCAGGTTTTCATTATGGCAGCCACTAACAGGCCAGGTGAGAATAATTTATTAATAGTAGCTCATCCTGGCTAATCTTAGTGATTACACATGAAAGAGTGCCTGTTTTTCACCACACGTACGTAGAATGTAAATGAAAACTGTAGCATATGTGTCATTTTTAACAACCCACCCACCTGGGAGAATAATATCCGTGGGGAACAGATTGCACAGTCTAGATACCTCAATGGGACAGGCTTGAGTGCTCCTCCAGTTAAGCTCCAGAGACAAAAGGGCACAGAGAAGGGTCCATCAGAGTGGATCAGGAAGGCTTACAGGTAAATAAGCAGTCCTAATAAGCTGCAGTGTCCCTATTACTTACCAGAGGTCAGGTGTTTTCTTCTGAAAATGCAAAGCTCTGCTCTCCAAAACTTCCACTAATATGCTGCATGGGAGTTCTTTCAATGCCTGATATTTTATTTTTGTTTCTCCTTCAGATATTATAGACCCAGCTATTTTACGCCCAGGAAGGTTGGATAAAACACTCTATGTAGGGTTGCCACCACCTTTAGATCGCCTTGCCATTTTAAAGACTATCACTAAAGTAAGTACTGTATTTTGGTATTTGGAGAAAAAATATTTCCCCCTAATATGATGACTTAATCTATTGAGTTTTTCAGGAAGTCATAACAAGCTAACATTTCAAACTACTAGGCAATTTGCAGTGTATCTTCATTTGGAATTGCTGAGAGCTTTGTGTCTGTCAAAGCTGCAGGATCAGGGAGGAGAGAATGACCACATGCATGTTCCTCCTGTAAATCCACTGTCACTAGTATTTGTCTGTACAGCTCCTCTTCCCGTGCATGTATAGTTTTAAACAAAAAGTACAAAATCATAGCATGATCTACGTATATGGAATCCAATTTGACATACCATATATACTCGCATATAAGCCAAGTCTTTCAGCCCTTTTTTAAAGCCTGAAAAAGTCCCCTCGGCTTATATGCGGATATTTAAAAAAACAGCTTCCAGGCAAGACTGGAGGGTGGGGGTGGGAGACAAGTATACTTGCCTGAACAAGCAGAGGCAGGAACAGCAAAGACAAGCCTGGGAGGGAAAGAGCAGTCTCCACCTTCCCCACCTCCCTGCCTTAATGAGACTAGCACGAGGCTAGCACGTGTTGCAGGAAGCTCTGAAGCCTCTGTCTCAAAGGAAGAGCAGAGAGCAGAAGAAGGAAACACCTCTAGAAGAAGGAATAAAGGCAAGCCCTCAGCGAATAATAGCATTTGATGCTCCTTATATCTAAACAGCTTCTCGTCTTCTGTAGGATGGAACACGCCCCCCATTTGATGTTGATGTGGACCTTGGAGAAATAGCTCATGATCCTCGCTGTAATTGTTACACGTGAGTCTTTATTTTTAACCTCTTCTTCCCATAGCAGTTATTCATGTTTAGTTTATAATTTTGCATCTTCTTTATCAGAGACTAGGGGTATACAAATATGTTGCATTATTTAAACAATAAACTTCTTTATTTATGGTGCTCCTCTGAGTTCTGCTGGGTTCTGTTTGGCACATATGTCTCTCTCAATCTTACTCTATCCCTTTGATCTCCATAAAGATGAAGAACAATGTGCTCTTGTTTTACTGCCAGCATGCAGTTTCGGTTACTGGTGGCTGAGTGAGTGGCCTTGTGAGCACCACCTCCAATGTCCCCCTGTGCTGCACTGTTGCCAAGGTTTTATTGAGGCATTGCGTGCAGATGGATGACAAATGGCAGTGGGGATCGGTGTGGAGTTTCTGTGCCAATCAAATTGGGTAACTGCCGTGCTACTTCTTTAATTTTGTGAAGACCATTTCACCCCAGTTTCCCAACACTAACTGACAAAGGGGACAGGCACAAGCATATGCTCACTTCAGTTACTCTCAAAGTCCAGAACTGAGTAGTTGAACAGTGGCAAGTTGACCTTCAGGAAGACCAGCTGCTCAACTGTCCAGGAGAACAGACATGAGCTGATGCCCCCTGATAGTGTCATTCATCTGGGAGAGAACTTGCTCACTGCACACTCATCAGAGGGCACGAGAGGTGCCTCTGGGCCACAGCAGTAAGGTCCAGCCAGAACACCAATAGGTTTTCTGCTGTTTGTTCTGGAAATCCTCAATGTGGGGAGGGTTGTATGGGAAACCATTATGAACAAAATGCTTAGCGCTATGTGGCGCTGCACCAGCATAAAGGAAATAAGGTACAATTGCTTCCTTTTCTCTCAAGGGGAAGCTGGAGAAAGAGTTGATTTTTACCTGATTCCTTATCCTCTTTGCAGCATCCTTTACAGTTGTGCATTTTATTTGTGAAGTTCTCCTGACCCACCAGCAGGACTTCTAGCACAAAGAGGAGTCTTCTTGGAGAAGTGATTGATCAGCTTCTTGTAAAAACCTTTAGTTCTAACAGGTTGATCAACACAATAACTAAATCACAACCCACACCATGAAAGACAGCCTGCAATGATTACAACCACAATCGTTTCTAAATACAATCCCTTCCTTTTCTAATTTAAATTTCATATCCAGTTACTTTATATAAGCTGTCAAGGCCATATAGATCTTAAAAGGTGATAAGAGGATGCAACCCTTGATTAATATCCTAGTTTAGAAGAAATTTGGTTGGGTATAATTTTACTAGAAATCCACACCATAGAAAGTAGTAAAATATCTATATCTATCTCTCAGTCACAACAATAAAAAGAGTTTAGCTAGGAATAAATAGGAATATCTCCAAAAATATATGGAAAGTAAATAAAAAATAAGGAAGTAAATTATTTATATGGGCCTACTAGAAACTCCTTATCTTAATGAGGAACGGCACCTTGAAATTTCTCATTGCCTTGTCATTTTTCAATATTTACAGGGGAGCAGACCTTTCAGCTCTAGTGCGAGAAGCTTCTGTTTGTGCCCTGAGGCAGGAAATGAGGCTGAACACCATGAGCAGAACAGGTAAGGAAAGGATTTCCTTAAATATTGTTTAAGGATTGGTCAAATAAGAACTGAAGAGGGGTTAGTTATAAAATATTTTTTAAATTATGAGTGAAAAATTGAACTCTCAAAGAAGCAGAACAAAATTTGAGTCCAGTAGCACCTTTAAGGTCAACGAAGATTTGTTCAAGGCGTGAGCTTTCGAGTGCATTCCCTCTTTCTCAGACAATGGAATAAGGATCACACCTTGAAGAAACCTTTATGTCTTAAAAGTGCTATTGGACTCAAATTTTGTTGTGCTACTTCAGACCAACACAACTACCCACCTGAATCTTTCAAAGAAGCAGTGCCTTGTTCTTGTCCCAGATACATTGGTTTTTAATTTCCCCCTGTAGGTCTAGACCAGGGGTAGTCAAACTGCGGCCCTCCAGATGTCCATGGACTACAATTCCCAGAAGCCCCTGCCAGCATTCGCTGGCAGGGGCTTGTGGGAATTGTAGTCCATGGACATCTGGAGGGCAGCAGTTTGACTATCCCTGGTCTAGAACATGAGCACTAATCACTTCAATTTTGCCCAGTTCCACCCTGAAATAGGTGCTGTGGCATGAGTGCATGCTCCACACTTTCCACAGTGAACATTGAGCTTCTCTTCCATCTTCCCATCTTCCTTTAGCAATTCTTTTATTCCTTTGTCATCCAAAGGCCTCACAGATTCTCCAACTGGTTTCTTGCTCTGGATATATTTTTAAATGTTTATTGTTTGTCTTATAAGAAGTCAAAAATTGAAATCAAAATGACACAAATATATTAGTCTTTTTTCTTTTTAAATAAATATATTTCTACTTTTCACCTTATCAATATACAATAATTTCCAGCAACCAAAATGGGTTCCAGGTATTCTTATCCCACTTTCTATATCTTCTTCAGTGATTGCCAGACAATATCTGAATAAAATATCATAGTTATTACATTTAACTTAGGAGTATGTGCCAATATCACATAGGCAAGAGCACTACTTTTTTCTGGGGCAGTTTCACCACACATACTTGTGGACATCACTATGTCAGTGAATTCCACACTGATTAATGAAGTTTTAAAATGGCTTTTGATACTAGTAAATTACATTTCCATTGTAGTTCCAGGAGTCAACATGCATTGAAGTGCAGGTACATATGCAGGAATCGCCCAGTGTTCTACAACTATTGTAAATTAGTCTAATTCAGCATAATTCTTCAACTTATGAGAAGGAGCAAAAGGTATGATATGAGCCACTGAACCTCGCTAAAGACCCACTGCACAAAAAAACAGCCATATGTGAGGAGAGACTCCTGAACAGTAGCACTAATATCTAATGGAGGAAGAAAGTACTCACTTTCTTACCTAGCACTGATTAAAGCTAGTTAAAAGGCAGTACTGAGATAATGGACACAAAGGTCTCAAGAAGGGTGTGAAAGAAACCAGTTCCTTACTGTGACCTGGGCAGTTTCCCCCCTACAGTTTCCCCCCTACTGTCAATAATGATTACAGCTATGACAGAATTACTTGGTGTTGGAGTTGTTGTGAAATGAGCCTGAGATGTATATCACAGTAATATAATTACCTCCTTTGTTTGGAGACTTTGTGGAAAATCCAAGAGTGAATGGAAACTGGATTACTCTCATTCAGATGCTTTGCTTACAATAGGGCTTTTTCTCCCCCTGCATTGTCTTTAAAGAATTCAGCCTGCAGAATTGGGAATTAATGATAATGGGATTCTCCTTTCCTTAAAATATGATGCAGTGACTTGTAGTTATGTGATATTTCTGGATGCTGCTTAGTATATGTTTTAGCTTGAATGCTTTTTAGTAATGTTGTCCAGCTATTTAGAAATAAGTCATTTCAGAGTGTATACCTCTGAAATCCAGTTATTGAAAGTAATATATCATAAAGGTAAAGGTAAAGGTGTTCCCTGTGCAAGCACCAAGTCATGTCTGACCCTTGGAGTGACGCCGTCTAGCGTTTTCTTGGCAGACTCAGTACAGGGTGGTTTGCCATTCCCTTCCCCAGTCGTTACCATTTTACCCCCCAGCTAGCAAGCTAGGTACTCATTTTACCGATCTCGGAAGGACGGAAGGCTGAGTCAACCTTGAGCCAGCTACTGGGATCGAACTCCCAGCCTCATGATCAGAGCTTCAAACAGCATGTCAGCTGCCTTACCACCCTGCGCCACAAGAGGCCCCTAATATATCATATCAATATAAATGAAACACAGGAAATAAACTCTACATTTTAGCGTGTATATGGTGCAAACTCTAGTTCATAGTGTTTAACACATTATCTCGGAGATAGTGGAGGCTAGGGTAAGGTGACCAGATTGTCCCACTTTTGGAGGGACATCTGGGGGTACCTGGCAAATTGTACTTATGTTGAAATATATATTACAATACTATTTTTGCGTTCTGTGCATTCTATGAAACTTTTTATTGCTCTATGTAGACCAAATTTTAAATCAAGAACCCCCCCCCGGTCAATGGTGTCCTGCTTTACCAATGTTAAAATCTGGTCACCTTAGGCTAGGGGGAAGCCAACACTAATGTTGTGGTAACTCCAGGTCAATTAACAAGTAGTCCTTCATTCTGCAAGATTATTTTGTGACCAAGACCTGCGCAAGACAGTAGCCCTTAAAGACCTAGCCCCGCCCGGGTTTGCAGTCGTTCACCAGTCTTGGCACATCGTAGTGGTGGGGTGCTGTTGATCGTTGGGGTGGAGTGTGTCAGAGCAGAGTGGAGGTTAGTGGAGAACTTGGCTATCTGGGTGGTTTACCAAGCACTCAACGCTCCCCCAGCTAGCCTGTTGAACCTCTTGGAGGCGGTGATGGCTTGGACCCCAGGCTTGTAATCCTTGGGGACCTCAATGTCCATGCTGACTCACCAGCCTCTGAGTCTGGTTCGGATCTGGTGTCGACCATGGCAGCATTGGGGTACTCCCAATTTGTTACAATACCCAGCCACACACTCAATGTGATCTTCGGTGTTGGGATAGAGGTGGATCTGGTGGCGGTTGATCCCATCCCATGGTCAGACCACTATATCCTGAAGGCCCGGCTGAAGACACCAACCCCTCTCCGTGTGGGCAGCGGGTGTATTTTAACCCGCCTGCGAAGACTCAAGGATCCGTCTGGTTTCCTGAATGTTCTGTGGGACCCAGTGCCTCCTAGTGACTCACTAGTGGTACTAGTGGAGGACTGACAGTCCCGCATATCTGCCGCTATTGATGAGATCGCTCCCAGGTGCCCTCTCCGCCCTCACCTCAAACTGGTCCCTTCGTATACCAGGAAGCTAAGGGAGAGGAAGAGGGAAGTGAGACGGCTAGAGAGGGTGTGCAGAAAGACTCATAACCGAGTAGCTAGAACATCTTATTGCATGCTTATGAGGGTGTATGAGATGGTGGTTAGGGTGGCAAAATGAGAGTTTTATGCTTCCTCTATCACGTCTGCAAGCTCTTGCCCGGTCCAATTATTTAGAGTAGTTTGATCTTTGACCACCAAAATAGTAATCAACTGACACTTGGCTGTGAGGCATTAGCAAGTTTTTTCACAGATAAGGTCTTGTAGCTCTGCCACGACCTTTCTGCCACCCTTAATACATAATTGGCCAGCACAGGGGGCGGAGTGTACATTTGATAGCTACAGGCGGCTCTCAGAAACTGAAGTGGACAAGTTGCTGGGATCAATGAGGGCAACCATCCACCCCTTTGGTCCCTGTCCACCTTGGTTGCTCAAATCAAGGGACCAGCAGACAGGGGTTCCTCTAGGGGAGATTGTCAATATCTCCCTATTTATTGGGGAGTTCCAGAAGTGCTGAAGGAAGCCATCACTAGACCCATGGGATCTGGCCAGCTATTGCCCGGTTTTGCATCCTGCGTTCTTAGGTAAGGTAGTTGAAAGGGCAGCAGCAGACTAGCTCCTGGCATTCTTGGAGAAAACTTCAGCATTCAACCCATACCGGTTTGGCTTCCGTCCTGGCCATGGGGTGGAGATGGTGCTGGTGGATGATCTCCAGTGTCTTGGTGGATGATCTCCAGTGTCAGCTAGATCTGCGTGGTTCGGCCATCCTCATGATGCTTGAACTGTTAGCCACATTTGACGTGGTCGAGCACGAGTTGTTGGTCCACCACGTTGCCAGAATAAGAGGAACAGCCCTTCAATGGCTGTGCTCCTTCTTCCGGAACCAGGCACAGAGGGTAGTGGTGGGAGAGGAATTGTCACATCCCTATAGACTGCCTTGCAGGGTCCCACAGGGAGAGGTCCTCTCCCCCACATTATTCAATATCTTTATGCACCCTCTGGCACAGCTGGTCCAGAACTATGGGCTGGGTTGTCACCGGTATACAGCTGACACCCAGCTCTAACGCCCAGATTCCTCCCCAGATACATTTGCCAGATGTTTGGAAGTAGTGGCTGGATGGTTAGAGCAGAGTTGCCTGAAACTCAACCCCTCCTAGACGGTGATCCTGTGGCTGGGCAGGAAGGTGGCAGGACAGGAAGTGCGCCTACCCACCTTAGCTGGGGCTCAGCTTAATATCTCGGCCTCAGCGTGGAACTCGGGTGTGATTCTGGATGCCTCCTTATCTATGGAGAGCCAGGTCGCAGGGGTAGCTCATAAGGCATTTTTTCATCTGCACCAGGCAAATCTACTAGAGCCCTACTTGTTCCCACACTGCTTGGCCATAGTGATCCATGCAACAGTCATCTCTAGATTGGACTACACAGGTCTGCCCTTTTCCTTGGCCCTGAAACTCCAGCTGGTACAAAAATGCAGCTGTCTGGGTCCTCACCAGGTCACCATGGAGGACCTATATCCAGCCTGTGCTGAGGCAGCTGCATTGGTTGCCAGTTTTGGCCCAGACCTTTAAGGCCATCTATGGCTTGGGCCCAACTTATCTGAGGGACTGCTTATCTCCTTATGCTCCCAGCAGAGCTCTTCACTGTGCAGGTACTAATCTTTTGGTGGTTCCTGGCCCTAGGGAAATCCACCTGGCCTCAACAAGGGAATTAACTGGTTCTAGAGCAAACTGGGAACAGTTCAGGATTTGAACTCATTTTATACCAGTTAAGTGGGTTCAATTTGAAATGCTAAACTGTCCAGTGAGCCAGTTTTGTGTAGTGGATAGGAATGTGGACTTCTAATCTGGATAGCTGGGCTTGATTCTGCTCTCCCCCACATGCAGCCAGCTGGGTGACCTTGGGCTTGCCACAGCGCTGATAAAGCTGTTCTGACCGAGCAGTGATGTCAGAGCTCTCTCAGCCTCACCCACCTCACAGGGTGTCTGTTGTGGGGAGAGGAAAGGGAAGGCGACTGTAAGCTGATTTGAGCCTCCTTCGGGTAGACAAAAGCAGCATATAAGACCCAACTCTTCTTCTTCTTCTTCTTCTTCTTCTTCTTCTTCTTCTTTTTCTTCTTCTTCTTTTCTTCTTCTTCTTTTCTTCTTCTTCTTCTTCTTCTTTAATAATAAAATCAGAGTCCAATAGCACCTTTAAGGCCAACAAAGATTTACTCAAGGTGCTACTGGACTCTGATTTTATTGTGCTACTTCAGACCAACACGGTAATAATAATAATAAACTTTATTTCTGTATCCCACCCTTCCTAGATAAGAAATAAAAAGAGCAGAGAGTATGACTTCTGGCCATAACCTTGCTAATTTTGAAATCCAAATCTTCATCAATAACTGCCTTGTCACAAGGTCTTTGTGAGGCATGCATAAATGGTATGTTGTTGTCACCTTATATTAGCACTAGCTTCAAAGCCCGTTCCTAAGAACTGGCCTTGAAAGGGTCCCCTCCCCTGGCCTGGCAGCTTAAGGTGGCTTTGGGCTGCTGCTCGCAGCCGGATCAAGTGGGGCAGGGCTCATTAGCAGGCCCGGGACAGAGCTCCTTAGCAGGCCCTGCTTAGCAGGCCGGGGAGGCCCACGTTAGCAGGGCCAGCCTAGCAGGCCAAGAGGCCCTAATTAGCAGGCCCAGCCTAGCAGGCAAAGAGGCCCTTGTTAGCAGGCACCATGACGCTTTGACCAGAGCCCTTTCCCCTTACCTGCCACTGGCTCCAGGCACTGAGGGCATCTGAGAGCAAAGAGGCTACAGTCCAGGGACAGAGGGCGGGAGCTGCAGGGGCAGGGCCAATCGGGCAGGGGCAGGGCCAAACACCCTGATTGGTCCTATTCCAACTTGAACTGCTGGACACGTTTCACCCCCCGCCCAGGCTGTTTCACAAATATATAGAGGAACCATGGATAAGGATTGGGCAAGTATGTCAGTTTGTCAGGATGGCAACATGTGACTGGGTTCAGTATAAATCACCTCAGAGATGGGTAGAAATTCATAGTGTGAAAACAAATCTGTGGCAAATTATTTTGCATTAAATCCCTCCCTTGAATTCTTTTGTTAACAAGTGCAAGTAGTTCCTTAATGTGATACAGGAAGATCTTATGATTTTTTTACTTCTGTTATGCTATTTCTCCACAGGTGAAATCAAAATTAACAAAAAACACTTTGAAGAAGCTTTTAAGAAAGTGAAATCTTCTATTTCAAGGAAGGTATGGAATGCTCTGTTTTTTCAGCTGGTTGACTTGAGCTGAGGAGGAGACAGGTTTTTTAAGCAATTAATAAGGAAACTGCTTTTGTCAGGTTTAGATTTTGTCTTTAGTATGTTCGAGACCGCAAACAAAGCAAAATTGTTCATGTGTACGCTACATTAATTCACCACCACAGTGAGAACTAACTTCTTCTGATGGAGGAAGTTGATTGCACAAAATGATCACACATCAGATGGAAGCCATGTTGGGCACCAATTTGTCTATAAGCAGTTGGTTGTCTTATTACCAAAACATACATTGTGCATAAATGTGTCCAAGTGCTTATCTTGTAATGGACATGCTGTAGATGGCCAAACAAGGTTGTCATTTCCATGCCTCTGTATGGAGCATGTGCCAAGCCTACTTCAAACTGTCCCAAAATGATGACTGCATTCAAGTCTTCCACCCAAAGCTTCTGGAAGGCTTTATTTGCATGCTAGCCCTTTAAATTGTCTGGCAGGAAGGGGAGTTACCAGTCAGCAGTGGAAGATTTCAGTTCAGTTCCTGGCCTCTCCAGTCCTTTAAAGCATCTGTCTGGAGAGCTGCTGCTAGACATAGTAGGCAATACTATAAGCTAGATCAGGTCTCTGAAAATATAACTGGGAAGATGCCTGGTATTCTTCTGCAAGCACATTTGGTCTGGTAAAATTGTGTTCAGCCACAGTGAGCACTGTCCTGTAATCTGTCTTAAATACTAGTCAAAATTAACTTGTCTCATTCATAATCTTCTGTGGGATCCAAGACTGCATTGTCTTCTTTGATAGGAATGACAATATAATTCTGTACACAAATAGCCTGTAACAGAATTTAAGTTACAATGACATTTTTAAACTGAATTTTGTGCAGATTACTGGTGCTTGGAAATGCTTTATGAATCTGTACACAACAGAATATTTAATTAAGCTGCCACGATGGTCTTGAGTAGGAGAGCTAGATTCCTGTCCAGCAGCACCTTGGAGACCAACGAGATTTTCAGGATATGAGCTTTCGACAGTCAAAATTCCCTTTGTCAGATATCCTACAAAGGGAGCTTTGATTCTCAAAAGTTGAATTATAAAAATTTTTAGCATACCTTTTTAAAGGTATGTACTGTTTCACCTGTCCCATCCAGCTCTGTCTGATCTGGCAAGATTGTATCTCAACAACATCACGACCCTGTGTGCTTCAAAGGAAACTGTTGCTGTTACTGGGAGAATAAAGACTCTCAGTGCAACTTCCTGCTTAATAATTAAATAGCCCTAGAGACTTGAGGCCTTCAACTAATAAATGAGGTACTTTGCTTCTTCTACCTTGATTTCTCTTTTCGTAAGTACTGTAACCAGATATCTGCCATAGGGTTTGCCTTCTAGCAGTTTTGCTGTGGTACAAAATCTCATTCTAAAAATTGTTAACTGTTTTTCCCCCCTCCCCTTTTCATTCCCATTAGGATCAAATGATGTATGAAGAGCTGCGTCACTCACTAAGTAGGTGACAGCTGGGTGACTCCTTTTGCTTACCACAAAGACCTCTCCTGGCAGTTTCCTAGAAGCCTGTTTGTAAAGTACTTGGACCCAGTTCCACTTGATCCCCCCCCTCTTTACACTTGTTCCAAAATGATCTGACTACAGGCAGTTTTACCATTTGACTTTTGATCTTGTGAGATATTAAGAAATCCCATCAGTGCTCTGCTTATGAAATGAGCAGAAAGGAGTATCTCAAATCATGAAGAGATATATTTGACTTAAGGCTCTCTCCTAACCTTCTACAACATAAAGAGGGAAACAAGAAGTCAAGCAGTGGAAATAGTATTGTGAGAACAGCAACCTTGCCATTTCCTTCCAGAAAAGTGGGCAGGAAGACCTGGCAGCTGTGTATAGCTGGAGTATCCCAGCGGAAGGTGTGTTGTAGTCGAAAGAGAGACTCGAATTATCAAATTGTTTTGGCGTGTTGTGATCATTGGGACATAGAAATGCTTAACTTTGGTTTGATTGTTCATCATTAGCACCATGCCTAGTGATTTTTGGATGCAACCTATTGTTGTGCTGTAATTCACAACTGGATTTTCCAGGAATTCTGTGATTGTTCTCACTGTGCAATTGTATCCATTGATGTGCGTTCTGCAGCCTTTCTGTGGATGGACTTCACCTGCATACTAATCTTTAGTCAGCCATTGTTCTGTCATCCCTTATTCATCCTGTTCCATGCCAGTAACTTATCGTGGTCTGTTGAGATGCTTTAGTTGCACACATTTTATCATGTATTTTGTAATATAGCAGCACCCATAATTGCTGTCATAAGACATAGTTCTCATACACATTGATGTGCAAAATTGCACCTATTTAACACACATGATTCAATATTACTTCTTGGGGAAAACAATTTCCTGCATGTAAACAACAGATTCTGGAACAAGGGATATAGCTGAGTAGCCCTTCTCCCTGATGTGCTATTATCTGTGTACAGGAATTGAGGACTGTTAGAGGAAATCATTCTGTCATGGGAACCCTCTTCTGCAATATGAAATCATACTGTAAGACTCATTTGCTGTTTAGAAACTAGGCTACAAGGAGACTAGAAGTAGTGGCATATTTTGAATGAACAACAGCTTGTTGTCTTTGTGGGGAACCTTATTTAAAGAAAGCTGTAAAGCCATGTAATGTGCAATCCCATTAATTATGTTGTTTTTTACATTATGATTTTATGCAGAGGCATAAAGTTGTTCAGAATTACCAGTATTTTTTCTGGAGTAGAATTTTTTGGCGCAGAATCATTCTGACATTCTCTAAACAGGATTATTTTTAGTGTAATTATTTTTACTTTAGGAAAGTAAAACCTGAAGGTTTCAAAAGTGATGGGAGCTTCCACAGGATAAAAAGAGATGAAGTAATCCAAGGACTAGATCTCCAGTTGAGCTCGCAAAAACTCTGTGGTTTGTCCACCTGTGCTGATAGCCTTGTAGCTACATTGTAACAAAGACTGTCATATACAGCAGTGTGCCTAACAGTTGCTGTGTGTAAGGATTTGTAGCTGTGGCTCATTAGTTGCATAAAATGCATTCCATGTTCATTGGCAATATACCTTTGACTTCAGATACTGAGGGCAAATGGGAAAGGCACTTGCCTGCAATGCTGCTGGAGTATCTGCTTGACCACTGTTCCATATTCATGCTTTTTATCTGTGCCTGACAATAGCATGAAAACAAATCTAAGCCTGATGGTTTGTGTGTCAGAACCAGGTAATCTGACTCGATCCAGTATGAGCGCTAGGGCATACCAAACTGCCATGAAGACATGGCAGTAGGAATCTGACATTCTCTTCCTGAAACGGAATAGAGAAGGGCGTAGACACTTCAGTTATAGGCACTGAAGGACTCCTGAGGAGTTCAGTATAGTTTGCCTGTGTATTAAATCTACTGTAGGTGACTGCACAGAAACCACTTCAAGATAAAAGTAATGATGGCAAATTTTCTATGTGTGTTTCATAGTGATGTCCCCAACACAACTGCAAAATTGCTGTTTCAAGTAGCAGTGGAAAATGTTCTGCATTTTAAATTTAAGCCTATATAAGGTTATTTTAAATATATATTTTGGTTTGTAAACCTATTCTTAGAGTCATGTAATGTTAGAATCCCATTCATTGTGATATTAGCAAAAGCATTATTGCATTAAAGACTGTTTTCACACTGTACAACAAACTGAGCCAAGAGTGAGCTTTGGTAGTTTGGACTCAGATGATTAAAAATCAGCTCTCTGCCATCATTCACACTGAAATACTTAGGCCATTTGCTTATTGTATACTTATACATATGAATATGCAGGACAGGATCAAGATTCTGATATTAACCTTTAAGCCCCTAAACAATCTGCAACCCCTGTATTTGCAGTACTGCTTCTTCCGCTGTACGCCCCCCCCCCCCCCAAGGATGCTGAGATCCTGGGAACAACTTCTCAGGATCCCAAACTGAAAAGAAGTAAAGCTGGCCTTGTCCAGGGTCAGGGCCTTCTCAGTCCTCACTCCAACCTGGTGGAACACTCTCCCTGAGGAGATCAGGGCCCTCCAAGACCTTCAAGAGTTCCGGAGGGCCTGCAAAGCAGAGCTGTTCCACCCGGCCTACATCTGAGGCCAGAAAATTAACATCAAGGAAGCACTGATGAAAATTAACATCAAGGAAGCACAAAACAGAAAAGAAAAAAACACCATCAGACCAACCACAAAAAATGAACTTCTCCTACAAGGTGGTTTATGAATTCAATTCAATATCGTTAATCCACTCCTGTGGAGTGGATTAAATAAAGGAGTAAGGGCTGTTGGGGAGGAGTTCGGGCGGGACCTGTCCAGGATAAAAACTCTGAGGAGCGAAGCGGCTCCTGATTCGCTCCTCAGAGTGTCAATCCAGGGCCAATTGGCCACTTGGCCCATCTCCCGGAGGCCTCGCCGCAGACTCTGCAGTCCTCCCGAGCTGCCATCCTTGCCAGATGGCTGCCGGGGAGGAGACTCGCCCCACAAGGCTGGACTTCGGGAAACATGCTTTCCCTCCGCCCAGCCACTGCCCTTACCGCCATCGCCGCGAACCCCCCCCCCCACGGCCAACACCGCCTGCCTCCTTTGCACCCCCGCCCCCAACCAACGTCCCTGGCTGGGCCACACCACACCCTTTCCACCCTGCGCCCGAACGCCCATCCCCATCCTTCCCCCCACGCCCGCGACTTACACCTCGCCAATGCCACCAGCCCCGGCCTTCAAGGCCGCCGCCGCCGCGAACCACCGACCAACACCAGGCGGCCGCCCCTACAACGCTGAGCCGCACCACCACGAACCCCGAGCCTGCCCTGCCGCTGCTGGGCCGCCGCCACTGGCCCGCGCCACCGGCCCTGCAGCGCCTGGCCCGATGGCCCTGCAGCGCTTGGCGTGCCGCGCCTGCGCCACAGCTCCGCTCACCTCCGACATCCACTCTCCGTCGCCGCCATCGCCCTGACGCCCAGCTGGCCTCCTAGACTGGCCAGCCCACTAGAGACGCCCGACAATGGCCGCCGCCGATCCCGGAGAGCCTCTGCCAGGTATGTCTACCCGGCACGCACCGGAGGCTGCGGCAACACCGTCCACGCCCGGCAACAATTCCCCGCGCCCCTAACTTTCCCCCCGCTAGCGCCCATTTTATCTCCGGGTAAAATGGGCTTTAAATCTAGTAATTAACATAATTTAATTTGATTTAAACAATAAAAACTGTTCATCAACTGTTGTTGTAATGTTATTTCTATTAATTATTTCGTCCCGAGCCTACTCAGAAGGGTGGACTATAAAAATAAAATACTAATTATTACCGGTATTTGGTGATTTGCAGACACTATGCTTGAGATGGTGTTAGATAATTCCAGGTAGGTAGAAAGGTAAACAGGCTTCCATTGGTGCCATAAGGAGTGGTAAACATTTATGAATCCCAGTTTGTCTTCTAGGATGTAGAATTAATATATTGCTGGCAAAATATTGTTGCATTACGGGCAATTTTAATATGTTCTATAATAAAATACTAATATACTCATATATATATAATTACTATTTATTCATATTAATTTCCATATTTAATTGCTGTTAATGCCCTGATCTGGCTATACCAGGTTTGTGATGCAGATGTTGGCATTGACAAGCTAAATGTGAACATCTCTTGCCTTGAAAAACCTATATCAAGCTGGTCCCTTTCTACGTGTAGTTTAAATCCATTACTGTGGATCCTATCTTCTGCAGCCCTCCTACAACTTTCAAATCCTTAAAGACAGCAATCACATCCCCTCTCAATCTCCTCTTTTCCAGGCAGAACATTCCCAAGTCCCTCAGCCTTTCCCCATAGGGCTTAGTCACCAGACCCCTGACCATCCTCCTTGCTGTCCTCTGCACCCTCTCTATTTTGTTCACATCCTTTTTGAAGTGAGGCCTCCAGAACTGCACACAGTACTCCAGGTGCAGTCTAACCAATACATTCAATTCAGAATGCTTTTCACACTTACATAAAATTATAATCTGGCTCCTGCTGACTGTATTGGAAGCCATACAACAGATTCTACTGTTGATGGATTTGATTTGTTGCCCGCCGCTTCCAAGCAAGCTGGCTCGTGATGGGTTGCAGAATAAAAGATAAACCCCATCTTAAAACAAGTTACAATCATAAAACATTCCCTCGTGGCGAAAAACTACTAACCCCCAATCCCCGATCAACAGATCTTAACCATCCAGTGACCTGGCGTATTGATATTCATGGGGATGGTCAGATTGTTCTGGCCATTTTGAGGAGGGGCCACAATCTCACTTGTCTTGGTGGAAGAGCACTATTTTGCAGGCCCTGTGGAACTGTTGACAGCTCCGTCAGGACCCTCAGCTCTTCTGGGAGCTCATTTAACCAGGACCAAAAAGGCCCTGGCTGAGGTTCCCATGGGCCGGGAACTACCAAAAGATTTGCACCACAAAACGAAGAGCCCTGCAAGGGTGGGGGGGGGGATGTATAAGGAGATAGGCAGTTCCTTGGGTATGTGGAGCCCGGACCACGGATGGCCATAAGGGTCAACACCAAAACCTTGAACTTGATCCAGACCACAACTGGCAACTGATTGTGCTAGGGGTCTTAACAGTACTCTATCCTTCTAGTCAAAGAGATAATCCAAATGCTCCTTAATGCACCATTTTGTTCTCCAATCAGTAATTATCCCTAGAAAGAGATATTTGAACAGTGCTGTTTTACAACAAGAAGAAGAAGAAGAGTTGGTTCTTATATGCCACTTTTCCCTACCCGAAGGAGGCTCAAAGCGGCTTACAGTCGCCTTCCCATTCCTCTCCCCACAACAAACACCCTGTGGGGTGGGTGAGGCTGAGAGAGCCCTGATATCACTGCTCGGTCAGAACAGTTTTATCAGTGCCGTGGCGAGGCCAAGGTCACCCAGCTGGCTGCATGTGGGGGAGCGCAGAATCGAAAATGGCATGCCTGATTAGAAGTCCGCACTCCTAACCACTACACCAAACTGGCTCTCCTGTAAGCTTCCTAGGTGGCATATCTTGGATAGTTTGTAAATTGCTTTGAGTACAGGAATAGATTCTAGATAGAACCTGAGCTAAAGTATAACCTTACAACTCTGGCCATCTTATCTCTCACAAAAACAGACCTCATGGTTATACTAGCAGATTACTGCAAAAATGAGCTTCTAAACATAAACTACAATAAAACTAAAATAGAATTGATCCATGCCCATTTTTAAATACCTGGGCATCACCTTCCAGGCTTCCTGTCCTTGCAGGCTCATTTAAAAGCTACTTTAATGTCTGCCTACCAAACACCTGACACCATTCTGAAGTTTTTCTACTCCAGAGGGGGACAACTTGTACTGGCCATTAAGGCCTTTTTAGACGAAGTAGTTTCCCAGCTAGGAGCCTCTTGTGGCGCAGAGTGGTAAGGCAGCAAATATGCAGTCTGAAGCTCTGCCCCACGAGGCTGGGAGTTCAATCTCAGCAGCCGGCTCAAGGTTGACTCAGCCTTCCATCCTTCCGAGGTCGGTAAAATGAGTACCCAGCTTGCTGGGGGAGTAAACGGTAATGACTGGGGAAGGCACTGGCAAACCACCCCGTATTGAGTCTGCCATGAAAACGCTAGAGGGCGTCACCCCAAGGGTCAGACATGACCCGGTGCTTGCACAGGGGATACCTTTACCTTTTAGTTTCCCAGCTATTGTATGGGGTAGAGATTTGGTGGTGGAATCAAAAGATCCTAACTCAGTTGGACATTATCCAAAACACTTTTATTAGGAAGGACTTCCGCAGGGTCCTCCAGCAGCACATTTAAGAACCAAGGCTGGTTGCCCTTCAGCCTCTATGATGGTCCATCTAAGGCCCTCGAGTTTTTACTTCAAACTGGTAAATACATATGAAACTCAGCTGGCTAAATATGGACACTAGTTCTACTCAAAGGAGAACTGTTGGATCATAACCCCACTCTTGCAAATGTATGCTTTAACCCAGGCATAGTCAAACTGCAGCCCTCCAGATGTCCATGGACTACAATTCCCATGAGCCCCTGCCAGCCTTTGCTGGTAGGGGCTCATGGGAATTGTAGTCCATGGACATCTGGAGGGCCGCAGTTTGACTAACCCTGCTTTAACCCCTTTGAAGGTCATTAAAACCTGGGACCTTAAAACAATCCGTAAATGGGTAATTGAAAAGGAGGCAAGCCATGACATCTGGAATTAAAAATTCCAGGTTTTCTATAAGGTACCCTCACTTCAAGAAAGCCAAATCTCTCTCAAGGTACCTAGCAGATCTCTCCAATGACCTATTAAGGGGAGCATTTACCACTGACCATTTTCATGCAATGCCCTCCGCCTATTTACAGGGCAGATATAATAAAATTCCCTTAGATGAGCATTTCTGCCCATGTTCCTCCAATCACATTGAATCATAGAATCATAGAGTTGGAAGGGGCCATACAGGCCATCTAGTCCAACCCCCTGCTCAACGCAGGATCAGCCCTAAGCACCCTAAAGCATCCAAGAAAAGTGTGTATCCAACCTTTGCTTGATGATTGCCAGTGAGGGGGAGCTCACCACCTCCTTAGGCAGCCTATTCCACTGCTGAACTACTCTGACCGTGAAAATTTTTTTCCTGATATCTAGCCTTTATCGTTGTACTTGTAGTTTAAACCCATTACTGCATGTCTTTTCCTCTGCAGCCAACAGAAACAGCATCCTGCCCTCCTCCAAGTGACAACTTTTCAAATACTTAAAGAGGGCTATCATGTCCCCTCTCAACCTCCTTTTCTCCATGCTGAACATTCCCAAGTCCCTCAACCTATCTTCACAGGACTTGGTCCCTTGGCCCCAGATCATCTTCGTCGCTCTCCTCTGTACCCTTTCAATTTTATCTACATCCTTCTTGAAGTGAGTCCTCCAGAACTGCACACAGTATTCCAGGTGTGGTCTGACCAGTGCCATATACAATGGGACTATGACATCTTGTGATTTTGATGTGATGCCTCTGTTGATACAGCCCAAAACGGCATTCGCCTTTTTTACCGCTGCATCACACTGCCTGCTCATGTTTAGCTTACAATCCACAAGTACCCCAAGGTCTCGTTCACACACAGTGTTACCTAGAAGCGTATCCCCCATCCAGTAGGCATACTTTTCATTTTTCTGACCCAGATGCAAAACTTTACACTTATCTTTATTAAATTGCATCTCGTTCTCATTTGCCCATTTTTCCATTATGTTCAGATCTCGTTGAACTCTGTCTCTATCTTCCGGAGTATTTGCCAGTCCTCCCAATTTGGTGCCATCTGCAAACTTGATGAGTAGTTCCTCTACCCGCTCATCTACATCATTAATAAATATGTTAAAAAGTACCGGACCGAGCCCTGAGGTACCCCGCTACTCACCTCCAGTCTGATGAAACACCATTGACAACAACTCTTTGAGTGCGGTTCTCTAACCAATTCCCTATCCACCTAACTATCTGAAAATCCAGATTGCAGTCCTTCAATTAATCCATCAGAACATCATGGGGAACCTTGTCAAAAGCTTTACTAAAATCCAAGTAAACGACTTGGTCAAAAAATGAAACCAGGTTAGTCTGAGAGGACCTGTTGGAGACAAATCCATGCTGACTTCCTTGGATCACCAAATTGTCCTCCAGATGTTTGCAGATCGCTCCCTTTAATATCTGCTCCATTATCTTCCCCACAACAGAGGTCAGACTCACTGGTCTGTAGTTTCCTGGGTCATCCTTCCTCCCTTTTTTGAAGATTGGAATAACATTTGCTCTCTTCCAGTCCTCTGGGACATCTCCGGTCCTTAAAGAGGTCCCGAAGATGATGGACTGCAAGATGATTCTACAAGTTCTCCGGAAAGTTCTTTGAGCACTCTCAGGTGCATTTCATCTGGCCCAGGGGATTTGAACTCATCCAGTGCAGCTAAATGCCTCTCGCCAACCTCTCTATCCATGTCAACCTGCCACCCAGACATTATCCTTTGGCTACTGCCATCTCTAGATGTGCTTAAACCCTTTGACTTGTGGGAAAAAACAGATGTAAAATAGGCGCTAAGCCTTTCTGCTTTCTCTGCATCTTCCATTAGAGTTTGTCCATCCGCACCCAACAGTGGGCCTATTGCCTCCTTTACTTTACGTTTGCTCCTCACATAACTGAAAAATCTTTTCTTGTTACATTGGGCTTCCCTGGCCAATCTTAGCTCACTCTCAGCTTTGGCCTTTCTGATGATTGATTTACAGTGCCTAGTAACCTGTAGGTACTCTTCTTTACAGCTCTGTCCTTCCCTCCATTTCCTGAACATTTTCCTTTTCTTTCTTAGTTCCTCTTGAAGTTCTCTGTTCATCCAGATAGGCTTCTTAGAGCTCCTGCAGTGTTTTCATCTTTCTGGGATAGTCATTGATTGAGCATGCAATAGCTCTTGTTTGAGTAGCGCCCACCCTTCACATGCTCCCTTCCCTTCCAGCATTCTCGTCCATGGTATGACACTCATCATGTCTCTGCGTTTATTCAAGTTTGCCCTACGAAAATCCAACATTCGTGTCTGGCTACAAGCTTCCTTGCCTCCCCATCTCAAAAGGAATTCTACGAGGACATGGTCACTTCCTCCTAAGGTCCCCACCTCCTTCACCTCATCCACCAACTCTTGCCTGTTGGTCAGTATTAAGATTGAAGATTTTCTCCACTACCTCTTTTACTGTCTGCTACATGACACTATCTACACTAGGTTATATCAGGTCATCCCACACTTTAATGGAAAAGTAGAGGATTGTATTAGCTTTTTACTGGAAGATACAAATTCATTTAAAAAAAAATTAAGCCCCCTTTTATGTTATTATTGATTAAGTTAAGGAAACGATTTTACATGCCAGTCTCTAAATACTAAAACTTAATGACGTTTTTCAAAAAGTGTTCAGGATGAGGTATGACGATGGCTCGGTCAAATTAGAACAATTTTTGCTTATTTTGTCTTACCAAGGGCCATTATGTTGGGGTGTGCAGTGCCTGTTGACAATTTCCATCCAAGGCCCATCACAAATGGGTTTCATGTTTAAAGACTGACCTCTGGGAGAAGGTGCAATGGGCTTCTGAAAATCAGCTCCAAAGTACCCATCAGAGGAAAGGCCCATGCTTCTTCAGTAGTTTCTGTAACCTTGATATGAACCTCAAATATCACACCCCAATCTTCACATAGATCAGTGAAATCCAAACATAATACCATTGAATTTCCCAGGCATCAAGATTCCCCCAAGAATTGGTTCCAACCATTTGCCAACCCCCTGTAATCTTTCTCCATCAATGGGAGCAGTAAATAGTGCTCATTCCTCATATTATGTGGTAATGGACACTCCACCACCTCCAGCACCTGATCCTTGCCATTCACAAAAACACATTGGTTCTGACACAGGATGTGTTGGTTCATTCCCTTTGAGTCCTCCACAGATGTTTATGGTTCTATGATAATAATAATTATTATAATTATTATTATTATATTTAAACCCCTCCATGTACTTACTTCCGTGGGTTTAATGGAAGCAGCATTTGATGAATCCATGCACCACACACGCATGGCCCAATGCCTACTGCACTCAGTACCAAATCCAAGCCCATGTTTCAGTTGCTTATGTCACTGAATCCTCAGGCATCAGATTCAGCAGATGGATTTATGCCCTGTCCTGATGATGTTGTAAGAGATCCAGCATCCATCTCTCTGATGGAGGACCTGCATGTCCACTCAAAGCAAATTATCAGAACAGTCAGATCACTAGAACTTGATGTGCTCTCCCTGAATCTGAAGTCATTGGATTGTGAAAATAACTGGAACACAGGCCCAGTGGCTTTCCGTGCGCTTCAGGTTATATTGGATATTATCAACAGTATTTAGGCTGAACCAGCTTTGATTCCAGCTTCTACCAGGAACCTCAAGAACTTGTACAGGAATGGGAGGAGGGATGTGGTTAAGCTTCAGCCAGCTGGCCTCAAGACAGAGCAGTTAATACTATCCTTTCCCAAGACTGCAGCTAAGCACCAGCATGTGGCAAAGATGGAGTCATCTGGGCCAGTTGTAAAAGGTAAAGGTAAAGGTATCCCCTGTGCAAGCACCGAGTCATGTCTGACCCTTGGGGTGACGCCCTCCAGCGTTTTCATGGCAGACTCAATACGGGGTGGTTTGCCAGTGCCTTCCCCAGTCATTACCGTTTACCCCCCAGCAAGCTGGGTACTCATTTTACCGACCTCGGAAGGATGGAAGGCTGAGTCAACCTTGAGCCGGCTGCTGGGATCGAACTCCCAGCCTCATGGGCAAAGCTTTCAGACGGCTGCCTTACCACTCTGCGCCACAAGAGGGCCAGTTGAGAGGGACCTAAATTGGACAGGTTAGGCTATAAGATATACTCTTCTGATGCTCTGGCACTTCTTGTTGTTGTCAGCCATTCAGCTGTGTCTGACTCTTGGCAATCCCATGGCACAGCTGTCACCATGATCTCTGATCCTGCACCACCTCCCTCAGCCAGTTCCATGGAGGTGGTGGGCTGACAATTCGTGGTTGACCATATCAAGCACAGCCAACAGGTCTAGCAACACGAGAAGTACCAAACTGCTTCTATCAAGCTGGTGAACGAGGTAATCCGTCAGAGCGACCAAGCGTCTCCAACCCATGGCTGAGACAGAAGCCAGACTGGAAGTGCCAAAGTTTCTTCCAAGAATGCCAGGAACAGATCTGTGGCAGTCCTTTCAACCACCTTACCCAGAAACTCAAGATGCAAGACTGCGCAGTAGTTGGCTGGGTAAAGCAATGTTGTTGTTTTTTTTAAAACAAGGAACAGATCACTACTTCAGTGAGCTCTCCAGATGTCAAGGATAGGTTTAGAATCTCCTAGAGGGGCCTCCAATCCACTGATCACAGCCAGGACAGGCAGGGGTCTAGGGGGCAAGTGGTCTTTCTGGGGTGTGGTTCCCTCTGCAGTTCATTCTACACTAGTAATTCTTGGTCCCCTTATGAGTAAAAACTACATATCAATCTACTGAGAGATAAGAGCTATCAGAGGTACTTTAATATCTTTTGCAGGTCTTCTCTTAAGCAAACCAGAGCTGTTTGCAACAGCTAATACCATTGCTAAATCCTATGGGAACAAGCTCTTTGTTCAGAAGCAGACCACATCTGGTATTAGGAGATCCAGAGTTTAATTTAAATTTTAATTTAATATTAATTTTAATGGATTTAATTAGAGCAATTAGTTTTTCTGAGACAATCCAACACCGCAGCAGATGCCCTCAGCAGATTTATGATCTCCAACCAACCTCAAATTGGGATTTCCTTGTGTGGATATGTTGCCACCTGAGTGCCTTGTTTTCTGTTCCCAAACAGCAATAGATCCAGGTGCTATTGGGGACGAATTCCAACTCCACTGGTGTGTGTGTATGTGTGTGGGGGGGATTCTATGCTTTTCTCTCCATCCTGGCCAAAGTAATTGCTAAGCAAAAAGCAGAACAGCCCAACTGCATCTTAGCAACTCTTTATTGGTCCCAGTAAGTTGGTTTCCCAGAGGCTCCTCATTCCCCATTCAGGTAATGTTCCCAAACAACCACAAACTAATTCACAAAGGTCCCCTTCTCACCACAACATATGGTCTCTGTCTCTCACAGGCATTAGCTCCCTAGTCTTCCAGAGTGGCAGAGGTTCTTGTCACCATCCTGTTAAATGTCTACAAAATGTGGATTGAGCATCCTCCCTCAGAGTCCTGCCAGACTCCTTCCCAATGCACATCTTTTTAATATTATCATATTTAAAGTAGATTCAAGTAGGTAGCCATGTTGGTTTTAAGCAGCACAACAAAACCAAATCAGAGTCCAGTGGCAACAAGGCGTGAGCTTTCGAGTGCAAGCACTCTTTCTCAGATTCTTCCCTTCATGACAGTGGGAATATATAAACAAAAGTTATGTTCCCACTGTCACGATGGTCAGTTCATAGTCTGAGGAAGAGTGCTTGTACTCGAAAGCTCACTCCTTGAATAAATCTTTGTCGGTCTTAAAGGTGTCACTGGACTCTGGTTTCATATTTAAAGTATTTAAGGTTTGCTGTGTCATCAGTGATGGTACACCTGGCAGATTCACACTTCTGTCTGTTCATTTGTCCAAAAAGTTCTTACAGGGTTTGTACAATTTATACCCCCTGTCCCTTCCTCTGTTCTGCAATGGAGTCCCTGGGGCTACTACGATCCCCGGTTTTAGCTTCCCTGGTGCATAAACCTTTCAAGCCAATGGCTACTTGTGAATTGTCTTTTCTCTCATACAAGACATCTTTTTGGTTGCTGTCACTTTGGCTCAAAGGGTGGCTGAGTTACATATGATCCCATTCACTACATTTCACAAGGATAAAGTGTACTTTGATGTAGTTGAAGTGGTTTCTACCTTTAATGTATCCCAGTATATAATGCTACCAGTATTTTTACCAACCCCTACTTCCTAGGCAGATTGCCCATTACACACACTAATAGACAGTAGGATAGATTCAAATGGGTAGCAGCCATGTTGGTCTGAAGTAGCACAATAAAATCAGAGTCCAGTAGTACCTTTAAGACCAACAAAGGCTTAATTTTTAGTTGCGACAGTAAGGACATTTGAAAGGACCAGAACTTATTTGGCTGTTTCTCCAGTCAAGAGCCATGCTGTTTCTTCCTAGATTCTCTCTTGTTGGGCTATTTCGGCTATTAGCCAAATCTCAAGTACCATGCCTTTTTCCCATCACAGCTCATTCAACCTGAATACTAGAAGTAGGATGCTCAAGGCTTTCAGAGCGAGCCAGACTGAGGCTCGTGTGTGCCGAGAGAAGGTCCACCCAAGTGCAGAAGCAGCGTTGACAGTAACGGAGGGCTACGATTCTCTTCTGCCTCAGCAGAGCTCACCATGAGGAGATTTTGTAGGGCTCAGCAGCCTCTTTCCTTTGCCTCACAGAGCACCACAGCCACCCACATGTCTCCTTTCCTTGCCTCCCGCCCCAGCTTTTCTTACACCAAGTGAGACATATATCATTCTGTGAGCTTCCTGTCACTGCTGCCTTCATCCTCAAGGAGGAGCCCGCTGCTTTTGGGGCTGGAGAACCATTGCCTCAGCCCCAAGGCCAGGCCTTGGCAGCAGAGAGAGCCAGTTTCCTGGGCTATGGGTGAGCAGGAAGGGAAGGCAGTGTGGTTGGTCAAC
Organism: Paroedura picta; assembly: GCF_049243985.1. Lineage (NCBI taxonomy): Eukaryota > Metazoa > Chordata > Lepidosauria > Squamata > Gekkonidae > Paroedura > Paroedura picta. The sequence goes on along the minus strand of NC_135369.1, from coordinate 61,239,100 downwards.
AGGGCCTTCATGTCATGATTCTTCCGCAGCCGGTAGCTCGCTCAATGCCATGCTGGCAAACTCCACTCCCACAATGGCGGCAGCTGCACTCCACAGTGCTCCCCCAGCCCTGGACTGCAGCTGCCCTCTTGGGCTGGGCTGAAGAAGTCTGCCATAATAATCCATTCCTCATGCAGGAGAATTTCCTTGTGATTCGGCTCCTAGCTATCTTTACTGGGGCCCCAAGCTAGCCAGACAAGGCAGCCCTCCCCTCTTCATCTCCCTGTTGCCTCCCTTTATAGGCCACTGCTTGTCCAGTTAACCAAACGCACTCTCCAGTTGCAAATGGCATTTTTCACCATGTTTCAGGAACACAATGGATGGCTCTTCTTTTGGATTGTACTTCAGCCTCAGCTGTAAGATAGGTGTGGGGCTTCCATGTTCAGGAACAGTGTACCTGAGGTTTGGGCTCTGTGACCAGTGCTTAGAAGTGGGGTGGGGGTGGGGAGAGAAGAATCAATTCCAAGGTGAAAATTTCTTCCTCCAGGGACAAAAGGTAAGAGGGAAGGCAAGGGAGGTGGGGGAAACAAGCTGTGGCAGCGTGACATCATACTCTATAGACAAGTGGGTATTGGACTTTGGGGACTTACTTGGAACGGTGCAGTGCTGATGCCCAGGAGACTGATTTGCTTGAGTCTGTTTGCAAAAAAAAAAAAAAAAAACCCTTTCCCCCTTCTTTCTCTCATGTTTGCATTGCTCCAATCTTTTGCATCCAGTTGTGTGTGTCCTTAAGGCTTAGGAGCTTTAGGGAAAGAAAAGCCCAAAGTGTAAAAACATTACTTATGACAGGTGTTATTTATTACACGATTTTTCCTAGTTTAAAGCTCTGCTTTGAGATGCTAAGGTTTATAGGTTTTACAGTGGCATTTAAGCCCTGTTAATGGTGAAAGTGCCACCCAATCACACCTGACTTATGGAACTCCTGTAGGATTTTCAAGGCAAGAAACCAACAGAGGCAGTTGGCCATTGCCTGCCCTCTGCATAGCAGTCCTGGGCTTCTTTGGAAGGAACCTATCAAAGTACTAACCATGGCCAACCCTACTTAGTTTCTGAAATCTGATGAGATCTGGCTAGCCTGGATCATCCAGTTCAGGACAAGAATGTGCAGCTGAATTGCAACCCCATCCCCACGGCATTTCAAGCAAGAGGCAAACAGAATTAATACTTGTCTTAGCTCTTAGGTATAGCAATTACTGTGCTATAGCAAAGGTTGTTTGCAAAATAAAACACCAAATTCACCTTACTGTCACAAGGTGAGAAAATTATAGGAATCAGTAGTATTCATTTGTGCATTAACCAATGGTTAGAAACAACAACAAACAGAATGGTTGATAATTACTGAGTGTTTATTGTGAAAGGGTCAAGGCACAAATTAGGGTGGGGGGAAACAATCACTCGATGGAAAGTGCAGAACAGCAGGAGAGTAGAAGTGTAAGCATGGTGGTTCTGTACAGACACATAATAGGCTTTGCTCTACTAGCCCCTCACAAAAAAAATTGCCCCTCTAATAAAAAAAATTATTGATTCATTCATTCATTTATCTATTCCTTAAATTTTTAGCTTGCCACTCTCCAGAGACTTGTGGCAGGGTACAATATAAGACCCCCCCATAAAACATGATAAAACCCCATCCCATAACAAAACAACAAAACATAGTTAAAAGAGGATAAACAAGAATGGCAGAATAATCTTCCCCCCCCCCATCCCTATAGCTGTCCACCCCCTAGGGTGAGGTACACTGGATGTTATTGTATAACATGAGGAGGGTCCCCGGTTGTTCCTGGCTCTGACCTCAACCAAAGACCTGGCAGAAGAAGAACCCCATTTTGCAGATCTTGCAGAACTCTGAAAGCTCCATCAGGGCCCTCATCTCTCCTGAGAGCTTATTCCACCAGGCTGGGGCCAGGAGTGAAAAGGCCCTTACGCGGGTGGAGACCAGGCATGCTTCTTTGGGGCCAGGGATTTCCAGTAGATTAACACCCACAGAGTGAAGTGCCCTATGGTGGGCATAAGGAGACAAGCAGACCCACAGATAGGTAAGGCCAAAGCTGCAAATGGCCTTAAAGGTTAGCACCAAAACCTGATCTGGGCCAGGTGTCGGGGACCCGCTTGCTAACTGAAAAAACAGGGTGCCCCTTTGAAGAAAACGTCACGCCAGGCCTGGTGAACGATACAACAGGAACAAGCTTTATTTCAGCAACGTGGAGTCCGCTGGTATGGAGTAAGAGCTTCCACCGAACTCCAGGTGGAAGCTCCCTTTTATACAAAACCCACCTCCTTAGGCTGTATTGCCCCACCCAGTACTTGCGGAGGGAACATGCTGATACAATCATGACTCATGCACATATGCGAGGTTTTCCCGGGTTCCTGATGGCCCATTTTCCTGGAACAAAGGGCCATCTCCGGGCCCTTGTCAAAAGGTGGAGGGGGACATTGAGGTTCTTTAGCGGCCATTGCCACCTCAACGATCGGGTGGGGCGCCCAGCTGCCGGCTTGCCTATGATCACCATGCCCTACCTCCGTGATCGCGGGCGCCTCTGATGGCGGGGTTCGGTCCGGTTCCCCAGCCACCAAGGACCGAACCACGACATTCTGCCCCCCCAAAGGTCCATTCTCCAACCCCCCGGGACGGCCAGGATACCGCTTGTGGAAACGTTCAGTGAGTCGGGGCGCAAGGACGTCCGCTGCCCAGACCCATTCCCGGTCCCCCAAAGCGAAGTCCTTCCATTCCACGAGGTACTGCAACTTCCCCCTGTGGAGTCTAGAGTCCAGGATATCCGCCACCTCGTGGTGCTCCCCCCCCGGCAGGACCTCGGGCGCTGGCGGGGAAAACACGGGGTGCCAAACGTCACCGTCCGGAGTTTTTTTTAGAAGGCTCACGTGAAAGACGGGATGGATGTGCCGGAGGTTCTTGGGGAGCTTGAGCTTGACCGAAACTTCGTTGATCGGGGCCAAGACCTCGAAAGGCCCCAAAAACCGAGGGCCTAGCTTCTTGCTGGGCAAATTCAACCGTAGGTTCCGGGTGGAAAGGTAAACTCGATCCCCCGGTCGGATCTCTTCAGCTGGTCGTCTCTTCCGGTCGGCGTCCTCTTTCTGCGCTGCCTTGACTTTGTGGAGCTGCTCCTGCAGCGACTTCCAGCAGCTCCCGGCACGCTTCCCCCACTCGCGAAGGTCGGCCGATTCCCGGGCGGGGACCTCTCCAAGCTCCGGGAAGTGTCTCAGGTCTGTCCCGTAGACGACGGCAAAAGGCGACATCTCCGTGCTGCTGTGGTCTGCGTTGTTGTACGCGAACTCGGCCAGGGGGAGCAGGGGCACCCAGGTGTCTTGATGATAGGAACCGAAACACCGCAAGTACTGCTCCAGTACTTGATTAACCCGCTCGGTCTGCCCGTCCGTCTGGGGGTGGTAAGCGGAGCTCAGCCCTTGCTCGATGTCTAACAGGCGCAGGAAAGCTTGCCAAAACCGGGACACGAATTGTGAGCCCCGATCGGAAATCACCTTGTCCGGTAGCCCGTGCAGTCGGAACACGTGATCCAGGAACATCCGAGCCAACTGTGAAGCACTGGGGACACTGGCGCAAGGAATGAAATGGGCCTGTTTGGAAAATAGATCTACCACCACCCAGATCACCGTTTTCCCCTTGCTGGGAGGCAAGTCTGTTATAAAGTCCATGGAGATCACTGACCACGGCCGGGTCGGGACCTCGAGCGGGTGCAGCAGACCTTTCGGCTTGCCAACCCCCGGCTTGCAGGTCAGGCAGACAGGACAACCACTGACGTAAGCTTTTGTGTCCCGCCGCAGACTGGGCCACCAAAACCGCCGCCGGGCCAACTTCCAGGATTTTACGAAACCGAAGTGCCCGGCGGTCTTAGCATCGTGGCAGAGGCTGAGGGCTTCCCGTCGTAGCCCTTCCGGGACGTAGACAGCCTCCCCCCTCCGCCAGAGACCCGAGTCCAAAATCAAAGAGTCCCGGAGCTCAGCCAGCTCCTCGTCTGTCCCGTAGGCTGCCACTAGGCGGTCTCGGAGCGGGGCGGTCGCCGGGTCGGGCTCCCATTCCTCCCTGGCCCGACGCCTAGTGACGACCCCCCGTCCCAGCTGCTCCTCACCAAACACGGACCTGGTGCAGGGAGCGTACCCCTCCCCATAATGCGGCAGACGGGAGAGGGCGTCCGCGAGGAAATTCTCTTTGCCGGGGATGTGACCAAGCTTGAAATTGTACCGCGAAAAGAACTCCGCCCACCTCATCTGTTTGGCGTTCAGGGATCGCGGTTGCCGGAGCGCCTCCAGATTCTTGTGATCTGTCCAGACCTCGAACGGCTCCTCTGTTTCCTCCAGCCAATGCCGCCATTCGGTGAGGGCGAACTTAATCGCAAACGCCTCCTTCTCCCAGGTAGACCAGTTCCGCTCCGTTTCGGCGAATTTTCGTGAGAGGTAGGCCGCCGGCCTCAGCTGTCCCGCCTTGTCTCGCTGCAGGAGAACCGCCCCGGCTGCTGCGTCGCTGGCGTCGACTTGTACCACCATCGGCTGGGTTGGGTCGACGTGCAGTAGCGTGGGCTCAGACGCGAAAGCTTGCTTGAGGGCCAGGAACGCTGCCTCCGATTTCTCATTCCAGCCGAGCGCTGCGCTGGGCCGCGTGGCGCGAGGACCTCTCCCCTTGGTACCTAGCAAGTCCGTGAGGGGAGCCACTACGGAGGAGTATCTGGGGATGAAGCCTCTAAAAAAGTTAGCAAACCCCAGGAAGCTTTGTAGCTGTTTCCGGGTGCGGGGCCTTTCCCAGGCCAGCACCGCCTGCACCTTCTCGGGGTCCATAGCTATGCCCTGGGCTGAGATGCGGTAGCCCAAATAGTCCAGGGAGGGGCGGTGGAATTCGCACTTAGCCAGCTTCACGTATAGGTGGTTTGCCAGCAGGCGCTTTAACACCTCCCTCACCAGGGTCACGTGCTCTTGGGGATCTTGGCTGTAGATCAGGACGTCATCCAAATAAACAACCACCCCCTGAAACAGAAGGTCCTGCAACACCTCATTAATTAGACTCATGAAAACCCCAGGTGCCCCGCTTAAACCGAACGGCATCACTTTAAATTCGAATTGTCCCAATTGACAGTTAAACGCTGTTTTCCACTCATCCCCCTCCCGGATGCGTACCCGGTAGTACGCCTCCCTTAGGTCCAGCTTAGTGAACAGAGTCCCTTTGCCCAGCCGGGCCAGCAAATCCGGGATCAGCGGGAGGGGGTAAGCGTTCCCCGCTGCGATGGCGTTGAGGCCCCGGTAGTCCTGGCACAGCCGTCGGGACCCATCCTTTTTCCGGACGAACAAGACTGGAGCTCCCATGGGACTGGAAGCGGGCCGGATGAAACCTCGGGCCAGATTTTTACCCAAAAACTCCCGGAGGTCCTTGAGCTCACCCTCACTCATCTTGTAGATGCGCCCTTTGGGTAGTACCGCCCCCTCTGGGATGTTGATAGCGCAGTCCGTGCGGCGGTGTGGGGGTAGCTCGTCCGCTTCCCGCTCGCTGAAAACGGCTGCGAGGTCTCGGTACTCTGGCGGGACCTCGGGCTCTGGTATCTCCTGCTGCGCCGCCGCCGCTCCCCTGGGACGCGCCGCCGTCCTCTTGTGGCTGGAATTCTCGTGGGGGACCCGATGCCGTGCACCCACCGTCAAGTCGAACTTCAGGGTCCCCGCCCGCCAGTCCACCACGGGGTTGTGTTCCTTCAGCCAATCCAGGCCCAACACCGCCCGATATCCCGCTACGGGGACCTGGATCAGCCACCGCAGCTCTTGGTGGTCCCCTATGTGGATGGCGATAGGACCCACCTCCTCCCCGAAAGGTCCCCCCTGAATCGGGCTGCCGTCCATCTGGACGAAAACCAGGGGAACCTTCCGAATGCGCTTCGGTAGCCCCAAAGCCCGGGCTATCTGGGGGTGGACCATGCTGTGGTCGCATCCAGAGTCCAAAAGAGCCTCCCCCACCCAACTTAGTCCGTTCTCCGGGTTCCGGAGCTCTAAAATTACCACGTTCGGAGGTCGCGCCTCATGCTGTAGGGGTTTTCCCTCGCACCGCGGGACCTGCTGCCCGGCGCCGTCTACAGCAGGTCCTGGCCGTTTCCCGTCGCCTGGGCGCTTCCCGGTTCGTTGCGGAGGTCCTCCGCCCGGCGTGCCTGCTGGGGGCGTGTCGCACCTCCCCCCTGGGAGAGCCCGCGGTCCTCCCCCCCTTGCCGTTGGCACGCTGCTGCGAAATGTCCTGACCCCCCGCATTTCAGGCACAGACCTTCCCGGCGTCTCCTTTCCCGCTCGGGGTTCGGGGGTCGTTTGGGGCGAGAGTTGTCGGGGCCCGGTCTCGGCGCCTCGGCTGACCCGCTTTTGGCCTCCCGGGGGGGTGCGGCGGCCCAACCCAGGCTGGCTTCCAGCTTGGCGACCACAAAACACCACCCCTCCAGTGTAGACAGATCTTCTTCCGTCCCCTTGATCACGGCCCATTCCCTGAGCTTCGGGTTAAGGCCCTCCCGGAAGTACTCGATTTGGGTCTCCTCGTTCCAGGAGAACACCTTGCCTGCTTCCCTCCGGAAAATGTCTATATAGTCCATAACCCCCCTAGTACCCTGTCGAAGTCCCTTGATCCGACTCTTTGCCTTGTCCTCAGCCTGGGGGTCCTGGAATCGTCGGCGGAGCACGACCACGAAGTCCTGCAGGTCCCGAGTTGCCGGGTCGCCGCGCTCGGCCAACCCTAGGTACCACTGACCCGCCTTGCCCTGGAGACACGAGGCCACCCCCCAGACCAAGTCCTCGGAGTCCTCATACCGGTCTCCATACCTCCGGGCATGCGTCAGCGCGTGGAGGAGGAACTGCGGGAGGTCGTCCGGCGTCCCGTCGAAACGCGCCTTAAGCTCTGGGGGGGAACGTTTTGGAGAGTAGTCCGACCCCCTCCGGATCCGGGATTCTCGGCGTCCGCCGTCTCGTCCTGCTCCGCTCCACCGGCTACCAACTTGCCCAACGACGCCGTGCCGCTCCCTGCCTTGCACGTCGCTCCTGCGTTGGTCCGGCTCTCGCCGCCCCGTCGGCTCACCCGCTCCCCCGAGATCCTCTGCTGTCTCGCCTCTCCGCTGGCCGTCTCGCCTACTCGGGACTGAAAACTGCTCCGGGTCGGGGTCCGGGGCCCGCTCACCAGTGCCGGGCTCGTCCTCGTCGCTGGAGACGTCCTCACTCGACGCGATCCCCTCCGCCGTTGTATTACCAGTCCCTCCGGGCCCGGCCCGAGCTTGCTCACGGGCTTCAGCTGCCTGCAAGCGCCTGGCCAAGTCCGCCATGGCCCGCCGCAGGTCCTCTAGGGATTCCTCAGGTCCTACCGGGCGAAGCGCCTGCCTCAGCTGGGTGTCCCAGGTTGGGGCCAACCCCCCAGACCTCGGCGCGCTCCCCGCCGTGCTTGGGAACCCCATGGCCCGGCGCCTTCCCTTGGCCGCCGCTGCCGAGGGTCTCGGGGTCCCGGACAGCTGCTCCTGGCCCCCCGATTTTCGGAGGAAATCTCCCGGGGACATTAAACTCATGTTCCCGGGGTTCGTGGGGGTCGAGACCGCCCCGTTGCTTGAAAACGCCATCTCTGGATCCGTCCCGATAAGCGCTCGGATGCGATGCCGACCCTGGAGTTCGGTGGGAAGCTCTTACGATGTCGGGGACCCGCTTGCTAACTGAAAAAACAGGGTGCCCCTTTGAAGAAAACGTCACGCCAGGCCTGGTGAACGATACAACAGGAACAAGCTTTATTTCAGCAACGTGGAGTCCGCTGGTATGGAGTAAGAGCTTCCACCGAACTCCAGGTGGAAGCTCCCTTTTATACAAAACCCACCTCCTTAGGCTGTATTGCCCCACCCAGTACTTGCGGAGGGAACATGCTGATACAATCATGACTCATGCACATATGCGAGGTTTTCCCGGGTTCCTGATGGCCCATTTTCCTGGAACAAAGGGCCATCTCCGGGCCCTTGTCAAAAGGTGGAGGGGGACATTGAGGTTCTTTAGCGGCCATTGCCACCTCAACGATCGGGTGGGGCGCCCAGCTGCCGGCTTGCCTATGATCACCATGCCCTACCTCCGTGATCGCGGGCGCCTCTGATGGCGGGGTTCGGTCCGGTTCCCCAGCCACCAAGGACCGAACCACGACACCAGGACAGGAAACCAATGCAGCTGCCTCAGCAACCTAGAGATTGGCAACCCAACTACCCAAAGTCTCCCATCTGGCCATGATCTCCCCACATATATTCCATGAAAGAATCAGATCTGCACATTATTGTTTTTTTTGAATTTTTTTTACAATAACAGCTTTATTTGGGATTTGTTATATTTCTTTTATTTTTGTTATGGCTGCCCTTGAGCAACAGTTACAGGTAAGTACAACCCTGTTATAAATGAATGGAGGAGATGGTGAGAGGTGGAAGTGAGGGGAGGGGTGGAATGCAGGGAGGGAACATGAGGTGCTATAAACTAGGAAAAAAGACAGGTTGTCCTAATTTCTACAAGGCTAAATTTTACACACCTCACTACATAAAATGACTAAATAATGGAAGGAACAACTGGATTCTGACATCCTGCCCTCTAAAATTAGTTCCCAGCACTAAGAGATGACAGGGAAGGTTTCAAGGGGTAGGCTGAGTGGAAGTCCCGGACCAGCCTGGTAGGTTAGACGTGAGGAGCATCTACCCGCTACTTGTGCCCCATGGGAAATTCCTTCCAATCCACGAGATACTGGCGTTTGCCTCAATGTATCCTGGAGTCCACTATTTGCTTGACTTCATAGTGGGTGTGTTCATCCACGTACACCAGAAGAGGGGGGCATCAGAACCAGATAGCCATTTGTCTGGTTTAGGAGCACAGCACAGCATGCTACAATGAAACACAAGAAGGACATCTTTTCCCTCTTAATAAAACAGTAAGGGGTGTTGGGGTGGGGGGTGTTGGGGTGAGCTCAGTCCGTGATGGGGAGTGGCAACAATTGGTCCCATGGCCCTGGACTGACAAGCAGAGCGCCTTCCGATTGGCCCCTTACCAGGACAGACCAAAATTCCATCCAGCCATGGGCAATCTGGAGAAATGGCTGCCAGTCTGCTCCTGACCACCAAAGGGAGAGGAGGTCAGTAGGGCTGCCAAGGGGAATGAGAACAGAGGCTGCGCCAGCCCTTTTCACCCCAAGGCTGTCCTAACTGTCATGTCCAACTGTAAATTGCCTCAGAACCCTGACAGAGCTGACAGGAGTCCCCCCCCCCCTTTAAGGCATGCTGCGAAGGAGCCTCTGAGAGCCCCTGACTGAGGGGAGGGAGGCATTTTCCTTCAGAGAGCAACGCAGGGGAGCCTGAGGGCCTTCCTTTTGAGGGGGGGGGACTTTCCCCTTCTGCCAAACAATTGGCTGACAGGGAGGCTATAGAAAAGCCCCTTCTCACTTAAAATACTGCTCTGGCCGGAGGTTAGACACAGCCAAGCCATGTGTCTTTCTTCTTTGCAACTCTCTGCAGATTTGAGGCCACTGCACAGCGTTATTCTGCAGATTAAACTGTTTTTTTTGTCTCCTGTTTCATCTGCACAACAACCCTGTGCAGTAGGCCTCAAGTCTTTCAATTCAACAACAACCTGTGTGGGAGGCCTTAAATGTTTCCTCTCTACCACAACCCTCTCCAAAGTAGCCCTTTCTGCCTGGGGAGCTGATCTTTATATTCTGCAGATGAGTTGTAATTCCAGGAGCTCTCCAGGCCCCAGCTGGACATTACCTACCCCTGGGTTGGAAATATTTGTGAAACAGGTCAACCCAATCACTCTTTTGGTAGTTCATAAAGCACCGAAAGGATTGCTCCAGAATTTGATTCACCCTCTCTTTTTGTCCATTAGTTTCTGGATGGTAGCCTGAACTCAGAGCTTGCTCGACCCCCAGCAACTTCAGGAGCTCCTGCCAGAACTTGACAACTAACTGGGAACCCCATCCATCAGGCATCTATGGGGTATCTCATGTACTTTATATATGTGCTGAACAAACAGGGATACCAATGTTTGTTTTGAAAACAGATCCACCAACACCCATATAACAATCTTGCTGTGGCTTGGGGTAAGATCAGTAATGAAACCCATGGAGACATCTCTCCAGGGGGTTGATGGGGTCTCGAGTCCCTGAGGCTTGCCCCCCCCCTCTTTGAGGTAAGGCAGATTGGGCACCTTTGTACACAAGTCTGTATATCCTTGTAAAACAAGGGCCACCAATAATGTCATCACACCAGATTGAAGGTTTTTACAAAACTGAAATGACCATCTGTCTGTGAATAATGACACTTTCAGAACTTCAGAACATGTAGCTGTGGGAATGTAAAGCTGATTCCCCTTGCAAAAGAGCCTCTCCTTTCTTCCAGGCCAAAATGTACTGTGGGGAATTCAACATCCTCCTCTAAGTTCTTTTGGAGCCACCCATTGAAGGAAGTGCATCGCCAGGTAATCTGGCTTCAAGTTATTGCCGCCAACTCCAGATGGGCAGGACCAAATGTGGAATCCAGGTCTACTTTGTTTTCATGCTGGGGAAGGCGGGACAATGCGTTGGCCAGGAAGTTTTCCTTTCCTGGGAGGTGCTTAAGGGAGAAGGAGAACCAAGAGAAGAATTCTCCCCACCTAATCTGTTTGGCCATTAATTTTCACAGCTGGTGCAAAGCCTGCAAGTTCTTATGATCAGTCCACCTTGAAAAGGATTGGGGATCCCTCCAACTAGTGCCGCCAAGTACTGCTATCTTGATGGTGGCTTCCTCTTTCTCCCATATGGCCCAGTTTCTTTCTGTATCACTGAACCTTTTTGTCAGAGGTGCAACTGCCCCTCAGCCCCCCCCCTTTGCAAAAACACAGCCCCCATTGTCACATGGCTTGAAACACCTGCAAGATGAAGGGCTGAGTGGGCTTGGCGTGGCGGTGGATGGGTTCAGTGGTAAAAAGCAACCTCAGCTCCTCAAATGCTTGCTGACACTCTGTAGACCATTGGAGTTGTGCCCTGGGCCACCTGCCCCTCCCCCTTTGGTCTTTAGCAGGTCTGTAAGGGAAGAGCTTGGCCTAAAGGTGGTTGGCCCGCAGTCCTTTTAACACCTCCTGTACCAACTACACATGCTCCTCCATAGTTTTCTAATATAACAAAATACTGTGAGTATCTTCAATTGCCCAGAAAAGCAAACTCTTGACTTTAAAGAAAGGGTTTCATTTATTGAGCAGGAAAGTACACTCATTCAAACATGGGCAAAACTGGGGCACAAGATATAGGTCTTCAAATATATTCCCCCTGGCCTCCCACTCCCGTGGGAATACAAAATAGTGGGAGACCATCACATAGTCGAAACACTCTGATAAGGTTCTCAGCTCCAAGACATGGGACCAGGGGAATGGAGCAGCTGGTGAGAGGTGGAAGGAAGGGGAGGGGTGGAATGCAGGGAGGGAACATGAAGGGCTATAAACTGGGCAAAAGAGATAGCTGCCCTGATTTCTACATGGCTAAATTCTACGTACCTCACTACAAATTGTTCTCTAAATAATGGTAGAAACAACTGGATTCTGACAAAAACTGAGGTAAAAGTGAGAGGTTTCTTTTTTGATAGTGAACAGGAACAATGTTTATTAAAATAAAACAAATAATCAAGGTAAATATTAACACTTAACCAGCAGCTGTGGAATGTTCGTTTTTACACAATAAAATACCCCAGGAAAATACTGAGGTTTGACTTTTCAACAGCACTCTACAGGCAGGTTTATGACATATCAACACACCACGCCCAACAACATGGATCTTAGCTGTCAGGCTGGGCTAGATAACACATCCTTCAAATGCCCTTGCTTCAAACCATTTCGGGCCTTATAGGTAAGAATACTTTTTGTATTATACATGGGATACTTCTGCCTTTGCCAAAATATTTAGAACAAAAGAAGTAGTTTCAAGCTGGTGATGGCAAACCAAACTTTATTCAAACAATACATTTGTTTTGCTTATATTGTTTGAATAAAGTTTAGTTTGCTATTGCCAGCTTGAAACTAGTTCCTATGCTCTGTGTATCTTCGGCTGATGGGTCATCTTTGTTTTTGCCAAAATATTCCGCAGGTAGTGCTGGCAACTGGATTCCTTCTGGACAGGCCAGGGCACTGTTCAGACATAGATGCCAGTCACATAGTAAGAGAAACAACTTGGATTAGAGAGGAGGTGATTGGAACAGAATGATCCCTTTCCTAAAGACAAACACAACTGAAGCAAATGGATTACTCAAGGGCTTATCAGAAACATCTCTGGAAGACTTTGTTAGTGACTCAAGCAAGCAATTAACTCCCAAACCCTCTTTTGCACATGCAAAATCACTCTTTTCCCTTTGGTATCACCCAAGTGCTACTTGAGCGTCAAAGAATTGAGGCTTTTGAACTCTGGTGCTGGAGAAGACTCTTGCGAGTCCCTTGGACTCCAAGGCGAACAAACCGGTCAGTCCTAGAGGAGATCAGCCCTGACTGCTCTTTAGAAGGCCAGATCCTGAAGATGAAATTCAAATACTTTGGCCACCTCATGAGAAGGAAGGACTCCCTGGAGAAGAGCCTAATGCTGGGAGTGATCAAGGGCAAAAGAAGAAGGGGATGACAGAGAATGAGGTGGATGGATGGAGTCACTGAAGCAGTAGGTGCAAACTTAAAAGGACTCCAGGGAATGGTAGAGGACAGGAAGGTCTGGAGGATCATTGTCCATGGGGTCGCGATGGGTCGGACACGACTTCGCACATAACAACAACAACAAAGTGCTACTTAATCACTTTTTCTCATTGTCACCAGTCAAGCTTTTCCTGGGTCACTATGGCCATCAAGCCATGGCCTAAACCAGTGGTCCCCAACCTTTTTATCACCGGGGACCGATCAACGCTTGACAATTTTACTGAGGCCCGGGGGGGGGGGTAGCCTTTGGCTGAGGGACGTCTCCACCACCTGAGCCCCTGCTCCACTTGCTTTCCCGCCGGTGTCCCTGACTTCCCGCTGCCTGTTGGGGGGCACTACCAGCAGCAGCTGCGCAGTGCCACGCCAAGGGGGAGCCCCAGCCATGGTGACCACTGGAGAGTACCAAAGGTGAGCCAGTGGCAGGGCAGCCCCCGAGGCAGCAGCCGGGGAGGAGGACGAGGAGGAGCTGCAACTTGGTACCGACCACTGGCCTAAACCTTTGTTTCACACCACTCCATCATAATTGTTCTCTAAAAGATTCCCAGCTGAAAGGACATATTCCTTCCCACAGCCTCAGGGCACAATTTTCCTATAAGAATTCATCCCTAAAACCTGCTCAGTATGTTGGATGTTATTGGTACTGACAACATTTACCCTCACTGCCTCTCCTTCATGGAATGAAATGCTGGTCATTTCTCTCCAGGCCTGCTGCTTTCATGGATCTCTCCAGGACTGGTAACATCACCCAATTCCTAAAATGCTATTCCCTGCTCCTACCTGTTTTACCTGTTAGTTTTTGAATGTTTTGTTGGATGAATTTTTCCTCTTTCCCTCATTTTCTCTGTTAAGAGAGACTTTTAAATTTGAACAAATTGCCTGTTTATTTGAGAGTTCTCACAGGGACAATCTCTGTAAACATGGTGTTTAGGTGCTGGTTGTCCAGTCTCACAGTTTCTTGTACCAATTCCCCACAAATAACTGGAGACTGCCTCCTTGGGTAACAATGGGTGCTCAACAAGTACTTCAACAGGGACATTGACCATACTGGATGACACAGTTCTTAACCATGCCCCCAACATCACCAAGAGTGGCATTATCATGCCCCACCCCCTGCCCCAGAAGTGCTATCATGCTACACCCCCAGAATGAGGGAATGTAGCACAAGCTGCTGGAAGATTATCCAGATTCACAGCCATTGATTTCACCAGAGGAGTCCCCAGCACAGGTAATACTGAAATGGTCATTAAAGGCAGAGGCGGGAGGGAAAACCCACAGGAGTGGTATAGAACTTTTCTCTTTCTTTTCATAGGCCCCAGCCATCAGGTAGCCAGAATTTCCCCCATCACATTCCACAGGACCTGCACGTGGCTTGTTTGAAGGAGATATTTCCAATTCGCAAATTTTACTTTTATCAGATGTCATTTCAGAATTCACAAACGCTGCCTTTAACAGAGAACTCTTTGGCACAGGTAATTTTGGAAAACGATCATTAAAGGTGGTGGTGGGGATATGACTAGCATTGACCAAGCAGGAAATCCTTGTGTTTGAAATCCTTTTTAACAGGAACAGCCACCAACCACCACATTGCCCATGGATATGAGGACCAGCGAGAGAATTGGCACTATGAGACAAGTTCTAAAAATGGATATCAATGAGGTTTTGTACTTTATTCCGCCAAACAGACATAAAGCAGTCATGCAGAGCTTTGTAAAAGCCGCTGTATATGGTATTTTAAAACACTGTATTACAGAATTTTTATTTTAAGCCTGTGAAGGATACCTAATTCAGGCCATTGAACGAGATGCTTGTTTGTCTCACATGGACGTAGAATATTGTTGACCAAAAGGTTAAGTTTGTACGTGATGACTTATGCTATATTCAAATTGTAGTTATTATAACTTCAATAGCCTATGCTCTAAAATGCCTGGCTTTCACACAAGAAAGTATGGATGAAACTGCAGCACAGTTGGGAATGCTGCAGACTTACAGAAGGTCCTTGAAAGGATTTGAAAAAAACTGGTAAGAGAATGTTAGTGTCTGATTTTATTAATCAGATAGCAAACCTCATGTAAAGTAATGCTGAAATCCATCTTCATGGCTCCTTAAGATCTAAGAGAAGGTCTAAGCAGCAGTGCCTGGCCGTTCCCATTGGTGGTGACATAGGAGGGACGGTCTATGCAAGCCACTTCCAATGACATGAGGTGTATAAAAAGATGGCTGCATTTCCAGTGGGGTATGGTCTGAGGGAACTGTTTTCAGGGCAAGGGGCAGAGGGTGGGGCATAATGCCATCACTTCTAGGAGGGGTGAGTGTGTGGCATAGTGACAGCATTTCCAGGGCAGGGGCCAGAAGACATGATGTCATCGCTTCTGATGTTGTGGCGTAATGGCGGCATTTCCATGACAGAGGGTGGAGGTTGATGATACCACTTCTGGTGATGTCAAGAGGCATGGTTATGCAAGTTGGTAAAGTATCACATGAGGTAGATGTTACAAGAGGCATGGTTATGCAAGTTGGTAAATTAGCACATGAGGTAGATGTTACCCTTTTACTACTGGTATCATTTTAGTGGTTAACATTTAAGGTCATTCCCTTCCTTCATACATGCAGTAGCTGAAGAAAATAGGTCTTAAAAATGTAATTCTAACTTTCAAGGTGACATCTTATTTGTCCATCATTCTCATCAAAGGAACCCTCTTGTCCATCCCATCTCTACCATTCCACACAAGTGTGGGAAAAGCTGTTTAGTTCCTCATATAAACAACTCTTTTGCTCTTCAACTTTATACTTCTCCTCAACTATGCCGCCTCTGTCTTCTCATGAAACATACTGTTGAATTATCTTCACCTAGCCTTCATCACATCTTCATGTTCTGAAATCATAGCTTGGGCCAAAATTCAGAAAAATCAAAGTAAATTTCTTCAGAGTTTAGTGACCAGGCCCAGCAACCATATCATATAGTTTCCGCAGCTAGGAGTTACTGCAATGAATCTAGGTACTCAGACTTTTGTTTCTGCTTTCAGGCAAATTTCCAATGAAGACTTCTCACACATACTTACACTTGGGATTAATGAAGTTTTAAATAAACATCTTTATTGAAGTACATGACATGCTCTTTTTCATTTAGGAATTAGGTACTTGACACTCTCCCTGTTGATGTTTATAAATCTGATGCCCATTATGCCGTTCAGCTATCTGATTTGCTCCAGCTAAGACAGCATAACAGTGGAACTGCATTCTACCACACAGTTCCTAAATTCCAAGTCAACCAGCTTCTCAGACAGCTTCACATTACACAGCTGTTACAGTACTCTTAGCACTTATGAACATCCTCATCCCACAAAAAGATGAATATTTTCCTAGGTAGTCATGTTGTACGCCAATTTGAATTTGCAGCTAGAAATTCATACAGGTGGAAAGATCCGTGGTCTACAATTACAGAAACACTAGCATAATTCCAATTGGAACGTTTCCTTTTTTACAGTAGCAGTTGTAATGGAACTTTGTTATTAGTTATATATTAGAACTTGAATTAACCTAACTGAGGAACTGCAGCCAAGAATTCTTTTTACCTACTCAAAACAATATTTACCACTTAAACGTATAGTTTTTAATGTTAAGTTCCGTTGGCAAAATATTCAACATTGTGGTCTATTAAAGGGTCCCTGCAAGTATTAAATATAACCCAAGAAGTACATATGCTTCCTGTATGATTAAAGGTTTGAAGAAAAAGAACTGCTACTAACACATTATGTAACATTAATACTAGCATTATGCATGAAACACTGATATTTTAAACTATTTCAATTATACTAGTAGAGGTGGGACAATTGTAAGGAATGCTGTAGTTCTGGCAATATTTTAATTCTTTAGAGTTTTTGTACTAGAATGTACCAAAATATTTTTTGAAGTAAATTGAGATACCAAGAAATACATCTTTATCAAGTGATGCATTATTACAAAGATGTTTGTAAAGTTCTTCGTGGTTTTTGTAAAGTTTTTTTAAAGCAAGTTCAATCCAGTTTCACTTCATCCTTTAAATGTCTTTTCATACGTGAGTAGGGACTGATAGAATCATCCATCACAAAATCATAAAGTACTTTTATCCAGGATTTATACTGTGGCAGGTTATCATAGTATTCAGGGGCCATTTCCTTTAGCTGCAATAAAAGAAAAATAATTATTAACCCCTGGTATACCCATATATGCAAACTTAAATGGACTCCGGGGAATGGTAGAGGACAGGAAGGCCTGGAGGATCATTGTCCATGGGGTCGCGATGAGTCGGACACGACTTCACACATAACAACAACAACAATACCCATATAAGTTTCCATGTTCAGACTCTCTACCTGTCTAATGCCCTTTACAGCAGGATGCTTACCTGCCCTTTTTAAGCTGTGGAAAGGAAAGGGGGCAGGGGTTCTATTCCTTATCTTATTCCTTTCCCCTGGTTGGACCCTTCTCTGCCTGGGGATAAGATGGGTCTGGCCTCACTGACTCTCCCTTACTTTTAAAGGCCACTTAAAGAATAGTTGGGTCTACCCATGGCTATCTGGCTGTCATATGAGGCTGCCCCCCAAGATCCAGAGACTAAATTGTCAGCAGCTCCAGCCTCATACTTCTCTACCCTGATCCTTTCTTTCCTTTCTTTCCCTGCTTTTACCTCATAATTGTCCTGATCTGTGGTTCTGCTGGACCACATCTCTGTTGCTGGGTCCTGGATGAATAGCCAACAAGATTCCAAACATAACTGGAATACTTCTACCTAGCCAGCAACTGTCTGGGTTCCTAGTATCCTGACAACCCAATCAATTCAATTTAAGCATAGCACAAGGACTGAACAAACTTGAGCAGTTCCATGATCAAAGAGATTATACTAAGTTCAGACTTTAAAAACTGGTTGTTTTTAGCTTGTTCATCATAGGTCCCTTAAATTCATACTTCTACTGTCAGTTACAGTATGGGGCATGCAGTTGATCCAGAGCAAGTTAAAAATTTCATACTTGCTTTACACCTATCCTGCAGTTCCCATTAGTTTCTTTTTTCCCTTCATCTCTTTTCTCTCTCCCCACCCAGCCTTTAACTCTGCCTTCTTTGTCCTATAACTCAATGGTCCCCAACCTTTTTCAAGCCGGGGACCGGGGGGGGGGGAGGGAGGCACGGGGACTGGGGGGGGAGGCACGGGCGCCGGCACGCTGGCAGGTGCAAACGCACAGGCATCGCAGCTCCATGCCTGTGCGGTTGTGCCTACCGGTGCCCGCGCCTCCCCCCCTGCAGCATGGTGCTTGCTGCGCCAGGGCACAGAAGCGATTGGCTGCTTTGGCAGCCAAGTGCTCCCAGCGCAGAGAGCACTGCTCCACACGGGGGGAGGGAGGCGCACCCATTGCTACGCCTCCCCTCCCCCCCGCCGGGGCCCAGTACCGAGGGCTCCACGGCCCGGGGCTTGGGGATGGCTGCATAACTTATTATTTCACTGTCTCCACAGTATATTTATGTTCTCCACACATCCTGCACACACCCAATAGGTCCTTTAACAGCTTCTGTATTCTCTACTTGGTCCCTCATACAACCCTTCCTTTCACTCATCCTCCTATATTCTATTTTTTATTCAGGGAGAAAGTTTGTCTGCATACTTTAGAATACCCTGATATTCAGAACCATCTCCCCCCCTTTGTAACATTAACCATACAGGGAACACTTCATTATCATTATTAGATATCATGATGTACATGTTCAATCATTTAAATTCCCAGCATCAACCATTTAACACGTAGTTTCAGTACGTTAAAAGTCCTTTGCGTGGATAAAGAACCAGATAACTAGGCCGCACTTAGATTTCTCTAGTATACCCTATAAAGAAATACCAGTTTAGAACTGCCAAGCAATTCAGACAGAGTACCCCTTCCAGAAGGGTACTATGTTGTACTGGAATGCGGCATTAGCATCATGGTGAGAAGAACTGTAATAAACACACTCCAATACCCTTTCCTATGTAAGATACTCTCACTGGGTCCAAAAAAAGCTGGCCTGTAAATGCTGGCTTAATAATATAGCACACCAGATTAGACAGCCTCTTAACTGCCTGCCTAGGTAACAAGCCTGGCAAAATACCAATAGTCTACATCTTTGTCTACAGAGCTACAGTAGCAAAATGTTTAGGAGCACGAATTGTCTCAAACTACTTAACTCACTGAATAACTTCAGGGCAGTCCCTTTCTGCAACAAAATATGGCTGTCAAGAGTTACCTGATCTCACAAAAAAAATTTTGGGGGGGGGGGAGACTGGTGGTTTAGACATCTGAAAAATAAATGGGCAATATTATATTAACCAGCCACTAACTTGTCACTTCCATAAGTGATGCAAGATGTCCCTTGTGACATGCCACTAACAGAGTGCACAGAATAAGGCCCTTGCTGACTCTAAGTTCATGGCCCCAACCCTTTTCAGGCTGGGGACCGGGGGGGGGGGAGGTGCTGGCGCTGGCAAACCAGCAGGCACGCCTCTCTCCCCCCTGTGGTGCGGCGCTTGCTGTGCCAGAAGACTGCCAATCGCTCCCGGCATAGCAAGCGCGTGTCACGGGGGAGGGGTAGGAAGGCACACCTGCGCCTCTTTCTCCCCCCCCCCCACGGCCCAATACCAGGCTGCAGACAGGTGGTTGGGGAGCACTCTTTTTCATCCTCTCGCCTTCTCACTGGATCTCAGCAGGGACACAGCAAACTACTTCCCTGGATAAACTACCCAGTGTTCCTTTCAGTTGAAGAAACCCAACTACTTCATCATATCTTCTTCTTCATATCCACCTACCTACTAGAAGACTCTGGCCCTTTACCTCAAAGTGCTCTTTTACATGAGGGAAAAAATTAAGTCCATTAATATTAAAAGGACTTTTTAACTATTGAACTCACAGAATTTATTTCCAAATAAATAAAATGAGGTGGTAGATTACTTAAATTCAATTCTACTTTACAGTATAAAATTTACTTGCCCACCCAGAAGCAGCAAAATAGCAACAAGCTACTTGACAGGAAACCACATATTCCTCTCTGTGAGCAGGTAAATAGCTAGCTGTTAATATTCATTTACTAACCTTCTAATACTTACCATTGGAAGGCTCTTTCCAGGAACATTAGGAAAGTCATGGTGTTCATTATGGTATCCAACATTGAATGTAAGCATATTAAGTGGTCCATAGTAGGAATATGTTTCATACCCCTTCAAAAACATGTAATGTTCAGCTATGAAGTGTCCTGAAATAGGATGTACGCCCATCCCAAGCACTGATCCAACAAGCATATAGACAACTGATTTTACTCCAAAGGCATAGTATACTGCAGCATCAAAAAGAAGCTGAACACAGACATTGATTATTTCAAGTCGTGAGATTGGTTTGGGATTTATTGACAGAGGTCGAATGGCATAAAATAAAGGCTGAAGAATAATCCAAAGGAGCTTTCTAAAACGGGTGCAAAAAAACCATCCTTCAAAGTCAGTTGGGATGTCCACGTCTATTCCATCACCACCAAGATAACGATGATGATCCATGTGGTATCTCTTGAAGGTTACTGAATATGGGAAGCCAAGAGGGAGATTTGCAAACATTCCAAACCACCGATTCCACAGAGGCTTAGCATTGCCAAAGGCACTATTGTGAGAAATTTCATGAACAGCTAGAGTCATAGAGTGACTGATACAGCTGTGGAATGCATATGACCAAAAAAGAACCCATTTCCAATTCAAGTCTTTAACTAGATAAAAAGTAACTAGCTGTACAAACACCATCAGTACAACTATCCAGATCAATCTGGAATCTGATTTCATCAAGGTTTTTATCTCTGGATGTTTACCTGTTGAGAATAAAAGACAACAGTGAGGCAAATTCAAATAATTAGCAATTGGCAATAACTCTTTTTAGCTGATCAGCAACCCATTTCTACATTTTAATTGTATTGCCACGTTCTCTCAATTTTTATAAGTGATGGATGGAAGTTAGTACAACTCCATACACTAGTTCAAGCACTACAAGAATGGTAACAATACTGTGTATTTAACTATTCACAGAAGGGCAACATTTACTCCTCCCCATATTCTTGTGGATTTGTTTTAATCTACATAGGGCACGTGAAGACTTACAGCATTTAACAAAAACAATAATATAGAAGTTGTGCATGGAAAAAAGCACATAGCATAAAATGCTACGGGGCATGACAGATAAAAAGAGCAAGCAAAATTGCCATTCATTTCTTCTGTCACAAACAGAGCATGCTGCAGTAATGGAAGCTTGCTAGCAAAAGATGGGAGATCTCAATGTATTCCCTCTCCTCACTGCAGTCCTTTTCCCCCCACACATTTCACCATACCACGCTCACCAGCAATTTGGAGGTTTCATTGGGGGGAAAAGAACACAAAGATAAATGTTAGCAATGCAATCTTTGAGTCTGATGAAGCACAGCCTCTTAGAGCAAACACTGTATGGCAGCCTAGAACTTTGTCTACTCTTTTCCATCACTCCATGTACTCTAAAGTAAACTTACTCAAATGCCAACTTAACAAATTGCACTATTATAAAACCAGTTACAGGCCAATTAAATAATTGTATAGGTCATTTGTATATATATTGAAAATAAATTCCACCAGACTTAATGGAACGTCTTAAAAAAACAACAACACAAGTATTTAGGTATTACTGTCACAGCATAAATTTAGCCTCTGTACCATTTTAAATGCCTTTGTTCAGAGTTCTCCATCAGCATGGTCTAGTCTAGTGACTCTGCATTTCAGCTAGTGCTGCCATCATATAGGGCTGACTTTCTCAACTAGGGTTTCATGAAACCTGAGAGTTTCTTGACAATCCTGGAAGTGTTTCCAGAATGGGTGGGAGTTTATTTTTCATATATTTTTTAAGTGTGTTAAACATTTATTGGATTATGATCATATATGGTCATACAGACTCATCTTCTCCTTCCAAAAAGGCCAATGAGAGGTATGGAGAGGGTGGGAAGGGGAGGAGCCCTGTCGGATGTCCACACAGATATGCTTCCCAACCATATTCTGCATGATCATACAACAAAATTTGAGAAAGCTTGATCTTGGGGAGTCCCAGTTTGTCCTTTAGGGCAGTGGTCCCCAACCCCCAGTTGGTCCATGGATCAGTCAGTACCGGGCCACGGCTACTCCTCGTCCTCCTCCCCAGCTGCTGCCTCGGGGCTGCCCTGCCACTCTGCCGCCGGCTCACCTTTGGTGCTCTCCAGCGGCCACCATGGCTGGGGCTCCCCCTCAGCATGGCACTGCGCAGCTGGTGCTGGCAGCACCCCCCAGAGGGCAGCAGGAAGTCAGTGGAAAGTAAGTGGGAAAGTAAGTGGAGCAGGGGCTCAGGTGGCAACATCCCTCGGCAAAAGTCTACCCTCCCCCAGGCCTCAGTAAAATTGTCAAGCGTTGACTGGTCCCTGGTGATAAAAAGGTTGGGGACCACTGTCTTAGGGCAGTGGTCCCCAACCATTTCCCTCTCCCCACCCACTCCCAGTGAGAAACTCGTGGGCGATTAGCTTGCGGCCCGGCAAGCTTCTTTCTGTGGGAGCGGGGGGGGGGGGGGAGAGGGAAGTGTGGTCGCTGGCGGTCCAAACACGCATGTGCATTTGCGCGAAACTGCCGCACATGTGTGTTTGCAGCCCCACCAGGAAAATGAACCCTGCTATATCAAAGCAAAAGTCCCTCAAGTCCAGCATACTATCTCACTCAGTAGCCAACCAGTTCTTTTGGATGGCCAACAACAAGGCATAGAGGCCAAGGCTTTCCTCTGACACTGCCTCATGGCTTTGGGATTAGTGTTTTTGAATGTGGAGGTTCCCCTGAATCTCCATAGTCAGTAATCATTGATAGACTTATCATCCATGAATCTATCTAATCTCCCTTTTAAGTTGTTTACTCCTGTGACCATCACTACATGCTGTGGCAGCAAATCCCACAATTTAATTACTCTGTGTGAAGTGGTAGTTTATTTTGTCCATCCTGAACTTACTGCCCATCAGCTTCACTAGATACCCTTGAGTTTGACTATTTTGGGAGAGAAAGAAAAAGTTATTTGTCAACTCTCTCCCTCCCATGCAAAATTTTCTAAACATCTATCATGCCTCCCTTAGTTGTCTCTTTTCTAAACTGAGATGTACCAAACTCTTCAGCCTTTCCTCACAGGGATGGTCCTTCCATCTCCTAATCATCTTGGTTACCTTCTTCTGTACTGTCTTCAGCTCTGCCATGTCCTTTTTAGAAAGGTGACCAGAACTGTACACAGTATTTCAAATGACACCACACAGATCTATACAGGGGCATTATAATATTGGCCACTTTATTCTCAATCCCTTTTACAACATTCCCTAATACAGTTTTTCTTTTTCAACACTGCAGCCTAGGCATGCCTAATCTCATCTAATCTTGGAAATTAAGCAGGATCAGTACTGGATAGCATTTGGATGGGAGACCTCCAAAGAAAACTAAGGATGTGCCACAGAGGCAGGCAATGGCAAAGCACCTCTAAACACATCTCCCGGCTGCTGGACAATCCTACAATTGTATTATTTTCTGGCTACACTACACACACCATACAATAAACAAATACTACTGCAGCACATTGAGTTGACACTTTTATTGAGCTATCCACTACAACCTCAAAGTCCCCTCTCAGTCTCAGCAAGTTGACATCTCCATAGCCTATACTTGAAGTTGGGATTTTTGGTCCCAATGTATATCAATTTACACCAGCCATTTTCAACCTTTTAACTGTGAAGTAACCCTTGAAATATTCTTCAAGCTTTGAGTAACCCCAGAAGTTATGCCAGCTGACCATGCCTCCCCAGCATGCTTCTGAAAGTCACATGTTTATGGTGTGCATAGCATCACTAATAAAATGCTTGTTTTGTTAAAGAGAAGTTAGTTTCATTTTTGTTTGTGGTCTATCAAGGAAGCATTACTCTCAGCTAACATAAACCCCACCATGCAAGGCAGCAATTTTCTTTCAACAGGGATCTCAGAAGAAATTCTCTTATCCCATGACAGCTTACTCAGGAGACTTTGGTGAGGTACCTTAAGTCCAGGTACATAATGTCTCTTAAGTCATTGTCTACACACTTGTTCAATTTCTCAGTTTCTCAAAGAGCTCCAAAAAGTTGGCAAGCCATCAACATACCAATATGGCTGGGAACCAATGCTTCAAAATCAGCCATTTTCCCCCAGGGGGACTGATTTCTGTACTCTGGAAATCAGCTGTAGTTCCAGGAGAAATCAGCTGTAGTTCCAGGCAACAATAGACACTATTGAGTTAGCATAAGCTCCACCCTAGCAAGATAAATAACTGCTCGAGTTAGTTAGTGCTGCAGTAAGTATTAGCAGCCTGCAAAACGGATTATCACTGCTTTTTTCGTGCCAGAAACTGAGGAAGGAGCGATCAACCTTGCCGAACTCAGCTCTCCTCAGCGGGGTTAGAGGATATCTCTGGAGAAAAACAGAACACCATTTTACAATTCGTCAGCCAAATCTCTGTCGCATGTGACTCACAATATCTCCAGAGGGTTAAGCTCTCCCTCCTTCGCCTCGCCACTCACGCGGGGCCTTCACTTTCAGACGCCAGCCCAGAGGCAGACGCCGGCTTTTAAAGAGAGCCGAGATAAGCCCTCCCTGGAGCCCAAACCCACGGGAGATCCCGAGCGCATCCTTCCTTCCTTCCTTCTCCCCTCCCTCAGCCAGCGGGCGGGCGGGCGGGCGGGCGGGCGGGAGAGAGAGAAAAGCGAAGCGGACACGCGAGGAACTGGGGAAGGGACAGACGCGGGGCGGGAGGCAGCGAAGAGCGCAGCCCCCCCAGGCCAACTCACGCAGGATCTCCTTTCGCCGGTCGGCGTGTGGCTCGTCCGTGTACACCCATTCGAAATCCTCACGAGCCACAGCGTTCCCCATGGCTAAGGCGCGAGCTGCTGGATGAGACCGTACTGGGGCCTGCCGCCCGCTTTCTTCTCTGCGGGAGCTCTCGTGACGAAACCTCGGCCGCTTCTCGCCCAGCCCAATCCTCTGCAACCGAGCCTCTTTAGGAGCGGCGGTCTCCTCTCCCATCCGGGAGGAGTCTCGACCCGGCACCCTGCTCCAAGGGCCATTGGCTGCCCGGAATGTGACGTCATGGAAACGGCTTCAACGGCAGGGTGGGAGGGAGAGGCGTTGCCGCGTGGGCCTGCGCCTGCGCCGCGATGCATTCATTCGCCCTTCAGGTGCGGGGCCGTTGGTTAAGGGAGTGTAGTACACTTGCTCCTCTAGGGTGGCATTTTAATATTCGCCACGTTTCGTCCTTTTCCCACCCCGGCCTCCGGCCTACTTTGGATCGCTTCACCGACTAGCCGTAATTTATACCCGATCCAGTATCTTTGTCGTTTTGAAGGTCCAAACAACACGCGTGGATGTAGCGCAAGTTCAGTCAGAATATATCTGCTAGGCGCCCCCGGCCTGACTGATTTTATAGCTGACAGCTTTTTATATTTATATTTGTTTCTTGATACCCCGCCCCTCCCAGCATGCTCGCTCGGAGCGGCTTTTTTTTTTAGTAAAGTAGGAGAACATGCAAGAAGGAGAAATAGTACCTCTACCGTTAACTAACAATAAGAGGAAACGGTGCAGCTGTGTATTGAATACAATGAACAAAGCAAGGAAACCTTCCTATCCTGAAGAATTTGCTGTCCTGTGCTTTAAAATTCCAACAGAACGGTACTCTTAATTCAGGGCATTTAAAGAGAACTGTCATATTGTATTCCAGCCAGGTTCTTTCTGATATCCTGGAAGTACCTACTCTCTCAGACAGGAATCTTGTGGCTTCATGTTTACAAAGCAATCATAAACAGATCTACACCCTTTGGCTATGTTATGGTACAACTAGATTTAAAGCCCGTTGTATGTTTAAATACAACGGGCGCTAGAAAGTAGATTTGAGAGTGCTTTTGGTGGCTGGGTGTTGGTGCAAGTGGTATTGTAGGTGTTTGGGCAGAGTGGATGGGAGAGGTTCAGGAAAGTGAAGATATAGTTGTTGGGAATGTGCAGTAGTGTTTTGTTAAGGAGGGATTAAACTGGTGGTGTAAAAAGGTAGTGTATGGCTGTCTTGTGAAGAGGCTGAGTTGGAGGGTGGTGGGGCTGTCTTGATGTGGGGACTTAAGGGGGGGCATAAGAGAATAGGTGTTGGGCATGAAAAGTGTGTTGGCCAGGAGGTTATCGAGGAGTGAGTACGGAATGGGACTGACACAGTACTGCAGAAGGATGAAGGAAGGAAGAGAGAAGGCAATCCAGTCTGTGGTAGTAAGAAAAAAAGGTTTAGATTTGTGCAAGTGTCAGGCACGGTTGTGGTGGGATGTGAAATCCACCCAGCCACCCACTCACTCAGTGTCTCTCTCTCTCTCTCTGTCTGTGTGTGCGTGTGTATCTCTCTCTTTCTCTCTCTGACAAAGAGTGCTTGCACTTGAAAGCTCACGGCCTGAATAAAGGTCTGTTGGTCTTAAAGGTGGCACAGGATGCTGATTTTATTCTCTCTCTCTCTCAGGCTGTCTGTGAGTCTGTCTCTCTCTCGCACCCATGCACAGACATACTAACAGATGCACAGAGGTATTGTTGTGCAGAACTATCTCCCTTTGCATTAGGGAGGAATTCTGTTAGCTAAGAGGCCTGGCCGTTAGCAATGTAAATTGAGACATGCTGTGGAGTTTGTGGGGCAGCTCAGTTGGCAGCTCAGAAAGGGGTCTTTCTCTCTGTGTCTCTGTCAGTCTGTCTCTCTCTCTTGCTCTCTCTCTGCCTGTCTGTGACTTTGTCTGTCTCTGTCTCTTGCAGACATTCAGGGACATACTCACAGAGATGCACAGAACGATCTTCCTTTTGTTAGCTAAGAACCGTTAGCTAAGAACCGTTGGCGTTTGCAATGGAAATTGAGAAACGTTGCAGAGTTTTGCTGGGAAGCTCAGTTGGCAGCTCAGAAAGGGGTTTTTCTCTCTCTCTGTCTGTTAGTCTCTCTCTGTCTCTCTTGCTCTGACTCTGACCAAGAGCCCTGGCCGTTAGCAATGTAAATTGAGACATGCTGTGGAGTTTGCAGGGCAGCTCAGAAAGGGGTCTCTCTCTCTGTGTCTGTCTGTCTCTCTGTCTCTCTCTCCTGCACACATTCTCAGAGACAGTAACAGAGATGCACAGAACTGTCTCCCTTTTCATGAGGCAGGAATGCTGTGAGCTAAGAGCCCTTGCCGTTAGCAATGTGAATGGAGAAATGGTGTGGAGGCAGCTCAGTTGGTGGGCGGGGCCATCTCAGCACTCCCAGCGAGCCCCGCCCCAGCAAGGGGCCTAAGGAGTTTGCCGGGCAGCTCAGTTGGTGGGCGGGGCCATCTCAGCGCTCCCGGTGAGCCCTCCCCAGCTCCAGTCAGGGGCCTAAGGAGTTTGCCGGGCAGCTCAGTTGGTGGGCGGGGCCATCTCAGCGCTCCCTGAATAAAATGGGCGCTAGAAGGCTCGTTCCGGCCCCCCCGGCGACCTCGGAAGGCTTGAACGTGGGTGGGGAGGGCGTGGGACGGCTGCGCGAGGCAGGGCGCAGTGTGGATGGGGCCGGCAAAGCATTCCCGGCCCCCCTGAGAGCGGCAGGCTCCTGCGACGCTCGTACCTGGCATCTCCGGATGGCTCCGTGACAGCGGGGACGGGGTAAGGAGGGCGTCCTGGGGGGCGGGCGTGTTCGACGGGGTGGTGGCGAGAGAGGTAGCGCGCTGCGGGAGCAGCAGCGGGTGTCTATGTTTGGCGGGGCTGGGGTTCGGCGAGGCAGGAAGTCCGTGGGGCGGCGGGGGCATTTTGGCTGGAGGTGATGGTTCGCCGGCGGGAGAGGAACAGGGCGGCCTCGTCTTTGACGTGGCCGCCGTGCTCCTCTCCCGCCGGCGAACCATATGGGGACAGAGTGTGGGCAGGGAGTCCGGGGCGGGGCGGGGCGCGCCTCCCAATTGGCCATTTGGCCCCCAAGTGGCACTTGGAGAGGGCCAATCAGGAGCCGCTTCGCGGCTCCTAATTGGCCCTCTCTGAGTTTTTATCCCGGACGGGTCCCGCCCTAACTCCTCCCCACCAGCCCTTACTGTTTTATTTAGTCCGCGGTGCCCCACGCCGCGGGACATTTAAAGATTAGGAGAATGAGTCTAGAATAGTTTGACTGCAGAGGATAGTACTGTTGTCCTTTCCACATGGACGCAGAAGTAACCTGGGAGACTGCAGCACTCTCTCATCGCCCCCTAGAAGCAAAACTGGAAGTTCGTACAGTTGCAAAGACACACCCTCTGCAATGTATTTGTGTTACAGAAAAAAAGCCCTCATCTTCACCCCCCCCCCTAAAAAGCACTGTGGGAATCCTTCCAAATTAGGTTGATTGTTGCAAGGCAGATAATGTCACAGTAGTACAGTCTAGGAACTCATTTTCTCAACCTCATGGGACCCCAGAATACATTGAGTCACATCTGTATAGTTGCAGGCTGGACAGGATCCTCCTAAATATTTACAACTTGCTTTTTTCTCTTCCCCCCACCCCCTGTTCAATATGGCAGTACTGAGATAGTTTGTTGTATAATATTTCAGTATTTGTTGGTTTAGAATAGATTAAATCAAAAAAATAATGCAAGGTTGACTTCAGCTGTAGATCCCAGTCATCTTTACATCTTTTACAGAGGAGTAACTTTTTACAATTCTTCTTGGTTACAATCAGCAGGAAAATAAACTAAAATGCTGAAAGTGGAAAGAAGAAATATGTTAGTCCAAAATGTGACTGAATAGGTACTAGCTGATTCTTGTAGGATAAAATATTCTTTTGTTGTCATAGCTATTATTTCTTGTGGAACTTAAAAAAAAACTGAATAAGGACTACATCCAGGTCAAATACCATCCATCAGTGATATTTTCACACAAAATCACTGTATTTGTCCCTTGGCTGGCTATGGAAAGGTACAGAGCACACCTAAGCAGAATAATACCATTATAAGGTCTGTGATAAGAAACTGTACCAATTTAAATGTTTTCTTGGCATTCATCTGTTAAAAACAGTCTTTCTTGTGGGGAAACCCCCTATTTAGTTTTTGATCTTTATTGCTCTTCACCTATTCTCTTTCCACCATCTCAACTGATTGAATATAGATTGATAAGCCATACATTGCAACTGGGAATACCATAGCCTTGACTAAATGCGCTTTTGTTGGCAGTGTGATGTCTCTGCTTTTTAGGATGCTGTCTAGATTTGCCATAGCTTTCCTCCCCAGGAGCAAGCGTCTTTTAATTTCTTTGCTGCAGTCCCCATCTGCAGTGATCTTGAAGCCCAGGAAAATAAAATCTGTCACTATCTCCATTTCTTTCCCATCTATTTGCCAGGAATTGAGAGGGCCAGATGCCATGATCTCCGTTTTCTTGATAAGTTTCAAGCCAACTTTTGCACTCTCTTCCTTCACCCGCATCAACAGGCTTTTTAGTTTCTCTTCACTTTCTGCCATTAGAGTGGTATCATCTGCATATCGAGGTTGTTGATATTTCTCCCTACAATCTTGATCCCAATTTATTACTCCTCTAACCCCGCCTTTCTCATGATGTGCTCCGCATACAAGTTAAATAGGCAAGTGACAGTATGCACCTTAATTATGGCTAGAAAGTTGATAGAGAATCAGTTGTCCAGTTTCCCCATTCAGCCCTCCCTCTCAGGGCTCCCTACCGAGAGACAGGACAACGCCAGTCCTCCTGTTCATGGGTGGGGGGAGGGAAAAGGTGACTGGCAACCCATGGGGTGGTGGCGGTGACAATAGAAGGGCCCCAACAGACTGAAAGGCAACCCCAGGCCACAACCGTTGCTGCAGCTCCAACGCAACTCCACCAGCGAACCCCTGGCC
Organism: Paroedura picta; assembly: GCF_049243985.1. Taxonomy (NCBI): domain Eukaryota; kingdom Metazoa; phylum Chordata; class Lepidosauria; order Squamata; family Gekkonidae; genus Paroedura; species Paroedura picta. Next base: position 61,209,472 of record NC_135369.1, on the reverse strand, counting down.
TGTGACAGCAAGGCCGGTAGCAGAAACAACCAGACAAGAGGCTGCTGGCTTGGGAAAACACCCAGCCAGCACACTGGCTGAGAACTCACCTTCTGGGGAGAGGCAGCAGATGAAGTGGGAGACTGCGGAGAGACATCAGGGCATGGGAATGGCCCGGACACAAGCAAAACTGTGATGGATGGATGTGTGGGACAACAGAAGGGCAGGGCAGGCTGCACAGGTCGTGGAAAAGGATGAGTTGATATCACCTCTGCCAAAGGTGATTGGGCGGTGGGGCTGGAATGAAAGGTTAGGATAAAAGGAGACAGGGAACGAGCAAGGTTGGAGGTGAGTAAGAAGAGGAGGAGAGAGACAGATACAGGAGTGAAAGGGAAGATGGAATGAGAAGTGAAGGGAGCAAGAAGGAGAATCACACCAGGCAAAGGTGAATCCTCATCAGCTGAGCAGGAGATGGGAGGGCCTGCTATGGGTAGCCAGTTGCCTGGCTGAGTGTGAGCACCATCACAGAGGTGGAGGGTCTGAAGGAAGAGCAAGGGGCCAGTGACGGGAGGGGGAGACTCGAGTGGGTCAGAGGAGTCCCCAGATAGCTCAACTGGGAGAGTGAAAGAATGTCTAGCCAGCCATTCCCTCATGCCTTCTATACCCTGTACAGCAACCTCAGTAAAGCTTTGGGGTTCCCAAGGAGCTCAGATAGCATCTCTGACTCCTGGTCTTCCTGACATGGTCAGAGGTACCAGCACACCACACTAGGGGGCACCACAGCAGCTTGACACCAGTGTTATGTGATCTCAGTTAATTTCTGAAATGAACCTGGCAGCTATATTCTGGAATTTGTTTTCTTGTGTACAAAACGTATTTACCAGAGCCTATTGACAGTGGAAGGGTATGAGCAGCAACAACAGCTGCTAGTTGTTTGGAAGAGGTGGTAGTGAAGGGAGGGATAGGGAGATAGGCGGTTGAATCACTATCGCTATTGCCCTCCAATGCCTTTGTTGTTGTTCCAGAATCATAGGGAAATTAAACTGTTGCCCAAAGAAGAGGCTTGAGTGTTTATGCCCCTTGTCAAGCATGTGGTTCACATATCTTTTAAGACATGGCTGTATTTCAGGTAACCCAGTCAAAAGATCCAGGTTAATCTAATTTTCCAGATCTTTTAAATAGATAAATACTTATTGCTGCTGAATTCCCAGAACAATAGTTGCATAATACCAATTGCATAATTAGAACCAGCTAAATATCACACTAAGGTTCTCCAGAGCTCTTTTTTAAAACAGATTTTTATCTTTCAAAAGATAAAAAAATAAATAGAATTGTCATAGTTAGTACATCATATTACTTATACACTCTATAATGACAGTGTATTAAAAATAGCCTCCTTCTAGTTCAACTTTTACTATCTATTTAAATAGTTCAGATAGGGGGCCCATTGTTCTTGAAAGGTTTCTTCAGTTTTCCCGTTGACCATCAGCGTCAGTTTTGCCATTTTGGCTAAATCCGCCAGCTTATTCAACCAATCTTCTATCAATGGTAATTCTTGCACCTTCCAGACCTCTTTATCAGATAGCGCAGCCTTTCTCAGCCTTTCATATCATTTCCAGGTTACTAGTTTTCTTGTTCATATTAATTGCTACCTCCATTATTGTCTCAGGAAGTCTCTGACATGTTCTCAAAAGGGCTATTCAGAGAGTTTCTATATTGGATGTGATAAAAGACTTTTATTCCAGATATTTCCTGATGAAAAGTTTGATCTTAGATCTTAGTGGTTCCAATAAACATCTGCACCTCCAAACTTAGAAAGATATCATCTGAGATATTATCTCTTATTGAGTAAGAAGGTGTGGTTAGCTGTCCAAGGGCCTCTGTTAATTAATCCTGCAACTCAGCCTTCCATCCTTCCGAGGTTGGTAAAATGAGTACCCAGCTTGCTGGGGGGTAAAATGGTAATGACTGGGGAAGGCACTGGCAAGGCCACCCCATATTGAGTCTGCCATGAAAACGCTGGAGGGTGTCATCCCAAGGGTCAGACATGACCCAGTGCTTGCACAGGGGATACCTTTACCTTTAAACAGGCAATATAGATCTGCATTCCTGTCCAGGTGAGGGCATAGTTCTGAAAGTGGAAAGGCTGTAGTAGTGAGGGGTGATGATCCCTTTCCCTTCCTGCAGCAAAAGATTGCCCACATTTCAGCCATTTCAAGATGGGGGGGGGGATTCCTGCAATGTCCACCTTAAAAAAAACAGAAAGTTTTTGTTTTAATCATCAGGAGGAAGTAATGGCAGATCTCTCTGGTGCATTTGATGCATTTCTAAGCAGCTCCCCCAGCAAGCTCCCCCACTACTCATAAATGCCTCAGATGCACTGCCTAATGAGATCAGGACCCCACAGGATCTTAACCCAAGTTGTCTCAACTGGGGTTCCATGACAGCCCCACAAAGGTTTCAACATTTTAATGGGAATTAATTTTTTAACATTTAATTAGAAATATATCAGGTGATATGACCATATGGACAAAATCACTGATGGGCCTTGAGGGGGTAGGAAAGGGAGGGAGGGGCCCTGGTCATACAAATCCTTGCTGGCTGAGGCTTGTTGCATGTAGTGACTAGAGTCCAGAGAGGGAAGTACTCTCTTTAACTTAAATGTGGAGGGGGGAGGGGAGGAGTGGAATAGGCCTGCTGTGGCCCTGTTTCTGGTGTTGTGGTGGGGTTGATGGTGACAGAGCAGAAGAGGCTGCCCCAGTCCTGCTTCTGCAGAGGCTCCCTTTGGAGAAAAAGAACAAACTGCTAGCCAGCCCATAGTGCCCGTATTTCTGTGCTGTCACTTCCTGTGCTATGGGAGTGGCCTGGAGATATCATACCTGGTGGGAGTGTCTGGGTGATGTGACTTCTAAGAGTCTGGACTACTAACATCACTCCCAGGGTTTTTTGAAGCCTGAAGAATGTTTCAGGGGTATCTCAACAGTAAAAAGGCTGAGAAAGTCTGCCTAAACCAGTTCCACAGGGCCTGGAAGGCATAGTAGTTTCACCAGGTGTATGGTTAAGGCCTAGAAACAACTTTACAGTTTGCTGGCCTCCCTTTCTACAACCCATCCAACTAAATAAGCATTATCTGAATGAATTTATTATTCCTCCCCCTTTTTCACATGTGGAAGGAAGCAGTTGGAAACTGGTTGTTTTATTTTTAACTAGTAGTGAAGCCTGTTTTTAAAAGGGCTTGGAAACCCTGGTGCCCCACTCCCCCCACTATCCTGCCCTCTAAGAGGTTGGCGAGATTGGGAGGGGAAGAAGAACACAGAGTGTGTGCTCAGTCTCCCACTGCCTTTCCCAGCTTGGAGGGTGGAAGAGGGGTGGGACCAGTGTGGAGTGGGTGCTCAGCTTCTCACTGCCTTTGTTGAGTGTGGGGGAGGGGAAGAGTGACAAGGCCATTGCAGAGTGAGAGCTTGGCCTCCCACTGCCTTTCTTGGCTTGTGGGGGAGAGCAGTGGGGCCATCGCAGCGTGCACAGCTGGCCTCCTGGCACCTTCCACAGAGCACAGGAAGGGGGTGAGAGAAGCACAGCACTGAGTCACCTGTCCTCACCCACCTCACAGCAAGGAGTGCTGGAATCACTAGGTGGACAGTCAGCATGGTGCAAGGCCAGAAGGCCATTGCCAGTCTCTCTTAGGCTAGGAGGGCAGGGAGTCGGGTGGATGTGTAGCAGGGCACAGTGGAGGATGCCTGGATGGCCATCCCCAGCTCTTGGCTCAACCTGATGGTGGCTCGTCTTCCTCAGGTACAGAAAGTGAGGAAAAGCCTTTGGATGATGCGACAGCCCTCTGATTGGCCCTCACTGGGGGAGGGCCAGGTCCCTATTGGGGGGATGTCTCTCAGTGAGGGCCAATCAGAGGGTTGGCATGCCATTGGAAGTTCCATGCACATTTTATATGGCATATTATTAATTCAATTTTTAAAAACCTAATATTCAGTGTTTCATTTTATGCATTTTATTTCTTTTGTAAGCCACCCTACGTCTTTAGGAAAGGGCAGGATATAAATGCTATTAATAAATAAAATAAATATTAAATATAACTAGTTGCTCTCATTGTTAATAGGTTGTTTTGTTCTTTTATTGCATGCGCATTTTTACAAGAAACTGAGTGGCACATGTCGTTCCCTGTCCAATTTAATCCATATAAGCAGCATATAAAGTGGATTAGGCTAAAACCTTCATCCTGCACTACCCGAAACTCTAGTTGTCACACAAATCTTGCTTATAATTATAAGCTCCTGCATCCCACATGTCATATTTTCATCGCTATGCATGGTTTACTCAGATGTGCACATTTTACTAGGCTCTACTCTCAGACAACATGGCTAACTGGAAACTCAAGACCCACATCCAGATTTGGGCTATCAACAATCCAAAACAGTGTAAATTACAGATAAAGCTTCAGTTGACAACTCTTTTGCATTGCAGCTATTAATAGTACCTAAAATCAGATATCAAAGGTTAATTTAACATTCTCCCTTTAACATTTTGTCACCTATAATTATTTATAAGGCTTTCTAAAGGCTCTCTCTCTCTCTCTCTCTCTCTCTCTCTTTATATATATATATACTGCCCCTCTCGGACATACTAGAATCATAGAGTTGGAAGGGGCCACACAGGCCATCTAGTCCAACCCCCTGCTCAACCCACTGTACTTGGAGTTTAATGCTTTAGGATGCTTTGGGCTGCTTTGGGCTGATCCTACGTTGAGCAGGGGGGTGGACTAGATGGCCTGTATGGCCCCTTACGACTCTATGATTCAATGCAGGATCAGCCCAGAGCATCCTAAAGCATCCAAGAAAAGTGTGTATCCAACCTTTGTTTGAAGACTGCCAGTGAGGGGGAGCTCACCACCTCCTTAGGCAGCCTATTCCACTGACAACCTTTCAAATACTTAAAGAGGGCTATCATGTCCCCTCTCAACCTCCTTTTCTCTAGGCTGAACATTCCCAAGTCCCTCAACCTATCTTCATAGGGCTTGGTCCCTTGGCCCCAGATCATTCTCGTCGCTCTCCTCTGTACCCTTTCAATTTTATCTACATCCTTCTTGAAGTGAGGCCTTCAGAACTGCACACAGTACTCCAGGTGTGGTCTGACCAGTGCCGTATACAATGGGACTATGACATCTTGTGATTTTGATGTGATGCCCCTGTTGATACAGCCCCAAATGGCATTCGCCTTTTTACTGCTGCATCACACTGCCTGCTCATGTTTAGCTTACAATCCACAAGTACCCCCAAGGTCTTGTTCACACACAGTGTTACCTAGAAGCGTATCCCCCATCCAGTAGGCATGCTTTTCATTTTTCTGACCCAGATGCAGAACTTTACACTTAACTTTATTAAATTGCATCTTGTTCTCATTTGCCCATTTTTCCATTGTGTTCAGATCTCGTTGAACTCTGTCTCTGTCTTCTCTATACTGTTCTGGGGTAGCTTACAGTAACTCAATATATATTCATATAAAATTTTGAACCATAAATTGGACAAGATAGCATTAATAGGCCCAAGATTTAGATGTGATTAAAATTGGCCGTAGTCATAGGCCTTGTGAAAGAGCTCCATCTTTAACTCAGGCCTTTTTCACACTGTACCATCTTCATGCTCATTACTTTAGTCTTGATAGAAAAGATGAAAGAACATAAGGCAGACTCCCACTTTCAGGGTTTGAAACTGGAAAAGGCAGGCTTGTATGAGAGGGAAATAGCAAAGAAAGAGGGTTTTTTTTGTTAACTATTAGCTTTCTATAATTTATAAATTCTTCCAAGTAGAGTTTTCCCCTCACCCCACCGTAAAGCACCATATAGATTGATAAATCTGTATGGTACACTACATCCAGCATATTAGTTGGTACGTGAAGCCCGGTAACAATCAGCACTCCTACAAAAATGGAATAGAATAATAAACTATGGGAGTTTCCAGGGACATATTTCTACATGCAGAACATAAGCTAAATTTAACAGCAAAATAAAATTCTGGGTATTCTACAAAAACTAAGATATCACATTTCAGACCAGGGTTTCCTAACCATGGTACCAAGGTACCATCTGATACTGTGAAGACCCCCTCAATGGTACCAGTGTGGGGGTTTTCAAAATGGCTGCTGGGGAGAGCCATCCACCTAGTGAAAGAAAAGGGTTTATACATTTAAAAAATATTATTTCCTTATTTGGGCAGGTTGACTTTCCCCCTCCCAAAGTGGCCAGTGATGGGCTCGGAGTGGATAGGAAGGGGCCTCAGCCATTTACACCTTTGTCACTAGAGACTCCTCTCATTTCCAAGGGGCCTGGCAGGGAGGTGTGTCCAGCTGACAACACTTCCTGGTACCTCAAAGCCTGAAAAACATTTCAGCAGTACCTTTATGGTCAAATGTTGAAAAAGGCTGCTTCATTCAATTAAGTCTTTCATTAAAGAAAGTTAAGTTCATTGTTTTGATTGAACAATATGCTCCCAAGTTTTTTCTACAGCCCATCTTGTAATATTAACTAGTTTCCCGAAGCATATGTTTGCACCACAATTCAAAAGTGATTTATACTTCCACTAGTCCAACTGTTAATGCTGCCCTAGTCTTCAGAGCAAAACTACTAGTCTCTATTGGTATCCTGGAAATTTGGCAACTGGAACAACCATTGGTTAAGTCACTATGATATGGTCCTTCACCTTGAGGCCAAGGGAACATCTCAGTGGTAGGTGTTTCTCCATCACTTTAACAGGGAGGCAGGACTTAATTTTAACTTCCTGTCCTGCGCTGCAGGAGACAGGAGACACCCTGCTCCAGTCTGATGACAAGCCTCCCAAACTCAATATAAAATACAGTTATACAGAGTATCCAACAAACTAAATTGTAATTCAATACTGACCAGTGAACCTCTCAACCATCAACTGAACTTCATATGATTTTATACATCTAAATATTACCAAAAAATGGAATATCTCTGTTAAAAACCTGCATGTGATCTGGAATGCTAAGGGAGGGATGAGACGTCCTCCTGGCCTCAAGGAGAAAGACCATATCATGGTGAGCTAACCAATGGTCATTCTCCCTCGAGATCCAGGACATCTCGGTAGGACATGAAAGAGCCATCCCAAAGAAGGGTGGGAGCATTCAATTAACCCTCCTCAATCATGTGCTGCAATATACCTTGGCCAAAGGCCGCTTCTGCAGAGCTCAATGATTGTAACTTATAATGTCTAAGAAAGGTAGAAACATTCAACCATGTGGCCGCTGGCATATCAGCTCAGCAGAAATCCTCTTGGCTAATACTACATTGGTAGCTGAACCCCTAATCAAGTGTGCCGTGATGCCTGAATGAATGGGAACACTCTGGGCTTTATAAGCTTCTATTATGCATGCCTTCAGAGTCCTATTAAGAGAAGCGTTGGACATTCGTTGACCCAGCTGGGGAGAAGCCATGTTAATGAATAAAAAATAAAGAAATTAGATACAAATTAGATACTCTAATTTCTTGAGACCTAATCAAGAATGCTTTCAGTGACCTCCTAACATCTATATTATGCCAGAGGAGTTCCTGCAGATGCTTTGGGTCTGTGCAAAAATCCAGCAGCACAATCTCCTGACTGTTATGAAAGGATGATGATACCTTGGGTCTGAAGGTGGGGTCCATCCTAAGGACAACCCTATCCTTGTGGAACTGACAAAAATCTCACCACTAAAAATAGAGTTTTCATGCTAAGGAACTTGACATTAATTAGTCCTGTGGCTCAAAAGGAGCCTTTATCAATGCATTCAGTACCAGATTTAATTTCCAGGTAGGAAATCTGTGGAGTACAGGAGGATCCTTGTGAGATGCACCTCTCAAAAAACACACGATGTGGGCATGTTTTGACAGTGAAACCCCACCACTGGCAGGAAGCACAGTTGCTAAAGCAGTTACCTGCCTCCTAAGCATAGCCACCATGAGGCCCTGGTTTCTGCCCTCATGTAAAAATTCTAGGGCATTGTCTACTGAAGTCCTGGAGTAATTCACCTTTTTCCTTAGAGCCCAGTGCACAAAGGATTTCCAAGAACTCGAGTAAATCTTGTTTGTGGACTGTCTATGGGAGGGTAATATGGTTTCTGAGACTCCCTCTGAGTAGCCTAGCTGGCAGAGTTGAGGCCTGTCAATCTCCAAGCTGTCAGACACCACCAGCCTGGCTTGGGATGGAATAATGGTACCTGATGTAGAAGATCCTCGAACAATGGGAAGGTCATGCAAGGGGCCACCGATATCCTGATTAGATGGGTATACCGATGATGTAGAGGCCAGTCTGAGGCTATTAAGATGACGTTGGACTCTGTCAGTTCTATTTTTCTAAGATGTATTGGCATAATCAGCAAGGGAGGAAATGTGTATAGAAGGCCTTTGGGCCAAGTTGCTATGAGAGCATTGGTGAGCTCCGCTATTGGGTGCAAAAATTGGGAGAAAAACCTCAGGATTTGTGCATTATGGTGGGTGGCAAATAGATCTAGGACTGGCATGCCAAATCATTTGGTCACTATCCAAACACATCCTCTTTTAATTGCCACTCTGCCTCTACTACTGTTTGCCTGCTCAGAAAATCCCCCTTTATGTTTAGTTTTCCCTTCACGTTTTGCTCAGATGATGTTCTGCCCACCTTGCAGGATTCTGCCTGAAGCCTGAAGGACCCAGAGCCCCGCTTATGGTTCAAATACGCCTTTGTGGCTATGTTGTCCATTCTGATGAGAACATGGCAACCCTGAATCTTGTGTTGCAAGTGTTTGAGTGCCCACTGAATGGCCCTCACCTCTAAAAAATTGATGGGTCACTTGGATTCCTCTGTGGACCATTTACCCTCATGTCTGTAAAGATCTGTTTTTCCTTGGGGATGAAGAAAGTTTTGCTCTGGGAGAGATTGCTGGGAAGGGTCCACCCAATCAGAGACTGTTTGGCATGGTCAGAACCTTGATGGACGTGTCCATCTTCCTTGAAATCCTGATAGGGGTGAAGATCCTGCAGAGTCCTGGTATGGAACCTTCCCCACTGAACCGCCGAGATTAGCAACCCCATCAGGCTTGCCAAATGTAGGAGGTTGATCTGTCAGGGCTGAATCTTACTGTCTTTTGGGAAGCTTTTGTGGGCCAAGAAGGAATCTCCCCATGGGAGCTAGAAGGGCTTCTCTTACCTTTTGTCTATCATACTGTTCAATCTTATTTGCCCTTGCAGCAAAGAAAATAAGGGCCAGAGTGGTGCCGCAGTGAGCAAGTATCTAGAGGAGCTAAAGGATGGGTGAACATATGTAGTCTGGAAATGTTTTTATGATGTTAAGTGATTGTTGTCTGAAATTGCACATTCTCTTATTTGCTTTTTTATTACTGATTTGAAATGTTTTAAATCCTTTTATATTTTCCTTTTGTATTGTAATGGCCTATGGCTACATGCAATAAAATCTGACTTGACTCATACTGTTCAATCTCTTCCATCATAGCTGCCCTTAAAAGATTAAAGAAATCTGGAGGTAAACTGGGTCCACTACCACCCTCTGCCCCTAAATGGGAACTGTAGCAAGTAGGGATAAAGGACCCAGCACTAATTATTTGGGAAGTCGCTGCAGCAACATGCTCCTCAAGATGGCTGTTGCCAGATGCCGAGTCAGTTAGCACCCTTTTTTTGGTAGAGGTGGAAGCCTGGTCAGAGACTCAAAGCTTTTTAGCGGACAGCGCTCCCAAGGGCTCATTGCCATTTGCAGCCCCCGTGGCCACGACAGCCTGAATTGGACCGCTGTCAGCCACGCATGATGGGGGCCAGAGGGTTATGATTGGATGAAAATTCTTCTGATTGTTCTCTGTTAGCCATGAGAAGAATCACAACCAAAATAATAAAACAACTTTAAAAAAAGCTCTTCTAAAATGGCAAGCGCCACTATCTGTGCCTGAAAACTATGAAGAAAAACTGTACGCCTAAGATGGCGGGCGAAATAATTGTATTACTTAAGTTTAAGAAAATAACCTGCATATGCAAAGGTGGGTGCAATAAACTAATTCTTAACTTTAAATAGTATAACAAAGAACTTGCCAGCTAAAATGGTGGGCGCAGCAAACTACGTCCCTAAGGGACCTTAAATTTCAACAACAACCTGAATTTCAACAATATAAACAATTTTAACTATTCAACTATTAAACTAACAAGAAACAACTACTCATCTACTGATGGATCGAGAGAGGTTTGACGGTCCTGTCACTCCCTGCGAGGCAGGAAGAAGACCAGAGCAGGGTGTCTCCCACGGTGCAGGCCAGGAAGTCCTGCCTCCCTATTAAAGTGGCAGAAAAACACCCACCACTGAGACGACCTCTTGGATCTCAAGGGAGAACCACATCGGCATCATAGAAATCAAGAAACTTGCAACCAAATGGAAGTTTTGAAGGGGCAGGTAAAGTGCAAGAGATATGGCAGGGGTAGTCAACCTGTGGTCCTCCAGATGTTCATGGACTACAATTCCCATGAGCCCCTGCCATTGTTTGCTGGCAGGGGCTCATGGGAATTGTAGTCCATGAACATCTGGAGGACCACAGGTTGACTACCCCTGCCATATGGCATTTCAGAGAAATACCTTAATAATCCTTCACATTTGTATAGTATTTCTGGCTTACTGAGCAGAGTTATCACTTGCTTAAACATAAGTATCCATACAGTGCAAGTAATCCTAATGATTTAGTCTTGCATTTCAACTGGTATTTTATTGCTGGTAGTTTATACTTGCCATTACAGAGTTTGTACATACTCCAGTGTTTTATATTAAAAATCAGATTTTGCTACTCCCCCCCCCCCCCCCCGGAAACCAGTTCACCAGATGGATTGTAAACCAGAGAGAGAGAGAGAGAGAGAGAGAGAGAGAGAGAGAGAGAATTATAGAAACATCAATTCAGTCCCGAAGGTTATATTGTCTTGAATGTCATTATTAGTTGCAATTCAAGTCAGAAATCTCTTTCTACTGCTACTCATAGCTCAGCTTCTGAATGTCCTGGAAGGTTAAAAATGTTTGCTCCTGGTTTTTAAACATTGTAGTATCTAATGTCAGACTTACTTCCATTTATTTTTTGCTACAGAGGCTGACATATTTGTTCAGTTTATAGGGTGGAAGGGCATTGCTCACACGTGATGTCATAAATCACACTAGAATTGCCCCGAGCTGTATGGAAGGGCTGCATAAAAATCTAATAAATAAATAAGATGCGCAGGAATATGAAACTTAGGTGCCACAAATATTGCTATGGTATTTTTTTTCTGATAAATTTCAGATCCTAGTAAATTTAAATATTATAAAACTATCAACCTATCTTTCAAAGTGTAAAAGTAATGGCTTGTCAAGATGTGGGTGACAGTTGTCATGGCTACACTGACATAAGTGTTTAGAGAAGAACAAACAAAGCAGTAACTCACAAAAATTGCTAAAAGATTCTAGACCAGGGAACCCTAGTGTGATGCCCACCAGTTATTTTTAGGAAGTGGATGAGTCAAGATAGGTCTGTTGTTCAGCAGGACTTCTGAATGATCAGTGGAGAACAAATTCACTGCACGTATTTTAAAAATTTCGCTGGAGCAGCAGCTGCCACCTCAGCACAAGGATCTTCACTGCACAATTGAAGGTATGCAAGAATATGTGTACACCAGAAAACAAAGAATCTGCCTTAAATATTACATTGCTATTAGATTTATACATAATCTCATTCCCTGATATTCTGCAGTTGTCTCCACCACTTTTAGCAGCCATTTTGTGGTTGTGCCCACCATCCAAAGTGCACAAAGGCTCAACCGGTTGGGTACCCCAGTTGTAGATACTTCAAGTTCTACTTAAGTGTGCAACACTGCCATGGATGTAATAGTGTTAATTCATTTTCACATGTGTGTAACTTTGGACTGCAACATGAATGTTGTTATTTACCCTACTTTGAGCTTGACAGAAATAGCTTTTAGGAGGACGCACGTATATCCAACAATGATGTGGCTCATTTCAGTGCCGGCAAAACAGGAACCGCCTTCTTCCACTAACAGTGGCATGGGACCACGTGTCAGCAAAGTGGCAAACAAGAATCCGCTCCTATGGTAATATCTCAGTTTTTGTATACCTTACTACTACACACTTTGTACCAAATACTTACAATCCTTTATATATATATATATATCATTCGGCGGAGAATGAGCTCACCATTCTCTCAAGCATTTCTAGCACAGAGGGAATGAGTGGATTAAGACTAGAATTGTTAAAAAGATGTTTCTAACATATAAGAACAGCAAAAATCACTGTAGGAACTCGTGGGGTTTTTTTAGAGATCTGAATACACGTGAAGCAATTATGCTTACATTAGAACTGTGTTGACGTGATAAAACTGAATCACTGAAATAAGAAACATTCAAGTGACTGATTTAACAATTGTTATATTATCCTTGAGACAATTCAATGTTTACTCACTGCTAAGATACAATAGCCTGCTCCCATTTAAAAGAGAAAAAAACACAGTAAAAAGTCCTTAAGATAGCAAACAAGAATATAATTTTAAAAATTAAACATTTCAAACTCATGACATCAATTTGCAATACTTTGTTTGATGTGAAACTTATTCCAATCGTAAACTGAATGAATAAAACATTTGCTGTTCGTTGTTAAAAGCCCAGAACAGTCTACTGCAAGTTTTGACTGAGAAATTAGTTTTAAGCTACCATTTTAACTCAAGGCATGTAGGAAATTATTCAGTTCAAGAGCTGGTTTAGAGCCACCACTCAAATACAATTTCTGTTCCCAAGTTAGATTGTGGCAAAAAGCCTAAGGCTTTTTCTCTCAGGAGACTGAGAGAAAAATTTAACAGGTGGTGAGCAAGAGAACTACACTTGTTTAGTAACACCAAATTAAAACAATGGACAGCAATAGTCATCTATGGTTTGTTTTTTTTAAAGACAACTTGGGAAAATAAATCACTGTACACAACAATGTGGAGGCTGTTAAAGTGACAAATCCAGAGAAAGTACAGTGCAAGACATGCTTTTCCAGTTACAATTTCAAAGCAGGAGTGCAAAAGAAATTAAAGCTTTATTGTCTGAAGTCAATTTATTTGTTAGGATTTAAAAAGCACTCAGATTTAATTAAGTTTACAGACAGTTCTGTCTATGTATCAGTGAGATCTTTTTCTGAACACAAACTTTAAAAACTGTGAAGAACACAAACCCCTCTCCTCCCCCACCCGCAAACACCTAACAGTCTTCTGACTGCTGAACCAGCATCAGTAGGGTATAACCAGAAACCTGCAGGAAAGAGAAACCACCTCTTGCTTTAGATAAGAATATCCGTGATCTACAGGCAACAGAAGCAGTGAATGACCCAGCTTCTATGTGCTTCTGCTATAGTGTGTCAAAATGTTTTCACAAGAAATGAAAACTATGCTAAAAGTATGTGCAGAGAGCTGGCTAAGGAACAAAACAAAACAAATTCTACAAAAGTTGGGAAAAGCAGCTTTAATAGCAATTCCGGGCAAGTGCTTTAGCAAGATGACTAGGCAATGCATGCACCTATCCATGCAAAGATAAAATTATGGCTCCAGACGCTTAGTAGGGTATGCATTTGTGAAAATCAAACTGAAGTCAACTGCTTGCTAAATTTACAAAAATATAAATAGCCAATGCTGTAGCTTAAGAAGTCATCTTTACTTGTTATGAAGACTCCCAAGTGTATAACCTACTTTTCAGACAGTCTAAACAAGGTCACTTGCAACAAAAAAGTCAACCTTTTTTCAAAACAAGATTTTAAAAAGTGGGTCTTTTCAAGTGAACATGACATCTTCTGTTTACCAGTTTAAAATAAACTCAGGCTTCATTTGACTAGAAGACACTCCTATATCAGAAGAGGCATAAACATAAATTTCACTTAATTAGTCACCTGCACAGAAAAGTTAACTTTTCAGAACATGATAGAACAGGTCTGGTTAGTACAAATCTATGGCAAATTATCACAGTCCTGTACAGTCAGGCCCACTCAAACAGAAGCGGGGGGGGGGGAGGAGGGGGAATGTCTTAACAATAAGAGAAAATTGTTCAAGTCTATGGTGTTCTGAAGAACCAGTAGGCTAAATGAGACCATGCTGTGAATATCAGTATCCAGAACAGACAACCTGCTTGGGCTACTAAAGCAGTGCATTCTCCTGGGAGGTATCATTTATTCCACAGTTATTTGTTATTCCGAAGGCGTTTTGACTTCCTAAGTGAACCTATTGATTCAACGGCTTTCTTCCGCTTTCTAGTAGTTTCTTCACTTGGTGCAGAACCTGAGGAACTTCCTACTGCACTTTCCATGACCTCTCGTAGTTTGCGCTCAAGCTCAGCCAATCGGGCGTTCTGCTCACCTATGATTTGGGTTTGCTCAAGCAGTTTCTGGTCTTGGTCTTGGAGCTGCTTCTGCTGCTCTTGCACTTTGGTGCGAAGCTCTGAAATTTCACGCCTTAGCACAGTCACACCTGCACCATTGGTTTTAACTTGCTGCTGGAGTTTGGTGACCTCTTGCCTTGATGGGTTCTGTTTGGAGAAGAGCTGCATTGTTGTTAAGGCTGCAGAAGGACCTGGAACTGAAGGAAGAGAGTTATCAGTTTTCCCTTTCCAGTTCTGAACAGCATTTAATACTGTTCTCCCAAGGTCATGTTTGTAAAGTGGTGGTGAACATGCAAATATCTATAACTATTATTATACTATTTTTACAGGTTCAGTTAGAAAACAATTTAAGAGCAGTCCTGAAGATCCACCTAGTCCAAATACATATTTCAGCAATTGTCCTGATGACCTTTCTGTGATCTTGTCTCCTAGTATTGGTGTTCAGGGGCTTGTTGCCTCTAAATCATGCTAGTAATAACCACTGTTGGATAGGGATGTGCACTCTCAATCCAATCTGAATGCATTTCTTTATAAGTATTTTTCAGGTACCCAGAGCAGTATTTGGGATTCTTGTAATACCAGTAATTGGGTACCATATGATTCCAGAAATATTTGGGAATAACTGGGATTGCCATTTTAAGGTTCCCAGGGCCTGTATTTCTTCCCTGTCACAAGTGCCTTGGATAAGGGGAGGGAGGCTGCTCTTCCAGGCAATGGGATTAGGTAGCAGGGAAAGAACTGTCTGCACAGTCACAATTATTCTCTCACAGTCCTGCATAGAAAGAGGATAAAAAGCAAACCTGGCTGCAGCGTGAATCCATTTTAGGGCAAGATTTTTTGGAGCGGTATTCTGCACTATTATGCAGAATACCAGGGATTCCCAACCGGGCTTTCCCAGAATCTTGGGGGTCTATGAGATCTCCCCAGGGGATCATCTGCCTTTCCCAGAAGTTCAGGTGGTTGCTGACATCACTAGATGTCACTGGATCCTCAGGCCCTAAAGACTGCCCTCTGAAGTTGCCATTCTACCAAGGGAACTGTAATTGAAGGAGAACTCTAGGCAAAAAGGATGGTGAGAAATTGTGTGTTGCAACAATGCCTGGATTGAGACCTTTTGGGGGGAGACTGACAGGAACAAGAGGCAAAGAGTTTTGAAGCATGTTTTAAGTGAGATATAGTGTCAGGCTTTCCTGCCCTCCCTGCTTACTTCTTCAGATTTGTGAAGAACTGCATTTGACTGACACTGAGTTTGCTAACCAAGGCTACAAGAGAAATGGGTGGTTAGTTCCCTGAACAAGGTATTTTGCATTGCAAAGCATAAACAGCCCACATAGCTTTGGTTTACTTGCTTGAAGTCTCTGCAGAACTGGCACTCCGACTATGGTCTGGACACATGACTGGCCATGTACTGTGGAGGGGGAAGGGGTTGAGTTTGCATGCTTTCAGCTCTTTCCACTGTTATGATTCTAGGACCCCATTTAACATGTTTTGGGTAAAACCATGGCATAGTTTGGCGAGACTGTATGCTGTCAGAACGGAGACTGGAAACTGCATGTCTGAAAAGCTCTTATGTGTAAAGAGCCAGCTTGGTGTAATAATAAAATAAGGTAAAGGTAAAGGTATCCCCTGTGCAAGCACCGAGTCATGTCTGACCCTTGGGGTGACGCCCTCTAGCGTTTTCATGGCAGACTCAATACAGGGTGGTTTGCCAGTGCCTTCCCCAGTCATGACCGTTTACCCCCCAGCAGCAAGCTGGGTACTCATTTTACCGACCTCGGAAGGATGGAAGGCTGAGTCAACCTTGAGCCGGCTGCTGGGATCGAACTCCCAACCTCATGAGCAAAGCTTTCAGGCGGCTGCCTTACCACTCTGCGCCACAAGAGGCTCTTAATAATAAAATAAATAAAAAAAAATTCTTATTTTATTTTATTTTATTTTATTTAATAATAAAATAAGAATAATAAAATTGTATTTATATACTGTCCTTCCAATGCTCAGGGCAGGTAACAACATTAAAACAAATACAAAAAACAAAACTTTAAAAACTATTACAATTTGTAAATTCCTGTAATTTGTGCCGTCCACTAAGATCCCAACCAAAGATTTCTGGCAGGCGTGAAAGTGGTTAACAGGGACTACTTCTAATCTAGTGAACCAAGATTGATTCCCTGCTCCTCCACATGCAGCCAGTTGAGTGACCTTGGTTCAGTCCGAGTCCTGTTCTCACAGAGCAGTTTCTCTCAGAGCTCTCTCAGCCTCACCTACCTTACAGGATGTCCGTTGTGGGTGATTTTTGAGACTCCTTTGGGCAGTGAAAAGTGGGATATAAAAAAAAACTCTTCTTAAAAAGAAAAATAATCCTTACATCTAGTAAACTAACCCTCCCAGGAGCAGGTCAGGCAAAGCTTGGCATACTATTTTTAAAAGGGAGTTTTCATATCATTTCCTGTATTTTGAGTAGCATGCGCCTGCAATGTGCCCTTCTGAATGGTTACTTTGGTAAGCAAAATGCAAATGCGCTCTCGATGCTTATGATGCATTCAACATTCCCAGAAGTTTTATCCTCCTAACAAATATGTAGGGTACATTAGACTAAGAGTGTGCGACTGGCTCAAAGTCACCAAACAGCTTCCGTGGCAAAGTGGAGATCATGAAACTGGGCTTGAAGTTCAGCATCATGGGATGTACATGTGCCCTTGTTTCAAGTGGGGTGGAAGTGCAAGGAGAGAAGTGGCTGGTGGGAGAGCCTTGAGATTTTGAGGCGAGGGGATTGGTGTGGATGAGTCACACAGAGGTGGTAGGAGAATCATAGAATCAAGAATAATAGAGTTGGAAGGGACCTCATGGGTCATCTAGTCCAAACCCTTGCACTATGCAGGACACTATGCAGAAGAGGGCTGATTTGGGAGTCCTGGTCATTGACAGATGGCAGATGACTGGTGGCAGTGTTTTTGTTTGGTTTTTTGTTTGTGGTGCATTGAGCAAGTGTTGAGGGCAGTGGCCACAGTTCCTTGGAGAGTTTATATTACATTATCTTTGGGGTGGACCTTTCTAAATTGGGGGGGGGGGGGATCCTGCTTCAAGTATTAAAGTGCTTCTAGGGCTGCAGAGAAAAAAGTTGCCAATCTAATATGGTGGGGAAATTAAATTTCAGAGAGGGAAGAGGACCCCTGGGATGGCTAGTGCTGGGGATGAGGGGACAGACAGGTGAGGTTACCTTCTGCTTCAAAGGAGAACAGGGATAGATCTCTTTTGGTGATGCAGCCTAACTCAACAGTAGCAGAGCTCTTGTTGGACTGAACAAAAAATAATCTTCACTGAACTTGTCTTTATTTTGGGCTGAGAATCTGGACTGAGGTATCAACTCTTCCCAGTAGACTTTGATTTACTGCCTGAGAAACTTAGCACCTCTTTAAGAAACTACCCTTCACCAGTAATTACAAGAGCCAAGTGTAGAGCGAGATTGGCTAGTTGAGACACCTTGTTAACTTATAAAGAACGTTCTCCTCTGAATAGGATTGTTTGTGTACTGGATTTTTCAGTATATTCACATCAAACTAAAAATATTATTTCCAAACATTGGGATATGATTTCTCATTTAAAAGGATGTGAAACAAGTCCTATTTCTGCGTGGGAGGAACATTAAAGAGCTCATTTCTCAATCTGCTACCTCTGGAGAAGATTGGCTACCAGCTGGTTGCTTTAAATGTGGGAAATGTCAAGCTTGCGAATATATGGATGACGCTAAGGCACCCTATTTACTGGTGGAGGATTGTAATATCGCCATTAAAACATCCATAAATTCCAAAACATCTCCTACAATTTATTTAATTAGATGCTCTTGTCCAAAGGTATATACTGGTGTGTTGGCACATCCTTTAAAGACATGGATATTAGAACATGTGTCCATATTAAAATACACCGTCATTGAGGCTCCCCTCATCCAACATTTTCTGGAGCCTAATTATTCTTGCTGTAAAGATTTTTATTTTTATGCTGTAAAGATTTTTATTCCATAGGAACCTGGAACGTCAGATCCATGAATCAAGGCAAGCTGGACGTGGTTAAACAAGAAATGAGAAGACTGAACATCGACATTTTAGGAATCAGTGAACTAAAATGGACAGGAATGGGTGAATTTAATTCAGATGACCATTAGGTATACTACTGTGGACAAGAATCTCGCAGAAGAAATGGAGTAGCCTTCATAATCAATAAGAGAGTAGGAAAAGCAGTCTTGGGATACAATCCCCAAAATGACAGAATGATCTCAGTTCGAATCCAAGGCAAACCATTCAACATCACAGTGATCCAGGTCTATGCCCCAACCACTGCTGCTGAAGAGGATGAAGTTGATCAGTTCTATGAAGCCCTACAACACCTTATAGAAGCAACGCCAAAAAATGATGTGCTTATCACCATGGGGGATTGGAATGCTAAAGTAGGAAGCCAAAAGATAACTGGGATAACAGGCAAGTTTGGCCTTGGAGTACAAAATGAAGCAGGGCACAGGCTGGTAGAATTTTTTCAAGAGAATACAATGGTCATAGCAAACACTCTTTTCCAACAACCCAAGAGACGACTCTACACATGGACATCACCAGACGGTCAACACAGAAATCAGATTGACTATGTACTCTGCAGCCAAAGATGGAAAAGTTCTATACAGGCAATAAAAACAAGACCAGGAGCTGATTGTGGTTCAGATCATGAGCTTCTTGTTGCAAAATTTAGGCTTAAATTGAAGAAAGTAGGGAAAAGCACTAGGCCACTCAGGTACGAAATAAATCATATCCCCGACGAATATACAGTAGAGGTGACAAATAGATTTAAGGAATTAGATCTGATAGACAGAGTGCCTGAAGAACTATGGACGGAGGTTCGCAACATTGTACAAGAGGTAGCAACTAAAACCATCCCAAAGAAAAAGAAATGCAAGAAATCAAAATGGCTGTCTGAGGAAGCTTTACAAATAGCTAAGGAGAGAAGGGAAGTGAAAGGCAAGGGAGAAAGAGAAAGATACACCCAATTGAATGCAGAATTCCAGAGAAAAGCTAGAAGAGATAAGAATGCCTTCTTAAATGAACAGTGCAAACAAATAGAAGAAAACAATAGAATGGGGAGGACCAGAGATCTTTTCAAGAAAATTGGAGATATGAAGAGAACGTTTCATGCAAAGATGGGTATGATAAGGGACCAAAATGGTAGGGACCTCACAGAAGCAGAAGAGATTAAGCAAAGGTGGCAAAATTATACAGAAGAACTATACAAGAGCGAGCTTAACATCCCTGATGACCACAGTGGGGTAGTTACTGACCTGGAGCCAGACATCCTGGAATGTGAAGTCAAATGGGCCTTAGGAAGTCTGAGCAACAATAAAGCTAGTGGTGGTGACAGCATTCCAGTTGAACTATTCAAAATCTTAAAGGACGATGCAGTAAAAGTGCTACACTCAATATGCCAGCAAATTTGGAAAACTCAGCAATGGCCACAGGATTGGAAAAGGTCAGTTTACATTCCAATCCCAAAGAAGGGCAATGCCAAAGAATGTTCAAACTACCGCACCATTGCACTCATTTCTCATGCTAGCAAAGTTATGCTCAAAATCCTACAAGCTAGGCTCCAGCAATATGTGGACCGAGAACTTCCAGAAGTACAGGCAGAATTTCGAAGAGGTAGAGGAACTAGAGATCAAATTGCCAACATACGCTGGATCATGGAAAAAGCTAAGGAGTTCCAGAAGAAAATCTACTTCTGCTTCATTGACTATGCTAAAGCCTTTGATTGTGTGGAGCACAACAAATTGTGGCAAGTTCTTAAAGAGATGGGAATACCAGAGCATCTTATTTGTCTCTTGAGAAATTTATATGCAGGTCAAGAAGCAACAGTGAGAACTGAACATGGAATCACTGACTGGTTCAAAATTGAGAAAGGAGTTCGGCAAGGCTGTATACTGTCGCCTTGCCTATTTAACTTGTATGCGGAGCACATCATGAGAAAGGCGGGATTAGAGGAGTCACAAATTGGGATCAAGATTGCAGGGAGAAATATCAACAACCTCAGATATGCAGATGATACCACTCTAATGGCAGAAAGTGAAGAGGAACTAAAGAGCCTGTTGATGCGGGTGAAGGAGGAGAGTGCAAAAGTTGGCTTGAAACTCAACATCAAGAAAACAAAGATCATGGCAGCCGGCCCTCTCAATTCCTGGCAAATAGATGGGGAAGAAATGGAGATAGTGACAGATTTTATTTTCCTCGGCTCCAAGATCACTGCAGATGGGGACTGCAGCAAAGAAATTAAAAGACGCTTGCTCCTGGGGAGGAAAGCTATGGCAAATCTAGACAGCATCCTAAAAAGCAGGGACATCACCCTACCAACAAAAGTGCGTTTAGTCAAGGCTATGGTATTCCCAGTTGCAATGTATGGCTGTGAAAGTTGGACCATAAGGAAGGCCGAGCGTCAAAGAATTGAGGCTTTTGAACTCTGGTGCTGGAGAAGACTCTTGCGAGTCCCTTGGACTGCAAGGCGAACAAACCGGTCAGTCCTAGAGGAGATCAGCCCTGACTGCTCTTTAGAAGGCCAGATCCTGAAGATGAAACTCAAATACTTTGGCCACCTCATGAGAAGGAAGGACTCCCTGGAGAAGAGCCTAATGCTGGGAGTGATCGAGGGCAAAAGAAGAAGGGGACGACAGAGAATGAGGTGGATGGATGGAGTCACTGAAGCAGTAGGTGCAAACTTAAAAGGACTCCAGGGAATGGTAGAGGACAGGAAGGCCTGGAGGATCATTGTCCATGGGGTCGCGATGGGTCGGACACGACTTCGCACATAACAACAACAACAATTATTCTTGGGATCAGATAAAATTGACTGGTATGGAACATGTACAACAATATGGTTTGGCCAAATTTAACTTCCATAATGATATGATGCCAGAGGATGAGCCCCTCAGGTCGGAAGGTGTCCAATATGCTACTGGAGATGAGCAGACGGCTAGTACGAGTACCCCAGAATGAATGAAGCGACTGGGCCAAAGCCGAAAGGACGCTCAGTTGTGGAGGGAACTGGTGGCGAAAAGACAGTCCGATGCTGTAAATACTTTTATTCCATAGGAATCTGGAACATCAGATCCATGAATCAAGGCAAGCTGGACATGGTCAAACAAGAGATGACAAGATTGAACATCAACATTTTAGGAATTAGTGAACTAAAATGGACAGGAATGGGTGAATTTAATTCAGATGACCATCAGATATACTACTGTGGGCCTATACTACTGTGGGTAAGAACCTCTCAGCTTTCATAATCAATAAAAGAGTAGGAAAAGCAGTATTGGGATACAATCCCCAAAATGACAGAATGATCTCAGTTCGAATCCAAGGCAAACCATTCAACATCACAGTAATCCAGGTCTATGCCCCAACCACTGCTGCTGAAGAAGATGAAATTGTCCAGTTCTATGAAGCACTACAACACCTTCTAGAAGCAACACCAAAAATGATGTGCTTATCATCATAAGGAATTGGAATGCTAAAGTAGGAAGCCAAAAGATTACCAGGATAACAGGCAAGTTAGGTCTTGGAGTACAAAATGAAGCAGGGCACAGGCTGGTAGAATTTTGTCAAGAGAATACAATGGTCATAGCAAACACTCTTTTCCAACAACCCAAGAGACAACTCTACACATGGACAACACCAGACGGTCAGCACAGAAATCAGATTGACTATGTGCTCAGCAGCCAAAGATGGAGAAGTTCTATACAGTCAGTCAAAACAAGACCAGGAGCCGATTGTGGTTCAGATCATCAGCTTCTTGTTGCATAATTTAGACTTAAATTGAAGAAAGTAGGGATAAAAATAGGCCATTCAGGTATGAACTAAGTCATATCCCCGACGAAAATACAGTAGAGGTGACAAATAGATTTAAGGAATTAGATCTGATAGACAGAGTGCCTGAAGAACTATGGACGGAGGTTTGCAACATTGTACAAGAGGTAGCAACTAAAACCATCCCAAAGAAAAAGAAATGCAAGAAATCAAAATGGCTGTCTGAGGAAGCTTTACAAATAGCTAAGGAGAGAAGGGAAGTGAAAGGCAACGGAGAAAGAGAAAGATACACCCAATTGAATGCAGAATTCCAGAGAAAAGCTAGAAGAGATAAGAATGCCTTCTTAAATGAACAGTGTATACATATAGAAGAAAACAATAGAATGGGGAGGACCAGATATCTTTTCAAGAAAATTGGAGATATGAAGAGAACGTTTCATGCAAAGATGGGTATGATAAGGGACCAAAATGGTAGGGACCTAACAGAAGCAGAAGAGATTTTTAAAAGGTGGAAAGATTATACAGAAGAACTATACAAGAGCGAGCTTAACATCCCTGATAACCACAATGTTTCCTTGTAAGGCAAAGTGGGGGTTAAAAGACAGGCACAAGCAGAGGAAAAATGACCTTCCTTCTCCACCCACAAATTATTCTAGGTATAGAGATGTACAGCAATAAGTAACTTTTCTTCGAATACTGATTCTACTGGACTCTGATTTCACTCAACTGGTTTAAAGTAATCCAAATAAAAACCAGAAAATACAGCTTTACTACGGCCCCCCTAGACATTAAGCTGCTAATGATAATCTCTTTTACTACTTGAGAGGTGAATATAGGGTCAGAGGATGTGACCTAAGAGTTAGAAGAGATAAAAAGATACTTCTTCCTGCTCACACATTTGGGGCTGGTCCTGAGGGACCAGAGCTATAGTGCTAATAATACAGTAGCCCTACACTGGAAAAGTTCATGGCTTGTTGAAAAAACACTGTGCATCTAATCCTGAAGCTGTGTATTTTTCCCACCCTCAGCGCAAT
This sequence comes from Paroedura picta, assembly GCF_049243985.1. Taxonomy (NCBI): domain Eukaryota; kingdom Metazoa; phylum Chordata; class Lepidosauria; order Squamata; family Gekkonidae; genus Paroedura; species Paroedura picta. The sequence continues at coordinate 61,186,211 of NC_135369.1, read as the reverse complement.
CTTCCAAATATTTGTATTCACTATGATTATTCGCTGGTCTCCAAATGTACAACTATTTTTAAATACTCTGTTTCAGAAGATGCAAGAACTTACAAGAAAGTAGACTGCTACAGCAACTTAGAGGAACAACTCAAAGGCACTGGAAAAGGTACCTGGTGCTGCTGCTATAAGACGTCCTGATACGTCTGATCCTGGCAACTTTCTTTTTAGGATTGGAACAATTTTCTCATCAAAATATTCCATTGCCATAGATGAAATGTCCCTTAACTCCTGAAGGACTTCATGGGCTCTCTGGGGAGCTTTGGTAGAGTTTACGTACCTTAACACACGATAAATTTCATCAATTACCTGAAACACAAGGTAGAAAAAAATAAGACATGGCTACTGAGAAGATCTACAAGGGGTATTCTTCTCCATCAGCAATAGTAATACTTTAAATATTTTTAGTTAGAGTTTTGAAATCACATGTGAAATATTTTAAGAGTGATTATAGTTTGTTTTATTTGCTGGAATAGCAAATCTGAGGACTGGCAACCAGACAATTTTAAGAATCGTTTTATAAATGCCTTTATTCTGTATGGCATAAGACCAGTACTAACAAAAAAGTCAAATGTATGATTAAGAAAGCAACAGCAGGATTTTATATGGTAACATTCAGATCACTGAATTGCTCCAAAAATGTAAAGTTTTAATTTTATTCCTCCACACTTTGCTATATTAGACTTTGTACTTTACCTTCCCAGGTATAAAGCAGCAGAGGTTAGAATCTACATACTTCATGAATGTCATATTTAGTAATGACAGCCTTGTTTCTACAGCAGCAAGAATATCTGCATGGCGAGCTAGTGAATGATTTCTCCTTTCTGATTCTCGTCTAAAAACAAGTGACAGGAAAACAATCAAGTTACATAGGAAAACAGCATCTTCTATTCTTACAAAGCCAGGATTATTTGGAATTCAAAAATCTGCACAGATTTGCCTCAGCAAAACCACCAAACTTATTTCATTTTTGCACAAAAATGCAACTTTTAGCTGCAAGTACTGAATTAGCAGTGACAAGTTTGTACTCAACATCCTAAAAGACAATTTACCCCCTCTTCACACATTCTTCCTTAGATTTTCTACAGAGACTAATGAAAAAGTAATATGTAGAATTTCATCATATACCCTATTAAAAGAGTGAGCTGGAAGCTTCCAGATGCATTTCCAATGTACATGCAGTCCCACTTTCCATGTATATAAGCATATTCTATTTTTCTTGTTGTACCTAATTGCCAATACACAATCTTTCCATGCATAAAACATACACAGTGCAGTTTATGATCCAGCATTACTATAGCTTATCCAGCATTACCAGCACATCCTGCATGACTATAACAAATGTTTCCTTGTAAGGCAAAGTGGGGGTTAAAAGACAGGCACAAGCAGAGGGAAAATGACCTTCCTTCTCCACCCACAAATTATTCTAGGTATAGAGATGTACAGCAATAAGTAACTTTTCTTCGAATACTGATTTCTAGAATATTAGGCATGTTTAACAATTACATAAGTAACAGTGGAGATGGAGACTTGTGGATTTACTGCATAGCTACACCATTCACACTAATCTATTAGGAATATACTTCATCATTGCCATGAATCCTTCTGGCAAAAGGCAATGGAGACCTTTGAAAACTCTGCCCTTTAAATACGTTTTTCATGGCAAGCAGCTTTTATTTTTATAAACTGTACACCGGAGGGGTGGGTGCATACCTTGGAAGTTGTGCTTTAACTTGTTTCTGGCACAAGTTGTGGTATCTTTCCACTTTCAAAAATCCCTGATTCAGCATCCTCTGGCAGACTAAGTCCATTCGCTTACATACCTGCATGAAAAATACAAAACACAAAAAACTTCAGCTGTCCCCTTAAACAATTAATAAGCCAAGACTACCTTTATAACTAACCAGCAAACCACTGCTTAATTCCAGAGGAGGTCGAATCCCAGCACACCAGCCCTTGGCTTTCCAAGTCTTTGCTTCCATCTTTATGTTGTTCCATATTTTTAGGAACAGTTCAGAGTTAAAATGTGAAAATGGACCAAATTAATATTATTGTGCCCTTACACACCACTGTTTTGTAGTTTCAGAAATCGTAGGAGGAATGGGATCCACTCTAGCATAAATACACCGTCATGCGTTCCAAACAGAGGATCACCAGATAAGAGGCCTTCAAAACAGCCTAATTTGCACAGAATCTTGTCTAATCTAATTCATATAAATCCTACTTGGTTCATATATACCAAAGTTGTAACAACCTTTTGGAGTCTGCTAGTAAGAATAGCAGTAGCATCTATATTCATCAAAGTCAGAAAATGTGCACACTAAACCTTTGCCAGGTTTAGGAATTACATAGGCAACATACTACGGGCGGAGTTTTGCAACATTGTACAAGAGGTAGCAACTAAAGCCATCCCAAAGAAAAAGAAATGCAAAATAGTGCAAAATGGCTGTCTGAGGAAGCTTTACAAATAGCTGAGGAGAGAAGGGAAGTGAAAGGCAAGGGAGAAAGAGAAAGATACACCCAATTGAATGCAGCTAGAAGAGATAAGAATGCCTTCTTAAATGAACAGTGCAAATAAATAGAGGAAAACAATAGAATAGGGAGGACCAGAGATCTCTTCAAGAAAATTGGAGATATGAAGAGAACGTTTCATGCAAAGATGGGTATGATAAAGGACCGAAATGGTAGGGTTAAACATTGTTTGTGACAATGCAAAGTTCTGTAATATTTTGTCTTTGTACCTTGGCTCTGTAATTTAGCTTCTGGCTTTGTGAGGAGGATGTACTTAACCATCTCTTGAAATACTGCCAAATAGTGCCAATGTTTATGTACCAGGCCGCCGACTTCCAAGGCCAGCGGAAGCTACTAGAATTGTTGATATTAAACCATTGGGGTTCGGCGGAGGGCTGAGGGGAACGGAACATTGCTTTTGGGCCTTTCCAGTGACTTTGCAAATTGGCAAGGGGTGGTCTAGGGGGTGGTCCAGGTGGGTTGTACAAAGGGTAGAGATTTTTTTTACCCATAAGGGCATCACCTTTACCCCACCTCCAATGGAAAGTTATTTAATCTCATGTATCTCTATTGTTCGACACACAGGCTTTTCTGGGACAACCCCCCCCCCCCGTATCATTTTGTTCTGCTGCAGTTGAATAAAATTATTGAAAGGTTTTCCAGTCTAGTGGTCACTCTGTTTGGGTACTGCACACACCCAGACCAGGCCCTGGGCTATCAGCAAGTTTTTTAAGAGATGGGAATACCAGAGCATCTTATCTGTCTCTTGAGAAACCCATATGCAGGTCAAGAAGCAACAATGAGAACCGGGCATGGAATCACTGATTGGTTCAAAACTGAGAAAGGAGTTCGGCAAGGCTGTATACTGTCGCCTTGTCTATTTAACTTGTGTGAGTCGCTCTTGGAACCCCCTCTCGGCTTCCTCTTTCTCTGCCGTGATGTGGGCCTTCCTTCGTCGCTTTTGGTAAAGATACGCAGCTCAACAAACTCTCCACAGCAACAGTTTATTCAGCATCAGTTTACACCTCCAAACTGCATCAGCCACCACCCTTTCCTTTTCCCCTCCTTATATTCCCCTGTGCTGACTCCATCCTCTTATTTAGTCACACTCACTCCCTTCTGACCTTGCTCACCTGGCTCTAAGCCCCATTGTGTGTCTTTCCCTCAGCTGTGTTCACCCTTTCTTTCCCTTCTAGCAGTCTTCTTTCTTCTGCTGGGCATTCAGGTAAGTTAATTTCACTGTCTTCCAGGTTCCATCTCACTCGGAACCTTGGTCTGGCAATTTGTGAGAGTGGCAGAGCTGGGGGGGGGGGTCTCCAGCTCTTCACCCTGCTTGTGGGCTGAGAGAAACCTCTTCCCAAGCCTTCCTACACTTTTATCTGTCTCTTTGAGTCTGGGTTGGCTTTGGAGCTTCTTCTGGCTCCCTGTGATTTTCCCTTGATATCCCGGTTGCACAATGGGGTTTTTCTCACTGGCTACGCCCGCCCCGCCTGGACAACTTGTATGCGGAGCATATCATGAGAAAGGCGGGGCTAGATGAGTCACAAATTGGGATCAAGATTGCAGGGAGAAATATCAACAACCTCAGATATGCAAATGATACCACTCTAATGGCAGAAAGCAAAGAGGAACTAAAGAGTCTCTTGATGCGGGTGAAGGAGGAGAGTGCTAAAGTTGGCTTGAAACTCAACATCAAGAAAACGAAGATCATGGCATCCGGCCCTCTCAAATCCTGGCAAATAGATGGGGAAGAAATGGAGGTAGTGACAGATTTTATTTTCCTGGGCTCCAAGATCACTGCAGATGGGGACTGCAGCAAAGAAATTAAAAGATGCTTACTTCTGGGGAGGAAAGCTATGGAAAATCTAGACAGCATCCTAAAAAGCAGAGACATCACCCTGCCAACAAAAGTGCGTCTAGTCAAGGCTATGGTATTCCCAGTTGCAATGTATGGCTGTGAAAGTTGGACCATAAGGAAGGCCGAGTGTCAAAGAATTGAGGCTTTTGAACTCTGGTGCTGGAGAAGATTCTTGCGATTCCCTTGGACTGCAAGGCGAACAAACCGGTCAGTCCTAGAGGAGATCAGCCCTTACTGCTCCTTAGAAGGCCAGATCCTGAAGATGAAACTTGGCCACCTTATGAGAAGGAAGAGCCTAATGCTGGGAGCAATTGAAGGCAAAAGAAGAAGGGGACGACAGAGAATGAAGCGGCTGGATGGAGTCACTGAAGCAGTCAGTGTGAACTTAAATGGAGTCCGGGGAACGGTAGAAGACAGGAAGGCCTGGAGGATCATTGTCCATGGGGTTGCGATGGGTTGGACACAACTTCACACCTAACAACAGCAACAACAAAGAGGGATTATGATTTAAGCACCATTATATGCAAAGGGCCTACCATACCACATCATGGCTATACACACTGATGGGGGGGAGGCCATCTGGTTTGTAGTTCAGTATCACATTTGTTCACTCTATTCTAACCCACTATATTATGACCCCGGATAGCTCTATTTTGTCAACAGACTGCCTGCCCCCCATGCCTTCATGTCTGTTTTTACTTCAAGTGACATCCAAATAGGGACTTGAAGTATCTGAAGAATAGACCCCGACTTCTCTCGCCCAGCAAGGGTTGTGGACGCGTCAATTATCTTTGGATTCCTTTAAGTTCTTGAGTGTTGCTTTCAGTATTACTGCGACAACATGGTAAGAAATTGGAATATCTACTGAAAAAGGCTAGTCATGAATGCCCACAACAGAATTTGATATGCTTGGTTAGGGACATAGGAGACCAATGCCCATGGAACCCTGAAAAGGGGTCAGTTACTTTACAGCATTGGGGAAACATAAGGGCTGTATTACATACAGATCTGTGAGCCCCTGTAGAAGTACTGCATGCTACTGAAAAGTTTCGACCAACTTCCAGCTCTCCAGTAACACTCTATGAACCTCTATCCCCTCCTTCATATCAATCTCCCTCTATAATTCTTCCTTCTGTTCCTGGGCTGCCAACATCAACTCTACTGGATCTGATCATGTCCCTCCTCCCATGCCATGTAAAAGTGCATTTCAGCACATGGTGAAGCAGGCAAGACCAGCTCTGATCTTTCAGCAGAAGAACTAGCTTATCTTGAAGCAGTCTGGCCTATGGTCAAAATGCAAAATGCAGAGGGGCAGCAAGTTTTTAATTACTCTCCCGTGCTCAACTCAGTAATTAGGGAACTATGTAAAGCAGTAGTTTTTATGTTAAAGGCATGGTTGTGGCTATTGGGAGTGGAAGCAGCTGATGAGGATGTTACTTTCTCCTGCCCAAGTTCGCACTGGCATGACAGGGGATCAACTCTTTGTAGAAGGTGGTTACGCCACTCAGCAACAGCAGGCTCTTGTCCCAGAGGCAACTTTAAACATTAGTTCACAATGTGTTTCTAAGGCATTTCTAAAGGTTCCCATGATGGGAAAGCCCGCAACAAGCTTCACCACTATCAGGCAAGGACCCACCCAGCTATATGCAGATTTTGTCAATAGACACCAGGAGGCAATTCAGAGGCAAACTGATAATCCTTAGGCTGCCACAGAGTTGTTGCTCATATTGGCTAAAGATAATGCAAACGGTCGAGGCCAGGCATGCTTCCTGGGATCTGGGAACAACCAACAGATTCAAACCCTCAACCAAATACCTGGCAAGAGCTCCCTTTTGCAGGCCCTGTGGAATTGTAAGCTTTTGATATATAAGCTTTGAAATATAATCAAAGATGTTATTTTCAGATGGCTATGAAATTAAGAATTCCCTGACCCCAACCTGGTGCAATGAGCTCCCTGAAGAGTTACGGGCACTGTTGGAATTGTCAGCTTTCCACAGGGCCTGTAAGACGGAGCTCTTCCACTAGGCATATGGTTGAGGCCATGGTGAGTCCTGGAGTTTCCATCAGTGGATTCCTCCACATTGGTACATCTGGACCCTCGCTCCCAACAAGGAAGAGCTCAGGCCTGCTATAGTTGGACTGAGGAAGAGGATGGGGGGGTTAAGAACTCTATTGCCATCTTCTAATGCTTAGCATTAATGTTAATTTTAAGGGGTTTTAGTGGGGTCATAGTGATTTTTATCGTTTTACTGTGAACCATCGCAAGTCTGAATGGAATGTAGCGGTATGTAAATACAAAAATAAATAAAATACATGGTAGGAATGCAAAAAGGAGAACAGGGTTGGAAAGTAAAGTTTAGACATATGAATAAAACTACTGAAGATGAGCTGGAGGAACTTTGAATCATGAGACATAATAATGTTCAAGCCACTGATGGGCTTCCACTATTTGATTGGCTCATAGGATGGCTGCCAGATTTTTCTATTTTTCATCAACTTTTCTAATATGACATCATCATATGTAGTTTTCTAATTAGTACTTGTCTTATTCAATGTCTTCCATCTATATGGTCATTGCGCAATAACCTACACAGCGCTGGATTCCTCAAGCTCAGCCGCCCTATGCTTTAAACAACTTGAAAATTATAAAAAAGAAAAAAGAAGGGTGAGGTGTAGAGATTATTTGCCAAATTTCGGTCTCTTCTCTTTGTTGTTGGGGATACCCAGGCAAGAAGCAGGCTGGAAGATCAGTCTCAGGAAAATCACTGAAAAAAACATGTTTTCCTGCAATATGCTGATCCTGGGAAATTCCACTCCAAGTCCTTTACTTCATAGCATCTTACAATCTGATAGCAATGGAATGTGTACATAGCTATATGCTTCAACAAACTATTCTGTCCTTCACACGCATGGTAAAGTTTCTATTGTTCTGTAAACTGAATTAAAAGCTAGCCTGCTCAAGAAGAGGGCAAAGAGAGACCTAGCACTGGAAGGAAGTCTTCGTGTCTGTCTTTACTTCACAGACCATTCCTAGTAGACATGGCACCTAATTCTGAGACCCTACTGCCCAAAGTGACTGCTGTATAGAACAAAACTTTCATTCTTAATCATTGTAGAGAAATTTCTCTTAGAGGTTTGAATTGCAGTTGCATATATGTCAACAAGGCTACATTTAGTATTCAAGAATGAAATCTATGAGGGATAACTTGGAGAACTCCTTTAAGAAACAGGACTATGTGAGAGTGTCTCAATAAACATCCACCCACCTGCAGATTAACTGTAGTCAAGGTTGAAGCTTGTCTATGTAGTGTATTTGCCTTCAATTTTTGATCAACCCCATCTTGCAAGAATTTGGTGTAATACTGAAGCAAACTCGTCTAGATGTTTTCACTTGAACCACCTGATGTATGCCTTCTAACAGGCATTATAAATTCTATAAGTAGATATTTTTATATAGGCTAGCACGGTGTTTATTTGTGACAATTGCAGATTCGCTTAGTATTTTAATTTCCATGCAGATGTAGCCATGTTGGGTCTGGATGCCACATTAAGCCTTGTTAGAACACGTCTGAACATACTGAAATCTAGCATGGGTCTTCGACCGATATCTCCATTCTCCATTAGGGTCTGTATAGCCAGTCCGGATTGCTCCTTCTGCTCCAGCATCTTGGGAACAGTGAAATTGGTGAGAAAACATAGGTAAAGGTCAGGAGAACATCAGGGCATCTATTTGCTCTGCTCCTGCCATCTGGAACCTGGAGGAAAAACCTGAGCACACAGTGGTTGGTATCCAAAGCGAAGAGATGCAACCATGGGTCCTCAAAGTATTTCACCATCTATAGGAAGATCTTGAGGAAACATTCATTGTTGTCCAGTTACTGTGTGCTTAGCAAATCCACCCCCACATTCTGTTAGTTCTTTATGTTCTGCTGATATAAATTGGAAGTTCTGCCAAAGGCACACTCTGTGCTATTTCCAAGTGCACAGTTGATGACTTGGAACCACTCTGCTAATTTATGTGTCCATTCTTATCAAGAAGTAACTATTCCTGATTATGTACTGGAGCCTGATGCATGCCAGTCTTATTGTTCTGAGTTCAAGCACGCTGATTTTAATTTTTTTTCTTGGCATAATTCCAGATACCATGTGCATGTCTTCCTTGACAAGTTGCTTCCCAGATTGTTAGACTTGCAAGTGAAAACACCTGGAGACTGCTGGGCTTTATATATTCTTCGACCTTGGGCAGGTTGGATGGCTGGATCCACCAACTAGATTCTCTGCCTTTTGAACAAATTGTAACTAGAATGACCTTGGGAACCACTGCAGGGGACAGGAGCAGAATGTCACCCAGGGAACTGAAACCAAGCTGGCGATCATTAAGCCTTGCAGCCTTACCAGAACCATTAGGGTTAATGACCAGGAATTTTAGTTGCCTTCCCATGTCAGAAATCTTTTGGATCTTTTCCTCCAGCAAGTAGTCTGTTTCTGGAGGAGTTTATTCTGATCTCCAGGTATACTATCCATTGAAATGAATGCAAATTGCTCTTGGATAAGTTGATGAGAAACCCTGGTATATTAGGTATTGAGTTGTGGATAGAATGGCTGTATGTGCTTGTTTCAGACTCAGATATGATCAGCAGATTGTCTATTAAAGAATATGGTGCAACCAAGGCTACCAATACTTTTGAAAAGACTCTTGGAGCTGTAGCTAATCCAAAAGGTATAGCTTTGAATTGAAAGTATAGATAAACCTCAGGAACTTGCACACAATGGTAACAGAGTATACCTTTAGTTACAAAAGGCTACATGGACTTCTACATGGATTTCCTTTGTTGATTCTTCAGACATTTCTGGAAATATCTCTAAATTCCTTTTTCTCTAAAATAACATCAACACAGATGACAATGAGAACTGAAATGGATCATCAACCTTGGCTCCTTTTTCACCGCATGTTCCCAGAAGCATCCTATCTACCGAGAAGGATTAACATCAAGAGCCCCCAAATCTCAAATGCAAAATGAAATGGAAGCTTTGATTTATATTTTGTCAATTAGGACTCCGACTGAGCATGAAAAGGAATGTTTTGAACAGAGGTTTCACTGTTGTCCCGACTCCATAGTATGATCCCATTGACACCAGGTTAGATATTAGAACACGTAAACTGAAGACCTTTTAAAAATATACAAGATAGTTCTGCTTCCATTCCTTTCCATTCCATATCTCTCTTCATGGTCCCAGGTCCAATTCCACTCTTCATACAGGCCTTTGAAAATAAATTGATGCAAGACCTGGAGAAACTAGAAAATAATATTAAGCTCCATTGGTCCAATTAGAGCTACAGTGATAAAATAGCTTTAAGGAATCTAGCTGAGGACCACAATATCTTCATTAAGAAAGTGAACAAGGGGGGTGCAACTGTTATTAAAAACAGATATGATTATGAACTGAAACAACTAAGTCATCAAACCTATTTTGCTCCATGTAGTTTTGATCCTGTTATGTCCATTCTAGACAAGATAAAACTTTTGTTGGAAAAAGAAATTATTGGCTGTATTTCACCCTGTGGGGGGAAAATTCTTCATAATTTGAACCACAGAATCCCAATTTTTATCTATATGGCCTAAGATTCATTAAAAAAATCTTTTCTCTCTATGGGGAACCTATTGTGTCAGGCAATCTCTGTTCTAGAATCCATTTCTAAATAAATAGTTTTTTTCCCCTTAGAGCTTTTGTCTCTCTAATATCATCTTTAAACCGCTCGAGGAGTGGTATAAATAATTGGTTAAGGGTTAAGTGGGCGAAGAGTGGGCGGGCCCAGTCTGGGTGAGGGCTTTGCACCTTCCGATTGGATCCTCACCAGGACCGTTTATGCACTGGAGGTTTCATGCCGGGCTGCAGGCTGGAGTTTTAGTCTTGGCAGGTTGCCCCACCTCTTTCTGCACCCACATGGGGGAGCATTTGGTCTGGTGCACCTCATCCGCCCCCGATTTGTGCTCCTGCATGGGAGCTGGGACAGTGAAGTTCCCAGTGCATAAACAGTCCAGGACAGGCAAGAATTCTAGCCAGTCGGGTAAGGGCCCAATCAGAAGGTGTGAAGCCGGAGTTCCAGCCAGGCGTGACAGCATGAGTAAAGAGAGAGGCCTTCCCCCTGGGCCTGGGGGGAAGGCTGTGCTGTGGCTGGGGGGGGGGGAGGAGGAGGAGGGAGGGAAAGGAAGCCTTCCCCCTGGATCCAGAAGCTTCTAGGCCCGGTGGAAAGGCCAGTCTACTGTTTCTATACTTTCCTAAACCTCTCCCATCCCTTCTGCCAAAAAACCTACAATACCCCTACCACAAACCCACTACCAGGCAAGACACTCTCCCATCCACCCTTTCTAGTGCCCATTGTCTTTACAAGTACAATGGGCTTTAAATCTAGTTTTATATAAAAGATTCAATAGATTTTATGAATAAGTTGGGGAAAAAATCTCAGGTTGATTAAGTGAACCTGCTAGGTACAGTAGATATACAAGAATATTTCGCAAGAGGGGGTGATATATATCTTCTGTATCTACTATATTTATATATAAATAAATAATACACTGTACAAGAGATTCGCTGACTGCCTCTCCCCCCGCCCTTTTTGATAGCACTCTCTGCAAACACTCTTAAGATAGATTATTTCATACTCAATGAAATTCTGTTGGCAAATAAAAGGGATAGCTATATAGGATCTTCCATGACACCTAAGACAGCAAGCTTATACATGGATTCTTTTAAAGAATTATTTTGACACAAATCAAATAATCTTCTTAATATACACATCAAAGTGTGGTGGCATTTTTTAGATGACATCTTACTGTTATGTAGCCATTAAAACTGCAGAAATTCTATGAATGGCTTCATGTACAGCAGGGGTAGTCAACCTGTGGTCCTCTAGATGTTTATGTACTACAATTTCCATGAGCCCCTGTCAGCAAACGTTGACAGGGGCTCATGGGAATTGTAGTCCATGGACATCTGGAGGACCATAGGTTGACTACCCCTGATGTACAGGATAAGAATTTATGCTTGAACTGCACATAAACTAGAAATAAATTAACTATTTGGATATCATGGCTGTTAGGGAAGGTAGTACGCTATAGAAATGGCTGCCAGCCATTTAAACCTAACAACTTGTTGGTTACACTGCCAGCCATTTATTCCTTTATGGGCAATCCCCCTTCCTTTATTCTGGTTGCTGGAGACTGACCTGATGGATCTGGTTCAGGAAAATTCCAGCTAGATTCAGGGACCACCCCAAAATGTAATTCTTAAGTTCATAGCCATCTGAAAATAACATCTTTGATTATATTTCAAAGCTTATATATCAAAAGCTTACGATTACACAGGGCCTGCAAAAGAGAGCTCTTCTGCCAGGCATTTGGTTGAGGTCGAATTCAATCACTACCCGAAGAAGTCACGGCTTACAATCAAAGTAAAACCTTACTGCAAAGGGTCATTTAACTAATGAAATCCCCATTCTAAGAGGAGTTAAACAAGGCTGCGTCCTTGCTCCTCATTTATTTAACCTTTTTTTACACAATCTTCCAAAAATCCTTATAAGACTTATAAATGGTCATACCCCCAAACCAGATAAACTGCCAATCCCACTTCTTCTATATGCTGATGTCACTGTTTTGCTTTCCTACTCCAGAATTGGTCTGAACAGATATCTGAATGCTTTTTATGAATATTGCCAATTCAATGACCTATCGATTAACTTAAAAAAAAACCAAAATGATGGTCTTTGCACAGAAGTGGTCTCCCTCAAACTGGTGTATTGGTGGTCATCAAATTGAGCAGGTCAAATGGTTCAAATACTTAGGCATAATCTGCGCTGGACCAAACATAGAAATATAATTATTTCACAGGCTAACTGTTCCATTACCCATCTAAATTGTTTTTTCTTCCTTAAAAGCAGTTGGTTTGTCCCAGCTGCTTGTCGTGTGTTTGACTCAAAAATTCTTCCCCAAATTTTATATGGTATCCCCCTGTGGATCTCAGCTTTTAACAAAAATTTGGAAAAGTTACAGTCGGCACTTTTCCGGCAGATTTTGGGAACTCCAAACTGCGTCTCTTATTCCTCTCTGTGTCTCAAAATCAGCCATAATCTTCTCGAAACTAAGGCCTGGATTTCCACCTTCAAATATTGGCTAAAACTGCATTTTAGGGTTCAATGAGATAATCTATTGGCCTGTTTACTGAGAGAGACTTTTAAATTAAAATGGTTCTCTACCATCCTGACTACCCTCAAACAAATTGGCATTGACTACGATTACATCTTATCTCTGAATGAGTCTTCCATTATGTGCCAAGGCTCCTTGATCAGGAATTTCAAAAAATCCATCCAAAGGTTCGTAGCAATTTGTTCTCCCCGTGCTCTTGGTCTCCAAGTGAAGCATGGGATAATGCCAGCTTATTTCTATAACTTGGCAAAATCCCCTTTATCACAGAGCGTTTTTGCCTGCTCGGCTCAATGCCTTTCCATCTAAAGTATTATAAGGGAGATTTGCCATGATTTCTTTTGAAAATAGACTATGACCTTGTGAATCTAGTTCTCCTGACACTATTCTACATATCTTATTGGTTTGTCCCTTGTTAATTTGTCCAGTAAAGGCATGTTATGCCTTTTATACCAAAATGGAGAAACCATTCAACAGACCTGATCTGCCAATTTTTATTGAGTGATAAGGATGCTAATGTCACTTTTATTGTGGCTGAATTTTTGTCTGCAGTTTTTAAATTCAAACATATTGATGTATGTTGACTATCTCTGATTATCTTGCTAATCTGCTTTATGCCAATAAAGGTATTGTGTTGTTTTGAATTCAATCATCTCCCATTGGGCCCCGCGCTCCCTCCCATGAAAACCACCATTGATATGTCCATCCCACAGGGCCGTCAGTATATTACAGTTAAAGGGATGTTCTCATCATTCATGGAGGTTTCTTTACTGCTTTATGGCTATGAAAACCGCCTCAGTTGCACCTAGCAAGCAGTAGGATGCTAAGGTTGCCAAATTGAATGATCAACTTCTGCTGACGGGTGTGAATACTATCTTTCGGTACTTTACTTTCTTTGAGAACCTACGGATTAAAGGCTGACTGCAACCTCTGTCTCTACTATGTCGGTTTTTATCTGCATGGAAGCTTAATGTGCAAGTACCCATTAAATTCAATTAACACCCCCTCACTCTATACAGGATACGACTCTGAGTAGGACATTGCAAATTAGTCCCCAGCAACCAGTGTATGTTTAGAACTGGGGCCCAGTTCAAGATGCTTGAGAACTGCTGTGCTGGGGAGGATGTTGTTACAAGAAAGGAGCAAGAATCCCAAAAGGCAACATAGAAGGGACACCATCTGTGGAGACTGTTCTGTGCTCTTGCACTACTCTCATTCGTTTCATTTTTCAGAGGAAGGAGTCTCTTTAGTTAATTCTAACCAAACCAGCATTGTACTACCTGAAGTAAATGTTTTGGCACAGCTTTTCTCACTGTGAACCAGAGAACCCTTCATTAGATGCATAAAGCATTACGCTCAGACTCCTTAACGCCTTCTTGTTAAGCAAGCAAGACAGGTATATGATGCTTGTGCTTGCCATGATGGATTGTTTTATACCTATTGAGAAGGTATTTCTATTGTATCTCTGAACCATACTCTGAACAGCATATTTCTGGGGTATTTTTTCCCAAATGAATCTAGTCTCTTGGAAAGAGGAAGCAGCAGGCTTTTCTGGATTGAAAAATGTATCCAGAGGAGCACAATGCAATAGTTCTAAAATGGTCTGTAGGAAGTCCAAAAATACTTTAGATTTTTATATACCGAGGCTACATATTTTATAAGTCTGCACTTCAGTGAAACATACACAGATCTGTGTCCTCTCCATTTCCCCTCAATATTTCTATTTTTTACTGGCAAAGAAAGCAGAAGTAAAGTTGATAACAGTGCAGCAAAGCATCACTGTTTTATCTCTGACAGGACACTGCTTCTCTGCTGTTCTGGAGAGCCGGGCAAATATTAAGCAGTTTGGCCTCTAATGTGCCTATTTCCAGCAGTTTTTCCTCCTGTGCAGAACCAGCATTTTTAAACATTATCTAGAAACCATATGAAGCCTGTCAAGCAGCACTAGGGATGACAACTGCCCCATTCTCCCCAGCAATTTAGATATGTATGGTGCCCTCTGGAGCATTAGGATGAAGCTGTACTACAACACCATCTCACTATTTAATAGCATCTGACTTCTCAACCCCATATAGAAAATCAAGTTTACTTTCCTGAGGGAGAGATGTCACCAAGTTGTAGGAGTAGTTTGCCATCTAGTGGCAAAGCATAGTATGGCAGCCACAGCTGAACAAGTCCTACATATGAGATTTTCTGTAAGAACTGACAATTTGAGACCAATATTACCTAGTTTAGTCCCAAAACAATGATAAACAAGGCAGCCAAATTTGCATACTGACACCCAGCTATTCAAATAAGTAAATCCTAAACAGAGGGAAGAACTGATAAACAGCAGATGTAGATAATGCTCTGGGCAGGCATCCACAAATTGCGGCTGGCTTCTAGCCAGCTGGAAAATTCAATCCCACCACAATATTACTTGTACCAATAACAATTCCTAAGATGATTGGAGGTGTGCTAATGGTTTTCATAAAAGGAAAGCACGTTTCTAAAATAAAGAATGGAATATATAAGCATTCACTGCCTTCACTCCTATTTATTTATTCAATTTAGATACCACCCCTACATTGTACTTAATGAACATATGATAGAATTGTTTTTAACTTTTTAAACCATCATTGTAATTCCTGATCTGCTTCCTCACTCAAACTTGCTCAGCAAATACATCACTTTAAACAAGCTCAAAAACTATACAAAGTGTACATTTTCCTGGGCAAAGAATAAAAAAAAACAGAAGGTGCCTGGGCAAATTTACTTTTATTTACTTTGGGGGGGGGGAGTTTTTACAACAACATGTACTGTCTGTGTAGCATTTGAGCTTGTTATCAAAATTATGCATTTTATGTTAAATTCATGACCAAAATAATTTAATGTGAAAATGAAGAGGAAAATGAAAAGGAATATTTTCAAAACACACCAGAGTCTAGGACACCTTAAAGAGTTAACACATTCTAGATTATAAGAGTTCAGTCTAGAGTCCACTTTTACAGTCAGGCATTCAATTTATTTGAATGTAGTCATAGGCCATTACAAAATAAATTAAAAGTTTTAAAACATTTCAAATCAAAATACAAATTACATTAAGCAATCAAATTAAAACACTTCCATATTGTATATGTCCACTTACAATTATTCTAGGTATATTTATGGTTTGTTTTGTTAAACATTATGTTTCTTTATGTATTGGAAAATCGTAATACAGGTACAATATGGTTCAGTAATAACATCTGATAATGACAACTGTAATAACAGTAAAAACAATGACATCTAATAATAACAATATCATTACTAATTGAAACATTAGCAGTTGACAGACAACTGAGAGCACGTGGAGAGTGCTACTGGGGAGAGTTGCTGCTGACCAGGTGAGGCTATTGTTCTGCCTGGGTGAGGTGATTGCTGGGTAATTGTTGGGAGGA
The DNA here is from genome assembly GCF_049243985.1 of Paroedura picta. Lineage (NCBI taxonomy): Eukaryota > Metazoa > Chordata > Lepidosauria > Squamata > Gekkonidae > Paroedura > Paroedura picta. The sequence goes on along the minus strand of NC_135369.1, from coordinate 61,170,183 downwards.
TTAAAAAGGGCTGCTCCTCACCAGAGGCGCGAGCCTTTGGCGCGACAAAGGGCTCTTGGCCTGTGGCTCTTAGCCTGGGGTTCTTGGCCGAGCAATTAGAATCAGTAGATTATATTTCCCTAGTACTTCCACTGCCTAGACATTCCAATGGACCTCCAGGACACTCATCCCATCATCTGCAGTGAGTGTGACATGATTGCCTTCCTCCCAGAAGACAAGATGGACTACAGCTGCCCCAAGTGTAAGCTGGTAAGACTTTTGGAGGAAAAGATTAGGGGATTAGAAAACAGAATTTTTACTCTGACCCAAAGTAAGAAAGGGGAGGAGTTCATAGTCCAGAGCTCTGCAACTTGGAATAAAGAGAATACAACCAGTCCTGAAGAGGATAAGGAGATTGACCACAATAGGGAGCCTCTGCAGGCAGTTCGGAAAAAGACTGAACGGCGAAGGGCGAGACAGTTTTCGGGGCCTTTGGAGCTCCAGAATAGATTTCAGGCCCTTGCAGAGGAGGTGCAAGGGTCAACAAGGGAAGAGGTCCCAAAACAAACTCTAAGACAAAGGGAAGAGGCCAAGGGGACAGAAGGAAATGGAGTTGAGAAGAAAAAAAAAAAGGAGAGTACTGGTAATTCGAGACTTCCTGCTAAGAGGAATGGATCGCCATGTGGCTGGGCCCGACCCCCTAACCCAAGAGGTGTGTTGCTTGCCAGGGGCGAAAATTAAAGATGTTTCAGAAAGGCTGCCCAAACTCTTCAAATCTATGGATCGCTACCCATTTGTGATGGTCCATGTGGGAACGAATGACATGTCCCTGAATACCATCGCTCCTATTAAAAAAGACTATCAAGATCTGGGGAGGAAGCTCAAGCAAATGGGGGCACAAGTTGTATTCTCTTCAGTCTTGCCTGTCAAGGGAAGAGGAATGCGTCGGGAGAGGAAGATAATGGAGGTGAATCACTGGCTGCGTAGTTGGTGCTGGCAGGAGAGATTTGGTTTCTGGGACCATGGGATAGGCTTTCTTGAGGAAGGCCTACTAGCACCTGATGGACTGCACTTATCGAAACTGGGGAAGAATGTGCTTGGCAGGAACCTGGGGAGATTCATCAAGAGAGCTTTAAACTAAAGCCACTAGGGGAAGGAGACGATCAACATAGGGAGTGTATGGAAGGAAAACGATCGGAGGCAGCCCAACCGGCAAGGCCAGCTCATAGGGAACCAAAAGTAAAAGGATTCAGATGTCTTTATACTAACGCCCGAAGCATGGGCAATAAAAAGGAAGAGCTGGAACTTCTCATGCTGATGGAAAGGTATGATCTAGTAGGCATCACAGAAACTTGGTGGAATGATTCTCATGACTGGAATGTAATGGTGGATGGATATGAACTGTTCAGAAAAAACAGAATAGATCGAAGAGGTGGAGGAGTGGCACTGTATGTGAGGAAAGGGCTTACCTGTCAGGAAATTCTAGTGAAGGAGAGCATATCTACAGTGGAAAGCATCTGGGTGAAAATAAGCGAGGGGAAAACAAACAGTGTGGTGGTTGGTGTCTGCTACTGACCGCCTGACCAATGAGAGGATGTGGATGCTGCACTTTGTGAGCAGCTTGAGAAAATATCCAAGCAGCAGGACTTTGTCATCATGGGTGACTTCAATTTCCCAGATGTGTGCTGGGAAACAAACTCTGCGAAGCGTCCTCAGTCATGTAACTTTCTAACCTGCCTGGCTGACAATTTCATTTATCAAATGGTAGATGAACCCACAAGAGGTTCAGCCATACTGGACTTAATACTGACCAACAGGCAAGAGTTGGTGGATGAGGTGAAGGAGGTGGGGACCCTAGGGGGAAGTAACCATGTCCTCATAGAATTCCTTTTGAGATGGGGAGCCAAGGAAGCTTGTAGCCAGACGCGGATGTTGGATTTTCGTAGGGCAAACTTTAATAAACTCAGAGACATGATGAGTGTCATACCATGGACGAGAATGCTGGAAGGGAAGGAAGCATGTGAAGGGTGGGCGCTACTCAAACAGGAGCTATTGCATGCTCAATCAATGACTATCCCAGAAAGACGAAAACACTGCAGGAGCTCTAAGAAGCCTATTTGGGTGAACAGAGAACTTCAAGAGGAACTAAGAAAGAAAAGGAAAATGTTCAGGAAATGGAGGGAAGGACAGAGCTCTAAAGAAGAGTACCTACAGGTTACTAGGCATTGTAGATCAATCATAAGAAAGGCCAAAGCTGAGAGTGAGCTAAGATTGGCCAGGGAAGCCCATTGTAACAAGAAAAGATTTTTCAGTTATGTGAGGAGCAAACGTAAAGTAAAGGAGGCAATAGGCCCACTGTTGGGTGCGGATGGACAAACTCTAACGGAAGATGCAGAGAAAGCAGAAAGGCTTAGTGCCTTTTTTACATCTGTTTTTTCCCCACAGGTCAAAGTGTTTAGGCACATCTAGAGATGGCCATAGCCAAAGGACAGTGTCTGGGTGGCAGGTTAACATGGATAGAGAGGTTGTCGAGAGGCATTTAGCTGCACTGGATGAGTTCAAATCCCCTGGTCCGGATGAAATGCACCCGAGAGTACTCAAAGAACTTTCCAGAGAACTTGCACAGCCCTTGTCCATCATCTTCGGAACCTCTTTAAGGACTGGAGATGTCCCGAAGGACTGGAAAAGAGCAAATGTTATTCCGATCTTCAAAAAAGGGAGGAAGGATGACCCGGGAAACTACAGACCAGTGAGTCTGACCTCTGTTGTGGGGAAGATAATGGAGCAGATATTAAAGGGAGTGACCTGCAAACATCTGGAGGACAATTTGGTGATCCAAGGAAGTCAGCATGGATTTGTCTCCAACAGGTCCTGCCAGACCAACCTGGTTTCCTTTTTTGACCAAGTAACAGGTTTGCTGGATCGGGGAAATTAGGTTGATGTCATTTACTTGGATTTTAGTAAAGCTTTTGACAAGGTTCCCCATGATGTTCTGATGGATAAGTTGAAGGACTGCAATTTGGATTTTCAGATAGTTAGGTGGATAGGGAATTGGTTAGAGAACCGCACTCAAAGAGTCGTTGTCAATGGTGTTTCATCAGACTGGAGAGAGGTGAGTAGCGGGGTACCTCAGGGTTTGGTGCTCGGCCCGGTACTTTTTAACATATTTATTAATGATCTAGATGAGGGGGTGGAGGGACTACTCATCAAGTTTGCAGATGACACCAAATTGGGAGGACTGGCAAATTCTCCGGAAGATAGAGACAGAGTTCAACGAGATCTGAACACAATGGAAAAATGGGCAAATGAGAACAAGATGCAATTTAATAAAGATAAGTGTAAAGTTCTGCATCTGGATCCGAAAAATGAAAAGCATGCCTACTGGATGGGGGTACACTTCTAGCTAGCACTGTGTGTGAACGAGACCTTGGGGTACTTGTGGACTGTAAACTAAGCATGAGCAGGCAGTGTGATGCAGCGGTAAAAAGGCAAATGCCATTTTGGGCTGTATCAACAGGGGCATCACATCAAAATCACAAGATGTCATAGTCCCATTGTATACGGCACTGGTCAGACCACACCTGGAGTACTGTGTGCAGTTCTTGAGGCCTCACTTCAAGAAGGACATAGATAAAATTGAAAGGGTACAGAGGAGAGCGACGAAGATGATCTGGGGCCGAGGGACCAAGCCCTATGAAGATAGGTTGAGGGACTTGGGAATGTTCAGCCTGGAGAAAAGGAGGTTGAGAGGGGACATGATAGCCCTCTTTAAGTATTTGAAAGGTTGTCACTTGGAGGAGGGTAGGATGCTGTTTCTGCTGGCTGCAGAGGAGAGGACACGCAGTAATGGGTTTAAACTTCAAGTACAACGATATAGGCTAGATATCAAGAAAAAGTTTTTCACAGTCAGATTAGTTCAGCAGTGGAATAGGCTGCCTAAGGAGGTGGTGAGCTCCCCCTCACTGGAAGTCTTCAAGCAAAGGTTGGATACACACTTTTCTTGGATGCTTTAGGATGCTTAGGACTTGTCCTGCGTTGAGCAGGGGGTTTGACTAGATGGCCTGTATGGCCCCTTCCAACTCTATGATTCTATGATTCTAACTGTAACCCCAAAGGTTGGTCAATCCAGGATTGCCCTTTTGTTTGCTTAAGGAGCATGTCTGTGTGGGAGGAGGAATTCTGGGGCCCCAGTAAATGCTGTTAATTCAGCTAGCCTCAACCAAATGCCTGGCGGAAGAGCTCCATTTTGCAGGCCCTGTGGAACTGTGCTAGCTCCGACAGGGCCCAGATCTCCTCTGGAAGCTCATTCCACCAGGTGGGGGGCAGGAAACAGAAGGATCTGGGCCTGGTTGAGGTCCTTGGGTCCAAGGATCACCAGCCAGTTGGAGGTGGCAGAGCACAGAGCTCTTTGTGGAGTAGAGAGGCAGTCCCTCAGGTATACTGGGGCCCAGCCTATGTATGGCCTTAAGGATGATTACCAGGACCTTAAGCCTGATCTGGGATTCAATTGGTAACCAGTGCAGCTGATGAAGAATGGGCGAGATGTGGGACCTTCATGGTGTTCCTGTGAGGACCCTGGCTGCTGCATTCTGGACCAGCTGTACTTTCCACATCAGTAATAAAAGTAGGCCAGCATTCAGCAAGTTGCAGAAATACAGTTTAGATGTGACCGTCACATGGATCTCTGTAGCGAGGTGTTCCGGGGCCCAGTAGACCACTAGTAGTTTGCTTATGAGCCTCTTGTGGCGCAGAGTGGTAAGGCAGCCGTCTGAAAGCTTTGCCCATAAGGCTGGGAGTTCAATCCCAGCAGCCGGCTCAAGGTTGACTCAGCCTTCCATCCTTCTGAGGTCGGTAAAATGAGTACCCAGCTTGCTGGGGGGTAAACGGTAATGACTGGGGAAGGCACTGGCAAACCACCCTGTATTGAGTCTGCCATGAAAACGCTAGAAGGCGTCACCCCCAAGGGTCAGACATGACTCGGTGCTTGCACAGGGGATATCTTTACCTTTACCTTTTAGTTTTGCTTGGTGCAGGTAGTAGAATGTCAGTTGCACTACTCTTGTGATCTGTGTCTCCATGGAGAGGGAGGCATCCACGATCAGGCCTGAGTTCCTGGCAGAGTGAGTCACTGACAGTTGCTCCCCATCCAGGTTGGGAAATCATACTTCCTTGTTTAGACCCTTTCTGTCTAGCAACAGGACCTCCATATTTGAAGGGTTCAGCTTCAGACGACTCTGCTTGAGCCACTTTGTCAATGCTTTCAGAAATCTGAGTGAAGATTCGGGGGGTGGATATCCATCAGGAAGAAGAGCTGGGTATTATCAGCATATTGATGGCACAGTGACCCAAACCTCCGCACCAGAGAGGGCGCATCAAGATGTTAAGTAGACTGGAGTGAGGACTGGCCCCTGTGGAACTCCACACATGAGTTGGTAGTGGCTTCACTGTCTCTCTCCAATAGCTACCTTCTGTCCAAAACCCTGGAGAAAAGGAATCAGTTATAGGAGAGATGTTGCCCATATCGCATTGTCAGCAATGCGGTGAGCTAGGAGCTCATGGCTGACTGTGTCAAATGCTGCTTTGAGGTCTAGTTGCAAGAGCAGTGCTGACCCACCTCAGTCCAGTTGGAGATGGAGGTCATCCATCCAGACAGCTAGTGCTGTTTCAACCCCATGGCCAGGCCAGAAGCCTGGCTGGGGTGGATCTAGGACTGAAGCTTCATCTAGGAATGCTAATATTTGGTCTGCTACAGCCCTGTAAACCATTGTCTCCAGAAACACTATGTGCTCTCTTTAGAGCCTCTTTAACCCTTATTTTCATAGTTGTATCTGTTTACAAAGTCCATTCAGATACATATTACATATACAGAAAGAAGCTAACACTCCGCATGCAGAAACAATAGCAAGGCAATCTGAGACCCTGAAATCCACTGGTAGTTAAAGCAAACAATACTGGGCTGGATGGACCAGTGGTTTCATTCAGTATAAAGTACCCACCTAACTTCAGGGCTGCAACTGACTGCATACCTGTCCAAGTCTAAGGCTAAGAATCTTTAGTTCTCAGTAAATAGGATCTGAGTGGACATCAGTGAAACTCCTTGGCTGGGTTTGGGAAAAATGAGCAGCAAACCTGATTTCAGTTTTAAATCTAAATTCTGTTTCTATCGACTAGACAGCTACTAAGAGAGGCAAAATGAGGTTCTTTTCACAATGGCGCTACGTGTGCCCTCTCACTCTTTCCAACCCCCCTCTCTAAGGAGAAGGAGAAGGAAGCAGACAACCAGAGACTCACAAAGGCTTCAACTGAAGACTGAGGTAAAAACCAGCTGCAAGATTTTTTCTGAAGCTCTTAAAGGCAAAATACAAATTCCTCCACTTTTAAAAGCCACACATTGGGATTAAGCGCCTTCCTTCCCTCTGGTGAATACTTCTGTGAACAAAAAACAAATGACCCTCATATATAGTGCTTGGGTTGATACCTAAACTGAGGTCCACAGATGTCATTTAATTCATTCATGTTCTTCCTTTCTCCCCTCTGGGGAGCCAAAGCAGCTTCTATCCTCCTCTCCTCCATTTTATCTTCACAACAACCCAGGGAGGTAGGTAGGTTAGGCTGAAAAAGTCCAATAGGCCCAAGGTCACCCAGCGAGCGTGTATGGCATGAATAGGGGTTTAAATCTGGGTCTCCCATGTCCTAGTCTCCCCGCTATTCCATACTGGGTTTCCATTCATGGTAATAAGGGTAATGGGAAGAAACGAGTGTGGTGGCATAAGACCCACAACTGTGGAATGTAGGAAGAATTCTGCTGGCTCACAGCAAGGTTCTGTCTAGGTCGGGGTCCGAGTCCATGGGGCCCAAGGGCCCCCAGTGAGGCACCAGTGGAGTTTCCAGCCTAGGTCTTAGTCCCACACTCTTAGTCACTACACTGCACTGGCGATCAGGTTTGGGAAGGGAGGACAGGACTAAATTTATAGTAAGACTTGGCTCAGTCTTAATGAAGGCAGAAGACCACTTCCGCACTCCAAAAGTATTTTTGATGCACAGGTTGTGATTATTTTATTTTATATAATTAGAAAACATATTAGCTGCCTTTCACCTTTGCAGAACCTCAGGGCAGCTTACAACATAAATAAAGCAATTACTTAAAAAACACTATTACTACAATATGAATAAACACAGCTTCAAGCCTCATAACCACTGGGCATATTATTTCTGTCATATAGTCTGAAACTAATACCTCTCTCCAACAATAGGTCTTAGGGACACTACAAGAAGCTTATTGCAAACTATCAATGAACAACAGCCAAAGGGGGGTGGAGAACACAGTCAAAATGGATAATTATTAGGAACAGCACTGAAGTTAAACCAAGTATCAAAATAGTACTCAGTGCAGTATAGCAACTAATCCAGGAGAAGCTGCAAGGAGCACTGGGGAGACTATTCTTTGCTTTGTCAAAGGTAGCGTGCTCTAGAATGAGACTACGCTGACAGACAGGCTCAAGCCTTGGAAATCACTGTTGTTCCGACAAGCATCTGAAGAGTTTATGGAGGCCCTTGAAGACACAGGGAAGGCACAGTTCTTGACATGGGCCTTCTAGGTAAGCAGCCTCTGGCACATTAGAATAAGTATAACATACATAAAAAGAAATTGGCAAAGCGGAACTGTAACTTGGAGATGATGAGCTCCTGCAGCAGGGTCGGCTGGACCCTTCCTAGGGATTTCCATTGTTGCAGCAGGTATGGCAGAACACTGGGACATCCGCAGAACTGGATTTGGCACAGAAAGGTAAGCCAAGTGATCAGGGCAATGGGATCATCTTCACTACGAAGGCCAGAGCAGCAAGGGCATTAACCCTGTTGCAGCCAATATGAGCAATTGTGCTCCAAACTGCTGTAAGCCTTCTCAAGTGCTTGTTGTTGTTGTTGTTGTTATGTGCGAAGTCGTGTCCGACCCATCGCGACCCCATGGACAATGATCCTCCAGGCCTTCCTGTCCTCTACCATTCCCCGGAGTCCATTTAAGTTTGCACCTACTGCTTCAGTGACTCCATCCAGCCACCTCATTCTCTGTCGCCCCCTTCTTCTTTTGCCCTCGATCGCTCCCAGCATTCCCCCTTCAATTCCCCCTTCAAGGATCGCTGCCTTGTTGTGGCAAGGGGGCTTGCGTAGTTCAGTGAAGCTATGAGCTATACCGTGCAGGGCCACCCAAGACGGACAGGTCATAGCTGAGAGCTCTGACAAAAGGTGATCCACTGGAGAAGGAAATGGCAAACCACTCCAGCATCTTTGCCATGAAAACTCTATTCTCAAGTGCATGAAGTGGCTATACAACAAAGTAAGATGTAGCCTATGAAAATCTGAGCCACTACAGATGTTAGTCTTTAAGGTTTAATGTTGTTTCTCCTTCCCTACCCACAAAGAGTTCAGCAACCTATGGGTATGTGAAGAATAATCAGTCTGATTCACTTTGAAAACTTGGGCAGGAAGAAGTCATCCAGTGAAGCCAACTGGCAGCAGGCACAGTACAAGGAGAACTTTTCCAGGAAAATTCTAATTAACATATGTAATTTGTTGGCAAAGGATTTATGATAACCATTGGCATTGATGGCTTTCTAAAGAACTGAATTCCTGCTACATATGTATTAGGTATGACAGGTAGAAATTGAACCTCAACACAGGCAGGATACCTCACTCCAACAAAGCGCTTTATAAGTGCTATAAGCATAAGCATCCCTTGAGTCAGGGGTGGCCAAACTGTGGTTCTCCAGATATCCATGGACTACAGTTACGATGGTGCTAGCAGTGGCTCACTGTAATTGTAATTCATGGACATCTGGAGAACCACAATTTGACCGCCCTTGCAGTTCCCAGCCAAACCCTAAACACAGAGTACTGAGACAGATAAGCTTGGGATCTGACAAACTATTTCAGTGTTCTGATACCTAACTCTACCAGAATTACTACACAATTTATTTGGTTCTGCATTATTTCTGGCTTCTTTCCATTGCTATCCTATTGTATTTCATCCTTAAACAAACCATACATCTGCAAGTAGAACTTTAATTGTTGTGCAACAACCAGTAGTTTCAGTCATCTTGTGTTAGTTGCCCAATCTCAGAAGATTTTCATTTGCACCAGCACTGTACAACATTGCAGAGATTTCGAGAGCGATGCTAACATTGAATGAGTCCCACCCTTACACTTAAGATATGTCAGCCTCCTTTATTCTCCTGTCTCCAACAGTTAGCTGTAACAAAAAGCAAGAGTTTTTTTTAAAAAGTGTATATTTATTATAAAACTGAGTTACAAATATAAGTCATACAAGTAAATAAGCCCGCTGCACTCTGAATGCAGTGGGTGCGAGCGGGGCTTGGGAGTGTCAGGGGCCGGCTATCAACGCGTGCTGGGGCAGGGGCCAGACCCGAGGGCGGTCTTGGGACGGTGTGTGAGCCGGATGCGGCTTGTCCTGGCCCCCCCCCCCCCGCCCGCGGGCCTGAACGGCAGCGGAGCAGGAGGTGAGGCTGATGTCGCTGGGGCGATTGTTTGGCGGTCCCCGATGCTCATCCAGCGGGCGGGCCGCTGCTCGACGTGGCGCAGCAGCTGAGGGGGCCTGTGAGCGAGGGAGCGGGGCGGTCGCCGCCGCCGCCGCCACCATGTCCTCAATCGGCGGATGGCATTGCGGGCTGCTGCCGGCTGTGCAGGCCGGGGGTCGGGGTCTTGAGGAGGCGGCCGTGGCAGGAGGCCGCACCGGGGCTAGTACCGCCGCCGCCAGCCCGTCCTGGTGGCGCGGCAACCTGCCGTCTTGCAAGCGAGGCAGGTAATGGCGTCTGCGGCTGAGGTGGAAGGGGGGCGGGTTGGGAGGTGCTTCGCGCCTCCTGATTAGTCAGTCCGGTGGCAAGGGACCAATTGGTCCCTTGCCGCCGGACTGACAATCGGAGGGCCCAATCTGATTGTCAGTCCGGGGGAAGGGGCCTATCGGCACCCTTCTCCTCATCACGGACAGAGCCCGTCCTTGGGGCCCTTAGCGAATTATTTAATCCGCTCCGCTAGGAGCAGTTAAAGATATTGGCAAGGGAGATTCCACAGGATAGGTTTGGCCAAGTAAGATGGTGAAAAAAATCTGTTTAGACTGGAAAGAGGTACTATAAGTCATTCCCGAGACATAATAATGAGCATTCCATTTTAAAAAAGGAATGCTGCCTCCCCGTGCTGCTGGTAGCTTTATTAATCCTGCGCATTACTTCTACTGGCTATTAGACTTAAGTCTGTGGTAACAAATGGCCAACATGTTTGTGGGTGGGGGGGAGTGATTTCCAAATGCTGAACACAGGAATTGACACCAGTACCAATAGGAATTAGGGTTATGTATTCTGCTTTTAGAGCCTCTTGTGGCACAGAGTGGTAAGGCAGCATACATGCAGTCTGAAAGCTCTGCCCATGAGGCTGGGAGTTCGATCGCAGCAGCCGGCTCAAGGTTGACTCAGCCTTCCATTCTTCTGAGGTTGGTAAAATGAGTACCCAGCTTGCTGGGGAGTAAGCGGTAATGACTAGGGAAGGCACTGGCAAACCACCCTGTATTGAGTCTGCCAAGAAAATGCTAGAGGGCATCACCCCAAGGGTCAGACATGACTCAGTGCTTACACAGGGGATACCTTTACCTTTTATTCTGCTTTTACAGAAGCACAAATTCTGTAACCTATGCACACTATGCATACTTGTATGCCTTATGTTTAGTACTGGGGCCAAGCCCGTTGCATTCAGGAATACAATAGGCGCTAGATTGGGGGGTAGGGGTGGAAGAACTCTGCGGACGGCCTCCCCCTCCCCCCAGGACCTGGGAAGGTTGCAAGCAGCTGTTAGGGAACTCAGGGGCAATTCTCACATGGCAGGGATCTGCAGCCTCTGAGCAGAAGGAAGTTGAAGGGGTGGGTCAGGGGTGGGGGATGGAAGGCAATTGGCTGGCCGCTGGACAGATAGGCAAGCCAGTTGGAGGAGGAGAATGCACTCAGGGGCGGGACAGCCGCCCTGAATGGGCGTTAAGCACTGAGTGACACTTAAGCCATAAGACACGCTCCTCCTACAAGCCCTTACCAGAAATATATTATGTGGAACAGATAATTAATTCAGCTCCTGTTAGGCACTAGAGTGAGAAACAGCTATGAGGATATTGAAATCTTAAATTACTACCCATTTCCTAAAATATATTCAGTATAAGCTTCTGCCTTCTGTTACTTGCATATTTAATGGCATATTTAACGGCAAAGATTTGAAAGGGAACAATAATTCCAAGAGATTTTCGGTACTTCCTCAAAATATCCAATAATCTCAAACATCTCTGAATTTATAGTGGCATTTTTTCCATTATAGTTATCTTAAACATACTGCAGAGTTGGTCTAAGTCTTCTACCCAGGTATGGTGGAGTATTTCATATGCAGAAGATTTCTGAGCGCATTTATGCAGCTGTAAGAAGTAATGCATGCAGAAATTGGTTCATTGTGTACAGTTTCCCTTGCCCATTCAGCAGCCACCAGAGAGATCTTGAAAAATCAATAAAAATTGCATAAACAGCAACAGCTCAGGATTAGTGACTTCTGTCCTCTCCTGCTCCCTTTCCTCACAAAACAGCTGACTGATGGAATATTAATGTTTAAGGTTTCGTACAGCCCCCACACCACTTCATTGAACTGAGGTGGTTCACTAAGCAATGAAGTATATTAAGAATGGACTTCTGAAACAAGAAATGTAACCTGATGTCTTCAAAATGATTGTAAAGAAAGCAGTTTTGAGAATTAAACATATAACCCACTATGTTGTTGTTGTTGTTGTTGTTAGGTGTGAAGTCGTGTCTGACCCATAGTGACCCCATGGATAACAATCCTCCAGGCCTTCCTGTCCTCTACCATTCCCCGAAGTCCATGTAAGTTTGCACCTACTGCTTCAGTGACTCCATCCAGCCACTGAACTCCCAGCCTCATTCTCTGTCGCCCCCTTCTTCTTTTGCCCTCAATCGCTCCCAGCATTAGGCTGTTCTCCAGGGAGTCCTTCCTTCTCATGAGGTGGCCAAAGTATTTGAGCTTCATCTTCAGGATCTGGCCTTTTAAGGAGCAGGCAGGGCTGATCTCCTCTAGGACTGACCGGTTTGTTTGCCTTGCAGTCCAAGGGACTCGCAAGAGTCTTCTCCAGCACCAGAGTTCAAAAGCCTCAATTCTTTGACGCTCGGCCTTCCTTATGGTCCAACTTTCACATCCATACACTGCAACTGGGAATACCTTAGCCTTGATTCAACACACTTTTGTTGGCAGGGTGATGTCTCTGCTTTTTAGGATGCTGTCTAGATTTGCCATAGCTTTCCTTCCCAGGAGCAAACGTCTTTTAATTTCTTTGCTGCAGTCCCCATCTGCAGTGATCTTGCAGCCCAGGAAAATAAAATCTGTCACTATCTCCATTTCACTGTTGCTTCTTGACCTGCATATAAATTTCTCAAGAGACAAATAAGACGCTCTGGTATTCCCATCTCTTTAAGAACTTGCCACAATTTGTTGTGCTCTACACAATCAAAGGCTTTAGCATAGTCAGTGAAGCAGAAGTAGATGTTTTTCTGGAACTCCCCAGCTTTCTCCATGATCCAGCGTATGTTGGCAATTTGATCTCTAGTTCCTCTGCCTCTTCGAAATCCTGTCTGGACTTCTCGAAGTTCTCGGTCCACATATTGCTGGAGCCTAGCTTGTAGGATTGTGAGCATAACTTTGCTAGTATGAGAAATGTGTGCAATGGTGCGGTAGTTTGAACATTCTTTGGCATTGCCCTTCTTTGGGATTGGAATGTAAACTGACCTTTTTTAATCCTGTGGCCATTGTCGAGTTTTCCATATTTGCTGGCATATTGAGTGTAGCACTTTTACTGCATCGTCTTTTAAGATTTTGAATAGTTCAAGTGGAATGCTGTCACCCCCACTACTTTATTGTTGCTCAATGACCCACTATGGGACTATGCCAAACCCTGCAGTGATTGTTAGTACTCCAAACAAAACTACTAGGATTGGCAAACAATGTATATTGACAATCATCATGCTGAAGAGTGCTACATCTCCATGCTAGACAGTAGTGTTTTATTGGTATGCCAGCACCTCTTCCTGTTTTCTGGATTATTCTACCAAAGTCTTCAACCATGAACTTTCTTGCAGGCCTGGCTCAGGATACCACTTCATCCCTGTTTGGGCGAGGGGCGTATTTTAGCTAGCCTGTGGAGACTTATGCCTCCAATTGGTTTCCGGAATGCTCTGTGGGACCTGATATCTCCTGGTGACTCGATGGCACAGGTGGAGGACTGGTAGTTCTGCCTGGTGCCAGCCATAGACAAGATTGCCCCTAGATGTCCTCTCCACCCTCGCCTCAAAGGGGCCCTCCTGGTATACCAGGGAGCTTTGGGAGAGGAAAAGGGAAGTGCGATGACTAGAGCGAGTGTGGAGGAAGACTTGTGACGAGGCTGCAAGAACATCTTATTGCTCACTTATGAGGGCATATGAGATGGCAGTGAAAGTAGCAACACTGGATTTTTTTGCCATGGCAATTGCAGCTGCTAGCTCTCACCCGGCATAATTATTTAAGGTAGTTCGGTCTGTCATCACCCTCGAGGAAGGATGCCAAAATGTTAGTAAATTGAACCTTAGCTGTGAGGCATTAGCGAGCTATTTTGCAGATAAAGTCTTGTTGCTCCACCATGACCTTCCTGCCATGGTTGATACTAAAAGGGAATTGGAGGCCTGTTGGCAGCCTTTGAAGGTGATGCTTAAAGGCTTCAGGTAGCTCTCAGTATCCGAAATAGACAAGCAGCTGGGATGGTGAGGTAATACTTGCCCCCTTGATCCCTACCTGCTCAACGGGGGCGGCCAGCAGATAGGAGGTCAGCTCGGGGATATTATTAATCTCTCCCTGTCAACTGGGGAGTTCCCAGAGCTGCTGAAGGGTACATTGGTTTGTCCTCTCCTCAAATAACCATTGCTGGATCCCTGGGACCCTTCCAACTACCGCCTGGTCTTGCATTTGGTGTTTTGGGATAAGGTAGTTGAGAGGGCTGAGGCAGACCAGCTCCTGTCATTCTTGGATTTAACTTCAGCTCTCGATCCATATCAGTCTGGCTTCCGTCCTGGCTATGCGGTGGAGGTTGTATTGGTCACCCTGGTGGATAATCTCCGGAATCAGCTGAATCAAGGCAGATTGGCCATTCTCATAATGTTAGACCTGTCGGCCACCGTTGATGTGGTCGACCATGAGTTATTGGCCCACCGCCTCACCGGTAGGGGGATATGGGGTACAGCTCTTTGCTGGTTATGCTTCTTTCTCCAAAACCATAGAGTTGCAGTGAGGAATGAGCTGTTGAGCTCCTAGTGGCTCTAGGGTGGAGTTCATTAGGGGGCGGTGCTCTCCTCCATTCTCCATTCTGTTCAACATCATCATGCACCTTTTGGCCCAGCTGATCCGGAGTTTTGGACTGGGTTGTCATCAATATGCAAATGACACCCAGCTCTACATCCTCATGGATGGCCACCCAGACTCTCCCCGGAACCATTTGCCAGATGCTTGGAAGCCGTAGTTGGATGACTTGAGCAGAGTCACCTCTTCCGCCAGGTTTATGATTGAGGTCAGTACAGTCAGAAGATCAGATAGGGTCCCCATGAGGAAGATTCTTCACCATATTGAACAACATTGGTGACCAGAAGGTGTTGTCCCCCTTGACACCCAGCTGGCAGTCAGCCATTGTGGGTTGAGGACTGTTTTTACCACCATGTATTATTATTTTATATATGTTGTATGTTTTTTAATGGGATTTTATTGGGGGTTTATTGTAATTGGGGATCAATCTTGTAACCCACCAAGAGCCACTTGTTGGGAGTGATGGGAAATAAATCAAGATATAAATAAATACAAATAATTACAAATAAATAAGTATACTGTTCCAGTCAAGCAGCTTTCCAGAGACTGACATCACAATATCAAATAAGAATGTGCCTAATTTCGAGCCTCTTGTGGCGCAGAGTGGTAAGGCAGCCGTCTGAAAGCTTTGCCCATGAGGCTGGGAGTTCGATCCCAGCAGCCGGCTCAAGGTTGACTCAGCCTTCCATCCTTCCGAGGTCGGTAAAATGAGTACCCAGCTTGCTGGGGGGGTAAACGGTAATGACTGGGGAAGGCACTGGCAAACCACCCCGTATTGAGTCTGCCATGAAAACGCTAGAGGGCGTCACCCCAAGGGTCAGACATGACTCGGTGCTTGCACAGGGGATACCTTTACCTTTACCTTAATTTCTGGGATCCAAACTTTCTTCAGGTATGTCCAAGTCCTCAGTCATAGCTAGTAGGAACTGGTACTTCTAAAACAGCATGCCCTCAATCCATGTTAAATAGTATACCAAAATTCTCACCACAACCTGAGGAATTACTGTTAGAACCAATAGCCCAGGTCCCCTTGAGTGTGTAAATCTAGTTACACAGTTAATGGATTTCAGCCAATAATTAAGTGAAGAACAGAGAGTACAATTACAAGGCATCCTAAAGGGGAAAGGAGATGATACGTTTTTACAAGAGCAAATAGGGCAGTGTTGGTGTGGATCAGAAGTGTCATGACTTACACAGCTGACTATATTCATCTGTTTGATGAGCCCCATTTTAATGGACATTGCAATGAAATGTGAACAGGAAGAACATGCCAGCTGCTGCTGTTCTACCATGAATTTGTTTGACAGGTAAGATGCTTGAAACTTGTAGTACAAAATTTACCTATATCAGACCCTTAATTTTCACGCCCTTCTCTGCTGAACCAAACTCTCCATCTGCAATTGTCTACATTTCCTTATGCCTGAGGAACACTTAAAGGCCAGTGGTCAGATGCAGGTCATGGTAATGAGAATTATTTAAATCTAAGCTTCAGTAGAAGATGGTAGCCCCAAATAAGCCCTCTAAGTTCTTCTGTACAACAAACAGAATGACCCAAATCATCTCAGGCAAAAGAATCCCAAGCTAATATTGAAATAGTGTGGTACAAGTACAAACTGCCAGATGCTGCAAAGCTGAATGAGGACCAGGGCCAGCACATTGCCTTCAACAGGCAAAAACTAAGCCCCTAAACAACTCTTTCAAGTAGGCAAATTGCAGGACAGGCTTGTGCTTAATTCAACAGTACCAAGCACATAAAAGGTATTAACAAGAAAGTATCAAAACACATGGCGTGGGGCCACATTTCTGCTTCACCAAGCAAAATGAGACGTGAATGCTGGGCAAGGAAGCAAACCGGATTGCTAAAGGATATTTGATCTTTTAGCCTGCTAGTAAAGGCATATCAGATTTTAACTAAATACTACAAAGACAGCAGACTTTCTACACTTAGGAACCGCACTAGGATCCTTAATGTCAACTATTGTGCACGGAGAAAATGGACTGTGTGCAGTTGCTTAGTTATATCAGCATGATGGACTTGAAGTACATAATACATCAGGTATCAAATAGAGTTTGGCATAGGTTTTATAAAGTTAACTATATGCTTGCTATAACTTTCTTACATTGCTTAAAATTTTACTGAGTCTAGTTTTAATCATTACATTGAAGAAGTAGCCATCACAACAACAATCATCTGCAGCAGGGAATCAAAGTATCCACCTACACAAATGCTAATAATAATGACATTTAAGTTAGATAACAATCCCCCTCCTAGATTAAAAATGCTTTGTGGCAGAAAAAGGGCAATGACATAGTGAGAAACCCCAGCATTCTGAGGCACATTATTAACCATGTTCATCAAGGTATTACACCTGTTTGTTTCTTCAAAGAACTGTAGTACTCTTTGATAAGAAGACCGACAATTAAAACTGAAAGATGGAAACCCTTTATAATAGGTTATATTGCTACAACTTTACAAGTTAATTTTACTGTTTTCCCTGTAGGTCTTAACACACCAACAAGAAAGATAAAGCAAGCAAAATTGGCACAAAGTCAAATACTGTCATAAAAAGCCATCAGGAAGCAAATGTCAATTGGCTTTAACACAATCAGGGGCATGATTCTGCACACAAAGGTGCCTTGGCTCCAAAATTATTAGAAGAAACCACTCTGGCACACAGTTCCAGAGAAAGCCCCTAGAAAGACCCCCAAGCATGAACAGGACCACAGGGGACACATGTGCATTAGTTTATAGTATTGAACATCAGGTTATGTTAAACCATGAGGCAGTACTTATCTCAAGCTTTAGATAATAGTTATATTATATTAAGAGAACATAATATTTACAGGTACTGCAAAACAAGAATGTTTTAGTTGTTGTCAGGAAATCCTGAAAATTGCCTAGGCTTTCTTCCACAGCTAGCCTAACATGACTGAACAAAAATGAGAGGTTAGGGAGAATTACATAAATTTCAGCTTACAGCTCTACTTTGATGTTTTTACTTTCTAAAGAATTCCAATATATTGCTTTTTTGTGAAAGAAATTATCTAAAGGACAATGACATAAATAAATGTTAAGTATTTTTCCTGTTATCCCATAATGGCATTTCCCTCATTTTAAAGCTGCCCTTTAACTGTTGTCAAAGCACAGGTACTATTACAATAGATTGGACCTCAATTTAATATATTATTGGGATATGTTTAACCAATGAAAGAACATATTTCACATACTGAAAAGTGCCATAGAAACTAAATACAAGCCCAAGGCTTATACTGCCTGCACCTTGCCTCTTTGCAGTATTATAAGAAAACCTCAAAGGAGAAACCTACTGCAAATAAGAAAAGGGCAGTTCCGGAGAGGATGCCTATCCTATCCGCAGAGAAACTAGATAACCGCCGTCCTTGTAAGGTGAAGGAGCAGAAAGACACCAACGCCTTTCCCTAAAACGCAAGAATCGTGACAGATTCCCTGCAGAGATGATGGGCATCTCACTCGAGGGGCCCTGCGCCCAGGAGCCAGGCATCAGTCGCCAAGTACCGGGAAGGACGCAAAACGGGGCTCCCTCCCGGGGGCCGCAGCACGTGTCCCCCACCCCTGAGCCCCACCGTGCCGTCCGAGGGAAGACCAACGGGAGGCGTGAGGCAGTTGGGCCCCCTCCCCCCCAGGCCTCTCACTTCTCGCTTCCAGTGCTCGCAGGCCGCCGCCGCCGCCGCCACCAAGCAGGAGGGGGGGGGGGACTAAGCGCCATGGCAAGCGGGGGGGGGAAGGGGAGGCTAGATTTCCACCCTGTGGGGCGGGCGGCGGGGCGAATATTTTTGCTTTTGACCGCAGTGCCCTCCAAGCCCTCGCCAGGCAACCCGGCGGCGTCCCTGGCTCCCGTCCTCCCCCCCCCCCCGAGAGAGGCACGCACGCCCCCCTTCCGCGACCCAGCCCCTCACCAGGCGGAGCTGGCTGGTCTCGTCGTAGGACAGGAAGCCGAGGATGCTCTCGATGGCCACGATGGGCAGCCCCACCAGCGTGTTGCTCTGCGGGAGCTGCTCCAGCGGCGGTGCTTCCCCGCGGGGCGGCGGAGGCGGCGGGGGGGACAGCCGCGCCGCGTCCATGGCGCCTCCTTCCCCCTCCGACAGGAGCCGCTCAGCCGCCGCCAACGCCGCCATCTTGGGGCCTGTCCCTTCCTCGGCTTCGGGAGGGGGCACTTCCTGTGGCGACGATCCCGCCTCCTTCTCCGGCGGAGACGCTTAAAGAGACAGGCGCCCTCCTTCCCGCGAGCGCGGCGGGGGAGGGGGCAGGGCGGGGAGGCGACGCGCGCGGCCTCTCTCCTCTTCGCGGAGAGGCTTCGGCTGGCTGCGGGTCCTCAGGGCTAAAGGCATGGGGTGGATTCTCGGGAGTGGGTAACCTTGAAGAAGAAGAGAAGAGCTGGGATTTTATGCACTGCTTTTCACTGCGCGAAAGAGTCTCAAAGGGGCTTACAATCGTCTTCGCTTATTGGACTCAGATTTTTTCTCTCCACAACAGGCACCCTGTGAGGTAGGTGGTGCTGAGAGCTCTGACAGACCTGCTCTGTGAGAACAGCTCTAGGAGGATTGTGACTAGCCTAAGGTCACCCGCCTGGCTACGTGGGGAATCAAACCCGGCTCGCTAGATTAGTCTGCAGTTCTTTAACCACACTACACCACACTGGCAGAATCTGCGGTTGAATTTGAGAACTGACCCCACTGGGAAACCTTGTGTGTGGGTTTGTTTGGGGGGAGGGGGGTTGAACGGGAGGAATTTAACACCTACCCAGCAGTCTGTTCAGGCACGGAAGCATGGCGCAGGACAACTGGGACAAAATGAATAATTGTCTTTTGGGAACAATGATAGATGCTGGAATGCCCATTGGATATACTGCAGCTGGGAATGCCAACTGACTCACACCATTGAAATATATTACAGTTTACATCCTTAAAGTTGAAATGAAAATGCAAGGTAGATTTTGAATAGAATCATAGAATCATAGAATCATAGAGTTGGAAGGGGCCATACAGGCCATCTAGTCCAACCCCCTGCTCAACGCAGGATTAGCCCTAAGCATCCTAAAGCATCCAAGAAAAGTGTGTATCCAACCTTTGCTTGAAGTCTTCCAGTGAATAACAGTCTCTTGGTTCAGATAGACTCCTCTGGGACAATAATGATGACCCCCAGATACAGAATCAGTGGACTGGGACCACAGTGAAAGCTCCCATAATGGAATGATGGTCCCTGAGACTGTAAATGTTCTGCAACTGGAATGATGAACCTCCAGGGTGGAATGAGCATCCCTGGGAACAGCATGAGTGCTCTGGGACTGGAATGACAACCCCTGGGAGGAGCATAAGTGTTCTGGGACTGGAACAAAAATGGTTTCCAGGTTCTTACCAGAAATTACACCTTCAATTTCTTTCCATGGCTACCCAAGTATGTTCCAGAAACAACCTCTGCTACATTACTTTTTGTTGTTAGCTGATAAAGATATCAGAAGATTATCAATCTGCCCAAAAGATCATGCCAGGGCAACTTCACATCATAAGACATTTGGACACTGTATGGTTTAGACATGATATTAAATTAGTTTTGTTCAACAGCTAATACTCTATGGGTAATTTTCATTTATAAATGTTTTCTGTAATTACGATAACGAACAGTGGGTAAGATTGTGAATCAAGAAATGGAAGCCAGGAGTGTCCAAGGGAAGGCAGGAAGCAGAGAATTGTTTGCCTGTGCTGGAAATGCTGGTGAGCCAGGGACAGTCATAGTACTTGACAAGATGGGCAAATAGCCTGACATCCTATAAAGAGACTTAGATGTTAAAAGTCTTAATCTATGAAAGAACGTCTCACCTCTAGTGTATAAGGTGGGATTTCTCACAGAGGGATTGTAGGTCCATGATCAACAGAGTGGGCTAAAGGGCCCAGGAAGCTCAGGCAGAGTGTGACACAACAGAAACACAGAAGGGAGGAAGCAGGCAGGCCTAGGCCCAGTGGGGCTCTAAGGAAGGAAAAGGAGGAAGGCAAGATTTGTATTTGTTAACTGGAAGGAAACTGAACAGCTGACAAGGATAATTAATGAGGTGGAGCTGATTCAGGGATAACTATACAACCTCCAGAATATCACTTAAAATGTAAGGTATTTCATTCCACTTTAAGGTTTATGATTGCTGTTGCAGAGCACTGATTTTAATCACTAGGGCCATCACTCCAGTCAAAGAACAATGGTGGGTTTTTAAGGTTTGCATTCTAAGTCCCACACATAGTTATGTTACCCATTTAAAATTTCAGACTATTGAATACTTAAAGATATACTATAATCAGTGAAGCAGATTAAAGTCAGCAATTTATAAATATATGCATTTAGATTTATCTCCTGCTCTCTAGCTCAGTGCTTCTACATCATCTATTTTATCCCTTCAAGAAAAACTGGGAAATAGGTTTAGGTTTTATAATGATATACAATGGCTTTATAAATAACTTTAGATACACTTATCTCCAATAATGTGTGAAGGCCTCGGGTTATTACCACACTAGAGATCGTTTTCTCTCAACACCCCTTCTATGCAAGCTCTTTAAGAGTGTGCATATAGCTCTCATACATCCACACGGTCAGCATGGATGTGGAGACTGTATACAGGCAATACAGCTTGTATCAAAAATGGAGTTTGGCGGTATGCAGATTACTTGTGCAACTGTGTACTGTGAATGAGCTTTGCCTCAGAAAGTCCGTTGTTATAATAACCCACTCTCAAAGCAAACTTGACGGGCCATTACCTACCATGCAACACAGAGACAGGTAAACATGTCCATCTCCTTGTACTATACCACACAGACTGAGAACTAAACAAGCAGTTTTCTGTTCACGTACTCTTAAACTTCAGTGGTCAGCGTATAGTCCAGCTATGCTATGGGACTAAATGTTTAGGACTGAATAAGCAGAAAGCTACTCATTCAGCCTGGAGTTCAAAAGCCTTATTTATAGTCTGTTTTTCTTACAGGGACTCAAGGCAGATTACACATAGTGAGTCAGTACAATCAACAAAATGGGACATTCAATAGCCAATGCATTAGAATTTTTGAAATCTGGAACTACCAGAAAGAACGGAAGCACAGTATAAGTATTCACATGAAACAGTAAATTGTCCAGAAATTACATAATAGGATCCTACTTACAATAAGCTATACTCAGCATTATAGACCACAGCCCCAAGCCAAATCAATTTGTAAACCATTTTGTACACTGCAACCTTATTATCTGTACAGAAAAGTGCATAAAATAGTTCTGTTTGGCATAGGGTTACCAAATCCAGGTAGGGAAACTCCAGAATGTTTTGGGGATGGAGCCTGACAAGGACCAGCACCACAGTGGAGCACAATATCATATAATCCAGGGGTAGTCAACCTGTGGTCCTCCAGATGTCCATGGACTACAATTCCCATGAGCCCCTGCCAACAATCTCTGGAATATAGGGAGACAGGTGGGGTTTGTATTTGTTAACCTATACCTTAAACAGAGCTTGATAACAAATGGAACTTCTTGATAACAGTGGAACTTATAGAAATAACTAGGGGCAAGGCCCGTTGTATCCAAGAATACAACGGGCAGTAGAGCTTGGCGGTGGGAAGAGGAAGGGGAGGAGTTGTCCAGTCTGTAAGGGCATGGGGTTGAATATGTGTGTTGTGTGGGAGGTTGAGGTGGCATGGTGGCAAATGAGGATATGGGTATCAAGAACCTGTGGTGTGGAATGTTCGTTGAGTGTGGGAGAGAACTGACCTTTGGGAATTTTGGCATAGTGGTTACAGATGAGCTTTCCAGAGCCATGTCCTCAGATATGTGAAGGGAAAATCAGACTGGAGACTCTTCTTAGGAGAAGATTACATGGCAACCAATTCCTCCCAGTTCTGCGTCATTTCCCTTCCTGTGTGAATTAGGCCACATTCACCGAAATGCCCCTCTGCCCTACACATGGGGTAGTCACAGTACACAGGTGTCCACCCTGTCCCTTCTTTTCCATTTTTTCAGTGTTGATAAAATGTTATGTGCCCACATGCTTCTTTCATGGTTGCTCCTTAGAAGAACGGATTTTTGTACCCTATTGCTTATTACCCAAAGGAGCCTCAAAGCGGTTTACAAACACCTTTTTTTTTTACTTTATTAGTAACTTTATTAATAATACATTTTGATAATAACATAAATCTTGTAGTCTTCCAATAAAACATGATTAAACTTCCAGTAACACTTTATACAACATATTGTATAATTTTTGTACATTGAGACAAATGCAAATAAACAAATTCTGAACCTCCTATTTATCTCAACTGAGGATTCCCACTCCAAATTTATATATGTTTTCCCCATATAATTCCAAAATGGTCTCCATTGATTTTTATACTTTTCTAGGTTTGTGTCCTTAAACAATGCTGCGAGTCTAGCCATTTTTGAAAAATCCAATAATTTCATTTTTCAATCCTCCAGCGATGAGGTCTCCTTTGTTTTCCAAACTTTTGCTACCACCATTCTGGCTGCTGTTAAGGCATACAATAACAATATATTCAGTTCTTTAGGTATTTCATCTCTCGTTATACCTAATAGAAATAGTTCTGGTTTCTTTTTGAAGTTAACACCCAGCATTTTCTTAAGTTCTACATATATTTTATTCCAAAATTTAACCATCCCTGGGCAGCTCCACCACATATGGAAAAAGTGGCCTTCATTTATCTTACATTTCCAACATCTCTTGTCAGTATCCTGAGACCATTTTGCCAATTTTGACGGAGTTAAGTACCACCTAAAGTACATTTTATAAAAATTTCCCCTCAAATCATAACTATCTGAGAACTTAATTTGTTTCTTCCATAAATGTTCCCAAGTCTCCATATCTATTGGATAGCCTAGATCCTTGGCCCACTTAACCATGACTAATTTAACACTTTCCGTTTTAGTGTCTCACTCTAATAGCATTTTATAAGCCTTTGATATAAGTTTCTCAGCCTTGTCTATTATCTCTATCTCAAATCTGGATTTCTTAAAACTAAAGCCCGTTGCTTTGTCTCTCTTAAAACATTCATATAGCTGGTGGTACTGAAACCATCCATCCACTGCCTCAGACATTTCTTCCCACCTCAACATTTTAGTGCCTTCTTTTGAGTTAGTCAAAATATCTCTGTATCTAATCTCATATTCTTTTCTGGTCTTTTAACTATCTCTTTAGGAGAGATCCAAAGTGGGGTACACCTCTCTAACCTAACTTTATATCTATTCCATGTCTGCAGTAAGGCTCTTCTTACAAAATGATTCTTAAAATCTTTATGTATCCTCTCTTTATCATGCCACATGTAAGCATGCCATCCAAATCGTCTATCAAAACCCTCAAGGTCTAATAGTCTGGTATCCTGCAATGTCACCCATTCTTTAATCCAAACTAATGTAACTGCCTCATGATATAGATATAGGTTTGGAAGAGATAGCCCACCTCTTTCCTTTGAATCTGATAAGATTCTAAAACTAATTCTTGGTCTTTTCCCTGCCCAAACAAAATTTTGAATATCTTTCTGCCATTTTAAAAAACAATTTTTCTTAATTATAATCGGGATTGATTGAAATAAATACATCATCCTTGGCAACACATTCATTTTTATAGCTGAAATCCTTCCTAACAAAGAGAGGTTAAGTTTATTCCATAAAATTAGATCTTTCTTAATATCCTCCCATAGGGTAAAGGTAAAGGTATCCCCTGTGCAAGCACTGGGTCATTTCTGACCCTTGGGGTGACGCCCTCCAGCGTTTTCATGGCAGACTCAATACAGGGTGGTTTGCCAGTGCCTTCCCCAGTCATCACCGTTTTACCCCCCAGCAAGCTGGGTACTCATTTTACCGACCTCGGAAGGATGGAAGGCTGAGTCAACCTTGAGCCGGCTGCTGGGATTGAACTCCCAACCTCATGGGCAAAGCTTTCAGACGGCTGCCTTACCACTCTGCGCCACAAGAGGCTCTTAATATCCTCCCATACTTTCTCATAATTATTACGGAATAGTGTTATATTTTGATTAATCAACCAGATACCCAAATATTTTACCTTTTTCACATCTCAAAACACTCATCTCCTGTACATTTACCACTTCTTCATACTTCATATTTTTAATCAATAATTTCGTTTTACTTTTATTCATCTTAAATCCTGCTACCTGACCAAAGTCCTTAATAACTTCCAACATTTCATTCATATTGTTTAGAGGATCCTCTAAGAAGAAGACCACGTCATCAGCAAATGCTCTCAATGTATATTCCTTCTGACCAATTTCAGTGCCCTTAATCCCTTGTTCAGATCTAACTTTATTACATAATACCTCAAGAATGAATATAAAAAGTAGGGGTGAGAGTGGACACCCTTGCCTCGTCCCTCTATATATTCTAAATTCCTCTGATAAATCACGATTTACTATAATTCTTGCCTTTTGATCTAAATAAATTGATCTTATACTCCTCAAAAAATGTTCCCCCATCTGCATCTTTTCACAAACTTGCAACATAAAATACCAAGAAATATTGTCAAATGCTTTTTCAGCATCAACAAAAATTAAAGCCATTTTCTTTTCGCAATGTTTCTCATAATATTCAAGGATATCTAGTACTACTCTCATATTATCTTTAACATTTCTCTTTGGTAAGAAGCCCGCCTGATCTTTGTGGATATACTCGCCCAAAACCCTTTTCAATCTTTGTGCCAGTATACTCAAAAATTTTGTAGTCATTATTTAAAAGTGATATGGGCCTCAAATTTGCTATTTCCTCTTGGTCCACATTCCCTTTAGGTATGAGTGTTATATTTGCCTCTTTCCATGAATTTGGAATTTCACCAAATTTCAGTACCTGGTTCATCATTTCAAGTAGAGGTTTTACCAATTCTTGTTTAAACATTTTATAATAAACCACTGACAAGCCATCAGGTCCTGGTGATTTATTTAGTTTTTGCTTACTAATGGTTGTCTCAAGCTCTTCTAAACTAATTTCACTATTTAATATTTCCCTCTGTTCTTCAATTAAACTTCTTATTTTTTGTTGTTCAATGTAATTTCTAATTTGATCTATCTTTGGTTCTTCCTGTTTATAAAGATTGGAATTTTTTTTTACAAAATCACTCTTAATTTTACTTGGATCAAATATTAATTCATGTCCAGACCTAATTCTGTTAATAATTCTGCTTTCTTTATGTTTTTTCAATTTCCAGGCTAATAATTTCCCAGGTCCATTTGAGGTTTTGAATATTCTTTGTTTGAGACACTCCTGATTCCACTCTAATTCTTTATCCATAATTGCTTCCAATTCCTTTTTAATAATATTAATCTCTTTAACAATAGATCTAGTTTTCTGCATTTGAAGTTGTTTTTCCTTATTTTGAATTAGTTCTAATTATTCTTTTTGTCTCTTTTCCCTCTTCTTTCTAATAATTGCACTTTGGTTGATGAAGAAACCCCTCATAAATGCCTTCCCCGCATCCCACGCATTGCCTATACTTGTATCGTTATTCCAGTTAATTTCCATATATTCTCTAATTTTTTCTTTACCTTTTTCTATCACCTCCATATTTTTTAATAATCTCTAATTCAATCTCCATCCCCTCTTTTTCCTTCTACTCTCTTTATAGGTTATTCCTATCGCTTTATGATCTGAAAGGAACCTAGGGTGAAATTCCATATCAATGGCTTCGTTCGTAACTTTCTTTGTTGCCCAAATCATATCAATTCTGGAATTGGAGTTAAATCTATTTGAGTAGTATGTATACTCTCTCTGTCTTGGATTTCGCTCTCTCCCTATATCCTTCAAACCTAATTGACTTACCATCTTGTGAAAATTTTGGGGAAGTGGTCTTTTATATTAACTTTTTTGATACTATCTCTATCTAGTCCTTTATTTATTACTCCATTAAAGTCACCCATCAAGATCATATCCTCACTGGGTAACTCTAGTAATTTCTTTTCCAATTTTTTATAAAAACATGCTTTCTTATCATTCGGTGCATATATACCAACACAAGTCATCTTAACTCCGTCTACCACAATCTCAATTATTAAGATCCTACCATCCTTATGACTATAAATCAATTTTGGGCTTAGTTTCTCTTTAACATAAAAAATTACTCCTCTCTTTTTCTTCCCATAACAAGAAGCAAATTCAAGACCTAAATTTCTTCTTATCAACAACCTTCTATCGTTATTGCGTATATGTGTCTCCTGTAAGCAAATTAAATCGACTTTTTGTTTATACAAAAAATGGAAGACCCTTCCACGTTTGCTTTTCCCATTCAACCCATTAACATTCCATGAAAAAAACCTAAGAGTCATTTATAGAAATAAATTTAAAAAAATCAAAAACTTACTAAAGTTATTAACCACTTAGTTATCTAAATCTGGATCTGGGTCAAGTTCTTTCTTGTATTTTCGCCAGAAAGCTTGTGTCTTGATCTGTTCTGTAAACTTATATTTTTTCCCTCAGTAGCTGAAGGATATTTCCTCTGGTAGCTCCCATCTGTATTTTATTCCTTTGTTCTTTAAGGCTGTAGACAAAAAATTATAATCTTTTCTTTTCCTCAGAAGCCTTGCTGGAATCTCTTTTAAAATTTTAGTACGTTCTCCCACAACACAGAAAGGTGTTTTATAATGCTCTTGCAAAATTTGATCTTTCATATTCCTTGTAGTAAATTGGATAAGACAATCTCTGGGAAGTTTATGTTGTTTTGCATATACAGAGTTAACCCAAAATACTGTGTCAAATTGGTCTTCCATATATTCCGCCTTAACGTTTAGTAATTTGGCCAGTCCATCTGTCATAAATTTCCTAATATCAATATCATCCTTATCTTTATCTGGTAGACCCCTAAATCTTAGGGTATGCTCTCTTTGTCTCTATTCCAACATGGCCATTTGGTCCTCAAGTTTCTCCCGTTCTTCTCTTATAGTTTCCACAGTTTGTTCATTATTGTCCATTCTCCTTTTAATTTCTTTCAAATCTTCCACTATTTTTTTGTTGTTTCTTCCAGTCCTCCTTGTTTTTTTGTTAACTCTTTTATATTCAAACTCAGTTGGTTAACTGCCTCCGTATTCGTTTGCAAGATCTGCTTTATTGTTGTTAGTGATTCATTTAATTCCACGTTCATCTTGTCACTTCTTGTCTGAGAGGCTTGGGAGCTTGGGTCCCCTTTACCAGCAAACAAAAACCTTCTCAGGGATGTCTGGTAATTCTGTTGGCTTTTACCTTTATTCATTTGTTTATTCACAGTCTGCTTAATCTCCAAATGGCCTTCTAGCCGCACTTCCCTATCAACAAGTTTGATTAGGAAAAACCAATACTGTATTCCCTCTTAAAGATACCATACATATTTAGTTCAATTTATCCAGAGGTATTCCAGAGGTATTCCAAATTAAGACACAAAGCCAAAGATATTTACTTTAGCTGCCTCATATGAAGGATATTTTCTCAACAATCATGCTGTTTCAATAACCTTGAATTCCTTTCTTCACCTCCCACAGCCTTAAACAAACTCAGCTGGAAGGTAAAACTCCTCCCCTCAAGTGGTACTTTTACTCACACAGTTCTTATCTCTTTGTTGTATTCAGTTGTACTTCATATTTACGCCTTTCTCTTAATTATCCATATTAAATGAAGCTGCAAGGTTCCGGTGAGGTGTTTATATTTTGTAAAGGGAACGGCCAAACTTTCAGAGCTGTGCCGCTCTTCTGTTGTGGAGAATGAATTCCCCTTCATCTCTGCTTCTTCTGAACAGCTAAGCTTACAGCAGGTACCTACTTTTGTTCTCCTTTCTCCAGGAACAAAGACCGGACTCAATATCTCCGGCAAAAGAAAAAAAAATCCCTTTAGCAGCTTTGAGCTCTAGAGAGCAAAGAAGGTCGTCTCATCTCTCCCCCATGCAACCGGAAGCTCCTTTTCCAGTCGTCTCCCCACAATAGTCAACCTGTGAGGGATGTGGGGTTGTGAGAGATCTGAGAGAACTGGGAATGGGCCACAGTGACCCAGCAGGCCTCGGGTGTCCCAAAGCATTTTCCAATTGTCTGCCCTTTCTCTACCCATAGCAGACTCCCCATGAGGGAGGTGGGGTAGCAAGCCTCACAGGGAAGCTGGCAAACCTAAGAGGAAGACACTCTGTGCACAGCAGTCTTGACCTTAGTAAGGTTTTTTATACTGTTTTTTTATTTGCCAGGCCAATAAGACATTTCAGTTACCATGTGTCTCCAGACATTTACTTGTTCTCTATTTACAGTTTCAGGTTGTAAATATTTATTTAGATCTTCCTGCACTTTCCAGACTCACAGGACTGATGCTGGTCTGCCTGTCTATGCCCCAGAATACAAACAATTGCTGGTAAGGACTGGCCATAACCCATAGGCCAGGAGGGACATCCTTGCACCACTCCCTACCAACTGGAGGCAAAAATGTCTCCTTTGAAGGCTGGACTCTGAGGCATTGTACGATTTTGAAGTCCCACCTCCAAACCTCCAGGAATATTTCCAACCCAGGGGTAGCCAACCTCCAGGTGGGGCCTGGAGAGCTCCTGGAATTACAGCTCACCTGCAGAGTATAAAGATCAGCTCCCCAGGCAGAAAGGGCTACTTTGGATAGGGATGTGGTAGAGGAGAAACATTTAAGGCCTCCCACACAGGTTGTTGTTGAATTGAAAGACTTGAGGCCTACTGCACAGGGTTGTTGTACAGATGAAACAGGAGACAAAAGAGCCAGTTTCTTCTGCAGAATAATGCTGTGCAGTGACCTCAAATCTGCAGAGAATTGCAAAGAAGAAAGACACATGGCTTGGCTATGTCTAACCACCGGGCAGAGCAGTATTTTAAGTGAGAAGGGGCTTTTCTGTGGCCTCCCTGTCAGGCAACTGTTTGGCAGAAGGGGAAAGTCCCCCCTCAAAAGGAAGGCCCTGAGGCTCCCCTGCATTGCTCTCTGAAGGAAAAGGCCTCCCTCCCCTCAGTCAGGGGCTGTCAGAGGCTCCTTTGCAACATGCCTGAAGTGGGGGAGGGGGAGGGAGCGCACTCTGCAGCCTCCTGCCAGCTCTGTCAGTGTTCTGAGGCAATTTACAGTTGGACTTGACAGTTAAGATAGCCTTGGGGCGAAAAGGGCTGGTCCAGCCTCTGTTCTTATCCCCCTTGGCAGCCCTGCTGACCTCAGGAGCAGACTGGCAGCCAGACTGGGCTGGGTGAACGGAATTTTGGTCTGTCCTGGTGAGGGGCCAATTGG
This sequence comes from Paroedura picta, assembly GCF_049243985.1. Taxonomy (NCBI): domain Eukaryota; kingdom Metazoa; phylum Chordata; class Lepidosauria; order Squamata; family Gekkonidae; genus Paroedura; species Paroedura picta. Next base: position 61,140,506 of record NC_135369.1, on the reverse strand, counting down.
AAGGCGCTTCGCGCGCCTCTGCATTGGCCGCTTGGCCCTTGAGTGGCACTTGGAGGGGCGAATCAGGAGCCGCAAAGCGGCTCCTGATTCACCCCTCTGAGTTTTTATCATGGACAGAGCCCGCCCTAACTCCTCCCCAATAGCCCTTAGGGCTTTATTTAACCGCAGGAGCGGTTAAAGATGTGCATGTCCATCTAGTTCCTGTTAATAATCAAACTGGCATTCTTGACTGGTTGGAGTTTCTGAGCTGTTTTTAAGCAGAGACCAATATGCAGTCTATTGCAGAAGTCTGGTCTCAGTGTGGCATGGATCTAGGTGGCATTATCAAGGGATGAGGCCATCTTACAAGCTAGGCTGAGTTGGAAGAAAGTGCTTTTTTGCAGCTGTTTCTCCAACAATAATGCTGGGTCAAACATAACTTGTGACTGAGTCAGCAAGGGTCAGCACTCCATCAAAAATAGGGGGAACTATGTCCTTCAAGACCTCTGCTTTCCCAATATGTATTACCTCTTTTTTTTTCTAGTTTGTTCACTTTTAGTCAGTTAACCACAGCAGTAAGGCAGGTGTTTAGGACCTTACCACATCACCAGGATATTTGGATAAGAATATATAGAGCTGGACATGTTGAGTATATTGATGACAACCAGCTCCCAAACTGCAAAAGATTTGACCTAGCTGCTTGACATAGAGATTTAAAAGCGGGGCGTGCGCACATGCGTGTGCGTGTGTAGAATTGCATCCTTTGGAACCCCACAAGATAGGTCCCACATTACTGATAAGTGATTTCCAATAGCAACTGCTTGAGTCTGATTTGTGATGAACAATTCAGACTTGCTTAAGACACATAACCTGATAATCACTTCTGCCTCCCAAGAGTCTCAGTAAGATGGCATGATGTACTGTAACAAAGGCTGCAAATAAATCCAGGAAGAGCAAGAGAGAGGCATGGCCTTTGTCAACACTCAGATGGAGGTCCTCAGCTAAAGCTAGCAGAGCTGTCTCAGTCCCTTAGCCTGGCCTGAAGCCAGACTAAAAATGGTCTAGAGTAAAATTATCCAAGAGACTTGGAATTGTTTCGCTACTGCTCTTTGCCCAGAAAGGGTAAATTAGAGACTATGAAAGAATTGGCCACATCCTTTTTCTTTCTTTCGAAATTTTTAAAATGTTGCTGACAAATGACCATCTCTGAGAGAAGATGCTCTGAGTTAGTGACTGGTTTATAATAGATGCACAAGTAGTAGCCTTTAGAGCAGTGGTCCCCAACATTTTTATCACCAGGGACCACTCAACGCTTGACAATTTTACTGAGGCCCGGTGGGAGGGGGGTAGTTTACTCCTCTACTCTCAACCACTGCCCTAACAATCTCTGATCGCTATGGTAATGTTTAAACATCCCTTCAAAATAAGATACAGACACGCCACAACAATGAACATAAGGAACATTTTATTTTCATGGAAATTTTAACTCATGACAATGACAAATCAATGGGAACCCTGAGCTTGTTTCTCTGCAACGAGATAGTCCCATCTGGGAGTGATGGGAGACAGTGACACCCGAAGTGTGTTGTAAAGGGCCGGGGAGGATGAAGTAAAGGGCCAGGGTGGGGGGAGAAGGCGTCCTTTGCGGCCCACCTCCAATTAGTTGACGGACCACATGTGGTTGGGGATGGCTACTTTAGAGAACTCAGGATCTTGTCTACATCCATAATGGAGACTGGGTCAAAATATTCCATAAATAGCCCAGGCAGTGTATTATGCCTTTCCTTGGGTGTAGCTATGTTATAATTGTTGGAAGAGAAGGACCTTGCGATGTCTCTTAATCTCAGCCTTCAGAGGGAGCTATGAGAGAATTTTAGGGATAGATAGGCTAGTGCCATAGCATCCTCCTTGTCTCTACTTTTATTGCTGTCCTCTTTGATCTGTAGACTAATACTCTCAGGGAATCTTCTTGCTTTCTTCTTTTACAGCCCTTTCTCGGACATACAGCAGAGCCCTTTCTCGGACATACATACATCTTTGGCAGGCATAGATTCTTGCATGTCTCTGCATCCTAGCTAGGTAGACTAGGACTCTTTCTCTCTCCTTTCCTATATAGTAGTATAACTCCAATAATAAACTGCTTACATTATTCTGAATTGACAAAAGTCTCAGCTTGTTATGATTTTCTTCCTTGGATGCACAAAGAGCACGGTGCTACTTCTGCTGCTGCTCCAAGTAATTAGTGCTGTCTGCTAACTTAGGGAATATAGCCCACAGAGCATATATTCAAACAACCATTGGCAGCCAGATCAGAGTATATTCTGAATATTTTATTCAGCAAAAAAGAAAAGAAAGCACTCATCAAAAGTATTATAGCTAATTGTTTGTTCCTCAGACATTAGAAGATCAGATTTAGACATTAATAAATGCTGAGCTATCTTGAACAATTGAGATGAACATGAACTAGCTGATGCTATAATAGTAGAGAAATAACCTTGTATTCTGCAACTGACACTGCTGCTTCATCGTTTTTACAGTAAGCTGTACAGTAGCTGATTCACTACAGATTCTCCTCCAGCATTATTCCAAACATCTCTGAAATCACCATGTTTCAAGGTAAAATGTGGGCTGGATTTCATCCCTGTTGGAATATGTAAGATCTATTGTGCATATATACAAAGAAGAAACTGGAAAATCCTGCAGGGGGAGTAAAGAGGATAGCTAACTAGCATAGCAAGGTCAGGGCTTCCTCCTATTTCAAATAGTTCTCCTTCTTGGCTTATTCAGGGTTTTCCCTATTTTAGTGAAGGCAGTTAGTTTTCTTTTTCTCTCCAGATAGAGCAGGTAATCTCTCTCTCCTCTTTCCTATACAGTTTATTCTTTTATTCAATAAACCTATTTTGTTCACAATAGCCTATGTTCAGCTTCAATGCATATTTATATTCTGTCAAACAGTCCTGAGAGTGGGAGAGGTCAGCGATGGGCAAGCTTGTACAGAGCTTCATGTTGCTTTGATAGTGTCAGAGGCCTTGCACAAATCAAGGTTGACAGGTTGCTAGCATCAAGATCCCTCTAGATCATGGCTCCTGAAAATGGTCGGTCCCCTGCCTGACTGGCTGGAACTCCAGCCCATCGGGAGGCTCTTTGCCATCCCCCCACCCAACAGCCCTGTTGTCGCTCCGCTGCATGACGATGGAGCCTGCCACCACAAGCCTGCTGCCTGCCTCCAGGATGGCCCTGCCAAGAGGGCTGCCGGCCTCCATGCTGCCACTGCCAGCCCTGAGGCCCTGCGCTGCCGGGACGTTGTCCAGCCAGGGACCTCGCCCAGCCAGGCGGAGCCTGCCACCACCAGCCCCAACGTCTCGCACCACCCGGACCTCGCCCAGTCAGGAGGAGCCCGCCACCGCCAGCCCCAACGTCTCATGCTGCCCTGGAACTTCCCCAGCCTGCAGGAGCATGCCACCGCCAGCCACAATATCCCCCACTGCCCGGACCTCACCCAGCCACGAGGAGCAACGTGGGGGTGGCCAATGCCCCCTAACTCTCCTGCTGTGCGCAGAGCCATGAGCCGTCAAGGTAGGGCCCGGCTACTCGAACACGATGACAGGAGCCCGGGGGCCAGCAGACATGGCCGGGGCCCTTCCCCGCCCCATGGGACGCTGATGCCTCCTCTGCTCTCCCCCTAACACCGCCGCCACCAAGCCCCCACTGCCTGAGACTTTGCCCCGCGGAACAGACAAGGGCCGCCACGATGGCGCCCCATGAGCTGGGGGAGAAGCTTTTGCACCTGGGGGAAGAACCAGGGACCTTGCTCCTCTCCCTGGCACGAGGCCGGGGTCTCGGGAGAGAGGGAACCGGGCACGCTGGTGTGGGGGGGGGCCCTTCCAGGAGCCCTCCTAGCACCCGCTGTATTTTTACTATAGCAGTAAAATATATTCCTATATTTACTATATATTCCTAGTAAAGTAATAAAAATAAAAGGAGGCTGGTTTTTGTACCCCATTTTTCACTACCAGATGGAGGCTCAAAGTGGCTTATAATTGCCATCCCTTCCTCTCCCCACAACAGACACCCTGTAAAGTAGGTGGGGCTGAGAGAGCTCTGATGGAACTCCTTTGTCAGAACAACTCTTACCAGGACTGTGGCTAGCCTAAGGTCACCCAGTTGACTGCATGTGGAGCATGGAATCAAACCTGGCTGTTCAAATTAGAAGCTACTACTCTTAACCACTACACCAACCTAGCTCTCTTGACATTAAAAGATGTCAATTAAATAAAAGCCCTAGCCCAGCAGAATCACAAACTAATTTGTACCCAATTATGATTATTGTCCCTAATTGAACTTGATCTCTAATTAAAACACAGGATTATGCTAAAGGTTATTGTTCACTTCCATTACTGGGTGTACAAAAAATCATAGGAAAAGAAGGCAGCCTAAAGTGAAAGCCTCAAGACCTTAACTCCAAAAAGATATGTAGTGTGATTCTAAATAAACATAGCAGAATTAGGTCAATTAAGTTCATGTTGATCCTAAGTAAAATGTACTGTAGCCCCAGTTCTGTTAATGGCTCCAAAACGTCAGCACTTTAAATATAAATACAACAGTTCAAATGACTGTGTTGTGATTTTCTATGGAGTGTTCCTGGAAATATTAACTACTAGCTTGTTATTAACTACTAGTTTGAACAAGCCCTCAAGAAAAATGGATGATTTGGGAGCTGAGAAACACAGCATCAAGAAAGCAGCTTTCTTAGGTCACTTCAGCAGTGATGAAAAGAGACTAAAAAGAACATCCTGCCTTCTATCAAGAACAGAAATAATGAACTGGTGAATATTTTACAGGAAACACATTCATGTAAACAAAGCTTGTAAGTAAGCCTGGTTTATGGCTTCTCCTCTTATGGTTTCTACTTTGCTTTGCTACCTTGTAAACAAATTAGTTCATTTACTTAACTTCCTTCCACAATATGGTCAACAAGAATGATTAATTAGTAGGCTAACAGTGCAGTCCTAAACACAATTGTCTTCCTCTAGGGTTTTCAATGGATTTAGAAAGGCTTCTTAAGACTGCACAGTAAGTATATTTTCCTGCGTGGGCTCATCCAAGTACATCTCCTTTCTTGTACCATTATTCAGGAGTCTCCTAGTGTGCCAAGTATATTTTCCTTGATATAGATATTGTATCTGGCATTTTTTCCCTAATTGTAGCTTCTGGGATTAATTGACACTGGGGAAAATAGCACAGGATAGTAAGATTAAATATCCCATTTTGTGACCATTTTGCTGTTCTTAAAGCACTCACTTGGGGCTGCAAATTAGGGTTTTTAAAATTATTATTATTAAAAAGCCTTAATAAGAGCTCTCCTGTGTCATTTCTAGTTTGGCCCAGAGAGAGAGAGCAAGAGCTGTGAGTTTAGGCAGATTGGAAGTAGCCTAAAGGATCTGTGAGAATCTACATTATTGCTCTGGGAATCTCATACAGTAGAACTTCCTGCTGTCTTCTTCCACTTCACTTTGCTAGTTATAAAAAAGATTATGTAAGTTACCAGTCCTCTTAGTGCTGCTAGGGAAAATTTCTGAATATCTCTTGAGTGTGTTGCAGAAGAGGTTACAACAGCTAGGAAGTGGCAATTCTTAGTCGAAAACATGGCAGTAGAAAATATTTAATACCCCTTACTCTGATGGGTTTCCTCTTTGGTTGTTAAACAGCAACACAAAGACAAACCCTCATTCCTGTTTTCATGCATCTCAATCATGAAATATACTAAAGCTTACAAGGCATAACCATTATGTTCTTTGGATTAGTTACTGAAATGGTTTGTTTGTTTGTTTGTTTGTTCATTCATTCATCAGCGGCTTTGGTGGCGGACTGGCAGTCCCCCCTGACAGCTGCTATAGATGAGATCGCCCCTAAACGTCCTCTCTGCCCTCGACTCAAACGGGCTTCCTGGTACACCGGGGAGCTACGGGAGAAGAAAAGGGAAGTGAGACAACTGGAGTGAGTGTGGCGGAAGACTCGTGACGAAGCTACGAGAACATCTTACTGCATGCTTATGAGGGCGTATGAGATGGTGGTGAAAGTGGCAAAACGTGAATTTTTTGCCACGGAAATCGCGTCCGCTAGCTTTCGCCCGGCCCAATTATTTAGGGTAGTTAGATCCCTTTCCGCCCTTGAGGGGCGCCAAAATAATAGCAAATTGGAACTCGGCCGTGAGGCATTTGCGAGCTATTTTGCGGACAAAATCTCGTCTCTCCGCCACGATCTTCCCGCCACAGTTAATACAGTAAACGAACTGGAGGCCTGTTGGCTGCCTTTGGAGGCGACGTTTGATGGCTTCAGACGGCTCTCTTTATCCGAAGTGGACAAGTTGCTAGGCTCGATTAGGGCGACCACTTGCCCCCTTGACCCCTGTCCATCATGGCTCCTCAAAGGAGGTGGCCAGAAGATAGGAGGCCAGCTCAGGGACATTATCAACCTCTCCCTGGAGTCCGGGGAGTTCCCCGAGCAGCTGAAGGGGGCAGTGGTTCACCCTCTCCTGAAGAAATCTACGCTGGATCCGCGGACCCCGCCAGCTATCGCCCAGTGTCGCAATTGGCGTTCCTGGGAAAGATGGTTGAAAGGGCCGCGGCAGACCAGCTCCTGGCATTCTTGGAAGAAACTTCGGCACTCGATCCATATCAGTCTGGCTTTCGATCTGGAGACGGTGCTAGTCGCCCTGTTGGATGACCTCCGTCGCCAGCTGGATAAGGGCGGGTCGGCAGTGCTGGTTCTTCTGGACCTGTCGGCCGCTTTCGACATTGTGGACCACAAGCTGTTGGTCCACCACCTTGCCGGCATGGGGATACGGGGCACAGCGTTACGCTGGATACGCTCCTTTCTCCAGGACCGGATCCAGAGGGTTGCAGTGGGAGATGAGTTCTCGCATTCCTATAGACTCCCTTGTGGGGTCCCTCAGGGCGCGGTCCTCTCCCCCACATTATTCAACATCTTTATGCGCCCTCTGGCCCAGCTGGTACGGAGTTTTGGACTGGGTTGCCACCAGTACGCTGATGACACCCAGCTCTATCTCCTCGTGGATGGCCACCCGGACTCCCCCCCCGGAACCATTTGCCAGATGTTTGGAAGCAGTGACAGAATGGTTCGAGCAGAGTCGCCTGAAACTCAACCCCTCCAAGACGGAGGTCCTGTGGCTGGGACGTAGGGGGCAGGACCAGGAAGCGCGCTTACCCACCCTGGCAGGGACGCAACTCACCATCACGTCCCAGGCCAGGAACTTGGGTGTGACCGTTGACGCCTCCCTGACTTTGGAGACGCAGGTCAAAAAAGTAGTGGGCCAGGCGTTTTTCCACCTTCGCCAGGCCCAACTACTAGCGCCCTACCTGTCCCCTGAACACTTAGCCACAGTGATCCATGCAACGGTCACCTCCAGAATAGATTTCTGTAACTCGCTCTACGCGGACCTTCCCTTGTCCTTGATCCGGAAACTTCAGCTAGTGCAAAACGCAGCTGCTAGGGTCCTCACTGGCACATCTTGGAGGGCCCACATCCAGCCAGTGCTGAGGCAGCTGCACTGGTTGCCAATCGCTGCCCGGATCCGGTTCAAGGTTCTGGTTCTAACCTTCAAGGCTTTACGCAAGTTGGAACCCACATACCTGAGGGACCGCCTATTGCCCTATGCCCCTTGCAGGGCCTTGCGCTCTGCGGGTGAAAACCTGTTGGTCGTTCCCAGCCCTAGGGAAGCACGCCTGGCCTCGACCAGGACCAGGGCCTTTTTGGTCCTGGCCCCGACCTGGTGGAATGAGCTCCCGGGAGAGCTGCGGGCCCTGTGGGATCTTTCAACGTTCCGCAGGGCCTGCAAGACGGAGCTCTTCTGCCAGGTTTATGGTTGAGTCCGGGGCTGATAATAGATCTATGCCTCCCCCGGGGACTCGGGTTCTGGACCCGAAGCAAAACATCATCAGGACCTCCTCTCCACCCACTAGTAGTGGGAGGGAGGGGGGGGAAGTTGAGCTGCCGTTCTTGCCATGCCGGCAATATTGGCAATGTTATTATTGTTTTTATGGGGTTTTAATGGGGATTTGTGATATTGTTACCCGCCACGAGCCGCAAGGGAGTGGCGGGCTATAAATCTAATAATAATAATAATAATAATAATAATAATAATAATATTATTATTTCGACTTATTACCCGCCGCTTAGAGGGGGCCACTTAGAGGCCTCGGGTATGCTTCTGGGCCTGGTGGGAAGGCCTCCTCCCCCCCCTGGCTGCGGCGCGACTTCCCTCCGGGCCTAGATGCACACCGCTTCTGGGCCTGGGGGGGGAAGGCCTCCCTCCTCCTTCTTCCCCCCCGGCTGCTGGGATGGTGGGAAGGCCTCTTTCCCCCTCATTCCCCCCTGGCGGCGCGGCCTTCCTGCCAGGCCTAGAGGTACGCTCGGGGCCTCTTGGAGGCCCCAGGTGTGCTTCTGGGCCCAGTGGGAAGGTCTCCTTCCTCCCTCCCCCCTGGTGGCGGTGCAGATTTCCCACTGGGCCTAGAAGCACACTCAGGGCCTCTTCGACCCCGTTGGAAGACCTCCTCCCCCCCTCCCGGCAGCGGCACGGCCTTCCCTCCGGGCCTAGAAGCAGACTGCTTATGGGCTCGGGGGGGCCTCCTTTCCCTCTCTTCCTCCTCCTTCCCACCCAGCTGCTGGCCTGGTGGGACGGCCTCCCCCCCCCCTCTGATGGCGGATCAGCCTTCTCTCTGGGCCTAGAAGCACACCACTTCTTGGTCTGGTGGGAAGGCCTCCCCCTTCTCCCCCCCTGTTTAAAGATAGGAATGCTGTTTTTTAAATGGTGTAGAGTAGAGCAGCTGTTGCGGTCCATAGATCAGTTGGTGCCGGGCCGTGGCTCCTCCTCGTCCTCAGTAAAACTGTCAAGCATTGACTGGTCCCCGGTGATAAAAAGGTTGGGGACCACTGGAGTAGAGTATGTATAAATGATGCAACTGCATGCCAAAACCATGGAGAATAGTTTATTTAACACATGAAAGGGTTAATTGTACTGTTTTGGCTGTTCCCAGGTGTTGCTAAAAAACATTGTTGGGGCTTAGCCAATGAAAAGCACTGCTGGTGACATAATTGTGATGTTTTTATGACTCCCTGACTTTCCATTCAAGTACTGCTGGAGAAAGCATAGGCTACAATTCTCTGGAAAGCTAGGCTTTCATTGCCGATACAGTATGGCTGAGTTATCTTAAAGTTTATTTTCCAACTAAATAACCGAAGCCTTTCTTGTTTGGGGGAGGGGGCAAGTTCAATGCATACTACAGGAGGCTGCACAGGCAAGTAGGTGTCCGTTTGCACTTCATGTGATCAAAATAGTTTTTTGATGAATGATGAGCTGCATGGAAAGTTATTCTGATTACAAACTGAAAAACAATAGAATAATGAGATGCTACAAATAACCAAATTCATAGTTAGAGATATATTCACTGAACTTCCTAAATGGCTAGGGATTCATATAACTTGGACTACACTTTGTTTTTTTTTATGGCAGCAAAAGACCATCCATGATTTAATATTGCAATGTAGGTGGGTAATCAGTTTTGCTATTAACAGTGATTTAAAATAACTACATAAAAGGCTTGGGCCTTTTAACATCAGCATCTGAAATAACTAAGGCTAATCACTTTAATGTTAGAAATGTTTTTACTATTAACCATTAATCAAGGAATATGTAGCTATTACATAGTGGTGGCAGGGGTTCCAAATGGGTTTCCCTCAAAAAAACATGTTGATTTTAGAGAGATCCAAATTACTGCAGCTTGAACTTCACCTATGGGGAAATCTGTTTCCTAGCATCAAACTGTAGAGAGGAAAATGCTGTTTGAATTATGGGTGTATGTTTCTAGACTGGGAGAGGCCACAAAGGGCTGTACTTGAGGCAGCAGTGCTAGCAGGGAGTTGTAATGTGTAAAGGGAAGATGCTTTCCCTCCCACCCACCCCCCATCACTGCTGTCAGTGTCTTCCTCTTCAAACAGTATTAGCAACTGCTTGTGTATGGCCAGTGCTAATAACTCTGTTGCCTCTCTGGAGAGCCCCAGGAATAGATCAGTGGAAGGTGGCTCTGAGACCCCTGCTAGGACTGGCAGGATGGCCTGTGGTATGTGGGGGTGGAAGACTTTGCACCTATTTTCACTCTCATGACCCAGAGGTGTTCACAATCAGGAGGGTGTAAGTATGGATCCTCAACCAAGGCACCCAGTAGTTAAGTTCCTCTGCTTGATGTGAACTTGAACATTGAGATGGGGTGGCTCAGAGCCTTGAGTCTACCTAGTACCCAAACTCTACAAGGAGTGAGATGTTCACAGTCATCAGGAGGGTATAAAATGTGTGTCCTCAGCCAAGGCACCCAGTAGCTTATCCTCTGCTTGCTGTGAGCAGAGAGATGGGATGGCCCAGAGCTGACCTAATATCCAAACCCCGGGAGGGGAGGGCAGAGGAATTCACAATCAGGAATAAATGTATGTGTTCTGCTTTCAACAAGGGGCCTGCCTCTCTAACTGCCAGCAGCAGAGTGGGGGTGGAATTGGGAGTGTATATAGCATCCTGATCCCATAGAGGAGAATGGAGTTCCATGACTGGCAGTCAGCTGTACCTGCTTAGCTTTAGAGAGCGCCTACTGGTGTTTTAGTGGTGGTGACAACATTCCAGTTCAACTATTCAAAATCTTAAAGGACGATGCAGTAAAAGTGCTACTCTCAATATCCCAGCAAATTTGGAAAACTCAACAATGGCCACAGGATTGGAAAAGGTCAGTTTACATTCCAATCCCAAAGAAGGGCAATGCCAAAGAATGTTCAAACTACCGCACCATTGCACTCATTTCTAACGCTAGCAAAGTTATGCTCAAAATCCTACAAGCTAGACTCCAGCAATATGTGGACCGGGAACTTCCAGAAGTACAGGCAGGATTTCAAAGAGGCAGAGGAACTAGAGATCAAATTGCCAACATACGCTGGATCATGGAGAAAGCTAGGGAGTTCCAGAAGAACATCTACTTCTGCTTCATTGATTATGCTAAAGCCTTTGATTGTGTGGAGCACAACAAATTGTGGCAAGTTCTTAAAGAGATGGGAATACCAGAGCGTCTTATTTGTCACTTGAGAAATTTATATGCAGGTCAAGAAGCAACAGTGAAATGGAGATAGTGACAGATTTTATTTTCCCGGGCTCCAAGATCACTGCAGATGGGGACTGCAGCAAAGAAATTAAAAGACGTTTGCTCCTGGGGAGGAAAGCTATGGCAAATCTAGACAGCATCCTAAAAAGCAGAGACATCACCCTGCCAACAAAAGTGCGTTTAGTCAAGGCTATGGTATTCCCAGTTGCAATGTATGGATGTGAAAGTTGGACCATAAGGAAGGCCGAGCGTCAAAGAATTGAGGCTTTTGAACTCTGGTGCTGGAGAAGACTCTTGTGAGTCCCTTGGACTGCAAGGCGAACAAACCAGTCAGTCCTAGAGGAGATCAGCCCTGACTACTCTTTAGAAGGCCAGATCCTGAAGATGAAACTCAAATACTTTGGCCACCTCATGAGAAGGAAGGACTCCCTGGAGAAGAGCCTAATGCTGGGAGCGATCGAGGGCAAAAGAAGGGGACGACAGAGAATGAGGTAGCTGGATGGAGTCACTGAAGCAGTAGGTTCAAACTTAAATGGACTCCGGGGAATGGTAGAGGACAGGAAGGCCTGGAGGATCATTGTCCATGGGGTCGCGATGGGTCGGACACGACTTCGCACCTAACAACAACAACAACAACTGGTATTTCCAAGGTTGGAGAACTTTGTCCCTCTCCATTGCTCTAAAGGTTTGTAAACATTTGAAATGAGCAGAGAATGTCTGAAAATGTATCTAAAGGCTAACAAACTGGAAACAAAGTATTGCGTGTAACATGGGCAATTATTTATAGCACAATTAGAAATGAAATATTAATGTATATGGTACAATAGTATTGCTCTACCATGTGACATAATTTTTCATTACAACATAAAGTAAATGCAAAAATCCTTTAAGATTATACAGTTATTTCCCAATGCAGTAAAATGTGTTTTCTCCGAAGGAAAAATATTTATGTTGGCAGATGTAATCTTTCAACAGTTACCTGGTTTACACTTGGTTGGTGGTGCATGAGTGTGTGGGTGTGTGCATGCACCACCCATCCACCTGGTGCAAGTAGCTTTCATAGAATCATAGAGTTGGAAGGGGCCATACAGGCCATCTAGTCCAACCCCCTGCTCAACGCAGGATTAGCCCTAATCATCCTAAAGCATCCAAGAAAAGTGTGTATCCAACCTTTGCTTGAAGACTGCCAGTGAGGGGGAGCTCACCACCTCCTTAGGCAGCCTATTCCACTGCTGAACTACTCTGACTGTGAAAAACTTTTTCCTGATATCTAGCCTATATCATTGTACTTGAAGTTTAAACCCATTATGCGTGTCCTCTCCTCTGCAGCCAACAGAAACAGCATCCTGCCCTCCTCCAAGTGACAACCTTTCAAATACTTAAAGAGGGCTATCATGTCCCCTCTCAACCTCCTTTTCTCCAGGCTGAACATTCCCAAGTCCCTCAACCTATCTTCATAGGGCTTGGTCCCTTGGCCCCAGATCATCTTCGTCGCTCTCCTCTGTACCCTTTCAATTTTATCTACGTCCTTCTTGAAGTGAGGCCTCCAGAACTGCACACAGTACTCCAAGTGTGGTCTGACCAGTGCCGTATACAATGGGACTATGATATCTTGTGATTTTGATGTGATGCCTCTGTTGATACAGCCCAAAATGGCATTTGCCTTTTTTACTGCTGCATCACACTGCCTGCTCATGTTTAGTTTACAATCCACAAGTACTCCAAGGTCTCGTTCACACAGTGTTACCTAGAAGCGTATCCCCCATCCAGGGCATGCTTTTCATTTTTCTGACCCAGATGCAGAACTTTACACTTATCTTAATTAAATTGCATCTTGTTCTCATTTGCTCATTTTTCCATTGTGTTCAGATCTCGTTGAACTCTGTCTGTATCTTCTGGAGTATTTGCCAGTCCTCCCAATTTGGTGTCATCTGCAAACTTGATGAGTAGTCCCTCCACCCCCTCATCTAGATCATTAATAAATATGTTAAAAAGTACCGGGCCAAGCACCGAGCCCTGAGGTACCCCGCTACTCACCTCTCTCCAGTCTGATGAAACACCATTGACAACAACTCTTTGAGTGCGGTTCTCTAACCAATTCACTATCCACCTAACTATCTGAAAATCCAAATTGCAGTCCTTCAACTTATCCATCAGAACATCATGGGGAACCTTGTCAAAAGCTTTACTTAAATCCAAGTAAATGACATCAACCGAATTTCCCCGATCCAGCAAACCTGTTACTTGGTCAAAAAAGGAAACCAGGTTGGTCTGGCAGGACCTGTTGGAGACAAATCCATGCTGACTTCCTTGAATCACCAAATTGTCCTCCAGATGTTTGCAGATCGCTCCCTTTAATATCTGCTCCATTATCTTCCCCACAACAGAGGTCAGACTCACTGGTCTGTAGTTTCCCGGGTCATCCTTCCTCCCTTTTTTGAAGATCGGAATAACATTTGCTCTCTTCCAGTCCTCCGGGACATCTCCAGTCCTTAAATAGGTTCCGAAGATGATGGACAAGGGCTGTGCAAGTTCTCTGGAAAGTTCTTTGAGTACTCTCGGGTGCATTTCATCCGGACCAGGGGATTTGAACTCATCCAGTGCAGCTAAATGCCTCTCGACAACCTCTCTATCCATGTTAACCTGCCACCCAGATACTGTCCTTTGGCTATGGCCATCTCTAGATGTGCCTAACCCCTTTGACCTGTGGGAAAAAACAGATGTAAAATAGGCACTAAGCCTTTCTGCTTTCTCTGCATCTTCCGTTAGAGTTTGTCCATCCGCACCCAACAGTGGGCCTATTGCCTCCTTTACTTTACGTTGGCTCCTCACATAACTGAAAAATCTTTTCTTGTTACAATGGGCTTCCCTAGCCAATCTTAGCTCACTCTCAGCTTTGGCCTTTCTGATGATTGATCTACAGTGCCTAGTAACCTGTAGGTACTCTTCTTTAGAGCTCTGTCCTTCCCTCCATTTCCTGAACATTTTCCTTTTCTTTCTTAGTTCCTCTTGAAGTTCTCTGTTCATCCAAATAGGCTTCTTAGAGCTCCTGCAGTGTTTTCGTCTTTCTGGGATAGTCATTGATTGAGCATGCAATAGCTCCTGTTTGAGTAGCGCCCACCCTTCACATGCTCCCTTCCCTTCCAGCATTCTCGTCCATGGTATGACACTCATCATGTCTCTGAGTTTATTAAAGTTTGCCCTACGAAAATCCAACATCCGTGTCTGGCTACAAGCTTCCTTGGCTCCCCATCTCAAAAGGAATTCTATGAGGACATGGTCACTTTCCCCTAGGGTCCCCACCTCCTTCACCTCATCCACCAACTCTTGCCTGTTGGTCAGTATTAAGTCCAGTATGGCTGAACCTCTTGTGGGTTCATCTACCATTTGATAAATGAAATTGTCAGCCAGGCAGGTCAGAAAGTTGCATGACTGAGGACGCTTCGCAGAGTTTGTTTCCCAGCACACATCTGGGAAATTGAAGTCACCCATGATGACAAGGTCCTGCCGCTTGGATATTTTCTCAAGCTGCTCACAAAGTGCAGCATCCACATCCTCTTGTTGGTCAGGCGGTTGGTAGCAGACACCAACCACCACACTGTTTGTTTTCCCCTCGCTTATTTTCACCCAGATGCTTTCCACTGTAGATATGCTCTCCTTCACTAGAATTTCCTGACAGGTAAGCCCCTTCCTCACATACAGTGCCACTCCTCCACCTCTTTGATCTATTCTGTTTTTTTCTGAACAGTTCATATCCATCCACCATTACATTCCAGTCATGAGAATCATTCCACCAAGTTTCTGTGATGCCTACTAGATCATACCTTTCCATCAGCATGAGAAGTTCCAGCTCTTCCTTTTTATTGCCCATGCTTCGGGCGTTAGTATAAAGACATCTGAATCCTTTTACTTTTGGTTCCCTATGAGCTGGCCTTGCCGGTTGGGCTGCCTCCGATCGTTTTCCTTCCATACACTCCCTATGTTGATCGTCTCCTTCCCCTAGTGGCTTTAGTTTAAAGCTCTCCTGATGAATCTCCCCAGGTTCCTGCCAAACACATTCTTCCTCAGTTTCGATAAGTGCAGTCCATCAGATGCTAGTAGGCCTTCCTCAAGAAAGCCTATCCCATGGTCCCAGAAACCAAATCTCTCCTGCCGGCACCAACTACGCAGCCAGTCATTCACCTCCATTATCTTCCTCTCCCGATGCATTCCTCTTCCCTTGACAGGCAAGATTGAAGAGAATACCACTTGTGCCCCCATTTGCTTGAGCTTCCTCCCCCATCTTTCTTAGGGAGTGCATCATCATCTATAAATCATAGTCATCACATATCGATATGAAAACATTACTGACAAACAACCCTCATTAGAATATAAACCTGTACAGAGCCAGAATTTATGCTAAATAAATAAGGGTCTTTCATCTTCATAGTAATAAATTCATAAAAGGCTCTTAAAAACATGAAATTAACATATAAAAGACATTGATCCTTACACAACTTGCATGTATAATTTGGAAATGGTCCTTTCACTGCTTAAACAATGTTCTTAAATATATGAGGAATAACATATTTGTGTTTAGTCCAGCAAGTTTGCAAGATTGTAACCAAAAAATAAATTGTTTACAGAGATGTTTCCCTGAAATGGCAGCTTTGGAGAGTGTTACCAAGATCCACAGGGTTACTAAGACCCACACTTCTCTCAGAGCTCTCTCAGCTCCACCTACCCCACAAGGTGCCTGTTGTGGAGAAAGGAAGGGAAGGCGATTGTAAGCTGCTTTGAGATGCCTTAAGATAAGAGAAAAGAGGAGTATTAAAACCTTACACTAAAGAAAGGTCACAGAGCATAACTTGTGTCAAATAACTTTAAATGCTGGCACATATGTCTTGGCTCCATGAACTTTGCAGGGATAGTAGTAACAATCTTAATGCTCCCCCCACTTGCCATAGATTGCCAATTCTTTCAGGAAAGCTTCTGTGATTGGACACCCCAGTTCCACCATTAGTCCTCTTTATTTCTTCAGGCTGTCCAACCACCTGTGTGTCCATGTACCACCCACCCACTTGGTGCAAACAATACAACTCAGGGAGAGGTTTTTTTTTATGTGTGATTCTTCAGGCAGCTCCTAAGCTCCTTAGGGCTGAAATGCAGCCCTCACAAGCATGCTTGGTAGTGTTTTGGTTCAGGCAAACACCTGGGGCAAAAGACATAGTCCAAAAACAGTTCAGCATCTAAGTAGCTATTCAAGAGCCCAAGCATTTAATCAGTCATATCCAAAGCACACAAGGGCTGTGGACAAGTTAGATCTATGCTGGCTCTTCCTTTTCTAGCAGCTATTATCGGGAGTCAGTCAAGACCAGGTGCAACTCCTCCACCTGCTGAGTCACCCAGGAACAGGTGCAACTCCTCAATGGCTGAGCAGCCTACAGGTCAATCAGCCCAGATCCTTCAGTGACTCACAGGGAAAGGCTGGCAGTGCTAGGCTGCCAATCATACCCTACGGCACCACTCCTGTACCTCCCCTCCAGGTCCACTTTCTCTGGTACTCCAAAGGCTCTGGCAAGCCCAGGGATAAACTGGAGGCTGCAGGCCCGAGGACATGGCACACTGACTTCAGTATGAGACTTCCTGTCTGCGCCTCACAGTTTCCATCCTGTCTGGTAGGTTTTTCTGCAGCATCTGAGGACTGGGCATCTGAGGGCTTCCTCCACGTCTTCCTCATTCGAGGAGGTGTTAGCAGGCAGCCCGTGATACCTGGTGTTGCAAGGGACCCCCATCCCCCATCTCTGCAGTCCTAGTGCTGAAAGCCAGCATGGTGTAATGGTTAAAGTGCGGCGACCTCTAATCTGGAGAACTGGATTTCATTCCCCACCTCTCCACATGCAGCCACCTGGGTGACTTTGGGCCAGTCAGTTCTCTCAGAGCTCTCTCAGCTTCACCTTCCTCAAAGGGTGTCTATTGTGGGGAAAGGAAGGGTAGGTGGTTGTAGGGTACTTTGAGATTCCTTTTGGGTAGTAAAAAGGGCACCAAGAATAGCTCTGCTCTGTGCGGCTTCTAGTTTCTCAGGCTACTAGTTCCACTGCTGGGGAGGGTGGTGGTGAGGGTGTTGGAGCCCAGATGTCTTTGAGCACAATCCTCACTAGCTTACCTGGTAGTGTTGGGGTGGCTGGTGGGAAATTTTGAAGGGAGGAAGCTTGCTTTTCAGGAGAACCTGTTTGAGGTACATTAGCATCATTATCTGAAGCCAGATATTAAAGAATGATAAGTAGATGCCTTAGCTAGAACAAACCAGGAGACACTAGTGCAATTATGTTCTTAGGCTATCACTTCAGTATTTTATTGTTTGACAGATATATCAAGTGAGTTATTTTATGGAACAATTAGTGTAAGGAAATAGAAATGTTTTATTTGACCTTTTACCTGATTTTTTGTCTCTTATAAGTAATCTTAGAGCTGTTAAAGATCATGGTTTAATATTAGCTATTCAAATAACTACCTCTCACATGAATGTTAGTCTAGTTCCTTGCTAATACTGCAGATGTAGCTATCCAGCCATTAGGTCTCTGAGAAAACTGCAGTTTAAAAATTATTATTTACACAAAATGCTGTCCTACCCATTATGCTCCCAGGCCTTCATTTGCCTTCTGTAATGAACTGCTGTTCAAATTAAGGGGTTGCTCAAAACAGCTTTGGGTCACTTGGGGTTATTCATCCCTACTGCCATCATATTGTTAATTCATTTCAAGCATCTCCTAATTTTATTTACATGACTCCCAATTATGAATAGCACTAATATGAGTGTTCTGTAATTGACCAATAGTACACACTAATCAGAAACATGTGGTACCTCATACCAAAGTCTGTAATGTATTTCTTTACAAAAATGTACTATTACATTTATTTACATGCATTTGTTTAAATGGCAGGGTTTTTTTCTCTTGGGAGGAAATGTAAACATCACAATTCTGTTGCTAAAAATAAGGGATTTTTCAATCTTCTCCAGTGACTTTGCACATCCTATTTTATGCCCTGAATTATATTTCCCTAAACTAATGTAATATCAGCTCACATATATCATAGTGTTTATTGTGACACCACATACATGTCAATATAATTAAATATATATACCTGAACACTTGAGCATTATTATAATTAAGAAAAAAAATAACATGTCTATACTAGGCACACTGACCTAAGTAAACATTCAAGGTATTATTTGGGGGACTCCAAACTCCCAAAGAAAGGTAAGACCCTACTCAGCGCAGTCCCTCAATTAACCTATTCAGTGCTGCTGAAAGTATACCAAAAGCAAGCTAAGAGCAGGAAAGTTACAGCCAACCAAAATATAGCATAGTCAGCAAATGGCAAATTGATTCACATGCTACAGACAAAAAAGAAATATATACCAGACAAAAAGATATGCACAGAAACAATGGATGAGTTTCGTCTCCACTCCAAATGTAGCTGTCAGTGTGAGCCAGCTCTCAACCAAGTGTCACCAATGGACATTTTATTGCAACACAAGTTCATACAGCCCAGCATAATGCCTGTTAAGCAGCAGTTCCTAATGTGGTAGAAACCAAAGCTTCACTTAAACCTTCAGGCTTAAAGGTTAAAGTTTAAAATGTAGAGTTGGGCTTCAAGAAAAGCTGCATTCACTGGATTTGTAAGTGAAGTTACTCCACTGGTTACTGCAGACACTAATGAACTTCCAGTAGTATAAAAACATCTCTAGAGCCCTAAGAAGCTAGATATATTGCAGAAATATCGGTGCAAGGGAAGAAGCAATTTTTCAGCTGCCTCCTAAAGAGAGTGTTTGAAATGCAGTATGTTGTAAAAGCCTTCGGGGGGGGGGGGGGGGAGTGGGGCTGGGATTGTTATTCTGATAGCATTCATGATGAGTGCAGTAAAACTACAAAGACAAGTCTAATGAGTATATCCTGAAGGCAAAATAGTCCTCACCATTTATGCAAGAAGCACAAAGACAAAATCAGCCCTCACAAGAAAGTGGCCCTTAGATTTTCGACATTTCAGTTGTGCTGAAATTACTTGTTTCTGGGTGAGCCAGACTAATGTAATAGTTTCTCCAACACTGCTGTTGAAATGAAGGCAAATTAAGACATGGCTGGTTATGTTGGTTTTGAAGTGGTTGGATTTATAATAAATCCCCCTCACTTCTATTTCCATATAATATGTATCACTATCTTCCACCAATCATGGTAATCTTCATAATCTTTAACCGCTCCTCGTGGAGCGGATTAAATAAAATGGTTCAGTATAGCCTCATTTGATCAGATCTTTGAAGTTCAGCCGGATTGGCCCTGGAAAGTATTTGGATGGGAGGCCTCCTAAGGAATATGGGGCTTGTGACACAGCAGCAGGTAAAGGCAAAACACATCCAAGCACCTCTTGCCTTGAGGAGAGTTTCCCATATATCTATTGTGACTTGAAAGCACTTTCCCCCTTCACTGTGATACTAAAATGCGTTAAAGATGTGGAGAAGAGGTAAGCTCAGCAAAAAAAAGTTTAGCATTTGGGTGAGAATCCAAATATGGTGAAGGGGAAAGAATGTGGTTTGTTTTGCTGTTCAGAAAGGAGAGTTACACTTGGGGTGTAACAGCCATTTACTTTACCAGGCCAACTCTTAGCTGAGGAGTAAGGCATCGCATGCCTTCGCCTTGGGCCGGCTGCAATGTGAGGGGCACAAGGGCCGGGGTTGCCCGATGCTCAGCCTCCTGCCCACGGGATACCGGGCAGTCAAGGCCCGGTGTTGCCCTGCATGGCTGCCCTGAGTGAGTGGAGGGCGAAGCCTGCACTCCTCCTCACCGACCCCTCCGTGCTCCTTTTGGGGCTGGGAGTCCTCGGCGGTGCCGCCGTGCGCCAGGCCCTTTCTCGCGGGCTGCACGGCACTCAAAGCGAAAGAAGTCGCCTTGCTTTCCCTCCTTCTCCGGAACGGGCAGCCTCCCATGATTTCGACCCGGTCGAGTAAATGGCCAGCCTGCTTCCGGCATCTAAAGGGCTGTGAGGCGTGCCCCCTTCTCAGCGGTTTTCCAGAGCGGGAGAAAGGCAGCCAGCGCAGCCGTCCGGCTCTCACACTTACGGCGAGAACTTCTCCGAGGACCCTGCCTGGGGCACTCATTTTCCTTGGAACCGAGAGAGGCACCGCCTGCGCCGAGCCAGCCCAGCCAGCCCAGCCCGCCTTGGGGGAGGGACTCAGCGGCTCCTCCCTACCGGGCCGGCGGAGAGGGAGAGAGGCGGGGGGGATAGTTTCGGAGCAGGCTGGCGGGCGGGCGGCGGTGGGCGCCGCCTGGTTTGTGGCGGGGAGGAGCGAGGGGGCGGTAGAGAGGCGGCGCTGAAGGTGCGGGAGGCGCAGGCCCGACGAGCGGCGCGAGGGCAGCAGGGCTGCCGCCCGCAACAGGTTCCGAGGCGCGCCAGGCCGCGGCGCTTCCCCAGGCCCCGGTCGTTGGTCTCCGCCTCGGCCCCGGGAGCAGGGAGCCGGCACCCCCCGCCTCCATGCGGTTCGGGGCCAAGATGATGCCGGTAAGCGTGTGCGAGTGGCCTCGGAGGGGGAGGGGAGGTCACGCGAGGAGGGGCCGCCGCCGAGGCCGAGGGCTGACTCCGTACTTTGGCCTCCGTTTGCCAGAGGAGAGCTAATTGCCTTCTAGCACGGAAGGGGCTCCTCGCCGCCGCCGCCGCCGCCTCTCCGCTCGCCCGTAAGTTGCATTTGTGGGGAAAGTTGGAACGCGGGCCGAGACTTGCGAGTTCCGGGCGGCTGAGTATTCGTCGCCGGAGGGCTGGTCCTAAGATGGGCACTAGGGTGGCGGCGGGAGACCTGCAAATGGAGCGGCCGTGCTTGCTTGTCCCTCGCCGCCAGCGTACTTCGAGGAAAATGGAGCCGTGCGGCGGAGTCGGTCGCTAGCACCACTTTCGTTCATCGCCGAGTGCGAACGATGACCGATTGGGATCGTTCCCTTCCGTTCTCCTCCCCACTTACGGGCCAGCTGTACTTGTTCCTGCTTTTTTTTTTTTTTTTTTGCTCAGCTTTGCCGTAGGCGTGGAGAAGTATTAAACGACGCACCTTTTGGTTTAGTCATAAAGTGAGAACTCGAGTGCCCCGTAGGTTTGCCCGTAGGGAATCGAGAGTTTCTGGATTGCGGAAAAAAGGCTGACCTCTGGAAACGTAATGGAGAATGGTGACTGCATTTCAAGGCAATCATAACTAGTTATCGTAGCGAAGTTTTTCTTTTGCGTACAGGTTTTTGCATGAAAGATCTGTTGTTTGCCAGCGTGGTTCTTTGGTGGAATATGAATATTTATTATATTATTATTTATTGACCTTATTAATTCCTTGCCTTTCTCACTGGGATTCAAGGCAGATTACTCAGAGTGAATAATCACAATCAATAGTAGGACACTTGGTAAACATTGTAATAGGATTAGGGTTGTAGAACCAACTAGAAATCTAAAACTGAAGAAAGACATAAGTATTAATGTAACACATTAAATGATGCGAGATTACATGGTAGGATCCTACTTATATCCAGCTACCTACAGTGATCCCTAATCATTTATCCAAATAACTTTGTGAGTAATTTTGTACAGCCCAACTCTGTTTCCTGTAGAAAAGTCGTCTTGAATAATTAAATTTGCACAGGTTGTGGAAAGTCAGGGGAATGATAACCACAACAGAGAAGCTTCATCCTTTGGGCAATAGCAGCTTTTCCATTTTCCTGAGATTGCTAAATCTTTCTTTTCTTAATTTGGATATAAGCATGTGCATATAAGAAGTCTTAATTTATTAACCTTTCATAGTAGGGTTGTTTTAATAATTTGGGTACATGAATGCTTCTGCATGTTTCTTCCGTTATGTGTCTAGAGTTTCTGAAACTCTTGCATACTTTTCTAGATGCCAGGCATAAAAGTCTTTTATTACAGAATAAATTGAGGATGTTCAGACAGTTCCAGTGGTTGAGTGTTGAAAAGGCTAGAATTAACAGGAGGGGATTGAAACTGCTTCACATGTCATGACAGTACGTATGGTCAAAAATGCTGTCTGGTTGCAGCCAACTCATGGTAACCTCAGAGGGTTTTCAAGGCAAGTGGCTTGCCCAATAGGGAAACCAATAGGGAAAATTGGTCTGCTTTTTCCAGATTCATAAAGGGTGGACAAAGTGTATTGAGAGTCATGTGTGTAAATTAGCTCACTTTGTAGTCGTAGCTTCTTAGAGGAAATTATGCTCTTGTCGGATTCTACCTGTCCACAGGGTTTTTATGCGTTTTCTAAGCCAGGAATGCTTTCTTGGAAGGCAAATTATATGTTCATAAAAGAGCACCATTTTATACCCTTCTGTTGACACAAAGCGCAATACAACTTGAGTTATCTCCTTGCTGTCATTTGGGGGCAGTTATTGATTATATCTGTGTGCTTGCAAGCATTGGAAACAAGATCTTTGGTATTTCTCCAGCATTGAGAGTTTCTGTTCTGTCAGTTTCTTTGGGGTATCTTTAACCCTAGAGCTGGGGTAGTCAACATGTGGTCCTCCAGATGTTCATGGAATTCCCAAGAGAATTCATGGAATTGTAGTCCATGAACATCTGGAGGACCACAGGTTGACTATCCCTGCCCTAGAGTACTGTTGGAGACTTAAAATGATTATTGCTTTCATAGAAAAACTCAACTGTTTATTATGTAAGGAATTTGTTACTTTAGTTGCTGCGTTAGAAGGGAGTGTATCTCATATGAGGAAATTGTATTTTTAGCACAGCATTATTTGTTGCTGGGAAAATATGATTTTCCTTATATTTTCCTTTTTTCTTCTGAAAACTTTGTAGAAAGCAGTTAAATTAAGCAATGGAGCACCCCCTCTCCTTTAAATAAATTGTAGTGTTTGGTTAGTATTATGATTCAGATGGCTCTCTATACTTTTAAAAATTATTTAACTTTATTTCTCCATCTTTCTCATTGAGACTAAGGACTCATGTCTAAAGAATGTAATAAAGACCAGTATAATATACATACAATAAAAGTATGTTACATAAGTGAAGAAAATGAAATAGGCAGCATAATATATCCAATAAATTGCAGTCAGTTGTAGAACAATGAAATTAAGAAATTTTAATACATCAGAATGGACAGTGCTGTATGAGTGAGGGGAAGGAAAAAGCTGCCTAACTTTTCTACAGACAATTAAAAACTACGTCTATGCAAATGTGTCCTTAAAGTTCTGTTTTACACATTGAACAAAATGGTGGTAGTGTGAAGCAGGCTGTTCCACCAGATGGTGGTTACAACAGAGAGTGCTCTGATCTGGCCAGCTGTTAGTTTTATCCCATTTTTGAATGGCACCTTCAGAATACTTGGAAAATAAATTTGGTACAGCCAGTAATGTTTCCTATCTCTTCGCAGTGTTAACTGCAACTTTATAAGCATTCCTCATTCCTCTCTTCCAAGTGTATACACACCATACATAGTACATTTTAGCTCTAAAAAGTATGTTTGAATTATCTGTAAAAGTATTTAATTTACAAAAAACTGCAGTTGCCATGAATGTTAAGGGGGCTTCAGTAGAAAAATAATGTCAAATATCAATAATTAATTTACTTAGTGAACAGTAATGAAATTCTTTGTTAGAACACTGTCTCTTTAGAAACCTTTCCTTCTGTGCATGCTAAAGATTGTAGCTATTCTTACCAACATGAATATTAATCTTCCCTCCTAAAGCAAGAGTACGATAGCATGTGGTGGTCTGAAAGCAGAACGATAGAGCAGGGACTCCTGCAGATAAAATCTTTGAGAGCTTTAAGAGAATTGACTTGCTTTGGAAAGTGAATCCTTGTGATAATAGTAGGGTGTTTGTTTAAAAGATTACTGCAATTAACCTAAGAAAACATTCTGGCAGCATAATCTGATCAGGAGTATAGTTATTAACTACCTTGTCTTCTGTGAAACTTGTTCCAAATTGAATGAACCTAGCCTGTTGTTGTTGTTGTTATGTGCGAAGTCGTGTCCGACCCATCGCAACCCCATGGACAATGATCCTCCAGGCGTTCCTGTCCTCTACCATTCCCCGGAGTCCATTTAAGTTTGCACCTACTGCTTCAGTGACTCCATCCATCCATCCGCCTCATTCTCTGTCGTCCCCTTCTTCTTTTGCCCTCGATCGCTCCCAGCATTAGGCTCTTCTCCAGGGAGTCCTTCCTTCTCATGAGGTGGCCAAAATATTTGAGTTTCATCTTCAGGATCTGGCCTTCTAAAGAGCAGTCAGGGCTGATCTCCTCTAGGACTGACCGGTTTGTTCGCCTTGCAGTCCAAGGGACTCGCAAGAGTCTTCTCCAGCACCAGAGTTCAAAAGCCTCAATTCTTTGACGCTCGGCCTTCCTTATGGTCCAACTTTCGCAGCCATACATTGCAACTGGGAAGACCATAGCCTTGACTAAACGCACTTTTGTTGGCAGGGTGATGTCTCTGCTTTCTAGGATGCTGTCTAGATTTGCCATAGCTTTCCTCCCCAGGAGCAAGCGTCTTTTAATTTCTTTGCTGCAGTCCCCATCTGCAGTGATCTTGGAACCCAGGAAAATAAAATCTGTCACTATCTCCATTTCTTCCCCTTCTATTTGCCAGGAATTGAGAGGGCCGGATGCCATGATCTTTGTTTTCTTGATGTTGAGTTTCAAGCCAACTTTTGCACTCTCCTCCTTCACCCGCATCAACAGGCTCTTTAGTTCCTCTTCACTTTCTGCCATTAGAGTGGTATCATCTGCATAGCTGAGGTTGTTGATATTTCTCCCTGCAATCTTGATCCCAATTTGTGACTCCTCTAATCCCGCATTTCTCATGATGTGCTCTGCATACAAGTTAAATAGGCAAGGCGACAGTATACAGCCTTGCCGAACTCCTTTCTCAATTTTGAACCAGTCAGTGATTCCATGTTCAGTTCTCACTGTTGCATTTTGACCTGCATATAAATTTCTCAAGAGACAAATAAGATGCTCTGGTATTCCCATCTCTTTAAGAACTTGCCACAATTTGTTGTGCTCCACACAATCAAAGGCTTTAGCATAGTCAACGAAGCAGAAGTAGACGTTCTTCTGGTACTCCCTAGCTTTCTCCATAATCATAGTTTGTACACTCATCTAGAGCAGCTGATGATGGGATTGTCCTGTTACTTCTATTAATAGGGGTTCTAATTGATTTCGTTGATTGTGAAAATAGAAGCAGGGATAGTAATAAATTCACATAATCAATTACTGGTAAATATCTTCTGTCATTATTATAGTCATAGAGTTGGAAGGTACCTCCAGGGTCATCTAGTCCAACCCCTTGCAGAGTGCAGGAAATTTACAACTACCTGCCCGCAGGACCCCAATTCCATGCCCAGATGATGCCCGTCCCTCAAAAACAAACAAACAAAAAAAAAACCAGAATCCCTGGCCATTTTGGCCGGGAAGAAATTCATCTCCCAATCCCAAAGTGGCGATTGGCGTTTCCCTGAGTATGCAAGAAAAGACCATATTGTCACAATCCCTTCTGCCCACCCTCTTACAATCTGCCTAAGTTCATAAAATCAGCATTTCTGTCAGATGACTATCTAGCTTCTGCTTACAAACTTCCAAAGGAGAACCCACCACCTCCCAAGGAAGCCTGTTCCACTCAGGAACAACTTCTGGATGTTTAACCAAAAATTCTTTTGAATTAATTTCAACCCATTGGTTCTGTTCCAACCCTATGGGGCAACAGATAACAACTCTGCTCCATCCTCTGTGTGACAGCCCTTCAAGTCCTATGGCTATCATATCACCGCTTAG
The DNA here is from genome assembly GCF_049243985.1 of Paroedura picta. Classification (NCBI taxonomy): domain Eukaryota; kingdom Metazoa; phylum Chordata; class Lepidosauria; order Squamata; family Gekkonidae; genus Paroedura; species Paroedura picta. Next base: position 61,114,566 of record NC_135369.1, on the reverse strand, counting down.
TCATCTTCTACATAGACCACGGTCCCTCACGTTTCCTCATATGTCTTGCTTTTTGGAAGGACATACTACTAGTGTACATATATGAGAGGATCAATGGGGTAGCAAAACAGTGCTGCGGAACAGTGACCCATGGCTTATTTATGATATATCTCCTGGGACTTGGTGTATGCTTTATGTCCCAGTTCTCTTGCTTTGCTTCCCATGCTTCTTGCCTTGACCCTGGTACTCCCCCCTTAACATGTTATGAAGTTATGTAACTATGCTATGTGGCTTTGTGTCATTGGCACGAAGTTTATTAGTTTCTATTATGACACCTGGTGATTCACAAAGGCAGTTTTGGAATGGATATGGGCTAATAAACTGAAGCTTAATCCCAACAAGATGTAAGTGCTATTGGCAAGTAGAAAGTCTGATCTGGGATTTAAGGTGTCACCTGTTCTGGGTGAGAATGGGTAATAAAATCACATTTTAAAATGATTAAAACTAATCAAAAAAGAACAAGAAAACAATTAGAACTAGAATTCAAATACATATCTTTAACCACTCCTGTGGAGCAGATTAAAAAATCGGTTAAGGGCACCCAAGGCGGACCCTGTCCATGATGAGGAAGGGTGCTGATAGGCCCCTACCCCCGGACTGACAATTGGAAGGCCCAATCGGCAGGCGCTTTGCGCCTGCCGATTGAGCCCTTCGATTGTCAGTCCGGCGGCAAAGGACCAATGGTCCCTTGCCACCAGACTGACGAATTGGGAGCCACGAAGCGCCTCCCGATCTGCCCCCATCGACTGCGCTCGCTGCAGCCTCGCCGCCACCATTCGTTCGCTCGCTACACACCAGCCAGCTCGCCGCCGCCCTCCGACTCCAGCTGCACCCGTCGCCCTGCCACTACCTGCCGCCGCGCCTCATTACCCCGTGCCTCCACGAAGCCACCTGTGGCCGGGAGCGCCCGCGGCCGCCACACCTACACGCGGCCGCATCCCCGCTCCCGCCCGCCACGCCGCCAGAACGCTGCGATCGTTGCCCCCATGTCCACCCGCTCAGGACCAGCTGCCGCCGACCCATCCTGCAGCGTTGACGACGACCACCCCGCCCACACCCCGCCCGAACCTCGCCCGGCCACGATGGAGGACCTGCCCCGAGCCCCCAGCCTACCTCCTGCCCTCCGAGCCTGCGACCTGCCTCCCGCCCGCTCCATGCTCCTGCCTGACATCCAACAAACAAGTAGGACACGCCCCGGGCCGCCCACTCGCGGCCTCCAAAGCCCCGCTAGCGCCCGCTGTCTGCAAATTACAGCGGGCTCTATTTCTAGTAAAGATATAAAAGCTACAATCAAAACATTAGGCAGAAAGGAGGGATCACTAAGGCAATGACAAACAAACAAAAATCTTCACCTGTTGGCAGAAGATGGCAAAAAAGGGGCAGACATATCTCCTTGGGGAGAAAATTACATGGTTCCATGATTGAGAAGGCCATATCCCAGGTTGCTACTTACCTAATCTCAGGACACTATAGCACCTGAAGCAAGGCCCCTGAAGATGGCCACTGTGGTGGAATAGGTTCATAATTGACTAGGCAGTCCAGTAGGTATGTTGATTCCAAACTACAAGGTCAACACCAGCACTTTGAATTGTGCTTAAAAACAAACAAACTAGAAGTCAGTGTACATGGTCCCTGCCATCTACTCTAGTCAACATCCTGGCGACAGCACTCTGTAGTAATTGACTCTGCAGGTTTTCAAACTATGTAATGCTGATAGAGTTAAATCAAGCAGGATTACAGTTATTTCACCTTTCTATATGCAGCAGATATGTGGGAGTGTGATTGCTGTAGAGTCAAAGTGAGAAGTTGAAACACATTAAAAATAGCATAGCATCCAACTACATAATTAGTCTCTCTTGACTATTACTGTATTATTTTCTCACTAGCTTCAAAGCCCGTTCCTAAGAACAGGCCTTGCTAGGGTCCCGTCCCCTGGCCTCTGGCCAGGCAGCGTAAGGTGGTTTTGGGCTGCAGCTCTCAGCTGGATGGGGTGGGCACGGGCTGGCCAACTCATTGGCTGGCCCGGGACAGAGCTCCTTAGCAGGCAGTCAGCAGGCCAAGAGGCTCTCATTAGCAGGCCCTGCTTAGCAGGGCAAGAGGCCCTCGTTAGCAGGCCCTGCACCAGGACCCTTTGCCCAGGGCCCTCTCCCTTTATCTCCTGCTGGTTCCAGGCACTAAGGTGCACTGAGAGCAAAGAGGTTAGAGCCCAGAGACAGAGGGTGGGAGCTGCAGGGGCTTGGCCAAAAAAAAATCCCGCTCTGTTGAACAAAATAATTCTAATTTTTCTGTATCAGTTGGTTTTTAATCATTCCATGTCTAAGTCCTCCTTTTAAAACTGGGAGCTGAGCATTACTTTGTAAAATGTTTAGTTGTTAAGTGTTTTCTTATCTGCACTGGAACAGAGGCCTATTTTGTGAGTGGGCATGCTGCAGAGTCATAATTTTGCATTCACCTGGCAGGAGGACATGATTGCTGTCTTTAAGTATTTGAAAGGTTGTCACTTAGAGGAGGACAGGGAAAGGTTCTTGTTGGCAGCAGAGGATAGAACCTTCAGTAATGGCTTTAAACTACATAGAGAATGATATTGGCTAGATCTCAGGAAAATTTTTTTCACATAGTAGTTTAGCAGTGGAATCGACTGCCTAAGGAGGTGGTGAGCTTTCCCCCTCATTGATATTCGACAAGCAGCTGCTGGTACTTATCATGGATACTTTAGGCTGATCCTGCATTGAGCAGGGGGTTGAACTAGAAGGCCAGTATGGTCCCTTCCAACTATGATTCTATGAGTATTCTTGAGTTAGGGGGTCACCTTTCCCAGTGCTGAAAGCTGTGTGGCTCCTCTCCTCTGGAGGAAAAGCATCAGAAAAGAGGCTACCTTTGGTTCAGTGATACCAAATCCAGATACCATCTTTATCTGCTCTGGGAAGGTTCAGCTTTCCGCTTCTGCTTTTCCATAATCTTCTTATAACCATTGTATGTGTGTGTGAATTACTCCGAGGCATGGCTTTTGGGGACGGGGAGAGATGCTGGCAGCCAGCCTGGCCCACGTCGCCCTGAAAAGGCCTGCCGAGGCTGTGGTGGGGGTTTTGGGGTCAGGGGGGAGGTGCTGTCAGGCAGTCCATTTTCCCCCTGCCATCCCCAAAAGGGGCTGCTGAGGGTCACGCAGGCTGCAGTAGAGCTTTTGGGAGTCAGAGGGGGAACTGGTGGGCAGTCTGTCTCCTCCCCCATCTCCCCTAAAAGGCTCACCAAGGGCTGCCTAGGCTGCGGCAGGGCTTTCGGGTGTGGGGGGGGAGGTGCTGGTAGGCAGTCTACCCCCTGGCAGGGTTCTTGGAGGAGGGGGAGGCCCCCAAAAGGCCTACCGAGGGCTATGTTGGCTGCGGCAGGGATTTTGTGGATGGGGGGGGTGCTGGCAGGCAGTCTCTCCCTGTCTCCACCAAAAGGCTCACCGAGGGCTGTGCTGGGGCTTTTGGGGGTAGGGGGAGAGGTGCTGGCAGGCAGTCCATTTTCTCCCCGCCACCCCTAAAAGGACCACTGAGGCCCACACAGGTCACAACATAGCTTTTAGGAGCAAGGGGGAGGTGCTGTGAGGCAGTCCACCCCCCTATCACCCCCAAAAGGCCTGCTGAGGTCTGCGCAAGCCATGGTGGTGCTTTGGGGGTCAGTGGGGAGGTGCTGGCGGGCAATCTGGTCCTTCTCCCCCCACTCCGGCAGCTCCATTGAGGCCTGGCAAGGCCATGGCTGGAGTTGCTCGCGGTGGTGGGAGCAGGAGCACTGGCAGGAACTCTCTCCCCAACCCCACCGGCCTACAGTCCCAGCCCCTCCCCCCCAGCTGCTGCTCACCGTGCTGGTACTTCTTCCAAATGGAAGAAATTGGAGGGGGATGCATCAAGAGGCAGGACTTCCTTCCTGATTGGTCATTCATTGGACGGATGGTCAGTCAAGAATTGGACAGCCAGGATAGCTGATCTGATTGGTGGTTAGTTAGTGAGACCCAACTCCTCCTACCATCCCTTACTGGCTTTATTAATGGTTCACATTTTCTCCCTGGAGGAGAAAACCTATAATAGCTTTGTAATTTCAGCTTGTGGGCTCTGTGGAGCAGAATTTGGAATGAATCTTGCTATACTTGATAGGGCAGCAGTTCTAAACCACCTTATAGCTGCGACCCCAACTGCGGCGGGGGCGGTGCACGCACATGCTGGGGCGGGTTCAAACTCTCAAGCAGGGCAGTATTGCTTCCCACACAGTCTGTACCCTTCTGGATCTAGAGGCTCCACCCCTTCCTGGCTCATTCCATTCCTAATTTAGGAATTCAACTAACAATATTGAAAAGAGCTTTCTGAACCCTCATATAAGTTTTGAACTACCACATAAGGAAACTTGAACAAGTTGTCTATTCTGGAGAGACGTCCATCATCTTCGGAACCTCTTTAAGGACTGGAGATGTCCCGGAGGACTGGAAAAGAGCAAACGTTATTCCGATCTTCAAAAAAGGGAGGAAGGATGACCCGGGAAACTACAAACCAGTGAGTCTGACCTCTGTTGTGGGGAAGATAATGGAGCAGATATTAAAGGGAGCGATCTGCAAACATCTGGAGGACAATTTGGTGATCCAAGGAAGTCAGCATGGATTTGTCTCCAACAGGTCCTGCCAGACCAACCTAGTTTCCTTTTTTGACCAAGTAACAGGTTTGCTGGATCGGGGAAATTTGGTTGATGTTATTTACTTGGATTTTAGTAAAGCTTTTGACAAGGTTCCCCATGATGTTCTAATGGATAAGTTGAAGGACTGCAATCTGGATTTTCAGATCGTTAGGTGGATAGGGAATTGGTTAGAGAACCGCACTCAAAGAGTTGTTGTCAATGGTGTTTCATCAGACTGGAGAGAGGTGAGTAGCGGGGTACCTCAGGGTTCGGTGCTCGGCCCGGTACTTTTTAACATATTTATTAATGATCTAGATGAGGGGGTGGAGGGACTACTCATCAAGTTTGCAGATGACACCAAATTGGGAGGACTGGCAAATACTCCGGAAGATAGAGACAGAGTTCAACGAGATCTGAACACAATGGAAAAATGGGCAAATTAGAACAAGATGCAATTTAATAAAGATAAGTGTAAAGTTCTGCATCTGGGTCAGAAAAATGAAAAGCATGCCTACTGGATGGGGGATACGCTTCTAGGTAGCACTGTGTGTGAACGAGACCTTGGGGTACTTGTGGATTGTAAACTAAACATGAGCAGGCAGTGTGATGCAGCGGTAAAAAAGGCAAATGCCATTTTGGGCTGTATCAACAGAGGCATCACATCAAAATCACAAGATGTCATAGTCCCATTGTATACGGCACTGGTCAGACCACACCTGGAGTACTGTGTGCAGTTCTGGAGGCCTCACTTCAAGAAGGACATCGATAAAATTGAAAGGGTACAGAGGAGAGCGACGAAGATGATCTGGGGCCAAGGGACCAAGCCCTATGAAGATAGGTTGAGGGACTTGGGAATGTTCAGCCTGGAGAAAAGGAGGTTGAGAGGGGACATGATAGCCCTCTTTATGTATTTGAAAGGTTGTCACTTGGAGGAGGGCAGGATGCTGTTTCTGCTGGCTGCAGAGGAAAGGACACGCAGTAATGGGTTTAAACTTCAAGTACAACGATATAGGCTAGATATCAGGAAAAAGTTTTTCTCAGTCAGAGTCGTTCAGCAGTGGAATAGGCTGCCTAAGGAGGTGGTGAGTGCCCCCTCACTGGAAGTCTTCAAGCAAAGGTTGGATACACACTTTTCTTGGATGCTTTAGGATGCTTAGGGCTAATCCTGCGTTGAGCAGGGGGTTGGACTAGATGGCCTGTATGGCCCCTTCCAACTCTATGATTCTATCCCAACCACATTTTTGTTCTTTCCCCCACCCCAGGACTGAAGATTCTAATTTCCAGGGAAATTTCACCAAGAGTGTTAGAAACAAGTTTGCAGTTTTTTTCCTATTACTTTTTATTTCACAGTCCACACATAATGGGCTATTAGCTACTAGGGTATGAGAGCCATCGGTGACCAGTAAGATACTCTTTTGACCCTTTAACACAATCATTTAGACCTTGATCCTTCTCCACATTGTCATCAGTAACCCACTGCTCTTCTTGGCTTTCAAGGCTCACTTACCATGAAGTCCCTTGCACTTCCTAAATCTGTAGAACAAGGGTTTTTGCCAACCTGAGGTGGCTTTGGCATATGTTTGTGACCTACTTCCACTATAGGAGCCCACCACCAGACCAGGTACTATCCAAGGAGAAGGACAGTCATGACTTGGAACAATGAATCTACAGATAACACAGCAATATGGGTGTTACATTAATTGATTTTTTACATGTTATACTGTTTGGTTCACAAGTTTAGCCACGCTGGTGGGGCAATATCAAAGATTAAAAAAACAAACAAACTAAAAAACAGATAGTTTTGTGTACATAAGCAGATAGTTTTGTGTACATTTTGTGTATGTAAGATAATTATGATTCACTGTCTGGACCTAGTAGAATCAAAGAATTGGAAGGGGTCTTCAGGGTCATCTAGTCCAACCCACTGCACTATGGAGGAAACTCACAACTACTTGCCTACCCACAGTGACCCCAATTCCATGGCCTTTCCAAAAAACAAAAGAAACAAAACAGGATCTCTGCCCAGTCTGGCCTGGAGGAAATTTGCCTCTTGACCCCAAAGTGATGATCAGCATACAAGAAAAGGCCACAGGAGCCAAGCACTGAATTCACAGAATCAGCAGAAAACCCTCTTGATGACTGTGGGGAAGACTGGGAGGTTTTTCTGCCATCTGAGGTTTTTGGTTTAAGATTAGGGGTTTTATTGAGTTTTATCCTGTAATCTGCCTTGAGTTTGAGGAGGAAGGCAAACTAGAAATCAAACTGGAGGGAGTGTCTGGGTGATATCACTTGAGGTGACATGTGATTTCCCGGCATGTAGAAGGGAGGTATGGCCTCCTTACATCCCTTCTGAAGTTTCTCAAAATCTGAAGAATGTATTGGGGGGTTCTTGCAGAGTGTGGGGATGTGTCATCTCCAGAGTGTGGGGATGTGTCATTTGGGGTGATCCAAAAATTGTTTTGGGGTGCAGCCTGACCCCAGTGTCAGGCTGTGTGATTGCCCTGAGGGCATCCCATTTTGGAGCAACTGGCACAATATCTGGCCTTTGGAACAAGGAATGGCACATATCCTCTTGAAGGAGGACGTCCCCTGAATGTGTGTATGTATGACGTGGTGGTCTAAGCCTTATTTTGGGGTTCAGAGCTTTTTTCAATATTGTTGGTTGAATTCCCAACAAAGAACGAATAAACTAATAAGGAATAAGTAACTAGCATCAGCCTCCTTCCTAACTAAGGATTATGGCAGCAGGCTCTAAAAGAGACGTAGTTTGGAAAGATTTATAGTGTATAACCAAATCATTATTTTTTGTTATAATTTTCAAACTATTCAGAAAAGTTATTATTCTAAAAATGTAAATATTAAGATTATACCAGCAAAAATGAGTTATGTAGAAAACCTAGTTTAAATCTAGTATTCCTGACTAGTGATTTAAATTGTGACTTGAATTGTGATTTAAATCAAATCCACTCTGCTAGTTGTTAAACTTTCTAGTACCTTGCAAACAGGTGTTTTGTAGTCTCTAGTGGTGTGGGTTTTCCAGAAAAATTAAAATAAGTAATTTTTTGGGAAACAATCTTATGCACTAATTAAAGTGCATAGTTTTGACCTGCACTTAATAACCAACATTTTAAAAGGATCCTATATTTATTTTTTTGTGATCAAACTTGCTAGAAAAATCATTAATGCTTGGCATGGTCAGCGGCAAAAGGAAACGTGGTCGCCAAAGGATCCGCTGTCTCGGCACGATCAAAGCCGACACAGGGATGACCAACTAAAAGAAGCAGAGACAGGGGCGCATGGCGAAGACTTTCCTATAGAATCGCTGAGGGTAGGACAAGACTGGACAGATAACATCATCGTCATATTTATTTTATATCCTGTAGTCCGTACTTCCTTATATTGTTTAAATTTAAGACAATAACCTGACTGCACTAAAAATTGTTAACACACTAATTTTAGCACACTGGGAGAGCTGTGCATGATGTGCCACCCATCTGGTTTACCAGAATTTCTCTGTCATCAGCAGAGGTCACTGGGGCATTTCCTGTTAGTTCTGTGTCAAATTGGTGATTACAGTATTCTTTCCACCTTGTGAGAAAGGGCATATAAATAAAGATTTTAGCTTTGGTTTTGATTTAACGTGTATAGTCAATTAGGTAAATCCATAACTTTTTAAAATTTGAATCGTATATATTTATGGTTTTATCCCTCCCTCCTGCTATTTACGGATTAATAAAACCTATATACATAATTCCTAGGGATAATCATCCGAAAAGCATTAATTGCTAATTTTATAAAGTAATAAATGTTTAGAATGTTTACACACACACACATCCTCCCCAAAAAGCAACTAAATTTTTTTCAAAGGTATCCTGTTAGAACTGTTCTACCTCACAGGGTGTCTGTTGGGGGGAGAGGAAGAGAAGGTGATTGTAAGCTATTTTGAGACTCCTTCAGGTAGTGAAAAGTGAGGTTTAAAAGCCAACTCGTCTTAAGCAGAATGCTTAACCAGTAAAATTTATTTCTGCCTTTCTGCACAATTTGGAAATTTTATTGATGTGGAAGGTCATGCTGAAGTTTCAGTGAGCGGCATATGCAACTTCAGCAATTAGCACCATGCTAAAGGGGAGTCTTTTCCCCCTCCCTAGTCGTACATGGTCAATTTCACTCTGAGTTCCAAGGAGAGGAAGAAGATTGTTCCAACACTAAACTTTGTTCTTGGGACTAGAATCTACTTCTGCCTTAATCATAATGCCAGTGCCTTATGTAAGGTGCTTTCCATATCACCTGTGGTGTAACCATGGGAGAAGTCTTGAGCCTATGCTGCATTGCTGTTGTCCTTTTATGTGTTGTAATAATAATATCTATACCTAAAATATGTGTAACTAGTGACAGAGACTAGAATTTCAACTGAAAAAGGCTTGAAAAAGGGTAATCTTTTCCAGTTGATCTCTGAATTTCTAAATTTGAATAACAGGACTTCGTTTATATGGTTTAAATGTACATATGACATATTTCATTATAGAAGCATGTGCCTCCTTTTCTTCGTTTTACAAACACGTTTTGCAAGCAAAGGAGTGGAAACCTAATGCATGGTTATTTGTATCAGTTAACCAGTGTTGATGTGTTTGCTAAGGTGGCTTCCATGTCTTTCTTAGAGATTCTACTTAGATTGCAAATCTGATGTTGCATTGTCTTTTTCAAACACTAAGCAACATGGCAGTGTGTAAGAGGTAGCAAGGATGGAATGGCAGTGCTTCACATGGAAGGTGTTGCATGCGGTGAAGATTGTGGTTGGTGAAGATTGTGTGTAGTTGTGTGTTTAGTCAGTAGTTATCGTGGAAGTGCAGTATTGGCATAGAGTATTGTAACTGAGTCAGTCCCACTCATTAATTTTACAAATATAGTTTCTGCATATATAGTAATATAGTAATTGAAGGATTGTTAACATTTGAACTGACTCAAGAATGAAAAGCATTGACTTTGCTTTTTATAGTGTAGTATGTGTATTTCAAACAGTAGCACAGGCCACAGGGCCCCATTGTGAATACACTTTTTTGTTGCCCTTAAGTCACCCGTTGGTTTGATATAACCACACTTCTAATGCTAGAAGTGGCATGTCAGGGGAACTACAGGACCTATTTAAGTGTTCAGCACAAGCCAGCTTGTGAGTTTACTGCAGGCGTTGAGAAGCAAGACAAATTAGGCTACAGATTGCTGAATTCATAGTTTCATTGTATATATAAGTCATGGGGGGGGGGGGCTTAGGCTTGCACAGAGTGTGGATTTAATGCAATGTGATTTGGAGGGCAGTCTTCTCCTGTATACTAATGCATTAGCAGAGCTTCATATGTATGATGAAAGTTGTGCTTCCCTGACTTTATTTCTGATTATAAACAATATTGATTTTAAATGCTGACAGTGATTTTTTTTAACAGCGCTTCAGATATGGAGGCGATTGTCTATTCTAAGTACGATCAAAAGGACTGCATCTATGGTGCATTTGATGCGGGTTAAATGGAGTTTGAAGTAAGCCATGAAACTGCAGTTCAGGTTCTGGCAACAGTTGTAATGAAGTCTGTCTTATGTAGTGTCCTCCCTAAACTGTTTGGTATTTCAGGGACAGCTAGTAACAGGATAAAGCAGTGGTCCCCAACCCGCCGGGCCGCGAAGGCCTTGGCGCCGGGCCGCAGCTCCCTCTTCCCTCCCCCCCGAAGCGAGAAGCTCGCCAGGCCGCGAGCTAATCGGCCGCCGAAGCGGCCAATTAGCTCACGGCCCAGCAAGCTTCTTGTTTCGGGAGGGGGGGGAAGAGAAGCTTGCCGAGCCGCAAGCTTATCGGCCGCCAAAGCGGCCAATTTGCTTGCAGTCCAGAGGGGCCGGGAGAGGGAGCCACGGCCGCCGGCATGGCGGCGGCGCAAACGCGCATGCACGGACTGCCGCGTACGAGCGTTTGCGCCCCTGACGGGCGCAAACGCGCATGCGCAGCAGTTCGTGCATGAGTGTTTGCGCTGGGGCTGCCGCACATGCGCGGGGCCCCGGGCCGCCCTCTCCCGCCACTCCGGAGCAGCGGTCTGTGGCAACCGGAAGGTTGCGGACCACTGGGATAAAGGATTGACTTCTAAAAGAGGACCCTAAAGGAGCTCAGATATAGTTTCTGCTGTTTGAGATAGTATTGTATGTTGACACATGAAATAAATGATATGCTTGAAAACTGAGTTGAAAGAATTTTTTTAGTAATTAAGTGTAGGTAGTTGTCCTGTGAATATTATTGGTGCATACATACATAAAACCTGATTTAATCTAGCCCATCCTTGTGGTACCTTCAGAGTAAAGCTCAGCTGTAAATCTGGAATTATTTAAAATATATATATCACTCTACTAGGGAGTTGTGACAAAAATCCCACAAAGCTCTAGGTCAGGGGTAGTCAAACTGCGGCCCTCCAGATGTCCATGGACTACAATTCCCATGAGCCCCTGCCAGCAAACACTGGCAGAGGTTCTTGGGAATTGTAGTCCATGGACATCTGGAGGGCCACAGGTTGACTACCCCTGCTTTAGGTACATGAATCAGGAAACATATTCAGAGCTGGTGGTTTCTTGGAAGTGTTCAGCTTTGACAGCTGAAAAGGAAAGTGGTTTGTTGGATTTTAAAAAAAAACTGGCTTGGCTTTTGTGCCATGGAACCTGCTGTGAGGTGAAAAACCAAAGGAAACCCAGGCTGTGCAATGTACGGTAGTAGTGTCCAACATTATTGGCAAATAAGGTAAGAAGTAATGCCACTTACACATGCCTCTAGTCTAGAGAAGATGCTATAGTGTGCTTTTGGATAGACAGTCAGAAATGCAGAATTGGCTCCGCATAGCCAGGTTTGTAGGTGCTAATAATACAGTCATGGTAGAATGCAACGATCTTTATCTGTGTTGTGACTCGTGCTTCTGGTTGGCTGTGCTTCTAGTTTTCTTTTAGCTTAATTTTTTGTCTTTTAGGATGCAAATATACCTTCTTCCAGAATTGCTGGTATGCTTTCTGTGTTTGCAGTTATGTACTTGTTTTTGGTTTGTGTTGTGCTGTATAAACTAGCAGTTTTGTGCACAGGAGTCCCCTTGCTTTTCTATAAGTGGTGTAAGCAAAAGGGCATCAAGGTATTTAGTTTACAATTCTAAATGGCAGAAAACTCATAAGAGCGGTTGAAGCAACTGGCATGTGTGTTTGATCTAAATAGAGAAGGCATCAGACTCAGAAGTTGTTTGATTTATGAGGTATAACCAAACATTGCTTTTTTATGACTACATTGCTGGAGAGATGGGGTTAATTACTTATGCTTTTGACATCTGAAGGCTGTTTCAGATGTGGACCTGAGTATGAACAAGAAACAATAAAAATCAGAATGCCTCTCTCAGTATTAAAATTCTCCTCCATTCTACATTTGAAAGATAGAACTCTTGAAGAGGGACAGTGTGTGCATAAAGCACTTGAGTTAGAAACAGCCTCTGTCTGATGGTCAGTACCTGTGTAATGGTTTTTGTCTTTATATTTAGGCAATATAGGTTGTTGTACCTTAGAATTTAAGGAGTGAAATATAAGGCCTTGGGTTTTATGTTCTCCTGTGAGATGTGAGACAAGAAAGGGCAAAAGGCTCCCGTCTATTCAATCCTAGAATAATTGGAACAATTATGCTGCACTTCCTACCGTACTCCACCTACTCTGCATCATAACTTCCTTTCTCACAGTTGTGGCTAAATGCCAAAGCAGTACAAATTGTGTCTGCAGTAACTGAGACGGCAGCAACATATGCTGACCATCAGCCATAGATACAGGTAAATATAAAAGTATCTTTCTCTGTAACCTTTGTCCTTCGGCACTCTGTAGCCAGTTATGACATAACAGCGCATTAACATTTTAACATGTTTTTTGTCATTTACCATAATGTATAAGAATACTAAATATTCAAGCATACTAACATGAAACATGAATAATTTAACTTAAATGTTTTGTAGGATTGCATTTTATTTGATCAGTATTTAATGCTGCAGACTTTAGTATGATAATCTGTTTGGGGTGGTGTTTATCTAAAAATTAAAAAGCTTGTACTGAGTTTGTACTGAGACTGCCTTTTATAATTCATAAAAATTGTAATCAGATTGGCAGAAATAAGATAAATGTGGTGGTTAGTTGTGAATATGGCACATCTGTAGTTGCTGTAAGATGAGCTATGCTGAAAAAGAGTTTAAATTTTTTTAGTTATAAAAATTATAAGTTGTTTTTACCAGTTTAATTGATCCCCCCCTTTCCCCATTACTCAAAATTACTTCTGTGTTTGTTGGAAAATATGGATGCCCATTCTAGCTTTTCAGAAATAAATTGTGTATGTTAGATCTCTGTAGAATGCAGCTAAGTAATCAAGCTATTTTGAAGAAAAGTAGCTATTATTATAGAAATAACAGCTGATAGTCCTATAGCACAGAGATCACGACTTCGTACAACTAGACCTTTGTTAATAGATTCAGTATATCCTGCTTTAAGACGGTTGATCTTTCTTGTCACATCTTTATAGGTTGTATTTATTCACAGCTTTAGCAAGAAACTTTTAGTTACCTAAATATATTGAGATGGATGTGTATACTACAGCAGTGGCTTCTATCAGTGAGAGACAGTAATTACACAAGGAAAAAAAAAACAGTTCTTCTTTATACTATTTGGAGCTGCCTAAGTGGTGAATTTAGATTTCTGAATCTTCTGGTCAGAACAGGAGGACGTTTTGAAATGGTGACACAAATGAACATAAAACGTTATTGGAGTGTAACCTATGGAATATTCCTCCAGTAGAAGTGGGAGGAAGGAGGTGATCTTGCCTTATCTCCTTATTGCAGCTCTCTGACCTGCCTAACTTTTTATCTGTAAGAATCCCTGACACCTATCGTTTAATCATGTTTTTTGGTGGGCTGCACAAGGCTGCTGGGAGGAGGGGGATGATCTGCTTTAGACGTGAAACTTTGTTATGTAGACTTTGTTTAGGCAAGTAGACTTTGCCTAATATATAATTAATAAACTGGAGGGCTCCAGGATTGTTCCCCACAGCATTTGGTGTTGAATGAAAGAGGAAAGTAGTGATTGGCAGGCCAAATAACTCTTTTCATCAGAACCCATTCATATTCCTTGATATTAGGCACTGCAGTTAGTTTGACTGTGTTATGTTGTGAATATCCAGTGAATTGTAAAGCAATTTTAGTTTGTGCTCAAAAACAGTGGTCCCCAACCTTTTTATCACTGGGGACTAGTCAACGCTTGACAATTTTACTGAGGCCCGGGGGGGGGGTAGTCTTTTGCTGAGGGACATCACCGCCGTCTGAGCCCCTGCTCCACTTGCTTTCCCGCCGGCACCCCTGACTTTCTGCCGCCCATTGGGGGGCTCTGCCAGCAGCAGATGTGCAGTGCCACATCGAGGGGGAGCCCCAGCCATGGTGGCCACTGGAGAGCACCAAAGGTGAGCCGGCAGCAGAGTGGCAGGGCAGCCCCCGAGGTAGCAGCCAGGGAGGAGGACGAGAAGGAGCCGCAGCCCGAAACCGACTGATCTACGGACCGGTACCGGTCTCCGGACTGGAGGTTGGGATCACCGCTCTAAAATACTGAAGGGAGATGAGAACCCAGTAATTCAGCTGAAAAACTTAATTTTAAATGGGACTAATCCTCATATATTAACAGGTTATGCATCAGAAACCAGTAAAGTTTTGTGAAGCAAACCTACCTATAACAACATCTACACAGTTTAGACACCTGGCAGAATTAGCAGGGTGTTTGAGTTAAAAGAGACACCTGTCTTAAGCAGATCACCATGCTTTAATTTGTGCCTCCTTACACCCACTTGTTTATCCTGTTGCTTCCCTCTCTTCCGGCCCTGGGGTGTGTTAACTGCTCTACCCTACATCAACTGTGATGTGTAAGACATATAATTGGCATGTGGGTAGTAAAGTGTGTGGTGAGATGGTTTGAAGACAAAATTGAAATGTGTCACTAATGACTGAAAACCAGAAGAAGTTGTATTCATAAAATTATAGTGGAATCTTAACTTCCACAAATTTATTTAAAAGGTGTACAATTTTTGCTGTGTCCCTATCAATTTTTTTTCTTATATCTCTTTGATACTGGTCTTGCCTTTATTCTGGTACCTTGATCCGCAAAGATTTATGGTCATCTCTTAACTCCCTTCATCATCTTTAGAGATCTGAAGGCATGGGGAAAAAAGAGGTGTTTTTCTTTGAGTATATTTTCAGTCCTTCTGATGAGAAACCGGAAATTTTACGGAGTACTGTTCCTCCCCCCCCCCCCATTTTTGAATGTGTACTGTGCGTTTTTAATTCCCTCAAAATACATATTACTATGGAGATGTTTATGTAAGATAATCTACAGCATTGCTTCCCATGTGTGTTTAAATGTGGCTAATTTTGTCTACAGTGTTGTAATGTGAAGTATGCTATGCCATTGAAGCATTCAATATTAAGTTTAATTCTCTATCCAAAGCCTGAGAGTATATTGTTTTGTTTTTTATTTGTGTTTTCTGTTTTCATCTCCCCCCCCCCTTTACCTACCTATCAGATGGCAATAAGTAGGCATACATGTACTAAAATAGCATAGCTTGTAGTAGTTTTCATTCCTGTGTTTTGGGTATATTTGCTTTGCCATTTTGCTTACAGAGAATGGAGATGTATAAGTAAGTCAAACAGTACAAAATTATATGCTAATTTTATATTAAAGTAATGTAAGGTTAGGGTTGATATACCCTATTTTTAGGGGGTAAAAGGAAGGCAAAAAACAAAAACTCAACCCTTTTAGAGCAATCACAGAGACTAGGTTATAGTTTTGGCAGTGTCCAATCTGAATATATGCATACTCTGAGATGCACAAGGTATATATAAAAGAACATCAAAGAAAAAAGTGTCAAAGTTCTGTGTCAAAAGAAGGGAGATTTTACCATAACATTTTATACGGGTTAAACTGGTATTTATGAACGCAATATCTGTGTGCAATTGGGGATTTTGACTTGTGGTTAAAAAGAAAAAATGTGTCTGGTAATAAAAGCACCACAGGACCTCCAATTTTGTTTTATTTATTTAATTCATTACTTTATATACTACCCCTCACGGTGATGTGTCAGGACAGTGTGCATGGTTTTAGTTAATGGAATACTCTGTTCTAATCTTTTCCAGATGTTTCTTACGGTGTACCTCAGTAACAATGAACAACACTTCACTGAGGTGCCGGTTACCCCGGAAACTACTTGCAGAGATGTCGTGGATCTGTGTAAAGAGCCTGGTGAGACCGAATGCCACCTGGCTGAAGTATGGTGTGGTTCTGGTAGGTGAAAAAATGTTTTGTGCCTTCCAGTTCATCTTGAATAAGTTTTTGTAGTTACTTAGACATTAAGATTAATTGTGGTACTCGCTGCTACAGCATTCAGTAATGGCTGCCAATGTGGAAGGCTTTAAATGGGGAGTAGACCAATTTAAAGTGGATGGAGCTATCAATGGCTACTAGTCACAATAGCTATGTACTCTCTCCAGTACCACAGGTAATATGGTTTTTTATATCGGTTGCTGGACAGCATAGGCAAGAGGACAGTGTTGCAGTCATCCTGCTTGCAGGAGTCCTGGAAGTAACTGGTCAGCCATTGTGTGAACAGAAAGCTGGATGGGCCTTTGGTCTGATCCAACATGGCTCTTCTTATGTATGCTTACCATAATAGTCTTTATTCTAGAGTTAACATACAACATTTTTCACCATTCAGCCAGAAAGTCAGGGTTTCTTTATAAAAAGATGCTTCAAATGTTTCCCACACTGTTAATACAAATGTAAAGGCCACCTTATTTATTTGTTTGTTTGTTTGTTTGGTTGGTTGGTTGGTTGGTTGTGTTCCAGCCCTTTCCAGAATGTTTAGGGCGGGTTGCAACATATAAAGCACACAATACATTTGTTTACAAAATTTAAAATATAAAATCCTAAACTCTGAAATAACTTAAAAATAAGGTAAAGGTAAAGGTATCCCCTGTGCAAGCACCGAGTCATGTCTGACCCTTGGGGTGACGCCCTCCAGCGTTTTCATGGCAGACTCAATACGGGGTGGTTTGCCAGTGCCTTCCCCAGTCGTTACCGTTTACCCCCCAGCAAGCTGGGTACTCATTTTACCGACCTCGGAAGGATGGAAGGCTGAGTCAACCTTGAGCCGGCTGCTGGGATTGAACTCCCAACCTCATGGGCAAAGCTTTCAGGCGGCTGCCTTACCACTCTGCGCCACAAGAGGCTCATAACTTAAAAATACATAACCTAAAAATACAATTTTCTGAAAATAGAAAAAAAAACTGTTATTGCCTGATGCTACATCCTTATCAAGAAAGAGGTGGATAGTGTAAGAATATCATTCCTCAAATGAGAATTAATTAATTCACTTTGACTAGGTTATGTATTTAATTTGTAAATGGCTGACTTTCTGTTTTTTTGTTTTGTTTTGCGCTCTGTTTTTGTTCTGTACAAATACCACAAAAATGGCTCAAATGCCATTTGAACACCCCAGCTTGGTAGGCTTATTTGTGTCACTCTTGAATTGTATAAAACTGAGGGAAGTTATTTTTGCTGCTCAACATTGTTGCAAATCATGCTTTGTATATTACAAGGGCTGCATTTATAAAAACAATGGTGGCAAAGGGGCAATGGAGGTGCATGTTGATTTTCTAGAAGAAGCCCTTAGGGATCACTGCCTTGTCCTTTGGAAAGGTTGAGTTTATTGTCTCATTATCTGTTAAAATACACTTCAGGTCCCTTTGATAAAGGTGAGGCCTTTAACGAGTACTGCCAGAGTTCTCAGAATTCTAAGGCTGTAATACAATTCGTATTATCTTCTAACTAAATTGGTAGAAGCAAATAGAGCTTTATCTGTTGATGTGTAGTCTTGTTTTTCTGGCAAATATTGCTTCTGATTCTTTTAGTTCAGTGCCATAAATGATAACAGTAGGCATTCATTTCACATACTTTTAATACATTTTTCGTCCACTCTATCCTGGTCTCCAAGAAACTAAAGAAATGAAACATTAAGATGCAGTTTGAAAGGAGCCAGATCAAGTTCAGGAAATCAGTGACAAATTCTGTGAGCTATTGGTTTTATTCATAAGGGGTTTGCAATAGTTTAGGAATTGATATAGTATACTATCTTATTTCTGCCCCAGCTAAGCACAGTAGGGGCATTGCTGGTTTAAGCCACTGTTAATCTGTCTCAGCTGATAGCTCTTAAATCCTAAAGTAATCCTGTGATCCTGATGATATAGCTGTATATATTATACTAGGTTGTTGTATATGGTACCTGATATTCTATGTCAGTTGTAACTCCATTTTAACATTTTAAATTCAGCTCTATTCATTTTTACTGCCTAAAAGCCTTCGACAGGTTGAGCCATAATGGCCATTTTAGTATGTTGGTGTTGCTCATTGCATTGGCATGCTGACCTCAGCTTGCTACATTAGCAGAATGCAGGTTGACATAAGTGCAGCAATCATTTTCCCCAAAACACTAGTTTTCTGGGACAAGAATTCATTGGAATAGGCCACAGGTAGTGTGAGGGTTGAAGTAAGGATCTGACAGTCCCCTGTTTCTTAAGACCCATCTTTATACTGCTGCCATTAGTGATCCTTTAGACACCTATTTGAATGGTCCTCCTTCAAACAGAAACTGGCCTCAGAAACTAGAATGAAAGGTGGCATCTTAAAGCATTCCTAATCTGCCTGCCTGAATTAGGGCTACCCAGTTCTCTGTTTCACTGTCTTTTGTCCATCATCCACTACTGACTCCTTGCATCATCCTTTTTCATGTTTAGGGTTTCTTGGGGATTGGGGTGGTAGCATATGTTCCAGTGCCAAAATGAATGTTTGACAAAGTAACCCATGTAGTTTGTAGTAATACTAACCGCCTTCCTTGAATTTGACCTCTGTCTATTGAAACAGCCCTCAATAAAAGATATTTGCTTAACTTTAGTTCCTACTTAGATTGCTGAATTAAAAATTACCATAACTTGCCTTTACGTTTTCTACAGAGACCTTTCCCCTCAAATAAAAGGTAATTTCTTCTCATTGTGATTTAGCAGATGAACTGTTTTAGCTGTCTAGACAAATAACCAACTGAGACTGCCTTTTCTACAACAGTGACCTAGTTGTTTGTAATGTAAAACTAATCTCCTTTGACAGTAACCCCAGATATTGTCATCGTTAGATTGCTGTAACATGGATCCAGAATTTTCTTGTTATTTTGTTGTAAGCTTTCTACTTTTTTTACTCTGAATTACTTAGGTATCATAAACATTTATGTTCATCTAGCAGAAAGGGGGCTTCAATTACCATAGAACGTAACACGGGTTTCCAGCGACATCATTAGATGATAATAAGCATTTGTATCCTCCAGTCTTCAGGCTCAAATTAAAAGAAACATCTCCCTAAACCTGTTGCTTATAATGTGTGTCAAACTTTTACATGATAGCTGTGGAGCATAATTCATGGCCTTGTGGCGGGGGGGGTTATCTTAACCATTAGTGGCTCTCTAATGTTTTTGAAAAACCACTAAGGGCGGAGCAATGTCCAGGACACATCCAGATGTCTGTACACTGCTTCCGGCTGCCTGGTCCATGCAGCGCCTGCCCTGAGGAGCTGGCCATGAGGTGCGCTCACAGCCTTGTGGCCAGACGCTCTTTGGCCGCGAAGCAGAGTGGGCCATGCCACACTGACTAGCCTGATGCTCCCTCCGGCCAGTCACCAGCTCACCCGGCAATGGTGAACATTGGCCATGCTGCCAGTGCCGAAGCAACATGCCTCCCCAACAGCCGCTGAGCCCACCCAGACGGCGACCACGCAGTGGCAGTGGTGGCAACAGCGAGATGGCGATTGCGGCCGAACTCCAGCTACAAATCCCCAGCCCCAAGGCCACCACGTGCTCGCCTCACCACCTTTGGAGTACAAGGTAAGGGCCATGAAGGGGAAGCTGCTCCGCGCCTTGAGAGCCCTACCTCTCCATGATCCCACTGCCTCACCCACACCGCTAGCACCTGCTGCATTTAGAGCTGCAGTGGACTTTTTGCCTAGTAGATTATATAAATTAAGATGCAGCTATTTGTTTTTTGTCTTCCAATAGTTTTGGAAATCAGGCATTATTGTGACATCTGGGTGCCACCATAATATAAACAATGGGATATAAATGAAGTTTTCATCCTTGTGTTTTAACATTGACTGAATGTTGATGAGGGAAGAAGGGGAAGAGCTGGTTTGTTGTACCCCACATTTTACTACCCAAAGGAGTCTTAAAGTGGCTTATAATCACCTACCCGTCCTCTCCCCACAATAGATACCCGGTGAGGAAGGTGAGGCTAAGTGAGCTCAGAGCGAACAGTGAATGGCCCAAGGTTATGCAGTTGGCTGCATGTGGAGGAGGAGTGGGGGATGAAATCAAGTTCTCCAGATTAGAGGCTGATGCTCTTAACCACTATACCAAGCTGGTTGCTACTATTGGTTTTGCATTAATCAGGTTGTGAATCAGAAAACAATCTTGAGCAGTTTGTGAAGATTAATGGCCATTTGGCCTAGCTAAGCTAGTTCTTGTATATCAGATTTCTGTGAGGGGGAAATGTACTTTGAATACTAAGAGGGGGTCTGTGGTGGTGTTTCTTATCTCTGCTATTAAACCCAACTCTACCAATATTGGTATTTGGCAGACCAATTAAGGAAAATATAACGATTGTGTTCTGGTGAGGTGGTCACAACTCAGTTAGTTTAGGAGCTTGAAGAGTTTTTTTTTTCTCTCCTGTTCCTCATAAATCAGTTAGATTAGCAGAGCCAGTTTCCTTCCATACCAGATAGCATATTACTGTTGATATTATAAAATATTTGCTTATTTTATAACATTTCTAGCCTCCTTTATCCCAAAGAACTGATTAGTAATATAGCTGTTACAGTTATTTAGAAATGCCTTCTAACCTGAGTGTCAGTATCTTGGTGGGTAACTGCCAGAACCAATTCTCAATTGGAAATGGTTACCATGAAGTAGAAGAAAGGACAAATTCTACAAGGAAAAATAGAGCACAGGTGTCTGATTTCCTTTGTGGTCATTCACAGCATAGTGGGCGTAAATGAGAATGTGACACTATAGAGATAGATCATTATGAATAGCCATGATATTCTATCTGTAGCAGTAGAAAAGAACAGGTGTCCAGTAGCACCATAAAGACTAACAAAATTGGTGGCAGGGCATGAACTTGTGGTGCTATTGGACTTCTGATCTTTAACATTAAAGAATATTTAAAAATGACAGTCATCACTAGTCTCCATGAGTCTCATGGCAGGTGAGTGTAGTTGTCTGCTTTATACTACCTGCCACAAATGGTATCATTCAGGGACAGTTCCAGGAGGCCAAGTATGCTGGTTCCAACATATTCTGAAAAGCAGGAAAAATAATTCCTCTGTTATAAATGATAAAGGGGAGGAATGGCAAAATTCACTGCCTTAAGTCAGGGTAACTGGTAGCAGCAAACTGAGGTTGTCTAGAAAATCACATCTCATGTCCCATATAGTTTTAATGGGAGGTATTCCAATGTTGAAACCAGAAAGCCACAACTGTGTATATACATCACAGAAGCCTGAATAGACCTGATTGGTCTTATCTCTGTAGAAGCTGAGCAGGGTTGGCCACAGTAAGTACGTACTTGGATGGGAGATTGTCAAGTAAAACTGGAGAAGGCAGAGGAAGGCAACGGCAGTTTGGTGTAGTGGTTAGGAGTGCAGACTTCTACTCTGGCATGCCAGGTTCGATTCTGCCACTCCCCCACATGCAGCCAGCTGGTGACCTTGGGCTCGCTAGGGCACTGATCAAACTGTTCTGAATGAGCCGTGATATCAGGGCTCTCTCAGCCTCACCCACCTCACAGGGTGTCTGTTGTGGGGAGAGGAAAGGGAAGGCAACTGTAAGCCACTTTGAGCCTCCTTTGGGTAGAGAAAAGCGGCATATAAGAACCAGCTCTTCTTCTTCAAATCACCTCTGCTCATCTCCTGCTTTGAAAACCTAATTCTCCTGGAGTTGCTGTGAGTTGGTTTGTGACTTGTTGGCACACAATAATTACAGGTATACTAAGATGATGTAGCAATTACAAAAAGGAATTGCTACATCCTGTTTGGGCTTAAAGAACATTTTCTGAAGAAATAGGATGGAAATTATTCCATGAATTCCAATATATGGAAGTTTTTAGCATGAAAGAAGAATTTAAAAGAGAAGCGTAAAGAGATTTTGAAGATGTTAAAGTGAGTCAGTTTTTTACCAAGGCACAAAATGATTAATGGAAAGTCCTAGAAGTCTAAAAGTAAACAACAAGCAAGTTGATATGTTTTGGGAGCAGAGATGTATAATTTCTGGAAATGTTGAACTGAAAATTAATTTTGATAACAACGAAAATACATTTAATGTCTTTTTTTTTAATTCTTATTTCATTTTATATACTGCCTTTTCCCCACAATGTGGGGCTCAATGTGGTTCACAGTAGGAAAAAACCCAGATATAATAAATATATAGTAAAACATTATAATATAAAATACAGAGTATAAAAAGCAAATATTTTACAACTGATAGCAGTGGATCCAGTATTAAGCCTCTCAAATACATTTAACTAGAGAAGGCCTGTCAGAAAAAGTCAGCCTTACAGGTCAGGCCTGGGTCTCATCTGGCATTCCATCAGGGCAGGGTTAAAATTGGAAAAGCCCTGACACTGGTGGATGCCAAGTGTGTGACTCAAGGGCTTTACACCACCAGTAAGCCACAAGATGAACGCTGCACCCGTTGAGAAAGGTTGTAAAAGGTTCCAGACTATTTGGCTAGTTCCTTTTTATTTAAGGAAAGGCTTTCTCGCAGTGGTCTAACTATAGCCTCCTTTAAAGAACTGGTGAAGTTACTCTGTTAGAAAATTCATGATCTCTCTTAGGGGGCCTCCTATCACTTCCCAACTAGAGGTCCAAAGGGCAAGTTGTTGCTCACACAGCATTCAGGACCATGTCCACTTCTAGAAAAGGACCAGATAAAACTGAGCCTCCTTATCACTAATTGCATTTAACTTTTAGGAGAAAATTGAGTCCAATCTTTGTTTATATCGGTTAATAAAAAGAAACAACTGATTTATGGGATGTGAATGGAAACTGGCACAATATTATATGTGGTACTAGGATGATGTAAAAAAAATTATTGGAAGTTGTTAGAACAAGATATATTTTTATGTACTAGAGAATGGCAACTTAATGTATTTAAAAATAGTAGTTCTGTAAAATATAGTGTCATTTTTGTATTTTTTCTTGAATAAATAAAAAAAATTATTTTAAAACAACTCAATTTAAACTGGAAGTGAGGGCCTGGTGGAGCTTCAAGGCTTTATCTGAAAAAGCTCACAAATAAGTCACAGCTGAGAGTTGAGGACTTTTCCCTCAGGGAAATCAGTTGGTCTACTACCCTAAATGACTGTGCTGGACATGAGCTAGCAGATGTGATAGAGGCAGAAAAGAAAGCCTCCTTAGCTGTCTTTCTGATGACTACATAGGTCCTCAGAAGAAGAAAAAGAAGAGTTGGTTCTTATATGCTGCTTTTCTCTACCCGAAGGAGTCTCAAAAAGGCTTACTGTCACCTTCCTTTTCCTCTCCCCGCAACAGACACCCTGTGAGGTAGGTGAGGCTGGGAGCCTTGATATTACTGCTCAATTAGAACAGCTTTATCAGTGCTGTGGCAAGCCCAAGGTCACCCAGGTGGTTGCATGTGGGGGAGCGGGGAATCAAACCCAGCTTGCCAGATTAGAAGTCTGCACTCCTAACCACTACACTAAGATGGCTCTTTTGGGTTCCATAAAGTGTTCTTGTGGCTTTGCTACAAGTTCATCACCAAAATCTCTGTAGTTGTCTGAGCATCTTTTTCAATTCTCTAAGCTCCTCATTGTATCAGGGAGCATAAGAGGCATAGGGGTGCAGAAGACATTGAACAGCAATTTGGTTCTTGGCCTCCTGAAGATTTCTACTGCAGGTCTCAGTGAGCTCGTTGAGAGATCTCGCATAGGTTTCTGAAATCCAAATAGATAAATAAGCCTCCATGGTCAAGCATAAATCTACTTGCTGCCCTTGAAGAGAAGGGAGTTCAGGAAGAAATGATCTGACCATGGCCCTGGCTAATATAGGCTAGAGCGGTGGTCATCAACCCCTGGGCCGTGGTCTGTTGTCGGGCTGTGAAAGCCTTGGCAGCAGGCTGCGGGGGCCGTGCCCCCCCGCCCCCCCGCAGCAAGAAGCTCGCCAGGCTGCGAGCAAAGTGGCCGCCAAAGCTTAACTCGTGGCCTGGTGAGCTTTTTGCTGCTGGAGGGGGGGGGGAGATGCTGCCGGGCGGAAACGCGCATGTGCGGCAATTTCATGCATGTGCAGAACTGCCACGCATTTGCGCCCCCGCTGGGACTGCAAATGTGCATGCACGAAACTGCAGTGTGTGTGCGTTTGCACCCGTGGGGGGTGCGAACGTGGATGCGCGGCAGCTCTGCTCATGCTCGTTTGCGCGGGGCTGCCACTCATGCATGGCGCCCCAGGTTGTCCTCTCCCCCACCCCTCCTAGTGGTCCGCAACCACGAAAAGGTTGCGGGCTGCTGGACTAGAGGACTCAATATAACAAGCTAAGTATTAAAACACAGTATCTTCAGCAATGTTTACAAATCACCAGTAGCAAAAAAAAAAAAAAATCCATAGAATGTGTAAATGCAATAGGAATTATTGGAAATATACTGTCCCAGATAGCACTAATAATACTTCTGGAACACAGAGTTCCCAATAAACATTCCTATTTAGCAGAAGCATACATTAAAAATTTGTATCTTATCAAGCCTTGACATTACTGCTTTAACACCATACATTTCCCAATAACTTAGAATGTACAATTTCACTATTTGGCATACTTGTGACATTTGAAGGAATGAATAACCATATAAGAAGTGTGCTGGGTCGAACGAGTGGTCCATGTACTCCAGCAACCTGCCTCACATAATGGCCAGCCAGTAATTCTGGAAAGCTAGAAAGAAGGCGTAGACGCCAAGGCCTGGTTCTTCATCCTGGAACTTGGTACTCAGAAATTTTTTGCCTCTGAATGTGGCAAGTCATCATGACAAATAGGCACTCCTCCATGAATCTTTCCAGGGTGATTTAAAGCTGTCTGTGCCAGTGGCCATCAGTGTGTGCTCTGGCATTGAATTCCATATGTTAACTGTTCATTAAGTAAATAAGTATATCATTTGTCCATCCTGTTGCCCATCAGGCTTATTGGTTGCCCTCAAATATTCTCAGTATTATGTGGAAGGGGTAAGGGCCTCCACTCTGTACTGCCTTATCTGTTGTATTTTATTTTTTGCTACCTGAAATGAAGGGGGAAATAAGTTGAAACCAGTAAACAAATTTTATAGCAAATGAAAAGTCTGTTCCATCGACAGAAAGGGTCTTACACCAGATATTTGTGTATTGTAATAATATAAAGAGCCTCTTGTGGCGCAGAGTGGTAAGGCAGCAGTCATGGAGTCTGAAAGCTCTGCCCATGAGGCTGGGAGTTCAATCCCAGCAGCCGGCTCAAGGTTGACTCAGCCTTCCATCCTTCCGAGGTCGGTAAAATGAGTACCCAGCTTGCTGGGGGGTAAACAGTAATGACTGGGGAAGGCACTGGCAAACCACCCCGTATTGAGTCTGCCATGAAACCGCTAGAGGGCGTCACCCCAAGGGTCAGACATGACCCGGTGCTTGCACAGGGGATACCTTTACCTTTAATTATATAAAAGGTAACACTAAAGGTAAACATGCAAGAACATATTCTTAGAATGTTCTCTAATACCTTCACTTTTAAACTAGTCAATCAAGTTAGGTTAAGGTCACCAGGAGGAGGTAAATAAAGAATGCTGCTCCTTGCAGGAAGATGCCAGTGATCTGGTACAGAAATGCGTCTTGATTTTAGGTGTTGCATAAGCCCCCAGTATACTTGGAAATTATTCTCTGATGTTATAGGATCTTACAGACAAAAATTTAATTTTGACTGCATTAAAACCTTGTTTTTAAAAGTTTATCATTCATTCCAAAAGAGATAATGTTTCATAGGAGTTTCTTTGAGAGGTCCCCAGAAATTCCAGAGTTTCCCTTAGGAAGAAAGCTTTCACATTTCCCCCCAGTTTTTCTGGCGTACAGGAAAAGTGCAAGATTGGGAAACTCTTGATTACACTGAGGACTGTAAATTTATTGACCTTCCATCATCCTTCAAGCAAACACTAACATGGGTAGAAAAAAATCCCCTCACCATTAAGGCAGCACAAACTAATGCATGAAATGCAGAAAGCAGGTAACCCTGTAAGCTGCAGCCATGGCAGTAGATTAGGTATAGCTATGAGTCTGCATGGTCTGGCATTTTGTGCCATCCTGGCATGTAGTTGGATAGGGACACTATTGCTTCTGTTGTACTGCAGTCACTGCCTGCCTGGTGTGATTGAATTGTGTTGTGTAATGATGCAGGGTGAAATAGAGTAGCTGTGCCTTAGCTTAGTCATGAATGAGGAAAGCATTCTCTGTAATAATTATTCATAGTATAACTACTAGGACTTTTCAGAAAGAATGGTCTTTTCATTAATGATTAAACTAAGACACAACAATTGTCATTAAGAAACCCTGCAACATTGCAGGTTCTAGAGATTCTATTGCAAATCTGTGCTGGTTACTGCTGCATGCCAGCAAATTTCAGAAGAAAATCAGTTTGTGTTTTATAGATTACAGCAAAATGTTAGACCAGCTTTTTTCAACCTATTGACTGTGGAGGAGCCCCTGAAATACTTTTCAGACTTCAAGGAACCCTGGAACCAGGCTGGAAGTGATGTCAGCTGGCCATGCCCAAGGAGGACTGAGCAGGGAGAGAAAGGAGATGGTTTGAGGCAGGAGTAGGCACCCAGCCTCTGTCCCCTTTCCCAGGCACTGCAACCACTCAAGAACACCACCCCAGGTCAATGGACGTGGCCAGTTCCCTGCTTTCATGGCTATGCTGGGAAAAGTTTGTGGCTGAGTCCATTAAGGCAGAAGATAGAGGAAAGGTTGAGAAGCCCCTGGGTAATCTCTGATTGGGAATCCTTGCTTTAGTCTCTGGATCATGAAGAAAGTGAGTGTGCCACAACATCTGATTGTTTTTATGTGCAACCTGTTCCCTATATTAGGACAGAATATAGGAAAAGAGACATTGGCAAAGGTGTTAGACAAGGATGTATGTTATCTCCTTATTTGTTAAGTCTTCGTGCAAAACATAAGGAAAACTGGATTAGGTTTTGGTGAAGGGGAAATGAAAATTGGTGGAAGGCATATTAACAGTTAACAATAGATGATACCACATTACTATCAGAAAATAGTGAAAACTTGAACCACTTACTGATAAAGGTTAAAGCAGAAAGTGCTAAAGCAAGATTATAGCTGAACATCAAGGAGACAAAATCATGACCACAGAGAAATTATACAATTTAAAGGCTGACCATGAAGAAATTGAAATTGTTAAAGATTTCCTATTCTTGACTCAATCATCAACCAAAAGGGAGACCGAGAAATCAAATGGAGATTGGAACTTGGAAAGGGCAGCTAATAAAGGAACTAAAAACAGTCTTTAAGTGTAAGGGTTGTTGTTGTTAGGTGCAAAGTCGTGTCCGACCCATCGCGACCCCATGGACAAAGATCCTCCAGGCCTTCCTGTCCTCTACCATTCCCCGAAGTCCATTTCAGTTTGCACCTACTGCTTCAGTGACTCCATCCAGCCACCTCATTCTCTGTCGTCCCCTTCTTCTTTTGCCCTCAATCGCTCCCAGCATTAGGCTCTTCTCCAGGGAGTCCTTCCTTCTCATGAGGTGGCCAAAGTATTTTGAGTTTCATCTTCAGGATCTGGCCTTCTAAGGAGCAGTCAGGGCTGATCTCCTCTAGGACTGACCAGTTTGTTCGCCTTGCAGTCCAAGGGAATCGCAAAGTCTTCTCCAGCACCAGAGTTCAAAAGCCTCAATTCTTTGATGCTCGGCCTTCCTTATGGTCCAACTTTCACAGCCATACATTGCAACTGGGAAGACCATAGTCTTGACTAAATGCACTTTTGTTGGCAGGGTGATGTCTCTGCTTTTTAGGATGCTGTCTAGATTTGCTATAGCTTTCCTCCCCAGGAGCAAGCGTCTTTTAATTTCTTTGCTGCAGTCTCCATCTGCAGTGATCTTGGAGCCCAGGAAAATAAAATCTGTCACTATCTCCATTTCTTCCCCATCTATTTGCCAGGAATTGAGAGGGCCGGATGCCATGATCTTCATTTTCTTTATGTTGAATTTCAAGCCAACTTTTGCACCCTCCTCCTTCACCCGCATCAACAGGCTCTTTAGTTCCTCTTCGCTTTCTGCCATTAGAGTGGTATCATCTGCATATCTGAGGTTGTTGATATTTCTCCCTGAAATCTTGATCCCAATTTGTGACTCCTCTAACCCCGCCTTTCTCATGATGTGCTCCGCATACAAGTTAAATAGGCAAGACGACAGTATACTGCTTTGCCGAACTCCTTTCTCAATTTTGAATCAATCAGTGATTCCATGCCCAGTTCTCACTGTTGCTTCTTGACTTCCATATAGGTTTCTCAAGAGTCAAATAAGATGCTCTGGTATTCCCATCTCTTTAAGAACTTGCCACAATTTGTTGTGCTCCACACGATCAAAGGTTTAGCATAGTCAATGAAGCAGAAGTAGATGTTCTTCTGGAACTCCCTAGCTTTCTCCATGATCCAGCGTATGTTGGCAATTTGATCTCTAGTTCCTCTGTCTCTTTGAAATCATGCCTGTACTTCTGGAAAGTGTAAGGGTATATCACCCCAAATGAAGATAATCCATACTCAATTGTCCCCTATTACAATGTATGAATTTGAAAGCAAACAGGAAGAAAATTTATTCATATGATATGTGGCATGAAAGGAAAGTTTTACAGATACCATAGACTGTTCTAGAGAAAATCTGCCCAATTATTGTAATCTTGGGAAGCCCTGCTTCAAGAGCCCTCTCCTTCTGAAATTAGGCATGTGTCAATTCCAGAGAGGGCCTTTTTGGTCATGACTCTGGAACAGGCTCTGGAACACGCTCCCCAAGGAGATTTGTATGTCACCTTCTATTGTGAGATTCAAATGAGTAGCCGTGTTGGTCTGAAGTAGCACAATATAATCAGAGTCCAGTAGCACCTTTAAGACCAACAAAGATTTAATCAAGGTGTGAGCTTTCGAGTGCAAGCACTCTTTGTCAGACTATGATCTTCTTACATGACAGGGAATATATAGCAAACATCAGTTCTGTCCTTGGGAAGTGACCAGCAATTCCCTGGGAGGAATCACTGTCTCACAGTTGTATGGAGTAAGCAACATATGGAGAGGTTTGATCTCTCTACCAGCAACACTTTGGTTTCTCTCTGTAGAGTACACTGAATTCTAGGGGATTCATTGGCTGTTTTGACAAAGGACTATCATTGGCTGTATCTGGTTGTGACACAGATGTAACAGAACTGATTTTTGCTATATATTCCCTTGATTAAATCTTTGTTGGTCTTAAAGGTGCTCCTGGACCTTCTATTGTGGTTTACTTTCAGTGGGTAGGGACAGTTTTATCACAGTCCAGTAGCACCTTTAAGACCAACAAAGATTTATTCAGGGTGTGAGCTTTTGAGTGCAAGCACACTTTGTCAGAATATGATCTTCTTATGTGACAGGGAATATATAGCAAAATTCAATGTTGTTACATCACTGGCAGTCTTCAAGCAAAGGTTGGATACACACTTTTCTTGGGTGCTTTAGGATGCTTAGGGCTGATCCTGCGTTCAGTAGGGTGTTGGACTAGATGGCTTGTATGGCCCCTTCCAACTCTATGATTCTATGATTCTATCAGTAGACTGTGTCATAACCAAATGCAGCCAATGATAACCCTTTGTCAAAACAGCCAAACAATCCCCTAGAATTCAGTGTACTTTACACAGGGAGAACTAAACTGCCTTTTATTAGTGATCAAAGGTTCTCACCTCTCCATATGTTGCTTGCTCCATCCGTCTCCATACAACTGTGAGACATTCCTCCCAGGGAATTGCTAGTGACAGTTTTGTTATGTTTGGCATTTCCACAGTGATCCTGCCTTCCTAACCAATGTTTTATGTGTTTTAACTCCATTTTTAAATGGTTTTAATGATGTATATGGAGGTGATTTTAATGGTTTTAAAATGTGATTTTGTCATATGTTTTAAATTATTAGTTGCCTTGGTGGCCCTTGTAAGGGCAGAAGGGCAGGTTACAAATGTTGTAACTAAATAATAAAATAAATCAAGCCTTAATGCTTCCTAAAAGCTCAAATGAAAAAGCTGAGGTTATGCTTTATTCACATCATGAGATGAGACATGACTCATTGGAGAATACAATAATGTTAGGAAGGCAGTAGGTATAGAGGAGGCCCTAACATATAATAGATTGACTCCATAAAGGAAGCCACGGGCCTCCAATTGCAAGACCTGAGCAAAGCTGATAGCAATAGGGCGCCTTGGAGATCATTAATTCTTAGCATGGCCATAAGATGGAAGCAACTTGAAGCAACACAAACACACACACATATTTGGAATATTTATTTTTAATAGCAATTTTTAGTATCCTGTCTTTCAGCCTGAAACCTAGCAATATGTTCAACTAACAAACACGGTATTCCAGCAAAAGCCTTTGGGGACTGAGGTTTACTTAATTGCTTGATGAATTGGGCTCTGTTCTGATCTGCTCCCCCCCCCCACAGCTTTGTTGGCAAGTACCTGAAAGACAGTGGGAATCTGTGAGCACGAGAGTGTGTGTTTGAGAGAGAGTGCTTGAACCAATTACAAATTTCCTCAACTTAAAGCATTATTCTGGTTACCTTTCTTCTGGGCTTTCATAGTTTAGATCAGTGGTCCCCAACCTTTTTGTGGTTGAGGACCGCCTCTGGGGGTGGGGAAGAGCCTGCAGCCCGGGCATCGCGCATGCGCGTTTTTGCCAGCAGGTGGGCGCTAACGCGCATGCGCGGCAGCTCTGCACATATGCATTTGTGTCTGCTGGCGTGACGGTGGCCACGCCTACCTCTCCCCCCCCTCACAGCAAGAAGCTAGCGGCTGCTTCGCTTGCAGCCTGGTGAGCTTCTCGCTGCGGGGGGGGGGAAGGGGCAGGTGCGGATGCTGGTGGCCCGTTACTGAGGCCTTTGCGGCCCAGTAGTGGGCCGCAGACCGGGGGTTGATGACCCCCGGTTTAGATGAAAGGGACAATGTTGAAAGTACATGTGAAAAAATATACTGCGCTCGCTTTGCTTTTCAGAACGCCCCGTAGCTGACAATGAGCGAATGTTGGATCTTCTGCAGCACTATGGAGTCCAGAGAAGTGAAGTTAGGTTCTTTCTCAGGCATGAACGGCCCCCTAATCGGGAAACTGGTAAGCACTGAACTCCTCCTTGTGTGTACTGGTGCAAATCCAACTTGGAAGTAATAGTCTGGGGAAAGGGCACAGCTGATCCCCATGGCATTCTGTTTTGTGCATGGCAAAAGCACCCTGTTCCCCGTGTTCAAATTGCAGTGGAGGTCAAATTGCCTAAAATTGGTACAGTCTTTTCAGTATGTTAAATTTGCCTCTCACCAGAAGAATATCCAGAGGTAGCTCCTTCAGTCACCAGAAAAGACCTGAGATCTGTAGTTCTGTTCCATTGATTTAGTAAGGTGGTGATTAGGTAGCATCTAGCTCATTTATTTGACTTTCTCTGCATTTCATGTATTATCCTGCTTTAAGATGCCACCGTTCCGTTCTTGGGTTTAAATTGACTAACAAGTTAAAATTGATCAGACAGATTGCATCAGGTTAACACAATAGATCCATCATGCAATACATTAGTAAAACAGATTGGGCAGCTTGTGTATCATTTCTTTCCTTCCGATGTTCATATGGAGAAGTTTGTTCTGTTGCTGTTTTGATTAACTTGAACTATACATTAACTTGTACTATACGTTTTTGAATTGCTGTGTTGCAGTAATTCAGTTGGACTGGCATGCCTGCACAGGGACCACACCAGTCTTTGAATGATTGCTGTAGTACATACATAGGACAATATTTAAAGATGTATGGATGAAGCACTGGTTGTATATTTTAATTTTGGTGCAAAGGAAACATGACTGTAAAATAATAAGGGTAGAGTGTACACGTTTTACGCATCAGTCCCCTTGATTTTGCCATAAAGGTTATGTAAAACACATGCTTGGCTTACTGCAGTATTTGTCTATATTAATTTTCATGAAAAAGAGGACATGTTTTCCCTTTTATTGTCCTCTGCATGTCAGACAAGGTTAATGCATTTATTGCACACACTGCATTTTAGCAGAATATGACAGGGCTGCAGTGGCGCTTACATTGACTTACGATTGTTATAGGGTGACTTTGTTCCCTGTCTAAAATTGCAGATCTCCTTGATTCTTCTCCTTATTCCAACCTTGTAGAAGGAATGCTTGAAAGAAATCCGAAAATATTTTTGTACTTTATCTTATCCTTTAAATCTTTTTGCTTAATAAAGGGAGTGGACCAAGACTGCAAGATCCAGGCTTGAAGAGGAATGGTGTGAAAATGCCTGGTGAATGGAGAATGGAAAATGGAGTAAGTAGTAGCGTAACTCTCTTTTCAGTGTGAGAAAGCCAATAATTTATTCTGATGAATGTGTGTGTTAATTTTAGGAGAGAAATCTTTCCTTGCCATGGATATTTCTGTACTCCATTCACAGTTGCTTCTAGCATCCAGCTCCCCTTGCCAGGCCGTGGCGAGGCTGGTCTGGGTGGGGGCGAGCTCAGGTGGGCATTCTCCACGTCCCTTCCACCCGGGCAGCCCTATCAGGGCCTCACCAGGCTAGGGTGATGCTGGTTGAGGTGGGGGTGAGCTTGGAAGGGAGCTTCTTGCCTTCTCCCTCCCCACCCAACCACCCACCGGGGCAGCCCTGCTGAGGCCTTGCCAGGCTGCAGTGAAGCTGGTCACGGTGGGGGTGCCTACTCCTGCCTCAAACCATCTCCTTTCTCTCCCTGCTCAGTCCTCCTTGGGCATGACCAGCTGACATCGCTTCTAGCCTGGTTCCAGGGCTCCTCGAAGCCTGAAAAGTATTTCAGGGGCGTCTCCACAGTTAATAGGTTGAAAAAAGCTTATGAATCAAGCTTGGATTTATAAGTATTGGGGGGGGGGGGTGTTCCATCTACAGAATCTTCTCATGGCATATGCCTTTACCCTGTTCCGGGGAAGTAGCTTTATAGGATAGTGCAGGAGTCCCCAACTTTCCTGAGCCTGAAAGCATCTTTTGGTATTCCGAGATGGGTTAGTGGGTACAGCACAAAACAGTTGCCACAAAATTGCTGTAGCAGGAGGCAGAATCAGGCACAAGATGTCTGCCAGAGCTTACCTTCTGTCACAGCGAAGCTTCTTAAGTTGTGATGGCAGATGCTGCAAAAGCAGCATTTCTATGGATCTACACAGCCAATCAGATATGCAGTGGCCAACCAGAAGCCCTGTGGGTTAAAAGCTCCACCTGCCATATTAATTTTCTAATAACATTTGGCAGGCATCTAGAAAGCTGTGGGAGGGCAGTAACCATGTTGGCCATCTCTGTGTTAATACATAGTGGTTTTATGGGTGGAGTGTTGTAGCCTGAGTTGTCCATTGGATGAGAATGTCCAGCATGTACCTTCTGGTCTTGTGGCTGTCCAGAATCCAGTAGGACAGTGCAATGCAAATAGCTTAACTGTATTTGTTCTCATGAACTCTTCATATTACTTGAGGAATTACCCATTTATAAATGCTAGAGAAATCAACTTTGTACTCCTGATGCCAGATTCTCAAATAATAAAATGGCTGTCTGCAGCCATTAATGGGTTTAAAAATACAGTGTTGGTAAACCATTTTTTTTATTCTCCCCCCCCTTCTTTCTTTAAACGGAAGGTCAGTGCTCCAAGGATGGATATGACCCTGGCTGAACTGCAGGAAATGGCATCACGACAACAGCAACAAATAGAGTCACAGCAACAAATGCTGGCTAATAAGGTTTCTAAAATAAATTTATTTTGAAACAATCTGTGAATAAGAAAGCAAAAAATGTCAGTTTTGTAAAGAGCCTTAATGTTGGGAGTGCTATGAAATCAAGTATTCTAGGGCAGTGGTCCCCAACCCCTGGTCTGGAGACTGGTACCAGTTCGTAGATCAGTCGGTACCGGGCTGAGGCTTCACCTCGTCCACCTTGTCCTCCTCCCTGGCTGCTGCCTCGGGGACTGCCGTGCCACTCTGCTGCCGGCTCATCTTTGGCGCTCTCTGGCGGCTGCCATGGCTGGGGCTCCCCCTCATTATGGCACTGCACAGCTGCTGCTGGCAGCGCCCCCCAGTGGGTGGCAGGATGTCAGGGGCGCCGGCGGGAAAGCAAGCAGAGCAGGAGCTCAGGCGGAGGCGAAATCCCTCGGCAAAAGACTACCCTCCACAGGCCTCAGTAAAATTGTCAAGTGTTGACCGGTCCCCGGTGATAAAAAGGTTGGGGACCACTGTTCTAAGGTGATGTGTGTGGCCATGGCCATCCAGTGAGGCCACAGTAGAATCTAGACATCCTTAGTGTGTACTCTTGCTACTTTTGAAATATATCAAATGGCACCCTGCAGGGTTTTGTTATCCTTCAAAGCTAATGAATTGTTCTAAGGTGAAAAGATCACTCATGGCAGACAAATTTTCCTTAGAGGTAGCTTGCTACCCACTGCCATGGGGAGCCAGCATGATGTAGTGGTTGAGACTGGCAGACTTGAGATTGGAGAACCAAGTTTAGTTCCCCCACGCCTGATGGGTGAACTTAGGCAGTCATAGTTCTCTCAGAACTTTAGAATCATAGAGTTGGAAGGGGCCGTACAGGCCATCTAGTCCAACCCCCTGCTCAACGCAGGATCAGCCCAAAGCATCGTAAAGCATCCAAGAGAAGTGTGTATCCAACCTTTGCTTGAAGACTGCCAGTGAGGGGGAACTCACCACCTCCTTAGGCAACCTATTCCACTGCTGAACTACTCTGACTGTGAAATTTTTTCCCCTGATATCTAGCCTATATCGTTGTACTTGTAGTTTAAACATTACTGCGTGTTCTTTCCTCTGCAGCCAATGGGAACAGCATCCTGTCCTCCTCCAAATAACAATCTTTCAGATACTTAAAGAGGTCTTTCATGTCCCCTCTCAACCTCCTTTTCTCCGGGCTGAACATTCCCAAGTCCCTCAACCTATCTTCATAGGGCTTGGTCCCTTGGCCCCAGATCATCCTCGTCACTCTCCTATGTACCCTTTCAATTTTTTCTATGTCCTTCTTGAAGTGAGGCCTCCAGAACTGCACACAGTACTCCAGGTGTGGTCTGACCAGTGCCGTATACAATGGGACTATGACATCTTGTGATTTTGATGTGATGTCCTTGTTGATACAGTCCAAAATGGCATTTGCCTTTTTTACTGCTGCATCACACTGCCTGCTCATGTTTAGTTTACAATCCACAAGTATCCCAAGGTCTCGTTCACACACAGTGTTACCTAGAAGCGTATCCCCCATCCAGTAGGATGCTTTTCATTTTTCTGACCCAGATGCAGAACTTTACACTTATCTTTATTAAATTGCATCTTGTTCTCATTTGCCCATTTTTCCATTGTGTTCAGATCTCGCTGAACTCTGTATCTTCTGGAGTATTTGCCAGTCCTCCCAATTTGGTGTCATGTGCAAACTTGATGAGTAGTCCCTCCACCTCCTCATCTAGATCATTAATAAATATGTTAAAAAGTACCGGACCGAGCACCGAGCCCTGAGGTACCCCACTACTCTCCTCCCTCCAGTCTGATGAAACACCATTGACAAACAACTCTTTGAGTGCGGTTCTCTAACCAATTCCTTATCCATCTAACTATCAGAAAATCCAGATTGCAGTCCTTCAATTTATCCATCAGAACATCATGGGGAACCTTATCAAAAGCTTTACTAAAATCCAAATAAACGACATCTACCGAATTTCCATGATCCAGCAAACCTGTTACTTGGTCAAAAAAGGAAACCAGGTTGGTCTGACAGGACCTGTTGGAGACAAATCCTTGCTGACTTCCTTGGATCACTAAATTGTCCTCCAGATGTTTGCAGATCACTCCCTTTAATATCTGCTCCATTATCTTCCCCACAACAGAGGTCAGATTCACTGGTCTGTAGTTTCCCGGGTCATCCTTCCTCCCTTTTTTGAAGATCAGAATAACGTTTGCTTTCTTCCAGTCCTCTGGGACATCTCCAGTCCTTAAAGAGGTCCCTTTCTCAGCCCCATCTGCCTCACAAGTGAAATGTGAGGGAAGGGGGATGAAGTTTGCAAATTTTATTATAGCAGTGGTACTGAGAAAGAAGGTGTGTAACCCTTTCCTTGAAAGCTCATGTTGTGATCAAAATCATGTACCTCTTTCAGCTTGATGTAGTGGTTAGGAGTGTGGACTTTGAATGTGTCGAGCCAGGTTTGATTTCCTGCTCCCCCACACGCAGCCAGCTGGTGACCTTGGGCTTGCTACTGCACTGATAAAGCTATTCTGATCGAGTTGTAATATCAGGGCCTCGCCTACCTCACAGGGTGTCTGTTGTGGGCAGAGGAAAGGGAACGCAGATGTAAGCCGCTTTGAGACTCCTGGTACGGAAAAGCGGCATATAAGAACCAACTGTTCTTCTTCCAGTACCCCTCCCAAGCAGCTTTCCTACGTGTAGGGGGGTGGGACCTGCCTTCTACCTTCTGTACTCTCATGTGAGCCTCCTAAAGTGGTTTTTCTTTTGATAATGAATTGTAATCCTTATACCACACACATTTCTGCTTGACACATATTAGACCCTGAATAATAAAGCAAGAGTTTAACTTTCTTCAGTGATTGGTCTTTGGTCTTAGTAGTTAAAATAATCAGGTGCTTTGCAGTGTTCTATACTGTAATGCATAATACATAACATGTGCAAAGTATCTTCTGTTCCAGAAATCACAGTATCTAGTGTCAGTATTGTTATGCTGATATCATGTATTCATCAGTTTAATAATAGTCATATCTTACACACCTACAGGAGCAGCGGTTAAAATTCTTGAAGCAGCAGGATCAACGGCAGCAACAGCAAGCAGCAGAGCAGGAAAAACTTAAAAGATTAAAAGAAATTGCTGAAAATCAGGAAGCCAAGTTGAAGAAAGTGAGGGCACTCAAAGGGCATGTGGAGCAGAAAAGACTCAGTAATGGGAAATTAGGTGAGTTGCCACTGAAAACAGCTTGGGTGGCTGACTGCTAACCTTTATGTTCAGTTATTCCTCTGTTGGAGTTGCTAAATTTGTTGGGAAAATTACCATGTTAATGTCATTGATCATTTCATTGCAGATGCTGCATTTATAACTCTTGGGGCTGCAGTCTTATGCTTAGAAGCAAGCTCTTCTGAAAGACATGTATTACTTGCATTGGGCATTTAGTGTTGTTCAGCTCAATCCAGAGGATTGTTGTGCTAGTGATGGCCATTTGTCAAAGCAACAACATAGTTTATCTGTGCCTTTCGGACATTCTGCAGGAAAAATAACAGGATGTGCCCCTCTGCAAGGCAAAGATGGCATAGCGAGCATGCCAGGGAACATGGTAACTGTCCAGCGATTCAGCCTCTGTTGCTGTATGCCAGCCTTCCCCCCCCCCCCACTTCCAAGACCCAGTAAACAGGATCCAACAACAGCACAACCCCAATAAAGGCATGGAGCCTCTTGTGGCGCAGAGTGGTGAGGCAGCAGACATGCAATCTGAAGCTCTGCCCATGAGGCTGGGAGTTCAATCCCAGCAGCCGGCTCAAGGTTGACTCAGCCTTCCATCCTTCAGAGGTCGGTAAAATGAGTACCCAGCTTGCTGGGGGGTAAACGGTAATGACTGGGGAAGGCACTGGCAAACCACCCCATATTCAGAGTCTGCCATGAAAACGCTGGAGGGCATCAACCCAAGAGTCAGACATGACTCCGTGCTTGCACAAGGGATACCTTTACCTTATTATTATTGTTGTTGTTGTTATTAACCTCAGTTGTAGGAGCCAGCACTGCTAAGGCAGCACCCAGGTTTGTGCTAGGTGTTAGGAAAAGTGGATGGAGACTCCCTGGCTGGGGCAACTGGATTCCCAGCCCTGCTTGCATGTCAGTGCATTGTTGCTCCTTTCGGTTGAGCCCGCAAAGATGAAATGAGACAGAGCAGCCATACAACATGGACTTTGTTCTCCCCTTTGGGTGCTGGTGCTAAGTGCCTGTTCCGCCACCCAAGTGCAGTTCTGTGTGCTGTGTGTGTGTGAGTGTGTGGTAGAGCCTTCTGTGTCAGGAGTTCTGTGCCACATGCCCACTGAACTGTTGGGTGTCCTGCGGGGTTTATGTAGTGTGGGGGATTGTAATTGGGTGTGAGGAGGGGGAATTGGTGGCTGCTGGGGAAGGGGTGATTGGTTGCAGCTGTGAATGGTATCCTGTACTCTGCCTAGTCTTTGCCGCAGCTCCATGCTGGGAGGGGGGGGGGAGCCCAAAGCAACATTTGGCCCATCCCATTGTATGGGCACTTATGGGCTGTGCTGTGGTTAGATAGATGGCATAATTTTCCACTGGTTTTGGGGGGCCAATCCTGGACTTGGGTCAGTTTAGGGCAGTGACTAGCTCCTGTCATGCTCCTGGGTTCTCCCCTTCCTGCTGGTGCTGTGGCTTGTGTTGGTATTGCTTTGCAGCATTGTTATGCCAGTATATGCCTGGGGCACAGTGCCAGCAGGGCCTGTGTCTCTCCTAGATGTGTCTGTGCATCTCAGTGATATGTGGATGGGAATACTTCATTGTGCATTTTCACCCTTCTCAGGATTATGCTGTTTCTCTGGTATATGTTTAAATAATTCTAGATGATGTCCTTTGACCATTCATCGGAAGTGAATTTACATCCTCCAATGTTGACCTTGCTTCAAGTCTGTTTAATGTTTTTGCTTTATTCGCTTTTCTTCAGTCCATTTATTTTGCAGGACTGTTTTGTGTAGTAAGAGGTTTGGATGCTTAATTGTTGGGATCTCCATTGGAGAAATTAGTTGCTGTTGACTGTGTTCTTTTGGTTTGTCTTTCAGATTTTTGTCCTGTCCATTTTTATGTAGTGCTTCCTCATCCCCTTGTGTAATGTATACCCTTTCCTTTCCAACGTGCTTTCTAGTTTGTGGTCCATTAGAAGAATACCAAAATGATAAAGAAGCTGGAATACCTTTTTATGAGAAAAGATTGAACAGATAGGAGGCCAGTTAGAAAAACAAATAATTTGGGAGGAACATAAACAAGAAATCTGTCTAGTGCATTTTATGCTGCCTGTCCTCCAAGGAATTTAGGATAGTATGGATGATTCTGCTGGCAGGGGCTCATGGGAATTGTAGTCCATGAACATCTGGAGGACCACAGGTTGACTACCCCTGGACTAGATGACCCAGGTTGACCACAGATTGACTAGATGACCCAGGAGGTACCTTCCAAGTCTATGATTGTATGAAGGTGGCTTAAAAAGGTAAAGGTATCCCTTGTGCAAGCACCGAGTCATGTCTGACTCTTGGGGTGATGCCCTCTAGCGTTTTCTTGGCAGACTCAATACAGGGTGGTTTGCAATTCCCTTCCCCACCTAAAATGACTTCAAGAGAAACTGTGAAACATATTTTATTGAATATGAGAACACAAGTAAAACTTCATGCTGATAACATTCTCAAATAGATAATTGCCTGGCCAGATGAACAGCACCAGTGAAATAATCCTGACCTGGAGCGATGCCTCTGGTTTCAGGTTTCTTTTAGCCTTTCAAAAGCAAGATAATAAAATAGATTCAGAGGCTGTTATTCATCTGTCTTCAGTTCTGCTGTATGAATGTGTGTGCTTATTGTTAACTGTATTGTCAGAAACACTTTTTGAGAATTAAATCCTGGGCTGGCAATATACAGTCTCGACTTTTCAGTTCCTTGGTGTTATAGCTTGTTTTATATGGTATAAGCTATCTTTTGCAAATAAAGCTTCATAAATCCACCCCGGCACATTTGTAATGATAGAATCAGGCAAAATTCTTTTTTAAAATTCTGGTCTTTTAGTATTTTATGGAAGTCTTTTATGAAGTGGAGGACTGCTTCAGTTCAAAGTAGTTAGTTGGAGTTCTCCAGTACAAAATTTTATATCTCAAACATGGTCTAGTAATGTACATTAGGCTAATCTGAGCTTTAAAAATTCTGATTAATTCAGCAGGATACTAATTTTGATATTTTTTCACCTATCAAAATGGCTGAGCCTGAAAAATCCTGAAACTATAGCCACAGTTGAAGTGCATTTAAAGAGCTTTCAGTCCCTTTAATGGCTTTTGGAGTGAACACTTAGCTTGGAGAAGACATTTAGAGGAATTGCGAGCCTTTTAAATGCCTTCAGAGTTCACTTGCACTGCTACTGCAGCTTGCAAAATTCATTTAAAATTTAAATTCCTGTTAAAGTCTAAAAGCCTTTTCCTCCAATGGAAACAGTGGAAGATGGGGGCACTTCCAAAAAGGGCCTCCCTAAAGCCCCAGATATCATGAAACGATTCTCCTTTATAGCCTATGGGGACCATTGACTATAATGGTTGTCCTAGGCTATAATGAAGCCATAGAAAATGAGTTTTACCAAATCCAAATGCCACACCAATACTGGAATTTGGGGAAATTGGGAAATTGCAATATTTTTGAATCTGAAAAATACTGGGGGGTTTGTTGTACATCCCTAGATAATTAATACCTGACTGTCTTCTTCCACCCAGTGTCCCCATTTTAGCCACCAAAATATGATGCCTTGTTTACAAAATGTCATGTGCATTCTTGCATTTACCTTGTAGACCATTCTGGAACTAAAAAAGAATTACAACACTTTTCTTGATGTTTAGATCCTTTCAAAAAGTTGGAACTGATGACTTGATAGTTCCTAATCAGTGTCTCTTTCCCTGAGTTCTCTGCTGGTGAGCTGCCCGTTGCTTCTGTCCCCTAACAGCTGCCTTGGAGGCAGCCCACACTGAGTCATTCCTCAGCCACTGCTATTGTGTTCTGTCTTTCTCTCCAGTGGAGGAGATTGAACAGATGAACAGTTTGTTCCAACAAAAACAACGAGAACTGGTACTGGCTGTGTCAAAGGTAGAGGAACTTACCAGACAACTGGAGATGCTAAAGAATGGTCGGATTGACGGTTACCATGACAACCAGTCTGCTGTAGCTGAGCTTGACCGCCTGTACAAGGAGCTTCAGGTAATTGCAAATCAGGAGCGCTAACCTGGCACAATAGCTAAAGGGGCTAGGTCATACATTGCCTTACAAAAGATCTTAATTCACCATTTCCCTGCAAAACAGTCAGAATTGTACAACCTTGTTTCATAAGTGATACATTGTTTCTCTGTATTTTAGCTTTTAACTGCTTGATATGCTGTTTAAAGAAGGAAACCTCAACTCAAACTTTCTCACATGTCTCTCCTTCTTTTACAATTCACATTTCTTAAAAATTGTCAATTTTCATCCTATCATTTGCCTTGCAAGTTATTTGTCCCTGATTTTCCTCTTTTGATTGTGCTAAGTTGAGGAACAAACTGAACCAAGAGCAGAATGCCAAGTTGCAGCAACAGAGGGACTGCTTAAACAAACGCAACTCAGAGGTGGCAGTAATGGACAAGCGTGTTAATGAGCTGAGGGAACGGCTGTGGAAGAAGAAGGCTGCATTACAACAGAAAGAGAATGTTCCAGTGAGTGCCAAAATATTCCTTCCTCCTTCTGAATTAAAAATTCTAGAACATTGTGGGGGGTGGGGGGTGGAAGGGGGTTTCCATGAAGAGGCAAATTTCCCTTGCAGCATGAAAATGTTCTAGTAACACATCAGCCTTTAACTTAATCGTTTATAGGCAAGAATGTTGCTTTTTTAAAAAAATGAAAATGCAGCTTGGTTGTAAAAATACCTTTGTAACAAGAGCCTGCTTGTTTTTTCCCCAAAGGAAGAGTGTGATGTAATATTTTAAATGCCTTTCTTCATGGTTCTTTAGGTGACTTCAGATGGGAATCAGCCACAGCCAGTGGTGTCTACTCCAAGTCGGGTGGCAGCCGTTGGTCCTTACATCCAGTCTTCTACCATGCCACGCATTGCCTCCAGGAATGAACTTCTAGTCAAACCTGCCTTTCCAGATGGAACTGCAGCTTTACAAGCCCCTGATGGTCCACTGAAAACCCAAACTCTACCAAACATGAGAGGCGGGGTTCTTTCACAAATGAAGGCTCCTATTGGTAATTATCATTTTAAAACATTCTCCCATTTCCACTTACTGTTTCACTTCATCTGCTTTGCTGTTTCCAATATAACAGCAGGTATACAAGCTAGCTTGTCTTGATTTCATTTATTTGTCTGAAAGTAATGATGTATTTTTGGTCTAGTTTTTCCAATTAGTTTAATTGGCTAGAAGCCAGATCTGACTTTTAAACAGACGTTTGCTTCATCCTGTGTAGTGTATTCTGTTTATCCAGTATGCTTGGTAAAATTGTCAATACAAAAATATTAAAAGTGATACCTGTCTTCAAAATTAATGTCTAATTTATCATGATATAATTGGATCGTGCAAATTTTGTTAATGGTAAACATTTCATGTTATGTTAACATTGCGGTACAATTTCTTTTAAAAAAGCTTACATCTTAAAGTGGAAAATAAAAAAATATAATGTTGGGTAATCCTTGGAAATCGAAGAAGGAAGCCAACCCAAAGTGAAAAATTAGCAAACTGATACATAGTTCATTTTCGTAAATAGGGGTTCCTCGTCCAAGAAAAAATATTCATGGATTCAATGTTAGTTTTTTTAAAGACCACTTTGGACAGAAGTGAAACATCTTATTGTGCTTAGGATACCCAGGAACAGTGTGCATATATGGGTGTCTCAATGTATGTAAGGGCTTAAGAATGCTTACCTGGTTTTTAAAATGCCACAGTCGGGTTGTGCTGCTCAGTGCTTCATGCTTGGCTTTTTTTCTTTTTGTAATTTTATTCCTAGCACAGAAACAGGATTCACTTATGTAAACTGAGCATTCTCTCCTCCCTACTGCTCGGTAGCACATTTGCTCAAGCAGTGTTAAGTGTTCTGTGAAAGTCATATGTGACTAACCCTGT
The DNA here is from genome assembly GCF_049243985.1 of Paroedura picta. Classification (NCBI taxonomy): domain Eukaryota; kingdom Metazoa; phylum Chordata; class Lepidosauria; order Squamata; family Gekkonidae; genus Paroedura; species Paroedura picta. The sequence continues at coordinate 61,071,593 of NC_135369.1, read as the reverse complement.
GAAATTTGTGAATGTTAGGCTTGAGCTTCATGGAAATTTGGTTCCCTCCCTGCTCATCTGTACATTAACTGTGAATAACCTTGAGTGAATCAGTGTCTCATAGTTTCCACTCATTATCTCACAGTAAAGAGGATATATATTGTTGTAAAGCACTATGTAAATGCACTTTCCCTTCATATAAAAGCTCTTACAGCTTGCGTGGAAATTAGGGGATCATGCATAGGTGAAAAAGTAGTTCTTGCCAGACTACACTGTAGTCGCCAATTATCAATAGAGCTCAAGTTGCTAATAAAATTTTTACTAATTTTTTTAAAGCAAACAAAACTGCCTTGTAGTCACCAGCATATACAATGGGCCCTCATCTGCATCTGGATGCCTGCAACTGTGTAGAGAACAAATTGTATTCCTATTCAGATCCTGCAAACCAAGACTGCAACCATTGCTGGGGAAGGAAACACCATGCAGCAGACTGCATTTTTTTGTTTGTTGGGAAACAAGCATGTACTTCAATATCTGGTGTGAAAATCCATGTTCCTTTCTCTCTTAACATTTTAGTTATATCAAAGAAAACAAAAAATAAGGTTGTACATTATCCAAAATTTTGTATTCCATTATTCAATGAGAAGTAGCGTATTCCAGATTAGTCTATATAATTCTATTAATGATGGTGAGTTTAGACTGAGGCTTCCATTTGTGGTGATACTTATTCTTGTACCTCTTACTAAGGCTTGTGATTATTTCTGTATCATCTTTTCCAAAACACTTTTTAAAATAGCCTACTTTCAGTTCTAGTGGCATTACACAGCTGATTTCTCCGATTACAGTTAAGATCTGTTCCCAGAAGGGGATTATTACTGGGCAATTCCAGAATACTTGTATTATATCTGCTTTAATGTCTGGATTGGTCTCAAAATCCACATTCCTTTCAACATCAGTATGTAATTAAGCTAAAGAATTCTGCATTGTTCTTCATTTGTAATTTGATTTGTAATGCTCAGTGAACATAAATGAAATTCTTATTCGGGGGAGCTCCCTGGTGCAGCATTTGGATGCAGTGCAGAGAAGATTTCCTGCAGCCTAAGAGGAAATTGAGGACTCCCCCTTGTGCAAGCAGCAGCTTCCAGTCAAGTCCTGGCCACTTCACATCTAACCCCCTTTGTTTTAAAATATTGTTTTTCTTCAGATAGCATGAAAATCCTTTTTCTGAAAACTCTGCCTTTTTTGTTGTTGTTACTTGAAGAAGCGTAAGACGGTTCAGTTAGTGCATCACGAAACATCTATAAAATATTAATTCATACAGTGTTTAAACCAGAATTAACGAATGGCAAATTTGTAATTTATAATTTTTAAATTTTTTATATAGAAAAGAACAAGGAAGAATATCTTTGATTACAATATTACAATATCATCCCTCCCTCTACCCCCAAAGTCCCCATTTGCTTGAAGTTTCGTATTGCTGAATACTCAGATGTCTGTTGCCTGTAAATATAAAAACAAAGCCACAACAAAAAAATCCCACTTTAACATCACATTTCCAGCACTTACAGTCAACGGGTGTTATAAAAATTACCCTTAGACTTGAACCAAGGCATATCCTTAAGCTAAAAAATCAGCTGGTTCCTGCATTTGTTCACAAGAACATATTTTAAGTATTTAACATTAGGCATTTCTTATAAAACAATATGAACTTTAACCCAGTATTTATTTTTTAAAAAATGAAAAGCCCCCTTTATCATGACATTTACAGCTACTTTAGCCCAGTATTTTTTTAAAGAGGAAAAAAAAGAGAAGCCCACTTTATCATAACATTTGCAGCTCTTAAATTCTTCAATTCATATTGTTTAAAGATCTTTGCAGTTACCTTAAGTATTAATGCCATCCATATAAAAGTATACAGAAACAGAAATAGAATGTAGAAAAAATATCAACCCCCCGCCTCTTGCCTCCTCCCAATCTTCTTAAGGAGGCTTAGGAAATTAAGTTGTGCTCTTTTCCACAGAATATCCGCCAGTGATTCTTGAAACAGTTGCACCTCCTGATCTCCAATCTGGGGTGTGTTAGGACCATTTTTTTCCTGGGAAGCTCTTTTAGAATAATTACATTCAGGACAAACCAACGTGTCTTTTAGCTCATTCTTTTGTGCTTCTGCTTTGAGATATGTCAGTAAAGGTAACCTAATCTGTGGGATCTTGATCAGTGAGGATAATAAGTTCTTTTTGCAGGTCTTGCTTTCCGAAGGACTCCATCTCCAATGTTTCAAAAGTCTCTTCCGCTGAAGATTTCCAATCTTGTAACACTTCACTCTTGCTATTTCAGATCTCCTTAAAAATATCTTTCAACAAATTTTCTACCAAGGCATTCAGATCTTCTCTTTGTTTTGCTAATAGACGGACCATCTGAGTCAAAATAGCCATATTAAAAATTAGACTTAAAAGCTAACACCAGCCAGTCTTGTGCAGTGTTTCAAACAGCCAGGAGAGGTCCTCCTACAGAAGTTCTGATTGCTTAGAAAGTCACACAGTGGGAGAGATATTGCGAGTGCCGTTATCAAGGGAAATCTCCATATAATGTAAACAGTCCAAATTAGCTCATTTATCTTTAAAAATTGTTCACATGTTTCACCTTTCCCCCAGAGTTTGAAAAAAGACAAGAAAAACAAGCAGGAAAGTCTTTTTGAGAAGTCTTGGTAGACGAGAGAGGGGGAGGTGTACAAAAACAATTTAGTGTCATTAAAAGGTTACTCACTGTTGATAGCAGACGTTTGAAGTTAGAGAACTCTGAAGCAGTTCAGAAAATGAGAGAGGAATGAGAAAGAAAGGACGATCCTTGTTAGAGAAAGCTCTGATGGCAGACTGCTTCTTGACCTTGGTCACATATAGCTTTGGAGATCTTGAGAATCACTCTCCTCAGATTAGTGACGAGCCTTTTTAGAGCTCTGGAGCTTTCGGAAGCTCTTTTAAGGCAAATTTAGCAAGGTTTGCATACCTTGCTTGCTTCTGCCAGATGTAGATATGTTTGGCCCCCTATATGTACCAAGAGCTTTCCTTTAGGAGAACTGCTCAAGCAGCCATCTTCCCCATCTGTCACAAATGGCAAATTTAATAGGTGCAAAGGAACATATTAGTCAACCTGAGAGAGCTGCGTTCTTTAGAATCATAGAATCATAGAGTTGGAAGGGGCCATACAGGCCATCTAGTCCAACCCCCTGCTCAACGCAGGATCAGCCCTAAGCATCCTAAAGCATCCAGGAAAAGTGTGTATCCAACCTTTGCTTGAAGACTGCCAGTGAGGGGGAGCTCACCACTTCCTTAGGCAGCCTATTCCACTGCTGAACTACTCTGACTGTGAAAATGTTTTTCCTGATATCTAGCCTATATCGTTGTACTTGTAGTTTAAACCCATTACTGCGTGTCCTTTCCTCTGTAGCCAATGGGAACAGCATCCTGCCCTCCTCCAAATGACAACCTTTCAAATACTTAAAGAGGGCTATCATGTCCCCTCTCAACCTCCTTTTCTCCAGGCTGAACATTCCAAGTCCCTCAACCTATCTTCATAGGGCTTGGTCCCTTGGCCCCAGATCATCCTTGTCACTCTCCTCTGTACCCTTTCAATTTTATCTACATCCTTCTTGAAGTGAGGCCTCCAGAACTGCACACAGTACTCCAGGTGTGATCTGACCAGTGCGTGTATACAGTGGGACTATGACATCTTGTGCCTGTTGATACAGCTCAAAATGGCATTTGCCTTTTTTACCGCTGCATCACACTGCCTGCTCATGTTTAGTTTACAATCCACAAGTACCCCAAGGTCTCGTTCACACACAGTGTTACCTAGAAGCGTGTCCCCTATCCAGTAGGCATGCTTTTCATTTTTCTGACCCAGATGCAGAACTTTACACTTATCTTTATTAAATTGCATCTTGTTCTCATTTGCCCATTTTTCCATTGTGTTCAGATCTCGTTGAACTCTGTCTCTGTCTTCCGGAATATTTGCCAGTCCTCCCAATTTGGTGTCATCTGAAAACTTGATGAGTAGTCCCTCCACTCCCTCATTTAGATCATTAATAAATATGTTAAAAAGTACCGGACCGAGCCCCGAGCCCTGAGACTTTGTGTTGCCATAGTGTAAATGGTGTACACGTATCAAAGTGTCCCTACTATAAGGTTTCCCTTGAAAAAGATCAGTCACTCAGAGTGCACTGGAGATTCTGTGGGATTTTGAAACCAGTATTTCTTGCTTTAGTTGTACTTTCATTTTGATGAACTCTCCTCCTGATTGCCAGATGTAACATTTGTTCATGCTCAAAGTAGAGTAAAGATACTTTGTTAAGAGGTATAGCATTCCTGTGTACTGGCATGGATCCTTAAATGTATTTCTCATTGTTTCTGTTGTGTGTTTATTCTCCCTTCTTACTTTAGTTCCTGCTTCTGCTGGTTCAAAACCTCCATTGGCTACCAGTGACTGGAATAATCCAAGAGCTGACAACTTTATCAACCAAGAACCAATTTCTTCAGTAGCAAAAGCCAGTGGTAACAATGAAGGGCAAGGTATGTTGTCATTATTATTATTGGCCAAGATAAAAGGTTTCTGCTAAGAATCTTTTGATAATGAGAAACATAGTTGCAAGCTGATTCCTGGAGTAGTGGCCTATATCTTTCTAAATACATTTCAAGATAAATTGTACACCATGAGATTTGTTCAAAGAGCAAATGGAACATTTGGGTGGGGTAATGCTTATGTACTCAGGTGCTTCAGTCTAGTGGCTAAGGTGCTGGAAAATTATAATTTCTTTATAGTACTAGGAGCTGGCTGTTCCCCCCCCTTCCATTTTTGGAAACTCTTTTGAACCTTCTAAGGGTATAGATATGCAGCCTGGGTAACTGGAATTGGCTTCCAACTTGCTGACTTATTCCTTAGAGTTCATAACCACTGCCACCTCAGCCCATTAATACACTTAAAGTATCTTTTACCTTGTACATAATCTTTGCATCTGTCCATTTAAATACTTATTTATTTGCAAATGTAACCAGATGCTTTATTGATAGGCACTTGAGTTGAGATTAATCTGTACTCAGTAATAATGCTCTTCTTGTCTTTGCTTGCATGTAAATTTGTGCATTCAGTTTTCCAAACAAAAACACTTGTGTTCATTTGCTGCAAACTTGTTGTGGTACATCTAGTTAGAAGCCTATGTTTGAGTACCCTTTTTCTGCTTTTCACAAGTATTCCATCTACTTGCATTAAGACTTAACTCTTTAACCCTTTCAGCTGGGGAGGATGACATTCCTCTTAGGGAGAAGAAAGTACGGCCTTTTTCTATGTTCGATTCTGTTGACTCAAACGGAGGTACTGGAATGCCTACAACAGGTACACTGAGGAAAAACCAGAGTAGTGAAGACCTTTTGCGCGATGGCCAGGTATTCAGGCAATGTGCTATGCTTCTGGAGTCATAATCTTATTTAGCTTTCTGTGCATGTTGGGATAAAGAAGTAGACCAGTAGGGCAGTACTATGAGCGCAGTTTGTCATGAATCTGTTAAGTTATTCATTTTCTTGTTAGCAAGTGTGATCTGTCTACTGTACATAATGCATGGCCTGAGATTTGGTTTAGAACTGAGCTCTGGGGCTCAGTGGCTATTTTTGGCACGTGATTATCTTCCCCTTTCTTTCTCAGTGGTAGTTCATTATACAGTGCCTGAATGAGAAGGAAATGTTATCATATGTATTGTATAAATGTATGTCATGTCTTATTTCATCTTTACGTAGAGTTAATTTAGGGTGTCTGTTGCCATGTCAAGGTCTGTAGAATAGTTGGGAAGTATTATTCAGAATCTTTATTATGAAGCTGTATCTTAAGCTAAACAATTCAGAAACAGAGATAGAGGGATTTGCTGTTTCAGCATGCTGTTCACAGCCCCAAGTGTCTATTTAACTTGATCTAGTAGCCAGGATTAGTTTCATGTATGATTTCTTAATCTTGAAGACGTGTTTAATTCTTCTGGTTATTGTTTTGACTCACAGATGGGCTCCAAAAATGTGGTAAAAGTTCCACCACCTGTTCCCACCAAACCAAAACAGATCAATTTACCTTATTTTGGTCAAGCCAGTCAGCTGCCCTCCCCGGATGTTAAGCCTGATAGTAAGCTGTCTCTGGCAATTGCAACTATGGGAAGCAAGCAGAAGCCACCGACACCACCTGCTCCTCAGCAGATCCAGCAACGAAGCTCTGTGTCCCCAAGTGGTCTGCCTCCTAATCAGGACCAGAGTCTTCCCAAGCAAGAGACTCCTCCTGCAGCAGCTGTGAGACCTTTCACCCCTCAGCCAGCCAAAGAGGCCCCTCCACCCCCCTTTCGAAAGCCACAGACTGTGGCTGCAAGTTCAATATACAGCATGTATACAAAGCAGCAGACTCCCGGGAAGAACTTTCAGCAGGCAGTACAGAGTGCTTTGACAAGGGCTCAGACCAGAGGGCCACATTTTCCGAGCGGTGAGCATCTGGGGGTCATTTAACTTTTCAGAGGCACCCCTATCCTGCTTTAGCTATAGACCCTCCAATCCCCTAAATAGTGTGTATGTGTGAGTGACACATTAGTCAGAACAAGCATTTAGGAGAATGCTGAAAATTCACAGTGCTACTCTGTGGTCACACGTGTTTGTCCATGTGTTGTTCATGGGTTCTGCTCTCTGAAAACACATGCAGGTTTTTTTACTGGAGGATTTATTCCCCCAAGTAGCTGTAAAAATCAATTTGATTCTGGAGAAACTGGAAAAAAGGAAATTATAAATGGATTATGAAGCTTTGTATATTCTTGTGGTCATGAAGAGGCAAATGTTATCTTGGTTTTACTAAGTATTGCCATAATAGGAGAACTGAAAAAAAATACATTCCTTCCAGTTTAAAAAGTGGGTAGCCCCGTTACCCATCGGTACACCAGTGAAATGTTTTAAGTCCCCAGCGACTGAATGCCAAAGGATGGCATTTGCAAGTAATTCCTATGATTCCATTGAAATGCTGGTTAATTAGAATTGGAAGAAAAAAACTTCTTATAATCACAAGTCTTTCCTTCTTCTGCCTCAAGCATTTGCAGCTTAAAGGATCTTGAGAGATGGTGGTGGGTTTCATTTTAGAAGTTGTGTGCTATCAGATAGGAATGTCTTAAGAAGACCTGTATACATCTTTTATCAACATACAATCCTTTATCTTTTCTATTTTGTTTTTATTAAATTCCTTGAGTGGGTAGATACTTTTTGTGGCAGATTCCCAGTTGTATGTGCATACTTAGAATTATGATTAAATCAGTATCAGGACTTGAATCTTGATCAACATATATCTTAGCCATCATTTATGTTATAGAAAGATACAGTTTATATAGACTAAAACTTGGTTGGTCTTAAAAGTGCTCTAGGCTCAGACTTTGTTTGAATAATGTTTCCTTAAATGCAGTCCTTGTAGCAAGGACCTCCAACTCTTATTTACAAAAGTTGCAGTTACTTTTTGTGACCATAATTCAGTGAAAATGATATACATGTATAGGGAAGAACCATGTAAAAGTTTATACTACTTATTGATTTTTTAAAAAATCCAGCACTTCCGTGCTGCAACCTTTTCATAATTCACAGTCCATCAGGGTCACTGCTTTCAGTTTAGGGGAAAAAACTTGGATAAATTAATTAAAATTAAAGGAGGGTGGGACTTGACTTCCCTTCTCGGGTTTATAGAGAGAAGTTTGAAGTGACTGAATGAGAGAGAATACCATCCAACTTCATATTAGCATTTTTTATGTAAACCAGCTGTTAGACTTGTGCTAATGTGTCCCATTTATACGCAGTTGTTTAATAGTAAATTTTCCATTTGCCTGTTTTCTTTGCCAAATGTGTATGTTTTTCTTTCTAATTGGATTTTCTCTCTAAATTGCTCCACAGTATATGGAAAGCCAGTTATTCCTGGAGCTGTTTCCCCAAATCAGCAGTATCAGGCAGAGAATATTTATTCAAGCACCCAAGGCAAGCCAGCCAGTCCAGAGCCTGAACTGGAGACTACAGCTTCAGCCAGTGAAAATAATGAAACTGAACGCATTCCTCGCCCGCTCAGTCCCACCAAACTATTGCCTTTCTTGTCAAATCCTTACCGAAATCAAAGTGATGCTGATCTGGAGGCCCTTCGGAAGAAGTTATCTAATGCGCCAAGGCCACTGAAGAAACGCAGCTCCATTACTGAACCCGAAGGCCCCAATGGACCTAATATCCAGAAGCTCTTGTACCAGAGAACAACACTGGCTGCTATGGAGACTATCTCAGCCCCATCATACCCATCTAAGCAGACCTCAGTGGCTGCTGCTGAGAGCTCAACAGAAATCCCAAATCCTTACCTAAGTACAGAAATAGACAAAGAAGTGGTTACTACTTTACCTGAACCTGCTATTGCAGAGGAGGCAGAAAGCACAAGTACTGATCAGACTGTAGGGCCTCTGCCTTCATTAGGGCTGGAGAGTGTTCCTGAAGGGATATCGGACAATACCTCAATCACTCAGTCTAATATGGAGGAACCAAGCCTTGAGGTGCCCTTGCCCGTGGAAATGTATATGGAAGAATACCCTCCCTATCCACCCCCTCCATACCCTTCTGGAGAACCAGAAAGTTTGGGAGAGGACTTGTTCAGTATGCAACCTCCTGAAGTCACTGGGCAATTTTCTTTGCCTCCTGTGAGTAAAAAAACACAACTTGTTTCACTCATTTGGGACTCTGCTGTGGAGGTGGGCAGGCTAGTCTTTGCAGACATGGCTGATATTGCTCTATTTTATTATTAATAACAGGAGTTTGAATCATTGGAATTCCCAGTCAGACAGAACTGAAGCTGAAGTACAGTGAATTTGCCTTCTGTTGCATTGTAGATTTTCTATTTCTCAGGTTGTGTTCTCAGGTTGTATTCTCAGGTTGTGTTCTCAGGTTGTGTGAAAGGCAGGTTTGATCAGCGTCTTCTGTTGAAGCAAATGGTAGCTGATGACAGCAGAGATCTGCAAAATTTGTAGATCATATTGTTAGAAATGTAAGCTAGTTATGCCTGCTGGAAGTGAGAATAGGTCTCAGATTGTCAGTTGAAGCAGAATTTTCTCCCTTAGTAGATTCTTTACTCTCCTAACCTTTTATATATTTTTTTCTTCGTTGGGGCCACTCACTCTTTGTTTTGACTTTGAAGTTTGACAGTGTTATTATGTTGCCATCACTTTTAGAGACAGTTTGTTACAGATTTGTTACAGAAACCTCTGTCTAACAATACACAGCAGATAACATTAGGAAGATACAATAACAGACCATATCAATAAACCATTAGTTTACAACTTGGTGCAGGGAAGGGAGTCTCCCAATGGTACATCGTTTTGTAGTCCTAACTTGGGCAAAATTGATGACAGTGTTGGGACTAAGACATATTCTCACTTTTAGCATACATAACTAGCTTGTACTTCTAACCATGTGAGCTACAGATTTTGCAGAAAATTTTAGTTGCCATTGTTGGGATACCTAAGACTTCTTATTCTGCTGCTTTGGAATGATTGTGGATTTGAGTTTTGTATTCTGTTGACCCCTTTAAAGCAGTGCACAGTTTGGATTTTTAAACATTTTTACTAATGAACATGTTCCAAATGTTCATGTCCTGATGATTCTGTAATAGTATGAAGAGAAGCATCAAAGGCCATGTGGTCTTCCCTCTTGAGTACAGATGGATGTTAGATTATGGACATTCATGGCCCATACTTGATGCTCAGTGGCAGCTGCTGCTCTATTTGCTGCCCCTCCTCATACAATTCATCTTTGTTATTCACATTAAAATATTTACATTTTCTTCAACCCATTTGGCCACTTTGTCACTTTAAACTGGCATCGGTGTTCTTCCCTCAGTTTCTGTTGCTGCCTGAAACACTAAGTTTTGGGGCCAGATAAAAATGTGCCTCATGGGGAGCTCTTCTGGTATGTGTGTGAGATATGGGTTGTGTTAAAAATAGATTGCTACTTACCCAATTAAATAAAACAAAAAAGTCTAGATTTTAAGTTAAATTCAAAAATAGTCATCTTGCTACAGAAATCAAGTTCTGTGAAAAAAATAGGATTTTTCTCTCCTTCTTGGAGTGTGAAGTGAGCAACAGCTCACATGACTCATTTCTGTTTACGCTTTTTTATTCTGACATCTGTCAGCATTTGCATATTCCTCTGAAGAGTGCTTATTTGCTGTTTTTCAACCAGCTGGCGATATCACTGGTGTAAAATAAGTACAAATGAGTCCTGGGTTGAATGTGACTTGTGACAGAATGTGAGCTGTATTTCTGGCAGCTGTAAAGTGCTTGAAGCTGGCTGAAATGGATTATCCCAAGTTTCTCTAACTGTACTGCTATATAGTTACTGCAGTCTAAACCTCTTGAACCTAATGCATTGGATGGAATGGAAGGGAAACTTTGCACAGGGAGTTACACGACTGTAGTATTCACTACTAGGGACAAAGCCCATTGTATCCAGGAATACAACATGTGCTAGGCTACCCCCTGCCCCGGGCAGGCTGGCAAGGCCTGGAGAGGCCTTGGTCGGCCTATTTTTTTTTGGGGGGGGGGAAAGCACTGGCAGGCAGTCCTTCCCTCCTGCCGACCACCCCCAAAACCCTGGCTGAGGGCTGCGCAGGCCATGGTGAGGCTTTTGGGGGCAGAGGGAGGTGCGGCAGCAGGCAGCCCTCCACCCCCAAAAGCCCTGCCAAGGGCTGCGCAGGCTGCGGCGGGGCTTTTGGGGGCAGGGGGAGGTGCTGGCATTCCGGCCCTGCTCCCACCATCCTGGCAGCCCCACCATGGCCTGGCAATGCTGTGACTGGGGGCTGCTCAGAGTAGGGGTGAGCGCTGGCAGGGGCTCCTTCTCTCCTTCCCCCTTTCACCCCCATCTGCCTGCAGTCCCAGGCCCTCTGCCCTCCCTCCCAGCTCCTGCTTATCGGGCTGGCACTTCTTCCACTTCTTCCAACTGGAAGGAGTTCATAAGAGATATGAAAACAGAGTGAGGGACGATTGAAGCATTCTTTCCAATGTTCCATGCTGCTGGAACACAATGGAAAAATGGGCAAATGAGAACAAGATGCAATTTAATAAAGATAAATGTAAAGTTCTGCATCTGGGTCAGAAAAATGAAAAGCATGCCTACTGGATGGGGGATACACTTCTAGGTAACACTGTGTGTGAACAAGACTTTGGGGTACTTGTGGATTGTAAACTAAACATGAACAGGCAGTGTGATGCAGCGGTAAAAAAGGCAAATGCCATTTTGGGCTGTATCAACAGAGGCATCACATCAAAATCACAAGATGTCATAGTCCCATTGTATACGGCACTGGTCAGACCACACCTGGAGTACTGTGTGCAGTTCTGGAGGCCTCACTTCAAGAAGGACGTAGATAAAATTGAAAGGGTACAGAGGAGAGCGACGAAGATGATCTGGGGCCAAGGGAAGAAGCCCTATGAAGATAGGCTGAGGGACTTGGGAATGTTCAGCCTGGAGAAAAGGAGGTTGAGAGGGGACACGATAGCCCTCTTTAAGTATTTGAAGGGTTGTCACTTGGAGGAGGGCAGGATGCTGTTTCTGTTGACTGCAGAGGAGAGGACATGCAGTAATGGGTTTAAACTACAAATACAACGATATAGGCTAGATATCAGAAAAAAAATTCACAGTCAGAGTAGTTCAGCAGTGGAATAGACTGCCTAAGGAGGTGGTGAGCTCCCCCTCACTGGCAGTCTTCAAGCAAAGGTTGGATACACACTTTTCTTGGATGCTTTAGGATGCTTAGGGCTGATCCTGTGTTGAGCAGGGGGTTGGACTAGATGGCCTGTATGGCCCCTTCCAACTCTGATTCTATGGTGTATCACTGTCCCACTGACTGTGCCTGATGTCTCTTTAGATACATTCCCACCTACCCCAGTCCTTCATGAGTATACTTACCCCTTTTTGTGCCCAGTCTTTTCTACTGCTTTATTCTTGTTCCCTGCTTACCACCTTTCAAATTTGGCTTCTTCACATGGTTTCTTTTCACTGGCCACACTGAAGGGCAGCCCTGTCTTTTGCATCCCAGTTAGCTTCATTCCAATATTTTTGGAAGCTGCTAGCTGTTATCGTGGTTACGTTGGAAGATACTCCCTAGCATAAAGTATGTGATCATTTTTTTAGCCATCACGCTGAATCTTTAAAATGAGGTTTGAATATAAATACTGGGTTTATTAGATAAAGCTTTAAGTTTCTGTAGCAAGGAATTAGTGTGTTAGTTTAATAGCCTTGATTTGTCAATGCAGCTATAGTAAACTAAAAGCCTCTTAAATATATACCTTATTTTTCATCCTTAGGGGAAGAGGACAAACTTGCGTAAAGTTGGCTCAGACAGGATTGGCCATGGAATGCGAGTGAAATTCAACCCTCTTGCTCTGCTTCTAGATTCATCTCTTGAAGGAGAATTTGACCTTGTGCAGAGAATCATTTATGAGGTATAAGTTCAGTATTCCCAATGATCATGGGTAAAATTTGAGCTGAGGATGTCTAGAGCTGTATGGATTATGAATGTTTGTAGATGGTAGAGCAGCGTGAGTGTATTGGAGGGCACTGGGGAATGATGGGAAAGATATTTACTCTCTAACATTCTGTGTTTGATCGGTAGGTTGAAGATCCTAGCTTGCCCAATGATGAAGGCATCACTGCACTTCACAATGCTGTTTGTGCCGGTCACACAGAAATAGTGAAATTCTTGGTACAGTTTGGTGTAAATGTAAATGCTGCAGATAGTGATGGATGGTAAGAGTGATCTTCAGCTTCTTTGGTTCAGCACATGTGTGAAAACCTAGTGGATCTTTCTGGCCTGCTGGGTCTTGTGCTGGCATGGAATCCAGTTGTGACTATCCAGCTTCTCTTCCTAACAGAAAATTCCCTTTATAAATTAAGGGGGGAGTTGCCCCTGGTGAAGATGGTCTGAATAGAATGTTTTGTATGAAATGTTACAATCTGATTAGCAGTCATCCACCGTTCCTGTGAGATAAGTGAAGGGCTATGAGGTTTAGAGGCTGTGAAGGCATGGCTCTTCAGCTGAAATTAGATACCATACCATGAGTGAAAGTGGATGCCCATGCTGGTCTTTCACAGCTGTTCCTGCCGCAATGAAAGCAGCTGTGAGGTAGTGCAGCTGTCCAGTAAAAAAAGAGTTAGGGTCAGGGGTCTTTATTTGATTGTTTGTATTTAAATTTATAGGCTGCCCCTATTGAGCCAGCCATCTTGGGGTGGCTCACACCACATCTTCCCATTGTACCCTTGGCAACTTTAATCAGTGTAGGTGTTTACATTTTCAGAATAATGCACAATTCCTGTTTTCCCTCTTGTAAATCAGAAAACTCTTGAATAGATGCTCAAAAGCATGCTGTCTTTCTCCCCCCTTTTTATGGAATCTGTAGGACGCCACTGCATTGTGCAGCATCTTGCAATAATGTCCAAGTGTGCAAATTCCTAGTGGAATCAGGCGCTGCTGTGTTTGCCACAACCTATAGTGACATGCAGACTGCGGCGGACAAATGTGAAGAAATGGAAGAAGGTTACACGCAGTGTTCTCAGTTTCTCTATGGTATGTGACAAGAAGTGAACTTTCTAGAGTAGCGGTCATGCTGCAGGTGTTTTTTTTCTTTTTACAGATGAGTGAACTCTTCTGTGCGAGTTACAAGTAGAGATTGGCTGCCTTCTAATGTTTCATGTCTCTTACATCCACTGAGTAATGCTGCCTGCCCTTGGACTTTGTGGTCTTTCTTTTGCATCCTCTGCTCTCTCATTTGCTCAGGTTTTTTGTGTGCTTTCCAACAGATGGAGTCATTGGGGGTCATGTGTACCATTGACTTCATGTGTCAATAAGTTTTTAAAGGGATTGACAATATGGACAGTTGTGTACCAAAGTTGGGATAGAGGATTTCAATGAGGAAAGCTGATCAGTTTGCGGCCACTTGCTCATTTCAGGTCAGGAGACTTCATGGTGATCCTGTTTACTAATGCAAGACTCTCACGCTTTTTAAAGAAGAGAATCTTGTAGTATATTTTATGGTGTTGAATGGTTTGGGATTTCTTGCCATCCACTACTGTTGCTAAGATATCTGTTCAGTCGAAAATGTAATTCCTTTTCCTAAGGAGCTGGGTCATCCTTCTGCTCCTTCATATCCTTTTAAAAGGTTTAAGTATGATCTTCAACTGCATTCAGCAGAGCAAGATGAAAAGTACATGTGCACTGGACAGACAGACTTGATCTGTTTGATAGCAGTGGAATAGCTCTCGTGCATCTTTATGTAATGTTCTCCCAGTCCCTTTCAGTGGCAAAGAACAAACCATACTTAAAAACTTGTTCAGCAAATCTTGCAGAATTTAAAGAAATCCATTCTGAGGGATTAAGAGTATAAGCATATAACCTCACGCAGAGTGTGATATCCACTCTTGGATGTACTGGAGGAAAAATGGAACGAGTGACCTGTAACATTGGCTACATGTGCTCTTTCAGGAGCCTCTAAAGCAGCGGTCCCCAACCTTGATCTGGTCGGGGACTGCCTCCGGGGGTGGGGGAGAGTGAGCGGCCCGGCTGCCACAGTTGCTCATAAACGCGCATGCCCAATTGCTGCTTGTGCGCGTTTTGGCCACCAGGTGGCGCTAACATGAACGCGCAGAGTTGCCGCGCATGCGCGTTTTGGCCACCAGGGGGCGCAAACGCGCATGCGTGTGCGTTAGCGTCGCTGGCGCGCCGGCTACTGTGCCGGCCTCTTCCCCCCCCCCTCGCTGCAGGGGGGGAGGCAGGCGCGGCCGCTGGCGGCCCGGTATGATGGCCTTTGCGGCCCGGTATCGGGCCGCGGACCGGGGGTTGGGGACCCCTGCTCTAAAGTAAATTAGCATTAAAAATGACTTGTCTTCCTTTTGGATAGATTCAAAAGGGTAGCTGTGTTGGTCTGAAGTTGGCCTGACGAAGAGTGCTTGCACTCGAAAGCTCACGCCCTGAATAAATCTTTGTTGGTCTTAAAGGTGCTACTGGACTCTGATTTTATTGTCTCCCTTTTGTTAGTTATTATGATACAGTTTTCACTTTGTTATTGGTAGAGAAGCAGTAATACTGCACCTGCAGATGGTGTGTCAATTTCTGCTGTTTTCAGGTAGTGTTTGGACATGTTTCCCCAACAAGTAGAAGGAATGATTTCCACACTTTGAGATGCCTGTATTTATGTCATGTTAATTTGTAATTGCTTGGACTCTGTTCAAGAAGTTTGACAAAAAAGAATTTTGCTTTTGCTGTAGCCTTCACAAATAACTATTCACTATTTGTGCTTGTCTAACATTAGTATTCTGTTGTAAATCCTAAGAAAAAATGTTCGTTGACTTCATCAATAGAGATAAAATGGTTTAACTGTTCTTAAAAACAATACTATACGTTGCGAAGTTTTAGTTTTTTCTGTTTTAGGAGTGCAAGAGAAAATGGGAATAATGAACAAGGGCGTGGTCTATGCTCTCTGGGATTATGATGCTCAGAATGATGATGAATTGTCCATGAAAGAAGGTGATTGCATGACAATACTTCGCCGGGAAGATGAAGACGAAATTGAGTGGTGGTGGGCGCAGCTAAATGACAAAGAAGGATATGCGCCACGGAATCTTCTTGGGGTAGGTAGAAACAGCGACAATTTAAAGTAAAACAACCCATCAAGCAGTATGAAGCAATCTTGTCCTATTGCTCCTCTCAGCATGCATGCAAGAGAGCCATGAGGCATGGCACCCTTGCTTTCTGTGCATATGTAGCAGCAGCATTTCACCAAAAAACAGTAAAAATAATGTGAAGTGGCTTTGTAGAGGCTCACAACCCAGCAGGTAGAGTTCTGTGATGCACTTGAGGATACCAGCCAGATGATGATAATGATGATGACCATGGCCATTTCTGTCCTGGAGGCTTTGCACCAGGCTGCAGGTTCCCCCACACAGGGGAGGATTTGGCCCAGTGCACCTTGTCTGCCCCGGATTTGTGCTCCTGTACGGGAGCCAGGGCAGCGAAGTTCCCAGTGCGGAAATGGTCCATGTGAATCTTCAGAGATAAGATAGCTGTTGTGCACACTCAAAATACAAAGCTGTTTCATGGCAAAGCTTGTGGTTGAGTCCATTAAGGCAGGATACAGGGGAAAGGCTGGGGAGCCTCCAAGGAGACCTGGTTAGAAATCCCTGCCCTAGAGAGTGAAATTGCTTATAACGAGTGTTTTAGGACAGATATATAACATGGCAGCAATGCTTGAGTAAAGCTTTTCATTTTTTTCTTTCCTACTCTTCATGACTCTGTTAAAGTAGGAAAGAGGGAGACTATCTCTAAACAATCCTTTCCAATTTTGTAAATCTGGATTTCCATACTTCAGTACTACTACATAACAGATGGACTTCAGCATCACTTTATTTATAATTCCTTTCTGTGTTAATCTTTTCATACATGATCAAGATAATCCTACAGTGCTGCATAGTTTGTCTTGGTTTCAGTTGATTGATATTTGATGTTGGGCAGCACATATACAGACTGCCTCATATAGACAATCCACCAATTGACAAACACTAACACATTTTCAGCAGTCTGTTTTGAAATCTGAAATCCTTGGCCTTTCAGAGATACTTTTATAAATAGAATCTATTTCCTGAAGCTTATTTATCAGTAGCTCTTCCTGCTGCTTGTCTGTGCCTAAAATGTCTCATTCACTTAACTGTGGGACACAGTTGATTGATGGAACAGTTCTTGGAACTTGTCCATGTTGAAGTACAGTGAACTATTTGCTGAATTTTAAAGTTTGGGCAGCTAACTTGAACAAGTCTTGCACCTACCATTCTCACCTATTGCTGCAATTGATGCATCACTGTGAAATGTTAGTCACCTGTGTAAGAGTGACATTTTAACATGACTGCTTTGTTGACTCTCAGGGGATTGCTGTAGCAATGTGCACGATGAATTACATAATTGAGTGGTAGTCACCATCATTGCTGCTGAAGCATAATTTTGAAATAATATTTTATGCACCTTGTATCACATATTTTTTATCACATATTTTAAAGAGCCTCTTGTGGTGCAGAGTGGTAAGGCAGCCGTCTGAAAGCTTTGCCCATGAGGCTGGGAGTTCGATCCCAGCAGCCAGCTCAAGGTTGACTCAGCCTTCCATCCTTCCAAGGTCGGTAAAATGAGTACCCAGCTTGCTGCTGGGGGGTAAAACAGTAATGACTGGGGAAGGCACTGGCAAACCACCCCATATTGAGTCTGCCATGAAAATGCTAGAGGGCGTCACCCCAAGGGTCAGACATGACTCGGTGCTTGCACAGGGGATACCTTTACCTTTACCTTTAATCACATATTTTAATTTCCCCCCCTAGCTCTACCCAAGAATTAAGCCGAGGCAAAGAAGCTTGGCATGAAGATGTTTGAAGCAATTTTATGAAGAACCAGTCACAGGATGAGTTTATTCTGTTCTATAAGAAGAATACATTCTTTTTGTGTTTGGGCCAATTTCATGAGACTCATTTCTTTGACAATGTGATATGAAAGCAGTGCTGAACGTGCATTGAAAACAGATGAAGGATGGATTGTGTTCACAAATGGTGGAAGATGTTTCCCAGTCCGGAATGCTCCTTCCTAGCAAATGGACTTGTGTCCAGCTAGACCCAGTCAATACTGCCTGCTGTGTTTCTGCAGATGGTTCCCCCCGCCCCCCCCATTATATCAGCAGGAAAAAATCCAGTCACCTCTTGGCACAGTTGCTTCCCCAAATCTTTGCATTCCCTCTAGAAACTGGACCAATGCTATTCATAGAATGCTAAAAGCAGATTCCATAAGCAAAATCTTTTAGGTAGAAGTGTTAACATTATGGAATTGGTATAATGCATCTTACCATAAGAAACCTTTGAATCAGTTCTTTGAGCAATAACTTTAAAGTGCAGTAGCATTTTATGATTCTGGAGTGTTAAAAATGTTATTCCACAAACAATGTAGTTTTTAATGTGTTTTTATATAAAAGAATCTTGTCTCTTTTGTAATTTGGATATTAAGTGTAGAAAATCTTGGTAGACTCTACATCTAACAAATTTTGTTATAACTATCTTTTTATTCTTAAATGTGATTAAAATTCTGCTTCAGAAATACCATTTTGTTTGGTGTCAATGTTCAGCCACACGAGACCTCCAAACTTGAGCTCTCCTAGTATGCTGACATGGCCACATCCCAGAGTAGAGCGTGTGACTCTGCTGTGCCAGCATTCCGTGCTTATTCGATTTGATCGCTTTGACCTGTAACTCATCACTAAAACCTACCTTTCACCGGGTGCATGAACAATGCCAGTTTTAGCCAACATCAGTTTTCATATATTGCTGGAAGGATGTTCTGGAGTTAAATGAAAAGACAACCTTCGCTACCAAACTGTCTTCTGTCAAAAACTGGCAAAAGTCTGCATGGCTGCTTATAAGGGAGGGTGGTATAAAAATCTAAGAAAATAAATAAAAATATATTGCAGTTTCCTGTGCTTTAGATTACAGCCCCAGTAGCCTTTTTAGCAAATGGTGCTTTCTTAGCAAACATTTCTCTTTGGTGTTAGTGTTTGTTATAACCCTGTCCTCCAATTACAGAGCTCTCAGAAAACTTCTTAGTCATCTGTGTTTCTACCTTCAAAAAGGTATTCTGCTTAAATTTTGGCATGCCTGCCCAACTTGACATGAGACTTTCTGCTCATCCATCCCCTTTATCAAATAATGGCTTTAAAAAACCAGGAACACCAATCACTTTCTTTCACTTTATTGCAATGTGCTGATTAACAGCTGTGAGGAACAGCTGGGCCACTGCACTTTTCTACAAATTCTGACTTCTGATCTGGCTCTTGCTTTACTTGTTAGGATATACAATATATGAATGTGCAGAATATATGAACCTCAGAATGTGCAGGTGAACCCATAGGGACTATAACTTTCTGTAACTAAGGGTTTAATGGAAAGTAACATGTAACGTATCTTGCGGGATGACCTTGGGCCAGTCACATACGGAGATAATGTTGGAAGTCATTTTGGGTCCCCATTGGGATGAAACTAAATAAATAAACATATTGCACAGTTGTCACCTCAGCACTCTAATCTCAAAGGATCTATTCCACCAGCAATAGATCATTACTAGAACAGAAAAGCCAAAGGATGGTATGACTTGGATATGTGAAGCACTTACCCTGTGGTTGACATGACAATGAAATTCTCTAAAGTACTAAAAATTGGTATAAGAGTTTGATTTCACTGTAGCAAATGGCCCTATGAAAAAATATGGGTTGTAAAAGATACACTTTATTGTACAGTGTTAGAATGAGTTTTCAGATGCCACTTTCTCGAATTTGAAAATCAGCATTTAAAATAGGTTGTACTTTGATTTCACAAAGATAGCAACTACTCATTGAGGTCTTAAAGACACTGAACTTTTAAAATACATTTCCTGCTTGTGGAAGACTTAGAGCAGCATAAGCAAATAGAATAACAAAAAGCTTGTGTGTTGAAATTACCAAGGTAAAATTAACTTTGCATCCGTATTTTTCTTCCTCCGCAGCAGCTTTGTTCATAAATATTAAGGCATATCAGTGTGTGGAAATATAATAGCTTTTTTGCATGTTCTGTATTAATTTTAAACCATGTTTCCTTGAGAAGTCTTCAGCTGGGATCTGTTGCTTCTTCATATTATAGTAAAACACACCCACTATGGGACAGAAAGAAAACCCATGTTACAAATGTCTACAATATACTTGGTAAAGCTCAGGATACATTTAGTTTAAATACACCACTTCTCAAGAGGAAGTGATCTGTCCACAGAACAAGTATTTGAGACCAAAATAGGAAACTAAATGAGAAACTCTGGCGGCTGGGGTTTCCAGGACTTTCAGAGACAAGTGCTACAGAAAACTGGGCCGGGGCCTGTTCTGTTTAAATGTATATGAGCTGAAGGCCACATGGGTTGCTTCCACCTTCGGTACACTTGGAAACAGAAGGCCTTTGTCAATTGGAGGGGTGGCAGGGTACAAACAATTCCTGCATCTGCTGTAACACTGAGAGTGCATGGGTATAGTTGATGTGAGGGGAGTAATACAAAATTTCACCTTAATACCCACATATGACCATGAATAATTTGCATGTGAATGCTTCATGGTCTTCCTGCATTTTCCAGGGGGTTGGACTAGATGACCCTGGAGGTACCTCCCAACTCTGATTCCTGAAGCAAAAAAGGACAATAAATTGTCCTAACAGTCTGACTCTCAGATGGTATGTGGGACACATACCTGCTCTGGAGCAACTTGGTCAGGGCCCCCTTCCTCTCTCCCACACAGACATACAGAGACTCCCCTCGCCCCCCCCCGCCATTCCCCCCCTTACCTGTTGATTTCCCAACCGCCTCTTTGCTTCCTCTCCCCTCTCTCATTCGCAAACACTGACAAAGATTCCCTCCCTTTCCCCCACATTTCCCCCTTTACCTATTGGTTTCCCAACCTCCCTCCCAGCAAGCAAGCAAGCAAGCAAGCAAATGCATGCACACACACGCTCCCTTCCCCCCTCTCCCATCCTGCTTACCTGCTCCTCCACCGCTGCCTCAGCCCCTGGAGGTCACGCAGCAGCTGCCTAGGCCTCAGGAACTGGAGCAGCCGCTGTGAAAACCTCAGGAGTAGGGCAACCACTGCCTCAGCCCCTGTGGGTCATGCAGCAGCTGGCCAGACCCCCAGGGCTGACATAGCCACTGCAAACACCTCAGGGGCGGGGCAACCACTGCCACCGCCCCTGCAGGTCATGCAGCAGCTGCCCAGGCTTCAGGGGCTGGTGCAGCCGCTGGCTGGGCCCTCATCTTCTGCCACACTTTGTGGATGGGACGATGGACATCACGTCCATCTACAGTTCTGTTTGACAAGGCGCTCCAGAAGTTGTATCCCACATCAATAATGTATGCTGAACACTTCCATGCCAAAAAGACAGTGAAGATGAGCAGATGATCGTATAGGGTCTAAAGCCACAAACTACACATTAGAGGGAAGACTGAATTTAGCCCCCACCTTAAACAGGTGACCCAAATGTGACAGTGTTGATCAGAACTGCACATATCAAAGCACAAGAGTGCTGTGATGTCTTATGCCCATGAATTCAACAGGCTAATTCACTTACAGTGACAAGGTTCATCTGTATGGTTCCAGTTTTCTCAGTATCCAATTTCTTAAAAATCTCTGTTAATGAAAAGACAAATCAAGGGGAGAAGATGAATGATCTGAAACTTAAAACTGCACATTTTATTGATTTGTTTACTTAATGTATAGTTTGCTGCTGTAGATACATGGGTCAGCCAAAATAATATTTAAGTTTCAAGAGTAGCTGGGGGCTGGCCATAGCAAAGTCATGTATAAAGGGCTAACAAGTGCTTTGTTTCTGTAGTACAGCATCCATCTGGGCATAGGGAGCAAGCCCTATGAAGAAAGGTTGAGGGACTTCGGAATGTTCAGCCTGGAGAAAAGGAGGTTGAGAGGGGACATGATAGCCCTCTTTAAGTATTTGACAGGTTGTCACTTGGAGGAGGGCAGGATGCTGTTTCTGTTGGCTGCAGAGGAGAGGACACGCAGTAATGGGTTTAAACTTCAAGTACAACGATATAGGCTAGATATCAGGAAAAAAATTTTCAGAGTAGTTCAGCAGTGTAATAGGCTGCCTAAAGAGGTGGTGAGCTCCCCCTCACTGGCAGTCTTCAAGCAAAGGTTGGATACACGCTTTTCTTGGATGCTTTAGGATGCTTAGGGCTGATCCTGCGTTGAGCAGGGGGTTGGACTAGATGGCCTGTATGGTCCCTTCCAACTCTATGATTCTATGTGCAAAATGTCATTAAATGTGCCCAAAGATTATCTGGGCCAGATGGAAGAAGTCCATGGTCAACCTTCCATACCAGTATCCACCCTGTCCCTCCATACTGGAAACTAGAGTAAGACTGATGTGAGAAAGAGCTGTTTTGGCCTAGATCTTCTAACATGTAGAATCATATTAATGAGCCTATTTTTCTCAACTATAACCATTTATTATTTTGCTTACTTCAGGTTGCAATTGCACAGGGACCTACATAAAAATTTCTCCGCTAAATCTTACAACCTTTTCTATGCAACTGGGCTCAATGAACCAATTGTAGAAAGGGTGGTCAGAGAAAAGAAAAATGGCTCACATTACAGTGGATCCTGCTGTATACAGAGCCCAGCCTGATCACTGGGAACAAGTAAGGAAAAGGGAATAACCTAACTAAGAACATATCGTTTTAGGATGGAGTTCTAGAAGTAGATTAATGGTGATGTGATACTCACTGAACAAAGTTTCCAGTCGGATCAGACACCTAACAAAGTTGTCAAAATCGATGATCAGCTGCTCATCAGCAAAACGGGCCACAATGACTTGGTGCAACTGGCAGTCCAGTTTGAACCCTAAAACACAAAAATAGGCAATCTCATTGATAGTTTTGAGTTCAGGGTGTGGAACAGAAAAAAAAACACACATGCAACCTTGTTGAAAAGCCCTCCTTGAGGAGGTTGGGAAAGAGCCCTACATGTCTACCGTTTTGCAGAATGTGCAAAACAGAAGTGTTCAGGAGAGCATATTATAAAGGGATCAGAGCAGCAGGATAATAAAACTATCCAGGAGAGGACTAAGAATAGGATGGTAATCTATCTTCTTTTACTACACTGTCTCCTACCCTTGTCTATTTCCAGCACTATGCCAGGCTTTACACCACTTTCTGTTTGCGATCCCCAATTTCTGTAATCCTAGTCCTATAGTCCTTATTGGATTCTTTGTGCTGTTGGATTGAGCTGTTTCAGATACGTTGTAATCTGCTTTAAATTTAAAGCAGGCTATAAATTCAGTGAATGAAATAAACCTGGTGAATTGGATTCATTGTTGTTCTGTGTTAGCTTTTTGATCCGTGGTACTCTCTCTACAAGAGCCTCTTGTGACGCAGAGTGGTAAGGCAGCAGACATGGAGTCTGAAGCTTTGCCCATGAGGCTAGGAGTTCTATCCCAGCAGCCGGCTCAGGGTTGACTCAGCCTTCCATCCTTCCGAGGTCGGTGAAATGAGTACCCAGCTTGCTGGGGGGTGAACGGTAATGACTGGGGAAGGCACTGGCAAACCACCCTGTATTGAGTCTGCCATGAAAATGCTAGAGGGCGTCACCCCAAGGGTCAGACATGACTCGGTGCTTGCACAGGGGATACCTTTACCTTCACTTTTTTACTCTCTCTACAATATGCGGTTGGGGCATAGCCAGCCACCGTAATTCTTTTTCAGCACTAGTTTGGGGTCATTTGAGAAAAAAACCCACACATTTTACTATGGGCCTCATTCTAAGTGTATGTATTCATATGTGTGCAGCTGGCATTTATGCAACAGTCAGCTTTTGGTCATGGTGGTGTTTATTTCATTCATCCTCATAAAAGGTAAAGGTAAAGGTATCCCCTGTGCAAGCACCGGGTCATGTCTGACCCTTGGGGTGACGCCCTCTAGCGTTTTCATGGCAGACTCAATACGGGGTGGTTTGGCAGTGCCTTACCATTTACCCCCCAGCAAGCTGGGAACTCATTTTACCGACCTCAGAAGGATGGAAGGCTGAGTCAACCTAGAGCCGGCTGCTGGGATTGAACGCCCAGCCTCATGGGCAGAGCTTTCAGACTGCATGTCTGCTGCCTTACCACTCTGCGTCACAAGAGGCTCTCATAATGATGCACCAATTTGCCCAGAAAAACCTGAATCATTTGAAAACTCTTGAAAAATGGAGAAATATCCTTCACTTGCTACCATTCTTGTTTAGGCAGCTTTGCTTGTAGAAATGGTTCTCTCAGTTAGTCAAATGTCCTCATAAATAAGAGATGCCCTAGAGCTGCAAACAACCATATGCAACAAACTATGCAAAGAAATTTAATTAACAGTCAGCACAGTTCCCGAAAGAGTGATATTTTTAGCATTGTGTAATAATGAGTAGATTCTCACATGTATAATTAGGATTATCTAGGTCTACTTAAACTCAGTAAAGTTTTGCTTTTTACTTGGCTGTACTTTTTGAGAGCACTGACAGAAAGGCTATACTCTGTATAATATTGCCTGAATCCAATTAAGGCAAGTTTGGGCCTGCACATCCATGGGGACGCTGCCTGCAAGCAGCTGACGTGCAAATGACTGGTCATTTGATCTTGCTGAGAGGGTGGAGTCTGTGAGTGTGTGCAGCTCTATTAGCACTCAAGTCAGCTATTTGGGAAGGGGAACAGGGTTTTTTGATTTATCATGGTGATCTTCTTTATCTATGCAGCTACAAGTGTATACCTATGGGCTTCAAGTGTATGCAGTCTGCATGTGATTAGCAAAATTACCAGGGTGCCTGTAGGGATGAATGGAAATTTGTGAGGGGCTCTTCCCCAGAATTTTGCTTCCTTCCACAGCAATCCTTTCTGGCAACTTTTAGACTGTTGGGGTGGGGGGGAGTGTCAAACAAATAAAAGCATTCACACCTTCAGAATGAGGACCTTGCAATGTAGGAAGCATTACCTTTCTTCTGAACTGACTTCATTTGCTGTCAAGAGAATCATAGAGCTAGAAGGGGCCACACAGGCCTTCTAGTCTAACCCCCTGCTTTATAAAGGAAACAGCTGCAGGATAATAGAACAGTTCAGGAGGGGGCAAAGAACAGGACGATAGTCTTAATCTTTCACTACAGTGTCTTCTGCCCATATCATCTATAGCAGCGGTCCCCAACCCCCCTGTCTGGGGACCGGTACCGGTTCGTGGAACAGTCGGTACCAGGCCGCAGCTCCTCCTCATCCTCCCCAGCTGCTGCTCGGGGGCTGCCCTGCCACTCTGCTGCCAGCTCACCTTCGGAGCTTTCCAGCAGTCACCATGGCTGGGGCTCCCCCTCGGCATGGAACTGCACAGTTGCTGCTGGCAGTGCCCCCTACTGGGCGGCAGGAAGTCAGGGGGGCCGGGGGGGGGAGCAAGTGGAGCAGGGGCTCAGGCGGCAGCGGTGACGTCCCTTGGCACCTCAGTAAAATTGTCAAGCATTGACCGGTCCCTGGTGATAGAAAGGTCGGGGACCACTGATCTATAGGATTGGCTAAGAGATAATGTCATTGTTGCTAGGGAGATGGGTAAAGTGAGGGGGAGGGTACTTAACTAGGCAATCAAAAAACAGATGGCAGCAAGGTGAACAAGTATGAGAGCTTGGAGAACATTTTAGTCTACACAGAAGTCAATGTTTTCCCAGAATGCTTAGTTGAGATAACATTAAAGGGCTCTACGGATCCCTACATGGACCTTTCTTTGAAGATATATGCTTCATTTTAAATTATCTTGTGTCAGAGAACTGTCTATTTCTGTAAAATGCAGCAATGGGGATATATATTCAACAGAGGCATGCTTAAAGCTATTGAAATACACACAACAAATAATTTCAGCAAGTCTGGGAAAATCCCATGTGACTGGCTCTTCTATTTGCAGAACTCCAGTGCAAAGAAACTCTACACTGTTGCTTTGTTTTCTGCATTAATTTACTGATACCCATAAAGGGAAAGGCTCAGAAGTACCTGCTTGCTCTAAGGCTCTCCGCATCTCATAGGAGTTCATGGTCCCAGAACGATCTACATCTATTTCCCGGTAAATTTTCTGCCAATAACAAAACGCAGAGTTATAAACTCGACAGCAATTCAGGGTAGATAGTAGTTCTAAAAAGCAGTTGCTGCTTTACGAAGAAAAGCAACAAGCTGTGAAATACTGACTGCTCACCTTGCTTTAATTGCCCTATTCTTGCAGCTTCCCTTGGACAAACTTAAAAGAGCTATTCTTTTTGTTCGGAAGGTATACTCTTGGGCCTTGTAAATGCATCCTAATAATGGCAGCCTAGGTGAATACCACTGTTCTTTGCACACGTATATACAGTCTGTGTGCATGTATTACTGTCAGGCCATTGCTAACAGCAGTTGCTCAGTACAGAGACTTAACAGCTGTGAGAGCCAGTTTGGTGTAGTGGTTAGGAATGCGGACTTCTAACCTGGCAAGCCAGGTTCGATTCTGTGCTCCCCCACATGCAACCAGCTGGGTGACCTTGGGCTCGCCATGGCACTGATAAAACTGTTCTGACCGGCCAGTCATATCAGCCTCACCCATCCCACAGGGTGTCTGTTGTGGGGAGAGGAATGGGAAGGCGACTGTAAGCCGCTTTGAGCCTCCTTCGGGTAGGGAAAAGTGGCATATAAGAACCAACTCTTCTTCTAGATATTTTTATTTCTTTGTTTCCAAAGGAAACCTTATTTCAGAAGGTACAGGAAGGCTGAGGGTAAGCTTGACTGTGTGCACCTCCTTGATTTCAGGCAATCCATTCTGAGGTAATGTATTACTCAAAAATGTACTTTGCAATAGCTTATCCTTGATTGCTGCTTGGCCTTGTTTGTGAAGGAGTAAGTTTTTAAGTGCCTCTGTGTGTTCTATTGCAGACGCTCCATTCAATATATGGAAATGACATTCTGTCCAATAAAGATGGACAGAGACTATATTTCTGAACAAAGTTTTGAGTCCAATGATACCTTTAAGGCCAACAAAATTTTATTCAAGGTGAAAACTTTTGTGTCCATGCATGCAGGAAAGCTCACACTTTGAATAAAACTTTGCTGTTCTGCTACTTCAAGCCAACACGGTGACCCACCTGAGACTATATTACTGCAGCTGGAATTTCCATCTGTACCTTCTGTGCTAATGTAATTCCCCATAAAACCAAGCTGAATTCTGCAATTTGGACTGGTTAGCATATCCTGTTCAGTTACATCATTCTGCTTCCTTAGTTGTGGGGAGGTGCAAGGAAGGGGTATAGGCACTGAAGCCCCATCTATTTACCACTACAAGGCTCATTGTGTCATACATCTGGCATCAGAAATTTCAGGATGCATTTCCCACATTCTTTCAAGGTGACTAGTGAAGTGATAACTAGAAACATATTTTCAGTTCTCAGGAAGATAAATTCTGCACCCACTACAACATTTTTGTACTTTTACTACACAAATGGCAGAATGTACACATTCTTAGCTATGTCCTCCAAGGTGATTTATGCTGTGCTGTATCTATTGGTCCTCAGCACAATCAGGACTGTAGAAAAAAACCAAAGAAATCCACATTTGCAAACCGCTTACTCATTCCTTTAAAATCTGATCTGGATCCAGCCAAAGTTTGGCATGCCTAATTCCCAATGATGTTTCAGCAAGAGTGCATCTTTACTATCAAAATACGTCTCAATCTCACTTTACATACACACAATTGGAGGAAAATAGCTTTATGTGAGCCCACCAACCATCCTGACCATTTTATGCATCTGATGAGGTTGGCTGTAGCCTATACGTGGGTCACAATACATTTTAGGTACTTCCAGTGTCCTGCTTGATATAATTTAAAGATGTCATTTTACCTGGTATTTCTGAATCTTTGTCCAAAGTACATGGAATTCCTTCAGTCCCAGTTTACCGCTCCCATCAGTCTGTGCATTAAGGAAATGTTCATTTCAAATAGCAAAAGGTTTCTTTTTCCAAGAGTATTATTATTTATTATATTTATAACTAGTAAAAAAGCCCATTGTAACGAAAATACAATGGGCGCTAGAATCTGGGGGATAGGGAGGGATAGGGCAGCGCGGGGCAAGGAAGCTCACCTTCGAGAGGGCGGGCGGCGGCGGCGGGGCATCCTCGGGCGCTCTGCGGGCCGTTGGCGGCCATCTTTGAATCCGTCGGGGTGTTCTGAAGGTGGCAAAGGTCGGGGCGTCCATCGGCGGCGAAGGCAAGAGGCTGGTCGGAGGGCTGGCAAGCGGTGCCGCTGACGCTTCTTTTTTGGAGCGCCCGTGAAGCCGCCCTGCCCGTGAAGCCGCGGCCTGAGGGAGTCCCTGCCAGCGGCGCGCAGGCAGGGACTCCCTCGGGCCGCGGCTTCACGGGCAGGGCGGCTTGACGGGCGGCGGCTTCACGGGCGGCGGCTTCACGGGCGGCATCTTGACGTGCGGGTTGACGGGCAGGGAGCCCTCGGCAGGCGCGCTCCGCGCGACTGCCGGGGGCTCCCTCGGGTGGCGGCCTGACGCGGCGAGAGGCACTTCGCGCCTCTCGCCGCGTCAGGCCGGGAGCAACTGCGAGCCGCGCTGCGCGCGGCTCGCAGTTGCTGCGCCTGGGAATCGGAGGGACCAATCGGCAGGCGCTTCGCGCCTGCCAATTGGTCCCTCCGATTGTCTGTCATGAGGAAGGGTCCAATCCGGACCCTTCCTCATCCCGGACACAGCCCGCCTCAGGAGGGCTTACTGTTTTATTTAGTCCGTGGCGCCCATGGCGCCACGGGCGGTGTACAGATATTTACTTTGGCAAAGCAGATCTTTGAAAAGATACTGAGAGAACAATACCTGTCTGGATCAGATACTCTGCTCCATATTATTGAGGAAAAGAAAACTTCTTTCCCTTTAATCATCCTATGTCCCCATTTTATTTACTTGCTACCCAATGGGAATCCAAAGCAACTTACTTTGTTCTCCTGTCCTGCATTTTATTGTCACAATCCAGTAAAGTAGGTTGAGTGTGTGTGACTGATCCAAGGTCACCCAGGAAGTTTCTATGGTTGATTAGGAATTTGAATCTACATCTCTTGGGTCCTAGTCTGACAGTATAACCACTGTAACTACTACACCAAGGGCCAGCTTGGTGTTGAAAGCCAGCCTGGTGTAGTGGTTAGGAGCTCAGACTTCTAATCTGATGAGCTGGGTATGATTCCCCGCTCCTCTTCTACATGCAGCCAGCTGGGTGCCCTTGGGCTCACCACAGCACTGATAAAACTGTTCTGACTGAGTAGTAATATCAGGGCTCTCTCAGCCTCATCAACCTCACAGGGTGTCTGTTGTGGGGAGAGGAAAGGGAAGGCAAATGTAAGCCGCTTTGAGACTCCTGGTAGAGGAAAGCGGCATATAAGAACCCACTCTTCGTCTATACCACACAGGCTCTCACCAATTCCTAGTGTCTCCTAAATATTATGTATTTTATAGATAGATGTACAAGGAGGTCATACAAATGCACTGAAGGATACATCCAACAGATCAACCATGATCTTACATGTTTCAATGCTGAAACCATCTGATTTAATATCTTGGCCTGCAATAGAAAACAGCAGTTTTGTTACTTGATCAAAGTTTAGCCAGCCACCCTTCATGTCATATTAAAAGTGTTTGAATGTGTGTCAGTCAGTCTGGTCTGGCACATGGTTTGTGATGAGGTGAGCACTGGGTTTACCCAAACTGAAAATATGACCCGAAACCACCTTATTGTGTACATGTTGGCTTCCCAAATGATATTGCATAAGAACTGGGGGGGAAATTCCCCCCAAAATCCCAGATATATTTGGGGATTACCAGAAAAAACTTAGCTGCCCAGCAGAGCCTGTGGGGAGAGTTCTCCCTGTAGGATTGACTGCTTGGCCAGCTTTTTCAGGCAGGCCAGTTTAAATGGATTGTCCAAAAGAACTGAACTGCCTCTCAGCTGTTTTTAGCAGAGTTACTGCTGCTTCCCCCCTGTTTTTTATTTACGTCTATTGGACCTGGAAAAAATTGGGATTTCTCAAAAATCCCAAATCTGAATACCAGTATTTGTTGTCCAGGGTTTTTTTCTTTTTGGGGGGAGTGGGGGGAATCCTGAAACCTTTTTGGATTCAATAGATCTAAATTGAAAAATACTGAGAAAGAATTGCACATCCCTATTTGAGACACAACACTGACTTCTAGAAAAGAAGACTTACGTTTTGCCATAATTTTTCTCAGAATATTACATAATTCAAAGGCTGAGATCTCACCATCCTGTGGAAATAAAAGGCAAAGATAGCCCTGGGAAAACCATTAGCTTTAAATATCATCTCCTCTATTACAATGACCAACACAATTTTCCATGCAGAGATTTTCACTGATGCTCTAGGTATCTGATCCTTGGCCAGAGATGGTGCATTTTAAAAGAGATCTTGATAAGGATAGCCAAATTACTCACCTCTCCAGCTAGCTGTCCAAACAGTTTCTTAAAACTTGGTTCAATTTCATCTTCAGTGACTTCTTTCTACAAAAATGAATGGCAGAAATATCTAAGGAAGATTTAATCATCATGGGAACAGACTACAATAAATACATCTGTAATGGATAGTAAATGGTTAATGCTTTAACCTGGTCTGAGAACCTTGAGTGACAGGGATTCAAGTAGAATTCTGTGGTTGAGAGTATCTGTTATGTGTGGCAGTTAGGAATGACAGTTGAGAATAGAGTGAGATCAGTGAAGGAGAATTAAGTAGAGTGAGAGGATCAAGGAGTATCCTGAATTAGGGAAGTGGAATTAGTATTCCATCAGGGAATTAGCTCTGAGTAAAGATGGGTGATCCCTGTCAAATAAGAAGAAATAGTTCTAATAACTTGTCTGAATGTTCCTGCCTTCACCAACTTGAGCATTTTTGAGACAAAGAAGCTTATACTTGTTTATTTTGATGATCTCCAGTGCCAGCTAGATCGGGGTGGGTCAATCGTACTCATTATGTTAGATATGTCAGCCACCTTTGATGTCGTCGACCATGAGTTACTGGTCCACCGTCTGACTGGGACGGATACAGGGCACAGCCCTTGGCTGGTTACGCTCCTTTCTCCAGAACCGGACCCAGAGAGTGGAAGTGGGGAATGAGCTATCACACTCCTGTAGTCTCCCTTGTGGAGTTCCGCAGGGGGTGGTGCTCTCCCCCACCCTTTTCAACATCTTTATACGCCCTCTAGCCCAGCTGGTCTGGAGCTTTGGGCTGGGCTGTCATCAACATCCAATGACACCCAGCTCTATCTCCTTGTGGACGGCGGCCCAGGCTCCCCCCCCCCCGGAACCATTTGCTAGATGTTTGGAAGCCGTGGTTCGATGGCTTGAGCAGAATCACCTGAAACTCAACCCCTCTAAGACAGAGGTCCTATGGCTGGGTAGGAGGTGGGCAGAACAGGAAGTGTGTTTACCAGTCCTGGTTGGGACGCAACTGACTACTGAGCCTCAGCCCAGGAATTTAGGAGTAATCTTGGATGCCTCACTGACTATGAAGGCATAGGTCAGAAAAGTAGCCTGCCAGGTATCTTTCCATCTTCCCCCTGCCTGTCCTCTGAGCACCAACTATGGTGATCCACGCCACAGTCATCTCCAGACTATTCTGTAACTATGTGGGACTACCCTTGTCCCTGACCCGGAAATTGCAATTGGTGCAAAATGCGGCTGCTAGAGTCCTCACAGGAACATCGTGGGCTCATATCCAGCCTGTGCTATGGCAGCTGCATTGGTTGCTGGTTGTGGCCCGAATCCAGTTCAAAATCCTGGTTTTGACCTTTAAGGCCCTTTGCGGTCTAGAACCCACATATTTGAGGGACCACCTGTTGCCCTATATCCCCCTGCAGGGCCTTGTGCTCTGTGGGTTCGAACTTGTTGATCATTCCTGGCCCCAGGGAAGCTTGCCTGGACTCAACCAGGGTCTGGGCCTTTTCGGTCCTGGCCCCTACCTGGTGGAATGATCTCCCAGAAGAGCTGTTGGCTTTCTGTAGGGCCTGTAAAAGACGGAACTCTTCCACTTGGTCTATAGTTGCAGGAAGATCTGGTGGGACCACCCCCCTCTTTAGGACATGCCATCTGTCAGGATATGTGTGGGCTGATTCACGGATATAGCCCCCTGCTGCCCCAGGAGCAGATGTACTTGTATGGGGAGCAAGTGATTTTACCACTCTGTGATGTTTTTGTAATGTTTCATTGGGGTTTTTAATTGATTTTATTGTTGTGGATTTTTATGTTGTTACCCACCATGAGCCAGGCTACCAGAAGTGGTGGGATATAAATGTAATAAATATTATTATTTAAGTAGAAACTGCCAAGAGATCCCTCTCCTCAATTTAAAGACCTATCTGTATAACCTTATTCCTGTTGCCTGTTTATCTTCTAAGTCTTAAACCTGATAACTATTTGACCATTTCCCTCAAAAGTGAAATAAACCAGTTTGATAGTTTCAAATTACCATCAGCCTCCCATGTGCCATTATCAGACAAAGACAAAAGGAGTTTTTTAGTTGGTCCCTCAGTCTCCTAGGCTGGTTCAGTGGGTATCATTATACATTTAAACAACAGGGTGGAACAAAGAACAAACAAAAGACAAGGGGCTGCTCAGCCAAGAAAAGATACTGAGGAGCAGGGAATCACTGTAACATCGTTTTTTCTTTTTCTAGAGAAATATATTAAAATTTAATTTAGCCTGGTTTTAAATTCTTTTTGGACTGAATAATGCATAAATCCTCCCATGAAACTGAAGATGCTTTTCTCATGCTGCAGTGTTAAAATTACAGACAATGCAACACATTTTGCATTTGCTGTGAGTGATGGAAGTGTTTTGATACAATCCAGGGAGAGAGAGACATGCAGAGCAGGAAGGTTTTCAACATTTCATTTGAATTAAAACAAAACCAAGCTTTGCATAACATTTCAAACCTCAGTGTTTGAAAATAAAGAACAAGGGTTATTTTTCTAATTATGAATTCTAATCTAAGATTCTAATTGTGATAAAACTTCTAGACATGTCTAGTGGTCTAATTCCCGAAACATGTTCCCACTCAATATTTAACACTTCTCAGAATATCAGGCATTATTATTATTATAGCCCAAAGTGGCATATATATGGTTTGGATTTCTCATCCCAACACTAACCAGGACCTTGGAGAGACAGCATGGTTAAGAGCTGTAAGAGTTAAGAGTAGTGGTAACAGCTGCAGTATCTAATCTGGAGAACCAGGCTTGATACCCCACTCCTCCACATGCAGCCAGCTGGGTAACCTTTGGCTAGTCAAAATTCTCTTACGAGTTGTTCTCACAGAGCAGTTCTCTTGGAGCCCTCTCAGCCCCCCCTACTTCACAGGGTGTCTGCTGTGGGGAGAGGAAGGGTAAAGGTGTCTGTAAATTGCTTTGGGAATCCTTTGGGTAGTGAAAAGCGGGGTATAAAAAAACAGCTCTTCTTAATCTGTTAAGATTGAGCAAGGTTACAGCATCACATGACTTCTCATCACACTCTGGATTAATTAGTTTTCAATAGTGATAGTACCCTACTGAAATACTGAAGATCTCTTTTAGTAGTGACACTGCTAAAAGAATTTGGACTGCGGTATTCAATTGCAATAGTGAGAAAAAGGGGTCTCTGTCTGACAAGACCATTATGAGCTGAATTCACACCTCCACTGAAGTACAGGCACTCCAACTGAAGCAACAGTCTTGTACTTAGGTATATATGAAGACTAAGCATTCATTCATAAGCAAATGTAACACTGTGCATGTTTTGAAGTAGCTGCCAAATGCAGCAAGCACGGAAAGCAAGAGCACATTCCAGAGGAAGATGTTTGCAGCAGTCTGGCTTCGAGATTAAATAGATGTCATTGGATTAGGCCGCATACCTCTTCAATGTTGGCTTCAATTTCATCATCAACAACTCTAAAAACAGATAGGAATCAATATTAAAGGAAGTGAGTTAAAGATTTTTAGCTTCATATTAAAGCTTCTAATGATTCTCTTGGAATTATTTAAGAAAATATCAGAGCAAAAATAAAGTCATATGGTCTCCAGTTCAGCTACACAGATGTGATCATGAAATAACTTGATGATTCAAGTGGGTTGCCGTGTTGGTCTGAAGCAGCACAACAAAACAAAATCAGAGTCCAGTGGCACCTTTAAGACCAACAAAGATTTGTCTGAGGAAGAGTGCTTGCACTCGAAAGCTCACACGTTGAATAAATCTTTGTTGGTCTTAAAGGTACCACTGGACTCTGATTTTGTTCTGTTATCATTATGATTGTTCCTCCTAATAATCTGTTCTGACAGAGACAGAGCTGGTGACAACAGTACTTTTCCTCACAGGAGCCAAGAGCCTCAAGGTAAAATAACTTTGTATTCTCACTACATGATTCCCCTGATGCACTGAGTCATCTTATCTAAAGGAAGAAAAACAGAAAATAAGGAAAACTGGTACATACTGTGATTCTGCATTCTTCTCAGAGAACACTCGGAGGCAGAAATCTCCATTCTTATTGGGTTCAAAAGTGGATGGCACAATAATGTATTCTCCTGCTGGAAGCTTGAATCGGTTTAAAACCTCTCGGAGATTGATGAAAGTGTTTGATCGTTCTTTTGCACGATTGGTTAGAAAGTAGTTTTTGTTCAGGTGAACATTAGTTTGGCCAGAAAACTTCATAAAAGAAAGCAACACAATCAATGGTAATATCCCAATACTGAAGAAATAATAATAAAATGCTATATATAGACTATATATATTTGAGACTAAATAAACATTTACAAATCCTGATTATTACATGAGAGGAAAATATATCACATCATGGAACATGTTACTTCAATTAGTGTAAAAGGATTCTTCAGTTCAAGTCTAACAGTTGCCTTGGCAAATGCTGGGAGATTTTGACTGCAGTGTCTGGGGTTAGATAAGACTGGGGAGGATATGCCATCATGTCCAGGTGACACTCTACGAATCTTTCCTAATCTTTATGGTGTTTATAGGCAAACTCCTAGAATGATAAAATGGAGGCTATTTTCTTGCTGCTTCTCAATTTCTTGGGAGTGAGGACTTAGAGCTAAGCCTAGAGCGGGCTTTCTCACTGGTGGGAAAATGGCAAGCCTATCAGCTCTACTGGCCATGAAAATGAGGTCCTGCAATACACTGCATCTATGTCCTATGTGTGGAAATGGGCAACTGAAGCTTTTCATGGCAAGGAGTTAAAATAATATCATCTGGTAACTAACAACATATTAATCCTCTGTTAAAGGTCACTTTTCTCCAGACCTGTTGTCAATCATAACTACAACTACAGAGAAAAAGTATTGGCAGGGGGTGCAGAGAAATCTACAGTGGTACCCAGAATTGCCCTGAGTGGCAATTTTGGAGTGGTAAGAAAACAAGGATAAGCTTCACATTACTCCTAAAGAAGAAAAAAAGGAAGAGGATGGGCATTTCCAAATATAAAGTTATATTACTGAGCATCCATCTTGGTCTGGATTACAGATTGGATCAAAGATCCTAAACAAAGTATAGTGAACTTGGAACCAGCAGAGTTAGAACAAGTCTGACATAATCATTTATTGATACAGAGATCAATTAGAACAACTACAGTGGAATATAATTAGAGATGGACTCCTGAGAGCATGGTTTTCACAATGGAACTTATTGAGCCCTCCAAACTCCCTGCTGTACAGCTCTCCACTCCATTGGGCCTACCATTTGTTCTCTAGATCAGTGGTCCCCAACCTTTTTATCACCAGGGACCACTCAACGCTTTTTACTGAGGCCCGGTGGGGGGGGTAGTTTACTCCTCTACTCTCAACCACTGCCCTAGCGCTCTCTGATTGCTATGGTAATGTTTAAACATCCCTTCAAAATAAGATACAGACACGCCACAACAATGAAGTGTGTTGTAAAGGGCTGGGGGGATGAAGTAAAGGGCCGGGGTGAGGGGAGAAGGTGTCCTTCGGGGCCCACCTCCAATTAGTCGAAGGACCACATGTGGGCCGTAGCCCACAGGTTGGGGATCGCTACTCTAGATGATGTGGGCAAACACCTTATCCCAGATGGGATAGATTAGGCTGTGGATCAGGGATTTCACAATTTTAGTTTTAGGATAACCATGTGACATGACTTGAGAAGAAAATGGCATATTAAATAGTTAATTTCAAATAATCATTACCATCTTTTATGGTTGGTTGTGGTAGTCAATTCGTTTAATTTGAAACAAAATATGTAACGTCTTGAGGTATGTCTGAGAACCATGATAAAAACCAAGAACAGCTATTTAATTTCTTAAATATAGTTTGCCCCTTTATATTTTGATATAAAATACTGTATACAATTATATTTACATTGCACTGAATGATAATAATAAATTAAAACATTATTCACTTTATTGTAATTGTATGTTTCAAAACACTGATCTTAGGTTTTGGTATTTATCACAAGGCCATTTTTATTACCATTTTACTATAAAGTAATATTTAACTAGTAATTTACTAAAGTTTTCATTATTATTAATAATATAGTATGCCCCTGAAGAGTTGGGAACTATTTTAAAATAAATATAATACAGCTTTGTCACTAAATCTGAATTTGTCACATTATTGCTCATTCTTAATTCTTCATATGATTATTTACTTTTATTGGGTTTTGATATGTCAAACATAAAATCTGTATTATGATAATGACATACAGGTCTAATCACCTTTAAAACAGTGCTTCTTAAACTACCCACCTGGCTCAGGGAAGTCTTGGGCTACAGACACAATATATAATGCACATTACGTACCTTCTGTGGTACCTGTGGGTGAGCAAAATGAGACACAAGTTATTTACTTTTTTAAATTGACAAACATTGACATAACTCCCCTCAGCCACAATTCAAATTTAACTGGGATAACCCTGACTAACACTGTTTCCTATTAGCTACATATTATTCACCGATATTTCTATAAGAAGTTCCTAATGGAAATTACAGACTAGATAACGCTGGTCTGACTCCTCAAAATGAGACACTTCAGAGAGCACGGAGGGGATTTTTCTTTAAAACAGATGCTGCAGTGAAGGATGTGCATTTGTGAACTCTCATTTTGTGCTACAGGATAATCCAAACATTGTCCATTTTGTGAGAAGGATTATGAATGTATTATGTTGTAACCCATTTGTTTGGTGAGAGCCAGTTTGGTGTAGTGGTTAGGAGTGCGGACTTCTAATCTGGCATGCTGGGTTCGATTCTGCGCTCCCCCACATGCAACCATCTGGGTGACCTTGGGCTCGCCACAGTACTGATAAAACTGTTCTGACCGGGCAGTGATATCAGGGCTCTCTCAGCCTCACCCACCCCACAGGGTGTCTGTTGTGGGGAGAGGAATGGGAAGGCGACTGTAAGCTGCTTTGAGCCTCCTTCAGGTAGGGAAAAGCGGCATATAAGAACCAACCTTCTTCTTCTTCTTCTTCTTGTGAGACATTTTATCTAATATTCCCCCTTAAGAGATCTGACAAACCTTTGCCAGAAAGTAAGAAAAAAATGAGCTTGCCTCATAGATGGCAAAGCCAATGGTATGCATATCCTCTCCCATCTTCCTTTGCTTCCGGCGATGTTTCTGAATCAGGCCCACTAGGAAGGTGCAGCCTTTCTCAGGCTCATCAGGATCTTCATCTTCTTCCTCAAGTTTAATCAAATACTGCGGATTCATCCAAAATGTATCTGACAAAACAAAGAATGTTTCTGAAACCAGCCTTATTTCACCCATTTCCAAACATACAGTACATTGGAAACATAATCCTTCCATTTCAGATTACTATATCCACACTAGGGACATATTTTAGGATTAAGCCCCCCCCCCCCAAATTCTTAGTGTTTGTAACTGTTTTTGAACCTCTGCATTGTAGTAAAAATCAGGTTGTAAATGTTATATTGTGAACCAAGATCCTGGAAAACTCAGAATTCATGGCCAGTTTTAGATGGAGGCTTAATTGACCTGCCAATGCCCATATAAAGCATCAGAGGAATGGGAAGGCGACTGTAAGCTGCTTTGAGCCTCCTTCGGGTAGGGAAAAGCGGCATATAAGAACCAACTCTTCTTCTTCTTCTTCTTCTTCTTCTTCTTCAGTATCAACCTTCTGGTACTCAGTATAAACCTGACTTTAAGAAAGGCTAGATAAGGACTGTGAACAATTTTTGTCCAAATATAAAGTTATATAATTATGAATTAGCTTCATAAATACAAGCTTGAAGATCTCATCAATTTTTGGTTGGTAAAATCATCACAAAATAACCTTTCTGTTGTAATTTCTGCATATCTACCACTTTTGCTTGAATTTGTGAGATTTGGGATTATTTTTTCCACATGTCCATGCTGGCTTTACCAGTTGCCAACCCAGAATGCTTATCTTTTTCCTTTAACCTGATGGACATTGGCTTGCAAAGGCCACTCTGAGAAAACAGTTACAAACTGTACCCCAACTGCCACAATATCTGAGTGCCCTCCAAGAAACATAATTTCTTGAGAAAGCTTTACAACATTCAAAATTGGCATAAAAATAGGGCCATGGACACATAAACCACATCAAGGCAGAATGTCGTTCTGTCAAGGTCAGTTTTACACATTCTGATTGGCAGCAGTTTACCAACTACTCAAGAAGAACCCTTTCATGTCATCTACTACTGATCTTTTCAACAGGAGGCACTGGGGATTGAGCCAAGAAACTTCTGCATACAAAGCAGAGGCACTGCCACTGAGTTACCTCAGACGCTGTCATACACAACAAGAGGGGGGGGGGGAAATATCTAAATGCAAGCATCCCAAGATTTGTTGCAATAGCAAACTATTGTCCAGAATGGGGCATACTGACTGCAGGTTCAAAAGTGAGTGTCTCAGTCTGGTCAACTTAATGTACATATGTATGTGCCATTAAGTCAGAATTGGGGTTTCAAGACAAATCAGAAGCAGAGGTAGTCTGATATTGCCTGCCTCAGCACAACCTTCCTTGGTGGTCCCTCATCCCAAACCAACTCAGCTTCGCTTCCAAGATCTGAAGAGATCAAGCCATAACATGCCATTCTTCTTCCTGTGAAGCTAATGTACCCTTCAGAAAATTAAACTGCTGCATGTTTCCAAAAGCAAGGGTTACGATGCACTAAAGCCAAAGAAACCTCCTAGAGGCAGAGAACTAAAACAGAGGTACATATCCAGATGGTCCCAAACAAAGAATTTAATGAAGTCCTGTTGTGGAAAGATGTTTTGTCGTTCTTTATGCTTGCTAGGAAACCACCAGAGAAAAGCCCATCACTGTGAAAAGCACAAGCAGTCTAAAGAACAACTTACCAGGGTAATTTCTGCAACCCCCAGCAGTGGACCCTCTTCGCCAGTTCCCATCCATAATATTCAGGCTCCACTTCTTGTATTTCTCACTGGTCAGTGTGTCTGGAGTCAAATTGCAGATCTCAAGACGGGAGTAATGCCTCAGGAAATCACTGAATGACATCCTATGAAATGGTAGGCACACACACAGAAGTTCAAGAGAGAGCAGAGGAACCTGACATACTTCTGGAATTAATGGCCACCAATGTGGTATTTAGGGACTGTATCTACATGTGATTTGTTCTTGCTCTACAGCAAGTGATATGCAGCTACATGCACAAGACAATCCTGGTGATAACCGATTGCTAGAATTTGATTTCCAATAATACTTGGCTGCTCCATTTAATGCGCTGGAGCAGGTCACATAAACTTCCATGATTCACTACCTGTTGCCAAGTAGCCTAATATGTATTACATTGGGGATACCCATTGGGCAATGAAGATCCAAGGGTACTCTAAACATTTTACACAGTTAACCTCCCTGAAGGTAGCAGTTTGACCCAGGAGTAAAGGATCTCATGGTACAGAGGGTTCTAAACCATGCTTATTTCAAAACACAGGGGATACAGTGCTTCTTTACAGCTTCTTCCTGTCAACTTCCCCGACATCAAGAGTCACTATCCTCCATAAAGATGGCAAAATGTACTGACCAGCTATAGCATTAGTTAACAGTCATTAATTTATTTATTTATCATACTTCTATACCGCCCTCCCCGGAGGCTCAGGGCGGTTTACATTATAACAAAGAACCTTACATAGTCTGTAAAACATATACATCAATAATCAACAATTGCAACCAAACACAACACAGTATGCAGATGACACCCAGCTCTTCCTCCTGATGGATGACCGCCCTGACTCCCCCCCAGAATCTTTAGCCAGATGCCTGGAAGCAGTGACAAAATGGATCAAGCAGAGCCGTCTGAAGCTCAATCCTGCAAAGACGGAGGTCCTGTGTTTGGGTAGGAAGGGACCATGGGAGGAAGCGCGCCTGCCCACCCTGGATGGCGTGCAGCTCCCAGCGACTCACTCTGCCAGGATCCCGGACGCCTCCTTTACAACTTTTCCCCACTCCCTACTTACTGGGCTGCTATAAGAGAGAGCCAGCATGGTGTAGTGGTTAAGAGCTGTGGTTTCTAATCTGGGGAGCTGGGTCTGATTCCCTACTCCCCTGCATGCAGCCAGCTGGGTGAGCTTGAGCCATTCACAGTTCTGTCAGAGCTCTCTCAGCCTCACTTAACTCACAGTGTCTGTTGAGAGGAGGAGAGGAGAGGAAAGGGTAGGCAACTGTCAGCCGCTTTGAGACTCCTTTGAACAGCAAAAAGCTGGGTACAAAAAAGCAGCTCCCAGCTCTCTCTTATGGCATGTCATCTAACAAGATGCCAAAGGGTGAACATGAGTGTGTTCTGGGTGATCATAAGCACTTTAGTTTTACTAAGTAGTAGTAACTGTATAGACCTCCCACCCTTGGGTACAGACATCTGTACAGACATCCTTACCAGAATTCTCCATCCTCATGTCTCTTGGTTAGTCTCTCTCTCACATCAGGATCAACACTATTCCAGTTTGGGCAGCTATAAATACAGAGGCAAAGTTATCTGAAATTTACAGTTGACCTTGAAAGCAGTAATTGAGCACTGCAATAATCTACAGGCCTGTACAGCCAGTTTAGGAGAATCCCAGAGAATAATGAGTTAAGATAAGCCTTTTAAGGAGCCCTATTGCTATTTACATATAGGAAGGAAGGCAGCATGGTACAGCCCAATCTTATCAAGTCTCAGGAGCTAAGCGGGGTCAGTACTTGGAAGGGAGACCTTCAAGGAAGATTCTGCAGGGGATGGCAGACCTTCTCTGCTTCTCAAGTGCCTTGAAAGCCTCCTGCTGTGGTTACCAAAAGTCAGCTGAGACTTGACCACACTTGTCACCCACATGTATGTTACTATTTACACTTTCTATATGCAGAATTATCTTGATAAAGTAGCCTTCAGCTCCTTTGTACTGGCTGCTAGTGATGGAAACATGTGGGGGGGGGGGAGGAGAGGAGAAATGTCTGGGCGTAACCCACATGCAGGTTTTTTGAGGATTTCCCTCTCCACTTGTCCTAATGGAAAATTTGAGGACCATTACTGTGCAGAACCTGGTTCTAAGTAAAATACACCACCTTTTGTTTACTACATGTTTACTCTTTCAACTTCTATGCTGTTCTGCTCAGATGGCAAAATTAAGATTTAGCAATATATAAGCTGCACAGATATAACAAATAGCACAATTTTGTGTACTATAATACCTATGTTTTTTATGTTCTTAAAATAAATTAGGATTTGATGAGGAAGTAAACACTGCATTTCCCAGCATTTATATTTCTGTTCCCCAAACTGAACCCCTTCATTCCCCACCCCACCCGAGCTTCTAAGTTTTGGGAAATTCATCTGACGAAGGCAGCTTTGACTCCCAAAAGCTTATACCCAGAAAATGTTGCTGGTCTCAAAAGTGCTGCTGGACTTGAATCCAGTTGGTCTACCACAGACTGACACAGCAACCCTAATCCCTGCCAAATAATTGTATGTAGCCTGTTGGTAATAAATGAGCCGGGGATAGACAGGGAAGCCTAGAGCAAACTAAGACTTCTCTGAAGTTTTCAGGCCACCGTCCGCTAAGCTGACCATCAGCCACCCTCCTCTTCCTTCCCACACTGCATTCCCTAAACTCTTTTACTCTGAAACAAAGCAGACCTCACCAGGGCTGTCTTCAAGCATAGACCCAATGGGCACTTGCCTGGGGGCCCCATGCTAATCTGTGTATGTTAAGTGACTAGCCATAAATAAATACAACTGCGCCATAGTCAAGGCTATACTAAACTATAAAATATTATTTGCTGCAATGTGTATTGTTCAAATGGTTATCATGTTGATTAGTTGCTGCTGTACAGCATGTTTTTAATGTTTTAGCACCAGTTTTCTTGAAGTGCTAACAGAATAAATATATGTTTAATATTATCAACCATTTACTTTTTATTCCTGTGAGTGGTCGTCATAGGGGTCTCAGTACACTGGTTTGCCCGGGGGCCCATAATGCTGTTAAGATGGCCCTGGACCTCACTCTTAGATTGCCACTGCACCACATCCCTTAAACATTTTGTGTGTGAGAAAAATAAAGGCTTGAGAAGGAATATATCATCATTGGCTGCTTAATTAAAGTTCTGCCCTTGAAATACAAAGGAAGGTTTGAAGACAAATTCTCTTCACAAAGAGGATAGTGTGACACTAAGCAGATATTTCATTTTTCACTGGAACTATGTTTGTTTGGAGTGGTTTTGTTGTTTATGTTGGCAAAGTGAATACCAGCATGTGCTTAAGTGAGATCATTTCTCCTCATGCCTTTGAAATTTTCTCTTTGGAAAAGGCTGAAGACACACAGTTCTGGTGAGCTGCCACTCTTATGGAGGGGGACGGAGGGTGCCTCTTGTGAAAGCATCACTGACAGCAAATTTCATTGCAGCAGTTAGAGTTTTCTGCAGATTTAGGGCACCAACTCTGTGTCCAGGCTGCTGAGAAGGAGGCTGCTACTTAAATAAACTAAGATTTATAAATGCAGACTAACAAGAGACCACAGTTGGGCTTGGATCTACTACAGTGCTTCTGCAGAAGGAAGCATTTCTACCCATGAAGTTTGATTATCTCACCACCTTGCTCCTGCTGCTTCAGTGAGGTGGGTGAAAAAGTCACATGGTACACATGGAAATCCTTCTCTCTGCAGAAATATTTCAGTGGATCCAAGCTTTAGAGGCCACAATTAACAAGCCAGGTGCAGCCACAAACTGTTGGCAGTAGTTTGTTGGACAGCCTGCATTCAGATATTATGGTAAACAGGATTTTAAAATCAAATTGTGGCTTATAATAATGTCTGAATAAAGCTACTGACACAAATGAAAGGGATCTCAGACAATGTAAATTGAGAATGAATTGCAACATGGGGCTTGGGGTATAAGAGGAGAAAATCTGAATTGAACATTTACATTCCATTTTTCTTTTATCATAGAACTCAGCAGTATTTGCAAGCTTCCCAAAAGGTCTCCTACACAGGCACTGACTCAACCTCCAGATGAATTATATGCTTTCAATTGTACCCTGGACTTTAACTACTATGGCCTCCCCACAATGAGTTCTAGAAACAGAGATGACCAGGGACTGCTAAGCGAGAATTCTTAGCACTGTTGAAAAACTGTGTCCCATACAAGCCACTGTTGGCGAGCATATGTGAAAGACAGAAACTCACTTATCATTCCATTTTCCAGTCCATTCTACTTCCCCCCAGGGATTTCGGATTCTGATCAATTTCTGCATGCTGCCTCGGAAATTCACCTGATGGCATAAAATAGACTGAAATTACTGTCATATCAAACAATATGGTGATCAAGAAACCAAACTGTACATTTCCTTCCTGTTTAATGAGGTGGCATACATTTTTAATAAGCTTGTGTACATAACTGTGGCTTTTACATCAAAACTTGCATTTTCTATGGAATAGAATTTTACATCAGCTAAATTATGCATTAAACCCCTCCGAAGCCAATGTTTCCCTAAACTATTTCATGCCCTTCTCTACATTGCTATTTCTGATTTCTGCAAGTCAGTTCAATTTCTGACTTTACAAAAAAATGACAAAAGTTTAAGCATCTTAAATGCCATGTACAAACCAAACCAGTGATGTTGGAATTGCTTTTTGTAATGTAGCTTTAAATGTCTGGAAAATATGGGGCATTATTCTAATAATGTATGGGACATATGACCGATTGTGACGGCATTTCCCCATGCAGCAGGCACCTTATATGATTTGGACACAATTGAAGATCTAGTGTACAATCAGTGCAATTCCAAAGAAAGTTAAAAGAATCTAAGCACAAGGATTTTAACAGACTTACAAGAGCGTGTTTAATATTGCGCTGTATAAATTGAAATGTTATCGATATAAAGCATTGATGAAAAAAAATGCCTTGATCCAGTAGTTAAAAAACAAATATGGAATTTGCCAAAGAAAAACAGGTGTGGTTGATAAGTGGTTGGCGATCACTTGAATGATATTTTTGTGGAATCAAATGCTTAATGATTAAAACACACACTCATATAGGTTTCTGTTTTCTCTGAGAAACTGCATGCTATATGCTTCATCTTCAGTGTTTTGCCTTTGTATATATTTGGTGGAAGAAAACAAGCAAGGCAAACCAATCCTATTTTTGCCTCCCTTTCTGTCCAGAAACAGTGATATCAAAATGTGTGGCTGAGAATTTAAAATGTAAGGTAGGGTTTATGCTTCCTTGAGCAATTCCATGTATAAAGATACAGCTCATCACTTCTTCCTGAGTGATCCTGAGGCAAGATCTGGTGCAGCAGAGAGGACAGCCTGACACTGGGAGCTGGGATCAAGCTTCTGTTCCATCATGAAAACCCACAACCATCCTGATCTTCTTCTGGCCTTATAATGAAGGTGACCCCTTCACAGGGTATTTACAAAGATGTATGAAAAGTGGACTACAAAAGCCTATGTTCTTTACGTGCATTATAGTCTATGTTTGCTGTAAGAACTATGTGGTAAGAAAGGTCAGCCGTTATTCTTGGTTAGTGCTCTAGGACAAAGCAGCCCCTCAGAACAACCTGGAGGGATGCAGTTCTGTTTTGTTTACTTCTCAATCAGAGAAGCAAGTTCTTGCCTGGCTGTACTGGGAAATGCCAAAGCCAAAATATCCAAAGGCAGCTACAATCGTAAGACTGCCCATTGCTCATTAAAATGCTCAGCTGGCCAGGGACTCAGCTTTGGGCAACATTTTAATTACAAGAGTGGGGATG
Source organism: Paroedura picta (assembly GCF_049243985.1). NCBI lineage: Eukaryota > Metazoa > Chordata > Lepidosauria > Squamata > Gekkonidae > Paroedura > Paroedura picta. Next base: position 61,026,728 of record NC_135369.1, on the reverse strand, counting down.
CCTTTTGCTTAATTACTCGGGCCCCTTCCAAATCCTGCCGAAGTGAGCAAAGAGATTCTGAAGATTTATATCATTTCTCTTTCTCTTTCCTCCTTTCCCATTCTGCTATCATTGTTAATCCTTTGCAGCACAAATGAATCTTGACTAAGAGCATGATCCATCTTTTTCAGCAGAGAGAGTTGGCAGAGGCAGGAAGTAAGCACTGCATTTCAGTCCTTGGATGCATACCACTTTGCCTTCAGTCCAATGCAGGAGATGCCTGGGTGTTATTGGTGAGTCAGATCTACAGTGATGCAGCATCATGTTCATGGTGGGAAGTCAGCAGTACTGATAATCTAAGTCATTTGCAGCAACGTCCTAAGCAGACTGACTGTGAAACAGCAGAAGACATCTCTGGCAGACAAATGGGTGAAATACACTGAAAATGGCTCTCTTCCTAATTGAGCTGAAAACAACACTTTGGTATCAAAAAGGGCACCAAATAATTAGACTCAAACAAGTGGGAACCCACAATACTCAGGGAGAGGGGGAATCCCTCTGCCCACTGCTGCCAATTCCCTCCATGGATGCTGCCTGCTGCTCCAAGCCTGGCAGCAACAGAAGAGCACCTCAGCTGCTGCTCCAACCCACCCACGGTGGGCCCAGCATTGGTGGCAGAGGACATCGTGGCCACAGTGGATGGCAGTGGCTGTTCTGGGCCTAGAGCAGCATCTGGCAAGCTCTACTGCCGTGGCCAGGTCTGGAGCAGCAGTCAGTGGGGCTCCTGGGCTGCAGCACTATTGGACCCCGTGAGGTTTCCCTGACTGTGCCAACTGCCTGAAGGAAGCTTCCTCTCTGTGCGTGTACAGAAAATGCTACTTTAGTTTTTGGGTTTTTTTTAATGTTCAGCTTTTTCTGCACATCTGGAAAATCTCCCAAGTGTGTAGAAAGATCTACATAGTCTCCATGTGCCCCCAATCTGCAGATTTAGAGAGCTGCAGATCATGGCCACAGAGTTTCATTAAGTGGATCTGAGGGAGGAAATTATAAAATTATTAGTCATTTTTATGGTCAGTTGAGGAGGTACTGATTAATATTGGCTGGGTATTTCTGATAAGAAAATCAATTACTATCTACCAAGGGACCTATAATTTAACTTCTTCGATGGACACCAACAAATGGCTCCTCGGATTCCTCTCATTTCTGAGCCCAAATGTCACATAACTAATTGTGAACCAGGACTTCTGCCCGCCTATCATTACATCCACAAACTGAGGTCAAATACAGAGTAGGGAGTTGTTTGAATACACTTGGCCCATATGTTTGCACAAAAATTTAAAAAAGAGTTTAAAATATTAGTATGTTACTGTGGCAGAGTAAATGACTGCCATTTTGAGGTAATGCTGCTTCTCCTCTCACAGGGGCACTTTCGGAGAGATACAAAATAAATGGAGCAGCTGCCCTCCCTCCCTTCTACTCTCTTGTAAGGGTATATATAGACTAGAAAAATTATGTTTGGATGTATTGAAAACTTATTATCGTCAGTTGTGAATTTTCAGAAAACCAGGCACTGTATATATGGTCATGGCTCTCCTCACTGAAGATCTGCTTTTAGGTTATCTGTCTTACAAATGGAGAGACTGCTTTCCTGTGTAGGAAGCTAATTTCCTTATAATCCAAGATACTGAGAAATCTTAAGGGGATCTCCGAAACATTTTTTTTGTAAGGAACAGCTGCACAGAGCCCCAATTCAGGACTCCCCCCCCCAATAATAAATTGAAACAGCCTTGCAGATATAGCCAATGTAAGGGTGCCTTGTACAAAAAGTATTGTGACAAACAGTAGCTCTGTGGAACTATTTCAGGTCAGCACAACTGTCTGAGGGAATGGGTTAAATACCTGGTCTCCATGCTTCTGTTCCAAATCAGCCCCCTCCCTCAAAGCTGCTATTTTCAAGGGGGGGGGACTTGGCCATTTTAGAAACCTCGGTGTCATGGCTAAGTGGGCACTAAATCTGAGTGGCACTGGCTTTTCAAGCATCAGGCAGAGGTGTTTCCCGGTCTTCCTACAAAAGATAACAGGGGCTAGACTAGGATTGTCCTCATGCAAAATATATTCTTTAACCCTCCCTAATGGTTCTAATACCACCTCCACAATTCTTATATTGTGGGTATGATTTAAAGCTCCACTTAAGAAATAATGGGAAATATTTGCCTGTGAAGTCAAAGAAGAAAAGTGGGTATCCTACTGTGCACAGACAGTAACCATTTCCTTGTTCAAAAAGAATAATGTAGAAGCTCACAAGGGAAGATCAACAGTGAAATCCTGTGAAGAGTTACTCCAGTCTAAGCCTATTGATTTAAGGGAAATACGTCTGCAGGATTGTGTTCCCAGCTGTGTCATAACTTTGGAGCCACTACCTTGGGACCTACAGCTCTTAAATATCTGCACATTTAAGTCAGTGAAAATATTTGTCCCTTCCCTGCAACTAGTCTAGCATATTTTATACCACACATTTACCAGATTTAAGAAATCAACACAAATAAAATAATTGTTTTTAGATAGAAATTGTTTCTGGTATTCTAAGGGCCACTGCACCACCTCCAGAAACAGTAGATCCATTATGCATTTTCATGGGAACCCCATATTTTGTAAATGAATTAAATGCATTTATTTTACCATGAAAACATTCACCAACAGAAATCACTGCTCTTCCACTGTATTTTTACTATTTGGGATGTATATATAGCTGCCCCATATGTTATATGGCCCTGTGATAACACTCATTTAAAACATGCATTGGGAACACACTAAGCAGTAATGTGAAATCCAGCCAACATTTATGCCAATAAAAGGTTACTGACTGACTGACTGAGATCCAGTCAACAAGAAACTCCTTACATTCCTCAGCACTGACATTCACTGTTGAGACAACAGAACCACCAGAGGGCAGAAGATGCAAACATTTCTGAAGATTCCACTAAGAAAAGAAGCCTCTGATGTATTGCAAAATAATATTGGTTTGAAGTGATCTTATAATAAATAATATTGGTTTGCAGTGATACATGGTCAGTATTATTCGCTTGCTCAAAATGGTGGCATTACCTCTTCTGCACCTGTTACAGAATATGCATGCCCTTTGACCAGCTTCTGTGATGTGACAGCCTCAGTCTCAGCAGCACTTGTGATCTGCAAAACAACAACAAAACACTATTGATCTTCTAGTACGTCTGAAATGGGAAGGGTAGGGGGTATGGTAGAGCCTGATTTCACCAGATCTCAGAAGCAAGCAGGGACAGTACTTGGAAGAGAGATCACCATCTCACTTGCCTTGAAAGCCCTGTCCTGGGGTCACCATAAGCTGATTGTGATTTGATGGCACTTCAAATACATACACACCTGAAAAAGCAGCAGTCTGAAGTTTAGTCCAAAAAAGCTTCATTTCATAAGGATGTCCCAGTAATTGCATGTGTTTTTAAAAGTGATATAATAATATAAATATAGTACAGCACTTTCCAGTGGGTGTAGTAATGTCTGTGAGCACAAACAGCTTTAAAGATACATGGAGGTCTTGGTAAGTAAAGGTAACCTCTGTATACAAAAGCAGCAAACCTCTGAATATTAGAGCTAGAAGGCAAGATCAGGGGAAAGCTTTGGCCTCTGTGCCTTGTGGTTTGGCTCTCCAGGGTAAATAGTTGGTAGTTGTGTGAAACTAGATGTTGGTCAAGATGAATCATTAGTCTGTTCCAAGCTGAGCTCTTCTTCAATTTTACCAGACCAGTTCTTCTTGGTGCAACAGTATATTTGCTTTTGAGAGTTCTTGAGGATATTAGAGTGTCAGACTAAGATCTGTGAGACTTGGATTCAAATCTCTGGTCTGCTGGGAGTCCTTGGGCCAGTCACACACTCTGTGTTACCTACACTGTGGGGTCATTTTGTGTTGTGAGTGTAAACTGGAAGCAGAACCACAAATGCCTACCAAAACTCCTTGGAAATTGGGCAAGATTTAAGTATATGAGACAGACAAAAGTCTTCATCAAGAAAGGGGCAGATCAGATTACTGACTCTAAGTAGGTCACTGTACTGTTAGCAGATGTTCTCTAGGGCAGGAGCATTTAACTGTGAACCAGGATATTGTCCTGAAAGAATCCCAGTTGAACAGTGCATAAGGAGCTTGTACTTTTCAAGGTTCATATATACTGAACAGAGAGAAATAATCTGGGGAGGGGGGAATGGAAGGAGGAAATGTGTTATCTGCCCTCAGATGCAAGAAACACAGAAAATGCCTCTGGTCTGGCAAAACTTCTAAGGAAACAATCCAATTGTACATTTCCAGTGCTGGTCTTTGCCCTAGTTTGTGTTCCTTTGTTATAGAGAAGTGTGTGCTGACTAGTGAATATTAAACAATTGCTGCCGCCTCCCTGAACAGAATAAAAATATCCCTTATTGTCCCCTAGGGAATTTGTTGCAATCTGTTCACAGAGTGATAGCATTTAGTCCGCACGCTGGATCTTCTAACACTATTCTATCATACAAAGATATGCATTCTTGGACTCAAGTTCATGTCCTTGGGCCTTTTTCCCCCTTTCTCCAGTATATTTATTTCAAAATGCATTTTAAAAATCTTTAATCAAAAGGATTATCTTCAAACCCTTCACGCCACTGCTGATATTTCATCCTGGATTTAGTGGGCAGGGGGTTTCCTTTACATAAACTGCATATCAAACTTTTGGCCATCTGTGTGTTTTGATAAATTGGCCCATTTTCAAAAAGTTTTCTGAATCTCATCTTCTGATGCATTCAGAATCAATTTCTGATGAACCAAAGTAAATTACCATATTTGCCGGCGTATAAGACGACTGGGCGTATAAGACGACCCCCCAACATTTCCACTCAAAATATAAAGTTTGTTACATTACATTACAGTACTATGGGCCACTATGGGCAGCTATGTCTATCCCAACTGAAGTGCACCCAACTGAAGTGCACTTGGAGGCATATTTTTCAGAGGAAAAAAGTAGTCTTATACGCTAGCAAATACTGTACTTTGGAGACACCGATGTTTACTCATTGCTTCTATGTTATTTTTATTTGCCAAGTTTATTTTCTCTCAGTCGAAAGATTCTGAAAAGTGTGGTATGTCACATAGAATGCTAAACTTGAACTAAACAAGACTTGCCAATCTTGAAATGGAAAAGGGAGCTGTGGCCAAAGTATCTTACTTCTGCCACCAAATATGACAGACCCTCATACACTTCCCCACTCGGAAGAAAAAGTTTCCCTCCAAACTAAAATGTGGCTACCTCACAGACTGAGCTGCCCTTATAGTGTGTGTTTTTTTTTTTGCTACACAGAGAAGCTGTCTGTTTTACTTTATTACTAACAGATCTTTTGGCTTTATTCAGCCGCTAGCCCTCTGTCAGAAAACCTTTGTCATTGTTAATAACAATTAGAAGATTTTATTTTACAAAGAGAATTAGGATAGTTGGGAATGAGATTAAGCTTTTCCTTGCAAATCCAGATATTTTACAGTTTAATGATCTTTTTTACAGGCTTTGAGAAGCCTATGAGCTTTTCTTTCAAATGTTGAGATTTCTTTTAAATTGAGAGGATTTGTTACTGTGTTTATCAAAAAACACATCTGTTCTTCTTTTGTCTTTGTGAGCTCCACTGAACTTCCCTGGCTTCTAGAAGATGAGCACTCTTTGCTAATAGTGCCACTTCCCCCTTTCCTAGATATACCAGTATCCCTCTGACCACTACAGAGTTTGAAGCACTTTCTCTCACACAAGCCTGAGGAATTCCTCACACCTGATTTCCACTTGTCTAACTGGGTAAGAATTCTCCTTCTCTCTTTAGAAGAATTCCCCTAATTTGGTCTGCACTGGGAGTATAACCTCACTGTCCAAATCAGGGGTAGTCAAACTGCGGCCCTCCAGATGTCCATGGACTACAATTCCCAGAAGCCCCTGCCAGCAAATGCTGGCAGGGGCTTTTGGGAATTGTAGTCCGTGGACATCTGGAGGGCCGCAGTTTGACTACCCCTGGTCCAAATTCCCACTGTCAAATATCTACCTCAGTTCTCCAGTCACTGTGTAGATCAGCTTTCAGTAAACTCAGTTCCCTAACGAAAGTTTCTCTTCAGAGGAGATCAACTAAGGCACAGAAAGGTTCTGTCAGATTGCTCTCTGAATCAGAACCCAAATAGAATGATCTTTCTTTAGCACACACTTTCTATATCAATTACCTCTCAGTTACTGCTGGACAATACGAGCAACCAGAGTAGCCTATCACTCTGTCTCTCCCTGCCTAGTGAAGATTTTTAACTCTTCACTTACTGTTGCTATTACTTCTGCACTTGGAACCTGACTTTCAAAGTGCTGTCACAAAAATGTATGCTGAACTGAGCACCTTGAAGAATACAACCAGTTTGGTACAATGGCTAGGGAAGTGGACTAAGATCTGGAAAACTATTATTTGAATACCCCCAAAATCCCCATGTGTGAACCCATCAACCTGCCATAAAAGCTTGCTGGGTGACCTTTGATCAGTCAGACATTTCCAACCTAACCTATTACACAAGGCTCTTGTGAAGATAAAATGGAGGAGAGAAATTTAAGCTGCGTGGGTTTCCACTGGGAAGGAAGGTAATGTATGAATGATGTAGATCAATCAATAACAAAGTAAATTCATTTGGTTCATTATTAATCATCCCTTGGTATTTTTCCTGAAATTATGAAAGTTGTGATATATTCACAGAGCTCCCTTGCGGCAAGATGCTCTCCATTCAGTTCTAGAAACATATTACAATGATGGAAATTGAAGCAATGACATCTCTGCTGAGGTGAAAGGGGAAACTTACTTGCTCAGGAACTCTGCATCTGCACCATAATGTATAGAGAGGTCTGGAACTGGTACATTATATACAGCTTTACACTGGGATATCTGGATAGCCAAAGGAAGAGCTCCAACAGTTTTCTACCATGTGTTTGAGAATTAAATTTTATTCAGAGTCACAACATGGTAACAAAAAAAGAGAGGCTGCAGAAGATAAAATGGTGTACAAGAAGAATAATCTTGTAAGTACCACTGGGGAGAAAAGAGGAGTATAAATATCTAGAAAATAAATTATTATTGCTTCTTTGCCTTAAGTAGTCTACTGGAGGTCCAGAATCCAGTTTTGGTCTATTGGAGGACACAGTCTAGTTCAAAGTTGTTCCATAGCAAAAGCAGATCCACTGCCCAAGCATAGATAAATATGTATATATGTATTTATAAGAGGTTGGCAAAGTGTACTACCATGTGGTTACCTGTCAGGTACAGTTTAGGAGAGAAGGCAGCATGAACTCACATCAATTGAGCATCCAAGGAGGGAACCTTTCTGAAGAGCGTTCTGAATGATTTTGAACAGGTTTGGTGGTGCTTTTTGCAGTTCATACCACTCTGCTATACCACCAGTGAAATCCTCGAAACCCTCTGTTGTACTTCCCCCAGACAGAGCCTCATATGATCCATTCGCCCTACAAAAAACATAACCAGGACAGTTCACACTTCAACTTTCCTTTCATTTTGCCTTGAATAGTACTAGAAGCAGAATGTTGCTCAAATGTCCATTGTTTCTCACGAAAAGCCAGTGGGAATCTCTGACCAGAAATTAAAGCTAGGTCCCTTCCTTCTTTTTCCAGATGGCTCCCTGGGTCTTTGTAATGGTGTTATTAATTTTGTCCACTGGCTCCTAGTTTGGTTTCCATCTATTCTTAAGGGTGGTAACAGCCAAATGTTGGGTTTTCCAAGGATCATGAAAAAAGTATACTGAAATAAGGTTTCCTCAGTGAGTGTAATTCTGAGGCCATATCTCCTTTCTGTGCTAGCTTCAGATGAATAACACCAGAGTGCAGTAATAAAGCCAGCTGGAGATAATAACAAGCCAGTGAAATCAGAGAACCATAGACTGGTTTTGCTGGGCCCTCTAATTTCTCTTATTTTGTTTCTCGGATCTGTGTGAAATCCAAATTATGAAGTTGCAGAAACTCCCCTAATGTTATAATGTCTGCAGACACTGTTGCATTGAATAATATAAAATGGATCATTTACACCATTCATACTATTATCTGAATCGGATAACACAAGGTGCTCAGACAACTGAGAGCACGTGGAGAGACCTACTAGGGAGTGTTGCTGCTGACCAGGTTGATGTATTGTGCTGACAGGATGAGGTGATTGCTTGGTGATTGCTGGGAGGATTAAAAAGGGCTGCTCCTCGGCTGAGGCAGAGCTCAGACAACTGAGAGCACGTGGAGAGAGCTACTAGGGAGTGATGCTGCTGACCAGGTGAGGCTATTGTGCTGACTGGGTGAGGTGATTGCTGGGAGGATTAAAAAGGGCTGCTCCTTGCCAGAGGCACGAGCGCTCTTGGCCTGTGGTTCTTAGCCTGGGGTTCTTGGCCTAGCAATTAGACGCAGTAGATTATATTTCCCTAGTAGTTGCACTGCCTACAAGTTTCAATGGACCTCCAGGACACCCATCCCATCATCTGCAGTGAGTGTGACATGATTGCCTTCCTCCCTGAAGACAAGATGGACTACATCTGCCCCAAGTGTAAGCTGGAAAGACTTTTGGAGGAAAGGATTAGGAACTTAGAAGAGAGGATTATTACCCTGACCCAAATTAAGAAAGGGGAGGAGTTCATAGACCGGAGCTGTGCAACTCGGAATAAAGAGCATGCAACCAGTCTTGAAGAGGATAAGGGGATTGACCTCATTACGGAACCTCTGCAGACAGTTAGGAAAAAGACAAAGTGAAGAGGCCACGGGGATAGAAGGAAATGGAGTTGAGAAGAAGAAAAAAAGGAGAGTACCGGTAATTGGAGATTCCCTGCTAAGAGGAATGGATCGCCATGTGGCTGGGTCCGACCCCCTAACACGAGAGGTGTGTTGCTTGCCAGGGGCGAAAATCAAAGACGTTTCAAAACGGCTGCCCAAACTCCTCAAATCTACGGATCACTACCCATTTGTGATGGTCCATGTGGGAATGAATGACGTCCGTGAATACCATCGCTCCTCTTAAAAAAGACTATCACGATCTGGGGAGGAAGCTCAAGCAAATGGGGGCACAAGTGGTATTCTCTTCAATCTTGCCTATCAAGGGAAGAGGAATGCGTCAGGAGAGTAAGATAACGGAGGTGAATCAGTGGCTGCGTAGTTGGTGCCGGCAGGAGATATTTGGTTTCTGGGACCATGGGATAGGCTTTCTTGAGGAAGGCCTACTAGCACCTGATGGACTGCACATCGAAGTTGGGGAAGAATGTGTTTGGCAGGAACCTGGGGAGATTCATCAGGAGAGCTTTAAACTGAAGCCACAAGGGGAAGGAGACGATCAACATAGGGAGTGTAAGGAAGGAGAACGATCGGGGGCAGCCCAACCGGCAAGGCCAGCTCATAGGGAACCAAAAGTAAAAGGATTCAGATGCCTTTATATTAAAGCCCGAAGCATGGGCAATAAGAAGGAAGAGCTGGAACTTCTCATGCTGATGGAAAGGTATGATCTAGTAGGCATCACAGAAACTTGGTGGAATGATTCTCATGACTGGAAGGTAATGGTGAATGGATATGATAGTCATTGATAGTCTGGGATAGTCATTGATTGAGCATGCAATAGCTCCTGTTTGAGTAGCGCCCACCCTTCACATGCTCCCTTCCCTTCCAGCATTCTCGTCCATGGTATGACACTCATCATGTCTCTGAGTTTATTAAAGTTTGCCCTACGAAAATCCAACATCCGCGTCTGGCTACAAGCTTCCTTGGCTCCCCATCTCAAAAGGAAAGATTGGCCAGGGAAGCCCACTGTAACAAGAAAAGATTTTTCAGTTATGTGAGGAGCAAACGTAAAGTAAAGGAGGCAATAGGCCCACTGTTGGGTGCGGATGGACAAACTCTAATGGAAGATGCAGAGAAAGCAGAAAGGCTTAGTGTCTATTTTACATCTGTTTTTTCCCACAGATCAAAGGGTTTAGGCACATCTAGAAATAGCAGTAGCCAACAGATAGTCTGGGTGGCAGGTTAACATGGATAGAGAGGTTGTCGAGAGGCATTTAGCTGCACTGGATGAGTTCAAATCCCCTGGGCCGGATGAAATGCACCCGAGAGTGCTGAAAGAACTTTCCAGAGAACTTGCACAGCCCTTGTCCATCATCTTCGGGATCTCATTAAGGACTGGAGATGTCCCGGAGGACTGGAAGAGAGCAAATGTTATTCCGATCTTCAAAAAAGGGAGGAAGGATGACCCGGGAAACTACAGACCAGTGAGTCTGACCTCTGTTGTGGGGAAGATAATGGAGCAGATATTAAAGGCAGCAATCTGCAAACATCTGGAGGACAATTTGGTGATCCAAGGAAGTCAGCATGGATTTGTCTCCAACAGGTCCTGCCAGACCAACCTGGTTTCCTTTTTTGACCAAGTAACAGGTTTGCTGGATCGGGGAAATTCGGTTGATGTCGTTTACTTGGATTTTAGTAAAGCTTTTGACAAGGTTCCCTATGATGTTCTGATTGATAAGTTGAAGGACTGCAATCTGGATTTTCAGATAGTTAGGTGGACAGGGAATTGGTTAGAGAACTGCACTCAAAGAGTTGTTGTCAATGGTGTTTCATCAGACTGGAGAGAGGTGAGTAGCGGGGTACCTCAGGGCTCAGTGCTTGGCCCGGTACTTTTTAACATATTTATTAATGATCTAGATGAGGGAGTAGAGGGACTACTCATCATGCTCGCAGATGACACCAAATTGGGAGGACTGGCAAATACTCCGGAAGATAGAGACAGAGTTCAATGAGATCTGAACGCAATGGAAAAATGGGCAAATGAGAACAAGATGCAATTTAATAAAGATAAGTGTAAAGTTCTGCATCTGGGTCAGAAAAATTAGAAGCATGCCTACTGGATGGGGGACACGCTTCTAGGTAACACTGTGTGTGAACGAGACCTTGGTGTATTTGTGGATTGATGCAGCGGTAAAAAAGGCAAATGCCATTTGGGGCTGTATCAACAGGGGCATCACATCGAAATCACAAGTTGTCATAGTCCCTGGAGTACTTTGTGCAGTTCTGGAGGCCTAACTTCAAGAAGGACGTAGATAAAATTGAAAGGGTACAGAGCAGAGCGACGAAGATGATCTGGGGCCAAGGGACCAAGCCCTATGAAGATAGGTTGAGGGACTTGGGAATGTTCAGGCTGGAGAAAAGGAGGTTGAGAGGGGACATGATAGCCCTCTTCAAGTATTTGAAAGGTTGTCACTTGGATGCTGTTTCTGTTGGCTGCAGAGGAGAGGACATGCAGTAATGGGTTTAAACTTCAGGTACAACGATATAGGCTAGATATCAGGGGGAAAAATTTCACCGTCAGAGTAGTTCAGCAGTGGAATAGGCTGCCTAAGGAGGTGAACTCCCCCTCACTGGCAGTCTTCAAGCAAAGGTTGGATACACACTTTTCTTGGATGCTTTAGGATGCTTTGGGCTGATCCTGCGTTGAGCAGGGGGTTGGACTAGATGGCCTGTATGGCCTCTTCCAACTCTATGATTCTATGATTCTAGGTGTAATCTGTATATAACCTGTATAATTGGAGGCTTCGTGAGTATGCAGAAATATATGACTTTGTAAATTAACTATAAGGACCAAATATGCTCTAAGAGGCCCAAAATATTGACAGCAGATATGAGTCAGAAAAAAACCAAACACAGGGAGATGGAAGAGTTTCTAGAATCCTTGAACAGATAGACTTTTGGATATGTGTGTGTAGGATATCTAAACCTTTAACCTCCTCCCCTGCCCAGATTCCTCACAAACCACCAACTCATTATATGTATTATAAAACTACCCTTCTATTGTTTCCTCGGACACTAGAGTAATTCTTTTTTGAGCTAGGGCTCATAAATCAGATATTAAAAATTATTTTTTCCACCACATTTTAAATCCACTTTTCCTCAAAAAAGGCGAAGGTTCTCTTTCATCCAGTTTTTCTCCACAACAATCTTGAAAAGAAAGTTGAGCTGAAAGAAAATGTCTAACCCAAGATCATGCAGTGACCTTCAGGGCTTAGTTTGGATTTACAAGCAGGTCCTAATCTAGCACTCAAGCTTTTATCCCACGCTGATTCTCTATTAACCTATTGTTAACCTTAGTAATTGTCATAAGGAAAACAGCATGAGCTCATCACATCTAAGCAGGGTCATAATTGGCTGGGAGACCATTAATGAAGGTTTTGCAGTGGAAGGCAATGGCAAACCACCTCTGCCTCTCACCTGTATTGAAAGTGCCTTGCTGGGATAACCATAATTCAGTTTCAGCATGATGGCATGCAATTGTACATAATTGTTATAACTCCTTCTACTTACTTAGCATAAGCCTTCTCTAGTAGAGCACTCCAGAACTCACTCCCTTCTGCGGAGTGAACAAAGAGGAGTTGTCCATTTTTGGTGGGCAACCTGTCATCAACAACAACGTCCACCCACTCTCCATACTGCCAGAACTGAAAGGCAGAAAAAAATGAAGTCAATATCAAATGACATGGATTTGGAGCCATGCACTTCACCACAGCCAAAAACAGATAATGCAGTTGGCCTTTTGTATAAAAGTTCAGTTTTGAGAAAGAGTTATCTTCATCCTGAAAACTTGCCACCGTGGCCCACCACCTTTTATTAGACCAGGGATGGTTTAAGCCACTCCATGTGACTCCACACTGCAAACTGCCTCTTTCCTGAAACATGGAAGTTACACAAAGTTATTGTAGTCAACAAATTAAGATAATCTGGAGGAGGGAGGCAGTCCATTCATCTTATATCAAATACATAGACAAAGACCACAATATGTTTGTAATTCATGTCCTAGCACATGTAGCTCTAGTATATCTTTTGTTGTATGAAAGCACTGTCAAAGTCACTTAATGGTAGTTGTGCCAGATCCCTCTCAAATCCCTCTAGGTCTATCTATGTAAGTTTGAACTCCCTGACATTAAACACTTTTTAATTTAATTTTCATTTCATTCTCCCTCCCCAATGGAGACTGTGTGTTCACTGCCTCCATTCCACCACCCATATATCTTTTACAATTAAAAAAAAACATGATTGGCATCTCTTCTGCACAGCAAGGGTCTCCCCCTGGCACCAGAGCAAGCCCCATAACAAGAAAGCAGGAATATTACATGACACAGTCAGTGCAGTGCTACTGAAATGTTAAGAGAAAGCAGCATTCTGGAAAAAGCCTTTGTCTAGCACAACCCTCATTCTCTATACTCCTTACACAATGATGACACTTTCCCCATGTGTCTGCAAAGGGCAGAAGCCGGGCTCTGTGGTACCTGGAAGTGGAAGATTCCTGCATATCTGTCCTGGAAGCCTTGATCATTGGGAACGACTCTAGCCAAAATCTCTTCATTCAGTGTCAGAGAGGCAATGGCTGCCAGCAACCAGCAGTCTCCTGTGGGGGAAAAAATTCCGCACAAAATAAAAATCTTGTTCATTATACTGGCAAGTAAAATGATGACAAAACAGGGCACTTCTAAGTCTCTTTGATTTCAGTGAGCTTTAAGGAGGTGTATTAGTCACCCACAATGAAAGTTAGTTAGGGTAAGCTGAGTTAAGCTAGAGAGGAAGACAATTGTTCTCCTCCCCAATGCAACTTCTGTGACCCACACACTAAACGGCTTCCTTTTTTGTCAGCGGAACTCCTTGGAACTGTGTGGGAGAAACGGTGGGGAGGGGGAATCTGCAAACAACAACAACACCCTTTTTTCCTCCTCAAATGCTTTCCCATCAACAGAATGGCAATTCAGAATCTTTACTGTTTACCCTTGCATGGATCAGGTTCATGGATATATGGAGCCAAATAATGGAGAAATTCTTACACATAAAAAGGATATAGTAATAGGCCTTCCACAAGATAAATGAGGTATAAATTGCATGCAGAGTTAGAGTTTCCAATGTAAAACCGCTAACTTTGGCATCAATAGCTGCAAAAACTAGCTTAAAGAAAGGTGTTTTGCAAACTATCTTTTTCTTCCCTGCCAGATGCGTCTACATGATATTTGTGAAGGCTCTTCTTACTGATGTGTGGAAATTCACAGAAACTCTGAAGACTGGCTCTGTTTGTAGGAGCCAAAACCTCAGCTGTTAACTAATGCTGGATGTATGCCAATGTACACTCTGTCCACGTACAAGTTCCTCACCTTTGCTGCCACTAACATCTGCTTTACTAAACACAGACTTGCTAGCTGGGAAGGTGGAAGATGTCAGTGGAAAACCAAGTCTAGCATCAGCATTTTCAATATCGGTAAGCACAATTCATGGCTGAGGCCACTTTTTGTGATGGATGCACATTAGCAAACTCATCAGTACAATGAAACATCTAAGGCCGGACAGATTTAGGGACTCAGAAGCAGTGGAAACCCAATTACTGCCTGACTCCGCCAAGAAGAGTCATAGAAAGTGAATAGAGGTAAAGTTCTGCATAGGTGCAGTACTGTATATGCTTGGACAACGTGGGGCTCACAGTGTCATGTGTGGCCATGAAATCCTTGATGCACCTGCAGCATGCAGATGAATCTTGAGTATCTGTTGTGTTAATGGAAGGAATATTTGGGAATTTGGAGAGGAACTGGCCACTGAGAAACAAAGGCAGATTTAAGCTCTAGCTTCTGATGTTGTATTCTAACCAAGTGACCATCTTCTCAAAAATAATGATTGTTTTTGTTATCTTACTATGAAATCCACATCTTATTAGCCTCTGCAAATTTTATTTTGACATAATATTTCTCTTCCTATTGAGTAGTTTAATTCCATGGAACTACAAACTCTATGACATTTCATCACCATTCCTTTCCTATCCCAACATTAAGTGGAAGGATCCTGCTGAGCTATCATACTTCATTTCCAGAATAAAATCTTCCCATTACGGTAAACACAATACATTAGACATAGAGTGAAGATGTACTTGAAAGAGAACAGAGAAAATTAAAAACAAAAATCAATAGAGACAATTGGCTAAGCTTAAGTACTTCAATCTGTAAAGACCATTGCCTCAAGACTCACAGAAGGACAGAGGGGAAAAGCAAATATATGCACTTAAGCCAATGATGGGAGCTATCAAGTCCCTTTCTGAAAATGACGTCTTCCCACAAAACAGTGGTGCAAAAAATAGGAGAAGCCCACAGCATGCAAACACAATGTCATAGAATATAGTTGATGGATATTTTATGCAAATATTTTTTTTCTCTGGGGAGGAAACATCTGCTGCCAGGATCAGACAGGAAGCACAGATCTTTTAACTGTTATTACTTGTGATGATACCATGGGAACATACTTTGAAAAATATACCAGAAAATGAAATGCTTCCTTTATGCATAACCCACATTGTTTCCTACCTTCTGCTTCAATGACTCACCACATCCCCACCAATGGGCTTTGTAGATATATGCAATCCAACTGTATACCAGCATACTATAGATTTGTCATAAAATATGGGAATCTCAGAATTTGACACTTCCAAATAAAATAAATTAATTAGCAGTAAGTTTTTAAAACTAAAATTGGTGTATTGTATACTGCAAGAACTTTCCTAGAATCTATCATTTATCAGGAACAGTGTTCAGGAGAATCGGAAAGGAATCCCTCACTGGGGGAAGGGCTAGCTGTGAAGCAAGGTGGTCCGCAACAAGACGTAAGAAAACTAATAGATGGGAACTGGAAAGAGGAAGAAATGAAAGCAGAATAGGACAGAAGGAATCATATTTTGCTCGCCTTGAAGAGGAATGGTCTGATGTTGTCATATTCATGGTAATTAGAAGATGGTTCTGGATGGGAACAACCAGCAAAGGGTGGCTTTTTATGTATCTGAATTGTCATTGGTGTTGTATAGGAAACATTCCTGGCATTGGGCCAAAACTCTAGACTCTAATGGTCACTGGTGGGTTTGGGGCTGGATCCTGATTAGTGCAACTATGGATCCAAGACCCTATTTGTATACACCAGAGGTGGCCAAACTGTCTCTCCAGATGTCCATAATCCCTTGCCAGCATGAAACCATGGCAACATCCTTCAAAAAATATACCAGAAAATGAGAATGCTTCCTTTATGCAAGTTGTCCATGAACACCTGGAGAGCCACAGTTTGGCCACCCCTGGTATATACTAAGTTTGGGATATAGTAGGACAATGTAAGAGAGCCTCTTATGGCGCAGAGTGGTAAGGCAGCTGTCTGAAAGCTTTGCCCATGAGGCTGGGAGTTCAATCCCAGCAGCCGGCTCAAGGTTGACTCAGCCTTCCATCCTTCCGAGGTCGGTGAAATGAGTACCCAGCTTGCTGGGGGGTAAACGGTAATGACTGGGAAAGGCACTGGCAAACCACCCCGTATTGAGTCTTCCATGAAAACTCTGGAGGGCGTCACCCCAAGGGTCAGACATGACTCAGTGCTTGCACAGGGGATACCTTTACCTTTACCTTTTAGGACAATGTAACCATCCTATAGAAACATGGACAGTATTAAATTCATGGAAAATGCAACCTTCACAGAACCAGCGGGATTTTAAAAAATTAATTTCATCCCATTGGTTCTGGTCTATCCCTCCAGGGCAAGAGAGAACAACTCTGCTCCATCCTCTATATGGCAGCCTTTTAAATACTTGAAGATGGTTATCAGATCCCCTCTCAGTCCAAGGTATCAGGCAAAGGTCTTTCTCATCCCCTACTACCCAATCAGTTGAACTATTCAAAATCTTAAAAGACGATGCAGTAAAAGTGCTACACTCAATATGCCAGCAAATATGGAAAACTCAACGATGGCCACAGGATTGGAAAAGGTCAGTTTACATTCCAATCCCAAAGAAGGGCAATGCCAAAGAATGTTCAAACTACCGCACCATTGCACTCATTTCTCATGCTAGCAAAGTTATGCTCAAAATTTTACAAGCTAGGTTCCAGCAATATGTGGACTGAGAACTTCCAGAAGTACAGGCAGGATTTCGAAGAGGAACTAGAGATCAAATTGCCAACATACGCTGGATCATGGAGAAAGCTAGGGAGTTCCAGAAGAACGTCTACTTCTGCTTCATTTACTATGCCTTTGATTGTGTGGAGCACAACAAATTGTGGCAAGTTCTTAAAGAGATGGGAATACCCAAGCATCTTATTTGTCTCTTGAGAAACCTATATGCAGGTCGAAAAGCAACAGTGAGAACCGGGCATGGAATCACTGATTGGTTCAAAATTGAGAAAGGAGTTCGGCAAGGCTGTATACTGTCGTCTTGCCTATTTAACTTGTATGCGGAGCACATCATGAGAAAGGCGGGGTTAGAGGAGTCACAAATTGGGATCAGGATTGCAGGGAGAAATATCAACAACCTTAGATATGCAGATGATACCACTCTAATGGCAGAAAGCGAAGAGGAACTAAAGAGCCTGTTGATGCGGGTGAAGGAGGAGGGTGCAAAAGTTGGCTTGAAACTCAACATCAAGAAAAGATCATGGCATCTGGCCCTCTCAATTCCTGGCAAATAGATGGGGAAGAAATGGAGATAGTGACAGATTTTATTTTCCTGGGCTCTAAGATCACTGCAGATGGGGACTGCAGCAAAGAAATTAAAAGACGCTTGCTTCAGGGGAGGAAAGCTATGACAAATCTAGACAGCATCCTAAAAAGCAGAGACATCACCCTGCCAACAAAAGTGCATTTAGTCAAGGCTATGGTCTTCCCAGTTACAATGTATGGCTGTGAAAGTTGGACCATAAGGAAGGCCGAGTGTCAAAGAATTGAGGCTTTTGAACTCTGGTGCTGGAGAAGACTCTTGCGAGTCCCTTGGACTGCAAGGTGAACAAACTGGTCAGTCCTAGAGGAGATTAGCCCTGACTGCTCCTTAGAAGGCCAGATCCTGAAGATGAAACTCAAATACTTTGGCCACCTCATGAGAAAAAAGGACTCCCTGGAGAAGAGCCTAATGCTGGGAGCGATTGAGGGCAAAAGAAGAGTGGGACGACAGAGAATGAGGTGGCTGGATGGAGTCACTGAAGCAGTAGGTGCAAACTGAAATGAACTCCGGGGAATGGTAGAGGACAGGAAGGCCTGGGGGATCATAGTCCATGGGGTCGCAATGGGTCGGATACGACTTCGCACCTAATATCAACAACTACCTAATCCTTCTAACTGGAGATTCTGGTGATTGAACCTGGGATCTTCTGCATGCTGAAGCAGATGCAGATGTCCTACCATTTAGCTATAGCCCCTAATTATGAAATGAAGCACAGTTCTTCCCTACTACTGGGTTGCTTATTGTATTATCCTGGAACTGCATCTAAAAAGGAAATTTCACTAACTGTTTATCTGGTAAACTCAGGTCATGCATTAGAGCCAAGAAGATGTGAAGAAAATTTCAAAGATACTTTTGATCTATGCATTTCTGCAGTATCCATACTGTTAGGCTGTTCCCTTTTGTCAGTTCTGGCTTTTGATCAGATCTTTTTTTGATGTATACCATATGCATTTCCCCTCCCCTTTGGTAACACGCTGACTAACATTTCTTGAGATAGGTTGTTTCCTCATTCCTAGTTTTTTTTTTAAGTAAGGAGATTTGTGAAGAGTACCTCTAGGTCTGTTTTAGGTCAAAAGATACTTGTAAGGTAGGCACATATTAATGGGAGGGGGAATGGAATGTATTTTGGCCCTGCACAATAACCTTGAGGTAGAGGCACTACAGGGCAAATGATTATATGCAAACCATATTCCTCAAATGCTGATATGCCAATGGCAGAATTTAGGGAATTTCCACACATTAGTAAAAATAGCCTCACGCCCATGGAATGGAAAAGCACGACATTCTATCATGTGCCCCCAGGCCCTCCTCACCTTTTTGCTGTCTTGCCTTTGTCGGGCTTCTTTCTGTGCATCTTACCCTCCTCACCTGCTGCTGGAAGAGGTGGAAGAGAGCAACATGCCTTATAAGGGCACTTCTGCCTGTCAATCAATTCAGGCAACCAATCCCCTTCCTCCATATTTTGATGCGATTTAAAGGTCCCACAATGCCCGCCTAGTTTTTAAAAATCATACTTCTCCGTTGCAATGCCTATGCATATAATCATAGATGCATAGTGCTTGTGAACACCACTTGTTATGGGATAATGAGTAGGCTTGTGCACGGATGGCCCAATTCGGCCTCCTCAGCTACGGTGTCCATGAAAATCAATGGCGCCATATACTATAATGGGAATTTCGGTGTTTCCTGCCTTTCCCAGGGCCTGGGGGTGGGGGTTTGAGGTACAGCCTCAAAACTTTCAGGGTAGCTCCAGGAGGCTCTTCCCTGACTCCCCTCCAAATTTCAAAATGATTGGTCCAAGGGGTCCACTTCTAGATGCTCCCGTAGAGGGTGCCCCATCCCCCCATTATATCCAATCCGACTGTATGAAGACACACAGTGGTTTAGAGCAAAACCCTAAGCAGGTCTAGTCAGCATCCTACCATGTTCTACTCAATGTGGCTTACCCCCCAGGCAAATATTCTTAGGGTTGCACTGTCAGTTAAGTAAGCCCATGAATCTGTAAAATGGCCTTTGGTGCCAGGAAGTGGCATAAAACAGGGTTTTTTGCTTGTTTGTTTCTGGCATTACAAGACAAAACAGAAAATAAAAAATAGTGAAATATCACCTTCTGAAGCAACAAAGGAAGGTCAAGGTATTTACACTGCTGTATTGTTTGCCCTTAGATGTACCCTGCTCAAATTGCTACATACTTGCCCTGAAGCAAAACAGCATTCCACTAGCAGCATGATGTACAATTTGCATGAAGAATGATACCAAACAAAACAAAAGAAGCTCTTGTCTAGGAATTGAAGAAAGCAAAAGAAAAGAAAAGGAGCTGGATCCTGGAAACCTGTCTTTCTACTCTGTTACAGACAGTTCCCCTCCTGCTCACAATTCTTGAACCACATGGTTTCTGTATATGCAGGTCCCATGATCTCCAGCATAGCCATTTTTGATTGTCAAAGGGGACCCCGCCTTCCATTTTTCATTTGCAAGAGTGGACTCATGCTCGAGTGCCCACTGCAAGACTCCTGTAAGACTAATGAACAAAAGAACCATGAATTGCGAGGGACCAAAATGGAGAATTAAAATGAAGAAATAAGAGCAATCTGTCTCACTGTGGTGGGTACAGTCATTCTTGAAGCCGCCCAGCAAGGCAAGTTAGTATTATATTCAACTTCTGACTGAGAGTTAAAGGTAAAGGTAAAGGTATCCCCTGTGCAAGCACCGGGTCATGTCTGACCCTTGGGGTGACGCCCTCTAGCGCTTTCATGGCAGACTCAATACGGGGTGGTTTGCCAGTGCCTTCCCCAGTCATTACCGTTTACCCCCCAGGGCAGAGCAAATAAGGTTTGCCCCAGCAGAGTCTGAGTAAAAGGTGGGATCTAGCCTTAAAGTTCCCTAAATCACAAAGTGAAAATCTAACAGGATGAGGAAAACTGCATTAAAAATACTAAATGGAGAATGTTATACAATAATGTGGCACAAAAACACATTTGATACACGTCAAACCATACAGCCACAGCATTGTGAGCTTCTGTAAGGGTCCCTGGCCTGAGGGAAATCTGCCTGGCCTCAATCCAGGCCAGGGCTTTTTTAGTCCTGGCCCCAACCTGGTGGAATGAGCTTCCGGAAGAGCTAAGGGCCCTGATGGGAGCTTTTGTTCTGCAAGGCCTGCAAGCCAGAGTTCTTCCATGAGATTATTGTTTGAGGCCAGGGCTATTAAGATCTGGGCTCCCCCACTCTTGAGGTGTGAATAATCTGTGTGCTGGAGGAATGGGAGGGTTTAACTGTTGCTGATTGGTTTTAGATTGTGATGGTTTTGTAAGGGGTTTTAATCAGGTTTTTATTTGTGAATCTGTTAGGCACCACAAGCCACTCAATGGGAGAGACAAGACACACACAAACAAACAAATAAATAACACTCCTTGCCTTACCTAAAGCTCCCTGGCAGATATCAGTCCGGGTAGCCCCTCCAACAATAAATTGAGGATTGGAACACAACTCCTGGAAGAACAAGAGTAAGATAAAGAAATGTAAAGGTATGGACATCCTGATCCAGTCACCTTGATACTAGGATATGTATGCCCGAGGAGTCTTGGGATCATATTTGCCATTACAAAACATGGAAGCTGAAATCCTGTGTAAAGTTCGATTCCTTCAATGCTGCAATAATCCTGGTGATTTTCACATAAACTGTTGTGGTGGTTGCACTTTCAAATTACATTTACAATTTAAAAACATTTCATGGGCTCAAATTTTCCTGATCAGTGGCACTTCAGGCTGTGGAGAAGCCAAAGGTTAGTCAGCACATAAACAGTAAGGAAAAGAAATCATTGTCAATATTTTGCAATACATTGACACTATTGATATACAGATACTACTATAGTACTACCTGATTAATTATTGCTTTTAATGCCACTTTTTCTACAGCAGGCCTTCCTCAACACATCTGTATTGTAGCCTTCTTATCAGCCCCTTTGTTTTTAATTATTTTATTGTGTACACTATATATATTATACATATTGCTTTTGAAACAAATATTTAGCTTGTTGTAGCTTAACCCTTGTAGCTTGACCCTTTAGATCAGTGGTCCCCAACCTTTTTATCACCGGGGACCACTCAACGCCTTTTACTGAGGCCCAGTGGGGGGGGTAGTTTACTCCTCTACTCTCAACCTCTGCCCTAAACGCTCTCTGATCGCTATGGTAAGGTTTAAACATCCCTTCAAAATAAGATACAGACACGCCACAACAATGAACATAAGGAACATTTTATTTTCATGGAAATTTTAACTCATGACAATGACAAATTAATGGGAACCCTGAGCTTGTTTCTCTGCAACGAGATAGTCCCATCTGGGAGTGATGGGAGACAATGACACCCGAAGTGTGTTGTAAAGGGCCGGGGGGATGAAGTAAAGGGACGGGGGGGGGGGGGAGAAGACGTCCTTCAGGGCCCACCTCCAATTAGTCGAAGGACCACATGTGGTCCGCTGCCCACAGGTTGGGGATCGCTACTTTAGATGGTAGCTCGACCCTTGTAGCATTCTAGATTTGAGGGTAGTGCCTGAGGAAGGCAGGACTTATGGAGTTACCTCATCCTGGCATAATGCCACAGAGCCCACCACCCAAACTGCCATTTTCTCCAGGGGGATTAATCTCCATCATCTGGAGCTCAGCTGTAATCCTAGGAGCTCTCCAGGCTGTACTTGGAAGCTGGCAGCTCTCCAGGCTGCAGAGAGAGAGAATGGCCTGGCCTAGAGGTATTCCAGATTCTGGTACCTTGGATCTTTAATAATACTTTTAAAAGGGAGTTGACTCCTGAATTTAAAGCCTCAGAAGGCATTGACCCTGCTTAGCTTCCAAGATCTGAAAAGATTAGGCTAGCCTGGGTGAGGGCTTTTTGGTTTTTTAACCTATCTGGAATTGTATATGGTTTTGTTTGTTCACTGTTTATCCATTATTTTAATTAGTATTGTAGTATTTTTCACTGTTAATTTCATTAGCATTGTACAAGTGCCATGGGGGGCAGAGAATGTAATACTGTACAGATATACAAACTGGAAGAAAAACATGGCTTGCTTGGCTCCTGTGCCTACAGCAGCAGCCATAATACTTCTACTTAACGTTTGTTTGGCACTCTCAAATATTCCCAGATCTCCAACATGGTAATGTTTATGATCTGCAGAAACAGGCAGTGACACTTTTCACAACATGCAGATAAGCTTTATGACCAGTGAGGGCCTGGAGATAACACTGCTGTTGAAATTGTATTAGAAGGCAACAGTGACAGATTCTGAAAACCTATTATATTCTCCTGAGAGATAAAAACCCACTTCTGCCTATTGGAATATTCACCCTGCAATCTAGCTTACTTCATATTTTACAATCTTGGAGGCAGCCCCTAAAAAACTTGCAAGGGCTGATTTCTGCACAAGTATAAAAGGCAGAGAGGGCAATCATATGGAATCGGGGCTAATCGCTTCCACATCACCCAGCTGCTGGGCAGGCCCTCTCCTGGGCTTGTCATGGATCAGGCCCTCAGTTAGCCTAGGCTAAGGGACCACAGGAGAACCCGTGGTCCCTTCACCTGCTGCGAGGGCCAACAGGGCCTGTCCTACAGCAGGCCCGAGTGGACAGGGAGAGAGCCAGGCCTTCCACACCCAGCTCCTCCCTGCCCTACATTGGCCCAAAGGGGGCAAAAATGCCCCGGTTGGCTTTGTGGCGCTTTTTTTTTTTAATTTAGCAGGAAGTTGGGATTGTGTTCCTGCAAAATACCCCCCCCCCCAGTGGTCCCCCTGGTGCAGCCAAACTATTCTGCTGCCACTGTATTTCCCAGAGGGACACAGAAAGCTGCACTGCTGGTGGCCTGGAGGAGCTGCTGCGGTACAGAATGGGCCAAGGAGAAGATTTCAGTCCCCTCAGAATCCTTTTCCACCCCAAGGTTTTGGAGTTTTAAAATATCTTAATGGAACCAGGGTATGAATACAACATAAGGGTGTGTCTCTCCTTTTTCTTTAGTGGTGCTAGGAGAGAGAGAGAGAGAGAGAGAGTGTGTGTGTGTGGGGGGGGGTACTTCCCTACATTTCCTTCCCTTTCATAGACACTGAAGCAATGTGTGAGTCCACAGGTTTCATGTTCTTACTTTTTGTGTTACTTTAATGTGAACCAGTGTGGTGTGGTGGTTAAGAGTGGTGGAACTGGGTTTGATTCCCCACTCCTCCACATGCAGACAGCTGGGTAAGCTTGGGCTAGTCACAGTTTCCTTAGGGCTGCTCTTGCAGAACAGTTCTGTTAGAGCTCTCTCACCCACACCTACCTCATAGGTTGGGGAGAGGAAGAGAAGGTGATTGTAAGCTGCTTTGTAAGCTCCTTTTCACTACCTGAAGGAGATCTAAAAAGCTTTTCTATTAATCTACGGTATTTTTTTGTTGTTCTTGTTAACTATTTCTGGATTTGAGTGTGTGCGTGTATATGACTAAGGGCATATGAAACAAGTAAAGCAAAGGAAATTCTTTGAATAAATGGAGGTTTCTAGTTTCAGCAGCTGTTTCTTTTTGAAAGAGCATACTGACTAGAGATCTGGATCCTAAAATATATTTCCATTTGCTCCTTGAACTGCTTAAAAGCCTCATGAGATGCTGAGCCAAGAATCCCATTCCTTTAAAAGAAGACAACATCCCAAGCTAGATGAGTTTTCTAAAAGATCCAAATCGATTTTTTTTAAACTTGCATTTAAATCTCCTGTGCAAAGTATGAACCATAAATGATATGGGGAAGGATGCAAAGAAAAGAGGCATGCATACAAATGCCTAGACTGGAAAGTGGGCAGGAAGAAAAGAAAGGACCAGACTCTGAAGAGAGGCCTAATAGAATAGGAATGCATAAGAAAGTGAAGCAGCAAGATTGGCACAGGATTTGTTGTCCCTCCTGAAAATAAAACTTTCACAATGAAAAGGCAGGGTGTGGAAAACAGGGTGGGTATATAATGCATGAACAGAACTGTCTATGCATACTGACTGCCTAAAAACAAAGTATGCATTCATATTTCTAAAACAGTTCTAGCCCCTGGGCTGGTACACATATTTTTATTTACCATAGGACTGTTAATGAATAAAACAAAATAGCCTAATGTAAGTAACTACTTCCCAGTCATAAGTTTTCAAATACTTCTTCACATTTGCAATCACTCCCTTCCACTGGCAATGCAGGGCTCTTTCATAAGAACAGAGATACCTGAAGTTATTCTGAACTCCCAATGAAATGAATGATGGATGTAGAAGTTTTTAAGTTATTTTGTTCCTGTATAAAACTATGTACTGCGGTGTATTTCCTATTATGTCTGCAGGAATTCAGGGGAGTACAGCTTTCGGGTGGAGATGACTCTGGTCACCATCATGGACAATCTCTGGAGACAGCTGGATCTAGGCGTGTTGGCTCTGCGGTTTTTATTAGATCTGACAGCAGCATTCAAAACTGTCTATCAAGGGCTTTTAGCCCAGCACCTAGCTGATGTTGGAAACCAAGGTACCACCATTAAATGGCTGCGGTCTTGTCTCCAAGGATGGGGAAAGAGTTCAGCACTTGGGGAGAGGGTCTCCCAACTGCAAGCCCTGATATGAGGGTTCCTGCAGTGAGTTATCCTCTTTCCAGTGTTACTTAACATCTACATGCACCCAGATGGTCCAAAGTTTGGGGCTGGGCAGTCATCAGTATGCTGATGTTCTTTGGGGGGTAGAGGGGAAAAGGAGATCCTGAAGATACAGGGATCCCAGACTGTTAACGGCTTTGAATGTGAGAATCAGAACCCTGACTCTCACATTATGCTGATGACACCCTGCTGTTTATGTTGATGATGGCCATCCATCAAGACTCCCATGATGGCCAGGTGTCTGGAGGCTGGGGAAGATTGGCTCAATCTACAGTTATGTTCCGTTGGCTGAAGTTAAATCCAGCTAATACACCAAAGATAGTTTTTGTTGCAACTTCCTTTTTGTTGCTTTTGATGGGGTCTATTTAACACCTTTGACCGCCATCAAGAGCCTAGGCATGATCCTGGATGCCTCCCTATCCATGGAGGCCCAGGTCATGGATGTTGCTCGCCGGGCATTTTATCACCTGCGCCAGGCATGACAGGTGCCAGGCATGACAGCTTGTATTCCTACCTCTAGCCACAGTGATCCATGCAACGGTCACCTCCAGACTAGACTTCTGTAACTCACACTATGTAGGGCTGCCCTTGAAGCTGCTCTGGAAACTCCAAGTAGTCCAGAACACAGCAGCCCAGGTCTTTACATGGAGAGCACATATGGAGAGCACATATGAAACCTGTGCTCTCCCAGCTGCGTTGGCTCACCCAGCAAGCTTCCATGGCAGAGTGGGGATTCAAACCTGGTTCTCCTAGATCTTAGTCCAATACTGACCACTACACCACAATGGCTCTTCTGGAGAAACTCTGATTTGCAGGTGGAGACACTACAAACCTATTAGACTTATCCTGGAAGAAAAGGACACCATGAATACATATAAGATGCAAAATGAAAATTTAGAATTCAAACTAATATTTCTAGTTCATTGTGCCTTGAGACTGTATTCATAAATGCCTTCCTGGCCCAAATGATACACAAAATAGAGATGGCAGAGAGGTGGGCTGAGAATTCAAAGCAGACCCCTGAAGCATTTGATGCTGCTATAACTTACCAGCACCTCTGGCTGTTGTTTTTGGATGGGGTGTTTTTCCCTACTGAGCCTATCTACTGCAACCATATATCAAGGTAAAAAAACAGCTTTCTCAAAAAAAGTATTTTGATTAAAATAATCAGCATTCATGGAGCACTTTTAGTATTCGGTGCTTCACATACATTATCTAGTTGTACTCTGCACAACAGCCCTGCAAAGGAGATCAGTATTGTCATACCCTTTAGTGCACACATAAAAACAGCTCCTTCCTTCTCATAACCATAATTATGCTATTCCAGCAGGCACATGATGTGCCAGTGTTACTGTTTGAAAAGCAGCCTCTCTCCGGCATCACCCTGCAAAGGGGCATGCCTCCATCTGATCCCACACTGCTCTGCTTCCTGTTGAGAGTTCTGTTTTTCCCCTTAAATTTACATATAATTTAAAAGAAAACCCAGGCAATCCCTTAAACTGAGGCCAACATTCACACAATCCCCCTCAATTATACCAAACTAACTACCACCACTTGGTGCCACAGGTAACAATGCTCACACATACAAACACACACACACCAAAGTATGAACTTGCCTGATGGTAAATGCTGGGCACATTGCACTAGATCTGAACTTTCCACTCATGCACTGTTCTTATTTGCTGCCCTTATAGCCCATCTTTCTTGGGGGATGGGAGCCCAAAGTGGCTTTCATCATTCCCCTCACCTCCCTTATATCTCTGCAATAACCCTGCAAAATAAGTTAGGCTGACAGTATCCTTTGAGCACTCTGCATGGGACATATTGGCTAAAGGGTGGTAAGAAAAGGAGTTTGCCCTGGAAAAAGTGCTGTCTTAGCCCTCTCTTTTCTAGTGATGGGCCTCAACCGACTAAGCTGGATCCAAATGCCCTCCCCAGCTCAGGGGTGATCTGCTTCGCTGATTTAACAAAGCCAGGAAACCAGCTGGGATCCTCAGCACTGGGAGAGACTGGCTGGCACATCTGGAGTTCAGTGATGGGGATCAGAAAGTGAGGTTCATTCCTCTCCCCCTCCGAACCAAACTTCACTCTTGCCTGCCACGTGTGACTTTCTCCCAGCGCCTGAGGCGTCTGCTTCCATCCCATCCCGAGCCAACACTGAAGGGAGAAACTCCGAGCTCCCGCTGCCAGCCCAAAGCGAAGCGCTACCCATCTTCTTCCCTTCCCTTCGTCCTTATCCTCTGGGATAAGGGAGGGACCGAGAGCGGGCCTACCGTCGGCCTTTTCCAGACGATGCCCTGAGTTTTGTACGACTTGGGTCCGAGTTCATTGTAGCCGAGAGAGGCGGCAGCCGCGGGGAAGGCGGGGTCCTGGAAGAGCTTCCCTGCCTGCAGACACTCGTCCCGCAGCGCCTGGAAATCCTGGTTTAAGTACTTCACGGCCTTCGCGTTGGAGCCCAAGCCCCTGGCGGCGTCTCTGTCTTTCGCGAGCTTCGCGGCGATCCCAGACATGGTTGCCTCCAGCTGCCGCCGCGGCCTCTGCAGAGCGTGGCGTCCAAAGGCAGCCCTTGCCGCAGCTCAGCGGAGACGGACGACAGCAAAGGCAAACAGCGGCGGCATTCCGAGCCAAGCGGGCGGCGGGTGATTCATCGCAAAGCGGAAAACAACACCATCCGGGCCCTCGGGGTGGGGCAGGCTGGCCTTCGAGAGGCAACTCGCATTGTCCGGCCTGCCAGCCCCCTCGCTGGAACTGAGCCGCGAGCCTTGTGTGTTTTGCGCGCCTGCGAGCCCCGAAACTGCTCTTGGCGCGGACCTTTGAATGGGCTCTGTGTTGCCGGTCGTCGGTGGGGCTTGTGTAGATGGAGCCGAGGGCCGCCACAGAGCCCTTCTCGTCCTATTCAGACGTTTGCGCGACCACGTGGCCCTCTGAGCGTGTGGAAGCAAGCCCCGCTCTTCTGCTGAGGCCTTGATAGGGCTCCGGCAAGGAAAGCAGTGGGGAGGGGGAGGGATTCAAATGACCCAATGGGAACCACCTGGACAAGCACCAGATATTTTGCCTCTGGAGGGAGTGGGCACAACAGCAGACCCAGAAAGAATGTCTAGGCTTTGTGAAGATCCCAAATGGGGACTAAAAGCCAGGAACCAATTCCTGGGTTAAAAGATAGCAGGAAAATTGGTTCCAGACCAGAGCCAGCCTGGTGTAGTGGTTAAAGTGTAAGAGTAGGAGCTGGGAAATCCAGGTGCAAATCCCCACTCTGGCATGGAAAATCACCTGGTCACCTTTGGCCACCCACTCACTCAGCCAAACTGACCTCATGGAGTTCTTGTGAGGATAGCAGAGAGGAAAGTGATGTCAGCCACTTTTGGTCCCCCCCCCCCCCCCCCCCGAGAAAGGCAGAGCATTCATGAAGTAAATAAACAAACAGGATGACATTCTTATGAGTGTGTGTTAGTCATAGTGTGGACTGGTTCAGAGAGTTCACTGGCCACGGGGAATTGGATCAGTGAAGTGACTGGGCATCCCTGTCACCCTCTGCCATCTTCCCTAGTTTTCAGTTGAGACTCCTTCCCTTGAGGAGTCAGAGTTTTTCTGGACCGCTTTCTGGTTCTCCTTAGAACAAGGTGGAAGAAGGGTTATTTATTCATCTATCCTATGGCATATGTGTCATGTAGCCTGAAGACCTGAGGATTCTCTGGCAGCCAGGCAAGGGACTGCTGAAGGTGGTTTGCCATTGCCTGCCTCTGAGTCATGACCACTAGTGTTCCTTGGAATAATTACCATCCAAAAAGGGGGTGTTGCAACATGTTTGGGTTTGGCCAAAGGAAGGAGAGGAGAGGAACAGGAAACCACAAATATATGTAGACCATCAGTACTGTATTAGAAGAGACTAACCCAAAAAGGCCCAGGCCCAGGCCAGGCAGACGTCTCGGGAGCCTGGGACAACCAGTAAATTCAGATCTGCAGAGCGAAGAGCTATAATAAAAGACATATAATAAAACACGTACTGTGGTCCCCTGACAACACACTCCTTAGGAGGCAATTGGCTCTGAGTGGGAGTATTTTGCCAATAGGAAAAAGGCAGTCTGGGGGATCTGTCTGGCAATCACTGATGGACCAGAAGAAGAAGAAGAAGAGTTGGTTCTTATATGCCGCTTTTCCCTACCCGAAGGAGGCTCAAAGCGGCTTACAGTCGCCTTCACATTCCTCTCCCCACAACAGACACCCTGTGGGGTGGGTGAGGCTGAGAGAGCCCTGATATCACTGCTCGGTCAGAACAATTTTATCAGTGCCGTGGCGAGCCCAAGGTCACCCAGCTGGATGCATGTGGGGGAGCGCAGAATCGAACCCGGCTCGCCAGATTAGAAGTCCGCACTCCTAACCACTACACCAAACTGGCTCTCTCAAATGACCAGACTGCCTTTTCCCTATTGGTTGAATATCCCCCACTCAGGGCATCACAGGAGCTGGGAAGCTCTCAGTCCTCCTCTCCAGGCTAAACAGACCAAGCTCTGACAACCTTTCCTCCTGCATCTTGGTCTCCAAACCCCTCACCATCTTTGTTGCCCTCCTCTGGACAGTTTGTCTACATCCCTCTTCAACTGGGGCGCCCCAAACCGAACACATTATTCCATGTGAGGCTGAACCAGAACAGAGTAAATCTTCTGTGATCTGGACATTCCATTTGATACAGCCCAAAATCCCATTTGCCTTTTTAGCCACTGAGTCACACTGCTGACTCATGTTCATTGTATGGTCTACTAAGACTCCTAGATTCTTTTCGCACATGCTACTGCCAAGACAAGTCTTGCCTGTTCAAACTTCTATACCAACACCACAAACTCAGCAGTTTGTAATGAAATGCATGTTTGCGTGTGTGAAGTTTCCCTGGCTAAACACACACGGAACCCTAGCTAGTGCCCATTGCATTTCTGCATACAATGGGCTTTACTACTAGTCTACCTATAAAAATGAAACAACCAAAAATATTCCCGTTTATTTCATGCAGTTCCTCCTCTCTTGTGATGCTATTTATTGGGACTGATCTCAGCTATTCTTTGGCATAGAATACCAGTATTCTTAATCAGGTCAAAGGTACCACATTGTTCTTCATCTGATTGTCTTTCCAGATTAATGTTTACAGACAATTTACCATGATTCCTAGGTGGATGTAAGAGTTTCAAACTACTTTCTTCCAATAACTCGGTGGTGTCAGAGGATCTAACAGTCATTCCACAGCTAGTTATTCAGTTGTTGAAAAATCATACTCTCCCATACAATAGCTGACCAAATCTGCTTTTAGATTCCAAAAATACCTGAAATTGGGCAGAATTTCAAGAATATTTGCAGTCTAACAGAGAATGCTAGGGCCCTCTACTGTAGATTTGTGAGAGGACTCCTGGGGAGATTTAACATTTAGTATTAAAACTGACTTTTTGATGTAAAAATAGCTTTAAATGTATTTGCACCATTCACTTGAAGCCTGCTGCTGTGGAGCCGGAGACCAAGGAGATGTGTGTCCACACCCTCTGGAGTGAGAGAGGGAGGGAAAGGAGGGGTCACAGAATTCCAGAGGGTTTTTTTTTTTTTGTACTTATGAGGTTGTCTAGAGTAATTTGTTCCATGTGATTGTAACATTCCTAGTGATTTAAGCTGCCTGTTTCCTCCCTCCTTGCAGAGAGGGATCAGCAAATCTGAGGCTGCTAACAAAAGCTGAGAATGGAGACACAGGCAGAAGAGAAGCTAAAAGTCCCATGGTGCCTTCAAGACTAATAACACTTATTTTAGTATGAGCTTTTGTGAGTCACAGCACACTTCCGTGTGTGTGTGTGTGTGTGAAAGAGAAAACAAACTGGGAATTCTTCTGATGGAGAAGATTAAAAGAGGAGAGTTGAGGTAGAAGGGATTATATGCTGTTTTTGTAGGAAGGAGGAGAGTGATTTTTTTCCCTTAAAAAAAAACCTGCACAAATTTTATTTGTTTTATAATCTGTCTCAAAACTAGGGAGAATCCCACAAAATGTAATCCCCCCCTCCAAAGAAATCCCCAAACCACAGCTGTATGGGAATATTAGCCTCCATGTGACAGATTTGCAAGGCTATATGCTCATGATGGTTTCCTACATAACACTTTTGTCTTATCACCCCCCTTCATCAAATGACTTTTTCAGGGTTTTTAAAAAACTAATTGTTATACTAGCAATTACCTTTAAAAAAAAGAGCCTGGAAAAAGCCTTGTGGTGGTGTGTGGGGGTGACCTGGGACCTGAGGCAAGGATAACTGCAGAGTAGACAAGACTTTCAAAAAGACAGACCTTCCTGTTGCAGGAAGCCAAATATGGCCTCCTCTTAAAAATGATATTTACCTTACTGAACTGCAAGCGGTGTGTAACACATCTTTCTGGCTTTAGAGCTAAATTTGAATTTTTAAATATACCCTTGAATTTTCAAGGGTATATATATAACTTTTGGTTGACTCAGTTGCAAGCTTAGCCTCACGTGGGCAGGACATATACTCCATCAATAGAACACAATGCCCTTTACTGAATGTGTGTGGGGGGTGTTGTTGGATGCCACTTTTTTCATTTTGGAAATGATTTCTAGCCATTTTTCATTGCTGCTTCTATTCCCATTTTTTGCAGTCACTTCCATAGATAAGATCATAGAATCACAGAATCATACAGTTGGAAGGGGCCATACAGGCCATCTAGTCCAACCCCCTGCTCAACGCAGGATCAGCCCAAAGCATCCTAAAGCATCCAAGAAAAGTGTGTATCCAGCCTTTGCTTGAAGACTGCCAGTGAGGGGGAGCTCACCACCTCCTTAGGCAGCCTACTCCACTGCCGAACTACTCTGACTGTGAAAAATTTTTCCCTGATATCTAGCCTATATCATTGTACTTGTAGTTTAAATCCATTACTGCATGTTCTCTCCTCTGCAGCCAATGGAAACAGCATCCTGCCCTCCTCCAAGTGACAACCTTTCAAATACTTAAAGAGGGCTATCATGTCCCCTCTCAATCTCCTTTTCTCCAGGCTGAACATTCCCAAGTCCCTCAATCTATCTTCATAGGGCTTGGTCCCTTGGCCCCAGTTCATCTTTGTCACTCTCCTCTGTACCCTTTCAATTTTATTTACGTCCTTCTTGAAGTGAGGCCTCCAGAACTGCACACAGTACTCCAGGTGTGGTCTGACCAGTGCCGTATACAATGGGACTATGACATCTTGTGATTTTGATGTGATGCCCCTGTTGATGCAGCCTAAAATGGCATTTGCCTTTTTTACCGCTGCATCACACTGCCTGCTCATGTTTAGCTTACAATCCACAAGTACCCCAAGGTCTCGTTCACACACAGTGTTACCTAGAAGCGTATCCCCCATCCAGTAGGCATGCTTTTCATTTTTCTGACCCAGATGCAGAACTTTACACTTATCTTTATTAAATTGCATCTTGTTATCATTTGCCCATTTTTCCGTTCAGATCATGTTAAACTCTGTCTCTATCTTCTGGAGTATTTGCCAGTCCTCCCAATTTGGTGTCATCTGCAAACATCTGCAAACCCCCTCATCTAGATCATTAATAAATATGTTAAAAAGTACCGGACCGAGCACCGAGCCCTGGGGTACCCCGCTACTCACCTTCCTCCAGTCTGATGAAACACCATTGACAACAACCCTTTGAGTGCTGTTCTCTAACCAATTCCCTATCCACCTAACTATCTGAAAATCCAGATTGCAGTCCTTCAATTTATCCATCAGAACATCATGGGGAACCTTTACTAAAATCCAAGTAAATGACATCAACCGAATGTCCACGATCCAGCAAACTGTTACTTGGTCAAAAAAAGGAAACCAGGTTGGTCTGACAGGAGACCTGTTGGAGACAAATCCATGCTGACTTCCTTGGATCACCAAATTGTCCTCCAGATGTTTGCAGATCGCTCCCCTTAATATCTGCTCCATTATCTTCCCCACAACAGAGGTCAGACTCACTGGTCTGTAGTTTCCCGGGTCATCCTTCCTCCCTTTTTGAAGATCGGAATAACTTTTGCTCTCTTCCAGTCCTCCGGGACATCTCCAGTCCTTAGATAAAAGATAATGTGGGACTCTAGCCAATCAGAAAGCAGATGCAAAAACAGCCGATCTTAAACTGAGTTTCTCTTCTAAGGGGGAAGTTTGGGCCATTCCACACCCAGAAAGTGTAGTGAAATGGTTACCTCTTGCAGACATTTTTTTTGACATTTTACACAATGTTGTCAAGCATCCAGCATTCCAGCAGCAAACCGACAGCTACATCCTCCATTTTAAAATGCTTTGGCCTGATCCTGTGTTGAGCAGGGGGTTGGACTAGATGGCCTGTGTGGCCCCTTCCAACTCTATGATTCTATTATTTTATGATGGTAGTTGGGGAATCGCATAAAGTGGATTCCCCCAACTATATTGCATGAGCGGGAGGAGAGCAACCAGCAACCACTAGCAAAATGGCTGTGCGTAACCAAAGTGGCCAGAAGTAGCGTGATCTCCATATCCAGCACCCGCCCTTGTGCCTGTCTCCATTTCCCTTCTCCCTGGAACAGGGCTTTTCTTTTTTGTAGCAAGCTGCCTGGAGCAATAAATATGCGCTGAACCAAAAAAAATTCCACCCACCAGTTGGCACACAAAACATGCCTCTCAACCCCCCACCAAAAAAAAAAAAATCAGGAAAAAAATTATTTCTGTTCATCTTCAAGTGTCAAACTTCCAAAACGGACTGGCATTTAACTATGCACTATGCATCTATGATTATAGACATAGCAATCAAGAAGTTTTACTTAAAAAAAAACAGCAGATTGCTTTCCCTTTAAAGCTAGGAGAAAACTGATTGGCTGTCTGTCCGTCATGATTGGCAGGCAGGGGGAGACTCACTGGTATTGTGAGTCTCTGCAGTCATTTTAACCAGCTGTGTGGAGTGCCTGGAACCATCAGAAAGTGGGAGAAGAAACCAAGAGAGTGAGGAGGTGAGAAATAGCGGGCGGGGGGGGGGACGACACGTTTTGTTATAGTATTAAGCAAATAAAGGTAAAGGTATCCCCTGTGCAAGCACCGAGTCATGTTTGACCCTTGGGGTGACACCCTCTAGCGTTTGCTTAAAGCTATATTTTTTAGAGGTGTGGAATGGCCCTTAGACTTCAGACCATCCTACGAAGAGAGATGATTTAAGGGCTGAAATAAGGTTGAAGTCCTTCTACACATGCTACATTACAATCTGAATCAGGAAGGGAGGGAGGACTCATGTGGTGAGTTGAGAACATATGCCTGCTACCCACGGAACTGGGTGGAGAAGCCAGACCCTAGCTGTGCACTCTACGATATGTAAGTAGGATAGCCTGTTGTGGTATGACTTCTTAGTCACCTCTGAGCATAAGACTGTTGTCTGCACTGCTAAAGGGAAATGGAAATAAAACTAGTACTCGTGGCAATTGTGATTGCCATATAGCATGTGTAGCTGTCCCTGAGTAGGAATTTGAATTTGTGATTCTCCTATCCATGGGGCTATCACAGTTCTCTCCACAGTAGGTGAAATGCAGGCCAGATTTCAATTGGATCTGCTTTCTCCTTCATGTGGTATGTCTTCCTTTTGCACAAATGTTTCCTCTCCCTTTTAAAATCTGCCTTAAAGCACCATTTCTGTCCACTCTTGCTGTGTTACACAGCCAGCCTTTCCAAAGGCACTAGCAAAACAGAGGTGCTGTGTTTGGAAGCCCAGATGTGCTATTTACTTGAATCCCCTTTGCTCAGCTTCAACAGCGGGCTGCTAATTTGCTGCCCTCTTGCTTTTCTACTGAAAGCATCTCCTTCAATTCTGTGATGCTCTTCTGCCAGGAATTGCTGAAGCACAATTGCTGCCAATTTAATATGCTTTTATACCAATGGGAAATGTAAACCAATTGTTATATAATTTGTTGCTGAGTCAGGATGTCCTTGGAGTCAACCTTGGCTCATTCTCTTGCAAAGGCTGCTTTTAATATTCTTTCTGCACACATGAATAATGCTGAAGAACCATCTGTCTTATATAAGGTGAGTCTGTATGGACCATCATGCCTAGAATGGCACTGGGGATGGGAGGAAGAGGTAGGTACAAATGAACAATGAAAGAAACACTCATCCTCACTTTGAAATCCATCACTCTCCATTTTAAACTTGGCAGTCATGAATGAAAAGCTTGACTCACCTGACAGCTCTTAATGGACAAGCAATTTCCATCTCCACTAACAGGTGACTCATTATGGTCTATGGATTTAAAAAAAAACCTTTCTGGCCCTCCCAGTTGCCTCTAGGTGGTGCTTGTGTATCAATTTTCATTTTTAATTGTTACTTTAACAGTTAAGTGAGAGTACAGGTCAGATATATCAACTTATACATGACATGTTGCTTACAAATATATCACCTCTATGCAGGGAAAACAAATGAATGCTACCACTTGTGAAGCAAAAGACAGAACATGGGTTTGGAAGGCACCATGTGAAGAGCCTTTGGAAGGACAGAAAAAACAATTACAACGAGTAGTTTCTATGAAATTCTTTTCAGTGACTGAGGAGATCAAGATTGTATTGATCTATAAAGAAAGCTCAGTGAAGATCTAGGAAGAGTTTATTTCCTTATTTATTTTATTTATGCACCACCTTTCTCTCCAATGAGGACCCAAAGCAGCTTATATCATTCTTCTCTCCTTCATTTTACTATTTTCTTCATTTATTAATTCCATCAGGTTGGGATCAGGACCGAAAAGGCCCTGGCCCTGGTTGAGGTCAGGCAGACTCCCCTCGGACTCGGAATCTCCAACTAATTAGCACAAGAGATGACTGGGTAGGGACACTGTTTATAAAATTATGCATGGAGTGGATAGAGTTGACATTGAGATTTTTTTCTCACTTTCTCAAAATACTAGAACTTGAGGGCATCCAATGAAGCTAATGTAGAGGAGATTTGGGATGGACAAAAAGAAATGTTTCTGAACACAGAGCATGATTAAAATGTGGAATTCACTGCCAGAGGATGTAGTGATGGCCACAGGCATAGCTTTTAAAGCTGAATGACTGCCTTTCTGAATACGTTCCCCAGACAACATTATGGTCAAGCAATACCAACCAACTGAGAATCCTCGGCCCCAAAGAAATACATCTGGTCTCAACCAGAGCCAGGGCCTTCTCATCCCTGGCTCCTGCCTGGTCGAATGAGCTCCCCGAAAACAGTTGATGGAACTTTCCAAGTACCTCAGGGTCTGCGAGATGGAGCTCTTCTATGGTTGAGGCCAATTAGAACCACATTTGCTGGGCCTCCCTCCTCTCATTCCCCACCTTTCCCAACTCATCCAGCCTCATTGCCCTGTTATGTAAGACAGTTAATCAATAGACTGGCAGCAAGCATAACATTCTTAACCTTCATAAATTATTCATGAATTGGTTTTATGATGTTTAATGTATTTTTATTGTTAAAATGTCATGTATTTTCTCTATGTTCACCACCCCGAGAGGCAGCATACAAATCTGACTATAAATAAACAAACAAATAAATAAAGGGGACTGACAAATTCATAGAGGAGAGGTCTATCAGTGGCTACTAGCCAAGGGGACTAAAGGGGACCTTCACATTTAGAGGCAATCAACCTCTGAATCCCAGAACCAAGAGGCAACATCAGGCAAAGGCTTGGGCCTCTATACTCTGTTGATGGCCATCCTGAGGAACTAGTTGGCCTCTGTGTGAAACAGGATGCTGGAGTAGATGGACCAATGGTCTGATCCAGCAGTGGCCTTTTTGCATTCTTATGAAGTCAATGAGTAGAACGCGGGGATTGGAGCCCTCAGGAACAACCCTACTCTGCTCTCTGCATATCCATTGTTTTCATATTTTAGTGTTCTGCGTATTATACTCAACTTACATTTCCCATTCTCCTCTATGACTACCTCAGGCATATGATGAAGGTTTTTGCCATCATAAGACAGTCAGCCCCTCAGGGATGGGGAAGAGGGAAGAGAAAACAGTTAGTTTTATGTGTATATTGTAATTCTACTGAACAGTAAAATATGGCATTGGCGGAGATCCTAGGAATTTTCTATCAGCAGCTGGAGAAGCTGCTTGGTAACATGGTTAGGAGAAGAGTAAATGCCACCATGCGCCATTCCAGGACTAGCTGTAGCAGAATCAGTGATGCAAAACAGCAAAAGCAGTAGACAAATACATATCCAGCATTTCTCAGTGCAAAAGCTTTGTTGGTATAGAATCTTATGTCTATCAATTTCTCTTATTTATTGATTTAGTTTGTTTGAAAACTGTCTGCAATCTTTCAGCCAAAAGAAGGCATTCAAAGTGGTTGACATGTGTTCACACACTAGAACATTTAGAATCAACAATTCAATAGAGAACAGATTAAAAAACCAACAACATTTAATAGAAATACAAGGTTACAGGAGAAACATATAGAAATAACAGTAGAAACAGCTTAAAACAATCTAAACGGTAGAGCAAACAATAGAAGACCAGTTGCAAGAAGACATTATTAAGAATGCAACATATGCACCGACTGCTCGGAAGAATTTTGAATTCTTCAACACCAAATGTTCTCCTGTAGGTTATAGTAGTAGTTGGACGTACTAGGCTAACAATTGTCCATTGTTCATCACATGAAAGCCACCATTCTAGCCTCCAACAATCACTGGTTGAAATGCTATGATATTTTGGAATATTTATAAGCATTGTAAGTTTTTCCTGGAAAAACCATTGTATGCTATTATTATAATACCCTTTTAATTGCACGGATGGTATGGAGGAGGTGAAAGTATGATTTAGCTGGATGTATGACAGAGGGGACCACGTGGATTAAGGGTATGAGGAGACAAAGATCTTGGATAATAAAGGGAGCAATGGGCCAAGGAGTCTTCCTGGAAGAATGGGCAGGGAGGAGAAAGTGGGTTCATAACAATCTGAAATTGTCTCTTCCCCCTTGCTTTCCCATCCTGGTAATGCTTGTGAGATAAACATGGTCTAGAATACTGGCAGCTGGGTGAGGTAGATGTTTCAGAGAAAAAACAGATGATGGAAGGAAGAGTTGAGCTCCACCTTTTCTCTTCCTTTCCTTACTGCCTTCCCTTGTTCTATTACACGGGGCCAAACTGTTATGGCATCTAAACTAGACATTTCAGCAGCATGCTGCTGTCATTTTAGAACTGAATTCAGGCCATTTAAGCATGCTGCAAAGGCCTATTAAACATACCACAAGGGTCCTTATCTCTTACCCACCCTGTTTCAGCACTTGGAAAGGTGTGTGTGTGTAGGGACAAGATCCCCTGGTTCTACTATGCAGCAGGCATGATGATCAGGCCTTCATAGCATTTTTAAATAAGAAGAACTGCATTTTTATACCCCACTTTTCACTGTCTGAAGGAGATCCAAAGCGGCTTTACCTCTAAAATGGTTGCAGCATCCATGGGTTAGACCTGTAGGCTCTATAATGTAGTTTGACCCCCAGTACTGCTATATTGGGTATACTTTGACCCCAAGTTATACAATAATGTTGTACATTTAGCCAGCAGATGTCAGTATTGCTCCCCTCTATTTGCCATATCACTGTGAAATCCTCTGGGTCAGCATGCTTGCCTAACAATTCTCACTTTCCATGTACTTAGTTTGGTACATGCCCTGAAAGGGGAGCTCCATGTCAGTAAGTTTACAGTAAAGTTTCTGTGAGGGAATTGAAAATTGGTAGTTTGTCAGGAATTAAAACCTCACGCAGTCCTTTGGGGACTAATAGCTTTTTGATACAGGCTGGGTAACATCTGAGATAAGGGAGCAAAGGGCCAGGGAACCCAAAAACAATAAGCCACAAAGCAGGCAAAACATGTGAAACAGAAACAATTAGGTGAAGAACTTTTGAGATTTGAATTTCATTTAAACCAGTGGTTCCCAAACCTTTTCAGGCTGCCACCCCCTTGGCTTCCAGGCCAAATTCTTCATGCCCCCCCCACCCCCCCAACCCCACACATACAAACACACCTCTTTCCTGGTGTTAGGTCTACTGCAAATAGAAGAAGAAGAAGAAGAAGAAGAAGAAGAAGAGGTGGTTCTTATATGCTGCTTTTGTCTACCCGAAGGAGACTCAAAGCGGCTTACAGTCGCCTTCCCTTTCCTCTCCCCACAACAGACACCCTGTGAGGTGGGTGAGGCTGAGAGAGCCCTGAGGACATCATTGCTCGGTCAGAACAGCTTTATCAGTGCCGTGGCGAGCCCAAGGTCACCCGGCTGGCTGCATGTGGGGGAGTGCAGAATCGAACCTGGCATGCCAGAATAGAGGCCTACATTCCTAACCACTACACCAAATTGGTGTATAGTGAAAACACACTATATTGTGTTTGTGCTTATACTTCTTTTTTGTTGTTGTTGGGCAGTTGCCATATTTTAGCCTGGAAAATATATAAATTCTTTGTAAAAGTCATTAATAAAAGCCTCTTTGGGTCTTCACTGGGGAGAAAGACAGATGGGGCAAGAGAGGGAGGAGCAAGCAATGGAAATCCCATGGCCAGGAGCAAGCAGGGGAAGGCCTTTCCAGCTTCCCAACGATGGGGACTTCTGGGAAAGGGCTGCTAAGGAAAGGGTTAAGAAATTCCTGGAGATCAGGGGTGGAGCCTGGGAAGGACAGAGTCTGAGGAGGGGAAGGAGCTCAGCAGGAGTATGATCCCATCCAGCCCACCTCCTGAAGCTGTCGTTCTATTCAGGAAACTAAGCAGCGTTGGCCCAGTCAGCACTGGGATGGGAGGCCACCAAAGAAGTCCAGGGATGCTACTACCCAGAGGCAGGCAATGGCAAGCCACCTCGGAATGTCTCTCATGCAGCTGCAGCAAGAAGAGTCAGAATGCTGCCCCCCCATTGCCCACAAATTCCTCGCCCTCCCCATTGCCCCAAAATTCCTCAGTGCCCCTCTGTATCCTTCCACTACCCCTAGGGGGGGAGGCATACCACCTATTTAAAGTAATGCACAGTTCTTTGTCCATAGCTTTACTGTATGAGATGTCTTACTCAAACAAAAATAACTTCTAAAGTATAAAATAGATATAGTTACAGACACAGAAGATATAGATATATATCAGTGAAATGTGCACATGCTTCTCTGGTTTTTCTTGGAAAGTGGAAGGTGATGCCCTGCTTATATTTCCATTTCCAGCCTGACCCTGCTTGAAAAGACACATCTTTGAACTTTGGACCCGTAAAAGATCAGTGATTTGCAGACAGCTTGATTACTGGGTAGTCATATGTTGATGCTGTCAGTACGGGAAAGGAAAGGGTTTTTAATGGAGGTAACTGCCCATGAGATATCACAAAGTTTAAACAAAGCTGCTGACTATAAGAAAGACAGCCTGGAGTGGGTAGTTATTTGGGGTGAGTGGTCCATGAGGGCACTATTCAGAGTAATGATGCCTGTGTGCATGCACTGTTAAAAAAAAACAGTGCAGATAACTGGGGCCTCCTCAAATATTATGGTTGACCTATATAAAAATAAATATGTATCTGAAAACCATAGGGTCCATGCATACCCACCTACCTCCCAGTACTCTCACTCATTGTTCCAGGGAAAGAAGTTCTCAGAAGCTTGCAAGTTTTAGTTGATTGTACTGGGCTCCAACTCAAATAATTTTTTAAAATTTATTTCCCCCTCATGCAAATTTTGAACTTCAGAAAGGAGAGAGTTGACTGATGACTCCTATTTGAATGAACGTCAAGCCTGCAAAGTCTTGGGAACAGTTTCTAAACTGCTTTTTGTTCCATTAGAGGCCCCAGACATGTTTGAATGTATATATGTAAAGACTCTGAAGCCACATTTCAAGTATGCTATGCAACTGCCCAGTCATTGAGGAAAAGATCTCCGTTCTAGAACAAGTTATTGGAAAGTCAAGGCTGAGTTATGGAAAGTCCTGTTGTATTCCATGGAAGCTCTCTAGGTGATCTTGAGCCAGTCATACTCTTTCAGCCTAACCTACCTCACAGGGTTGTTGTGAGGATAAAATGAGGGAGAGGAGAATAGCATAAACCATTTTGGGGGCAGTCTGGGGAGAAAGGCAGGGCATAAATGAAGTAAATAAATCAATAAATCAATTGTGTTATAATAGGCAACTGTCATAACAGCAATTCTCAGAATTTCAGGAAATGGCTAATTTGGTGAAACAGTCCTAAGAGCATTATAGGCGCATAGCATCAACAATGAGAGATTTAGCATTTGCACACTGTTCCCTGACTTTCACTT
Organism: Paroedura picta; assembly: GCF_049243985.1. Classification (NCBI taxonomy): domain Eukaryota; kingdom Metazoa; phylum Chordata; class Lepidosauria; order Squamata; family Gekkonidae; genus Paroedura; species Paroedura picta. Next base: position 60,985,282 of record NC_135369.1, on the reverse strand, counting down.
CAAATTTTGCCTTTGAATCACAGCCAAGAATTTAGTGATGGGTAGACCCATTAGTTTAAATGGTACATATCTTTTTGGATATCTGAAATGACTGACCAACCTTTTTCCAGGTTGTACTCCTGCAACAAAACATTTCATAACTCTGGAAACAAAGCAGTAATTTCTGTCTTCATAAGGACTGAAAAACTAGCCCTTCCCCTTTAGACAACACTTCATCCATTCTCTTGACTATAATGTCCATCCAGTCTTACTTCCCTTCCCTTCCCTCAGTTTGTGTTCCATTTAAAACACCTTATTTCTCCTATATATTACTTAACATTTAATAGAATAGATTTCCTATCAAAGGGATGCTGGAGTTATTGGGCGATTTATGTTCAGTAGTCATCTCATTGTTCCTCCCATATGTGTACATATTTACTTTCTAATGCCGCCTCCTATTCCTACAGGTGGTGGACTGTGTAATGTGTTTGCTCACTCCACCCTCTCCAGGCCCTTCACTTGCACACTTCCCACCTTTCACTTATGCCTGGAGCTCTGTTGTGCTGTTGTATGATACCAGGAGCAGAGCACAATGACAAGTGTAGCAACCAAACTGGCCCGGGAAAAGGCAGCACTGGAAGGTCTTGGCTCCAATGCCAATGCAGTGAAGTATTTAAAGCAGGATTTTGAGGCTCTGAGGAGCCAGTGCTTGCAGTCTGGTACTCTCTTCAAAGATGAAGAATTCCCAGCTTGCCCTTCTGTTCTTGGCTACAGAGATCTGGGGCCATATTCTCCTAAAACTCAAGGCATTATCTGGAAACGACCCCTGGTAAGTATATATTTTTTATGTCCTGCTGCATCTTACTAATGTTCAGTTCACCTGAACAATCATCTCCAAATTTATAGTGATTCTAAGGACAAAACTGAATGAGGTAAGGAATGTTTGCCCCAAGCTGGGAAATTCCTGGACATTTTGAGGGTGGGGCTTAGGGAGAACTGGGTTTGGGAAGGAGAAGGAGCTCAGCAGTATATAATGCCCTACCTAGACTTTATTTGCCAAAATAGCCATTTCCTCCAGGGGAACCAATCAGTGTTTTCTGGAGATCAGCTGTAATTCTAGGAGATCTCCAGGCCTCACCTGTAACCTGGCCATCCAAGATAACAATAGTTTGTTTATTTGATTGGTTGTATATACTGCCCCTCCCCATGAGCAGGCTTGGGGCAGTTCACAGCATACATTGTATGTACATCGTATTATAAATCACAGTTAAAATATTTTTAAAACCCTGTTGTGCTCCATTGTTCTTATCAATTGGTTAATTGATCTGCCCCCTAGTCCACTTTATGGACAACATGTGATATTATCTTTGAGATTCTAAGCTCTCCCTTGTTCATGTTGAAAATATGAGTGTAGTCATAGCTGTAGTGGGATACCCAGGTTCAAGTCCCCACTTGGCCGGCTCACGATGGTTAACTTCAGAGTCCCTGATGTAGCATTATTTTTTAAAAAACAACATAATACATTCAAACAATAAAAAATCTCCCTCTGCACCCCTCACCCCCCCTGGCTGCCAACACCCAACAGAAGAAGAACGCTACCCTAGCCTTGCATTCAGGTCACCTACCAGGACAAGGGAAGCCATTGGATAGTTAGCCATTAAGGATTCTAGGCAGTTTCTCAATGTCGACCAAGCATGGGATAAAGAGTCGATTGTAGGGAAAGGAGGGATATATGCATTTATCAACAGCAGCTGACCCATAGTATGTTTAAATAAAATTGCTTGGGCATAGGGAGGAGTTGCCTTTAAATACGTTACTTTAAGAGTAGATGCCAGATTCACAAGGCAACATAATCCTGCCTTAGGTCGGCCTTTAGAGTTGGTTTTGAAGGCAGGGCTGGTATATGAAGAGAATCCAGATATTACAAAGTCCCTCATTATCCAAGTTTCCTGAAGAAGCACAATGTCAAAAGAACGCAAGTATTTCATTAAGTCAGGATCATTAGATTTCCTCCCCCATCCTGAGATGTTCCAGGATACCAGACGTAGACTTGAGTCTTGATTGACTGCATTCTGAGGAGATAGTCAGTCCTCAAGCATAATCAGATTGATGGCCTCAAAGGATTCTGGACAAACACAGCCATTGGTATTAGATTGTCGGAGGGGAGGAGTTTGAGTGGTCACAGCTGTAGCTGTAGAGTTGGAGGATGAAAGCGGCATCACATCTGGTGAAGGAGAGTGGGATAGAGTAAAATTTGATAGCAAAGCAGTGTCACTAGCTCCACAGATCTGTAGATTAGAGGATTGCTGAGATGTCGACAAACTTGTCAACTTGTCAGAGTTATCTGGATAGGGGTCACAGTCAATCTCATTTGGATGCGTTGAAATTAGTGCTGTTGTTTGATTCAAGGAGGAGCTCCACTTCTCCTGAAATCTAGTAACATTGTTAGCCACTGCAAGGACACTCTCCTTGAGGCCAGGCTTCATTGAAATGTCTCTCAGATCACTTGGGCTACTTACTATGGTAGGCTTGTTATTCCCAGATAGAAGTTTGTGTGAAGAGGTACAGCACTGTAATCTTCAGGAAGCAGTGGTCTTATTGTAGGGTCATAAAAGACCCTAGTAATCATGATCTTAAATTGAGCTAGAAAAGTCTTTCTGTTCCATAGGGTCCTCAGTATACTATCACTTTTAAAAGTTAATACAAGCCTGGTAGCTGACATGAATCTGGGTAGATAAAATGAAATCAAATCAATAAATGATCGATCAAAGTTAGTCAATGCTGCCAATGACGACATTATAGCCATCGGGCTAGACCATCTACCTCTGTTCCTTGGATCTGGGCATATTAAAAGAGCAATTTGATGTCTGTTCAGCTGGTGAACCTGTGGGCAAATTGGGGCTACAGAGAACTCTTTTGTTGCCTCCTCAACAGCTGTAGAGGGAGATTATAGATTAGGTCTCAAGCTGTCCAGTTTTGTCTCATGATGGCCAGCTCACGATGGTTAACTTCAGAGTCCCTGATGTAGCATTAATTTTTTTAAACAACAACATAATACATTCAAACAATAAAAAATCTCCCTCCGCACCCCTCACCCCCCCCTCCTGGCTGCCAACACCCAACAGAAGAAGAATGCTACCCTGATGGGGATTGTGAGGAGCATTTAAGGGGGAGGGGTCCATGATGTCCCCTCAGCCTGATCTCAACCAAAACCATGGCGGAAGAGCTCCATCTTTCAGGCCCTGGTATGAGGATAAAGAGATAGCAATGTGTGCTGCCTTGAGTTTCTCAAAGGAGAAGTTGGGTAAAAATATACTAAATAAATAAATGAGAGGCTGTGGTTTCCAGTTTATAAAGAAAAATGTGTGTGGGTAACGGAATCCATCCACTGCTTCATCTTGTGTTTTAGAAGAAGAGTTGGTTTTTATATGCTGCTTTTCATTACCAGAAGGTGTCTCAAAACGGCTTATAGTCACCTTCCCTTTCCTCTACCCACAACAGACAGCCTGTGAGGCTGAGAGAGTCCTGATATCGCTGCTCGGTCAGTACAGCTGTATCAGAGCTGTGGTGAGCCCAAGGTCACCCAGTTGGCTGCATGTGGAAGAGGAGCAGGGACTCAAACCCAGCTCTCCAGATTAAAAGGCTGTGCTCCTGACTGCTACACCAAGCTAGCTCTTTTACTATCTGAACATTTCTTTTTTTGCCAGCCTGCCTCACTAATGAAATTAGAGATGTTTGGGGACATAAGGCAATTTGTTTGAAAATTGTTTAGCTCTCATCATCATCCATATATACCTTTTGTCCTAAAATGTAGACACCACCTATTTTAAAAGTGAACAAGAAAGGCACCTGGATAAATCAGAGTGGCTTTGTCTATAAATCTTATTACGTAAGTTCAGCCCATCTTGAACTTTGAAAGAAGTTTCCCTTTAATCTTTTTGCAGGAACAAATGTGCTGAAGTTTCCTCCCAAAGGTTTCAAGTCCTTTTATAACAGATAGGACTGTCAATCAAATTGCCTAAAATCAGGGACATTTGGGGAGCTGCAGTGTCTCAAGTCAGGAGCATTCATTATATTGCATAGCAATGTACAATGTGAAAATGAAAAGGCATCTATAATGTTCTGTGAACTATGACGGTTTGGAATAAGGGACATCTGGCAACATTCCCAGTCGAGAATACCTGGAAATATTCTTTTGTAGGACTTCATGTTTGCTGTGCAAATCAAATGCTTTTAATAGGCTTGAATTTTGCTTATGAAAAATGACTTCCACTCCTTTAAAGGTACTTGTAGGCTAACGAAGACATTTTGCCCACTTGTACAGCAAGCAGAAATTGTTTTTTCGCCTTGCAGTCCAAGGGACTCGCAAGAGTCTTCTTCAACACCAGAGTTCAAAAGCATCAGTTCTTTGACGCTCGGCTTTCCTTCCAACTTTCGCAGCCATACATTGCAACTGGGAATACCATAGCCTTGACTAAATGCACTTTTGTTGGCAGGGTGATGTCTCTGCTTTTTAGGATGCTGTCTAGATTTGCCATAGCTTTCCTCCCCAGGAGCAAGCGTCTTTTAATTTCTTTGCTGCAGTCCCCATCTGCAGTGATCTTGGAGCCCAGGAAAATAAAATCTGTCACTATCTCCATTTCTTCCTCATCTATTTGCCAGGAATTGGGAGGGCCGGATACCATGATCTTTGTTTTCTTGATGTTGAGTTTCAAGCCAACTTTTGCACTCTCTTCCTTTACCCGCATCAACAGGCTCTTTAGTTGCTCTTCACTTTCTGCCATTAGAGTGGTATCATCTGCATATCTGAGGTTGATATTTCTCCCTGCAATCTTGATCCCAATTTGTGACTCCTCTAATCTCGCTTTTCTCATGATGTGCTCCTCATACAAGTTAAATAGGCAAGGCGACAGTACACAGCCTTGCCGAACTGCTTTCTCAATTTTGAACCAATCAGTGATTCCATGCCTGGTTCTCACTGTTGCTTCTTGACCTGCATATAGGTTTCTCAAGAGACAAATAAGATGCTCTGGTATTCCCATCTTTAAGAACTTGCCACAATTTGTTGTGCTCCACACAATCAAAGGCTTTAGCATAGTCAATGAAACAGAAGTTGATGTTCTTCTGCAACTCCCTAGCTTTCTCCATGATCCAGCGTATGTTGGCAATTTGATCTCTAGTTCCTCTGCCTCTTCGAAATCCTGCCTGTCCTTCTGGAAGTTCTCGGTCCACATATTGCTGGAGCCTAGCTTGTAAAATTTTGAGCATAACTTGGCTTGCATGAGAAATGGGTGCAATGGTGCCGTAGTTTGAACATTCTTTGGCATTGCCCTTCTTTGGGATTGGAATGTAAACTGACCTTTTCCAATCCTGTGGCCATTGTTGAGTTTTCCAAATTTTCTGGCATATTGAGTGTAGCACTTTTACTGCATTGTCTTTTAAGATTTTGAATAGTTCAACTTGAATGTTGTCACCACCACTAGCTTTATTGTTGCTCAGACTTCCTAAGGCCCATTTGACTTCACATTCCAGGCTCCAGGTCCAGGTCAATAATTACCCCATTGTGGTTATCAGAGATGTTAAGCTCACTCTTGTATAATTATTCTGTATAATTTTGCCACCTTTTTAAATCTCTTCTGCTCCTGTGAGGTCCCTACCATTTTGGTCCCTTATCATACCCATCTTTGCATGAAACATTCTCTTCATATCTCCAATTTTCTTAAAAAGATCTCTGGTCCTCCCCATTCTATTGTTTTCTTCTATTTGTTTGCACTGTTCATTTAAGAAAGCATTCTTATTTCTTCTAGCTTTCCTCTGGAATCCTGCATTCAATTGGGTGTATCTTTCTCTTTCTCCATTGCCTTTCACTTCCTTGCTCTCCTTAGCTATTTGTAAAGCTTCCTCAGACAGCCATTTTGATTTCTTGCATTTCTTTTTCTTTGGGATGGTTTTAGTTGCTACCTCTTATAGAATGTTGCAAACCTCCGTCCATAGTTCTTCAGGCACTCTGTCTATCAGATCTAATTCCTTAAATCTATTTGTCATCTCTACTGTATATTCGTCGGGGATATGATTTAGTTCATACCTGAGTGTCCTAGTGCTTTTCCCTACTTTCTTCAATTTAAGCCTAAATTTTGCAATAAGAAGCTGATGATCTGAACCACAATCAGCTCCTGGTATTGTTTTTACTGACTGTATAGAACTTCTCCATCTTTGGCTGCAGAGCACATAGTCAATATGAGTTCTGTGTTGACCGTCTGGTGATATCCATGTGTAGAGTCGTCTCTTGGGTTGTTGGAAAAGAGTGTTTGCTATGGCCATTGTATTCTCTTGACAAAAATAATGTCTTGGGACAGCCTATTTCCCCCAAGTGAAATGTAATAAAAATTATCTGGCTTTCCTTTTGTTTTAACTTGTTCCCTTTTATTTAAATGGCTTGATTTTACTGCTTTTGCCCACTTTCTTCAGCATTTTATGTCATGTCAAAGGTGACCTCTAAGCTTCCCTTGAGTTTTAGAAGCAGCAGTGCAATGCGGCTTAGCCTGGAGAATGTTTGCAGTCAGCCATTTACGTCATGGCCTCTTTTTTCCTTATTAGCAAGAGGCTATCAAAAGAATGCAAACTTACTAGTACTGAGAAAAAATAAGATAAAATCAGATGGTGATCTATTTTTAATATACATTTTAATGAAAGTACTAAATGTCTCTGAAAGAGGCTATTAGTCTCCAAATACTTGGATATTATTAAAAAAGAATGACAACTAAAATGTATGAAAACAAACATTTCAGTGGGTGTATAGATTTTTTTTTAAATGCGGGGGGGGGGGGGGGGGGAGAACCGGACAGGTGTTAATTTCTCTCCTAAAATCCTCCAGAATAGAAGACCCAGGGAGCAATAGATTAACAACAAATCAAAAAAGCAAATACATGCAAACATACCTATATTTTTTATTTGCCTGTTAATGCACATTGAGAAATTTGGAAGAATTGTTACGCCAAATGCATGTCTGTAAGGACACGTGTCTAAATTTAGTTGTGGGGAATCAGCTAGTAGAGCCAGCAAGAGGCAGCGTGGAGTAACGTGGGACCTTGTATTGCACAGTTTACTGGGTAATTATGTCACTGAGATAGAACCAAGGCAGACAATGATCTAAACATGGAAGGATTTTATTAACAAACACTAATTAGACAAAAGACAACACATGCGTACTCTAGCAAAGAAATGTACATTCCTAGCCACTAGCACACAAGGAAAAGGCTTATAGGGGAAGAACCTATACTAAGGGTTGATTGGAAGTGATATCTACCTGTCTTCTGGGTGGAGCGGAGTTCCGGAGGTCCAGGGAAGCAATTTGGGGCGACGGACGAGGGACCAAGACGAACGTCGGACAGAGTTTCTGTAGCCTGGAAACTGACTGCATTTTGTGGCTGTGGGAGCCCAATATTTAAAGGAAATTTGTGACCTGAGGTGATAGGGGGCTGATCCTACCTTGTCCAGGGCTTGGACAAAGAGTTTGATGGCTGGAGCCGGGTCCCAACAAAGAAACGGGTCGCTGAGACAAAGAAACTAGCTGCTGGGAATATGAAGAAATATTTCCTGTCTAGAAGGGCTGATGGCCCATTTCTGGCAAATCCTGGATGATTGCTTGTGCCTGGGGATAGTCGTAAGGGAAAAGACAAAGACCAAATCTTGGATTAGATTTGGTGTTGAAAGAGAGTGGCCAGTTCCCCTTACAAGACAAAGTGCTTGGCTGGCTGGAGGGAAGTCTTGGGTGGGGTGCCTTTGTCTCTCTGTACTTGCCAGGTGTGCTGACAAACTCCTCTTTTGTTTGCAAGCAAGTAGGTTGGGGGAAGCGTAACTCCAAGTCCTGCTTCAGAGCCAGAAGTGGGTTTTAGTTGCTCTCCCATTATGCTTTGCAAGGCTTGACCTGGCTTTTTTCTCTCTGGTGCCAGGGTCTGCGCAGGAGTGTCAGGAAGGGTTGACACGGGTGTGCCAGCCTCTGATGGAGGGGTGACAGCCCACATAACAGAATTGGGATTTTTAAGGCAACCATAGACCCACAGAATTGGAAAATATTGTATTCAGTGAAATTCTTACTTCAGCCTTGCAAGCTTATACCTTGAATAAAACTTGGTTGGTTTTAAAGGTGCCACTAGACTCAAACTTTGTTTTAAAAATTACTTTAATTGAAGCATTCCATTTGAACAGAAGATATGCAACTCTACTTCTGTAGGGATATCGTATCATTACTGGGTTTCCCTTAATAAAGTTAACTCCCAAAAGAATGTGTGATATAGGGTGGGAGTAGTCAATGCAGACTTGGGCCTTCTCTGCATAGGGTGGAATGTCTATACAGAGCTCCATCATGTGTGTTAAAATTATACACAGACAGGTTGTGTGAGAACAAGGAAATCCTACTTTTCTCCAGGGTCCCAGTTGCAATGAGAAGTCTGCAGGCGTGGTCTTATTATGAGCAAAGGGCAATTCCATTTTCCTTTATTCTCATTCAGCGAACATCGACACAGGTCTATGGCAAAGTGAGTTCTGCTGGCAAGGCATCTCTCTCTCCCTTAAATGGCATGGATAGTGTACCTTTAAAAACTAAAGCACACTGAAGATTCCAGACACAAATAGCTTGTCTGTTGTCAACTGGACTGAAGCAGTTCAAACAATGGAGAGATACATAAACAGCATCCTGTGTATGGATGGATACTATAATATTGCCTCTATAAATAAAGGCTTTGTTGATGAAGGACCAGTGTTCAGACAGTAAGAAAGAAAACACAACAATGTAGATGGGTGAAAAAATCAGTCTGGACTTAAATAAGGTGTGTCTTTGTGAACATAGGTATACATACGGGACAATTCATACATAATGTTTTGTAACTGAGTCAATATGTCTGCTTTGAGGATTGTGTTTGTGCAGACAACCAGGAAAGACTGAGTTGTTGCTTGTGACATGCACCTTATCTGACATAAATGCATCCTCTAAAACTGACACAGCATTCCCATGAGTTGTACTCTGGCAGCTGTATCTTTCCAAATGCCCAGTGCTACTCACCAATGAAAGTCATTGGGTTCTCATCAAACCTGCAGATGAGTAATAAAGAACCACTTTATTGTTACTTTTAACCAAAATCCTTGAGTCTGGAGAAGACACTAGTATCAGAGGAGTTAGAGAAGGAATATAACACTTGGAGCTAGAGGAAAACAGAAGCAGACAAGGCACCATGACACAGCAGGACACGGAACTGGGCATACTGCAGGTATACAGCCTCCATAACTACTATAATAACCTCAGCTGGTTCTCTTTGGTTTTTAAATTTGCTTCCACACTAGAAGAAGTAGAGTTGGTTTTTGTACCCACCCATTTGCAACCCATTGCATCCCAGTGCTGATTGTTTGATGTCCATTTTCCAGGCCTTATTTGGGACAATTAAAATCTTTAAACCCCTCCTCCCGCTCCAAAGGAGCGGGAGGAATAAAAGAGTAAGGGCATGTGGGGAGGAGTTAGGGCGGGCCCGGTCCGGGATAAAAACTCGGGGGGGGCCAATCAGGAGCCGCGAAGCGGCTCCTGATTGGGCCCCCCGAGTGTCCATCCAAGGCCAACCGCCCAATGGGGAGCCGCGCAAAGCGCGGCTCCCCATTGGCCGCTTGCCCGAGCCTCGCTTGCCCTGGCTGGAGAGTCACCAGACAGACAGAAGACGCTGCCTGCCTGGTGAGTCCTCCAGCCGCCCTCCTGCCACTAGCCGCCTTTCCCACCGCCGCCATTTTCCGCCCACCGCCGCCATTTTCTGGCTTCTGCCGGACCCGGGCGCTCCTTCGCAGCCTTGGAGGAGCGCCCAGGTCCGGCAGAAGCCTCCCACGCCCACTGCCGCCGTTTTCCGGCTTCTGCCGGACCCGGGCGCTCCTTCGCAGCCTTGGAGGAGCGCCCAGGTCCGGCAGAAGCCTCCCACGCCCACCGCCGCCTTTTTCCGGCTTCTGCCGGACCCAGGCGCTCCTCCGCAGCCGCGAAGGAGCGCCCAGGTCCAGCAGAAGCCTTTCCCGCCCACCGCCGCCGTTTTCCGGCTTCTGCGGGACCTGGGCGCTCCTCCGTGGCTGCGGAGGAGCGCCCAGGTCCAGCAGAAGCTTCCCCCGCCCACCGCCGCCTTTTTCCGGCTTCTGCCGGACCCAGGCGCTCCTCCGCAGCCGCGAAGGAGCGCCCAGGTCCAGCAGAAGCCTTTCCCGCCCACCGCCGCCGTTTTCCGGCTTCTGCGGGACCTGGGCGCTCCTCCGTGGCTGCGGAGGAGCGCCCAGGTCCAGCAGAAGCTTCCCCCACCCACCGCCGCCTTTTTCCGGCTTCTGCTGGACCTGGGCGCTCCTCCGTGGCTGCCGGGGAGCGCCCAGGTCCGGCAGAAGCTTCCCCCGCCCACCGCCGCCTTTTTTCGGCTTCTGCCGGACTCGGGCGCTCCTCCGCAGCCGCGGAGGTGCGCCCAGGTCCGGCAGAAGCCTTTCCCGCCCACCGCTGCCGTTTTCCGGCTTCTGCTGGACCTGGGCGCTCCTCCGTGGCTGCGGAGGAGCGTCCAGGTCCAGCAGAAGCTTCCCCCACCCACCGCCGCCTTTTTCCGGCTTCTGCTGGACCTGGGCGCTCCTCCGTGGCTGCGGAGGAGCGCCCAGGTCCAGCAGAAGCCTCCCCCGCCCACCGCCGCCTTTTTCCGGCTTCTGCCGGCCTGGGGCGCTCCTCCGCGGCTGCGGAGGAGCGCCCAGGTCCGGCAAAAGCTTCCCCCACCCACCGCCGCCTTTTTCCGGCTTCTGCCGGCCTGGGGCGCTCCTCCGCGGCTGCGCAGGAGCGCCCAGGTCCGGCAAAAGCTTCCCCCACCCACCGCCGCCTTTTTCCGGCTTCTGCCGGCCTGGGGCGCTCCTCCGCGGCTGCGGAGGAGCGCCCAGGTCCGGCAAAAGCTTCCCCCACCCACCGCCGCCTTTTTCCGGCTTCTGCCGGCCTGGGGCGCTCCTCCGCGGCTGCGGAGGAGCGCCCAGGTCCGGCAAAAGCTTCCCCCACCCACCGCCGCCTTTTTCCGGCTTCTGCCGGCCTGGGGCGCTCCTCCGCGGCTGCGGAGGTGCGCCCAGGTCCGGCAAAAGCTTCCCCCACCCACCGCCGCCTTTTTCCGGCTTCTGCCGGCCTGGGGCGCTCCTCCGCGGCTGCGGAGGAGCGCCCAGGTCCGGCAAAAGCTTCCCCCACCCACCGCCGCCTTTTTCCGGCTTCTGCCGGCCTGGGGCGCTCCTCCGCGGCTGCGGAGGAGCGCCCAGGTCCGGCAAAAGCTTCCCCCACCCACCGCCGCCTTTTTCCGGCTTCTGCCGCCCTGGGCGCTCCTCCGCGGCTGCGGAGGAGAGCCCAGGTCCGGCAAAAGCTTCCCCCACCCACCGCCGCCTTTTTCCGGCTTCTGCCGGCCTGGGGCGCTCCTCCGCAGCTGCGGAGGAGCGCCCAGGTCCGGCAAAAGCTTCCCCCGCCCACTGCCACCTTTTTCCGGCTTCTGCTGGACCCGGGCGCTCCTTTTGCCTCTGATCAATTGTAGGACTCCGCCGCTGCAACCCCAGGACTCCAGGGACACATGCAGCCGCTCGCCGCCCGCTCGCCACCCGCTTGCCGCCGCCACAAGACCCGCCAAAAGACTCCAGGTAGTCCTCCCCCCATACCCACTCTCACTTCTAGCGCCCATTGCATTTCAATCTGCAATGGGCTATATTTCTAGTACCATAAATAAAATGCAATTGCAACTCCAGTCTGTTTAGTGTGGATAGTCAAACTTCTACTAAAGTTTCTCAGGATTACTGTCCCTTTAAATTTCCCTCTGTTCCTTCAGTTTTCAAAGCTTTTTTTAAAAAGTATTTTTTGTTCTCTACAGATGCATCAGCAATCATGAGTCAATTGTTAGGGCCATTTCGCACGGCTTCAAAGTAGCACAATGGTTGCTATTTGGAAACGCTACTAATTTGACATAACCCACGACGTCGTAGACAATCTGCAACAATCCTGAAACCAATCAGCAAAAAGCGCTTCGTTGTGGCGCTTTCAGGGGAATCCAGAAAAGTGGATTCACCCTCCGGATAGCGATACACTCCTGCAACCAATCTGCAACAGTAGCGCTAAAGACCTGTGCGTTACCATTGTTGCAGGTTCTTCAAAGTCCCTCCCCCTGGCTCTCTCCTCCAAACTTCCGGCGAAGCGATCGCCATTTTTTTTTCTCCGAGCGAGCGGGGATAAACGCACCGGCGAGCCTCTTTCTGTTTAGAGGCTTCCCTGGCTTCAGTCCTTCACCTTTAGTCACTAAGCACAAACCACTGAAAAGCCCGTTTGCTGAAATAAAGTCCCTTTATTTTTTACAAATAAATTCAGCCGAAAATCGGGACCGTGAGAGGGGGGGGGGGGTTATCACTCGAGGCAGCGTGCAAACGATCATACAATCAAACGACAGCTCACATTAGGCAGCTGGATGGGTCTCTCCGTAGCAACGAATCTACCTAGATTCGTTGCTATGGGTCGTTTTTTTTTTTTTTAAACCTTTCTTAAAGGGAAAGGGGCGGTTTGGGAGCATGCTAACGGCTGCCCATTGGCTGCTTGACGGCCAGGGGCGGGACGAGCTTGGCAATAGCGCTTCCTTTCTAGCGATTTCTGCCGAGACCGGAAGCCTGTGGGAAACGCTAAAAAACGCAACTGATTCCACTACAAAGGCAGGTATGCATAACGACGAATTCCACTATTTTAAATGGCGATTTTTCATTCCGCAAACAATCTGCAACAAAGATCCCTGTGCGAAAAGGCCCTTACTTATAAACCAGGGTGTGTTTGTGTGTGTGCATTCAAGTACAGCATTCCACACTGAAGCCCAAACCATTCTCACGGGGTTATTTTTGTTTTATTTTTAGGATTGTTGTAATGTTATAATAAATTATAATGATAATAAAGATGATGATAGGAAAAATAAAATAAATAATCAGTAATGAGAATTCAATGTAATTGTACAGCAAAAAAGCAGCACTTCACTCACTCATCCCTGAACAAGCCCATTGATCATGGGTTCGGGAATGCCAAGAATAAACTAGTTATGCTGAAAGGAACAAAATGAAAATTGCAAAGCTTTTTAAAGAATAGGGGCCCATCATTTGCTTTAGATGACCAGCAAACAGTATATAGAAGACATGATCTTCCCTGAATCTGACACCTAAGAATGGTATTCAGAGCTTTACTGCCCTTGAATGTGAAGGTTACCTTTAGTAGTAGTAGTAGAATTGATTTTTAGACCCCACTTTTCCCTACCTGAAGGAGTCTCTGAAGGAGTGGCTTACAATCACCTTCCCTTCCTCTCCTCACAACAGGAACCCTCCTCCTCCACATGCAGTCAGCTGGGTGACCTTTGGCTCATCACAGCCTCGATACTGCTGTTCTGTCCGAGCAGTCCTGTCAGTGGTGTCTCAGCGTCACCAACTTTACAGGGTATCTGTGGTTGGGAGAGGAAAGGAAGGTAATTGTAAGCTGTTTTGAGACTCCTTCGAGCAGTGAAAAGTGGGATATAAAAACAACTCTTCTTTTGCGTCTGAGAGTGCTCTGTGAGAACACTATCAGGAGTGTGAACCCAAGGTCAACTGGCTGCATGTGGAGGAGTGAGGAATCAAACCCAGCTCACTAGATTAGAGGCAGCCGCTCTCTAGTCTTCATGGCTAGTAGCCATTGATGGGGCACTCCTCCATAAGTATGTCTGATTCTCTTTTTAAGGCCAATTTTTGCTAATGGCCTTTCCTATATCAACCAGCAGCAAATTCCACCATTGTTGAACAGGATATAGTTCTGAGTAAACATATATTGTTGGAACTTGCCCAACATTTAATAAACATATAGTTGGAATTTTGAACTGAGTAAACAGAGTTGGAACTTGCTGGATTTTATAGATAATATAAAGGTAAAGGTAAAGGTATCCCCTGTGCAAGCACCGAGTCATGTCTGACCCTTGGGGTGACGCCCTCTAGCGTTTTCATGGCAGACTCAATACGGGGTGGTTTGCCAGTGCCTTCCCCAGTCATGACCGTTTACCCCCCAGCAGCAAGCTGGGTACTCATTTTACCGACCTCGGAAGGATGGAAGGCTGAGTCAACCTTGAGCCGGCTGCTGGGATCGAACTCCCAACCTCATGGGCAAAGCTTTCAGGCAGCTGCCTTACCACTCTGCGCCACAAGAGGCTCTTATAGATAATTTAGTCCTGTATTAAGTATTTTGTGGAATCCTTGCCCCTATTCTGCTTGCAACTGTTTGAGGAAGAGGCATGACTGAGCAGGACAAAATTCTCCTACTGTGAAAACTGAAGAGTTAGATTTGAGCCTGATAGAAATTTAGCATGAAAACAGCATTCTTTCCTTCCTTAGCAGACACAGCCCAGATGAGCTCTGGCTTTTAACTTGCTATCTCCAAAAATTCTTCCTTTCTTGGGATAAGATGGAGTAAGCACCTCAACATGCCTGGACATCTGGGGAGGGGGACGCTAAATCACTCTAAGTGTATATAGGTCTTAACTTAAGAGCTGCCTTTTGATCCCTCCTCTCTTTCACCTTGTTCCCCCCTCCTCTGTAGATGGCCTTCCATGGAGATACATTTCTGCATGTCTCTCCTGTAGATATAGAGCCCTCATACTCCAACATACATGATGCTGTACAAACTGGCTATTTGTGATAGGGAAAACTGGCTATTTGTGATAGATTTAGACATCCTCTTATTTTCACTGCAACCTGAATGTGAACTGGTGCTACTTGAATAAATGTAAGTTTACCTTTTTTGCAATATAATTCTTGGGAGATTTATTTACTGCACTCAGTATCATACTCCTATGACTGGGCGAACTCTGCTAAAATAACCCAATAAAGATGTAGGCCCATTATACATGGCCGCCAAAACGGTGATTTCGGGTCACATGGAAAACGCGGAGGGGGAAGACGTGAAGCACACCGGTTATGCACGGGACGGGATGCAACGGCAGCAAAATCCAGAGTAACCGATTATGCACGCAGCGATCCCGGCGCCGCATCTGGTTGCGCCCCGGTCACCCGGAAGTTGCGCTTTCTTCTGCATTTCACTAATGCGGCTTTTTCGGCAGCATGCACCGAAGCTGCGGCCAGTTGCAGCCGGCACCGTGCGTTATCGGTGATTTTAGTCGCCGCCATTCCACCCCGAATGTGCGTTATTCTCCCCGTGCATAATGGGTCCTATTGAGAACATGGAAGCAAAGAATATCAAGCAATTATTACTGAGATTTTCTAACCCTTCCAGCTACTTTGGTCTCTGTTCCATTTTCTTATTTGATACTGCAGGCTCTTGTTTCTAAGAAGGCTAATAGGCTACATGCATCTCTAGGCTACATGCTGGATATAAGCGAAACAAACAGCTGTTCACTGCATGTGCTTACTCATCTCAGTGTCTGACAGTATGCCCCAGAGAAGATCTGATCTTACAAAAACTGCAACGTAAGGAATTCCAACCTCTCTGTAAAGCAGCAATACCTCCACTTCCTAGCCTTCTTCCTCAGCAACCCACTTCGCCTTCATTTAGAATACTCTAGGTTATTTGAGCAAGAATGGTGTGTGTGTGTTTACGTATACACAAGCACTTGGATTACCTGTACAGATTTGACGTGAATTGTAACTGAAAAACACTCCAGCTTTGTTCTGGAGACAATTGGTTATTACATGGTACAATATGGTACATTGTAACAGAATCTAGATTCATAAATGGAAATGTTTTGAGGGTGGGACTAAATGGCATATAGAAAGGAACATTTTCAGAAGCTTTTAATGAAAATTTCTTCCACACACCCTCCTCCATCCCTGTGCTTTGAACAGAAAGTCTGGAGACCTCAAACACCTTTCTACAATCAAGTGAAGTAGATTGACAATGACTGTATGCTGATAGGTTTTACCAAGATAACCAGAGCCAAACTTTTCAATGAGTTGGGTGATTTTGACTAGCTCTAAAGGTACATGTAGTTTAACACAATAACAACTCAATTATGCTTCTTAAACTCACTAGCTTTGATTATGATTAGCTATATCTTGGCAAATCATCCAAATGTCTATTGGACTGGGACATGGGAAGCAGTACCTTGGATATGTGTTGGAACATTTATAATCCTTGCTTTACATGTCAGAACCCATTGAATATAGTCAGTTGTATTTGATTTCATCACATTAAATTATAATGTGTATTATTTATTATTATATCTTATTTATTCAAAACATATATATCCCATTTATTAACTTACAGCTCATGAAGTAGCTTCCAACAGTTATTCAGCTGACCACATAATAATAAAGCAATATCAATTAGTGAAAATCTACCATGAGCCCAATAAAATCAGCAAAAAAACTAAAGAATTCACAGTTAAAAAACCAACCCATAAACGTTATATATTATATATACCATCATAAAAAGAAGCAATATCCAACTTAATAAGGGGGAAAATTTACTCCAGTTGGTGGGAGAAACATATTGCAGGATCTCTGTAGCTATATTTTTTGAGAGCAAATAACTGAAAAACACATACTTAGTGATGTTTCAGGTCAAAACCCCCTCTCCTTTTAGTCCTAGACTTCAAATACCAAGAAACCTCAACTTAGTATGTTACCCCAGTTTATATTTCTACCTCATAAAATCATATCTTGAATACAATCTTCTGAAAATTAGCATGATGGCTTATTGCTGGACCTGGTAGCTTACTGTACTTTGCACACACTATCTAATTCAACCATTATTTTCAGGAACTTGTTCCTAATGCACAGTTCATTGTTGGAGGAGCAACTCGGACAGATATTCGTCAAGGAGCCCTGGGTGAGTAAATGAACTCAAAATACTTTTTTGTGTAGGAGAGTGGTTCTCAACCTGAGGGTCAGGACCCCATTTGGGGTGGAATGACCCTTTCACAGGGATAGTGACAGGGCAAGCAGCTTGGCTGGGGGGGGGAGCGCCATCTACACAACAGCCTTGCGGGGTAGATCAGGACAGAGCGTTTGTCTGTCTGGAGCAGCAGAAAAGAGTGAGATTGGCATGATGGGACAAGAGGCAGAACTGAACTGAGAAACCCCGGGGAAAAAACTATATACAATCATGAACAATGGATCTTCACGCCATTGGTCAATTTCGATTTAATTTCTGTGAAAGAACCCTTGCATAATTTTATGGTTGGGGGTCACCACAATATGAGGAACTGTATTAAAGGGTCGCAGCACTAGGAAGGTTGAGAATCACTGGGATAGAACAACAGAAACTCCTTTGCTGTTTGAGGGGAAAAGCTCATGCTGCTTCTGACCATACCAGCCATAACCCTCAGATCACTGATGACAACTCTCCCAAAGTATTAATTTTAATTATTAAAAACAGTCATCTTAGGATTCCTAAGATAGCAAACTATAAACATTTTAAATCAACAAATAATGTGTCTAAGCCATGAGACCTTCCAGCCTCTCTCTTCTAGACAAGTGCCGTTATGTCACATAAGAATCCTAGACCATTGTATCAATGTCAAGCTGGTGTGGCAATAGCACTTTCAGGTGTTTGCTGGAAATTGCATCACATCGTCATTGTGCTATCATCCCTTCTGTTCCCTCCTTTTCCTGCTGGTTGCTAGCTGATGGCTGCTGGGAGCCCAACTGAGGCCTAATTCATACACTTATTGGTCCAGACATTCTTTTCATGTGATGGAGAAGCAGGCCTCTCCACTATGCACCTAATATCATGTGTGCTTACCACATGGTGGCCCAATATGTGTGTTTCTTACTCTTAAGAGACATTTATTTATTTACCATACTTTTCTCCCCTTTGGGAACCCACAGTGGCTTACAGCATTGCTTTCATCTCCTTCGTATTAGCCTCACAAGAATAGCCATTTAATTTGGACTAGCCCAAAGTTATTGAGTGAGCTTCCATAGCAGAGTGGAGATTTGAGCTCGACACTCTAACAACCATACCATGCCAGAGAGAAAGCACTGATATGGCATGAAAACTAACAGGCCTCTATACGGACAGCCTGCTAGGGGGACCAGCGTTGGCAGAACTGGCTGGGAGAAAGACAATGCAGAACTGAAGAGTTTGAGGGGATTGCTAGAGCATTGCAGTAATGCCGTGAGGTAATGGAATTATACCCCAAAGCTCCCAGCCTCACTTCATATTAACTGCATGCTAAGTGAGAAGAGAGAGGTGCACGACTGATCGTTCATCACGGAGAGAGGATTGTTAGATTGGAAATTGATTGACCTATGCCTACCACACATTGTTTGGGAGAAATGAACTTTATAATAAGAGTCTCATAAACATGCTCACGTCTATAAATGCCCAGAAAAATCACTGAACATTACATTTCAGAAGCTAAATGTTTCAGAATGCCACAAGTGAAATGAATGGTATTAAAAATAATAGTAGTTTGCTTCGAGTATTCAGAGTGGTTAGGGAATGGAACTACATCTATATGAAGGGGTTAGTGCTCTTATATGTGAATGGGAGTTAAGCAAGAGATGTAATTCAGAAATCAACTGATCAATTTATTTCACCAATACTACTATTAAGATGTTTTTGAAGGACGATTGCGTTGCTCATATTGTCTGAAACAAATGTAGTGAAGAAATAAAAAGAGAGAGTAATGACTGTATGAACGCACGTGGGCTAAATATGTAACCGGTGGTGCCACCTCATTCATGGTAAGCTACAAAATAATTGTTATAGACAATTATAGATATCTGGCAAATATTTAAGGATCTGTTCATGGCCTTCAGATATTGGGAATTAAAAAACCCCTCTATTTTGCGCATTCCAACATCTATGTACTGTTTTTATTAACTGAAACATGGCTCAAGACAATTTACAATGCATACTAAAAACATCAAAATAAAAATGCCAGCCAAGACTGCGAGACTACAGAAATCAGTTGACGGAGGAAATGGTTATTTTGGAGAGTGGCATTTTATCCATTCTATCTCCAACTCTACCTTCTTCAGTCTCCACTCACAGATATCCAGGAATTTCCCAATCTGGAGTTGGCAACCTTAGAAGGTTCTCTCCCCCACATTGTTTAGCATCTTTATGTGTCCTCTGGCCCAGCTGGTCCAGAGATTTGGGATGGGTTGTCACCAATATGTGGATTACACCCAGCTCTATCTCTTGATGGATGGCCACCCAGACTCCCCCCAAGAAACATTTGCTAGATGTTTTGAAGCCGTAGATGAGTGGTTAGAGCAGAGCTGCCTAAAACTCAACCCCTTCAAGATGGAGGTCCTATGGCTGGGTAGGAAGGAACCAGATCAGGAAGCATGGTTATCCACTGTGGTCGGGCCAAGAATTTGGGCATGATTATGGATGCCTTCCTATCAATGCAGGCCCAGGTCACCAAGGTAGCCTATGTGGCATTATTCCATCTGCATCAGGCACAGCTACTAGCACCCTATCTGTCCTCAGATCACCTGGCCATAGTGATCCATGCAATGGTCACCTCCAGGATTGATTTCTGCAACTTGCTCTATTCAGGTCTTCCCTTGTTCGTGACCCAGAAATTGGGTGGGTGCAAACTTTCTGGTGATCACTGGTCCCCGGGAAGTATGCTTGGCCTCAACCCAGGCCAGGGCCTTTTCAGTCCTGGCTTCGACCTGGTAGAATAAGCTCCTGGGAGAGATAAGGGTCCTGCCAGAGCTTTCTCAGTTCTGCAGGGCCTGTAAGATGGAGCTTTTCCACCAGGTCTTGGGTTGAGGAAAGGACCGCTAAGATCTAGGGCCCCATCAAAGGTCTTGAACAACTGCCGACCCCCTTCCCATCTATTTCCCCAAGGCACAAGGTATTGGGGAGGGACCTAAACAGAGTATCATGCCATAGAATCAATCCTCCAAAGTGGCCATTTTCTCCAAGGGAACTGATCTGGTTTATATGGAGACCAGTTGTGATCTCTGTCATCTGGTGGTCAGTTGTCAATCGCAGGAGGCTGGTAACCACAAAAAGCAGAGCTTGAGCAGCTAACCAGCTTCCTTTCTTACAACTGGGACTGTGTCCTCTGAGACTCCTGAGCAGCTGATGGGGATGACAGTGGGAGATACATCTGTAGGTTCCTTCACTGAAGTGAATGGGGAATTCTAGATCTGGATCCCATGTCCTGAATCATGTGTATAAAGTTTTATGGAAAAGGTAGAAGCCACAGTCAGGTCCTTCTCACCACTTCCTCTCCATAATGGCTCACACAATCCAGAAGAGAATGTGCCATGATTAGAGTAGTTGATAATGGGAACCACGGACTTACCCATGCAGGTGTTTGGCAGGTGGAGGGTGGGAGGCCGAAGCGGTGATGCATGTGGCCATGCCGCAGGTCCCTCAGTGGTATGCCGCAGTGGAGGCGCGCACATCTGTGGAGGTGGGGCTGGGAGCATCCTTATAGGGATGCCCATCTGGTTCTCTCTCGCCTCTTTGACAGAACGCAGGCAAGCAACCCACCCACCCTCCCATTTTGTTGGGTTTTATAGTTTTTTGTTGTAATCCTGTCACAGCACATTTTGCACAAAAGTATGAGCCTGTTTTGAAGGGAGCCGGTATGCAATCAGCCTCCCTGCGGGGAATGGGGCCTCCTTAAGGGGGTGGTGGTAACGAGCTGCAAGCAGACCCCGCAGGGTAGGGTAGTTTGTTCATGACCAGATGGCTCTGGAGGTAGCCAAGGAGGTTTGCGCCCTTTGGCCCTCCCTATGGGTCATCTGCCAAATTTTAGGCGAATCCTAAGAGGAGTTTTTCCATATCTCAGCACGGTTATTGATGGGCTCCTTTTGTGGGTTTGCATGTGGCGAGCAGTCAGCGGACTGCCTTGGTCAGGCTCTTACCCTTGTTGCCTCAAGGTTGCAGATAAAATGCTGTGGACATTTAAACGTCAACAATTTGTGTTGTGTCTTCTTTCTCCAAAACTGGCCTCCTGCCTGCCAAACTGTACAGGTGCTTATAAGGGGCTCCAGAGGTCTCCAAATATCAAATAAATACCAAATAACTGATTATTATATTATGTACTATAACAAGTATGTAAAATTTGGTACCTGAACCCAGCCTTGATATTCCATTTGCATATGATCCACTGAATATTCTTTGACCTAGGCATTCCTCACCCTCATATGAAACTTATGTGAAACAGTTTTCTTTCAAAACTAGTCCAGAAAGGGTATAATTGAGAAAAATAAAAGACAAGCAGTCTTACTTCATTAAACTTTACTCTTCTGCTAAAAGAATAAGTTAGTCAAAAGATCAATCTAGTAGACCAGGAATATTTTGAGTATCTTGTTTGAATAACCTATTTTTTTAAAATCTTGGTTTTCATTTAAACACTGAAACATGTGGAACATGCAGGAAAACATTATTTAGATGTGATTAATTAAGCTTAAGAGCCTCTTGTGGTGCAGAGTGGTAAGGCAGCAGACATGCAGTCTGGAAGCTTTGCCCATGAGGCTGGGAGTTCAATCCCAGCAGCCGGCTCAAGGTTGACTCAGCCTTCCATCCTTCCGAGGTCGGTAAAATCAGTACCCAGCTTGCTGGGGGGTAAACGGTAATGACTGGGGGAAGGCACTGGCAAACCACCCCATATTGAGTGTGCCATGAAAATGCTAGAGGGCCTCACCCCAAGGGTAAGACATGACCCATTGCTTGCACAGGGGATACCTTTACCTTTACCTAATTAAGCGTACATACATGCGAACATGCTCAATTGCATCAAATTTTGGGGGCTAAGCAGGGTTGGCCCTGAGTAGTATTTGGATAGGAAGTCCTGGACTGTGATGTAGAGGCAGAACAGCAAACCACCTGAGTGTCTCTTGCCTTGAAAATCACATATGGGGACATGTAAATTGGCTGTGACTTAATGGCATTTTTGTCCTCCTTCTCACACACATACCCACCCTCCCGCACTTTAGCTCTACCTTTCTTTTCCTTTCCTTTTTTGCGACATCCTTCAAATGACAATGGCAGGAGGTTCTGTTTTTCATATTATTTTGCAGCTCTTGGCTTTGCATACCTTTCTGTGCTGTTTAGACAGATTGAATGGCATTTAGATTTACTGAATATTTTGAGTTGTATCACAGCAGTCAACACTTCTCCAGTGAAGGTCAAGACCCTTTCCTAATATATTTGCCACTACGTTTTGCATAACACATTACATTTTTATGTATCAAAAACTGAGAGAAAAAAAAGAAAAACTGTTAGATGCAGTTACGAAACAAGAGCACTAAAGAGCACCCCAGCACCTGATAATAATTAGAGTAGATCCCTGTGCTGAAGTAAGTGGCCCAGTAAATGGAGCAAATGCAAAATTACTCCCAGGGTTACATTTTCACTGACATGCAAAGGTAAAGGATGCAGTCAATTCAAGCACTGAATGTTTCTGCAGAGCAATGTTTGTGACTGTGGAAAGAGCCTTTCTGTGCGTGAGGCCCCAAGGCTTCTGCAAGGGATGGGGACTGGGAAGCCATGGCCAGGGCTGCTCAAGGTGGGGGGATTGCTAGTGAGAATGGGCTCCCTCCCCTCCCTGACCTGAGCAGTCCTGCTGAGGCTTGTTGAGGCCAGGGCTGCTCAGAGCAGGGGAAGCACTAGTAGGGGCTGCCTCCCTTTCTCCTGCCCAGGCCCTTAGTCCCAGGGCCTCCCCCTACTTCCAGGATCTGCTTGCTGCCTGGTTTACTGTGAACTGGCGCTTCTTCCACATGGAAGAAATTGGAGGAGGATGTGGCCAGGAGTGGGACAGCCTACCTGATTGGCTGTTCGTTGGTCAGATGGCCAATCAGGTAGGCGATGAATCTGAACTCCTCCCACCACCCCAGTCAGGCTTTATTTATGTTACAGATAATGGATTGTGTATGGGTGGTATGAAGAAAGATCCCAGATAGAATCCTCTTGGGCCTCGGCAGTGGTGCTTGGTGACCTAGTGAAGCCCTCATTTGCCCCCTTTAAAAAGAACTCTGTCAGAGGCTAATGAGCCAGTGTATTTGTGAAAGACCTCTTCTAAAAGAAGAACATGTGTGGGAAGTGGTCTTTCCTCTTTTTAATATAGTAAGAGGTAGCAATATGATTATATAATTAATATAAGGAAATATACATTAGGTCCCACTGCAGTTTTCTTGACAAGTAAATCTGAGAATTATTTAAAAAATCACATTGTGAACAAAAATGTCATAAGTTTCCCTGAGGCCTTGATCCTATGGGCTACCCTGTGAGATGAATAGTTTGACTCAAGTCTCTATGTTATGTTCATATACTATTGTATTTGGTTCTTCCATGAATCCTGATGTTCCCAGGCGACTGTTGGCTTTTGGCGGCCATTGCATCTCTCACATTGGATCAAGAAATATTAGATCGGGTTGTTCCCAAAGACCAGAGCTTCCAGAAAAACTATGCTGGGATCTTTCACTTCCAGGTACCTCTTCAGTACTGTATATAGCAATAATACTGGGAAGAACAAGACAGGCAGTTGGGACTGTAGCACAAGTGTCCGTTTACTGCAATGTAAATTCTATGCCACTTCACAGAAAAGGCCAAAGGATCTCAGTTAATTTTGTCAGTTAATTTTTTTTGCAACATATTCAATTTGCCATAGCTCTTCAGTCTCCATTTTAATATTCTCAATCATATATTTCACTTCCTTATGTGATCTCACACTGTAAACTTCATGGTTATTTGCACTGAAAGATAAAACATGGGTGTGAAAGTATTTAGCTGTTTCCTGTGATTTAATGTATGTGGTCTAGTTTAAAGTGCTGTTACATTAACTGGGTTTTTTCAATCTCTCTTTCTATTCACTTTTACTCAGTTCTGGCAATATGGAGAGTGGGTAGATGTTGTAGTTGATGACCGGCTCCCCACCAAAAATGGACAGCTAGTTTTTTTGCACTCAGAAGAAGGAAATGAGTTCTGGAGTGCCTTGCTGGAGAAGGCCTATGCCAAGTAAGCCAAAATTATTTGTGATAGACCCTATTTACAGCTGCAGTAGACTCTTCATTCCCAAGATCAACATTAAAGGCAAAATTTTCAAATTGTGGGAGGCCTCCCTTCTGCAGCCTCCCAATAGCAAAATAACCAAATGTCTCACAAATTATATACTATAATGATGATTATGATGGTGGCACAGTCGGACTAAAACCAGGCTCAAGACTACATCACGTAACTGTATTGTGAGCCACAAAGCTGCAAATGGTGAATGTCTGCTGATTCTGCATCAGGGCTATCAGTTGTTCGCTGTGTCTAATGCCTCCAGTTGGATCTACACTATACCCAGTGATAAAAATGGAGCATGGCTGCAGCCCATATAATCCATCAGACTGGATAAAGCTAAGGATGTCAATGCCTAGCTGAGGGGTGTCCAAGCACTTTATGGATACTGTCTTGAATTCCATAACAAAAGAGATATAGATGAAGTAAATGTTACCAAGGAGAATATGTCACATAATAATGATGTTGATTGTAACCCAACATATTCATCATATTTATCCTAAACATACTCATGTAGTAAACTGGGTGATCTGCATGTATGACTGTGGTCTTTCCTGACCTACACTCTGCATCTTTTTAAAAAGCACTTTCAGTGCATTGATCTCTTGAAAAATGTATATGCACTAATGTAATCCTTTTTAGTGTAGGCATGCATAGAGAGGCTGGCTTTATGCTCTTTTAGTTGCTATGTTTTCTTATCATTCTTTCACCCTAGGCTGAATGGCTCCTATGAGGCTCTTACAGGAGGATCTACTCTAGAAGGTTTTGAAGATTTTACTGGTGGCATCTGTGAAGCTTATGACCTGAGGAAAGCCCCACCCAACCTGTACCAAATAATCTTGAAGGCTCTGAAAGCTGGTTCATTGTTGGGCTGCTCTATTGATGTGAGATGCTAAATAAACAAAAAGTCCAGTGTGACCTTAAAAAAGCTAACGTGTTTTTTTTTTAAATCCCTGTCCTATATGACAGGAAAATTTCAGATCAGTGGCAGGTGCTGACATAAGCATTCAGGCCACTGTACTGTTTTAGGGAGCAATAATGAAGTGACAGGGCTCCTAAAGAGAAAGCAGGGATGGTTTATTGCATGGAATACAACATCCATTTATGCAGTCAGAATAATATAAACTCTTCACATAGTCCCAAATACTAGAATACTATAATTTGTATTCTGTGTAATTCTGCATGGAGAAGCTGTCTGGGGAGATGCTAAGCATCTAGGAAACCCTCAAGGGATCTTTAGACTCATGCATGCTATGATAGTTGGAGTTCTCTGCTGACAGCTTGCCAGGCCACTTAGGGATCTGAGCAAGAATTCTGGTAAAATGTGAGGAGAAAAGATTCATGTAGGAGTTCAGGGAAAGACACATAGAGGCTGAATGGAACAAAGAAAGAATCCACATTCCTTTGCTGCAGAGCAAGTGAGGGCCTGATTTAGGCCAGGCCCAGGCCAGCACCAACATCATGTGGAAACGGGGTTTAGCCCTGCTGCCGCACGAGTGCCAGCCTGGCCTGTTCCCCTTGTGCAGAAGAGGTGTTAAGAGACTTATCTCAACCCAACTGGGGAGGCAAGAGAGTGGAGAAAATGTCATTAAATCAAAGGCTAATGTCACTGGGGCCCTTTTTAGAAAGGAATGTGGAAAAGATGGCAGAGCATTGTGCCTAAGAGCACCTTGTTTAAACTGGCTAGTCGTGAACTCATGATGAATGGAGGTAGACACTGGATCAACAAAATAGAGTTTTAAAGGTCATGGCACATCTTTCTCATTCCCCCTTCCTGCTCAACATAGTTGTTTTGGAATGCATAACAGCCATTACAGAAGTACAAAACCAATCCCAGGTCAGAGATTTATTTGTGGTTAATGCTGACATAAAAGTAGCTTTGATTCTTTAAACAACTCATTTTTACTTCTGGTCATTTTGTCATTAAAAGTCATGAACAGGGTGTTTTGTACAATTCAGAGTTCATAAAATTTTCATTGTCCTAGATCACCAGTGCGGCTGAAACAGAAGCAATCACAAGTCTGAAGCTGGTCAAAGGTCACGCTTACTCTGTTACTGGAGCAGAGGAGGTAAAAACGGAAAAGGTCTATGTCATTTTTGCACAGCCTGAACTGAACTGCAGCAAGAGTAAAATTCGGTGTGGTTTTTTGTCTGTAAAAATGCAGTCCTTTGAATGTCCTTTGAGGACTGATGTATGGGGCAAATGTTCTGTCCACCTCATAGATGAGCTTACCAGCTGAAAGAACGTATGGAGGGTGAAAAACATGACAGTCTGCACAGCCTTGTCCCACCCTCACTCCTGCCTTCCTCCCTCCATTTCCTGCCCAGCGAGGGAGGCAGATTCCACTAAGTCTCTCTTTAGTGTTTTTTAATTAAGTGCCTCCTTCCCTTCCTCCTTGGTTGTCAGATTCCCCCCCCCTTCTTCTCTCCCCCCCCCCTACTGGTCCATCCATCTGCTGCTTAGCCATTCCATTCCATTCCATTCCATTCCACATTCTCCCTGGACTCCTCCCCTCCCTCTCCCTCCTTGAGCACCTCATTAGTGGGGTGCAGCCTGCCCACGCTGCCTCCATGCTGCCTGTGCCTCCTGCATGCTGCCCACACTGCCTCCACCCCACTTGTGCCACCTGCACGCTGCCCACAGTGCCTCCATGCCACCCATGTGGCGTGGGTGGTGTGGAGGCAGTGCAGGGAGTGTGCAGGTAGTGCCGGTGGCACACAGGTGGCACAGTGTGCACGGTGTGGGCAGTGTGCAGGTCGCACGGGCAGCAGGCGGCTAGACCCTGCTTAAGAGGTGCTCAGGGAGGGAGAGAGAGGGAAGGAGTCCTGGGAATGGAATGGCTGAGCAGCAGGCGGGCGGACCAGTGAGGGGGGGGAGAGAGGAGAAGAAGGTACAGGGGTCTGACAACCGAGGGGGAAGGGATGGTGGCTGATTGTTAAGTGCTGGTGTTTAGTCTGTACATTCCACTATTCTTCACTTTTTATGAAACTTCATTTTATATAATTGATTATTGTGTAGTTCATGTTTTGGATAATATATTGAACCTTTGATTATCAAGGCTGAATTTGTACTCTCAGTGCTGTTTTGGTGGTGCTCTTAGCCTGAGGTTTCCCTGGAATTATAGCTTGGTTCATTCTACACAAGTTGGATAGTGCACTCTCAATGTTCTTTTGCAGCTGGATTCTCCCATGCAAAACAGGTAATTCTGCTTCTAAAGTGCATTGAAATGGCATTATCCAATGTATGTAGAACTAGCACGCATCTCCAGACTAAAGAGAAAAGCTCCCCTGGAGAAAATGGATGCTTTGGAGGGACAACTGTATGGCATTTCCCCCCAGCCTGGACCTGGCAAACCTGAACCCTTGTCCCTCATCAGGGGCCAGGAGGGACCTGGCAATCTAAGTGTACACAGAATTCTTATTTAAGGAAATAAAGGTAAAGGGAAATGGTATGTGAAATATTTAGGTACTGAGATTTTGTTTGTATACTTCCAACAGGTTAACTACCGTGGACGCCCAGAGAAACTACTCAGGATAAGGAATCCATGGGGTGAAGTGGAGTGGACTGGAGCCTGGAGTGATAAGTAAGTTAATATATGCCATGTATTTCTTCTATGTAACTTTCATAATATTACACACTTTTAAAATCACGAATTTTTCATTCTCATGTACTACTGTTTGAGGTAGATATTAATTCTCTGTTTATTTATTTCATTGATCTCCTGCCTTTTTCCCCAGTGGGAGGGGACTCAGAGTGGCTTACAGCTTTCTGCTGTTCTCTGTTTTAGTGTTACAGCAACCCTGCAAGGTAGGTTAGGCTGAGAGTGTGTGACTGTCGAAGGGCACCCACTGAACTACAGTGGGGACTTGCAGTTTCCCAGATCCTAGTCTAACCTCTATGCTGTCTCTTCCACTTTTTCTTTACGGTGCTCAGGGAGGCCTGTGGCAGCGTGTTGGATTTTGTCTTTGCAACAACCCTTTTAAGTAGACTAGGCTGAGAGATTATCAAAGTCCGCCCGGGAACTTCATAGCTAAGAAGGGCTTTCGACCCCAATGCAAGCATCATGTAATTACTGGCTACAGGCAATTTTCCAGTTGTGAGTTGTGCTAGTTTCTCTGGCATGGATAGCTCAGGCATCTCACTGTGCAGAGTATGTGCATGCCACCTTTGTGAACACCAGGAAAGTAAGCAAAAGACATAGGCTTTTCTCATAAATCCTCTCTGGCCATCATAATTGTATGAAACTGTCTGCATTATGTCTCTTCTGAAGTAAAATCTTGTTACATTTGGAAAGTTATTAAATCAAGTGACAGCTGGTCAGAAAAAAGAAATAGTAATAAATTAGCAGAATAATAACCTTGTCTGCATAAGTATGACTGAGTTCATAGCTGGGGGCAGGGACAGATGAAAAAGCCAATCTTCTTATTTAAGTGGATTCTTCTGATGCTTAGGAAGCAAGACAATATTTCCTGTTCAGAAAGAGATTTAACTAAAGCTAACGTAAAAGCTGGCAGATCTTTTAAAAAATTCTACTGACCTTCTTCAGCTTAGTAGTGAGATCCATGTGACCAGGCTGCTCTGAAGGAGGACATATCCTAAGAATATTGCTGAGCATCATTTCTCCCTAACTATTTTATGTCAGATATAAAGGATGACCACCAGAGTGCTCTGGACCTGTTGTGCCATTGCACGGTTGCATTGTTGTACTGTTATATTATTGTTATGCTGTTTATTATACTGTTATACTGTTATAACCACTGTTATTACTGTATGATTATTAATGAAGACTGTTTCATGTATTGTTTATATGTTTAATGTAAACCGCCCTGAGCCTCCGTGGAGGGCGGTATAGAAATATAATAAATAAATAAATAAATAAATAAACAAACAAATAAATAAACAAATAAATAAACAAACAAACAAATAAATAAATAAATAAATATGGGGCCTTGCTTATTTCCCTTTCAGAAGTGGAAAGAACAGATTCACTTTTATTCAAGAGACACCAGAGGGGAAGAATAAACACCTAGGTTCCACACTGTGAGAAGCAAGCAGTGGGGTGGTCCTTTATGATCTGGGATTAGAATGTTGTCCATTAATTATCAGGAATCGGAAGTGAGCAGAGACGAGATGGAGATGACACTAGATTATTTAGGATACAGAAAAACAGAATGTATTTTGAGATGTTCTAAGAGGAAAACTTCAAACTGAGTGAGCGGGCAACAACTGACAAGCTTCAATTTGTAAAGTAGCGCATGAAGAAAAATTCTGATTTTATAGACTGAGAAAGTTTGAACTGGTGGTAACAAAAAAGGAAATAAATCTTGGACTCATGGTGGACCACTGTTGATCAGTATACAGAGGAGAGTAGTGAACAAGGTAGCTGTATGCTAGGAATTATTAGAGTAATCAAAAACAAAAGAGTTTTATTGCACTACTGTAGTTCAGAGCCAGTATACCACTGAATGCCAGCGGCTGGGGGGCAGCAGCAGAGGGACTCTTTGTCCCAAGGGCTCCTGTTAAGGATCTTTTAGTGCTAGGGTTGCCTGGTCCTTCCTGGTAACTGGCAGGGGTTGGGAGGAATTTACCAAGAGAAAGAGAAAGGCCCAGGCCTCATAACCAACATTGCTTGGGAAGAAGAAGATTTCTTTTTATACCCTGCTTTTCACAATCCAAAGGAGTTTCAAAGCAGAATTGCCTTCCCTTCCTCTCCCCACAACCCTGTGAGGTAGGTGGGGTTGAGAGCGCTCTGAGAGAAACTGTTCTGTGAGAACAGCTCTATCAGGATTGTGACTAGCCCAAGGTCACCCAGCTGGCTGCATGTGGAGGAGTGGGAAATCAAACCTGGCTCTCCAGATTAGAGTCTGCCATTCTGAACCACTATACCACGCTGGCTCTCACACCAGCTACATCTGGCTGTGTTCTGGTATTTGGGCTAAAACTCTGATAAAACTGGCCTCTAACATATAGCTTTTACCTAAATACCAGAGTGTCATTTGGAATTACTGGTGTGAAGATGTGACTTCCTGTGTGATGCTGGGACCCTTGACTTTCTCCAGGTTAATCCTCCTGGCAGCTGATCAGCAGCTAGCAGGAGTAGGGCCTATTGGTGGGGGATGCTCACCTCTACCCAATTTAGTGCCCTCTGGCCACCAATGCTGAGTAAAGTGGACCATTTATTTGATCCACCTGGCTGTTCCTATCTTCTTAGAAGGCGTCTCATGAAAAATTGGTGATTTCTGCTTTTATGTAGTAGCTTTCTAGGCATCCAGGCTCACTGCCCAGACATTCCTCACCATTCAGTTATTCCTGTCACAAGGGAGGCTACGTGTGTGGTTTGCTGCCACATGGCAGCAATTGAAATTATGACCCCCTGAGATAAGGGTAGAAACTCTTTCAGCCTGGATTTCTATTTACTGCAGAATGGTGCTCTGAATGTTGAAGCCATAACACTGTTGGAGCCACAGACTTATACTGAGCCTTATCTGCAGTTTAAGTATCCATGCGTGGCCATCCTGTCAGTGAGTATAGTTGAACTTAGTGGGCTCCGTGTCAGAGAGAATGCCACACATGGCACTCTCCACAGGGCAGACGAGAAGTTACTGATCATACATCCCTTCATTTCACAGCAGCTGCACTGCTTTCCTGCACGCTTGGCTCTGTGATCAGATCATCATTCCCAACTGTGTACTTTACTGGTTTACACTTCACATAAATGTTGGAATGGGTAAAAGAGCTGATCTCTGCAGATAATACTTTCCATTGTGCCTTATTTAAAAAACATACATGTTGTTTTGTAAAAGAAAATGTGGCAGCTAGTGACTCTTTTTCTGTCCTTGCAGTGCTCCTGAATGGAATTATATTGACCCCAAGCAAAAAAATGCTCTGGATAAGCAAGCAGATGATGGTGAATTTTGGTGAGAGTCTTTTAATTTGGTGTGTTCTTTAATAGAATGAGGTCATATAAAGCTGCACATGTAGGTCTACTTCCTAGAAAACATGGGGAGGACATAGAGTGGTTAATGAGTAATTAGCTACCTTTACCTGCCACACTGCCTTCAGCGTTCCCTCTTTCCCTTCCTCTAGCAGTTTCTGCCTGGAAAACTCTGTGCAGTTCTGGCCACCAGGCTGAGCCCAGTTGCATGGTGGCCTCCCTCAAGGACTTACAAGGCACACCACACTTTCTCCCCTCTCTCCCCCTCCCCACAGTAATTCCATACAACCACCCTGTGAGGTAGACTAGGATAAGAATGTGTATATTGCCCCTCCAAAGCAGGTATTTTCTCCAGCCATGATCTCTATAGCCTGGAGACCAATCATAGAGTTAATGGGGCTAATTATTTAGTTTTAATTATTAATTTTATAATTTTAAAACCTAAATGAAAATGTAATTTCATTATGTATTTTAAGCCTTTCTGCAAGCCACCCTGAGCCTCCGGTGAAGGACAGAGTATAAATTCAAAAATAAATAAATAATAAAAATAGTTTAGGGGATTTCCACCCCTCCCTCCCCCACCCACCCATAAGGTTTGAAAACTTTACTTTCACAGCAGAGCAGGGATTTGAATCTGGGGCTCCCAGATCCTAATCTGAACCTTTAACCATTTCACCTTACTGGTTTTTTGGAGGGTGGCTGCTGTTGAACAGTAGGAAGCAACCAGGCTTGAGTGAGCCATGCAAAGCCTGGAACATCAGTGGAAAGGGTCCTGCCCTCCCTGCTTTTCACTGCTAGAAACCAAGGCTTGAAAGCTGTCTATACTATTTTGTCTTCCTAGCTCACAAAGCATTCATTTCTCAAAGCCGTTTCTTTCATTTTTGAGGGTTTTAACTACTCCAATTTTTTTTTTTGATTTCATATTTTTGTGCAAACCTGTTTCCCCCCCTCCACATTTGTAGAAAGATCTGTCTTGTCTGTCCATGGCCCCAATCTCAGGATTTAAGTACCCACAGATGAGATCATATCATGAATTATGTATATTAGAGAATAGGTATATTAGATATATACACATCTTAACAACCAGTTTGCTCCTGTATGAATTTGATTGTTAATTAAGCTCTTCTCAAGGTACCTCTGCCTTGTGAAGTTGTGGATGGCCACCAGGGCAAGGCCTTCTCTGCAGTGGCATCTTGAAAAGTGCCTTTTCTCACTCAGATTCATCCAAGACCTATGCTAAAACATTGTAAGTAATAGTGAAGCCTGTCCTGCTCACCTATGTTTTTTAATCAATACAAAACCTATGGGTTGACGTCTGAAGATCATGGTTTTATGTCTGATTTTATTACTTCTCCTTTTATATTGGAAATCCACTGTCTATTGACTTTGATCGTTAGTCACTGAGAGTGCTTTTAAAGTAAAAACATTGCATTAAAATCTTGTAATGCACATAACCAACATAATCTATTATTAAATATGTATGCCAAATCAATGTATGTTTCAGTGGATTACAGCTTGTAACTGAAATGTTACTGGAGAAATATCCATGAGAATTCTGAAAAATGACATTTAATTACACACTGCTTTTGAGTGCTGTACATAAGGAAGCAGTCAGAAAACGCTGAAGGCGTTTCTCTATAATGTCAGAACTGTGAGACAGGAGGAAGAGATGTGAACCTCAGAGAAGATCCCAGGAGTTTTATGTGCTGTCTGTTTTCCTGATGATTATGGCATTTGAAAGTTTCTTATATATTGTCATTTTCTGGCTACATTCCTACATGCTTTCTCAAAATGCAAGCAAGGGAAATGGCTGGCATTGGTAAAATGCAAACATAGTAAATTTTTAGCTGTGTTCTCATTTTATGTGGACAACTAATCAGATATGCATTTGGTTGCCTTTGGTTTGACTGGCCCCTGGACAAACTGAATGGAAGAGATCTCAGTAGTCCCCTGTAATGGTGGGGCCGAGGTTTGTGCCATGCTGATGAGTTTCCCCTGAAATAATGGCTCAAGCATAACAAAAATACCAATTTGGGATGTGTCCCTCCACTCAACACTGACAGGGTGTGGTCATCTCACCGAGTCCCCCTCAAGTCTTTGCATATGGGCTAGATGTCTTGACTTCGAGCTGAGATCAAATCACTTGATATCTGTGCAGAAATTGCCCATAGACGTCTGGTGTGATGGCCTGTCTGGAGTAGTAGCATCATCAGGCTCCACAGGGTCACTTGATGTTCTTCTTCTTTACAGTTGCTGGGGAAAGTACTTTCTTGGTCTGGGATCTACAACAATCCAAAGAAAAAAAATGTGGGAAACAATTATTAATTGCAGGGTAGGGGCAAACACACTAGAATTCAACCTAGTTTGAATAAGGATAGCATGAGTGGCTTTAAGAACATTAATCATTGAGAATTCTAGGTCTTAAATATTGATGGCAATTTCTAAAGCTTTGTGAAGCAGAATGCCAAGTTATTCCCTCTTGCTATTGCTGTTTGCTGCCTCTGAAGAAACTAAATCAATGTCAAGAGGGTATGGCTGTATTCCAGACTCGCTAAACAGTATTATATGCTTTTCTCATGGCAGGATGTCCTTCTCAGATTTTCAAAGGCAGTTTACAAGGCTTGAGATTTGCAACTTGACTCCTGACACTCTGGCAAGCAATGAGATTCATAAATGGAGCCAGACTTTGTTCAATGGACACTGGCGGAGAGGATCTACAGCAGGTGGCTGCCAAAATTATCCAGGTAACGTCTCCAGGAGTAGCTAAGCCAGCCTTTCTCAACTTTTTACCATAAAGAAAACCCTGAAATATTCCTCAGGCTTCAAGAAGCCCCAGAAGTTATATGACTGTGCAGAATATGGTTGGGAAGATAGCTGTGTGGGGCCCCTACCCTTCCCACCCCCTTCAGGCCCATGATTGGCCATTTTGGGAGGGATGGCCTGTCTGAAGTCAATATGACCATATATCTCATATCACCTGAAAATGTTTAAGAAAATATATTAGCAATAATTAACTCCCAATCATTCAGGAAACCCTTCCACGGTCATCAAGAAACCCAAATTTTTCACAAAACCATGGCTAAGAAAGCCTGAACTAAGCCATTAACAGTCCATTACTACTGACAAATACATAAATTGGTATTATGGGATATCTTAAAGATAGTTTCAGTTGTGTCCCTATACAAAACTATGTGGCAGTTAAATCAATGCATCGGGCTCTCTCCCTCCATAGTAGGAGCTACAGCTGTGATGACCGGGCCCCACAGTGTCAAATGTCGTCCTGCAGATGGAACATGGAGTTGCTCCTCTCTTGCTTCTTTCCAGAGGGGCAGCAAACATTTTTATTCTGAGGGGCATCCAACTGTAGACCGCAGCTGCTATGGAATGGCTTCTGTGTTTTGTTAACTATTATTGCAGACAGGTTTTTAAATTGATTAGGTTTTAATTCCTTTTAATGATTTGGTATGGTGGACTGGCTTGAGCTGAGGACACCAATATTTTAACTAACTCACAAAGCAGTACTTGTTTGGCTAATGAGATGTTCACTGTGGATCAGCTTTATGGCCACTTCCAACTCAGAAAAGAGATATATTCATTCACTGGGCCCTGTGCTAATTTTGTATGAGAAAAATCCTGCAACATTGTATTGGTGCAATGGGAACTTGGAAGCAGCCATAGCAGTGAGTAGTGCAGTGACAGGGTATGTGGATGTCAACTGACAGTTCCTGCTGTCTTAGTGTGGGTGCTGTTTCATATCCTTGTGCAGAAGCAGCCTCTGAAATATTGCAGCCTAATTATGTATGGAATGGTACTGGTAGAAAACTCACCTTGAGTTCTTGAAGTATACATTTATAACCCTGTATGCTTCTGACTACCAAAGGTTTCATACTGAATGTCTGAAGTGTTAAATACAGAAATCCATATTATTTGTTTTTAATGGGGCGTGGGGGTGGGAAACAGTCTTGCTCAATTTGCAGTATGGATGGCCTTGAAAACTGCCAAACCAAATGTATGCAATACAATACAATATATCAGTATAGCAAAGCACTGCTATTTTTATCTGTCCTGTGCTAAATTAAGTTCTAAATGTAGTTGTGTTTGTAGCTCCAGCATGAATAGGTAATTAAAATGAATAGTAACGTGGCATGTGTTAATTAAGCATTTTAAAAAAATGGTTCCAATTGGGGAAAACATCAATTCTGTAGAAAAGGAAAAACATGATTTTACTTGTAAGCCTTTCCTTGGGAAATTCAATACTGTGGTGATTCTCTTACAAATGTAAATATGTAATTGTGGAAGATTTTATAGTGCCCAATCCTTAACACGCCCGCGGTGCGGGCGCCGCAGACTAAATAATTTGCTAAGCCCTTGGTGGGAGGGCTTTGTCCATGATGAGGAAGGGGCCTGATTGGCCCCTTCCTCTGGACAGACCATCGCCCTGGTGGCCTGATGCGTCGGGAGGCACGAAGCACCTCCGACGTGTCAGGCCGCCCACAAAGGGAGCCCCCGGCAGCCGCGCTCTGCGCGACTGCTGGGGGCTCCCTGCTCTAGTGCCCGCTGTATTTAGATTACAGCGGGCTTGCTTACTAGTTCTGCTATAAAAACGAAAGCCTGTGCCCTCACTTATTTGACTCTAATAATTCTCCT
Organism: Paroedura picta; assembly: GCF_049243985.1. Classification (NCBI taxonomy): domain Eukaryota; kingdom Metazoa; phylum Chordata; class Lepidosauria; order Squamata; family Gekkonidae; genus Paroedura; species Paroedura picta. The sequence goes on along the minus strand of NC_135369.1, from coordinate 60,949,723 downwards.
GACACGTCGGAGGCGCTGCAGTGGATGAGCCATGGGGTTTTATTAATGGGGGAGATTTGATATTTAGCAATGGGGAGGGAGCTGCTTTAGCACAATGGCATCTCCTTGGTCCCAGGCAAAGTCCTTGGCATTGCCACTAAAAGGAATACAGGTAGCTGGTGCTTGGAAATTCTTTCTCTGCCCAAGAGAGATGCTACCACAGCTCAATCAGTGATACTGACCTTGGTGGGCCAAGGGTCTGATTAGTAGAGGCTCCACTAGAGAAACGTAGACATGCTGATGACTACAGGGAAGTCTTCCCATTGGGGCAAGCAGCAGCTCCCCAGGGCAGTTCTGGGTTGGGAAAACAGCATGCGAGAGAGGCTTAACTCACTTTTCTCTGAGTAGCAGGGTTCAGGTTCAAATTGGGCCTCAGTACACTTGGTAACTCCCAGGGCACAACTAGTCAGAAGTCCCTGTGAGAGACTCAAGGACCCCGTATCATGTGAATTGGCCATGAATACAAGGAACAGTGGTGGTGAGAACAGCACCAGCCTTAATGGTGAGAACCTGCATGCCATGATGTAAAATTATGGGGCTCTGAACAAGCCTCTGTGGATGACTCTGAATATAACTGCAACTTAATAATTTAAAGGTAGTGCATTTTTTTCTTTAAAATACGATTAATTTCCCAGCTGAGATTACAGCCTTGGATCTTTGAGGATTTGGCCTAGGAGCAATCTCCTGGGGATAAATGAGTGGTTTTGTCAGCTGACCATTATTTCCCCAGGGAATGCATCTTAGTAGTTCGATTTGTTATTACTGCAATAAATATATAGCACAGTTTGGGGGGGGGGGGAGGAAGCATAGCATATAACGGGAAGGTTGAGCAGAAAGCCAAATTGGAGCTTCTCCTCATAACTACTCCCTGCAGCAAAAACAGCAATGAACTTTACTATGTTAGCAGCGGAGAAGCTCTCTTTTCATTCCCCTCTGACCTTTTAATATATTTATACTTCTGCCTTTCTAGCAACATACTGGACCAACCCTCAGTTTAAAATCAAGCTGGATGAGGCAGACAGTGACCATGAAGGAAGTGGGAGTGAGCCATGTAGCTCAGTGCTTGTGGGCTTGATGCAGAAGAATCGCAGGAGGCAGATGAGGATGGGGGAAGGACTACTCAGTATTGGATTCTCCCTTTACGAGGTACAGCTCTCATTGCTGCATAATGACTTTCTCCTGAGTTCTGACCAACCAGTATGACTTGGTTAACTCCTGTTACATTTATTTAGGGTAAGTGAACTTGGATCTCCTGAATTCATCCTGAAAGATCAGTGTTGAAAAAGACTTTCCCCAAGTCTAGCTTTCTGTGCCCTCACCTGTAGATAGATAGGCAGCAACCGGAGGAAGGGTTTTTTCTGTGGTGGCCCCTCACTTTTGGAATGCCTTCCTCTTTGAGTCCTGCCTGGTACCTTTGAATTGAAAGGGTATCATCTTTTTAAAATTTCTAGCACATTTTATGAATATGATTTCAGACTACTGACTGTTGTTTTGTGCTCTTTTTATGCCTCCAATGTGTTTCATTAATGATAATTCTTATGCTCTAGTTTTTTATGGTTTTACTGTATACTTTGTGAGCTACCTGGAGCAGATTGATGCAGAGGCAGCATATACATTTTATTTATTTATTATTATTTATTTATTTAGATTTATATACCGCCCTCCCCGAAGGCTCATTTATTTTCTTAATAAATAAGAGGGAGGCTGGCACGGGTATCAAAGTAAAACTGAAAATGACATCTCTATAATGGTCTGTTAATTTTGCAGTCCTCTTAACCTGCATTGTAGGGGTTGTCTTACTCCCAGCTGGAAATAATCTCAAATCACATCAGAGATGGAAAACTGATCACACTCAGTGTTGAGTTATATTAAGATAAATTCTCAAAAAAGGGATTGCTTTGCAGTGAAGCTATGATCTATGTAACATATATGCATTTACAATATAACAACAGATATTGCAAATGGTCATTTCTCCTCCTCTTTCCATTGAAAGGCAAGCTGGCTGCTTTATCTTCCTCGTGGTAAACACTGGAACAAGTTATCACTTTCATATCCAGCTGTCATTGAGTGCAAAAGGAAAAAATACCCAGCTGTGAGCTCTAGGAAAGCGGAGTGCTGTGGCCTGAGAGCATCCTGGCCTTGGTCTTGTAGAGACGTTGATGCCAAATAGCATGTTCAGGACTATCCGGAATTGGCCTAGGGATGCCAGTGCCCATGTGGGACCTGGGGATCTCCTGGAATCTCATCTCCAGGTGACAAATTTGTTCCCTGGATAAAATGGAGAACCCATCACCTCCCGAGGAAGCCTGTTCCACTGAGGAACAAATTTGTTCCCTGGATAAAATGACTGCTTTGGAGGGTGGACTCCATAGTATTATGCTCCACTGAGATCCTTCCCTGCTATAGAGGTAATACACATAGTGATGTTAATATTAGTAGACCCCTACAAATTTGAATTTATGCAACCAGTCTGGGATTGAATTATATACCCAAGAAACTATAAGAAATTCAGTTATTTCCAACAATATTATTTCCAACAAACATTATTAGAGAAGATTGAGGTTACAATATTGAGAATTCACTGATGAAGGAAGTGAAAACGGAATATACCTGGGAATCTGTTTTGAAATTGCTTTGAACATTTTGATATTTTGAACATGAATTCACTTCATCATTGCCAGCTTGAGACTTTTTTTCTTCTAATGGATGGGAAATACTTCAAGAAAGTAGTCGTGCCACAATCAGAGCAGAAATACAGCACAGAAACATTAATGGTGGCGGTGAGGGAAAATGTATTGGGAATGGTAATAACTAGGAACAAAGAGCCCAGTTTTATCTATGAAGTTCTATTTATTGCCATTTGGTTCAGGTATTTATGAATAACACATAACCTGCCTCTTTTGTCAAGTCTTCTTTTATGTTTTTTGCAGGTCCCAAAAGAGGTATATAAACTGTTCTGGAAATAAATGTCCTTCAGAATGGTGACACCCTGCCCATCAGGACTAAATATGTAAACAATCCACTGCTTATTGAAGGCTGAAATCTCAGACCAGTTGCCCTGGTGATGTATGGGGATATGTAACAGTTTCCTGAAGAACTGTGGTATCAAAGGTTGTGTACAAAGGATTCCTTTTTGGAGCTGCAGCTGTCATTCTTTAATTGCAGGGAACACAGGAGTATGTGGCACGGAATCCACTGCTGAAACGATTATTTTAAGCTTCTTTAAATGTGATGTTCACTCACCGTTGCTATTTGTTGACATGGCCATATCTGTAAATGGGACTTTCCATAACATTACTGGAGTCATGCACACAGGTCACTAGTAGTGAAAAGTTTATTTATTTTAGTTTGAATTTAAAAGATGACTAATCCAGAGGCATGACAGCAGGTTATAAAATAGGAATTGAGTAGAAAGAATGGATAGATACATTTTTCACCCTGTCTCATAGTGTTTGAGTTTCTTTTGCAGAGGATTTGTTCCACTCTGGAGCAAGGCCTTTTTGGAGCACCCACAAAATATGGTCTGCAAATTGTCCTCCTTATGTCTCCTTACCCTGGTTTGGCCTGATCATTCCTGAACAAGCTTGGTTCCATTTTTTCCTAAGACATTGGAATCCATGAGGTCTTGCCTAGCATGTGAATGGGAAGGTCCATAGTTTTGAACCTCCCTGCTCACATATGACAATTTTCTCCCCATATCCTCTTGCACCTCTCACTCTCACCTGACTAGCATTTAATCTGCTTCTAAAAAGAGTGATAGGCTTATCACTATAGCTCCATAAAATTACAGCAAGGGCAGCCAAACTGTGGGCCTTTCCACACCCATTTAATGTAGTGAAATCCTTACCTTAGGTAGGCAATATATTCTGTCTGTTCCGCATGATGTCACCCACATCCAGCATCCAGGCAGCACATGGCTGGCTACATCCTCCATTTTAAAGTGCAAGTTGGGGAATCGCATAAAGTGTATTCCCCAACCTTAAAAGTGCCAGCTTATCAAAAGCCTTATCAAAAGCCTTACTGAAATCAAGATAAACTATATTCATAGCATCCCTCTGATCTACCAAGGTACTAACTTTCTCAAAAAAGAGATAAAGTTAGTCTGACATGACTAGTTCTTGAGAAAGCTATGCTGACTCTTAGTAATCACAGCCATCTGCTCTAGCTGCTCAAGGACCAAATGTTTGATTATTTGTTCTAAAATTTTGCCAGCTATAGATATCAAGCTGACTGGTCAGTAGTTACCTAGATTCTCCCTTTTCCCTTTCATGAAACTGGGGACATTTGCCCACCTTCAAAAGAAAAAGAAGAAAGTACCTCTTAACCAAGACACAATACAATTTTGATATTCACTGTAACAAGATAAGGTGATGGTCAACAGTTAGATGGCCTTAAAAGGAAATTAGACAAATACATGGAGGGTACAGGTCTATCAATGTCATGTTTTCTAAGTAGCAAACCCATGTTCAGTATACCATTTATGCCCTTCACCTATAGCCTGACTTTCTCAGTAAGACTGAAGGCAGACTGCATAATTAAAACAAATATACTAGTGTAATAAAATATTACAATACATAAAATTAATACAAATAATACAAAACCGGGGAATCCAGAAATGATGGTAATACATTTAAACAACAATGGAATAAAAGATTATAGAAGTGACAAACACGATATAAAAGCAGTATAATACACAGAATAATTAAAGTAATAACGCTGGATTACAAAATCAGAAGACAATGTAAAAATAACCTGCTCAAGATGCTGACAAAAATGGTAGCTTTTATTCTCTGATTTTGAGGATTCCAGAGGTATTTGGCTTGCTACTGTTTGAATGAAAACCTGTTACTGCCTAGATGGACCTTTAATCTTTTTATTCTTTAATAATTCACCTATTATCTTTTTATTCTGCCCTTCCCCCAGGGTGTTCACTACAGCTGCGGTCCCCAACCCCTGGGCCACAGACCGGTAATGGTCAAGGGATCAGTCGGTACTGGGCTGCAGATCCTCCTCATACCCCCCGGCTGCTGCATTATTATCAAAACAGGGGAAAGGAGGCTGCGGGGCTACCGAACGACTACGAGTGGGATGGGGAGGAGGAGGGAACTGCCAGGCACAATTTTGGCTCTTGGCAAGCACATCTGGTGCAAAGCAATCATCAGTCGGAAGGAGACACAGGACAGGACTGCCCTCCCCTTCAACACCTTGCCTTCCTACCTTCTCCACTGTCCCCGGGCCGCCAGGAGGGCTGCGGAGACCCACCGCCATGACCCTCCCCTCTCCCTCTCTCTCTCCAGCTGTACCAATGGGTTGTCCCAAACTAGTGCCTCCCCTCCCTCGCCTTCCCGCCTCCCGGGATCTCCAGAAGGAGGACTGCGCCCTCGCAGGCCAGCCCCACTCTCTCCATCCATGCCCCCAAATCTTCCTTTTTTTTGCATGGCCAACTCTTCCTGCGGGATGCCCCTCCCTGCTTACCATGAGGAATCAGGGGTGGACATTGAGGAATGAGGGCTGGTTGGGAACAGGAGGGGAAGAAGAGGCCCAGCTCAACCCCGCTTCCTTGGCGGATTGGGATTTGCCCTCGCCAAGCCTACACCCCATCTCCAATCACCCCCGCAGCCCATCCACACGATGAACCTGCGCAGCTCCCACTCCATAGCCTCGCGCTGCCAGCAGCAGCCACAGGCAAGCCGACACCGCACTGATGGCACCACTATAGGGCGAAGCAAGGGGCAGGAGAGGAAGCTTGTTAAAGGGACCTGGCCGAGGCAGACAAAGAGAGCCACGGGGACCTCCGCACCAGCACCGAGCGGGAATGCTCAGCCCCGGTGTTCCACCCTGCCCTGCAAAGGGCCACGCAGAGTGGGCCATGGTTGACATACATCACCCCGGGAAAGGGGAAGTGCCCTTGAACATGGGCAGAGGGCTTTCATGCCTTGGCTGCTGCTGCCACCTGGATGTGGCGACAGGTGGCTGTGGGTCACCATGTTTTGTGAAATAGAAGGGCTAGGCCAGGAAAGATACAGGCATCCGAATGAGCAGGCAGGAGGCCCAGATAGAGCAATAAAATAAATCAAAATATATATATTTGCAAACATAGGAAGATCACAGCCACAATGGGGGCTGAAAGACAGATTTCCTTCCTGGCAAAGCTGATGCGGATCTTTTGTAACTTCCCCGCAGAAGCAAAAAAGAGGGCATATTTCTGGGGATCTACTAAACGGAATGACAAGAACCATTGTTTCTAATGAGCATTCTTGTCATTCCTTTTAGTACTTCCCATATTTCAAAGGAGTGATCACTAGGGCAGATTGCATTTTAAATGCTCCTCGTGTTGAAGCTGTGATAATCGCTAACTAGATAAGATAAGATACATTTATTTGTATATAGCCATAGGCCTTTACAAAATATAAAATACAAATTTACAAACAGTAAAATAGAATAAAAGGAACTGTATAAAAATATAAAATTTAAGACCAAAAAACTGAAACAGCATACAAAGTGCAAGAGTGTTAAGAGGCTGCCTTAGTGGTTGTAACATTGGCCCTTATTTTCCTTGCAGCCAAGGCAAATAGGGCGGTTTTATATGTTACATCATCAACCTGGTCAGATAAAAGATAGATTATCTTTTCAGCAACGGAGTGAAGGTTAGAACCCCGTAAGGTCTCATTGAGGAATTTGGCTCTGGGTTGGGCATAAAGTAAGCAGTCAAAGATGTAGTGGGGTAAATCCTCCAGAGCTTGTGCACCACAAATACAGAAACGCTGGTTTTTTGGCGTACAGCTAAATCGACCCGCCAGTACCTCTGTAGGCATCGTTTCGAATCGAAGTGATGTAAAAGCTACGCTGAGATTATGGTTACTGATTTTCATTAGATAAGAGGATCTACGATGGTCATATTTAAACCGCTTAAACCATGTTGGTGTCTTAATTTCCAAAATTTGCATTCTGTCTAACTGGGCATCACTTTTGAAGATCCAGTCTCTAAGGTGAGAGTTATTAGCTGAAGGATTTAGGAGGTCATCGGGGATGGAGTAGCGTGCAATAAGGCTATTAATAAGGCAATGCCGTGCTGGATCCTTAGATAACATTATATTAAAGGACTGATGACTAAATTTGTTTATGTTGGCTAACCTGAGGTTTTTCCACTGTTTTAAAATTGCCAAATGTACTCGGGCACTAAGAGAAGGCAGACCTGTTTCTGCCCTCATCAAAACAGCCGCTAACTAGTTCTATTCCTAGTCTTCCAACTATCCCCTAATGATTTTGGCCGCCCTCTTCTGGGTTGATCTCTGTTGCCTGGAGATGAGCTGCAATATCAGGGGATCTCCAAGTCCCCCCTGGGAACTGGCAGCCCTACTTCCAGCCCACCAAAAGGACATTTTCATCTTTTTAAAAAAACAGGCCAAAGGAGGACGTGTCATTTAAATAGAAATCTGGTAATCCTAGGTTAATATCGTTATTCATTTACTTAATTTATACTCTGCATTCCCCCCAATGGGGACCCAAAGCTGCTTGCATCCTCCTCCTCATCTCCATTTTTATCATCATAACAAACTTGTGAGGTGGGTTAGGCTGAGAGTGTGTGACTGGCCCAAGGTCACCAAGCAAGCTTCCATGGCAGCAGTCGGGATTTGAACCTGGGTCTCTGAGACCCTAGTCTGACACTCTTAACTACTACCCTACCTTGGCTTCTGTAAGCAAAACAAAGGTCATTTTTTAAAAGTCATCTTGATTAAGAGTTCTGGAGATCTTAAAATCTTAGCATTTTGGCTAGTTTCTTAGTATTTGTGGCTAGTCTTTACAAAAAGTATCACATGGACTCTCATTTATGTATTTATTTGATTTTTATGCCGCCCTTCCATACGGCTCAGGGCGGTTTACATATAATTTGATTTGCACCCTACTCTAGATTCAGATACCATTATTGGCATATGATTTGACATTTAAATAAGTAATAAAATTCCAGGCACAGACATATGTATAACAATAATAGTGCCTTATGTCGTGCAGCCAATCTGCATCAGAGGTAAATTGGCCCTTAAGATACCCCCCCCCCCCAGGCCTCAGTAAAATTGTCAAGCATTGACTGGTCCCCGGTGATAAAAAGATTGGGGACCACTGCACTACAGCATAAATTATGCCTCTCCTACCATTATTTTATCTCCTTAACAATTCTGTGATGTAGATTGATTTGAAAGAGAGAATGTTTGGCCTTATGTCACTCAGTAAATAGATTAATGAAGCCTGAACTCACCCTGCCTCTCTGACTATTCTTAGTTTTGGTCTGGTCTTCAGTTCTTATAGCTGATGGAGAGACTTAATTGTTGAAACTATTGTGCAAATCCTGCAGGATTTGTTAAGTCTTTTGTTTGAGTGCCCCCCCAACATATCTATCCTTCATAATACTTGCTTAGAATCCTGCTAGACCAGAGTATCATAGCAAAGATTAGAGTTATGGCAAAAAAAAAAAACCCACCCTGGATCGTATCAAATAACTGCAGTGAAAAATTTAGATCCCTTTTCAGCTCCTAAAGTATTTAGCATGCTTACTGCATGACCTTCCGGGTAAAGATAGATATGTTATCAGTAGACAATACTGCACACCCTGATTCAAACAAGCTCCACCTGGCTGGCATGTCTGCTTTCATGAGTCACATTTTGAAAAGCATACAGCAAAGATGATGTTTAAACACTGATTATTTTGTTTTCATGCCTTTGTTCAGTATTGCAGCTAATTTGTTTTTCCAGCTCATGCAGATGTATGGTATCAGTTATAGAAAGATGAGTAATTCAAGGTTAGTTAGTAGATTAACACTTCACTATAGTGGGAGGAGTATGAAAAAAATCAGCTTTAGAAAACTCCCTTTATGATCACAAGTAGGAAGAATTCTCAGTTTCTATAAACATATCATGCCCCCAACATTTTGAGGAAAGGATGATGCAGGGAAAAAAAATAAATGAATGTGTAAAAGGACTCTGTATTAATGGCATCATGCATCATGAAATCCCAGGCTGTAGCAGTTGGAGGGGACAGAACTGAACTAGACAGTTTCATAGGGTCTGTCTGTACCAGGCCAAAGGAGCCTACATAATATTTTGACTTAGTTTCCTGATTTGGTACAACTAATTTGGTATGTTGACTCACATTTGGCTGATTCAGGAACCCCAAAACAATTTGGCCAAAACAATGGGCAGACAGCTGATTTCAGATATCAGCTGTTTAGCAGCTTTGGAGGCATTTAAAGGGAGTGGGGGGGGGGGGAAAGAGGTGTTCAAAGAGCCTCTAAATAGTTTATTCCTCAGGGCCAGCTGTTTGGCAGCTCTTCCTGCTTCCCTTCTCAGGCTGCAGAGAGCGGGTTGGGGTGGGCATTTAAAGACCCTGTCAAACAGCTTATTCTCATGATCAGATGTTGGACGGGTCCTTCTCAATGCCTGAATCTTGAACCAGCTAAAACAGCCCCAACTGGATTCAGGCTTCTGTGATCTGGATGGTTTAAACCAGGGGTAGTCAAACTGCGGCCCTCCAGATGTCATTGGACTACAATTCCCATGAGCCCCTGCCAGCAATCACTGGCAGGGGCTCATGGGAATTGTAGTCCATGGACATCTGGAGGGCCGCAGTTTGACTACCCCTGGTTTAAACTGATGGGATGTTTGATTTGACTCTGATAAGTCTTAATTGGCTTGGATAAGCCTCAGTATTCAAGCCGAATCATCCATCCCTAGGAGTCAGTTAACAGATTTACTAACACTCAACACTATCCTGACTTAAGTCAAGAATTTTAATAGAAGTAGCTGAGTTTGGTCACCCGAGTAAATTGTGCCCATACTTTGGTAAGCCATCCAAAACACCAGTAATTCCAAAGAAATTCAAGGCATGCCACCCTTTTCAGTGCTGTCTCTGTCGTGAGATCTGGATCCCATGAATTGCGTCACTAGGCCAGACCCATAGGACTGACTCATCTATTGCATATTCACAAGAATATTTTATGAACAAGGGAATCTATTAAGAGACACAGGTGGACCAACTTATGGTAGCCACTCTTCGTATAAAATGTTGGTTTTCTGAAGGCCATGTAGCTTTAGGACATGCAGTATTCACAAGAAAACCATTTGTGAAATGTCAATTGGAACCAGTATATAGCAAACATGGAAGCTATGAGGTTGTAACCAGCATTCCCTTTCACTATTGTTTGTTCTTCCCACCATATTTAAGAAGAAGAGAAGAGTTGGTTCTTATATGCCGCTTTTCTCTACGCAAAGGAGTCTCAAAGTAGTTTATAGTTGCCTTCCCTTTCCTCTCCCCACAACAGACACCCTGTGAGGTGGGTGAGGCTGAGAGAGCCCTAATAATGCTGCTCGGTCAGAACAGCTTTATCAGTGGTGTGGCAAGCCCAAGGTCACCCAGCTGGTTGCATGTGGGGGAGGTCAGAATCAAACCTGGCTTGCCAGAATAGAAGTCTACACTCCTAACCACTACACCAAGCCAATTTTGTTCAGATGCTCAGTGTGACTTAGCAATAAAGATTTATTCAGGTGTACGCCTTGTATTACTGTATTTATTCCTTTTGCACATGATAAGGAGCTTGTAATACTCAAGCACAGGCACAGACATCTCACCCCACCCCACCGCACAGCTTCAGCCAATATATTTCCACCCTTTTAATGAGTAGTCCCTGGTGTCCAGCAAGGAAAATGTTTATGAAAGTTAGCTACTGAATGCGTGGCCTGTAATCCCCTCTAACCACAATTAGAATGTTTACTGTTCCTGTTTTGTGATAGCTGTCTTAATATGATCTTTCATTCTTGTTCTCACTAGCTGGGAAATCAAACAGATGTTCATCTAAACAGAGATTTCTTCTTACGGAACAGAGCTGTGGCTCGCTCTGACACATATATCAACCTGCGTGAAGTCTCAAAACGCTTCCACCTGCCTCTAGGAGAGTACCTCATTGTGCCATCCACCTTTGAGCCTTTCAAAGATGGCGAATTCTGCCTCAGGGTCTTCTCTGAGAAACATGCTCAAGCACAGTATGTAAAGTATGCTGTGTAGGATACGCAACACATGGATTCTGTTCTGTGCTAGTTCAGCTCTCTCTCTCTTTCTCTAACCACCCAGTGGAAGGTCATGATACTTTGCTTTCTACATATGAATTAAGAGTAAGAGCTGTTCAACCATGCCTTGCTATACCTGCTGTGGTAACATCCAAGACTATATGATAAAAAAAACTATGAATAGATGGGCCTGCGGCACAGAATACCCTCAGTGGATATGCATATGCACAGAGAAATGTGATCCCTCCCCAAGGGATTGCAGTGTGGAGGCCAACCCCTATCACCTCCTCCATTATGATTTCCCTTGCTTTCCCTGCAGTTATTTGACTTTGCCTTCCATTTCTGTCTGTTCTTGTGTACATGCTTATTTGGGAGTAAACAAAGTGAAGATAGGTATATGTTACTTTGGGAAGCTGTTTTAGCAAACTGGAAGTGCAACTTTACACAGTCTGGGCCTAGATTTATTACCAAGGCAATAAACTACTTTGAATACTATTCCATGGTTGATAAACAGCGCTGCACTGTTAATGTCTGTATTTATCTCCCTACAGGGAAATGGGTGATAAGGTGGCTGCAAATCCATATGAGGTAAATAAATCACAGTATCAAGTATACAGATCTACAATGTCATCCTAAGCAGAGTTATCCCTCTTCCAAGTGCACTGAAGTAAACCAATTTAGATGGCTATAATTCTGTTTAGGACTGCATCCTGATAGTGTTGTTTTGTGCAGTTTTTCTTTCTAAACACTTTGGAATCAGTGGATTTTAATGGGTTAGCTGTGTTAGTTTGTTTTAGCCAAAAAAACCAGGAGTTTAATGACACCTTGTAGACTAACAAAATTTTGTTCCAACAAAAGTGCCTGGGGGCTAGAATCACAAGCCTGTCAGATGTAATGTTGTGGGTCTTCACTGACTGGATATTTATATTTGATGCATTAAAACAATCCAGTGGGACATAGCTTCATAAATCCATTACATTTCTCCCTGTGCTTCTGGCAATTCAAGACTCCTTGTTTTGTTAATTTGTTAATTATTTTTCATATCACAAACAACTTCCTGGTGAGCATCCACTGTGTTACATCTGCAGGTGAAATAAAATATATTTCGTTTTTAAGACTCCAGTCAGCTCCTATTTATTTCCACGTAGGTTTTCACTGTTTATCTGGGTGTTTGATTCATGGTCTCTTTAGGGCTAAGGCACTTTTTTGTAGGCAAGAGAAACTGTTGCACAATAAGGAAAATAGCATTTTTCTTGCATTAACAGAAATTGATTTTTACTTGAGGCTAACAAATGTAGCTTTTGTATGTCTGGCCCTTGGCACACCTTCCCTACAGCAGCATAATTATAAGATTTACATAAAACAGTACTAAATAGGGTTTTAAGACTTTTGCCCTTTTCAAAACTTGATTTGGTAATCCAAATACTCCTGTAAGAGACTTCAGAAGAGCCCTATACTTACTGGGCCAATCAAATGATTACACTTCAATGGAACTTGATTTATGGGTCATCAGGAAGAAACAGCATGCCTGAAGATACATTACGCTATACCAGAGCCTGTCTGCCTCTTCAGTGGGAGTAAGAAAGAAGCAGTGCTTAATCAGATCTATAGACTCAGTGTTACTTGGCCATATTGAGCTAACACTGGCCTTGAAGAACTGCATATGAAATCTTTGTGCATTGCAATTATCTTCTTAAAAAAAACATTCCATGTAAAACCATTCTCCATTTCTTGTCATATGTGTCAAAAACAAAACATGATATTATATCTTCTTTTTTTAGCCTCATGTTGCCGACAATGACATAGACAGTGAATTCAAGACCCTGTTTCAAAAGCTTTCTGGGGAGGTAAGAAAATCCTCATTATGTGTATCAGGTGTAGATAAGAACATAAGAAGGGCTCCGTGGGATCAGAATAGTGGTACATCCACTCCAACAGCCTATTTAATGCAAAAGCCAATCTTGAATAGCCAACAAAAGGCAAAGAGGCCACAGCCTATCTATTATGTTGCTTCCTGTCAATGCTATTCAGAAATTCAATGCCACTAGAAGATACAGAAGTACCCTTTAGTCAAAATGGTTAGTGACAGACCTATTCTCCATGAATATATAACAGCCAGAATTAGACACATGTTTAATACAAATGCATTCTTTGCAAACAAAATCACCCAGAACCACTCTGGGTTAGACACTGATGGGATGAATGTTCAGGTGAGGTACCTTTGAGATCTGCTTGTCTGATTCATATGGATACCTTTCAGCTTGTGGCATCTGAGGATGTGAGGATGTGGACAGGTCCTTGAAGAGATTAGGTCTACACCAGTGTCCTTGACTCTTGCCCTTCCTGGCTGATAAAAGCTGCCCAGAAGTGTGTGTGTGTGTGTGTGTGGGGGGTGGCTAAGTGGGAAGGGGAGTGGTAAATGTTTCCTTAAGAGTGGTAGGCAATGATTAGAAGTTTTCGGAACCCCACCCCTACCCCTTTTGATCACCTTGGCTGCTTTGGTCAGCTCTGTCAAGAACTAGACAAGGGCATGGTGAGCTTGCTATTTCTGCTGGATCTCTCAGCAGCCTACAATACCATCAGCCATGGTATCCTAGTGGGTTGCCTCTGGTTCTGGGACTAAGGGGCACCATATTATGGTGGTATGAGTCATGGAACACCAGTCCCTGAAGATGATAATGGGGGATTCCTGCTCTGACCCATGACCATTGGCCTGTGGCATTCTGCAAGATTTGATCTCTTTCCCCATGTTATTTAAAGCCTACATGGAGCCACTGGGAGAGGTCATCAAGAGGTTTGGGCTGCAATGTCACCAATATGTGGATGATATTCAGCTCTATCTTTCTTTACCACTTAAGTCTAAGTAAGCTGTTGATGTTCTAAACTGGTGCATGGAATCAGTAATAGGTAGGATGAGGGTGAACAAGTTGAAACTTAATCCTTACAAGGTAGAGGTTCCCTGGATTAATAGAAAGGCAGACCAGGGACTTGAGATCTCCACTAACTTGGATGGGATTACACTCCCTTTGAAAAGCCAGGTTCACAGCTTGGGAATGCTGCACAGCGGTCCCCTCAGAAAATCAGGTGGCTGATGTGATTAAGAGTGCTTTCACTCAGTTTCTCTTGGTATATCAGTTGCGCGTGTTCCTGGTTCACCTGTTCCTGGTCCATGCATTAGGTAAATCTAGACTGGACTATTACACTGTGTTCTGCTTCGGGCTGCCCTTAGGGCTACCGTATTTGGAAGCTTCACTAGTGCAGAATGTTGCAGCTGGACTGTTAGTCAAAGCCAGTTACAGGGATCATGTAACCCAAATCCTACAACAGTTATACTAGCTTCAGATCCACTCCCAAGCCCAATTCAAGATATTGTTTTTTCTGTTCTTGGTCAGGAACTAAGATCACAGTGAGAGGCCCTTTTGACAGTCAGATTGATCAAAACAGCTTGTTTAGTGGTTACTTGAGAAAGGGACTTTTGAGTGGCAGCCCCATGGTAACAAAACAACCTTCCTAGGGATGTGCACCTGGTCCTCTTCATCTCAGTTATTAGGACACAGGTGCAGACAGTTTTACTTATGATAGCATTTGATAATTTAAAATTACTGATTTTAACTAGTGGTTTTAATGTATTTTAAAGGTAAAGGTAAAGGTATCCCCTGTGAAAGCACCGAGTCATGTCTGACCCTTGGGGTGACGCCCACTAGCGTTTTCATGGCAGACTCAATACGGGGTGGTTTGCCAGTGCCTTCCCCAGTCATTACCGTTTACCCCCCAGCAAGCTGGGTACTCATTTTACCGACCTCGGAAGGATGGAAGGCTGAGTCAACCTTGAGCCGGCTGCTGGGATTGAACTCCCAGCCTTATGGGCAAAGCTTCCAGACGGCTGCCTTACCACTCTGCGCCACAAGAGGCTCTTAATGTATTTTACTGTAATCTTATTTGTATTTCAAGCTACCCGGTTCCTATAAAGTAGAAAGGTTACTGGTAAATGTTTCTTCCTCAGTTTGGTTATTCCCTTTTTACTAACATATAACATTACAATTGATCCAGCCTAATATATTGAATAGTAGTGCATCCTTCTTTCATGATTCCTATTGATACAGTATCTCAGACTATTTGCTTTAGACTTAGATTTATAGCCTTCTCATCACAAAGGCTTGGAGCAGATAATAGTTTCAGACATAAAATACCATTAAGACATATGGATGAACTCATTCATGCCCTACTTCTTGACTCTGAGGGCTTTTCTTATCAATTTTAATTCTTTAATTCCACACTTGGGGACCATTTTGCTCCAAGCACATCCTTTCACTCCCTCACTCTGAGAGGCCATGGCTGCTCACAGTGGTATATGCTCATGCCCATTCTTCTACCGCTAACATAGGAGCTGTTCACCTCTCTCGGTGTCTTCTTCTGTGTTTCCTCTCATTTCCCCCCTACTGAGTTCAGTAGTTCACATCCTGAGCTGAAAAGAAGTGCTGTAATCTTAAAATGGGCAAGGGGCAGTGCAAGAGGCTGTGCAGCTCCAGCCTGCTGCTGAGCAGGACTTCCTGTGTTAACAAGTGGACCTTCGCACATTCATTTTAGACCAGGGTTTCATGAAAACATGGGGTTCCGCACAATGACCAATGTTGCTAAATGTTTGCAGTATGCAGAAACGCTATATTTAATAGTGGAATTTAGTCATTCCGCATACCTTCAATTCTAGTGGAATATTGAAGTTCCAGTAGTGGTATATTTATTCCCCACAGGTTTCCAGTCTTGCTGGAATCATAACAAAGGAAGCGATATTCTTCAGCACTTCTTCCCGCCCCTGGCCGTCAATAAAAGAGAACAGCCAATGAAATGTTGTGTTCATGCTCCCGAAAAGCCCCTTTCCCTTTAAAAACTGTTTTTTTTTTAAACCCAAACACACCAGTCGCAATGAATGTTTGTTTAGTCATTGCTGTATTGTGCTCGGAAACTTTAAAGACAATTGCAGAAAGGAGCTTTGTTTGTTTTTTCTGTGGAGGGACTTCAGCCGGAGAAGCCTCGCTTATTCATTGCTTTTGCTGGTTTAAGGGGGAAAAAATAGCAATCGCGTCTCTGGAATCTCGGGGGCGAGAGCGAGGGAGGGACATTAATTCTCCCGCTATTTTGAGAACGCACATGTCTTTTGCTGATGTGTTGCGGCTTGTGCTCAGAAGTGTAGCAGTTTTTTCAGAGGGAATCCACTTTTCTGGATTTCCCCTATGCGCTATAAAATTTAAGTTGTGCGGAATGGCCCACAGTTAACCCCATAACTGATGTGATTATGGCAGCAGATCCTGTGTGTAAAGATCCCTGCATACAATCTTTTAAGTGGAGCTATTTTTGGCTATATTCCCCATGAATAGAGTGAGCCTGTTCTCCACTGGTGTTTTGTTTTGTCTTGATTCCTTTACTACAGTGCTGCTGTCAGGAGTATCCACATGATGTTGTCCATATCTGTTCTGCCTTCTCCCAATGCACTGCAACCTTTCCCAGGCCTAGTTCGGTCTAATCTTTTTGAAAGGATCATCATCAACCCACTTTGGGATGCTTTGTGGATGGGGTGGTATGAATTTTTGCAGGACCGCTCACATTGGCACCATTTTCCTTGCCTCAGCCCCCCTCCACTCACCATTTCACCCAACATTTGAGGGGTTTTTAAAAGTGCTATTGTACATTAATGTTATAACAATCAGTAGCTATTATCTACTTGTTCCTTATTTTTTTTAAGTATACTTCTAGACTACTTTGTTGCAGTTATAAGGAGAAAGGTAAATGCTGCACATATAGTGATTATTAATTTTAAAAAAGCCTTCCCATGGGGAGGTGGGAAAAGGCAATTGTGGAGGGTCAAGGCAAGATACCTGTGATGTGTACATACTCTATTGCCAGTGCAAATACATTTTCCTCTGTAGCAGCACTGGAAGGTACATGGAGAATCGTTGCTGTATGGAAGCAGTCTGAGTCTGCCACTTTGTCCTAGCCTCTTCAGATAGGACTCACTGACCCCTAGACTTTGATGCCAGTCTTTTATCAGTAACACACATGCCCTGTCCCTAGGTAACATGTATATCCATTGACAGCAATTTCAAATACCCACATTTTGGAGGCCTTAGTTGCAAAGAAGAGGATCTGAACTCACTTGTCAAGGACAGCCAGACTCTGAGAAAACTCTTTAGGTTTCTCTTTTTGAAGGTTATCTAGGGTAGGGGCTTGGTTCAGACAGAGGACACTTTCTGTTAAGTTGGATGCTTCTCAAATCTCTGATTTTTCTCCTTTCTGCAGGATTGTGAAATGACAGCAAATGAACTTCAGACAATTCTGAACAGAGTCATATCAAAGAGTAAGTTATAATGGATGCTTCTTAATTGTTGAAGATGAGCACGATAGTCACAAACTATAAAAGTCACAGCTACAGTTGAAGCTGGCAGTATGCTTGCTGTCATGCTCTTGGTTATTATATTTTTTACCATAGATGGCAGAGTAGTTGTAAAGCTAAAGTTATGATGTCCAAGGTATTTGTTAGAACTACTGTAAAGAGTGTGAGAGGCCTAAGAGCTTAAATTTCTGGATTGATGTCCATGAAACAAAATCATGTTCAGCCCTGCTGTGTCTCAATAATGATGTACTCTAACATTGTTGTTAGTTGTGAAGTTGTGTCCGACCCATCGCGACCCCATGGACAATGATCCTCCAGGCCTTCCTGTCCTCTACCATTCCCCAGAGTCCATCTAAGTTTGCACCTACTGCTTCAGTGACTCCATCCAGCCACCTCATTCTCTGTCATCCCCTTCTTCTCTTGCCCTCAATCGCTTTAACATACCATGAAACAAAACAAAGCACAAGATAAAGCACATTATAGAGGACAGGTCTATTGCTGGCTACTAGCCATGATGACTAAAGGAAACATCTTTAATCAGAGGCAGTAAACCTCTGAATGCCAGTGTCAGGAGGCAACATTACAGAAAGCCTCAGACTCTATGCCCTATTATTTGTCCACCAGAGTAACAATTAGACAGAACGCTTGACTAGATGGATCACTGGTATGATCCAGAAGGGCTCTTCCTATGTTCATTCACTGGAAGGTTGTTTTTTCTACCATACTTTGCAAAGAAATCACATACTGTTGGAAAAGGCAATGTCTGGTGTACAAAAAAGAAGAGAAGAAGACCTTGTAGAGGGCAACAAGAAGACAATGGGATAGGACAGTGAGGTCAGCACCTTCTCTCTTGTTAAGTGTCATTGTGTCTCCAGGGCAATTTCGCCTTTCTTCTTGGAAGTCCCACACTCAGTCTTAGCTTCTCTCTCAGCTAAACATGTAGTTAGGAACCTCTCTCTGTCTCTCCTCTTTCCTATCAAGTATATTAATTCCTTTAAAAACCTTTATCTGCTCGTTAATGAGGTTGTGCACCCTTGCTGTATTAATTACTCTGCCAACAGTATGCACCTTCTCTCTTGTTAAGTGTCATTCCTTGTTTGTCTCCAGATTGTTATGGCAATTTCCTCCTTTTTGGAAGTTCCACACTTAGTCTACCCTCTGTTTTTGATAGATATATAGTTAGGAACCTACTTATCCTGGATGCTTTAGGCTGATCCTGCATTGAGCAGGAGGTTGGACTAAATGGCCTGTATGGCCCCTTCCAACTCTTATGATTCTATCTCTGTCTCTCCTCTTTTTTATTAAGCGTATTAGTTCCTAAATATACCTTTATCTACTCTTTAATCAGGTTGTGTACTGTTGCTATGCCCCCTTCAAGGATCGCTGCCTTGTTGTGGCAAGGGGGCTTGCGTAGTTCAGTGAAGCTATGAGCTATACCGTGCAGGGCCACCCAAGACGGACAGGTCATAGCTGAGAGCTCTGACAAAAGGTGATCCACTGGAGAAGGAAATGGCAAACCACTCCAGTATCTTTGCCATGAAAACTCTATGGACAGTTCCAATAGGCATAACGATATGACGCTGGAAGATGAGCCCCTCAGGTCGGAAGGTGTCCAATATGCTACTGGGGATGAGCAGACGGCTAGTACGAGTAGCGCCAGAATGAATGAAGCGGCTGGGCCAAAGCCGAAAGGACGCTCAGTTGTGGAAGTAACTGGTGGCGAAAAGACAGTCCGATGCTGTAAAGATTTTTATTCCATAGGAACCTGGAACGTCAGATCCATGAATCAAGGCAAGCTAGACGTGGTTAAACAAGAAATGAGAAGACTGAACATCGACATTTTAGGAATCAGTGAACTAAAATGGACAGGAATGGGTGAATTTAATTCAGATGACCATCAGGTATACTACTGTGGACAAGAATCTCGCAGAAGAAATGGAGTAGCCTTCATAATCAATAAGAGAGTAGGAAAAGCAGTCTTGGGATACAATCCCCAAAATGACAGAATGATCTCAGTTCGAATCCAAGGCAAACCATTCAACATCACAGTGATCCAGGTCTACGCCCCAACCACTGCTGCTGAAGAGGATGAAGTTGATCAGTTCTATGAAGCCCTACAACACCTTCTAGAAGCAACGCCCAAAAATGATGTGCTTATCATCATGGGGGATTGGAATGCTAAAGTAGGAAGCCAAAAGATAACCGGGATAACAGGCAAGTTTGGCCTTGGAATACAAAATGAAGCAGGGCACAGGCTGGTAGAATTTTGTCAAGAGAATACAATGGTCATAGCAAACACTCTTTTCCAGCAACCCAAGAGACGACTCTACACATGGACATCACCAGACGGTCAACACAGAAATCAGATTGACTATGTGCTCTGCAGCCAAAGATGGAAAAGTTCTATCCAGTCAATAAAAACAAGACCAGGAGCTGATTGTGGTTCAGATCATGAGCTTCTTGTTGCAAAATTTAGGCTTAAATTGAAGAAAGTAGGGAAAAGCACTAGGCCACTCAGGTATGAACTAAATCATATCCCCGACGAATACACAGTGGAGGTGACAAATAGATTTAAGGAATTAGATCTGATAGACAGAGTGCCTGAAGAACTATGGATGGAGGTTCGCAACATTGTACAAGAGGTAGCAACTAAAACCATCCCAAAGAAAAAGAAATGCAAGAAATCAAAATGGCTGTCTGAGGAAGCTTTACAAATAGCTAAGGAGAGAAGGGAAGTGAAAGGCAAGGGAGAAAGAGAAAGATACACCCAATTGAATGCAGAATTCCAGAGAAAAGCTAGAAGAGATAAGAATGCCTTCTTAAATGAACAGTGCAAACAAATAGAAGAAAACAATAGAATGGGGAGGACCAGAGATCTTTTCAAGAAAATTGGAGATATGAAGAGAACGTTTCATGCAAAGATGGGTATGATAAGGGACCAAAATGGTAGGGACCTCACAGAAGCAGAAGAGATTAAACAAAGGTGGCAAAATTATACAGAAGAACTATACAAGAGCGAGCTTAACATCCCTGATGACCACAATGGGGTAGTTACTGACCTGGAGCCAGACATCCTGGAATGTGAAGTCAAATGGGCCTTAGGAAGTCTGAGCAACAATAAAGCTAGTGGTAGTGACAGCATTCCAGTTGAACTATTCAAAATCTTAAAGGACGATGCAGTAAAAGTGCTACACTCAATATGTCAGCGAATTTGGAAAACTCAACAATGGCCACAGGATTGGAAAAGGTCAGTTTACATTCCAATCCCAAAGAAGGGCAATGCCAAAGAATGTTCAAACTACCGCACCATTGCACTAATTTCTCATGCTAGCAAAGTTATGCTCAAAATCCTACAAACTAGGCTCCAGCAATATGTGGACCGAGAACTTCCAGAAGTACAGGCAGGATTTCGAAGAGGCAGAGGAACTAGAGATCAAATTGCCAACATACGCTGGATCATGGAGAAAGCTAGGGAGTACCAGAAGAACGTCTACTTCTGCTTCATTGACTATGCTAAAGCCTTTGATTGTGTGGAGCACAACAAATTGTGGCAAGTTCTTAAAGAGATGGGAATACCAGAGCATCTTATTTGTCTCTTGAGAAATTTATATGCAGGTCAAGAAGCAACAGTGAGAACTGAACATGGAATCACTGACTGGTTCAAAATTGAGAAAGGAGTTCGGCAAGGCTGTATACTGTCGCCTTGCCTATTTAACTTGTATGCAGAGCACATCATGAGAAATGCAGGATTAGAGGAGTCACAAATTGGGATCAAGATTGCAGGGAGAAATATCAACAACCCCAGATATGCAGATGATACCACTCTAATGGCAGAAAGTGAAGAGGAACTAAAGAGCCTGTTGATGCGGGTGAAGGAGGAGAGTGCAAAAGTTGGCTTGAAACTCAACATCAAGAAAACAAAGATCATGGCATCCGGCCCTCTCAATTCCTGGCAAATAGAAGGGGAAGAAATGGAGATAGTGACAGATTTTATTTTCCTGGGCTCCAAGATCACTGCAGATGGGGACTGCAGCAAAGAAATTAAAAGACGCTTGCTCCTGGGGAGGAAAGCTATGGCAAATCTAGACAGCATCCTAAAAAGCAGAGACATCACTCTGCCAACAAAAGTGCGTTTGGTCAAGGCTATGGTCTTCCCAGTTGCAATGTATGGCTGCGAAAGTTGGACCATAAGGAAGGCCGAGCGTCAAAGAATTGAGGCTTTTGAACTCTGGTGCTGGAGAAGACTCTTGCGAGTCCCTTGGACTGCAAGGCGAACAAACCGGTCAGTCCTAGAGGAGATCAGCCCTGACTGCTCTTTAGAAGGCCAGATCCTGAAGATGAAACTCAAATATTTTGGCCACCTCATGAGAAGGAAGGACTCCCTGGAGAAGAGCCTAATGCTGGGAGCGATCGAGGGCAAAAGAAGAAGGGGACGACAGAGAATGAGGTGGCTGGATGGAGTCACTGAAGCAGTAGGTGCAAACTTAAATGGACTCCGGGGAATGGTAGAGGACAGGAAGGCTTGGAGGATCATTGTCCATGGGGTCGCGATGGGTCGGACACGACTTCGCACATAACAACAACAACTGTTGCTATGCTAATTACTCTGCCAGCATACACAACCACAGTCCAACTTCCTTCAATGGGGTCATCAGAGAGAGATAAGGAGGCAGCTAGGACCTCTCCACTGTGGCTGAATGCAGCCACACCTATGATCCGTGGGTTACAGCTTTCAGGTACTATCAATGAGGCCATCAAAAGGGGAAGGAGAAAAGAGCAAGCTGAGAATGTTGCCCCCAAGGACTGTTTTATTGAATTGTTATATTATTGTTCTTTCTCATAAATTGCTTTAAGGACCAATTTTTTAGCTGAAAATTAGGATATAAAGTATAATAAATAGCAAAATAAACCCACACAAACACCTGAGTTGTGGCCACTCACAGCATACCAACTGCATAATGATTTGCATTTGATTTGTTATCATTTATGGATAGTGACTTATTTCAATTGGTGAGGTGATCATGTTTGACATAAAACTAAGGCATGTTGTGGATTTTGTCGCTGCAAAACAACAGGAACAAATATACTACTTGTATGGGCAGCTCAGGGCTCTCAGCCTACATCTGTCAGAAGGTGCATGAAAAGCAACATCCTCTCATGGAGCACTGGGAAAGGTGCCAACAAGCCTGGGAAGAAAACCTAAAAGTGTTACTGTCCTAGCCAAAGCAGTGAAGGTTTCAGGATTCCCTCTGCTAGCTGGCACTTTTATCAGGAATAAACAGCAGAGACTACAGCAACATACTGAAACTTTTTAGAGATTCCCCCCAGTGCACAATGGTTACAAACTACAGCTTAAGCTCTACATAGAAATCTGTACTTACCTGTATTTTATGAGTGCTACAATTGGGAGGTTTTATTTTCCTGCACTATTAGACCATCTGGCCAGTTCACACAATCTTTGTAGAGGTGAAAGTATGGGGAAGTAAGGAACACACAGAACAACTGTCATCTGACTGCTCTTCCCTGTACTCAGACCGTGTCATGCCAGCCCTCCATTCCCCCCTCTCCTTTCACAAATTTTACTGTAGTGAGTCATGAATCACGGCATGGTAAAACATCAACATAACTGCTTGGGCACATCCTGTTATGCTACCTCATTCTTTGAATTAACTCTTCAATCTTCCCTCTGTGAGACATACATCTGCCTTTCCAATGAGCTGGCAGAAATAGAACCATATTCCCCTTAAATGGGACGATGCTAGTTTTACCCACAGAGGCTAACCATGCACAGAGATGATTTCCTAGTATTTCCATGGGTTGCAGATAAATATTTGTCTAACTTCTTTGTGCTTTATTTATTGTATAGGAACAGATATTACAAGTGATGGATTCGGCATAAACACCTGCAGAGAGATGATCAGCCTCTTAGATGTATCCTTTAAATGTCACTCCTGAATTTCCCTTTTGAACCTCTAGACTAAAAGGTAAAGGTAAAGGTATCCCCTGTGCAAGCACCGAGTCATGTCTGACCCTTGGGGTGATGCCCTCTAGCGTTTTCATGGCAGACTCAATACGGGGTGGTTTGCCAGTGCCTTCCCCGGTCATTACCGTTTACCCCCCAGTGAACTGGGTACTCATTTTACTGACCTCGGAAGGATGGAAGGCTGAGTCAACCTTGAGCCGGCTGCTGAGATTGAACTCCCAGCCTCATGGGCAGAGCTTTCAGACTGCATGTCTGCTGCCTCACCACTCTGCGCCACAAGAGGCTCTTACCTCTAGACTAGATGAGGCAAAATTTACGTGTCTCATTTTCCTGGTGGATCTGTCTTAATTTGCCTTGGGCACAAAATACAGAGTGCAGATCTAAACCATTTGGTACAGCAAGGACATTAACCCTTTGTTGCCAAGCTGCTATTGTGGTTGGTTTCTTGATGTTTTGCTTCATGTTCTGCCTGGGTGCTTGAGAATTCCTCATCTACTGAGCTCTGGTTGTATTGTTATACAGAACCTGAGTCTCTTCAGATCATGCTTTTGTTGCACAGAGAGACCTGAAGAACTGTGGGGAAGGGATAATTTATTAAGCTGGAACAGTCCCTCCCAACTAACTCAGAAGAAGGGGCAAGCTGCCAATCTTCACAATGCATCCTTCTCACACAGGGAAGTAATTAACAACGAAATGCTAGAATCAATTTATTGTAGATGGGTAGGCAGGTGGCTGGCAAAAAGCCATAGTCATAGGCTGGTAGGGAGAGTGAGCTGTAATCCAGAGGGAGGAGCTTTACTGCATCAGCAGGTCACAGTGTCCTCATGTACAAACAATGCTAGAATTAGACCAGGGTTGAGCTTCTACGGTCTTTAAATTCCAGCCCAGCCAAGTGTAATCCAAGTGGGCTTTGGCTTATTGGTCTTTTCAGTAACCTGAAGGTTCCATTCTTCTCATTTTAGAACAGTCCACTGCTGTCTGCTCCTGATCGTATTTTCTCCCTTGTCACCCTCTGTCTGGTCTCCCTCCTAAACACTCCCACAACCTCACCTACTGCCTACTTCTTTATCTCTCTTTACCACTCTCAGTTTCTCTGTTGCATCCAAGCTGTGATGCATTTGTGATAGGTCATCTCCTTTTGGTTTGGTCTGCAACTGGGTTCAAACCAAACTACCCTTCCATTGGAAATTAGCTGTCTTTCTACCATGTGCATATTGTGTTCCTGATATAATTGAGAATGCCTCCAGTTTTCAGTCTTCTTGCAACCCCTAAACACTGCCTGGCTGCCCCTTCCTTTCCCCCAAGTTGAACTGCTGGTAGCAGCAGGAAGGCCAATGGCAGCAACAAGCTAGAGATTTCTAGATAATCAAGGAAACTTAGGACGCAAACTTAAAGAAACATTCCACTGAATAAAATGGGACTTCTTTCCAAGTAGACCTCTCTAGGATTCCTTGCATAAATGTCTCTAAGAGTATCATTGAGCCTAAGAAGGCATGGATTCTATTAGTGCTTGGATGGGAGCCTCAGGTAAGTGAACTGGAGAGGGAGAGAATTTGAAGAGCGCTGAGAAATAAACAACAGATTGAGCAAAATAACTGTGTAGGATCGTAAAAGAGATGGCAGTTTCCTACCCTCCATGATCTGTGTGATCCTACAATAGTATAACCAATCATTCTGCAAGAGAGAAACCAAGAGTCCTCAAGATACCTTATCTAAGCAAACTGAACATAGCAGGTATTTCTCTACTTGATGGCTGAAAGTTCAGATCCATGTATCACATCAGGTGGCAGAATATACATTTCAGCAAGACATTCATTTTTATCAATACCATGAAACTTTATTGGTTGGTTTGAAAAAGAGAACAACTGTATTTAAATGTAGACCTTAACACATCCTAGAATCATGGAACTGGTACCCTGGGCATTACAGAATTCAAGATACTTTGGATGAAGATTCAGAAATATCTGGTAATACAAAATCCTTCAAAATACAACCTTCTGCTTGAGATGTCTTGAAGCTAATGGGGAATTGCATTTCAGTGTCCAGATGTGAAAAGAAATATGTATCTTTAGCAGCCAGAGTTCCCTACAGGATTCCTTTATACAGCTTAGTTCAAAGCTGTCTTACATTCCTTAGACAGCTGTCATATCTTGCAGTGTCTCCTCCCTGCCTAAATTTCTTTTTAACGATCAGATCTCATTGAAGTGATTTTTCTGCAATACTTGTCCAGAAATTCTTCCCAAAGAAGTAGCTGAAAGGAGCTCAGTATCACAACCATACTCAAGCTAAGCAGTTTGGGTCTTGGATGGGAGACCTCTGGGGACCTCTGATGGAAGAAAGGAAGAATATTATTGTTAGGAATAAATAAAAAACCTCTCCTCGGGGCTCAGCAGCTGTGGAGCAGAATGTCCCACAGTGGAAACCCAGTTCTCTCACCGAGAACTCCATGACTAAAGGTTTAGGCCCAGAATCAATGCTGCAGCTCTTTCCTGGCCCAGTGCAGCTTTCACAGAAAAATCCCCCCAGCGTATTTATTTCCTCAGCGATAAAATTGTGTCGAGGTATTGTGGCTGCCTGGTCATATCAGAACTTGGTTGCTAAGGAGGGTTGGCCCTGGTTAATATTGGGATGGAAGAAGTCCAGGATTGTTACACAGAGGCAGGCAAACCGCCTCTGAACATCTCTTGCCTTGGAAACCTTATAGGGTCACCATAAGTCAACTGTGAATGCAATTTGATGGTACGTTGCACCATCACATCACTTGTGACTGCAGGAGATGGCCTAAAGAGATTAGTCCCCCTGGAGAAAATGATTGCTTTGGAGAGGGAACTCCATGCCATTACACCTGGGGATATAAGCCTCCAGGTGTGACCTGGAGATCTCACAGAATTACAACTGATCTCCAGGTTATTTAAATCAGTTCCCCTGGAGAAGATGGGTGCTTTGAAGGGAGGGACTCCATGGCATTATAGGAAGAAGAAGAAGAAGAAGAGTTGGTTCTTATATGCCGCTTTTCCCTACCCGAAGGAGGCTCAAAGCGGCTTACAGTCGCCTTCCCATTCCTCTCCCCACAACAGACACCCTGTGGGGTGGGTGAGGCTGAGAGAGCACTGATATCACTGCCCGGTCAGAACAGTTTTACCAGTGCCGTGGCGAGCCCAAGGTCACCCAGCTGGTTGCATGTGGGGGAGTGCAGAATCGAACCTGGCATGCCAGATTACAAGTCCGCACTCCTAACCACTACACCAAACTGGCTCTCTCCTACAGATGCCAGCCTTCAGGTGCAACCTGGGGATCCCCTGGTTTTGAAATTGGCTGCTTTGGAGGGGGGACTCCATAACATTTAACTCCCCCGAGGTCCCTCTCTGCCCAAATTCCCACTCAATCCCAGCTCCCCTGCCAAAGTCCCAACCCAGATCTAGCAACTTTCACCTCTGAAGCAGTCCTCCCTGCATGAATAGCATTGAAGCTGCCTTATGCTGGTTCATCCAAGTCAGTATTTGGCTGCTCAGGCTGTCAGTGCTCTACATCAGGGGTAGTCAAGCTGTGGTCCTCCAGATGTCAATGGACTACAGTTCCTATGAGCCCCTGCTAGCGTTTGCTGGCAGGGGCTTATGGGAATTGTAGTCATGAACATCTGGAGGACCACAGCTTGACTACCCCTGCTCTACAGGGTATCACCCCCCCCTCGAGCAGGACTGAAGAGAAGGGAAGCCACGGCAAGAGGAGCACAAACCCCCTCCCCCACGAGCAGGGCTGAAGGGAGGGGAAGCTGTGGCAAAGAGGAGGAGGAGGAGGTGAAGGTGCACCACTCACCCGATGAGCAGGGCTGAATGGAATGGAAGCCATTGAATGCTCCAACCAAGGGATGGCCTCCTGCCCCTCTCTTTCTTTTTGGGAGGTGGCTCAGCAATCTGGGCTCACCACAACAGGTCTCTGATTGCAGAAGACAACCAGAGGCTAAAGCTGGAAGCTGTAGCAAGAAGAAGGTGAAGGATGGCAAGGCAGAACCATGATTGGTCCTGAGTGGGGGACTGTCTTTTTCCTGTTCGGTGAATAGCCCCCACTGAAGGCCAATTACCTCCAGGTTTAAGCAGTGTATCATCATGGCCACAAACTGAGTTTTATTAGTGGAAAGATGCTTGAGAACAACAACTTCAGATGAAGAATATTGTAGTGAGAAAATATGCTACATCCTCCCCATCTACCACATGCATGAGAACTGTAAATTATGTACAACTAAAATATGCAGATTAGCTCTCCAACTCATGGTACATTTTGTTTCTGGCCCTTGGTGCTCAACATTTTGATTTCTTTTTACTATAGCAGGCTAGTATGAAAGAACAACCATGGCAGAACTTCCCACTGAGTCGTAGGCCAGAATAGTTTGTAATTACACAGCTAGAGCTGGATGATCAACCATTTGGCACTGAGAACTGTCTGTTGTTTCTTTAAAGTATTAATCTCAATAGAGTTTAATATTACAGCCATTGCCAAAGCAAAGGGTTATTTCTCAAGGGCCTGTTTGTCATGTGGTTGGGCAAGCTGCCAGCCCTAGGAGAACAGTTTCCCAGGGCACACAGCTTGTCATTAGTTAATTGAATTCCCCTCCCCCAGTCATTAACACTTTCAGAGAGAACAGGCTTTCTTGCTGCCTGTCAGGAGCAGCACCCCCTAACTCAGCCAAACAGTTAAGTCTTCTGAAGCAAGCCTAAAATAGCAAATAACATGATCTCCCTTTCTTTTTCTTCTAGGAAATCTATAAAAGAGCAGATACAGACAAATCTGGAACCATAGATGCGCATGAAATGAGAAATGCCCTCAAGGAAGCCGGTATGTAACCTGTACCGAAGTGATTTTCAAACATTTCACCTTCAGGAAAACACTTTTGTATTCCACTGATTTATTCAAAACATTTATTTGCAATCTTTCTACCTGGGAGCAATCAAGGCAGCTTACGATAGAAATAAAACAACAGCTGTAAAATACATTAAAAGGGTTGTTTAAAAATTCAAGTTAGGACTGCCAATAAATAAAACCTAAATTAGTCAAGTGCAGTCCTAAATAAAAGTCTTCAGCTGCCCCCTGGAGATCAAAAGTGAGGAGTCCTCCTGGGGAATTTGTTACATAATCATTGATCCGCCACAGAAAAGACCCTGTTGTGTATCCACTAAACAAGTCTCTTTGATTGCTAGAACAGTCAGGAGTGCCTGCCCATGTCATCTTAATTCCCAGGCAAGAACATTGGGGAGAAGACAATTCTTTAGATAACCCAGTCCCAAGCCATATAGAGCTTTAAAGGTCAAGACCAACCCTTTGAATTGGGCTTGGGAGTGGATCAGTAGCCCATGTCATTGCTGTAATGTCAGGCTCACACACTAGCCCTGACCAGCTCTCTAGAAACAGCTCTCAAGAAACACTTGCTGCATCCTCGAAGTACTCTTCAAAGGTAGCCCCAAGTGGAGCCGATTGCAGCAGTCCATTTTGGAAATAGGTAAGGCATGGATCACTGTGGATAAATCTGACTGACCCAGGAATGGGTGTAGATGATGTATCAGCCAAAGCTGAGTGAAAGTGTTCCAAACCACTGCAGCCACCTCTTTTCTAAGGTGACTACTGTGAAATTTGGCCGGGGCCAGCACTCATCTGGTCACGGGATTAATTTCCACTCCCAGACAACGTGGGCACCATCCCAGGGTGGTCCCAGGCCAGGTGTGACTCAGGCCCTTAGTTGGGTGGGCCGACTGAGGGCCTGAGTCGCGCCAGTCCTGAGACCATCCTGGGCTAGTGCCAGTGTGGTCCGGGAGCAGGAATTAGCCACGCAACTGGATGAGCACTGGGCCAGGTCGAATTGTTGGTGTGGAAGAGGTGCCTACCTAGCAGGAATTCCCAGCTGTGAATCTGGCTTTTCAAGGGGAAAATTAACCCATCGGAGCTCTGGGCCAGTGAGACTGATCTCCCAAACAGGACAGCAGAGCATTCCTTAGTCTCAGTGCTGAGAGGCAGTAATATCAAAGGCCGTAGAGAGATCCAGGAGAACTTGCAGGGCCACATTCCCTATACCTAACTCTTGATAGAGGCTCTCAACCAAGGTGGCCAAAGCTGTTGGTTTCAAACCTTGTCCTGAAGCCACATTTAAATGGGCCTAGAAAACCAGTCTCTTTCAAGAACATTCCAAGATATTAAGGATTTATGACTGAATCCTCCAATGTGTAGGTTAGCCTTAAAAAGTAACTGTGATTGATCCTAATTTGGAGTGGTCTGTTGCTTTTGCTGTATGCACTACTCCTTCCCTTCCCTCCTTCCCTTCTTGTTACCCAAATTAGGGGGGATAGGAGGAATTCAGCGATGTGAGAAGGTAACATCTTCACTTATGTATGCTGGGTTATACCCTTTAGAAAGTTAAAATAAACCAATCAGGAGTAACTGGAAAGTTATTTTATTAAATAAGAATTTAAAGGCAAGTTACAACACACCAAAGTTTCTTGAATATATGTCCACAAAATTATTTTAGGAAAAACAGGATTAAATGGGAATAGGTTGAAGAGGTAGGGGAATCTATAATTACTGTCATGATGTGGAGAAGTCTGCAGAATCAACTAAAATGACCAGTGTCTTGGAGAAGAAAAATGTGATAGGTATTCTGCTTTTATGGAAAAACAGTATCCTTGAGCTATGGCTGATGTTATAGCCCTCTAAAACAATGTAGAATCACAGAATCATAGAATCATAGAGTTGAAAGGGACCTCCTGGGTCATCTAGTCCAACCCCTTGCACTGTGCAGGACACTCACAACCCTATCGTTCATCCACTGTAACCTGCCACCCCCTTAAGCCTTTACAGAAACATCCTCTCAGATGGCTATCCAGCCTCTGTTTAAAAATTTCCAATGTACTTGATGTGATTTCTTGTGTACAATGAAGAAATTAGAAGGAATGTAATGGGTTTGTCCAAAGTAAAGACAAATCCCAGTGTGGAACTTCAGAAATTTCCCTGGAAACAAACAATTACCATTATTGCTCTATCAGGGTCAAACCAAAGATGGTAATGTGTTTTGACGACCCAAGGATTATAGGACTGGAAATTGCTGAGTTGGAACATGCTTTTAGTGCTCGCTAATTGAATTTCATGGATATGCAGGGAAGGAGAAATTGGGAGCTGAGATTAGTAGCACCTTTTCCAGAGAGACTGTTGTCCTAAAGATATGCATCCCTGCTTTATGCGGGGAAAATCCATAAGTGTAGCAGCTTCTCCATTCCTACTGATCAAATTTAAAGAGTCCAGGTAGGGCCTGGAGACTTGGTATCTGACAGGCATCTATGTTTTCTGCTTGGAGGCAGACCATGTGCCTTTTGCATTTAGATGCACTTTGCCATCTAATTCAGTTTTTTGCCAGACAGCATGCTGCAAATTAATATTTGAAGTTTTCTGGAAGGACAGTTGTATTTGTGCTGGCTATAAATTACCTCTCAGAGTGAGGAGGGGGCTGGCTACTAATATTCCTTCCCTTCCCAGCCCCTGCAGCCTCTTTCCTTTCCCAGCTTCCTTCCCTCCCACTGATCTGTCTTAGTTTCCCTTTTTTGTTTCTGTTTTCCATTCTGTCTGACCTCCCTGCACCCCTTGAAAGCCCCTGCAGCGTCTCCCTTCTCTGGCTTTACAGTCTCACGCCCAGCATTCCTTCTTGTCCTTTCTGCTTTACTTTTCTTTCCTCCTAATCATCCTGGATTTCAAAGTGAAATTCCAGCAACCTTTTAGGATTACTTAGGTAAACACAGACAACATCAGCTTGTGGTGTTAGCTTATTACTCTAAAATGTTCTATGTTGCTTCTCCAGAGACCTGCTCCAGGTATTTCATAAAATAATAACTGTACACTGAAATAATAAAAACAACCTGTAAGGATTTTCACGAGTAGAAACAACCCATAAAATCAAGCCTGGAAGGTAGGGTTGGGGAATGCCTGGAGATGTTGGGGGTAGAGCTGAGAGTTGGTAGGATCTGGGGCAATTTAGAGTGAAATAGAGTAACATGCTGAGTCCACCCTCCAAAGCAGCCGTTTTCTCCAGGGGAACTGATCTCTTTAGCCTGGAGATGCAAAAAATGGGAAAGGGCTGTGAAACCACTGAAGACAGCTGCACCTCACTGGAAAAGCCTGATTACTTAAGGCACATACAGAATGAAATAAACTCACTCCACAACTGTGAAAATGTAGAGGGAGGGCAGACAAGTCCAAGAACTATGGCCAAACCAATTCCAGTGCTTATAATCAACTGTCAAGAAAATCAGGAGTAAGTCCAGTGTATAGAAAAGTCCATGATCCCCACATGCAGCCCCTGACAATAGCCTGGCATCACATTTTGGGCCAGGTAAAATTTCTTGAGCATCTTCAAAGGTTGTTGTTGTTGTTGTTAGGTGCGAAGTCATGTCCGACCCATCTCGACCCGAGATATCTCGGCTAGATATCAGGAAAAAAATTTTCACAGTCAGAGTAGTTCAGCAGTGGAATAGGCTGCCTAAGGAGGTGGTGAGCTCCCCCTCACTGGCAGTCTTCAAGCAAAGGTTGGATGCATACTTTTCTTGGATGCTTTAGGATGCGTTGGGCTGATCCTGCGTTGAGCAGGGGGTTGGACTAGATGGCCTGTGTGGCCCCTTCCGACTCTATGATTCTATGATTCTATGACCCCATGGACAATGATCCTCCAGGCCTTCCTGTCCTCTACCATTCCCCGGAGTCCATTTAAGCTCACACCGACTGCTTCAGTGATTCCATCCTGCCACCTCATTCTCTGTCGTCCCCTTCTTTTGCCCTCAATCGCTCCCAGCATTAGGCTCTTCTCCAGGGAGTCCTTCCTTCTCATGAGGTGGCCAAAGTATTTTGAGTTTCATCTTCAGGATCTGGCCTTCTAAGGAGCAGTCAGGGCTGATCTCCTCTAGGAATGGCCGGTTTGTTCGCCTTGCAGTCCAAGGGACCCGCAAGAGTCTTCTCCAGCACCAGAGTTCAAAAGCCTCAATTATTTGATGCTTGGCCTTCCTTATGGTCCAACTTTCACAGCCATACATTGCAACTGGGAAGACCATAGCCTTGACTAGATGCACTTTAGTTGGCAGGGTGATGTCTCTGCTTTTTAGGATGCTGTCTAGATTTGCCATAGCTTTCCTCCCCAGGAGCAAGCGTCTTTTAATTTCTTTGCTGCAGTCCTCATCTGCAGTGATCTTGGAGCCCAGGAAAATAAAATCTGTCACTATGTCCATTTGTTCCCCATCTATTTGCCAGGAATTGAGAGGGCTGGATGCCATGATCTTCGTTTTCTTGATGTTGAGCTTCAAGCCAACTTTTGCACTCTCCTCCTTCACCCGCTCTTTAGTTCCTCTTTGCTTTCTGCCATTAAAGGTAGCCCCACATAAAATGCCTTGTCTGAACAGAGGCAAAATGCTGTTATAATCAACACAAAAACTAATACTTTCTCCACAGTGAATTAACGTTGAGTAGCCTCATCACAAAGCTATATGAAATTCTAAGCGCAAAATGCAGCAACCATGATAAGATAAGCAACAAGTGAATGTACAGAAAAAATTATGTTCTTTCCAAGAGAAATGGTGAACAGATGACACTTCACCATCACAAGTTAGACCCTTAATCTGATTAATTTGGTATGGTCTACTCTAATAGGCAGTGGCCCTCCATGGAGAAGAATGTTTCTTAGTACCTGCTACCTGGATTCCTGAAACTCAAGAGGCCAGGGACTAAACTGGGACCTCTGGCAAAACATGCTGTGTTCCACAGATTATCTTGATAATGTGAACAAACTCTGATTGTCAACAGATGTGTTTCTCCATTTTATCCAGCAAAATATATGTTGCAGATTGTATCTAAACAAAACTTTAAAAATTGACTGAATGGTGCTTTGCATGAAACAGGCTCTGCTGTAATGAATTCTATTTGGCTAGAGCCCTGGGAGTGTACTAAAGCTGAACTAATTATGTGCTTATCTTCCAAATATAGAAATGAGAAACTCCTATGAACTGGGATAAAATATCTCACTTTCTGAAGGCATTGTAAGGGAGAATTAGGTCTGTGTCCACTTCAAAACAATAGATACTGACGAAATGATAGCCCTGCAGAGATAAGAACCAGCAAACCTGATCAAATGAATGGCCAGAAACCTTCATTTTGCAGCTGAGAACACTGCTAAACTGGCAGAATGAAACAGAATGGTGGATTAACACACACAGACACACATCCGTTTGCTAACTCTCGGCTTTCCTTCCACATAGGCTTTGCTCTGAATAACAAGATCCAACACAGTATCACTACCCGCTATGCTTGCAGCAAGCTGACCATTGACTTTGATGGCTTTGTGGCCTGCATGATTCGCCTGGAGACGCTTTTCAGTAAGTTTGCCAACAGCTAAGGGGAAAAAAATCTTTGCTGAGGTGTCCTCCCAACCCCTTATCCCCACCCCCCTCTCTGGGGTTTGGATAACATGTAAAAGATTTTTCAGTATTTTTAGCCTAAGTACAAAGAATTGCGTGTCACTGACCATTTATGCACTGGGAACTTCACTGCCCCAGCTCCTGTGCAGGAGCACAAATCGGGGATGGATGAGATGCACCAGGCCAAATGCTCCCCCTTGAGGGTGCAGGAAGAGGTGGGACAACCTGCCATGACTAAAACTCCAGCCTGCAGCCTAGCATGAAACCTCTCGTGCATGAACGGTTACTGATAGGAAACCATGACAAAATGTCTCTGATTTTCAAAATGAAGTTGCCAAACTGTCACGGGTCTCAGACCAGAATGAGATCTAAAAGTTGCCAGCCTCTAAATCTGGCAAAGTAGATCTGTCTGTCTGTCTGTCTGTCTGTCTGTCTGTCTGTTTATCAGCATATTGGTACAACCCAGCCCAAGAGGGTACATAACGATATTGAACAGGATTGGAGTGAGAACTGCCCCCTGAGGGACTCCACATGCCAGCTGGTGACAGCTTAATGAGTTCTCTCCTATTGCTACCCTCTGTCCACGATCCCAGATCTTACACGAGAAAAAATGTTATTTTCACGGGCCAAATGCAAACCCACAGCAGCTGCTGAAGGAACTGATCTGCAAACTCAAGGCACAACCAGTTACGATGGAGATCATAGATTTTGGTCTGTAAAAAACGAAGTATGCGTGAATACAGATGCACAGGGAGGCGTGACATGATCCCCACCCCCCACTTCAAAACCGTATCAGGTCAGGAAGCCCAGTTTCAATCAGTGAAACTATTTGTGCGTTGTAAGTTCAAACACTCTCCCCCTTGCCTGTGAGGACCTAATTTTAAGTGGTCTTGTGTACATGCAGAATTTGCCTTTTACAGTTAAATGGAGACTTGTGAGGATCCTTATGTCTTGGTTGTGCTCTCCCCTTTCTCCAAGTCCAGCAGCTGTCTTTCAGCTTTCTTGCTTCCTTCCACTTCCCCAGGCAACTGCTTGAGCAGTCTGGAGCAGTGCCTGTCCTTTGTCTGTTTCCAGTAGCCTTTTTAAAAGAGTCTGTCTAGCCCCAGCTTTCTCCACCACCTGCTATTCCCTGCCTCCTTAAGCAATCCCTGAAGAGCCTTGAGAGTGTAGATGGCTCTCTCCTCCCTAGAAGACTGCTAGCTGGTTCTCCTCCTCCAACCATCTGTCCCTGGGGCTAGCTGGGATAGGCTGAAGATCCTCTGGGCCCACCCCTCTGTTGGCCTCAGATTCCTTCTGGCCCCACATTCCCTGTAGCTGCTGGTGTTGATGCCTCCTTGGGGTTCCCTAAGGCTGGGACCCATCTGTCCCCTTGGGGCTGCCCTCACCAGCAGAAGAGACATGACATCCAGTGCCATCCCCAAAGAATCTGTTGGTGCCCTCAACTAAACATCCAGACTGTATGAATTGATCATTCATCTAAAACTAAGTTTTTCATACATTCCAAATAGAGCTTTCCAAAGTATATGAAAAGTTTCACTTGCAGTTTAGCCTTCATGTATCTCTCACAGAAGCCTGAGGGATAAATGCACACTAAGCTGTGAATGGAAATGTTCATGTGCTTTGGAAAGTTATTTTTGGAGTGTATGAAAAAATTTGTTTTATATGAATTATCAATTGAGAAAGTCATATCGACTGCAACAATCATCTTGATTTTCCTGTGAACACTTCAAACAATAAATGGAAATAAAAGACTTTGGACAATACTTCAAGCCATTGTTTGCAGAGGCAATTATTATGGTGTCCATATAACTTGTTCTAATGGTCTGCCAGCTATAGCCTGTGACCATTCCAGTGGCAAAAGCCTTCCACCTCTTGTACCCATCTTATTTCACACTTAAAGGTTCTGGACATTTTGAAAATGTGATCATTCTATGCCACTGTCCTACTGGCAACATTCCTCTAACACCAGCAAGGCTACAGTAGCCCAGCCTTACCACCCCCAACAGAGCAATGCCTTGCCATTTGTCCATCATCTTCTGTGGTTGGGTGGGTGACAGCTGGCTTTTAGAAAAGGATGAAAGGACAGTGACTCTGTTTGGTAGTGAGGCTGTTCTAGGTCTGACTCAGAAATTGCAATGTGATCATTTTGAGACCACGTTGAAAAAACACAACATCCCAGACCTGTCCGTAGAACAATAAGCAGAATCAGTGTTTTAAATTTTAATATACTATGAAAGGCTTGCAACTGAAGATGGATCTAGTAATTGGTCTATTGGAATTACTACAGAGAGCTCTGGAAAATGCTTGGAAAACATAAGCTGGTGTTCATTATACAGCTCTCTGAATTGTACTCCATGTATACATTGGCTTCCAGTTCAGAAGCCAGTGGAAGGTTCAGTGAAGCACTTTATTTATACTTGGGGTCAGCTTAATTTTGATGTTGAGATCAGGAACATATTCTTCTCCCCACCAAGTCAGTTTCTGTAGAGCCACTGGGAGAAATTTGGGGAGGTAAGTAGGGCATCAAAAGACTTCTCCCTGAGACCATAGAGAACCACTGACTGTCAGAGCAGACAATACTGATAGATGGTTTGACTTAGTATAAGGGAGCTTCCTGTGTTTGTGGGTTTATATTCCTGCTTATGCTTGGTTGATCTGAAGTCATTTGCTCTGGTCACAATAGTTCAGAGAATACTCTATGAAGTATACCTGCTGTCTAGCTTTCACTCACTGGTGTGGATTGATTAGAAGAGTGTATGGATGGTCTTGTTTTTGTGCTGGAGAACTTTAGAGAAACTTTTACTTTCTGAAAAGCCACAAAGTGCTCATTGTTTGCAATGGGAAATGCCCAGGACTTTCACTTATTAGTGGCAATGGGATTTAAATTCAGATTTGAATAAAACAAGTTCCCAAACATGACCCTTTGTCCCCATTCCAAAGTTTTGTGACGTATCTGGCAGTCTTTAGGATGCTCTGGGCTGATCCTGCGTTGAGCAGGGGGTTGGACTAGATGGCCTGTATGGCCCCTTCCATAGAT
The DNA here is from genome assembly GCF_049243985.1 of Paroedura picta. Lineage (NCBI taxonomy): Eukaryota > Metazoa > Chordata > Lepidosauria > Squamata > Gekkonidae > Paroedura > Paroedura picta. The sequence continues at coordinate 60,912,785 of NC_135369.1, read as the reverse complement.
TCTATGATTCTATGATTCTATCTATCATTACTGTTTAATTATAACATCTGTTGTTCTTTTTTCATTAAGAAATGTTTCAGATATTAGACAAGGATAACCGTGGAGTTGTCCAGCTCACTCTGGCTGAGGTAATAACTACTAAATGCAACTGTTATGTGGTTAAATTGGGACAGGCAGGTAATAAGAAGAGCGGGGGTTTTGTACACCACCTTTCTCTACCCTAAGGAATCTCAAAGTGGCTTATAATTGCCTACCCTTCCTCTCCCCACAACAGACACCCTGAGAGGTAGGTGAGGCTGAGAGAGCTCTGAGAGAACAGTGACTGGTCCAAGGTCACCCAGCTGGCTGCATGTGGGGGACTGCAGATTCAAATACGGCATGCCAGATTAGAAGTCCACACTCCTAACCACTATACCAAACTGGCTCTCCTAACCAATACACCAATGCTGGTCTCATCAGCATCTAATACTAGATATTTTTAAAAGTCATATAAATTACACACACATTTGCTAGTTAATATACATTTATTTTACGTATTTAAACATTTGTATGCCACTTTACTCTGACGAGCCAAAGTTCACTCAATTCATCTTTATTATGGTGCACAAGCCATGCTACCCAAGGTGGTTAACAACATGCCTACAGGCGCTAAAGGCAATGAATAAAATAAATACAATTGTATGACTTAAACAACTTCACATAAAAATGCAAGGCAAAATTAAACTTTTTAATATCATAGCCCAGACTGTCACCATAAAACAAATGCTTCAACAACCTTAAAATTAAATTAAAACCAATAAGGCAGCAGTGACAGAGTACTGTTTATGGGATGGAGTGGAGATAAAAAGAATCTCTTCATTGCTGCATCCTATCTGCGGTCTGAAGCCAAAGGATACATAGGAGATACGCTGGCTCTTGTAATGGTCAGGACCCACACAGCTGTTGCAGTCAGCTGGAGGCTTCTGGACAGGTTTGGTTGACTCACTGGCATTGATGGGAACTGGCCCTTAGATTTTAGATTTTATAGTCACAAAATAAATTTCCTCACAAATAGCACCAAATAAGAAAGAAAAATTATCTAGAAAACAATATTTATTATTAGGAAATGAAATAGATTTCCTGAACACCTTTATTATTATTATTTTCTTTTATTTATTTTTATTTATTTATTTAGATTTCTATACCGCCCATTACTTTGCAGCTCAAGGCGGTTTACTTTGAACATTAAATAACTTACATGGAATGATATATGAAAATCCTTTGCTATCCTCTTTCAAAAACAGTGAGTCAGGGCATAGAAAATACATAGTAGGACACTTTTTTTCTACAGACGGGGTGAAATAAGTGACCTGATGGGCTGAGATTTGAATGTTATGATTCTGTGTCCTTTGTTGGTAGCATTCATACCCTTTAAAGTATACAAAAGGTGTCAGGGCATGCAGGAAATACATTAACTCCAGTCAGAGGAATAGCTAACAGCCCTGCTGTGAGATTTCAATGAAAGTCACATCTATTGGAGATGTCGGGGGAAATGGCATTCTGTTTTATTTAATGCTATCTGGAAAATGTAGTCTGGTATAGTTTTCCATTTTGTAAACTGGTAGACTTTGCATATTAATTTCAATGCTATAGGTCTCAAATCTAGTAGCATTGCCTTCTGTGAAACTGAAGTAAAAGAAGAAATTCCAGTGGCTAGGGATGGATAGAACTTTTCCCTGGATCAGATTTATAATTCATTGTAGAAAATAAGGTAATTATTGGGGGTGCTTTCGAACCTGAGTGCCTTCAAACTTCCCAGTATATATCAAACCCTCACCACCCCTCATTCCAGGTCCATACTACTTACTGGAATTGGGGAATTGGAGAAGGTTGATTCTTGTCAGAAAAGCTATATGAAAGAATTGAATGCTGCAACTCATGCATTGCTAGGCGTAATGGGTTGATTGTCATACTCTCATTGTGATGTCGTGGTTAAAATGGAAGAGCCCCATGGTCAAATTCCATTTCAGCCATGAAAGCTTATTGGGTTACCTAGGGCCAGTTACTTTTAACCCACAAGATGTCTGTAAGGATAAAATGGGGGAGGAAGAATCATGTACAACAAACTGACCACCTTGATGGAAATGTATGAAAACCTGATAGACATATTTTTCCTAGTCCAAAACAAGCCTTCTCCATCATATTCCTCCATTAGGTAGTTTGAAATTGGGGTGGTGAGAGGATCCAGTTTGCAAGGAAAGGCATACAAAATGATAGATATTTCATGACTTCAATATGATAGGGCATACAAAGAGGCTGAAAGACCTCTGTGTCTGCCACATCCTACCCAAAAAGTCTCAGAACCTTCAGTTTTTCACCTAGAATCCCTAAAAAAGAGCCCCCAAAGTCCAGATCACTAAATCCTAGTTTGCATCCAGATTGTAACAGAAGCTCTGCCAACCATCATAGAAAACATCACATAGGGTACTATAGGTGAATTAAGTGGATGGCCTCTGTCTACATCTGCATTTGCTTTTTCTTTCCTAGTGGCTGTGTTCAACATTGGTTTAAGGAACGATTCTGGAATTTATTGGAAAACTATACAACCTTCAACAAAGAAGCTCCTGAGAAAATATTTATTCTATCTGTGTCTTCAAGATAAGAAGGAAAGAATGTATATGTCTATCAATGTTTTGGAAAATAAACATCACCAAGAAATGGTTATGTAGTAAGGACATGAGCATGAGTCGAAGATTCCAAGTGACTGATTTCAAATGTTCAACAAGGTCATTCTTTGATTTAGACAAAAGTCATCTTCAGCCAATACTCTTCCTCATCAGATACTTTATTAATTCTGGCACTAATTAACATTTATTAGTACTAACAGTGTTCTGGGAGGTACGCAGAACCTTTTATCAAGATAGATTTTTAAAGTCTTATAACCTAAGCACCTTTTCCTTACAACATGACTACTCGGCTTTAAAAATGCCATTAGGGACAGTAGCCAGAAAATAACAGAAGAGGCACACCAGAATGATCTTAAAAGAAGTTGATACTTGCATAGCTCCTGCTATATTCTCTGCAGTGTTTGAATCTCATACTACTACTTTTTATAATATCAAAAATTATGCTTGTATTATCAGAACATCCAGAGTCCAGCAACAGTGACTTAAGTGGGGGCTATTCCTCTACATGTATTTTGAAAAGGCAAAATGGGAATTGTAGTCTCAATCATGAGGCAGATAAAAAGGCCAAGGGTGAGAGGCAGTAATATAATGAGGTATTGGGGTAGCCAAATTGTTTATACCAGATGAGATTGTTATGACCAAGGGAAGCCTTAGCAGAAGTGAAGTTTTAGAAGGATTTTGAAGGAGGTGATTGAGTAGAATTGTGTCTCTGTGTATTGAGTCATTGGGATTCAGTCTTGAAGCTTTAGACAGCCAACAAACACTAGAAAGTTTTATTATCTCCAGGTCCACACAACTCCAGATCCTTCTCACAATGCCCTCTATTTTACTTATCTAGCAAGAGATCTGAGGTAGATTAGAACAGCCTCTCTCAATTCTTCTACCATTGAGAAACTCCTGAAATGTTCTTCAGGCTTCAAGAAATGCCAGAGGTGGAGCAATTGTGCAGAATATGGTTGGGAAGCACAGCTGTGGTATGTACCCACCTGGGGCCCCTTCTGTTCCAACCCCCTCCAGGCCCATCATTGGCCATTTTGGGAGGAGAGGTGCAATAAATGTTTAACACATTTATAAATTTATTTTAAATAAATATAATAATATTTACAAATATATTAAAAATTAATTAACCCCCACTCATTTGGAAAACCCTTCTGGAGCCAGCAAGATTCCACTGAGTTTCATGAAACACTGGTAAAGGAAGTCTGGATTAAAGGCATTAAAGCAGGGGTAGTCAAACTGCGACCCTCCAGATGTCCATGGACTACAATTCCCAGGAGCCCCTGCCAGCGAATGCTGGCAGGGGATTCTGGGAATTGTAGTTCATGGACATCTGGAGGGCCGCAGTTTGACTACCCCTGCATTAAAGTAACGTCACTATGGACTGTTCACGAATAACGACCATCAGAATGCCAGCCTCTGTCAGTTCATCTCAAACACTTTTATAACATCATAAATGTGGACGTTGGTATAAAGTGCTGTCTGTACCTTCCATGAAAGAATGCCCAAAGGACAGCTGCCTGGAAGGGACTGATACTAGAAACATGCCGGTTTTATCACAGCTGTTTTCCCACCAGCTATTAAGGGTTGTTCCTTTTCCAGATTTTTCTCAGGTGTGGGGAAGTCCCCCCCTCTTGGAAATCAGAGGGCCCAATGTGAGGTCATTCAGTTTGCGACAGTGTGAACATCAAGAGAGCCACCTCTTGAAATTCGCCGCAACTTTATCAGAGGCTTGGGACTTTGGCAGCTAGCATGTCCTGCTGAGGGAATATAAGGACTCTGAATATCAGATCTGAAGTCTCTCAGATGAACATACCCTATACCTGGGAGATCTGCTCCTAGTATTTTCACAGCCAGAACTGGCCTTATAAACTGGCTGGGTGTTACTAGAACCTGTGACTGACATTAAGAGTTCCATGAATGGGGTTCCCAATGTTTTTGCTTCAAGTAATAGGTATATTGGGAACTACTGTACAAAGGGAGTGGGAATTTAAGCCCTTCCTTCACTAGGCCATATTCCTGACCTGAAACAGTCCCATATAACTGCTTTTTGCTGTCTTGGAAAAGCATACATTTGAAACAAACTCCCTCCTAGTGTGCTTTAATCTCCCACAGTGACCCATTATGCAGGGCGGCAGCTATGCTGGGCTACTACCATGCTGTTGCAGTGGGGCACAAAGCCCTGCCATCCCCCATGTATGCACAAGGGCAGAGCTTTCCCGGCGCATGTTGGCTGCCCCAGTGCAATGGTTCTGCGCATGCAGCGCGGGGCCGGAAGCATGGGGAACGCTTTGATGTGGCGGCAGCAGTGGCGATGAGGAAAGGGGACATGGGGCCCCCACTGCACAATGGTGGGGAGCAGCATGCTGCTCTCCCACCATGGTGGGGGTGGGGGGAGGATTATGGACAGGGCTAGCTCAATTATGCACAGGGGTAGCCTGATCTAGTCCATGCCTGCGCCCTCGGGAGACCCAGGCCTCTAGAAGAATTTTGTTAACACGGGTCTTCTGAGGGCCTTGGATGGCGGCAACATCATGCATAATTGGGGATTTCCCCTGAAGCCCCATCACTGCCATCATGGGCATTCTGGCCCATGCATAATGGGTCAGTGAGACACAAAGGGCACTGAGGCTTGACCATATTTCTGCTGCTATTGACACATTGGTCACTACAGAAGGTGTGCTGGAAAGAGGGGTCCAGGCCACTGCTGTAGGAACAAAGCACTTGCAGGCTGTCCCTTTCTGCTACATGTTAGATCCAGAAAACTGGAGCACTCTCTCTTTCTCAAAAAGCAAAGCTACAGCAGCATGTAAACAGGAGAAAGTACTGACAATAAGTGGCTTGCCATTCCCTCTGCAAATAGTGCCTGCCAAGAATCCAAATGATCACCTTCAAGCATTCCATTCCTTTCATTTTCTTGCTCAGGTCCCCAGCACAGTGGGCTAACAGCAGGCTGTCCCAGATTATCTTCCTGCTCACAGATGCTATTCATAAAGGGGGATTTCTAAACACAGGTACATCTCTTGACAGGTAAATCAAATGGATGCAAAATGGATGTTCTGGCTTCTTTTTCTCCTCTCGCAGCAAGATATCCTGAATGGCGTTATTCCTCTTGCATATCTCAGTGGCTCTCTCTCTCTTCACCTCGTCTTGCATTCCAGTCTCCTTTATCTCTGGAAGGCAGGCCCTTGCGGAGAACGTGCAGCTTCTTTTGTTTGTGCTTTGAGCACAGTCCTTGGGTAGCTGGTGTCAGACGACAGACTGGAAAACAAGTTCTGTGCGCTGCATCTGCTTTTCCTGTCCTCTTGAGGCTGCATCTGTAAAAAGCTGATTGAGGTTGCCTTACATTTCTCCCCTCGCACTACAAACTGAACAAGTCTGTGCTCATCAATTGCTCTTCCCTCTTCGCATTAATAAGTTCTTGCCAGAAAAATGCCTACCCCTGCTGCTGATTCAAGGAGACAGCTGAGTGGAGCAAACAGAGGACAAGGAGCCAAGAACCTCGCAGCGCTTCCCTTTCTTCTAAGGCAGCTGGCAGCCTGGAGATCAGGCTCCCTTCCCCAGAGCTTCTCAGAGACCAGTGTGCCTTTGCCAGTATAAGTCTCCGGCAAACAGCTTTTATAACCTGCCTTCAGTGTCAACCAGAAAGAAAGGCTCCTACTTTCTGCACTCATTGGCAAATTTTCATTTGTCAGCACAGGCCTAGTCTACAAACACAGCAAAAGAAGAGGGTAAACTCCTGAAGTAGTAGAATGGATGGATACCTTCAGAATGCAGGTAAAGATTGCCACTTTTTCGACCAATTCCACACAGAGGGCTAAAATGTGCGTGGCTTCCAGCTCACAAATACGGGATTGTAAACCTCACGTTTGTGGCCCTCCACATGGGAAACCCATCCCACACTTCTCAGCCACCACTCCCGGGGAGAAGGCAGAAGAGAGCAATGCAAACTTTACTTACTGCTCCTTGGCTTGTCAATCAGTGGTTGCAGCCAATCTCCTCTTAGCGGAGGCTTGCGGGTCTGTAAAGTTCCCCTGAGCACCAAAATTATCATTTAAATGGAAACTTACATGTAGCAACGTTTGGTGAAGCCTTCTCTTCAAAGGGAAGCCTTGTCCTGCACAGAGAAACCTCCCTTGTGAGGTTCCAGGATAACCAGCACCTTCCCATCCCCCTCCCAAGGATGGCTGGTGGGCACCAGCACCCACCTATCTCCCTGGCAGATGAATTGCTGCCCTGCAAGTCCTCTCTCCAAGGAGACATCTCCTGGGATTCAGGGTTGCTGGTTCGGGAGGAAGATGCACTGTGAATTAAAAGCAGAGGTTGTCCTCTTGAGGCTGCATCGTGACAAGGTCCAGTGTGATGAACTCGGTCCCTGGGTCCCTCGCCAAGGTGGCTTTTCTCTGTTGTGGTTCTCGGGAAGTGGAGGGACCCTCATCCATGTCCTCTGGCTATTGGTGGCTGCTCTCCTTGGTGGCAGGCTCCCTCACCTTAGGCTAAGAGCCACATGTCTTGGATGGCCAGTGCCATCCCCCTCTCCATAGATGCCCCTAAGCTCGTTGAAGTAAGGGAAGTCACCGGTGCAATTCCAGAGATCTTGTTGTGGTTAGCACAACAAAACTACTCCTGCCTGAGGCTCTTTGTCTTTGTGCAGCACTCAAGCCCTGTCTGGTTGTGCCCCAGAGCCCTCATCAGGTGTGCCACATCCTCAAACACCTCCCAGTTCAGATGAGAAGTGTTGAGAGCCTCCTGGACCTTCTCATTGGAAAAGATGACCAGGAGGTCTCTAACCCTGCTGTCCCTCCATGTTAGTCCCCTTGCATCAGCAGTAGAGGACATGGAGAATGCCTGAGAGGTAGAGGGAAAGGAGGTAGCCTGTGAGGTCGCAGGTAAGGATGCTGTCTGCGAGCTGGAATCCATCTTGGCTGTGAAGCTGCTTGCAGAAAAAGGCCAGCAAGCTGAGCTCTTCCTGCCTCACTCCGCCTAAGGGGATTCTCGACTCCTGATTGGGTAGAGAGCCTCACTGGCCACGTTGACTGGACCATAAGGATCACAAGTAGGAGCAATGTGTAAAGGTGGTTGCTGCTGCCAGCACCCAACATAAGTATGTGCCCTTAAATAACTGTATTTCTGTGAATTCTTTTTATTTACTATGGAATGTATTAACGTTCAGTTCTGAACAGCCTCGGGATGCAGGCGATGTCATGTGGGAAGGGGCTCTAAAAGTCGCCAACATCCAGAGGCTGTCCAGGGGCAGATTCCTTGTGTGGAAACACAGTCTCAGTATCCCCAAATTTAAACAGTCCCTATAATTTTTTAAAGCACTCTAAGGGGTGAATGTTATAGCCCAGCTAACTCCTTAGTGTTATAGCCCAGCCAACTCCTCCTTTCCACCTGAGGGAGATCTTTTTTAATGCAGTGTATTTAGACCTTCTGTTATTTTTTTACTCCATTCTGTCACTAAAGAGTGCTAGCACATCATTTCTGTCTCATTCTGTTGTGCCAGACATGTATTCTGCCATAAATATTCCAGGGGGGTAGCTATGCTGGTCTGTCACAGCAAATAATGTGGCATCTTATAGGCATTCATAAGTAGGCTTGTGCTCACTTCATTAGATATAAGTGGAAATATTTTTTATGTTTGTTTTGGGGTAGAGAAAGAAGTCCTTAGGTGGGGGGCATAAGAAGTGCTCTGTCAGAACCTCTGCTTCTAGGATTATTAGGGGGGTCCCATTGCCTGCATCTTGACTCCCCGCAAGGGCAAGCTAGTGGTCAGGGACAATACTGTTACCTTTCATCTCTTGTTTAATTCAAAATTTGGCTCCTGCTTAAAGCAGTTGAGCATCAGGGCTGTATGATATCAGCCTAGTTTGAATTCCTGATTGATTTACTCTACATTATGTCCAAGCTAGTTTCCTACTGGTCCAAATCATACAAAATTATGGGCAAGGCATACTGGCTATTTGGACATGTCAAAATCCATGACATTTTGTTGTTGTATAACTTTTGCACTTGGTGTGAGCTTAAATGGACTCCAGGGAATGGTAGAGGACAGGAAGGCCTGGAGGATCATTGCCCATGGGGTCATTATGGGTCGGACACGACTTCGCAACTAACGACAACAACAACAAACATTTGCACAGACCTCACAAGCAGACATATCGGAATGAATATTCAGCACAAGGGGTTCAGCTGGAGAGGCACAAGGTTGATTCTCACATTCCTGTACATCATTCAATAATATCTCAATCCTTGCTGTTGTTCACTAAACAGCTGATGTGTCAGCTAACTCCAATGACTGGTAGGGGCAGTATTTCCTCTTAGTATTCCCCAGCCCGAGGAACCTTCTTCCAATTTAAGTGCCTCTTCCGGTAGAAGTTCCTTAGGATTGAGGAAGGCTTCAGGTTTTGCTTAGTGGCACATGGAGCAGTATTGTACAGCCTAGTGTGCATGAAGTGGGTGAGGTGGTCCATTAGGAAAGCTCTGTATGTGGAATTTGATCTAAGATGCCTGTTTTTTCACGTGCATGTCTTCACTTGGGTTATGCCAGGGACCATCAACGTGCTGTAGGAAGCGCTGCAATTATCCATGTTTCTGCAGTTCACATGCAAGGCCTCACATATGCCATGGCACTAACCTCGTAAATCTTTAATGCTTACCTGCTAAACATGTAACATGCAAAGCATCGGCTCATTTTAGGATTGCCCATCTTAATGCTATATGAAACTGAGTGATGAAACTATAGCCAGAAGACAGATAAACTAGATAGAGAATCACTTTGATTGCTTTACTTTTTGATTTATAACAATGAATTTCTTATCTGTGGCATTGGAGGATAGGGTGACGCATCAGCAACAGAGTTGTTCAGTGAGGATTAAAGCTATGGTGCTGAGCTGTGCATACCACAGCTCACAAAATATTCCATTTGGTGATTATTTAATTACACATAATACTTGTATTGGGTGCCTTTACTGCTTGGTTAACTTTCAGAGGATCCTAGAAAGACTGATTAGCATCAAAGATGAAGGATTACTCAGGCAAAAGCATTCTGCTGTGCTTGTATATCACAGCAAAACCCACTCCTTGCCATTTTCTCACATGCCCGCACTACCAGTTCATCCAAGGCTTTGTGTGTGTCAGGGCAAGGGGAGGATACATGAGGGGCGCCATCGGATATTACACTGTTCATTAGGTTACATGTTTTGCCTATTCAGAAAGAAGTACCATGTCAATGCAAATGGAGGAGATTGATAGGAAAATATTTGTTTTAGAAGGGACTGTGCTCAAGTCAGTTAAACCAAGAGAGGGAAATGAAAAGAAGCAACGTTGAAGAAATGATAAAGTGCCAGCCTTCAGCTTGATTTGCAACGTCATCCATCAAAATATCTTTGAATAGGTGTTCCAGAAAGAGTTAACCAAGGAATGGCATGGTGCACCTGTGAATGCTATTAAAATTAATAGCTAAAATAAAGGAAGTTTCAATAGTTCACCATTTTCATAAAAAGCAAGGGTGATGTGGTGGTGACATGGTACACAAAATCACAGGCTTAAATTTTTGTATTCATAGTTCTTAAATATTCCAAATTGCTGATTCACCCAAAGGGAACCATAGCAGTTTACAATAGGAAAAAAATACAAGGCAAACAAAACAAGGCAGCAAGCAACTATATTTTGGGCAAGTTCTGGGTGCATTGAGTCAGCTTCTCTAACATCAGAGAGCGTCTGGCCACATCAAGCGTTATACCTGGAAATGAGAAGGATAAACCGAAGCTCAGCTTCAAATGGGTAGTCGTGTTGATCTGAAGCAGCAGAACAAAGCTCGAGTCCAGGGGCACCTTTGAGACCAACAAAGTTTTATTGAAGGCTGAAGCTTTCATGTGCATGCATACTTCTTCAGATACAATGAAACAGGAATTACTAGTCCATCCATTACTAGAGGGTGAGCAGCAATTTCCCTTTCCATTCTGCCCAACAGCTTTGTAATAAAACAGTCACCCAAAGAATGTCCTGGAACTGTGTGCTGATAGCAACCCAGTCTGAAACTCCAGACCAGCTGGGTCAGGGGATGCATATAATGTTAAATAACATTAAGAATAGCTCCCTGTGGGACATACCAGGGGCTGCTGCCAGGAGATTCTCTCCCTTCCTGCCACCCTCTGTCCCTGACCTTGGAGAAAAGACTGCAGCTATCATAGAAAAAACTAAATTTACACTGTTGGTGAATATTGTTAAGCTGATGACCTGCATCTACATCTGTGCCCACTCTTTCTTTCCTAGTGGCTGTGTTCAACATTGGTTTAAGGAACAATTCTGGAATTTATTGGAAAACTCTACAGGTTTTCAACAAAGACGCTCTTGAGAAATGTTTTGGAAAATAGACATCACCACTAAATGGTTATGTAGCAAGGATATGAGCATGAGGCCAAGGTTCCAAGTGATTGATCTCAAATGTTCAATAAAACTTGTAAGAAAGTGATCTTCAGATAATGCCCTTTCTATTCAGACATTTTTTAAATTCTGTCAACAATTAAAATTTATTAACAGTGTTCTGGGAGGTACATAGGACATTTAACAAGGTAATTTTAAAAGCCTTATTATCTAAGCACCTTTTCTTACAATATATGACATCTTTCAAAATGCAGGTAAAGACAGTAGCAATTGTTAGGTGCAGTCAACAGAAATGTGTATCCTAAATATGTTTCAATGTGAACATTTCCCACTCTCCAAATTGACCCTGAATCCACACAAGCATTGTTTGAGCACAAGATGGAAAATTGCCCCCCTATTTCTGCCTGTCACTCAGACATCAAAGAAACTGCTGGCTTTCATTCTATAACTGGATTAAAAGAATGCTTCTTGTTTGGATAGTGATTCACATGGTGTCTGTAGAAGGATCATTGACAATGTGGTAACTTGCTCATACAAATGTTGGAAGGAATAGAGCTGGAGAATCCATTGGATGGGCTCATATCCTGCTCATTAGATGCAAACATGTTGCAAGTTATTCCGATATGTCTGACTGAATTTGGATATATCTGTTTTATGTGATTATGTTGCTTTATTGCAACAGCCACCCCCAACTGTAATCACTGCCTCTTCCAATTTTTAAAAGACATGGTAAAAAACAAAAGAGAAAAAGTCCATTTAACATCTGGGGTTGAGATCTCCTACTTAGGTGTCTTATCCTTTGCCGTCTGCCCATGGCAGCTAGCCTGGTGTAGTGGTTAAGAGAGGCAGTTTCTAATTTGGAGAGCTGATTTTGATTCCTCACCCCTCCTCCACATGTAGCCAGCTGGGTGGCCTTGGGCTAGTTACAGTTCTCTCAGCGCTCTCTCAGCCTTATCTACCTCGCAGGGTGTCTATTGTAGGGAGAGAAAGGGAAGGCAATTGTAACCCAAATTGGTTGAAATTAATTCAAAAGAATTCTCAGTTAAACATCCAGAAGAAGTTCCTGACAGAGCAGTTCTCAGTGGATCAGGCTTCATCCGGAGGCGGTGGGTTCTCCTTCTTTGGAAGTTTGTAAGCAGAAGATAGATAGCCCCCTCACAGACATGCTGATTCTGTAAACTTAGGCAGATGGTGAGTGGGTGAGCAGAAAAGGTTGCATGCCCAGGAAAATGCTGATTGCCACTTTAGGGTAGGGAGTTGAATTCCCTCCAGGCCAGACAGAACAGACATTGTTTTCTACATCATTTGGGCATGAAATTGGGGCCACTGTGGGTGGGTGGGCAGGTAATTGTGAGTTTTCTGCATTGGACCTGGTGACCCTGGAGGTCCCTTCCAAGTCCATGATTTTGTGATTCCTTCAGGTAGTGAAAAGCAGGGTATGAAAACCAGCTCTTCTTTTTACTCAGCCTGGTTTTCCCCACTATTGGCAAGCCATCTCACGACTGGTTATATAGAAGACAAAACCCCACATAAAAATTAAAAACATTATCAATCCCCCCCTTACAGTCAAGTCCTGGTAGTGAAAAATAACAACCTCTCAGCTCCACCCCATTTTCCAGTCACCCCTCCCCAGTGCCTCAGGGAGAATCCAGAGAATCTTCTGGGAGCTCATTCCACCAGGTTAAGGTCAGGACTGAAAAGTCCCTGGCCCTAGTCAAGGCCAGACAATCCTCCTGAGGGCTGGGAAGCACCAACAAGTTAGTACCTGCAGAGCGCAGGGTCCTGCAGGGGTCATAGGCCAACAGGTGGTACCTCAGATATGTGGGTCCCAGACCACAAAGAGCCTTAAGGGTCAAAACCATAACCTGGAACTCGATCCAGGCTGCAACTGGAAACCAATGCAACTGTCTCAGCACTGGCTGGATGTGGGCCCTCCCAGGTGTTCCAGTGAGAACCCTAGCCACTGCATTTTGCACCAGCTGCAATTTCTGGGTCAAAGACAAAGGCAGGCTTGCATAGAGCAAGTTATAGAAGTCAATTCTGGAGGGGACCATCACATTGATCACTGTGACCAGATGTTCCAGGGGCAGGTAGGGCGCTAGTAGTCTCACCTGGCATAGGTGGAAAAACACATGATGGACTACTCTCATGACCTGTGCCTCCATAGACAAGGTGGCATCAAGGATCACCCCCAGATTCCTGGCAAAGGGCGCAAAGTTTAGTTGCACCTTGGCCAGGTCGGGCAAACATGCTTCCTAGCCCACCCCATTCCTTCCCAGCCACAGGACCTCCGTCTTGGAGGGGTTGAGTTTTTTGAATGGATGCTGGTGACAGTACATTTCCTGCTTTTTGTCTCTGTAATCTAGTTAAGGACATTCAGTTAAAGAATGCATCTGACTGTCAGGATGCAAAGAGATATTTCATAGGACAGCTCTGAATTGTCCAAAACCCCAGGCTATAAATAAGAAGGGTGGAGGACAAAGACATATCCCATTATTGTTCAAAAGAAGGCGGAGAAATGAATATCTTGCATCAATGGAAGCTCCTGCTGTTGGTCATGGGTGACAAATCAGCAGAAGTTGACATTTTATTTATTTATTTATTTGTTTGTTTGTTTATTTATATTCATGTACTGCCCTCTCCCGAAGGCTCAGGGCGGTTTACAGGGAACAGGAAACAGGTACAGATAACATGAAGCAACACAGATAGGGTAACCACTTCTCCAGACACAGATAGGACAGACAACCACTTTTCTTTAAATGAAAGAGATTGTTTTCTTTCCTAAATTGGGTTCAATGGATTCCTAAATCTGCTTCAACAAAGGGGAGTAGCAGTGGTTTGCGGCTCTAGGAAATATTCCACAAAAGGTAGCTATCCAGGCAGAGTAAGGGTGTGTTTGGAGCTATTAATTAATTAATTAATTAATTTATATTTATATACCGCCCTCCCCCGAAGGCTCAGGGCAGTTTACAGGGAACGGGAAACAGATACAGATAACATGAGGTAACACATGTGACAACAGCAATAACAGTGCAACACCAATAACCCCAACATGATAATAGCACTAATATGATAGAACTGCAAAGGAGCCTCAGCTCAACTTTTACTGGGACCCAGTGGGCTAGGCAGATTAGTGATAGTCATAATAGGAGGGGGGGGCCTGAGTTCTAATTGGAAGCGATGGTCCGGGTCGACCTCAACCAAATGCCTGGTGGAGGAGCTCCCTTTTCCAGGCCCTGCGCAACTGTTTGGGTTCCATCAGAGCCCTGATCTCCTCTGGGAGCTCGTTCCACCAGGTGGGGGCCAGAATGGAGAAAGCTCTGGCCTTGGTTGAGGACCAGGGACCACCAGGAGGTTGGAGGTAGTAGAGCACAAGGCTCTTTGAGGGGTGTAGGTGGAGAGGCGATCCTTCAGGTATACTGGGCTCAGACTGCATATGGCCTTAGTGATAACCAAAACCTTAAGTCTGATCCTGAATTCAACCGGGAGCCAGCGCAGCTGCTGAAGGATGGGCTGGATATGGGATCTCCAAGGTGTTGCTGTGAGGACCCTGGCAGGACCTTGAGCCACCCCATCACCGCTTCCAGGCAGCTGGCTCATGTTTCTGGTGGAGAGTCAGGGCAGCCATCCATTAGGAGGAAGAGCTGGGTGTCATCAGCATATTGGTGACAGCCCAGCCCAAACCTCCACACCAGTTGGACAAGAGGGCGCATAAAGATGTTAAATAGAGTTGGAGAGAGAATTGCCCCTTGGGGGACTCCGCAAACCAGTTGGTGATGGCTTGATGAGCTCTCTCCTAATGCTACCCTCTGTCTGCGATTCTGGAGAAAGGAGATCAGCCACTGAAGGGGAGTCCCTCTGATCCCGGCATCGGCGAGGCAGTGAGCTAAAAGCTCATGATCTACTGTGTCGAACGCTGCTGAGAGATCTAATAATATAAGCAGCGCTGACCCGCCCCTGTCCAGCTGGCGATGGAGGTTATCCATCAGGATGACTAGCATTGTCTCTACCCCATGGCCAGGCTGGAAACCAGACTGGGATGGGTCTAGGACTGAAGCTTCTTCCAAGTATGTTGACAATTGGTCCATGACCGCTTTTTCAAGCAATTTCCCCAGAATTGCTAAGAGCAAGAAATTGGAAGTCAATTTCAAAATGAATGAATAGGATCAGTCTGAGTCAGAAAAACCTTTTCCCTCTAAAACATGGAAGCACCAGGACATCTGTAATTGGGAATGCTGAAAAACACACCAATTAAGGACTATAACAGTTTATATGTCTGCATGGATAAGCTCAAAAAATCTGTTTGAGCAAAAACTCCAAATTTCATTATAGCTCAAAAGAAAGGCATTGAATAGTCATGGCATATTCCTAAATTTCTTTTTAAAATTGATTATATATATATATTATAATACAGAGCTTGTTCATATGTAACACAAAAAGCTTGACTCAAATTATATGTAATAGATGTATATATTGGTTCAATCAAATAGTTGATGAACTGTAACTTTACAGGTGCCATTATTTTAATGTTGAAGTAACCAAGTAGGAAAAGAGAGGCATTACATCTTTATTTATGAAAATTACTCATGAGATTTAGCCCCAGCCAATATGGCATCAGCTAGACTATTGATATATATTTTAGGAATTAATATATCTGCATTATTTGGTTTCTGATCTATGCTACCTTGAATGGATAAATGGGATTGGACAATTATTCTCAGTAATAATTGCTGACAGGAATGAGCTGCAGAGACTTGCACTGTGAACATTTGAAACCCCAGGAAAAAGCAAAGCAAAATTGTGCTGCACTAAGGCTTCAGCATGCAATCCTGAAAATGTCCCATTAATTAATTTCCTTAATTATACCACAGTGCAGTTGCTAATTACCTAGAAATCAATCTATTGAAGGGGTCACTATCTACAATATATATTACCACAGACCTTTTAGAAGCAAATATTTCCGGCTCTTGCACCAGACTTGCAGGCATTTATTTGGTCCATAAAGAAGGAAAATTTGATTTAAACATTATTAATGTCATTAATAACAATGATATGGAGGATTTTTTCCTCACAGGTCTAAAACTGGCTCAGACCAGCACAATCTGCTATTGTGGCATTAATTTCATGTCATATATGTTATATAAACTGCACATTGGCAAATGAGCAAAGACAAATTCCAGAGGAGTACATGTGTGGCAAAACCAAAACAATTTATTTTGCCACCTGCGAGTGCAGTCCAAAACAGAGTGGCACCCTTGTAAGCCGATTGACTTCAAGGTTGTAACCCCACTTATTAGGATTGCACTGCAATAAATTGATTATAGCATGAGCTGTCATAGGCATGAAAGGACAGAACAAATGATCCATTACAGGAGATTTGCTCTAGAGCATTTGCCTCCAGCAAACTACCACCTTGGCCACATGTTCACAGCATGTACAAAGAATCGGCCTCAGGCCATCCTTCTGTTGGGCTGCTCTGGCACAGGTTTTGGCCATAAGAAAGAAAGAACTGTACAGCTGTTAGCATACAATGACTACTTTCACATCTATCCTGAGGTATTCTGCAAAGATGCAGTTTGTCTCATCTGAATGTTGGCTTTCTAATTTTCTTTTGCACGTAACTGTGTTTCATGCTAATTAGCAATTTAAAAATTAGCATATTTGAAAGGATGAACATATTCAACTGAGTAATATCCAAAGGGAGGGGGAACTGGAGAAGATCCTATATGTACCTTTATTTTACAGCTTTCCCAGCTGCCTTGACAATAGCCTTGATAATTGCCAAGGTAAATTAAATGAATCTATGTAGAGTATACCATTTAGTATGACAAAACAAATTTTCTTACATCCAGATATTCAGGACTGATTGTAACTGAACTACATTAAATCTCTCCTATAACTTTGTTTTCTGCATATAATTACATTTTGTCTAGATGCTCGTATCCGGGGTGGGATGGAAAAGCCCAATTGTTGGGAGGAAGAACAAATATAGGTTGTTGCTACAGACCAAAATCTCCTGAAGGTTCCCATATATTAGCTCCAAGTTTTTCTAGACACAATTTAAGTTGCTGGTCTTGATCTTCAAAGCCCTGGGTGATTTGGGACCAACATCAACAGAGGACCACATCAACAAATCCTTAGCATCTGTTCCACTATATATTTCTGGTAAGGCCTCGGAGGAGGAGCATGTCTCATGACTTAAGTGCCACTCAGCATTAAACACCCACTCAAGGTGGCTTTCCCACCCTTGAGTGCCTCCTCCTCCAGCTGGCTTGCCTGTCTATCCCGCAGCCAGCCAGTCGCCTTCTGTCCACATCCCTGATCACCCCCTCCTCCTTCCACTTCCCTCTGACGCTTGGAGGCTGCAGATCCCTGCCACATGAGAACTGCCCCTGCCGGTGGGTTCCCAACAGCTGCCTGCAGCCTTTCCAGGTTATGGGGGGACGGGGGATGCAATGGGTTTAGCCTCTAGTCTATTATAAATCAGACACTTACTCAGAGCACCTTCCCTTAGCCACTCAAAGAGGGTATCTCTCTGCTACTTAAAAAATCACCCCTACAGAAAAATGACATGGTAACTAATTGTTCAGTCCCTAATCTACCCTTTCTGAGCAAAGTGACTGAGAGAACACCAGTGGACCAATTCTAAGTCTTCCTGAATAACTTATCTGCTCTAGCCACCTCACTCTGGCTTCAGATCAGGAAAAGAGATGGCATTCCAGGGGATAGACATATTGGTCTGAAACAGCAAAACAAAGACTTGAGTCCAGTGTGCACACACACTTCTTCAGTTACAGTGAAACACAATTTCTTCAAGCATTACATATAGGTAGAAGTATGGAATCTTTAACAGAGTCAAGGATCAAACATAAATAACCAGAAATGACAAGTGAGTTTATAAGGTCACCATTTGTCTGAGTTAAATTCCAGGGGGGAACATAGTGAAGGAAATTAAGAATACAGTTAAGATTGCTTCTGATCATTAATCTTCAATCTTGACGTATTTATTTCCTTCCTTTGACATATTTATTTCCTTTTATTTTCTTTGTTGGACATCAATTGGCACTGCCACAATGGCACTGAGTTTACTGGGCACTGTACATTGCACTCATTCAGCTGAGCTTATAAAATGCCCTCCTTCAGTTTCAACTGCAGAGTTTCTCTTGTTTGACTTTGGTCCTTTGGAAACAATGGAGGGTGGGGGCACTTTCTTGGAGCAGGGTAGTGTGAGCCTTAAAATCCAGTCTGGTGAAGTTTGCAATCACTATTCTGGGATGCTTTAGCAAACGTTAATTAGTAAATGTTAGCACAAAGGCAGACTCCTAGCTGTCAAAAATACCTTGTAGATGTTTTAGATGGTCAGCTCTTGGACTTCAAACTGGAGAACAGAAACCCTCCTAAGTGCTGGTTGAGAACACAAGAGGGATGATGGATTTTGTTTTTTCCCATCAAGTCACTGCTGACTTATGTTGTGTTTTCAAGGCAAGAAACATCTGGAGGTAGTTTGCCATTGCTTGCCTCTATGTTGGCCCTGCTTAGCTTCTATCTAGGGCTAGGCTGAGAGTAATGTGTCCGGTCCAAGTCACCCAGGAAGCTTCCATGGCATGAGTGGGGATTTGAACCTCGATTTCCCAGATTCTGGCCTGACACTTTAACCCCTACACCGCTCTTATCTGTGGAACTACCTCTCCTTCTATGTGCTGCCATGACGGGTTTGCTCATCTGAACAGGGCCTTTTGCAGGTGCCAACCTGCAAATGTGTAAGATCAGCAACATGCCTTATTCATTGTAGCTCCCACCTTAAGGAATCGGCTGCCTGAGTAGGTCAGAAAGGTTCCCACTCTTGTAGCTTTCTGCAAACTATGCAAAACAGAATTATTCAAGAGGGCCTTTAATAGAGTTGCACTGTAAAAACAGGATCCCATTATGTAATTTCTATACCACTTAATGTATCTTGCTAATACTTATGCTACACTTTTGTTTCTTTCTGGTGGTTCCAGACTTCTAATATCCCAATCCATTAATTACCCAATGTCCCACTTTATTGATTGTTCTGACTCACTATATGATATCTGCTTTGAGCCCCTAGCTGCTTTGGGCTCCTAGGCTGTAAATTACCTGAGAATAAAAATAACTAATAAATTTACTGAAATAAACTACTATGTGCTGTGGGCTATACTGTTGTGTAAAGCTTCCTGTAAGTAAGATCCTATTATGCAATTATTTATACCAGTTAATGTGTCCTGGAATCATAGAATCATAGAGTTGGAAGGGAGCTTCAGGGTCATCCAGTCCAACCTTCTGCACAATGCAGGAACTCACAACTACCTGCCTACCCACAGTGACCCTAATTTCATGACCAAGTGATCCCCTCCCCCACCAAAAATCTCCAAAATCCAGCCTGGCCTGGAGGAAATTCACTTATGATCCCACAGTGGCGATCAGCAATCCCCCAGGTATGCAAGGAAGGGCCACAAGAGACAAACACTTGCACATCCCTTCCTGCCCACCCGCTCACAATCTGCATAAAATCAGCATTTCTGTCAGATGACTATCTAGCCTTTGCTTAAAAACTTCAAAAGAAGGGAAACCCACCAACTCCCAAGGAAGCCTGTTCCACTGAGGAACTGCTATAACTGTCAGGAACTTCTTCCGGATGTTTAGCCAAAAATACTCTTGAATTAATTTCAACCTCTTGGTTCTGGTCCACCCCTCTAGGGCAACAGAAAACAACTCTGCTACATCTTTATATGTCAGCCCTTCAAGTATTTGAAGATGGTTATCATATCACTTCTTGGTCATCTTCTCTCCAAGCTAAACAGACCAAGTTCCTTCAAATTTTCCTCATATGACTTGGTCTCCAAACCCCTCACCATCTTCGTAGCCCTCCTCTGGACACGCTCCAGTTTCTCTACATCTTTCTTCATTTGTGGTGCCCAAAACTTGACACAGTATTCCAAGTGAGGTCTAACCAGAATGGAGTAAAGCGATAAAATTACCTCGCATGATCTAGACACTATACTTCTTTTAATACAGCCTAAAATCTTTTTTGCCTTTTTAGCTACCAAGTCACATTGCTGACTCATGTTCAGTGTCTGATCTACTAAGACTCCTAGATCCTTTTTACATGTACTACTGTCAAGACAAGTCTCACCCTTCCTATAATGATGCATATGATTTTTCCTACCTAAATGAAGAACTTTATATTTATCACTATTGAAATTAGTTTTATTCATTTTAGCCCAGTTTTCTAGCCTGTCAAGATCATCCCACCAAATTGGGAGGACTGGCAAATACTCCGGAAGATAGAGACAGAGTTCAACGAGATCTGAACACAATGGAAAAATGGGCAAATGAGAACAAGATGCAATTTAATAAAGATAAGTGTAAAGTTCTGCATCTGGGTCAGAAAAATGAAAAGCATGCCTACTGGATGGGGAAACACTTCTAGGTAACACTGTGTGTGAACGAGACCTTGGGGTACTTGTGGATTGTAAACTAAACATGAGCAGGCAGTGTGATGCAGCGGTAAAAAAGGCGAATGCCATTTTGGGCTGTATCAACAGGGGCATCACATCAAAATCACAAGATGTGAAACTACAAGTACAACGATATAGGCTAGATATCAGGAAAAGTTTTTTTCACAATCAGAGTAGTTCAGCAGTGGAATAGGCTGCCTAAGGAGGTGGTGAGCTCCCCCTCACTGGCAGTCTTCAAGCAAAGGTTGGATACACACTTTTCTTGGATGCTTTAGTATGCTTAGGGCTGATCCTGCGTAGAGCAGGGGGTTGGACTAGATGGCCTGTATGGTCCCTTCCAACTCTATGATTCTATGATTCTATTATTCTATCCTGTATTCGGATTCTGTCTTCTGCTGTGTTTAATGTCATCTGCAAATTTAATAAAGACCCCCTCTAATCCTTCATCCAAATCATTATAAATATGTTGAACAACTCAGGGCCCAGGACAGATCCCTGAGGCACTCCATTCATCACTACTCTCCAAGAAGCTGACAAACCATTTACAAGCACCCTTTGGGTATAATCTGTCAACCAGCTCTCAATCCACCTAACAGTAATAGGAACCATATCACCCAATTAAGTAGTACTATATGTCTACTAGAATGATGGCCAAGATTGTTAAAAGGAATGTTGACAATTGTTGCCTTATGTACAAAATCAGAGTTGTAATGAAATACTTGTAGCTCTTTTTCAAAATGAAAAGGATTTTTACTGTAAAGTCTTGAGAGATGACCCTCAGAATACTATGAAATGAGTCACATCATTCCAACTTCTTTAAATGGAAAATAGTCTCTCTCTGTGGCTTTCAGTTAGATATGCCTCAGAGAGTTCAACTTAGATGCGATCCTCCCTTTATGCAAGAGCCAAGTCTCCTGAGAGTAATGATGTCCAGAGCCTTCAGCTTGTTCTAAGGATCCCAGAGTAATTTCTCATCTCCTAGAGAGGAATTCATAAAAGCCTCTGATTTTTTAGATTGCTTTGTTCCAGTTTGAGCCCCAACAGAAGTATACTTCACTAAAAATTCTCACTGGAATTTATAAGCTGTAGACTCAGTGGAGAGGGAAATGTCAGGGCCATTCCACACATCTAAAAACATAGCGTTAAGCAAGCGCAATCGCTTAATGCTATTAAAAATTGCTCACCATGCCATTTCTCACCTCCTTGTGCTCTCGCTTTCTTCTCTCGCTTTCTCCCACTTCCTGGCACTCCACACGGCTAATTAAAATGATGGAGGAGAGGACCTCACTATACCCACAACTCTCCCCCCACCTGTCAGTTATGGCAGCCAGCCAATCACCTTTCTCCCAGTTTTAAAGGGAAAGTGATTCAAGCAATCTCTTAAAAAAAAAAAAAGTAAATATTCTCCGTTGCTATGCCTATGCATCTAATCATAGATACATAGTGCATAGTTTAATGCCACCCCGTTTTGGAATTATGAGACTTGAAGATCAACACAGTAATTATTTTCCAGATTTGGGGGGGGGGGCGTTGAAAGATTCCTGTTGCCTCTGAGGTTCTAAATTGGAGACATTTCACATGGAAAGCCCCTCTATTTGTAATGATTGTTTCGGTATCTGCAGCCTTATCATCCGCTATCAGTCACTGATAGGCTTGAGCTAGGTCCAGTTTAGCTAAAGTCTTTCCTCTGGCTAGGACCGACAACACCTGGTTTATGACAGGCATTGGATATGGGTCTTGCTTGCCCTATTTGCAGTACATTAGCAATGCATACTTTGCTGTTTGGTTATAAGATAGGAACAATAGGCTGGCCAAGCCACTGGCTCTGTAATTCCATATGCAAAGAGCCTTCATGAACTTTTAGTTGCAAGGCTAAAAGGAACATTCCAGGCCTTCAAACAAATAGTTTTTATGGAAGAGTCCATTTGAAAAGTCCCTGGTAGACCTTTGTCTGATTCTAATACCCCAGTGAATACACGTGAGAACTCAGGTGCCAGTTTTTCCATTATTGCTGGACACCCCCAAGGGGGTGAACCAGTTTTTTCCCAGCAGGCTTCTGCTAATCCCTTTTGCAACTAGCAAGGATAATGTCCATCTGAAAGGTCCATGGAAAACATCTACTTCACAGGATCTGAGCAATCTGTCCATTGTAGTCATGAAAGCGACATTTTGATCTGTGCATTTGGGAACATGTTACTGGGAGAGCGATGAAAATGTGTTGCTTTGTGTGATAGTGGATCCAGCCCCAGAGTCAGTTTCCATTACAGACTTCTGACCATTTATCTCTACAGTGGCAATCCTATCTGGGCATCACCCCTTGGTGGCATGAATATGCTGAGTGAAGTACAATGTTTGTACTGCTTCTTCAGGAAAACCCTCCACATTGTGGGCAGTTTGAAGCCAGGTAAACTCTTTCTGTGTGACTCCTTTTTTGGCAAGTGTGACACAGCATTCCTCAATCTGCATTCACTTTGTTTATGTTGCCCTCCAGAGTTTAAGCATTTAGATGCATTCCTTGATTTATTTAATCCCGCTGATGTCGAAGTGAGTCGCTGTACTTGCTCCTCATCTCGTTCCTGGATCTGTTGGAGAAGGTCATTTAGTGTCAGTGGGGTCCTTTTATGCATTTCTCTGACCTTACATGAAGAAGCTTCAGTTGCTAACACTTGTTGCTGTGCTGTAGCAAAAGTATGATTCTGTTCAGAGAAGAGAGGCTGCTGGATGGCCTCGTTCTTAACTCCACAGATGAGCTTTCCAGAAGATCCCCAGATTCACAGCGCTCAGCAAGGTGATGAAGTTCTGCATTGTATTCTGCCGTACTTGCATGGTTCACTGATCTCAGTTAAATAAATAGAACCTCTGCAGAATAACAGACGGTGTTGGTCAAAAATGTGCCTCCAACAGAGTTATCAGTTCATCCTAGATTTATGTACTTGGTGCAGCAAGTGCTGGCAGAGATCAGGCAATAGCAAAAGCTTTTGTTCCACAAACAATAAAACTGCACACTTTTGTTCTGCCCTTTGATCTTATTAGCTTGTAGATAATAAGGTAGTCTTTCTGCATAGCGGTCCCAAGTGGTGGGTTGACTTACATCAAATTCTTCTATATGGTCCAGTGCAGCCATTTCTGTAGAGAGCCAGGTCTAATGTGGAAAGCAAAGAACAAACAAGCCTGATCTCAATTTATTTCCACCACTTCCTGGTTGTTTTTATAGCTGGGGCATGCCATCCTCATTTACGGCTGCCAGGTCCCAAGTTGGGCCTTTCTAGCCACACCCCCCTCATTAATTCCTCGCAAAGAGAAGAATGTCATAAAATCACTCAATGTGCCTTTCTGAGCCAGAAGTGATAGGGGCACGCTGGGGCCTTCAGGGGGCAACACTTTGGTTTTCTGGCAAAACTTTATGGTAGAAGCTATGTAACATTTGAGAAAATAGGCTTCAATGTACCTGAAGGAATTTGCATCTTACATGTGCTCTGAGTTCTCACATGCCCAGAATTTAACTTTGTTGGTCTTGGAGATGTCATGGGACGTCCCCTTCATGCATGCATCTGCTTGTTAACTTGTGTATTTGGGTGCTAATTGATTGTCATTTACGGGTCTTACCAACTGCCTTAATTCAAGCTCAGCTGTAATTGCCCACTCACTTGTGCATCTTGGCTCTAGCCAGCCCTTACAGAATCATAGAATCATAGAGTTGGAAAGGACATCCAGGGTCATCTAGTCCAACCTCCTGCACAGTGCAGGAATGCAAAACTACCTGCCTATCCACAGTAAGCCCTATTTCATGTCCAAATCATAGAATCATAGAATTGGAAGGGGCCATACAGGCCATCTAGTCCAACCCCCTGCTCAACGCAGGATCAGCCCTAAGCATCCTAAAGAATCCAAGAAAAGTGTGTATCCAATCTTTGCTTGAAGACTGCCAGTGAGGGGGAGCTCACCACCTTCTTAGGCAGCCTATTCCACTGCTGAACTGACTGTGAAAATGTTTTCCCTGATATCTAGCCTATATCGTTGTACTTGTAGTTCAAACCCATTACTGCATGTCCTTTCCTCTGCAGCTAATGGGAACAGCATCCTGTCCTCCTCCAAATGACAACTTTTCAAATACTTAAAGAGGGCTATCATGTCCCCTCTCAACCTCCTTTTCTCCAGGCTGAACATTCCCAAGTCCCTCAACCTATCTTCACAGGGCTTGGTCCCTTTGCCCCAGTTCATCCTCGTCGCTCTCCTCTGTATCCTTTCAATTTTATCTACATCCTTTTTGAAGTGAGGCCTCCAGAACTGCACACAGGTGTGGTCTGACCAGTGCCGTATACAATGGGACTATGACATCTTGTGATTACCCCCACCAAAAATCTCCAGAATCCAACCTGGCCTTGAGGAAATTCACCTACCAATCCACAGCAGCAATTAGCAATTCCCTGGGTATGCAAGGAAGGGCCACAAGAAACAAACACTGGGCCATACCTTCCTGCCCACCCACTCACAATCTGCCTAATAAAATAAGCATTTATGTCAGATGAGTATCTAGCCTCTGCTTAGAAACTTCCAAAGAAGGAGCTCACCACCTTCCGAGGAAGCCTGTTCCACTGAGGAACTGCTCTAACTGTCAGGAACTTCTTCTGGGTGTTTAGCTGAAAATTCTTTTGAATTAATTTCAACCCACTGGTTCTGGTCTGCTCCTCTGGGGCAGCAGAAAACAACTCTGCTCCATCTTCTATATGACAGCCTTTCAAGTATTTGATGATTATCATGTCACTCCAGGCTAAACAGATTATCATTATCTCTCCAGGCTAAACAGATCGTCCTGGCAACTAACACTCCCCCCCCTTCTATATGTTATGGTTGAGAAAATTCTGTTGTGCTGTCTCTGAAGAAGTCTGCTTGCACACGGAAGCTGATACACCTTGAGGAAAATGTTGTCAGTCTTAAAAGGGCCCCTGGACTCCAGTGTTGTTCTACTGCTTCAGACCAACAAGGCTGCCCATCTGAATACTTAACTAAGCTGTTTCTAGAGCTCTAGGCCAGGGTTGTCTTGGATTAGTTCTGCAGGTTCATAATGGGCCATGAACTCCAGCAGGCAGCTAGCAGGGAGCCTGAGAGGAGAAGCACTGGGTCTCTCCTGCCTTCCTGCTTGCTCTGAGGCCTACTAGAATAGCCTCTCAAAGAGGCAATACACAATACCTGCAACCCTTAGCTTCCCTCTATATTTAGCCTTCAGGGTCAGCTTGCCTCTGAGCACAAGAGTAAGGCAAATAAATCAAATACTCTTTATTACGGTACTAGACCAGTAATCAAATTACAAAGTATATTTAAAAAATCATTGATAATTAAAATACTGTAAAATTTGAAACATTCCAGAATCAACATTCTAATTTAAAAACTCACAAGCATTATCTCAAGTAACTGAGACTATCTCTACCCAAATTGCTCCAAATCCTCTCAGCTCTTCCTTTTTTTTGATTGTCCTCCAAGCAAATCTGGCTACAGCAGAAGTTATTTCTGTATGTTTGTCTGACAACATGTCTGTGATCACCTCTGAGTTGGACTTATTCTGTGGGGATGTCATAAGTTGTCTCCTGAATTGATTGTATAGCCTACATTGGAGTAATACATGTTCTGATGTCTCAATGCTCCCATCCTGGCAGATGCATAAACGATCACAGATGGGTATTTTTTTGAATATGCCTTCCCTAAAAGCAGATGGAAGCATGTTATATTTCGTAGGAGCGTAAATGATCTCCTATGATCTGGGAAAACAAGATTAGATAAATAAGGTAATGGCCTCAAATTATTAAGCTGAGGCATTGGAAAAAGTGGATTTTTTACTTGATTGAAGTCTTGTTGGCAGTGGATATCCAAGATTCTCTGTTTTATCATCTCCTTTGCTCGGTTGAAACAAAGAGACAGTATTAACTGTTTTGATAAACCATATGAGCAAAGTTTTTTCTCAAGAGTGGATACCCACAGCACAACCAGTGAATCAGACATCATTAGATAAAGCAAACCCTCTATGGAAAAAAAGCTAACTAGTACATGGACCTACATATCCATATTCTGGTCTGGACAGAATATATTCCTATTTCTACCCGGATTGCAGTGTTGGAAATGCTGAGTAAGGCAGGTTTTCAGAATCAGGGCATTTTCTCCATGCTACTTCTCTTTCAAATATGCTCCTTAGTTTCCTCTTTCTCCCGCACCAGAGATACATTTTTTAAAGATTGTAGAAGAAAGCACATTCATGTTGTGAAGCCTTTTTTCTTGTTCTCCATCTTCTGCCTGGTAAAAATCTAGCTCAGTTCTCAGTGGTCTAAGAGAAGGAAATAGCCAACACTGAAAATGTTCAGTTTACATTTTAACACTAAGATCTCGGGGAAGAAGTTCAAAGATGACAAATCAGCAAATTATGCATTAAAATGGCATTTAATGCTAATTTCTCTTTCAGTGAAAACGTAGTTACAGGATCAAAAGGCACGATTTCAGGTGCCACAAAACCATATCCACAGGGAATCTCAAAAGCAGAAGACTGCACATGCAGCTTGGATAGAGCATTGTTTGTGATACATGTTCCAAGCTTTAGTTTCTATTGATAAATATAGGGCATGTCAAAACAAGGGGCAAAGGGAAAATTGAATTATTCTTTAGAAAAAATAATACGACCTCAGTGTGTGGGATGCATTCCTTGCTGGACAATGGCACCCATCTCATTATGTGACTCACAGCTGGTTCTTTTGAAGTCTGAAGGAAAAACCACCCTAGTCTTTGAAAACCCCATTTGATGTAGCCACATCTCATTATAAAGCTTTAATAAGCTTGCCTGTCACACCATTATCATTGCTGAGTTTTAAAAAATTACCTTGGTTCCTAAGCCTTTTAAAAAGTGTCCATCTTGTCAAATTTAGCTAATGAAACTTTCCACACATTGCTCTGTCCCAGAAGAGTGAGATAAAAATATTTTAACAAATAGAAGAAGAGCTGTTTTTTATACCCTAGCTTTAACTACCCAAAGGAGTCCCAAAATGACTTATAAACTGGGTTTGATTCCCCACTCCCCCACATGCAGCCAGCTGGGTGACGTTGGGCTAATCACAGTTCCCTCAGAGTTCTCTTAGCTTCAGTCTATTGTGGGGAGAGGAAGGAAAGGTGATTGTAAGCTGCATTGAGACTTCTTTGGGTAGTGAAAAGTGGGATATTAAAAACAACTCTTCTTCTTCAAACAACTTTCCCTTCCTCTCCCCACACCAAACACCCTGTGAGGGAGGCGAGGCTGAGAGAGCTCTAAGGGAACTGTGCAAATTCAGCTCTAAGGGTACTGTGACCTCTGTGACCTAAGGTCGCCCAGCTGGCTGCATGTGGAGTGGAAAATCCCCATATTAGAGTCGACTGCTCTTTAACCACTCCATCACACTTGCAACAGTATTTCTGCTATGACGCACCTCCTACACAATTTTAGAAAGTATTTTCATATTTTCACTGTCAGTCCTGATTGGCGAGGTACTTGATTTTAGAATACATCTGATAAAAAATGCAAGGGGGAAAAGTCTCCCTTACAAAGGTCTGCTATAATTCTGAGAGCAAGGGTGTATGTAAGAAGGGACAGAAATAAAATTATGTTGCAAATGGGCTCCTACCCCAGTTTAGAAGCAAAACTGGTGCTGCGGCATTTGACAGGATTTTGCTTCATGTGAACTAGTGCTCCCACTGAAATATTCCAAGGCAGACTTGCACTAGGTTGTCCAGAACTCCTTATGCAATGACCTTCAAAGGAAAGAAGAATTCTGCAAGCATGTCCTTCATACAGATAGTTGCTTCCAAAGGAAAAGACCTCTTTATAGGTGCTTTACCATGCAATGGAATCCCTCTGATGTCCAGAGATTCTTGGATTCAGGAACTGGAGGAGATGTAGGTAAGAATCTGCTGATGATCCCAGGACCCCGGGAGGCACGTCTGGCCTCGACCAGGGCCAGGGCCTTTTTGGTCCTGGCTCCTACCTGGTGGAAAGAGCTCCCTGAAGAGCTGCGGGCCCTGCCGGAGCTCTCTGTGTTCTGCAGGGCCTGCAAAATGGAGCTCTTCCACCAGGCATTTGTCTGAGGCTGGGTGGTGGCCCAGGGGCTAAGATTGGGCCCCACTCCCCGGAGAGGGAGGCCAGTATTAGACTGGCCTGGTTCTCCTGATTGTTCCACCCTATGCCCAATTATCCATCCACTCCCTTCTGCTCATCCAGTAGACCTGTATGTGAATAGTTTTTTTCTTAATCGCCATCATAGTGACTGAGTCATGGTTTTAATGGGGTTTTAATGGGGAATTAATGTACTGTATTTGTATTGAAATATTGTAGTTTCTGAGAGCAGCGGTCATACAAATAAATAAATAAATAAACAAACAAACAAACAAACAAACAAACAAACAAACAAACAAACAAACAAACAAACAAACAAATGTAGTTATTTATTTATTTATTTGGCCATCAACAGTGTTTCACGGATTTGAATATTATGATTGCAGTGCTTCTTTGGTACTTCTACAGAGAAAGACTTTCCAGGCAGTTTTCTTGATGCTAACTTAGTGTATTTTATTTCTTTGCCTCATCTTCCCTTTTCCTCCTCTATTAATAATAGCATGCTCCACTGCTTCTCATGTATGTACAGGGGATGATTTCCCCTGGCGCACACAGTCTGCCCCCGAGTTGTATGTGCGCAGCACAACTCTGGAGTTTAAAGAATCTGCCACACTTCACCACAGCAGGGGGTGGGAGACGTGGAGGGGGGTTACTTCCTTGAGGGTGTGAATCCTTGACAATACAATCCTACCTTTGTAGAAGTGTTTTTTTAAAAAAACTCATTCAGCTCTTCCCTGTTTACATAGGCATGGCTGCCAATGGCAGCCCCAGCAAAAAAGGGAATGTGAAAAAAATCTGCGTTCCCTTGCTGCAGGCCATGCAAGTGCTAGCCTGCCCCCCCCCGCCCATCATCAGCCTCAAATTGCTGTCTCCCTGGATACTTTGTATCTAGCTGAATGTTGATGTTGTGATGTTTAGATGGACTGATTGGGGGGAGGGATGGGAAGAATCTGTTTATGCTTTGCATTAAATATCCACGACTGAAATGAAGCCCCAATTAATGCAGCCTTCATGAGTGACTGTGTTGACCTTTGATCACCAGAAGGATTTTTTCCTCCTTGACATGCTTTCAAGGTCCAGCAAGTCAAAGGTAGGTGAAAGGCAGCTGGTATTAATATGTCACACACGAAATATACAAGGTTGCTATCTAAATACAGCCCCTTTAAATATTACACTCTGAAGCAGCACAAAATTAATGAACCTGTCATCTAGTGGAATGACACAATACCGAGCATTTAGAATTCCACTAAATAAACCATTTTAAATTTAATTATGCAGCATCCTAGTAAGATTAGGTCCACTTGACCCTTTAATTTGGATTATCAGGCCAGGGTAAATATATATTTTATCAAAAGATATTTTATTTATAGATTTATGTATGAAAGTTCTAATTTCTGTCCACCTAATTTATATAATTTTAGGCATCATATAATGAAATTACACCCCATTTAAAATTAAATTAAATAAATAAAAATTGAAGCACTGATTAAAAATCTCCGATTATCATAATTATATGTTTGCCTACATTCAAAAAAACTTTATAGCATCTACAAAGATGGTCTCAATGAGATTCAAGATACAGAAATATCCAATGGGTAGAGGCAGCCACAGATGAGGATCTGCCATGACTCAATGTGTAACTGGAATCTTCTTCTCGGTCTTTGGGTTGTGTGTGTGTGTCTATACAGTAGAAAAATAAAGAAAAGATAATTTAAGTTTCTCAAAAAAAAGCATTTTTATAGCAAAGGTATCACTGCTAAAGTTTCCTGCATTGTTCAGTGGGTTGGACTAGATGACCCTGGAGGTACCTTCCAGTTCTATGATTGTACGATTCTCCAATAGTAGAAGGTTATTAAAGGTATTTAAACAATCCCTTTTCTCGCATGAACCTTAAACCCCAAAATAATAACAGCTCTTAGCATCTGTAAGGGGGGAAAGTCTAAATGCAAGTACTTCAGTCTACTCCCAGCTAACATTTGGGATCCTTTCCTAGTTTTATTTTTTATATTTTGATTTTGATGGCCAGTGTACTAGTAACATCATAGTTCAAAAGTTCTTATCAAAAGTTCACAAATACTTTCAACTTCATTTATATACTGCTATCATGCTAGAGATCACCTCTTGTCTCTGAACAATGTTGCTGCCTCACTATCTACATAGAGTGAATGGTAAATAAGATCCCAAGGATGGTGTTAAGATTATCATGGTTTCCTTCCACCAAATTAAATGTTACACTGTTACACAATTTTTGCAGAGATCTACTGGATATTGAATTGGATCTCATGGGCAATTTCTGTGGATAAGGAGGGGCAGGTAATTTCCAGTTCACCTCCCCTAATTCTGTCAGATGGATCGGTAACTGGTTAATAGATCATACCCAAAGGTTACTTGGAAATGCTTCAGCATCCTCCTGGAGAAGAGTGACAAGTGGAGTACCCCAAGGATCTGTCCTGGGGCCTGTATTGTTCAACATATTTATAAATGATTTGGATGAGGGATTAGAGGGGATACTTATTAAATTTGCAGATGATACTAAACTGGGAGGGGCAGCAAACACAACCAAAGACAGAATCAGAATACAGGATGATCTTGATAGGCTCAAGAACTGGTCTAAACTGAATAAAATAAAATTTAATAGGGACAAATGTATAGTTCTGCATTTAGGTAGGAAAAACCAAATATAAGATGGGGGAGACTTGTCTCGGCAGTAGCATGTGCGAAAAGGATCTAGGAGTCTTAGTAGAGCACACATTGAACATGAGTCAATAGTGTGACTTGGTGGCTAAAAAGGTAAATGGGATTTTGGGCTATGTCAAACAGAGCAGTGGTCCCCAACCCCCGATCCATGGATCAGTCGGTACCGGGCCGCTGCTCCTCCTCGTCCTCCTCCCTGGCTGCTGCCTCGGGGGCTGCCCTGCCACTCTGCCGCTGGCTCACCTTTGGTGCTCTCCGGTGGCCACCATGGCTGGGGCTCTCCCTCGGCCTGGCAGTGTGCAGCTGCTGCTGGCAGCGCCCCCCAGAGGGCGGCGGGAAGTCAGGGGCACCGGCAGGAAAGCAAGTGGAGCAGGGGCTCAGGCGGCAGCATCCCTCGGCAAAAGTCTACCCCCCCCTCAGGCCTCAGTATAATTGTCAAGCGTTGACCGGTTCCCAGTGATAAAAAGGTTGGGGACCACTGAAATAGAGTATTGTGTCCAGATCACGGGAGGTGATGGTACCGCTTTACTCTGCTCTGGTTTGGCCTCACTTGGAGTACTGTGTTCAGTTTGGGGCATCACAGATGAAAACAAGCTGGAGTGTGTCCAGAGGACCGCAACAAAGATGGTGAGGGGTTTGGAGACCAAGACATATGAGGAAAGGTTGGGGGAGCTTGGCCTGTTTAGCCTGGAGAGGAGATGACTGAGAGGGGGTCTGATAACCATCTTCAAGTATTTAAAAGGCTGCCATATAGAGGATGGAGCAGAATTGTTCTCTCTTGCCCCGGAGGGATGGACCAGAACCAATGGGATGAAATTAATTCCAAAGAAGTTACATCTAAACATCAGGAAAAAGTTCCTGCCAAAGTAGTTTCTCAGTGGAACAGGCTTCCTTGGGAAATTTTTGGAAATTTTTAAACAGAGGCTGGGTAGCCATCTGATGGAGGGGTTGATTCTGTGAAGGTTCTGGGGGAGGGGGTGGCAGGTTACAGTGGATGAGCGATAGGATTGTGAGTGCCTGGAATAGTGCAGGGGGTTGGACTAGATGACCCAGGATGTCATCTAGTCCAATATGATTCTATGATTCCTCTGCACTACACCTCCATCTCCCCCTCCTCACATTGTTCCTCAGTGGCCCTATCTCCTAGGAGCAGCACGTCAGGGGGCATGTGGAGTTACAGTAGGATGTGAAAAACTTATATAAGGAAATAATAAGTGCAATAAACAGAGATTTCTCTTTAAAAAGTGGGTGGACTTTTCAGTAAATGTTTGAAAAGATACTGAGGTAGTTGGTTGTACATTGTCTGTTTTTGACTGTAATATAAAACATATAATTTGTTAAAGCTGCTTAAGTGTATACCTGTTTATATTGTTGAAGAAATCATGAGTTCCAAACCTATATGTTTTACAGGTGTTTGATAGGCATATTAGGGGTGGTATTTTAAATATATTATATACGTTTATGCTAGCAAAATCATGTTAAAATAAGGTTATAGCCCAGGAATTTGTCTTGCTGAAAGCGATGATATTTATTACTGGTGTATTCAAGATCTTGACACTGCTGGACAACAAGTTTCAGCCAAGCAGTCCCTTTCCTAACTAAGTGTCTGAGCTTATAATAAAGGGCTCGAGCATTAGAATAAAGACAGTTGTGCCTGGAAGGAAGCAACATTGCTGGAGAGTAAAGGTTATATAATGACCTGAGAAAATAGGGCATGTTGAAGCAGTTTGTTGGATGGATTTAGCTTCGCTTTCAGGGTCTAATCAACCTGGGTTTAAAAAAGGAATGTTCCCTCAGGGATTTCTGCTGATGACCTTTTTTGTTGCATATTAAGCTGCAGTAGAAATATGTTCCCATCTTTGAACCACCACAGTTTTCATGGTGGCAATGTTGCATGTACACAGATTTTTCAGGTATTTCCAACAGAAGCATCCATCCAAACCCTTCCTCAAAACCTATTTAATATCCAAAGCCCCAGCATAAGCCACCGATTCCTCCATTGAATACTATGGACTTTATAATAATTCAGTTTTGGGTGGAGTGGTTGTATAGTCTTTCCTTAGTGCCCTTTTCCTAACAACAGAAACCAAACAACCAAACATTAGTTATTTATTAAATTTCTATGCTGCCTCACCTGAGAAACAACCCAAGGCAGAATAAGACATGATAAAATCATCATAAGCAAAAATTCATCAACTAAAAAAACCCTTAAAAACCCAGCCACAGCATAAAACCATGCAAAACATTTGGCAGCCTAAACTGAGGGCCATTCCGCACCGGGATCCATGTTGCAAATTGTTTGCAGAACGAAAAATCGCCATTTTAAATAGTGGAATTCGTCGTTATGCATACCTGCCTTTGTAGTGGAATCCAGTTGCGTTTCTATTGTTTCCCACAGGGTTCCGGTCTCGGCAAAAATCGGTAGAAAGGAAGCGCTATTGCTGAGCTGTGTCCCGCCCCTGGCCGTCAAGCAGCCAATGGGCAGCCGTTATCATGCTCCCAAACAGCCCCTTTCCCTTTAAGGAAGGTTTAAAAAACAAAACACACACGTTGCAACAAATCTGCGTTGATTCGTTGCAACAGAGAGACCCATCCAGCTAGCAGGTGGTGTTTGAGCTGCCGTTTCATCGTTGCCACCCTCCCCCCGAGTGAACCCCCCCCTCACGGGCGCAATTTTCGGCCAAAAACAGTGCGAAAAATAAAGGGAAAATAAACCAGCAAACAGGCCTCTGTGTTGCTTGTGCTTGGTGACTTTAAACAGAGGGACTGCAGCCGGGGAAGCCTCGCTGGGTAAACGAAGGCTCGCCGGTGCGTTGATCTCTGCTCGCTCGGAGAAAAAAAAATGGCGATCGCTTCGCCGGAAGATCAGAGGAGAGAGCCAGGGGGAGGGACTTTGCAGAAACCGCAACAATGGTAACGCACAGAACTTTTCCGCTAGTGTTGCAGATTGGTTGCAGGAGTGTAGCGCTTTTCGGAGGGTGAATCCACTTTTTGGGATTTCCCTGAAAGCGCTACAACGAAGCGCTTTTTGCGGATCGGTTTCAGGAGTGTTGCAGATTGTCAACAACGTTGTGCATAACGGCAAAACTGAAGCGATTTCAATTAGTAACCATTGTGCTATTTTGGACGAATGCAGAACGGCCCTGATTCTTATGAAACAGGTACGTTCGCCTGTGGCCTGACTGTATAATGGCCCTTCCGTCCCTTTACTTTTTCATGAGTGCTGGCATAAAAATTAACTTTATTGTTAACAGTTTTTAAGCCATTTCAGCTCTAATACTGAAGTGGGGGAGTAGCTTTGTTTTAAGGAGGCTTAAACGTTTTAAGGAGGCTTAAATTGTTGGAGGCTTTCATGGTTGGAGTCAGTTGGTCATTGTGGGTTTTCTGGCCTGTGTAGTTTTAGTCTCTGACATTTTGCCAGAGGGACAGAGAGAGTCCCATTTTGTCATATGCTGCCTCTGCAGATGTTAGCCACAGTTACTGGCAAAATATTAGGGACTACAGATGCCTGACCATGGCTACACAGCCCTGAAAACCCACAACAGCCAGAAAGTTAAGTACTTGATC
The DNA here is from genome assembly GCF_049243985.1 of Paroedura picta. Taxonomy (NCBI): domain Eukaryota; kingdom Metazoa; phylum Chordata; class Lepidosauria; order Squamata; family Gekkonidae; genus Paroedura; species Paroedura picta. The sequence continues at coordinate 60,877,869 of NC_135369.1, read as the reverse complement.
CTATTTAGCAATTTGCACAAACCCATGGCATTTGTGTTTAGGCAAAAAAAGAAGCCAGTTTCTGTTGACAAGAGTTTAAATTTGCAAATAGGACCAAGGCACCAGGCTACTTAATAAAAGTTTCATTAAGAAGAGAAACTAGCTTTGTATAGAAAAGAGGAGAGGCCTAACTGTCTAACTGTTGTCTGCAGCTCTTCTGTTCTTATGTAGGCAAGCAAGGAGGAAGTGTACTCAAAGGAGCAGAAAGTCTCAGTTGATCCAATTGGGACAGAACATATTTGAAAAAGATCAGGAGGTTCCTAACCTAAATATGCTGGCTACATATCTCCTCTGATGCCTCCTGTAGGATACTCTTCCCATGCAGCTAACTCATGCATGCTACTGATCTTGCACATTCCATCAGTTTCCTCTGTGCCTGTTCTGAATAGAGACTAGCATGTGATTGTTTCCCTAGTGAACAGTGAAACAGCTAGGAGTGGAAGAAAAAATGAGGCTGAATTCCTTATGTGAAGGCATTTTAAAATCCCCCATATGTACATATTACCAAAGATTCACAAAAAAATCACCCCAATTCCGGGGGGGGGCTATTTTGTCTCAGTGTGGTTCTGCCACTGAACCTATTGCTAAATATTTGGATTATCATCTACAAAAAACTATTACCTCTTGAACATAAATCAGTTTTGAAGGACACTACACATTTTATAAATAGTATTAAGAATGTGACTATTCCGGTTGGCTCCCACTTGATTACTATGGATGTTAATGCCTTATACACAAACATTCCTCACGAGGAAGCCAGACAGGTAGTGGAGTTATTTCTGAGTAAGAGGGATTCATCTTTACCACCCACTCACTTCTTACTGGATCTTTTAGATATCATTTTGGAAAACAATTTTTTTCTTTTTGAAGATGAATTGTACTTACAAGTCAGGGGTCTTGCCATGGGTTCCCCTATTGCCTCTGTGGTTGCCAACATGTTCATGCTAAGGCTGGAACAGACTTTAATTTGTAATGAGGAATGTAATCCATATTACCAACATGTTTACTTCTATGCACGCTTCTTGGATGATATTTTCATTATTTTTACCAATGGGGAGCTTATAGACCAATTTGCAAATTGGATGAATACCATACACCCCTCCATTCAATTTAGCATACAGACCAGTACTACAAAAATCCCTTTTTTAGACATATTAGTGCACATTGAAAAAGATCAGTTAACTGTTTCTTCATTTCATAAAGACACGGATAGAAATACCTTATTGCATTTTCTTGCATTTTTTATATAATAAAAAAATAAAAAAATAATTAAAAAATGTCTCGTCCCACATTGGTTGGAACATAATCATAGCTTAGAAGATTTCACATTCTTAGGTCTGGAACAACTTCAACCTTCACTATATACCGAGGACAACATTCTCATCCGCCTTCAACAACGGGAAATTTGAATACTGTGATGCCGGGGGGAGGTCTTAATGTCAACATTGATTACAATTGTTTTTTGTAAAAATCAGTTTTGGTTATTTATTTTAATGGAACTGGCCCACTTAACTAATTGACTACACTGGAGCTGCCAGCTTCTCTATAAAATACTAACTGAAGGTAGCCTTCCTGGGCACTTTAGGAAATCCCCAGACTATTATGAGCATTTTTGCCAATGTGATACTACGATTACTATTACAACAGTATATTGGAAGGTATGTTATGCTGCAGCTTTATAAATTTATGAACTATGTTTTTTGGAAATTTTACATGTATATATTTTCTACTTGTCTATTCACTCTGCAGAGCAACCACTGACGAAGATAGAACAGAAAGTAGGTTACTTAACCTAGGATCCCGTTTTGGTTGATGCTTTATGTTGAACTAAGAGTCTCTTGTGGCGCAGAGTGGTAAGGCAGCAGAAATGTTGTCTGAAAGTTCTGCCCATGAGGCTGGGAGTTCAATCAGCCTTCCATCCTTCTGAGGTCGGTGAAATGAGTACCCAGCTTGCTGCGGGGTAAACAGTAATGACTAGGGAAGGCACTAGCAAACCACCCCGTATTGAGTCTGCCATGAAAACGCTAGAGGGCATCACCCCAAGGGTCAGACATGACCCAGTGCTTGCACAGGGGATAACTTTACCTTATGTTTAACTATCTAGACTTTATGTTATAACCTTTTTCACTTATAAATATAGAGAAGACTACTACATCATTGTGCCTCGTGATTTCCTTTTTTCTTCTGAGTCTGCACTGAGGAATCCACAGTTCTATACTTGATTGGATACTCTTCCCATGCAGCTAACTCATGCATGCTACTGATCTTGCACATTCCATCCGTTTCCTCTGTGCCTGTTCTGAATAGACACTAGCATGTGATTGTTTCCCTAGTGAACAGTGAAACAGCTAGGAGTGGAAGACAGCATTTGTCTCCTATAACTGATTCTCAACCAATCTTTCTTACAGGATTGTTGGGCAATCAATAGCATTTTTTGGCACTTGCCCACTTATGACTACCCACTTATAACTGCCTACTGCTCTTTGTTAGAAATAAATTTCCTTTCTCTGCCACTTCCTCTGTGCTTTGATTCCAGAGCTTTCTGCGTGGAACTTTGTGGTGTCTCCCCCACCTCTACTCTTATTGTTTTCGTAATGTCATAAAAGTTCTGCTGTAGAAACAGGCTGTCTGCAGACTGAGTAATCAGACCCCTGCTAGCCTTACTCTGAACTAATTAACTATCATCTCCTGGAAGAATTCCCAGCCCAGCTGATCACCTCCAGAGCTTGTTTAAATACTGTGCATGCTGTGTAGAGATGATGCATGAAATCTCCATCTTGAGGCTTCGCATAAAAGATGAATAAAAAGCACATGTCAGTGAGACCCTGGACAAAACAATGCAGGATATGTTTTGCTCCCCCACGCCTCCACATGTTATACCCACCCCTTCTTTTTAAAAAAATGTCTTATGTATATTTAGTTGGTTGCAAATTTTGCTGAAATTCAATTTGTGTGTGTGGTAAACACAACTAGAACTGGTCTGTAGGCATTTCACTTCATGGTATGTGCCACAGTTACAATATTAGTCATCTAGGAAAATAGTGGAATAGTAGAAAAAGAATGTGCTCTTCAAACAGTGTTGGTGATGTATGTATGTAGGGTGGCATGAGGGAATACCCCAGCAGCAAGGAATAGTGCCCCTGTTCAGAACTCATGGGGAGGACAGTAACCTTCTGACTGATGGGGAACAGATGGTTTTTGGTCAGCCCACATAGAGCTGAGTAAGTCTAGATTTCTATGGAGAGCCAGGATGACTTGGAAGAAACCAGAGTTTGGAAACAGTACACCTTTTGAAACATTGTTTCTAAGAATTACTTGAGAGCTTTTCCTTCAACTGCAAAATGAAGGAATCATAAGATCATTGAGTTGGAAGGGAGCTTCAGGGTCATCTAGTCCAACCCCTGCACAATGCAAGAAATCACAACTACCTGCCTACCCACAGTGACCACAATTTCATGCCCAAGTGACCCTCCACCCCCCCCCCAAACAAAATCTCCAGACTTCAACCTGGCCTGGAGGAAATTCCCCTAACATCCCACAGTCGCGACCAGCAATTCCCTGGGTATGCAGGGAAGGGCCACAAGAGACAAACTCTGGCACATCACTTCTTGCCCCCCCCCACCAAAATTGTCCTAAATTCATAAATCAGCATTTGTTAGATGACTATCTAGCCCAGAAGTTCTCAACCGCTGTAACACCGTGACCCCAACTGTGGCAGTGTTAGCGGTGCGCGCACAAAGGCAGTCAACAATCTGGTGGCAGTATGCCATGGGTCCTGGTAACCCCATGGGCCAGGTGACACCACATAAGGTCAGGACCCCAAGGTTGAGAACCGCTTAAATAAATAAATACATTATAGATTCTCTCTCTCGCTTCTTCCCATCTGCCCTGCGGGTTGCATATCAGTTGCCAATTAATTACATTCTAAGGCTGGAAACTGAGACCAAATTCTTAGGCAAGTTCAGAATCCAAAGCCCAGTTCATAGGGTCCAAAACCAAGGGAGTCAGTTCACCAAGGAGGGTGAGGCAGGAAGTGGAGTCGAAGGCCAGACTGGGGGCGGCTGCCAAAGAGAGTCCCACAGCTGTACCATGGTCAAGTAGCTGGGGAGCAGAGTCAAATATAAAAGCCAAACCAGAGTCAAGAGCCAGGAATGGAGTCAAGGAGCAAGCTGAAGTCAGGAACCAGGAATCAACTGAACAGCTTCACTGCAGCTACCAGGAACACGGAGTGTTTAGGCAGACAGGCAGGGAATGCACGCATTGTACCCCTGGAGAGGCTTGTCCCAGGCCTCTCCTTAAATATACCTTAGCTGGGTGGGGAAGCCAGTCACTGAAGGGGTAACAGCTGGGCCTAGTCCTCATCTGAGGAAGGAGCCTCAGCCGGGCCCCATCAGGACTGACAGTGTGCTGATGGGCAAGCTGACCTTCTGGCAGCTGACAGATTGGTCCAGTGGCACTGTCACTACCACTCTGATGAGTCTTCCAGGATGGATGGGAAATCTCCCAAATATCTAGAGCAGTGGTCCCCAACATTTTTATCAATGGGGACCGGTCAATGCTTGACAATTTTACTGAGGCCTGGGGGGGGGGGAGTCTTTTGCCAAGGGACATCTTCACTGCCTGAGCCCCTATTTGCTTTCCCACCGGTGCCTCTGGCTTCTTGCCGCCCACTGGGGGGCACTGCCAGCAGCAGCTGCACAGTGCCATGTCGAGGGGGAGCCCCAGCCATGGCGGCCACCGGGGAGCACCAAAGGTGAGCTGGTGGCAGAGTGGCAGGGCAGCCCTTGAGGCAGCAGCCAGGGAGGAGGACAAGGAGGAGCCACGGTCTGGTACCAACTGATCCACGAACCGGTACCGGTCCCCAGCCCAGGGGTTGGGGACTGCTGGTCTCGAGAGTGCTGGCAAGTAAGGCTGGGTAGGGGCCTGGATGGACTCAGCACTTACCATATCAAGGAATCCAGGGCACTAAGGCATGGGTTTGACCTCTCTTGTACTGGCCCATCATAAATGCCCATACTGAACCATGGGTTGCCAGCTGTCCCAAAAGCTGGCCTTGTGAGCTGCCAATCATAGGGAGTCCATTTTATCACATTCAGTCCCTGATCTCTCTTGGTTCAAGGTGGCAGGTGACATTTTTGAACTACAAGGCCACTCTTACCACTTGGTAACTGATTATTATTCTAAGCACCCTGAAGTATTTTTGCTTCCAGAAAAGTCAATCTGAAGAGCCTCTCTTTGCATATCATGGCGTTCCCAGGAAAATGGTCTCTGATCATGCTCCTTTTGTAAGTCATTTGCCAAAGAATGAGTTATCATCTTGACACACTTCATTCCTCATTAAAAAGTCTTCCAAGAGGACATTGATCTCCATTCAGCCCTGCTCAACCTCCAGAATACTCTGATTACAGGCCTCCCCTTCTCTGCCCTCTTTACACAGAAACTACTGCTGCTTCCACTATCAGCATAAGCCGGATGGACAGGGCTTGTGAAGGTATTAAGAAACCTTGCCAAAGTTGTTTTTCAATTTTAAAAAAGTTTGGTACCCACACTAAGACACTGAATGAAGTTTTAATGCATAAACATGCAAATGGGAGTTACATGACGACTAGATAAATAGCTTGCCTCATGACATTGGAGAGGGGGGAAAACTAAAATAGAAGCAAGGGGGGGAACATGTGCTGAATCCTGTTTTGTGCTGCTTCTGTATGCCATAATTTTGTATCTGCAAGCACACAAAGTTCGATAAGGGGCAAAAATGGATGATTGCTACCCATGTGAGCCAAATATCTCTTGCAGGTTGTTAAATCTTCAAAGGATCCGGTTGACACTGAACAGTAGAAACACTAAAACATTCTCAGTGCCACCTTAAGCAAGATTATATCCTCTGAAGTCCTTGACGTCAATGAAGAAGACTGTAACTCTCCATAGGATTGCAGTGCCTGACATGATGTCTCTTGCCTTCATTACATGTCTCTTGCCTAACTTAGACAGGACTTGCCCAACTAATACAATAGCCATCAAATGAGTCTTGCCTCCACTTGCTGGTAATTACAAAAGTGTCCAGGCTGGGCTCATTATCTTCTTTCTTGGTCTCAGTTATATCCTGAAGTTAGTCAAATGCAAAAGATTTCTGAATTCATTTTTGTCACGCTTGTCAACCTTTGCCCAGGGAGACCTGATCTATGCTGTAGGCCTGGGATAATGAGATCCCTGCCTTGTAGAGTTTAGAATTGCTATGATTCGGCACAGAAAATTCAGAAAGGCTTTATAGCATCTGAAGACCACTGATATGACTTATTCTCATAATGAAAAAAATTAAAACATCATAGCTCAGTCTTCTGTTATTAGCTTCTCACAAAGCCAAGGGCTTTCATACTTTTGTGATAGGATTTGGAAAAAAATTACAATTCCTCTATTGCAAGGCACAAGGAATTTTGTTCCTAAGAAGTCCACTATCATATTATAAGAACAGTGCACTTAGTCCACAAAACCCTGACCAAATTCTGGTTGTTATGCTGCCAGCAAGGTGTGATTAGAATCCAAATGCACAAGAAGCAATAAGAACTAATTCTTCCTTACTTCACTGGATTGGTTCTTATTTGTTTCACAAAATTTAGACTCTGCCAATCTGTCCTCATAAGGACCATCAAGATAGTTAACAAATTAAAACATACACAATAAAAATAATAATAATTACCTATTAAAATCAATAAGAAACATCAGAGGGGAAAATAAAAATAGAGCTAAAACACCCTCACAAATGTAAAAGCAGCCACTAAACCATTGGGCAGGAAGAATCACTGAAAGAATGTTGAACAAACACCAAAAGCCTTCACTCACTGGCAGAAGATGGCAACAGAAAGAGGCAGACAAGTCTCCCTCAGGAGAGAGTTCCAGAGTTTTGGTGCCATAATCAAGAAGGCCTTCTCCCAGAACGCTACCCACCTAATCTCAGAATGCAGGGCCTCAAAAATGACCATATTGGGTGGGTTGATTTGTAAGGGAGTAGGCAATCCGTCAGGCATGTCATTCCCAAACCATATAAGCTTTGAAGATCAATGCTAGCACCTTGAATTGTGCCTGGACACAGACTGGAAGCAGAGACTGGAGTGACCTATAACCCATTCCAGTCAACATCCAGTCTGCAGCATTCCGCACCAACTGAAGTTTCCAAACCCTTCTCAAGAGCAGCCCCACATGGAATGCACAGCAGTAGTGTAATGTAGCCAAAACCAGGGCATGCACCCCTTTGGTCAGATCTTTTCTGGTCAGGAAAAGCTGTAGCTTAGTCTGGCCACAGCTGCTACCTGCTTATCCAGCAATAGGCCTGGTTCCAAAGGCACTACAAGACTATGGACCTGTTTATTCAAGGGTAATGTAATCCCATCCATAATGGGTGACACCTTAAATCCCAGGTCATGTTACCCAAACTGGATCCCTCAAAGGGAATTGTGGAGAATTACGATTATAGCAAGAGGCTGCGCAATGCAAGATCTTTTCTACCAATTTTTATGGGGTCTGTTCCCTTCTTAAATAGAGATGACAGTTAAGCTTACATTCAAAGGGATTTATTTGGGGAAATATTGGGGTACATTCAAAACATGCACAAGCAAAAACATACATACGCTAAGTTCTACAGAGGTAAAGGTTACGGAAATACTGCATCTGTTTTGGGTCCAAGCACCAAAGACAACATCAGGGATGCTGGGTATGGAGGAGTCAACACACACATACATTTTCAGGATAAGAGTTGATATAGTGTTTGAAATTCCCATGCCAGCCAAGTGACTGCCCACTGGCAGTTATGATGTGATGTAGGAGATAGGTTGGTTGTGAGTTATAGGGTGGTTGGCATGTGAGGTCACTAGAGTGGGAGGTAGTGTTCTGCTCATCAAGCAGTACAATACCTTGGCTAGGTGTAATGTGTCACTAACGGGCCTGTACTGTTTAATCAGCAAGGACTATGGGTGGAGCACAATAGGAGACATTTAGGAGAAAGATGCTGCTAGACAGAAATTGCACCAGACAAAAGACAGTTGGAGGGGAGAAGACAGGACAAAAGAAGAACCAGTTAGTTCCTGAATTGATGCCTTTCCTATTGATAGTCCTCTCTAGCATTAAAGGCGGCAGTACGCCAGGGGCATCTATTAGCATCGGGTCATGGCTCCCACTTGCCACTTCCCCTTTTTGGGATGTTCAGGGGGGGGAATGGATAGTTGATTACACCGCCATGTTTTTCCTTGTAATTTTTATGTCCTATTTTTAATTTTAACAGGGTTTTATTGGCGTTTTTAATGGACTGTTGTAACCCGCCATGAGCCGGCTCTGGGAGTGGCGGGAAATAAAAATCTAAATAATAATCTAACAAATCTAAATCATCATCATCATCATCATCATCATCATCATCATCTGTGGCTGGGAGGGGGTGGCTTCTATAATGTGTATATTTAACTCAGTTTAGCAAGAAGGAAGTGGCTAGTCAAGTTCAGACCAGAGGGAAATCTGGCCTGGTTTTTCTAGGCAAGAGAAAGAAAGGTAGTGAAGCCAACAAGATGGAGACCTGGCCTAGCTTCCTAGGTTGGTTGAGGGGCCCTACTAACTCCATAGTCAGTCTCTGCCAGGCTGGTTTCTGCATGTTCCAACCTGCTCAGAGTCCAGTCATGGGCTTCTGAGCATGAAAGTGTCTTGGTGTGAGGTATTGTTCTATTATTGGCCACCTTTATGGTAACAGTCAGACCTTTTTCCTAATCTATTCACAGCCTACCACTGCGCCTTTAGAGATGGGTGGTATAAAAATGTAATTATAAGCAAACAAATAAATCAATGAATGAATAGGGTGGTTGTGTAAACAGGAGATTCTGCTTGAGGAAGGCGATTAAAAGCCGCTTTGAGAATCTTGGTAGAGAAAAGCAGCATATGAGAACCAATAGTTCTTCTCTTTTGGTGTAAAAACAGAATTAAATAGTACATTTTTCAATTATTTTGCTTAGTGTTCTGTCTCTAGTAATCTTCCATCTAAGAGCCTCTTGTGGCGCAGAGTGGTAAGGCAGCCGTCTGAAAGCTTTGCCCATAAGGCTGGGAGTTCAATCCCAGCAGCCGGCTCAAGGTTGACTCAGCCTTCCATCCTTCCGAGGTCGGTAAAATGAGTACCCAGCTTGCTGGGGGGTAAACGGTCATGACTGGGGAAGGCACTGGCAAACCACCCCGTATTGAGTCTGCCATGAAAACGCTAGAGGGCGTCACCCCAAGGGTCAGACATGACTCGGTGCTTGCACAGGGGATACCTTTACCTTTACCTTTAATCTTCCATCTGAGTATTTTTAATTATCTGCACTTGATATAGGATTTATGCTTAGAGATTTGTTCTCTGAGTGGTCTGGACTGCAGAGTGGCTGCTTTTAGAATCACACATGGGGGAACTCAGCCCCATGCTTTCATCCCTCACAGGGACATACAGATTCTGACCCTCCTGGGATCCAAGACCATGAGGAGGTGAATCACAGAGGGTGAGAGTTTTCTACTGAAATATCAGTCATGGACTGGGCTGTGGCTCAGTGGTACAGTATCTGTTTGGCATTCTGAAGGACTCAGATTCAATTCCTGACATATCCAGTAAAAATGATCATGCAGGAGGTGTTGCGAAAGATCTTGGCTTGCTGCTGCCAGTCAGAGAAGACAACACTGTCTAAGTCAGTATAAATCAACTTAATGTGTTTGTGTATAATATTAGCAAAACAGTTACTCTTCAGCTAGTGTGGGAGCTTCCCCTAGTATGACTTGCAGTTCTCAATTCCTCATGCTTCCACTACAGAGGCTGCAGCAGAAGCTTGACAATTCTTCCCATTTTAGGCAGGAAAAAAAATACAATACAAAGAACACTGCAGTGTTGCTCCAGAAGTCATGATGACAAGACCAAATAAGGTCAGCTATGCCGTCAGAACTGATTCACTTGCTCATCTTCCAATGTCTTGTATGCTGTCACCTGTCAACAATGCCATCCTGTAGATTACACAGGACAAGCAGGTCAGTCACTTCACAAAAGAACAAATGAACAACACAATTCCCACATCAACAAAGGCAACCTTCAAACACCTGTGGATGGACATTCAGTCTTTCAGGACACTCAGCCACTCATCAGCATTCTATAAGGAACCTCAAAGAGAGACTCTGGAGAGAAATTACTGAATTGCAATTTATCAACACTGACCAGAGGCTGTACAAGGGTAGCTTGTTTAATCTCCCTGTAGTTGGTGTAGATGCCAGTGCAGCGCAGTGGCAACAGACTCTTGTAAGGACTTTGTATTCCAGGAGAAATGTGATTTATATTAATGCTGTGAGAGACACATGTAATAGAAGGAAATCATAGGGCTTTATTTTTTACTTAAGTGCTTAGAAATAAGTCCTATTGGGTTTAACACAGAAAATAAATGAAGATGTTTCTTTTATTTTTCTGCAAGGCTTGTTTGAAGAGATTGGTTTTCCTGCAGTTTCACTGTGCCACTCTCTCAGCAGTGGCTATCCCCCTTCCTGTAGGCCACTAGGGCTTTTAATTTTTTTGTTTAAGAAAACCAGCAATTCAATACTGTTATATCAATATTATTGTCCAGGGCCATCTCTCCTACACCCCTGCCTTTACTGCCAAGGATATATAATAACTTGTTGTTGTGAGACAGCATTTTGCCAGCTCTCAGACAGCAAACTCTTGTCATTGGGAAAACGTAATTCTTCCCCAAGTACAATTATTGTATGGAATACAAGTACACAACTCACAAGTCTTCACTAAACAGTAGTCTAGCATTATATCCCTTTCCTTGACTCTATTATGATATGGCTTTTTAAGGGTCATGATTTTTATTTGGAGGCTGGTTGGTATCCTAATGTGCTAATCAAGTACGGGAGCATTCATAAGATATGAGACATGCTTCATCTAGAATTCTAGATCAAAAGTCAAGGGGAGGAGTTTTACTGGCTTTGTAGCAAAGCTGAAAGACAGTTTTTTAGAAGAGATTTCAGGCAGCCTGAGGTTGGGCAAAAGGAGGAATATCCTCTTAGACCGTTTATGCACTGGAGGTTTCATGCCGGGCTGCAGGCTGGAGTTTTAGTTGTGGCTGGTTGCCCCACCTCTTCCAGCACCCACATGGGGGAGCATTTGGCCCGGCGCCCACCCCCAATTTGTGCTCCTGCACAGGAGATGGAGCAGTGAAGTTCCCAGTGCGTAAATGATTTTAGTGAAGCATAGGATATTTCTAGATTGGTTTTAAATATGGTTTTAATGTTCTGTGTGGTGTTTCAGTGTCTATTTTGTTTCATGCTGCCTTGGATCCTGAGTGCTTCAGAGAAAGGTAGTTATATAAATAAAAAATACAAAAATGTACTTACATTGAATATTATTTGCCATTTTTTTGCCAACTCACCTGTTTTGGAGAGATCTTCTTGCTGGTCCTCAAAATCTACCTTGCTTTTCACTATTCTGGATAATGTGGTATATTCTGCAGACTTGGCCATTATACAGTTCATCCTCCATTCCAGATAAGCTATGAACAAATGAAAAATTGTTTGACACTTTGAGGGCCAGTGTTATTGAGAGCTGCAAAACAGAAGAAAGGTCACATAGAGGGGCTGCTTGCTACTGAGTTTTACAAGTAGGAAACAAGGGCCGTTCCGCATTCATCCAAAATAGCACAATGGTTACATATTGAAATCGCTACAGTTTTGCCGTTATGCACAACGTCGTTGACAATCTGCAACACTCCTGAAACCGATCCGCAAAAAGCACTTCGTTGGAGCGCTTTCAGGGAAATCCCAAAAACTGGATTCACCCTCTGGAAAGCGCTACACTCCTGCAATCAATCTGCAACACTAGCGGAAAAGTTCTGTGCATTACCATTGTTGCGGTTTCTGCAAAGTCCCTCCCCCTGGCTCTCTCCTCTGATCTTCCGGCAAAGCGATCGCCATTTATTTTTCTCCGAGCGAGCGGAGATCAACGCACCGGCAAGCCTTTGTTTACCCAGCGAGGCTTCCCCGGCTGCAGTCCCTCTGTTTAAAGTCACCAAGCACAAGCAACACAGAGGCCCGTTTGCTGGTTTATTTTCCCTTTATTTTTCACACAGTTTTCGGATGAAAATCGCGCCCGTGAGGGGAGGGGATTTTTTTTTCACTCGGGGGGAGCATGGCAACGATGAAACGGCAGCTCAAACACCACCTGCTAGCTGGATGGGTCTCTCCGTTGCAACGAATCAACGCAGATTCATTGCAACGTGTGTGTGTGTGTTTTTTTAAACCTTCCTTAAAGGGAAAGGGGCTGTTTGGGAGCATGATAACGGCCGCCCATCGGCTGCTTGATGGCCAGGGGCGGGACACAGCTCAGCAATATCGCTTCCTGGCTAGCGATTTCTGCCGAGACCGGAAACCTGTGGGAAACGATAGAAACGCAAGTGGATTCCACTACAAAGGCAGGTATGCATAATGACAAATTCCACTATTTAAAATGGTGATTTTTCCTTCCGCAAACAATTTGCAACATGGATCCCGGTGCAGAATGGCCCCAAGTCTTGCAGTCTCAGATGTCAGCTGATTTCCAACACAAGATCTGGGTCGAGTCTGCACTTTGCTTTTTATCCTCTTCCAACCTGAATAAACCCCTCACCTCTGCACTATATTCGATTTCCATTTTGATTTGGAGTGCTTTAAATTTTTCCTCTGCAACATCCATGATTGATGTTGGTAATCCTACCTTTCCCCCACAATATCCAGGAGCAGATGTAAGTTGCTATATTTGAAGAACCAGCTTTGAAAGCCCCCAGTATAAATGTAGATGTTTTGTGTTTTGCCAGATTAATTTCCTGCCCCATGCCTCAAACATAGACATTGCAAAGCAGTCTGTCCCTGATTGGTCAGGGCATCAGTTCAAACTTCCCTCACAAGACATATTTTTGTCCTCATTTTGGGCTCTGTTTTAAAATGACTGTGCTCCAGAAGCCCACACTTCTCTCAGCAGAGATTTGCCTCTTGGATTTATTTTTCTCAGTGAGGTTGCTGCTGCCTCCCCCCTCTTCCCTTCCACAAGCAGCCTCATGCTGCACTTGGCTCTTCCCCTGACTTTCTCTGGCTCAGGAGTCAAAAGATAAGAAATAAAGCACTCTCCTTTAATGCTAGCTAGACTTCACCCAACCCCCCTGCCTCACTCGTTCTGGAAAAGAAATATAAATAAACAGTTTCGTGACCACTGCTCCCCTCCCCGCTCTGAGTTTCCCCAAAAAAGTGCAGAATGCTTTCTGTTTCAATTTGGAGGATAGGAAGGAAGAAGACCCAGGTTCAATTTGATCTGAATTCAGCAGGATCCACAACAGAAAAAACAAACTAAGTGCAGAACTCGCCCTGGAAAAACAGGATTTAACTCAGAATGCCACAAAGCAGGCCAAGAATAAAATGAGAGCTGCTCAGCACTGGTTCCAGGTACGGGTGACTGCTTCAGTGTGGTTCAGCTGCCTCAGCGATCACTGAAGCCCAAGGCGGCCAGCACCGCAGCACAGAGAGGAGGGGCAGTATTGGTACTGGTATTGTTGTTGGCGTTGGCGCACCTGCTGGTGGACACATGCAGGCACAGATGTCAGGGTGCACTGCCGCCGCCTCTCCTCTCTCCACTGCAGCACTGGCCGCCTCAGGCTTTGGTGATTGCCAAGGCAGCCGAAGCTGAAGCACTCACCTCTACTTCCAGGACTCAGCACATAGAAGCTTCCTACATACTAATGTTGAATAGATGGATAAAGTCATAAGAATAATTTACTTTCGATCACAGACCACATGTTTAGGAAATAGTCCACTAATCTGGGTAAGGACTTCCTTCTGATTTATAAACTGTTTACTTGGAGATATAACAACCAAGTCATTTATGAGCCTGAAACAAAATGTTGAACAAAATCTGCAAGATCTGCAAGATTTTTAATAGTCCCTTATTTGTAAAGAGGTAGCATGTATAACAATGACCACAGGATTGGAAAAGGTCAGTTTACATTCCAATCCCAAAGAAGGGCAATGCCAAAGAATGTTCAAACTACTGCACCATTGCACTCATTTCTCATACTAGCAAAGTTATGCTCAAAATTTTACAAGCAAGCCTCCAGCAATATGTGGACCGAGAACTTCCAGAAGTACAGGCAGGATTTCGAAGAGGCAGAGGAACTAGAGATCAAATTGCCAACATATGCTGGATCATGGAGAAAGCTAGGGAGTTCCAGAAAAACATCTACTTCTGCTTCATTGACTATGCTAAAGCTTTTGATTGTGTGGAGCACAACAAATTGTGGCAAGTTCTTAAAGAGATGGGAATACCAAAGCATCTTATTTGTCTCTTGAGAAACCTATATGCAGGTCAAGAAGCAACAGCGAGAACCAGGCATGGAATAACTGATTAGTTCAAAATTGAGAAAGGAGTTCGGCAAAGCTGTATACTGTCGCCTTGCCTATTTAACTTGTATGCGGAGCACATCATGAGAAAGGCGGGGTTAGAGGAGTCACAAATTGGGATCAAGATTGCAGGGAGAAATAACAACAACCTCATATATGCAGATGATACCACTCTAATGGCAGAAAGTGAAGAGGAACTAAAGAGCCTGTGGAGGCGGGTGAAGGAGGAGAGTGCAAAAGTTGGCTTGATACTCAACATCAAGAAAGCGAAGATCATGGCATCCGGCCCTCTCAATTCCTGGCAAATAGATGGGGAACAAATGGACGTAGTGACAGATTTTATTTTCCTGGGCTCCAAGATCACTGCAGATGGGGATTGCAGCAAAGAAATTAAAAGATACTTGCTCCTGGTGAGGAAAGCCTTGGCAAATCTAGACAGCATCCTAAAAAGCAGACACATCACCCTGCCAACAAAAGTGCGTCTAGTCAAGGCTATGGTCTTCCCAGTTGCAATGTATGGCTGTGAAAGTTGGACCATAAGGAAGGCCGAGCGTCAAAGAATTGAGGCTTTTGAACTCTGGAGCTGGAGAAGACTCTTGCGAGTCCCTTGGACTGCAAGGTGAACAAACCGGTCAGTGCTAGAGGAGATCAGCCCTGCCTGCTCCTTAGAAGGCCAGATCCTGAAGATGAAACTCAAATACTTTGGCCAACTCATGAGAAGGAAGGACTCCCTGGAGAAGAGCCTAATGCTGGGAGCGATTGAGGGCAAAAGAAGAAGGGGATGACAGAGAATGAAGTGGCTGGATGGAGTCACTGAAGCAGTAGGTGCAAACTTAAATGGACTCCGGGGAATGGTAGAGGACAGGAAGGCCTGGAGGATCATTGTCCATGGGGTTGCGATGGGTCAGACACGACTTTGCACCTAACAACAACAAGCATGTATAAAAGCAATAAAGGCATCAGAAAGACATTTATTTTTCTCTACAAATGAGTAAAAACTGGTTGGTTGGTTTTCTGCAAACTACTCTGAGTCACTAAAATCAGTATTTAACTGTTATGAGTAATTTCTATAGCCCATTTTATATAAGAAATACATAGCACCACTTTATCTTCCCAACTGTCTTATGAGGGCAGTAGTTAATATTTCCATATCAACAAAGAAAGAACTAAAATTGCAAAAAGTATAACTGCTTAGTAAGTTCAAAGCTGAGCAGGGATTCAAATCTAGATCTGCTGCTGCTAAAATAAATGTATAAACTGTGGCCCCACACAAAATTGTAGGCTGATTCTCATGTTATGCTTTTGTCTAACAAACCAGCTCCATGTAGGGTAAAGTCATTCAGTAGATACTCCTGAGTAGATTTATATTCATATGCAGAAGACATTAAAACTGCTTTTTGTTAGTGTTATTATTTCAGAACTTGGATTTTTTTTAAAGTAAATGCTCTGACAACAGTTAAAGATGGAAGAATGAATTGATTAATGGCTTGGTTGTAGATTAAATTTAGAGTTACCATTAATCAGAATAAGCCATCTGGCCTCTCACTGCCAGCAATGAGATGCATCAAGTTCTTTAGCTACATGAAGAACTCAATATATTCTTCCCTGCTGATAGACAAGTCTACAAGAAGATAACTGTATGGCTGAATTTGATGGGTTATGTAGGGTGGGGGAAAGCGGGGGAGAGAACCCAGGAACTGAGAAGAGAAAGGAACAAAGAAATAAATTTATCAGAGTGATTCTCTTCCATTGTGGGCTGCAAAAGAGAATATCTTCAGGGGCAACATGACGCCTCTGCCAGTAACTCTCTGAAAGGAATTATGGTACTTACCCAAGGGACATGATGAGATGACTTCAGAAAGCCTGAGGATCAGAAAGGAGTAAGCTCCCTGGGGTAAGAAATACTGCCAAGCAACCTGCTGGGCCACACTTCAAACGCTGTCACTCGAAGTGTTTTAAATCCAAGGAATCAAAAAGCCTGATACAACCAGGAGCAGCCTTCCTGTTGATTTTCAGCAACCAGACCTAATTTTTAAGGCAATACATATATTTCCATGGCTCTACCCTTTTTGTAGAGTTTTAAGATTCCAGCTGTGGCTGCAACGTTCCCCTTAACTTGGTAAATACAGTTTAACTGGAGTCAACAGTTGCTTATGATTCTAAAAGTTGTACAATCTAATTTTAACCCTGCCACTTCGGATTCTGCTCCTTTAAATGGTTATTAATTTCAATAAGTACGGGTGCCTGTCAGTCCAAGATGTATGGGGCTTGGCTGTGATTAATAGTGACAGAAGTGCTCAGAGGCAATTTCTTTATCAATACGTTGTGTGTTTTAAAGTTGAATGCTAGCAGTGAGATTGATTTTGGAATTGAACACTGATAAACATTGGTTTAAAATAAACTATACATCTTTGTTTTCTTTTTCTTCTGTTAAATGCCTAGCAAGATGGCCACAGCTTCAGACAATAGCAAGGAGGGTAAAGGGAAAGGGGAGGGGGAGAGAAGGACTTCTTAAACATTTGTTCTAAAATGTTATGTGTTCACTTAACATTCACTTGAATGCATACTGTAGCCTTTCACTTTTGTTGTTGAGAACCCCCTGAAACATTCTTCAGGCTCCAATAAACTTCAGAAGTGGCACAATTGTGCAGAATATGGTTGGGAAGCAAAGCCCCCCACCTGAGGTCCTTCCCCTTCCCACCCCCTAGGGGCCCATCATTGGCCATTGGGGTTTCCCCCCCGACATGACCATATATGCTCATATTATCTGATAAATTTAAAAAATATAAAAAATTAATTAATGCCCGCCCATTCAGGAAATCCTTCCAGGGCCATCAAGAAACCCCAGAGTTTCACAAAATGCTGGTTGAGAAAATCTGGTATACTGGCTTAATTGGATTTCTTTTTTAAAAAAATCCCAACCCTGGACATTGAAAGGTTTGATGAAACTGAGGAAAACTGAATCCTGGTACTTCTTCTGACACAGCGTAGAAGAAGCTGAATTAAGTTGTTTTTTATACCCTGCTTTTCACTGCCTAAAGAAGCCTCAAAGCAGCTTACAATTGCCTTCCCTTCCTCTTCCCATCACCTACCTAAGGCGAGGCTGAGAGATCTTTGTGAGAGAACTGGCCTGTGAGAACAGCTCTATCAGGACTGTGACGAGTCCACGGTCACCCAGCTGGCTGCATGTGGAAGAGCAGGGAATCAAACCTGGCTCACCAGATTAGAAGCCATTGCTCTTCTCCAAGCTCCTCATTCCTGGTTGAAATAGGGAACAAAGAATTCCAATACAGAGCTAAATCCACACCAGCCAGGTGTTCCCTGAGAGTCAGTTCTGTCACTATCTGCTGTACCACACAGTCTGGGCTACAGTTGCTAAGATTCTGGACCCATAAACTATATCTCTGTGACAGAAAGAAGAGTCCTGGACACAGTAGATCACTATTTATTTACTTTATTTATTATGCCTCCATTTTTTTCTTCAATGGGACCAAACCATTTTTCCTAAGCTCGCAGCTTTAGTTTAGGGGCTTTTATGGTGTTGAAGAGCTACCTCTGTTAGGCTTTAACAGTCAGATTAACAACAAGAAGGGTGAAATCTGATAACCCCCCACCCTTCTCCTGAATGTGACCTTTAAGTCATATTTAACTGAGCTTCCTAGGTTGTGGAAGGAGTTCTGGAAAAATTATCTCAAAAGGCATTCAGCCAGCTTTGAAGAAAGTACATAAAAATACTGGAAATGCACTCTCTTCTAAGGACTTTGAATAGTCAACATGAAATAGCAGTTATAATTTGTGGGAACAAATTGAGATATCTGGGTATTGTGATTTCAGAAGAATAGTGTGATTTTATCCAACAGAATAAGGATAAATGTGGCCAGAGGTTTATCCAATATGTTTTCCAGTTCTTTTACTACCCAGCTATGAAAAGGGCTGTACTGTAAAGAGTTCACAGAATTTGAAGCATTACCCCCCCCCAAAAAAATACCTAAGTCCTTCTGTTGAAAATGTATAATATTCTGCTCATTCCTGACAGTAAGGCACAAAGAAGCTTTGTTGTTAAGAGGTACTGTGATTTAGGATATAATAGCAGTCAAGAGGTATGGCAGTATTTATTTTAAAAGGCTCTACCTTCTCAGTCAGTCTTTTATTAAGAGAAAATGCTAGAAAAATGTTCAAATGCATTGGCCCCCTTTAAAGATTGCTAAAATATATATTTTAAAAACCGTCTTAAAAATGCTGGTGTTTTTTCTGGCTACTGCCCCATTGGCTCCCAGCCTACATCCTTGGTGCTCCCTCCCAAATACAAGCACACACTTCTTTCCTGGTGTTAGGTCTACTGCAAATTCAAAACATGATCTTGCCTAAACTTCTTTTTTGTGCCACACACACAAACACACACATTATATCTATCTATTTATCTGTCTGTCTGTCTGTCTGCCTGTTTGTGTATAGATATAGATATATAAGTTCTTCATAAAAGTCAATTGTAAAAGCCATTTTGGGTTCTCATTGAGGAGAAAGAGAGATGGGAGAGAGGGAAAGAGAGAGAAGCAAGCAATGGAAAATCACATGGCCAGGAACAATCAGGAGAAGACTGTTCCAGACTCATGAAGACAGAGACTTTAAGGAAAGGGTTGCCAAGGAAAGGGTTAAGAAACCCCTGGAGATCAGGGGTGAAGCCTGGGAAGGACAGAGTCTGAGGAGGGGAAGAAGCTCAGCAGTAATATAATTCCATCCAGGCCACCTTCTAAAGCTCCTGTTTTCTTCTGGAAGCTAAGCAAGGCTGGCCCCAGTCAGCACTGGGATGGGAGACTGCCATGGAAGGCCAGGGTCGCAACCACCCAGAGACAAGAAATGGCAAGCCATCTTGGAATGTCTCTCACTAGGAAAACACAGCCATAGCAAGCCGTAGCAACTGCTGACCCCCCCCCCCATTACCCACAAATTCCTCCCCCTCTCCCTACTGCCCCCAAATTCCTCACTGCTCCTCTGGATCCTTCCACCGCCCCCAGTGGGAGTGTATGGACCACTTTGGGAACCCTATTGTAACCAATATGCAATTTCTTTTTCTGCCTCTGGTGGGAGTATTCTAGAATACAAACCTGTTGGAAAGTCATGTCTCGAAAGCTCTTTGAATACTTTTTTGAATACCTTTGAATACCTTGGTCTCCTGGACCTTTTCTTTTATATTTTGTGGCATTGATACCTAATGAGCTCCCAACTATCACTCTTAATATATTAACTGCAGATCATTTGGGTTTTGCCAATAATAATGGTTTATAATTTTTAAAGTGTGTATGATTGACTAAGCCTATACTATCAGGAATCTCTGTCTGTCTACAGCCCTCTTATATGGCAGAGTAGTCCTCTACAGCAGTGGTCCCCAACCTGCGGGCCGTGGCCCGGCGCCGGGCCGCAAAGGCCATGGCGCCGGGCCGCGGCTCCCTCTCCCCGCCCCCCCCCGCAGTAAAAAACTTCCCAGGCCGCAATCTTGCGGCCCGGGAAGCTACTTACTGTGGGAGGGCGGGGAGAGGGAATCAGGGCCGGGCAGCGCCCGTGCAGGCCGCGCCCGCGCGGCGCGGCTCGCGGCCCAATCCGCAGGCGCGGCCCGCGGGCGCGGCCAGGCATGGCTCGATCTGCGGGCGCGGCCCGCGGGCGCGGCCCGAAGCGTGGGCGTGGCCCGCGCGGGCGCGGTCCCCGCGGGGGCGGCCCGATGCCCTGCCAGTCCCCAGCCTAATAAAGGTTGGGGACCACTGCTCTACAGGTTACAAGCAGTGAACTCCGTAATTTCAATCATGCATTTTAAAGGTTCTGTTTGGGGACCACAGCAAAAACTGGCCAAGCTGGCTTGACCAATCAAAAAGGAGGGAGGGCTGCATGCAATTTTTTTCTCTTCCAGAGTTAAGGTCAATGAGAATGGCTTTCTATTTTGATTTCTATGATTTTGAACTCTGTTCTGTTTAGAGCAGGGTGTACAGTTGTATCCCCTTGCAGGAAATGTGCAGAAGCTGATATTTAGGCTGGATACAACTGAATGGACCAATAATTAGCCATAGCTGGACCCACCACCCTTAGTTGAGTGCTTCTCAGAGATGATAGAAATCCCAGGGGTACAGATGGCCTTAGCCAATGGGCGGTATTAGCTTCAAGTATATGAACCACAGCAGAAATGGGACAGGCTGGGACAATCCCATTCCCTAACATCTTCAAGGGGAATTTCAGCGTCCACATAAGGCCTACTGCTAGTTTAGAAAATGTTAAGCAGAAGAATGAAGCCTAGTTACTACCGCAGAGTAGCTGACAGCATTCATTCTGCAGGATTCATTCTGCAGGAAAAACATGGACTTTGTGTCTGCTTGGCACCTGCAAGATAAAGACCTGACTTAGCTAAGCAGCTGAATGATGTTTGTAAGATGCTTAGGAGCAAGCTTCTACCTGAATGCTAGTTTCTTGCAACAACAAAAAGAGAAATCAAATGCACAACAGGAAGCAGCATACCACATATACCTTGATCTTCACCAGTTCTATCCATCATTCAGCAGATCCATGGAGGAGTAAAGCTTCTAAAACTGGTCCTCAGGGAATCATACACTTTTCACCAAATATACACAATGAGGCTCCTAGTAATCTCAGTTGTGAAAATGAAACCACATGTCTCCTCAACAATGTTGCCCTGTGGGAAGATAGAAGTTGGAAGACATCTGTTCTGTCACATATCTCACATCAATTCTAAGTTGCTGTTTTTTAAAGACTATGCTCTTCGGTCCTACATTTATACTACATCACTATTTAAGCACATTTAGCAAGCAATCCTAAACAGGCATACCTAGAAGTAAGTCCCATTTTATTTAATAGGGCTTACTCCTAGGAAAATGTTCTTAGGATTGCAGCATTAGTCTTTGGCACAGACACTATGGTTGCAATCTTAAGAAGACTTACTTTATTTGAAACATTTCAATGCTACCTTTCAACCTAATTTAGGGCCTCCAAGCCACCCTACATGCCATACATTTAAAATACACACATGTGCTGAATGGCACCTCAGGGGCAGACACCTGCCGCAGTTCCCCCTTTTTTGCTGTCAGGAGCCCTTTATTTACTCTTGTTGACACACATGCCTAAAGAGGTATGCAGTTGCTTCCCTAGGTTTGGAGCCACTCTACTGGCCCCAAGTTACCCTGGGAGCAGATGTGCCTGTCATTGCTCTCTGTTGCCTGACCCTTGGTCTCCAATCTCAGGGCCTAATCTGTACTTCAGAGATAATATCTGCTGCAGCTACTTCTAGCACACTTCAAGTAAACCTTTTCCTTGATGGTCTCTCTTCTTTCTGCTGGGGCTGGTTCTAGCCTGGGATAAGGAATCTGCCCCACCTGCTTCAGGCCTGCCCCTCTTGTTTTAAAACTCCGAACAGCAGAACAGGGCCTATGTATTGCTCTTTTTTGTTACAATGCTTTAAAACAGTTAATTAAAACGCAATACAAACACACAAGCAGGGAGCCGGGCTAATAAGATTTAAAGAAAGAATGCCAAACCACATAGGTCTCTATACAGTGGTGGATGATAATGATAGAGGGAGACAGATGGGGAGGAAATTCCAAAGTTTTGTTTGAGAAAGTTGTTTCTTGGGTCACCATCTGCCTAGCCTCAGTTGGTGGAGACATACAAAGAGGGCCTCTGAAGATGACTGGGTTTATCAGGTAGGCCTTCAGATGGCTCCAAGCTGAATAAGGCTTTAGAGGTCAATATCAGGTCCTTGAATTGGGTATGGAAACATGATGGAGGCCAGTGGAGGTGGAACAAGGCTGGAATGATATAGCCCTACACGTCATTTCAATCAGTGTTCTGGCTGCAAAGGCAAGCACTACTCGTGGCGAGATCTTTCCTGTCCAGGAATGGAGGCAGCTGGCTCATCATCAGCTAAAGTGGTTGAAAAGTAGCCTTGTGCCACCTGGTCATCTCAGGTCGGCAGCACCTGGTTGGGAACTACCTGCAGATTTTTTCATTGGAGACTGGGGTGGGGTGGGACTTCAGTTAGGATTGCTAGGTCCATTGGTGCTGCCAGTGAGGGGATGGGGGCACTTTCCAGGAGAAGAAGAAGAAGAGTTGGTTCTTATATGCCGCTTTTCCCTACCCGAAGGAGGCTCAAAGCGGCTTACAGTCGCCTTCCCATTCCTCTCCCCACAACAAACACCCTGTGGGGTGGGTGAGGCTGAGAGAGCCCTGATATCACTGCTCGGTCAGAACAATTTTATCAGTGCCGTGGCGAGCCCAAGGTCACCCAGCTGGCTGCATGTGGGGGAGTGCAGAATCGAACCTGGCATGCCAGATTAGAAGTCCGCACTCCTAACCACTGTACCAAACTGGAGCAACTGGAAGTGACATGGAGACATCAGGGGTAATGCTCTAGCTTTTAGGCAAAACTCTATGGTAGAATTTGCTTCTAACAATAGAGTTTTGCTCAAAGACCAGAACAGTACACACACACATAAACTCTGACGAACCCAATGTGCCAAATGTCATTTCTGGTCTATGTCTGTAGATTGCATTAAAATTTATTTATTATTTATTTATAATTTGATTTATACCTTGTCTCTCCTAAGTTGTCTTGAGGTGGCTTGCAACAATAACAACAACATACCCCATAAAATAAGGTGACCAGATTGTCCCACTTTTGGAGGGACATCTGGGGGCACTTGGCAAATTGTACTTATGTTGAAATTAAAAATATATATATTACAATACTATTTTTGTGTTCTATGCATTCTATGAAACTTTTTGTTGCTCCATATAGACCAAAATTTTAATCAAGAACCCCCCCGGTCAATGGTGTCCTGCTTTACCAATGTTAAAATCTGGTCACCTTACCATAAAACCACATAAAATTAAAAAACCCAACATTCCATATAAGGCAGCCGACATGCTGTCTGAAGCTCTGACCATGAGGCTGGGAGTTCGATCCCAGCAGCCAGCTCAAGGTTGACTCAGCCTTCCATCCTTCCGAGGTAGGTAAAATGAGTACCCAGCTTGCTGGGGGGTAAACGGTCATGACTGGGGAAGGCACTGGCAAACCACCCCTTATTGAGTCTGCCAAGAAAACGCTAGAGGGCATCACCCCAAGGGTCAGACATGACTCGGTGCTTGCACAGGGGATACCTTTACCTTTACCTTTTTAACCATGAATGCACAGTTGGCGGTATAAATTGATAATTGTTCTGTCTTCCAATGCGGTGTTATTCTGGTTTCAGGTAGTTTGGAGAGGCAATGTGTGTCCAGAAAGTGGGGGACACCCACCTGGACCAGTAAACCTGGCAACTCTCACTTCAGTGGGGTATAATGCCATAGAGTCCATATTCCAAAGCAGCTATTGTATCCAGATGAATTGGTCTTATTTGTAATAGTGGGAGATCTTGAACTACCACCTGGCAGTTAGCAGCTCCACATTTATCCAACAGAAGGCCAGATCCAGCAAAACTACCAGGCTATGACCTTGTTCCTTTAGGCAGGAGTTCCTGGGTAACCTCCTCCCCCTCATCAATATCACCGCCATGTTTTTGAGATTAAGTTTCAGCTAGTTAGCCCTCATCTATCCCAGTCTCCCAGAGATCTGCTGGAAATGTGAGATAAAGCTGAGTATCATCTGCATATTGGTGACAACTCAGCCAAAATCTCTGGAAGACCACTTCCAATGGCTTTACAAAGATGTTAAAAAGCATGGTGGTTCCAGATGTAGGCCAGAAACGGAACTTACTTCTGAGCAGGATTGTTCCCTCTTACACCTTTGCAAAGCAAGGAACCTCAGCAGAGAAGCATAGGGCTTGTTGATGCTTGCCATCTGCTACCTCTGATGCATGTGAGGAACCAGCAGTTACATAGCCAGAGTGCTCAGACAGACTCCATGTGGGGACTATAAACAGGGCTGCCAATTGCCTCCATCCCTTCAGCACCTTTTATGGGCGATGTTTTTTAAACGCATGCCATGAAAAGTTGCAGTCGCTCAACCATGTATTAAGCCTCTATTAAAGGCATGGGGCATTTTCTCAGGCCTATTGGCAACCATAAACAGTTTGTCCCATTGTTTTGGGCTAATTCCCCCTCTGTGGAAATCACACCTTGAGGAAGAGATGGAGCTCACAGCCTTGTCTTCAGACTGTCTGTGTCAACCAATAAGGCAAAAAATAAAGTATCCATTTCTTGTACAAAATTCCCCTTGGGACATTGGCCCAAACTACACATTATAGAGGCACCATTGCTGCTCCATATGTCTCCCTTGTAAAGCTTGGTAACAGAACCATCTGACATAATGTGATAACATCACATCCAGTCTTGTATCAGTCCACTCCAGTTCCTATTTGGTTCCTATTTGCAAGGGGCAGGAAAACACTGTACTTAATGCTTTACATCAGGGGTAGTCAACCTGTGGTCCTCCAGATGTCCATGGACTACAATTCCCATGAGCCCCTGCCAGCAAATGCTGGCAGGGGCTCATGGGAATTGTAGTCCCTGGACATCTGGAGGACCACAGGTTGACTACCCCTGCTTTACATCACATTATTTGAAAGACTGGGGAACAGGGCATTTCCTTACGTTAAGATTACTGGAGCAAGATTTTGTGTGCTCAGGTGCAGAGATGATCATACACTACCTGCACCACAGGTCAACCACAAAGTATGTATGTTCACCTTCTAGGAGTGGCCTCTCTTTATCTTGAGGAGATGTCTCTCAGGCATAACAATCATGCAAATCTGTGGGTAAGAAATAATAATGCATTCACCATGAACCAAACCACATTTTCCCTGTTCATGCCCATTCCTGCCCTGTATACCCACAGGAAATAGGATATATAGCTCTTTTTAAGCTAGCAAAAGCAGTTGGCTGTCTTCTTGAAATGGCTATCCGTTTGTTAATTCCTAAGAATATATACATTTTGTCGAGGCAAATCCCACTGTTTCAAAATATTCATTCAATCTATGACAACTTTCATTTGATACAATGAAAATTATATTCCTCCCAGCCACTCTGAAATGAGTTCCCTGTTCTTTCTTCTTTTCCTATACAACAAAACTGGCAATTAAGTCAAGCTTTCCCACAGCTGAACACACTAGATGAAAAGCAGAACTGTGCTGCAAGACAGCTCAGTCGGTCCACAAATTAGGTACAAGCAGCTAAGATCATTTATTATAGCTTTGCAAGAACTTTCTGCAGGTTACTAAAGATGACTTTGCTAAACATGAGGTTTTATTTTGTGTAGCCTTAAAACATGAGTGTATGAAGGATCATAGATGCATACTTACAACATGATCACACTGGGTATCTGTAGTGAGGTATCTGCTTTTCCCCCCCTTCCCCCGTGAAATCCCAAAAAGTAACACCTTTCAAAACCTTTAGAACTTCCCACATGTCTGGTTTATTGTGCATGTGCATACGTATACACACACACACACACACACACACACACACACACACTGCTTTAAACAAAAAAAACCCTTGGTCTACAAGAATATTAAACTAGCAAAATTAATGTCATAAACAGAAATCACCAAAAATATGATTTAAAAACAGCAAGCAACACAGTGCCAAATAAAATAAGGACAAGGGAAATAAATAATTAAAAAATAAACTGTGGACTGGCCTTTCAAATATATTTACACTGACCTACAGAACACCGGTAGACAGTGAACCAGATGAGCAGTACATTCTGAGGCATCAACTGAAAAGATTAATATGGCTTCTAAATAAGTACGTATCTTTAGTAAGGTGGTCTTTTTGATTGATGGATAGGACGTGAGTATTCCCTGATACACCAGGGCTGCTAGTGACATCTTAAATTGGGCCTAGAAACATGTATGTTGCTATTTTAATTAAAACCTGCCATAATCCCAAGGAATTCCATACCCGCTGAGGTTTCTGCACATGGCTGAGGTAAAAACACTGATGACATGGTAAGGTCCTTTGGTGGTGACAATCGTTACAGTAGCATTCCTTGCCCAGAACTAGACTGTACTGCCTATAGGACTCTGAAGTGCTAATATTTTTTTTTCTTTCCCTTTAAGAGATGGAATGTTGGGACTTGTAGGCGCATACTACTTCCCTCACTCACTTCAATGGGATTGGCTGCATAGCCCTTTTGTCTGTGTTAATTGCCAGCATGGGAAACATTTATGTGTTCTGCCTCTTCCTTCCTCACTGCTGAAATCACCAATAAAGAGCTGTTTGTTTGCCAAGTAGCTGTTTGTTTGCCACTTCCAACGAACTCACATATTTTACACTGGCAACGAAGGTGGGATCGCGATGCTAGGTATGGAAACCTGGTAAGCGATCGCTTACAGATACTGAATCACTTGAGTGAAGCCCTGCTGCCAAGGAGGGACAAGCCGCCAGTTGAATCGCTTCAAGACCATCATTGATTTGGTGCCTGACCTTTGACCTCAGCCACCCTACCTGTTGGCAGTCCTAAAAGAGGCGATTCTGCCATTACCTTGTGGCCAACGACATCACCTATGGAGCCAGGAAATGATCAGTATTTATGAGCTTGTGTGGCCCAGATATCTACAACCTCACATAAGATCTTTTCACTCCGGACAACATGGACACTGTGGACCTGGATGAGATTCTCTAGTGTATTCAGGAACACTGAAGCCCCCCAGCCGGGAGAAATCACCTGTTGCCACATGTTCTTCCAGCACGTTCAACAGGAAGGTGAGTCAATCGCTGACTTCACCACTGGCCTCTGCTACCTTGCTTGAGACTGCCACATTTCGAACATCAAGGAGGTACTTCAATTCATCTGCAGCCTCTAGAAGAAGAAGAAGAAGAAGAAGAAGAAGAAGAAGAAGAAGAAGAAGAAGAAGAAGAATTGGTTCTTATATGCCGCTTTTCCCTACCCAAAGGAGGCTCAAAGCGGCTTACAGTCGCCTTCCCATTCCTCTCCCCACAACAGACACCCTGTGGGGTGGGTGAGGCTGAGAGAGCCCTGATATCACTGCTCGGTCAGAACAGTTTTATCAGTGCCGTGGCGAGCCCAAGGTCACCCAGCTGGTTGCATGTGGGGGAGCGCAGAATCGAACCCGGCATGCCAGATTAGAAGTCCACACTCCTAACCACTACACCAAACTGGCTCTAGGATGAGCAGACCCAGCACGGGCTCTTTAGGAAGAAGGGGCTGACATTCAAAGACGCACTGGAGGAAGCTCCCAACACCTGCACTGCTTTGACATGGCTGCTCTGAAGGTAAAGTGAGAAAAATGTCGCCTTGGTGGATTCCTGGCACACCACAAGAGCCCAGCAGAGGTGCTGCTGTGCCAGAAACTCTGCACCCTCCTGGACCAGTTGCACTAGGATCATGATGCAACCTGGTTAACACACCAAGAAGTCTCCCCCGTGCCCCGCACCATTGTCCCAGTCTACATTGTGCAGGCAATTAAACCCATGTCCTACAGTATCCAAGCTTCTGATGGCCTATACCTCCACTGGCACAAGGACTAGATATGCCACCGCAAATCCAGACCAGCCACACCACAGGCACCGTTGAGTCCGGCACCTGCACTTACCAACAACAACCAACAGCCAAACCTGCCTGTCACAGCACCAGACTTGTCCATGCAGATGCCAGCTGACCCAGCGCCCAGCACTCTAGCAGCTCCAGTCATTCCACAAGACATCACCCAGCTGGCTCCTGCTCCTGAATTATGCGGGTCTATACGGGCTCACGCAACACCCCGCTATCTGCAGAACTTTGTCCACCAACTCCTAAGTGGCTATCTAAGGAGGGAGGGGTGTTGTGTGTGTGGATCTGCTGAGGACTGAGCTTGAGGTCCAAGGCAGGATCCAGCCAGATGTGAAACCAGCCAATGTGCTGTAGGATGCCCTGCTGTGGGAACCAATCCTTTTAAATCAACCAAGTATAACTTAGTCAATTGGGCTCAGTTGTGGGAGATTCTTTTGTCTTGTTTGTATATAAGTTGGGGTTTTCTTGAGGTTTTTCAGTCTTGTTGTTGCTTCCTTCAACATGTACTCAGTGCTGAGATCACCAATAGAGAGCTGTTCATTTGCCAATTAGCCTGGAGTTCTTCCTATGAACCCACATATTTTACAACCACGATTGTAGGATTGTCTGGCACTGTTTGGAGGTGGTTTGTCATTGCTTACCTCTGCAACATGACCCTGGTTTTCCTTGGGCATCTCCCATCCAAATATTAACCAAAGTTGACCCAGAGTTTCTGACATCTGGCAAAATTGGGCAGTCTGGCTATCCAGGTTGAGGCTAAGGTTATCTGGTGCTGATGAAGAAATGTGGGATTTTGAAATATATCTTTATACCACTTTTATTACTGTCATCTTTATGAACCCTGGAAGGTTTTTAATATATGATTTAAAGTAGTTGTGAGTGCCTGCATTGTACCACTCCATTGTAGTTGTGAGTTCCTGCATTATGCAGGGGGTTAGAATTAGATGACCCTGGAGATCCCTTCCAACTCTATGATTCTATGATTCTAAATATAATAATGAGTTACAATAAATACTTGGCCTTCAAATAAATGACAAGAAAACATTTGCCTTTAAATCTGGAAGCAAATGGGGGGGGGGGAGTTAAGCTGACATTTTACGATTTTTTCGTAAACAAGTAAGCATCTTAGGTACATATCTGACCTTCACCAATACTGATCTCAGTGATCAGCAAAAGTGGTAATTGCTGAACATAACCTGGCTGGGAAGAATGTCTGTACTAATGGTAAACTCATTGCATGATGGAGGGGAAAAGATCATCATGTTGCCAAGAATGTTGTTTAGTTTTGAAAATGTAATTATTGTATACCTATTTCTAATAGGTTGCTAAAAATGGCAATGTGTTTTGATGGAATACACTCATGTGACTAAAAAGAGCATCTTGATCCAATTTGCAGAAATTGTGTAATCAGGGAGGGATGGATTTATACAAATTCATCTTTTATTATTATACTGTAAGATATATGCCAGTAGTGCAAAGGTTTAACTCTCTTCTTAATAGTATATAATGGAACAAAATTACATTAGAGTCCATTTAAGAGCTGTACCATGGTACACTAATGGCACCTTCCAAATCTGAATTATTTATTTCATAAGAAATAATGCAACTATATAAACTGTTTTGGATTGGATGTCTGGCATAAACTTAGAAAATAAATTAGTCTAATATCTTGCATTGGTAAAAGGTCTTTTCAACTAGGAAATGTCTCCAGTTGGATTATATTATCACATTTAAAGGTGCATTATGAGAGCATGGTTGAAGAGTAAGATAGGACTAGGAATTAAATTAGGCAATACCATTCCACACAACTTTTATAATTAAGAACATTCATCTCAGCAACTAAAAATAGCTACTTTGATGTTTGCTCTCCCTCTGTAGTAGTCCAGGTAGTACATCTGGACTAATAACAAGAGCAAACCTTTAGGGATCAATATACCAAATGTTTGTAAATGTTTAGCATGCCTG
Organism: Paroedura picta; assembly: GCF_049243985.1. Lineage (NCBI taxonomy): Eukaryota > Metazoa > Chordata > Lepidosauria > Squamata > Gekkonidae > Paroedura > Paroedura picta. Next base: position 60,847,952 of record NC_135369.1, on the reverse strand, counting down.
TATATCAACGTGGTAGTCACTCACAAAAGGGCTATGACATCAGGGAAAATTCAAATTCTAGAAGCATGCTCAGTTTTCCATATCAGCAACAATCGTTTATTCACAGTCACAGACCAAAAGAATACAAAAATAAGTAACAGATAAAATGTAGTAGCCATAATAACAAACTAGCTACATGGACTAAATAAGGTTAAGCTTAAAAAGGCACACCAAAGAAAGCTGGTAAAGCAGGCCATCTAGTCCAACCCGCTGCTCAACACAAGATCAGCCCAAAGCATCCTAAAGCAAAGATCAGTTGAATAGCAGGAGATCTCCAAGTCCCACCTAGAGGTTGGCAACCTGATGGAGTATTAACCTTTTCTTTGCTTGCTGTTTTTCTTCTGCCACCCTTTCCATCCCCTGACCAGCAATATCTCCAAATCATGGTTTGGTGGGAGCGCACTATAGATAAAAAACAGGTAGTTAATGATTCCATTCTCACATTTCCCTTGTGAATGTCCTCTGCTACCACTTTGCATGTTGATAGCATATGCAGAACTGTGGATGCGATTTCAGAACATACAATTCTGGCCCAGAATTCCCACATTTTCTGCGGCAACAAGATTCATGCATCATCTGCTCCATATTCTGTTTGAGTCTGTTCGATATGGCTTGCTCCAAGGAAAAAATTCTTAAGGGAGCACTGCAACAGACTGACAACATTTGTTGCTAGGCCCCAAACTTTGGCTTGTTGTCTGGAGGAGAGCTATCTTGATCCAATTTTATATTGTATTATATTATTCATGTATTTTATATGGGTTTTAAGATTTTTTTGTAAGCTGTCACGAGCCGGCAAGGTCCGGGAGTGGCAGTTAATAAATGTGAATATAAATATAAATAAATAAACTTGGAAGACATTTGGTCCTGAAGTTCTTAACATCTGTGATTTTCAGGCAGATGATTTTTGTTGTTGTTTTCTAACCTTAAGAACCGCAGAGGTAAAATATTCTCTGTTGATTTCATATAAAATTTAAATAATTTTTCATACGAATCCATTTATATCACTTCCTACTGTTCTTTGTTTTTCTTTCCTAAAATGTTTTGAAATGTTAATTTGTGACTTTATAACTGCTCCTTTGGTTTGAAAGGAATAAAAGTAGTTCTTAAGTACTTCTTACTGCTTCCAAGCTGATAAAAAGAAAGGATTTAATTACTAAGGTTCTGTGTGTTTTTTCAAAAGGATGATTTAATGAACTTATTCTTCTGATTTGCATATGTGCAGACAGGATGAGATACAGTAAATTAAAATGAATTGTGGTACAATAATGACCACCATTGTAATTCCGCCTCAGGATTTGCACTTCAATTATGTGAATTTCCAAAAAAGAACAGAAGGCCAGAAGATTCAGCTTGAACCTAGAGAGGACGGTGTCATACTAAGCTGAGTTACACCACAGGAGTCAGTGGGCTTTGAAATGGATAACTTGTTTTGACCTGCTGGAACTGATAATGAAGGTCTCCTCTAGACAAAAAAAGAGAAAAAAATATCAGAATATTTTTCGATTCTGCTGCTTCTCCCCACCCAAATATCTGAACCAAGTTATTTTGTAATAAGAAACACATTTTGTCCCACCAGGTTTCTAGAAATACAGGTTTTAGACATGTAAGTTTCCAGATTGTTCTACCCCCATCAAACTTTTAAGATATGCAGATTTGAGACCTAAAAATAAAAAGTCTGATTAATGTTATAGGATTAAAATCTACAAGCTGTCACAGCACACCGATCTCAGGTTTTGTTACTGCAAATTCCAGGGTATTCTACATTTTTATGCTGTTTGGGGGGAAAAGTCACAGCCCAGTTTAGCTGCCGGTTAATATCTAGCTTTTGAGTTTGTTTGTTTTTTAAAAACCAGAGTGTCCTAAGTGAATACACAGAAAGGGAAAGGGAAAAAGAAAAATTGGTTTAATTTTGTCTCAGTCTTCTGTGATTGAATTCTTTCATTTAAAGAAAGATTCCATTTCCAGAGTAATATAAATATTTCAGTCATGACCACTAATTGCAAAGAAGAAGAAAGGGCCTTTAATAAAAAGGAATAATTAACAGCATAGCAAGAGCTTTCTTTTCTTGGCAATAATATGGTGCATTTCAGCTATAATGGGAGGACCGGCTTTTATAACAGAAAAGGCTAGATTCCTGTGTGAATTTGTGTTAAAATTGTGAGGCCTGAAAACAAAGGAAGATCCTTTGGGACATATTTAAAAGGGCAAAAAAAGCCTAAGTCTGAATTCACAGCAACCCACTCTGTTCATTAAGCAGTTCATATTTTCTCTGGCCAGTTCATAACAACAACAACAAAACCAAAGGCATTTGTTTTGGATCTCAGTTCATGGCACCAAAATCTGATACCAAAACAGATCCAAAGGTTCACTGATAGCTCTCCTGCCCCCAAATTTCCATCTATCCCCCCTACAGCCTCCCTTGGTGTTTGGTGTAGTGGTTAGGAATGCGGACTTCTAATCTGGCATGCCAGGTTCAATTCAGCGCTCCCCCACATGCAACCAGCTTGGTGACCTTTGGCTTGCCACGGCACTAATAAAGCTGTTCTGACCGGGCAGAGATATCAGGGCTCTCTCAGCCTCACCCACCTCACAGGGTGTCTGTTGTGGGGAGAGGAAAGGGAAGGCAACTGTAAGCCGCTTTGAGCCTCCTTAGGGGAGAGAAAAGCAGCATATAAAAACCAATTCTTCTTCTTCTTTCTCTTTGTGCCTATTACTGATTGATCTGCTGATGTTTTTTTACCACTATCAGTTTTATGCCTATGTTGTATGTACATTTCCCCACACTATCATGAAACTCACTTCTGCATATAAACATATGGCCTATTTCCTCGCTAGCAATATCATTCAGTTTTCATTTTTAAAGGGCTGGCTCTTCTGTCCATTTCTGCATTAAAATTCACCTGTCCATGCACAGTCCCGAATTACCATCTGATTTACCCCGTGTTTTGTGAATTCCCGGTTGCAGTGATTTCAGTCAAGGCAGAGTCTAATTCAGGGCTGCTCATTAAGGAAGTGCATGCATTTGAGGGTTTCCCCATGTCCGCTATTTTGAATCATTTGGGCATGCCCCTTTCCTCCTTGCCGTCCTCCCTTTCTCTCCCTCCCACCCTCCCCCTATTCCAAAAAAATCTGCCTTTTTTAAAATAAAGGGATTATTGTGTTATAACAATAAGGGTTTTTTTTTTAAGTGCAGTCTTGCACAGCAATGTTGTAACATTCAGGGCACTTTGGGGGGGAGGGGGAGGTGATCAAAGGCACAGAATGGTGGCATTAAGAGGCATAATGAAAACAAAGGTGCAAACAGGCCCCATTTTGCAAAAAACACATTTTTTGAAAAGGGGAAGAGAGCAAAGCATGATAGGCGGCTGCCTCCGTCAGACTCATTATGGAAAGCATATTGTGAATTTCTGCCTGGGAAATAAGAGGAGAAAAGGCTAGAGTTGACTCACAGCATCCAAAGGAAATCCAAAGCCAAGCTAAAACAAATTATGTCTCCTAATGCGGAAACGGTCACGGTGACACCCACTATGCAGTAATAGTTCATTTTCAGACAGGGCAGTGGCAAAAAGAAATTGGTAAAATTGTGGTACCTGAAAAAGGCATCAGCAGAAAGAGACCAAGCTGCTGTTGTCTATATTTGCATATGAGTGTTCAAACACACACAAACCAGTAGTAGATATTAAGATGCAAATACAGGGTCTTGCACAGAGTCTTACCAATACATGTCTGTTCAATTATAAGACAGCTTGTCAGCATGCTTATATCAAAATACTGGCATGGATTCACCCAAACTTTGATAGTCAACTGTATGTTTACCTGATTCACCCTGCACTATATGTTCTGGCATTACTCTGTCCTAGGGAGGTCAGCCTCCAGGTGGGACTTGGGAATCCTTTGGAATTGTGGTTTATCCAGACTGCAAAGATCAGTTCCCCTGGAGAAAATGGATGCTTCGGAGGATGGACTTTATGGTACTGTACTCCACTAATGTCCTACCCTGCCCTCTCCAGGCTTCGTACCAAATCTACAGGAGTTTCCCAGCCTAGATCTGGCAACCCTACACTGTCAAAGATATTTGCTGTTTATATGTTGCAGGCCTATGGCATTAACTTTTGACTGTCTTGATATCACCACATCTGTACACAGCCCGTGGCGCCACGGGCGCCACGGACTGAATAAAAGACTAAGGGGTAGTGGGGAGGAGTTAGGGCGGGACCGGTCCGGGATAAAAACTCGGAGGGGCCAATCAGGAGCCGCGAAGCGGCTCCTGATTGGCCCCTCCAAGTGTCCATCCCGCCCGAAGCAGGCAATGGGGAGCTGTGCGAAGCACAGCGACAGGTGAGCGGTCGCCCGCGCTGCCTTCTCCCGGCCGCCGGAGTGGCCGAGAGAAGGCTTGGGAGAGCCTTGGGGGATGTTTGGGCCTGGCCGCCTTCTCTCGGCTGGCAGAGCGGCCGAGAGAAGGCTTGGGAGAGCTTCGGGGGCCGTTTGCCCTTTGCGGAGGGTGGGGGTGGTGGGAGCCGGCCTTCTATCAGCCTCTGGAGCGCCCTCGCGGCAGTGATGGCGCTCCGGAGGCCGAGAGAACGCCGTTCGCCGTTTGGGGAGGGTGGGGGTGGTGGGAGCCGGCCTTCTCTCGGCCTCCGGAGCCCCCTCGCGGCAGCGAGGGCGCTCCGCAGGGCGAGAGAACGTCGTTCTCCGTTCTCGGGGGGAGCTGTCTAGCGCCCATTTTATGACAATATAAAATGGGCTTGAAATCTAGTATTATATAAAAGTTAAATCTGATGAGTCAATGTTTGCAGTAGATTTGGAAATACATGAACCTGGCTTCCATTGACTTTTCTGCATGCTGCTGAGATCTATCAAGAAGTTCAATAGTCAGTAGAATGATTAAAAAAACAGGGTAGTCCATGTCCCAAGGTGTTTATAATTTAAAATGCTGAACTGGGGGGGGGGGGGCGGGACAACAAAAGAGGTGAAAGACCAGGCTAACAGGGTCAAACAGGGTTGTTAGCTACCCTGGTGGGCATTGTGAGGAGAGAAAGGTGGGATATAGATTTTGTAAACAACATTAATGGGATATCTCAATCTTGCTATGAAACTCCTTCCTATTTGCTTATCCTGTCCTTCTTCCATGTAAATCAGAGGGGCGTGTAGGTTCTGCTCTTATGCTTTATTATAGTTAGGCTAGAAGAATAAGAGAGCTGGGCTTCAAAGTTCTTAAACAATACATTATTTTATTTAGCCCATTAAAAGATAATTCATTATTTTAGTGTTGCAGCAGTGTTAGTGTGAGCTTGACCATTAATTGAAGCTAAGGAATTAGGAGCAGGATATAATAGTAGGACCACCTAAGTTAAAATAGATTCCTAAATTAAGTCCTCACCATCCTCTTTACTAAGGTTAAGTATATGATGGACATTAAGCAATTAACAGAAACTCACTATGAACCCAGAGTTTGAAATTCAGTTTTGAGGGGAGGAAATGCATAATTTGGTGGTCCACTCAAACAGCTTCCTTAACCCTTGTTAATAGTCAGTTTATCATTATGATCCCATCAGAAATGTGTAGATTTGGGAAGAGATCAGCTCAGTGGAGCACATGATAGAATATTTCTTCCTGATATCTAATTTTATATTTGGAACAACATTCCATTATGTGAATGTGACCTGTAGTTTGATATGTTACAGGCCAGACACAAGTTTACTTCTCATTGAGGACTATATTTTCATGTAGAAGGGCAGGGGAAATTCTCCCCAAGAATTGGAAAGCTGCTGTCAGCCAGAGTTGACAGTACTGGGCCAAATGGTATGAGAGATTATATATATGGTAATTGCATTGGTTACAGAGTTCATTTAAAAAAAGCACCCCAGGCTTTCTAAAACCAATTTGGCATCAGTGTATTTGAAACCAGCTTTTAAAAGACAAATAATCATTTATGTAGGTCAGCTTAACCAGAGGGAGGAACAGGTTCAGTCAGAGTTTTCCCTATGCCTGAAGCCTATCTAATAAAGCTTAATTAGCAGTAATTGGCAAAACTATAATGATAACATGATTTTTACACTTGCAGTTGGTGGGCCTCAGTTATAGCAGTATTATTTTCTGTAGATTTTAATGATTCACTCAGGAGAACAGAATCCTCTTTCCATATTTCATTTGGCAAGATAAAAGAACTGAGAATACACATTTACAGTCCAAACACTATTATCTTCAGGCAGAGAGCTCTTACTGCTAACAGCAGTTTCTGTAGAACTTTATTTCTTTATTCGTTTTACACCATCTTTCCTATAAACCTGACAGCTTATAAGTGCAGCTTATAAACCCATAAAATACTGATCAAAACACAATGAAACCACAACACAGAACTGAAATTCAGAGCATCTGAAGTGGTAAGGATGTCTTAAAATGTCAGTGTAGCTTTTTAAAGCTCTTCTCCGTTAAAGATTCCCCAAAGAGAAGCACCAGTAGACCTCCTCTGGCAACAAAATCCATTTATTTTGGGGCCACAGCCATAAAGCCCCTGTTGTTCCTTACATCAGCGGTTACTATTATCACAGATAAAGCTGTGGGGAAAGGACTGCCAAAGATGATTCTATATGGAAAGGAGTATCGTAGCAAGATTGAGATATGTCATTAATATTGTTTATAAAATCTATATTCAACCTTTCTTTCCTCACAATGCTTATCAAGATAGCTGAGAATTTAAAATATTCACGATAAAGTCCCGTTCTAAAACCATTAAAATCAACCCTCAAAACATGCATACATATCATTAAAACAATTAAAAACATAGTTAAAATATCCATACAATGTAAGAACAGCAATTAAACATTGATTAGGAAAGAGGAATCACTGAGGGAATGCCAAATGAAATTCAAAACTCTTCATCTAATGGCACAAAAGGCAAAAGATTGGGACAGATGAATTTTCCAGAGGTTTGGTGCCATGACCCAGAAGGCCTTCTCGAAGATTGTAGGACATCTAGAGCAGGAGCACCCAAAGCAGGCCTCAGAAGATGGCCATTGTAGGTAGGTAGGTTTCTAAGGGAGTAGAGGCAGTCCTCTGGATATATTGGTCCCAAACCATACAGAGCTTTGAAGATCAATGCCAGCACCTTGATATATGACTGGAGATAGATTGGAAGCCAGTATAGATTGGCCAAGACTGGAGTGATATGGTACATATGAACCACTCCAGTTAACTTTCTGGCTGCAGTGTTCTGTCCCAAATAAAGTTTACAAACACTTCTCAAGGGCACCCCCACCCCTTTCCAACACACTGTAGGAATCTAGATGGGTATGTTGTTTAACTAAGGTGATAAAGAGTTTAAGTTGCTACTCAGTCACAAAAATGCAACTCAGTGTCAGCGTACTTACCATAACACCATTTGAATATGCTCTTCCAAATACATTCTGGTTAAACTATGGATGCCAGCCTACAGGTGGGACCTGGAGATCCCTTGGAATTATAACTCATCTACAGACTACAGAAATCAGTTTCCCTAGGGAAAATGCTTTTTACCTAATGAAGTGAATACCCAACTAGCCAATTAGTCAAGTAGTGTGAAAACAAAATGGGAAACCTAATGTTGCAGTTATGAGCCTCTTGTGGCGCAGAGTGGTAAGGCAGCTGTCTGACAGCTTTGCCCATAAGGCTGGGAGTTCAATCCCAGCAGCCGGCTCAAGGTTGACTCAGCCTTCCATCCTTCCGAGGTCGGTAAAATGAGTACCCAGCTTGCTGGGGGGTAAACGGTAATGACTGGGGAAGGCACTGGCAAACCACCCCGTATTGAGTCTGCCAAGAAAACGCTAGAGGGCGTCACCCCAAGGGTCAGACATGACTCCGTGCTTGCACAGGGGATACCTTTACCTTTAATGTTGCAGTTAAGGAGTAGTCTGGCCAAAAGAATGAAGTTGCCCTAGAAAATTTACCGTATTTGCCGGTGTATAAGACGACTGGGCATATAAGACGACCCTCAACATTTCGACTCAAAATATAGAGTTTGTTACATTACATTACAGTACTATGGGCCACTATGGGCAGCTATGTCTATCCCAACTGAAGTGCACCTGGCGTATAGGACGACCCCCCCCCCACTTGGAGGCATGTTTTTCAGGGGGGGAAAGTAGTCTTATACGCCAGCAAATACTGTATACATAGCGCATCATTTAAACAAAAAATACTTTGAAACATTGACTGCTAGTTGCTAAACAAAGGTGGCTTAATATTTAGACATTCTGTAGCACATAGGCACCATTGAGACTGCAAAGGGGGATACTTGGGGCTGTGGGGGTCCAGACTGCTTTTGTCCAACTTTGGCTGGTGCATCAACTGCATCTGTTCCCAGATCAGTCAGATCTATCCACAGTGATCTATGTCTTAAATACATCTACCCTGGACTATTGTGATGCACTCTATTTGGGGCTGTCTTTGAAAAGTGATCAGAACTGCAGCTAGTGCAGAACACTGGTTAGAGACAGCTATCTGGAGCATGTGACCCCAATATAACAGCAGTTACACTGGCTACAGATCCACTCCCAAGCCCAATTCAAGGTAATGGATTTGACCTTTAAAACCCTACATGGGTTGGGAGTGAGTTATCTGTGTTGCAAAAGCAATATCTGGTGTATAAAGAAGAGAAGAGCCTGCAGGGGGCAGCAAGAACCCAATTAGATAGGATAGTGAGGTCAGCACCTTCTCTCCTGTTAAGTGTCATTCCTTGTCTGTCTCCAAACTGCTATTCTCAGGGCAATTTCCCCCTTCTTCCTACACTCAGTTTTATCCTCCTTCTCAGCTAGTTAAGAACCTCTTTTCTATCAAACATGTTTTCCTAAATAAACCTACATCTACTCTTTCATCAGGTTGCGCACCCTTACTGTGTTAATTACTCTGACAACAGTCTGAAGACTGGGAGAATGATACAAGGTGGGAAATTTCAATTTAAAAATTGAATTTTAATGGAAGGAAATTAGAATCATAGAATCATAGAATCATAGAGTTGGAAGGGGCCATACAGGCCACCTAGTCCAACCCCCTGCTCAAGGCAGGATCAGCCGTAAGCATCCTAAAGCAAGGAGTTGAAAGAACTGATTAGGACATGATATCACAAACTCTTCTAAGACACTGTCCTGAAGTATCCAGAATTTCCCAACCTAGAGCTGGCAACCTTACCTCTGCTATAGGGCTGCTATTGGCCTTGCAGGCGAAAATAGGTTCCTGAATATTTTTTTCCTTCAGGGGAACTAGTGTGTGTGTTTGTGTGTGTGTGTGTGTGTGGGGGGGGGTTAATCCCTCTCCACCATAGCATCAATCTGAATTAGACTGATTGCAGCTTCTTTCAGTCTTTGGAGATCCTGACCACAGCTGGCATCCATTATGCTCCTAAATGTGTATGTATGTGTTGTCAAGTCACAACTGACTTTTAGTGATCCCAGCATGCAGATTACAAAGCAAGTACAAAGGAGAGGTGGTTTTTGCCTTCCTCATTGGCACACCATCAAGTAACATTTGCATTTAGCTTCCAAAATTGGGCTATACCATTCCACATCACCTGGTCCTTAAAATGGGTTTTAAAACAGTAGCACTTACATATGACTGCTGCTACATGATTTTATAAAACTTTACATTAGGGCTTGTGAGAAATTCCCACAGAAACTCAACTAGTATTTGCTTCTTGGCACTCATGCATCCTATCAGACAGCTCAGTAATTAACGAGTTAAAATCAATCAACACTATTAAAGTAATGATACTGTCTCAGTACAACAGATTTTATCTCAATTAACAGACATAAGTAAATCATCTATATTTTGAAACAGCACCTTAAACACATTGCCTAATTGAAATTCAGATCAATCTGATTAATGCTTTTAGCCTTGTTAAAACACACGGTTGTTATTATTTGTACAGAACCATTAGGGCAAAGGTACATTAAAGGGGCTTAACAGTGCTGCAAACACTCTAGGAGCTCTCTGCTTAAAGTACCAATACATGTAGCTGTAGAATATTAGCAAATCAGATGCTGGTAAATGCTACAATCAAACCACTCCTCTGCAGCAGCAGGTTGACCATGCTGGGCCAGCTGCGGGGAACTTTCTTTCCCAGCAAATAGAAGCGGTGGCACAGGGAAAGTATGCAGCATTAGACAACCAACATGCATATTTTATTTTATGTATTTATTATTAAACTTATACCCCGCCCCTCCCGATAAGTCGGCTCAGGGTGGCTTACAAATAAAAGGCAAACGGCTTTTACAATAAATACAACCCCCCCACACACACTAAAATGAACATTCCCCCGCAATTAAAACATAACAATCAAACCCCATGAAAGACAAGAAAGGCAGATGGCGGACAAAAAACAAAACCGCCCCCCAATTCCCATCCCGTCACCCGTATTACGCCATTAACGGCATATGATGGAAGAACAGGCAGTCAGATGTCATAGGGCGGGACCCACAGATGGATCAATCAACCCTGGGATTCATCCTCCCCCTGGCCTCAACCAAAAGCCTGGCGGAAGAGCTCCATCTTACAGGCCCTGTGGAACGTTGATAGCTCTGTCAGGGCCCTCAGCTCTCCCGGGAGCTCATTCCATCAGGTAGGGGCCAGGGCTGAAAAGGTCAAGGCCAGGCGGATATCCCTGGGGCCCGAGACAACCAGGAGATTCATAACCGCAGAGTGAAGCACCCTGCAGGGGGCATAGGCAGACAAGCAGTCCCTCAGATAGGCATGACCCAGGCTATGTATAGTCTTAAAGGTTAAACCCTTTCAAAGACAAGGGTAGGCCCATGTAGAGTGAGTTACAGAAGTCCAGCCTGCAGGTGACCATTGCATGAATCACTGTGGCCAGGTCGTCCGGGTAGAGGTAGGGCGCTACATTTGTGACCTGAGCCTCCATTTACAGGGAGGCATCAAGAATCACGCCAAAATTCCTGGGAGCATGTAAATGCTGAAAAGTGTGGGGGTGAGAGTGCACATGAGAGTGCCTTCTCATATGTCCTCATAAGCGTGTTATGAAACATCCTTGCCGTTTCGTCGCGAGTCTTCCACCACACTCGCTGTAGCCGTCTCACTTCCTTCTTCCTCTCCCAAAGCTCCTGGAAATACCAGGGAGCCCATTTGAGGTGAAGGCAGAGAGAGCACCAAGGAGCAATTTTGTCGATAGTGGCCGACAGGCAGGATTGCCAGTCCTCCATCAAGGCCACCAGTGAGATGCCAGAGGGCATCAGGTCCCATAGAGCAGTGGTCCGCAACATTTTTGGGGTTGTGGACCAGTGGGGGGGAGAGGGCGATCCGGGTGCCATGCATCCGCGGCAGCCCCTGCACAAACGCGCATGTGCGGCAGTATAGCGCATGCGTGTTTTCACGGACCTGCCGCGCATGCGCGTTTGCACCCCTGGTGTGCCATCGGCCGTGCTTCCCTCTCCCCCCTCCCACAGAAAGAAGCTTGCCAGGCCACAAGCTAATCGGCTGCTTTGGCAGCTGATTTGTTTGCGGACTGGGAAGTTTCTCGCTGCAGGGGGGGCAGGGAGAGGGAGCCACGGCCCGGTGCCGAGGCCTACGCGGCCCATCACCGGGACATGGCCCGGTGGTTGGGGACCACTGCCATAGAGCATTCAGGAATCTCTTGGATTCCATAAGTCTCTACAGGTTGGTTAAAATATGCCTGTCACCCAAGCAGGGAGGGGGTGGCATCCTCAGTCGAGCCTTTAGGGCATGGTGGTCTAACCATGGGATGGTGTTACTTGCCACAAGATCTACCCCAAGACCCGTACCAAAGATTAAATCAAGGGTATGTCCCGCCTGATGAGTGGGTCCAGCAACAATCTGTGAGAACCCTAGCGTTGCCATGGCCGCCACCAGATCCGACCCAAGTCCTGGAGCCAGCATGTCCACATGGATGTTAAAGTCCCCCAAAATAATAACTTTGGGGTACTGGAGGCCACTGCCTCCAGTAGGACCGGCAGGGAATCAGAGGTTGCAGTGTGTGATCAGTACACCCCCCAGATTACCATGTTCTTGACTGGTACCCAACTCAGGCCAGCACATTCCACTCCCAGGATCGATGATGTGGGGAGAGCCCTAAAAGGAAAGGTCTCCGGGACCAGGATATGCCATCAATAGCTTCAGGTTGGCTCCTGACTATGACAGAGTTGAGATTTTGAATAGTTCCCTTAATGCAGAAGAATGTCATTTGGCTTTGCTAATGCCAAATGTTTCTAATGGAAACACTTTTACAGAAATTATTACGTTTTGAAATTGGGCATGTTTGAAGCTTATTTACATTTTTGCAAGACTTTTAGCTTCAAGCATCAAGACAGTGAGTCTGTGCTACTTCAGGGTAGTTTCAGAAAATAATTTCTGGCTGCGAGGAAACAATTTCAGGGGTTTCAACCACACAATGTTTACTGACTGTACTATCTTTCAGACAGCAGTGTGGATTCATTTCCCAGCTTTGTTGTAGCATTTTAATGGACTCCACCACGTGAGGAGTGATGATAAACCAATCATGTGGGCCTTTACCATATAATCTACCTGGCTTGGATGAACTCATATGGCAATGGGCCCTTAAACATTGCAGGAGAGTCATCAGTCAAGTTCACGGGAAAAGTGGCTCCCATTCCTGTGACTTTTTAAACGAAATCTTTTGCAATTTAAAGATGTTACAGGTGAAGACCCGTCAGGAGTGATATGAGCAAAAGAAATGAGTTTCAAACTGGCGGCCAATTGTTTATTGCATTGGAAAACGTCTCAAACTTTCCAAATCATCAAAACGAACTCCTAGATATACTCCATTTACGGTTTCTTCATCAGTGATTTGTAATACTCTTAATATTGTTTATAAATGAATAATCTTTAATTGAATTCTTTCCAATGATGAAAATGTGTCAGAATAATATTAACTTAATATTATGGTGATATATTGGTGCATATACAGTGTTTCTACTTGACTCAGCCAATCATATTACCTTTTCATGATATCTGTTTGGCTCACATCAGCACATATTTGAATATTAGTTCACATTTTTAGAACTGTTCATACCTTTGAGGTGAAAGATACAACTGGCTTTGCTAGTAATTGCATAATCTTTCTGTCATTGGAGCCGTCCTGCAATTTGATAAGACCAATCCATTGATCTGAGTTGGACCATGCTACTAAGTGGAATGCCTGCCCCATGCAATGAGTCTTTGGTGGTTGTGGTCAATATTTTGTCTGCATTTTTGAACCACACAGAATAAACTGAGCCTCCTCAGAAATGTATCCAATAAACCACACTTGGTTGGTGATAATGCTCGCAGATGCATTAGCAGGATCTGTCAATACCGTGAACAAACTGGCACACAAAAGCCCAAATGATTTATTGCACCAGTGGGTTCCCAATTCCAAGTTTCAGCATGAAAAGGGTCAGGCACACTGTAATGAATGCTGGGTCGCTTTCTCCTGTAGCTGAAATGGCAAGTCCTGATTGGCAAGTGTCATCTTGTTCTGTGACACTGCCTTTCCAAATCATATTTACAGTGGATGGCAAGAGAATGTGGTGTGGAAATTTGTTAGTGATTTGGTGAAAATGACCTACTTTAAAAAATCCAATAAGCTGCACACCAAGGCTCAGTGTTCTAGCAGTCACTGTAAGAAAGCAATCATGAAGAACAGTTCCTGGGAGTAGCACCCACTGAATAACACAGGGCTTACTTCTGTGTAATCCTGCTTAGGATGGCTTCCAATGTCTTCTGCACACATTTTTCTGAATGGATCCCTCATTAATGTTTCAGCTTCAGGAAGAGATACTATTCAAGGTTTAGGCCCTCAATTAAAGGCTGCAACATAATAGCACTTTCCTGAAAGTAAGCCCTACTGAATAAAATTGGACTTTCTTCCAAGTAGACCTGCTCAGGATTATTATTATTATTATTATTATTATTATTATTATTATATTAAATTTATTTCCTGCCACTCCCAAATTGGCTCGTAGCAGGTCACATGTCATAAAATCCCCACTAAAACCCCCAGTTAAAACATAATCCCCAACATGGCGGAAAACCCCTCCCCACCCCTGCTATTAAAGGGGGGAAGGAGGTAAGATGGATACTCATACCTGGATACCCGTACCTGGTGGGGGGGGGGGCTGGGATCTACCTCACTGCCCCCAGCCTCAACCATAAACCTGGTGGAAGAGCTCCATTTTACAGGCCCTGCGGAACGCCGTAAGCTCCCAAATGAGCATGGCCCGCAGCTCACCCGGGAGCTCATTGAGTCTGGTTACAGTGTGTCCTAATTTAGATAGCCCAGGCAAGCCTGATCCCATCAGAACTCAAAAGCTAAGCAGGGTGTTGATCCTGGCTAGTATTTGGACGGGAGACCTCCAAAGGCTTGGACAGCATTCCTCCAAGGAACACTAGGTTGTGACAACGTGACAGACAATGGCCATCGACCTCTAAACATCCCTTGTCTGGCTCCTGACAGTCCTCGGATCTCCAGGCTACACTGCACATGCCATATATATAATAAATAAATCTGGTCACAGCAAGTTAAATCTTTGAGATGCGATATTCAATGTACTCATATTGTCTTCTTGTTATATGAGATGAGTTACATGCAGGAAAACAATGCACATTACCTGCATCTTTCCACTATATACGTTGTTAGCAATTCTACACAATGTGCTATCACTCTTTTTTGAAAAGGTTAGCCACAGGGCTGGAATGTCTATAAAATTTTGTAAGGCATTTGAGATACTTGTGCTATGTCAATATGTCATCTTTGGAAACACTATACTGGTGCCAAATTCCTGTGCCTCTTTCTTTTGCCATCAAGTCACAGCTGACTAGCGGTGATCCTGGAAGCCTTTTAAGGCAAGAGATATTCAGATGTGGTTTGCCATTGACTGAATTTGTGTAGCACCCCTGGATTTCCTTGGTGGTCTCCCATCCAAATACTAATCAGGCCTGACTCTGCATAGCTTTTGAGATCTGACAAGATCGGGCTAGCCTGGGGCATCTATACAAAAAATGTCTCAGAATATTGTGCCTCCAATAAATTTGTGCGCATGCTAGGAATGAATTGATAAGTGGTAGGGTTGCCAACTGCCTGGATAAAATGTTCTGTCTCTAACAGAGGCTTAATGGAATATTATTGAGTAGGTGATGTTACTTTCCTTCATGCCCTGAAAAGATTCATCTGCCAATTGCACATCTTGGGCCTGTATTAAAAAGACACGACCCCCCCCCCCCCCCCATCGTTAACACATCCAACTAAGATCTAGGAGACCCTGGCTCAAATTCCTATTCTGTCATAGCAGCTTGGTGAGAGACCTTGGGCATATTATTTATTCTGTGGCACGTGTGTGAGATCCTAGCCTGGCAGCTATGCAAAAGATGTTCAAAGGTGATTTGCCATTAGCTGCCACGGTATCATGACCCTACTGTTGCTTGCAAGGTCCACCATCTAAGTACTGTAGCTTAGTTTCCGAGATCTAAAAGATTGGGCTATCCAGGTCGGGGTATACTCAGCCTGACCTACCTCCCAGGGTTGTAGAGAGGATACAATGGACGAGAGGAGACCAATGTAAGTATCTTTGGTCCACTCCGGGAGAAAAAAGGGACATAATAATAATGATGATGGAAATAAATAAATACGATAGGGATCCACCTCTCACTGAGTATAATTATTGAAACATGGCTGCCGGAGGTCCGGCCTGATTTGGATCCGCAACGTTGACCCTAACGATACTGTCTTCCTCCAAAGGAAGCCTTCCCCCCACCTTCACGGTTCAAGGGGGGGGGGGGGGAGTTGCAAGGCGTAAACCTCCTCCTCGTTCCAGCCTGCCGCTCTTGCAACACTCACCAGGAGATACGTGACAGTTTCCTGAAAAGATCACGCTCTAGGCCCAGCATGGGCTTCACGGTCCCTACTGCCTCCCTCGGTCCCTCCCCAAGACACGCAGGGAAGCCGCTCTGCTTGCAAGGCGGCGGGGGAGTCGGATTGTGCCTCCACACCCCTCCTCCCGGGAGCAAGCTGGAAGGCGGCTCGTGCACCAAGCAGGTGCACGTTCAGCCTTCTCATTGGCAGCAGCTGCAGCAGCCGGGCCTGGGGGGGGGGGGGTGTCGGTAGTTGCTCTTCCCTCCCCTGCAGACAGGTAGGATGAGCGCGAGCAGCGGCGCGCGCCGCGGGTGTCTCTCCGTCCTTCCGTAGCCGGCAAGAGGAACGCGGTGGAGTCAGCAGCAGCAGCAGCGAGGCTCGTCTGCCTAGCGTGGCCGGAGTAGAAGCAAGCAGGCGGCTCCATGCAGGCGGGCAACCTTCAGGTAAGGGCGCACTGTGCAGCCGGCTCCGTGAAGGGAGGCGGGCAAACCGAGGCGCCAGGGACCTTTGCTACGGAGGAAGGTGTGGCGGGAGGGGAAAGAACTTCATCCCACCCCCGGCCCACTCCTGGGAAGCAAAGGCAAATCCCAGCGCAAACCAGTGCTCCCTCCTCGCCCGCGACTGACCAAGAGCTTCTGGGGCGCACAATAAGGCGGGGAAGCGCTTGAGCGGGGAATAAAGTCCGACTTTACTGGGAAGAGAGAAGAGAATTGGTGCCAAAGCCGCTGCTGGCGTGTTGTCGCCTGCAAGCGCGACAGGGACGCTGCAGTGGGAAGACGGAGTTCGCCCTCTACGTGGCGGGAAAGGAGACCCGGGAGGGCTGGAGCGGTGATTAGGAAGCGAGATTCTCAGCCTTCCGCTAGAGAGCGCCCAAGCGAGGAATGGGCCGCTGGGGTAAGCGCGCAGGAATAGTCCCTTTGCATGCCAGTGCCTGGAAAGCTCTGCTGTAGCTCTGGGCCCTGTCCTCTTCCAGAGGGGTGCGGAGGATGCTGTCCCTGTGCTAAATGGCTTGTCTGTTTCCCTTGCAGACCATTGCAATCTGGATGCCCTTTGCGGATAAAAGATGTATCATGGAATGAACCTGAACAGCAGGGATCCGTTCCTAGAGAAGCAGCGACATCCGCAGCCTCCACCACAGCCTCAGCAGTGTTCCCAGGCCAGGCTCTCCCTGGTGGTCTTATGGTTCCAGCTGGCTCTGTGCTTTGGCCCTGCACAGATCACAGGCGGTGAGTGAGTGATGAACTCACATGACAGGTGGTGGCAGAGCACTCTGTTGGTGAAAGGGAAGGGGGAGGGAGACTAGTAGGCTGCTGATGGGAAGGCCCCCTTCACAGGAAGAGGCAGCATGACAGCTTTTGGCTATTGATCTTTGAATATGAAATGCCAAAGGGGAGGGGAATCCTTCCACTGTCTTGTCTGACTCAAATTCATAGATGCTTAAAAGAAAAACCCAATCATTCCTCTACAAAAGCTGAAGAAGAATGGGCTTTGCCTCTCATTCCAGATGTGAATGACCTCATGATTGGGTACCTCCGGTTTCATGTACTGAGGATTGTTCCTAAATATGCTTAAATGTCCATTTTCTATGGCCTTCATATAGATAAATTTAGGATTTTTTTGCTCCCCACACAGATAAAATTCTGCCAGGAAAGCAGTCATTTCCTCCACCCCTGATTCATGCTGTCATGCATATTAACAGAATACCATCCTGCTAAAAAAAAAAAAAGTAAATGCATATGGATGGATATTAATAGGAGAAACTCTCACTTCCTTTGGTGCCCCAAAATTTGCATGTAGAAAAGCTGCAGGTAGATGCTAATCAGGGAAAAGACCTATTTTTATTTTCACCTCCCATTTTTTATGCAGATTGCAACAATAGTTTTCCTTATTGTATTCAACTCACAAATGTTAGGATTCTTTTCCTCCAAAGGAACTGGCTGATAAATGTACTGGATGTAAAGCATTAGCTAAGGGAACAGTAGTCAGGCCTTCTGAGTACCACCAGCTTTGCTGTCATCCTAGATGCCAACTCCCAGGCATGAAAGGGCATGAGAGGTGGAAGAGAATGGTGGCTATAGCAACTGGGTTTACTTACGCTCCATGCTGTGATGTGACATTCCTTCCTTCCTCCTTATGAAACCTACTCCTGCACCCAATGAAAATGTACTTTATTAAACCAGTGTGAGGGTTTAATCAAAATCATATAATAAAAAACCCCAAAGCTTGCATGGAGTCAGTTGAGGAAGACATGGAATATGAACCTGTAGAATATTGAAAGAAAGTTTTATTAGTTTGCTCCCATTCTCCAGACCAGTTTGGTTCCACCACCACTGGTTGTTGACCAGTGCAATAGTTCATCTAGACTGTATCTTGAATAAACCCAAGAAGCAAACTGTAAATTTTCATTTCATAAATACTTTATTTCTTCTAAGATATGATTTTCAGCTCTTAAATCCAGTATTAGAAGAAGAAATCCTATGTTGTGACTTTTTTAAAGGGATACCTTTCCTCTTTGGGGGCGATAAAGAGAATTTTCAAAACTCCTTTTATTCCATCTACTGTGAAAGCTTTTATATTGTTAGACTTTAGTTATGGCTTGTAAAATGAAGGCCTCAATGTTTTGAAATAAAGGAAATGAAAGTGATCAGAATAAGAATGTTTTTGTGAGAGAATGTTTTTTTTTGCTACAAAAATGTACTTGGGGGGAACAATAGTGTGTCTCTCCAAATTATCTCAATTACATGCACTGTTTATTGGGGGAGGGGTAGAGATGTGCCAGTGAAGGAATTGCTTTGGTTTCTCATGTTGCGTTTTGAAAAAAGCTATTGCATTGGGAATCAAGTGGTCTCTTGTTTGATTATAGCCTGAAATTTTTCAGTAGTCATGAAGACTAGTAATCTCTTACTTTTAAGAATATTGATTAGCCCTCTACTTAAGAACTTTTTATTATCCATCAGGCATTTTTTATTTTCATAAATTTAACAAAATAGAGGTTGCTTACTGCTTGGAGAAGAGAGCCAAAGAAATTGTGAGATCACAGTTCAATGTACTTACATTTCCTTGAATCTCTTGAATTCAGTAGACTTAAACATATTGAATTCTGCCCAGACCTGTTCATTAAGTTGAATAAGTATTTCACGTATGGATCTTATGGAAATAACCAAGCTTGTATGAGTGATTCATATTGATGCTAAAGTCTCGTATTAAGGGGATGTCAACACTGGAGGCTAGTCACCAATTGAACTTGGCCACATTGGGCCAACAAATGGCTGTGAAGTGAGAGAGATCATGATACATATATTGGACATGCTTGTCCTTCTTTGTGATCATGCCTAATTTTTGGCTCTAATGTTTGTGGCTTCAATAGACAGCACTATTATTTCACTTGAACACTGTGACATAATACTGAGTGGCTGTTGTGCCAGATAGTCAATACTTCAAACAACTTTGCAGTCACAGTTGTCTTCAGCTGTGGGCATTGATAATTTCAGTAAAAGTATAGTTGATAGTACCAGATTGCACTGGTTCTTTGGTTTTCTTGAGGCTGCTGTATCTTGTACTTGGAGGTGAATTCTGTTGAATAAGTGGAAAAAATTCAAATAAACAAGTCCTGGATTAAAAGACTGTTATGTTTACACAGAGTTTAAATGTGGTAAACTAGGTTAGTTTGTACATTGTTAAATCTAACAATTTACTCTGTTTCCTGTATGAGTTGTGGTATTGGATTGAATGTTAAAAATGGCTTTATAATTGTAGAGCCAAATTTCTGTTTTGGAAAACGCTTTCATCACTCAAAGAGAATTGAAAGATCATGTAAAGTGCATTTAAATCATTTCTGACTTATAGCAAACACAGCAAGAGGCTTTCAAGGGAAGTTAGAAGCAGGGGTGGTTTCCCTTTTCCGCCTTCTGCAGAGTTCCTCCTTGGTGTTCTTTTAAATAATGTTTGCATAAAGGAACCTGTGATAAATATTGTTTTAGTGTTGTTATCAATATTTTCTAGTGCACTTTTCTCTGTAGTTGTATATGCTAGTTACAAAAATAATAAATGTGTTGTAGAATGTATATGTTACCTTTTACCAATACTCTGGATTTCCACTAAAGAGTACTGGTTAGAGTCAGGGACATTACTGTGGAACTCATGGAACTAAGTTTAACCAGCACTACAGATATCTCTGAGTAAAAAGGGTATAACTTCTGTTACTTAATAAACTAACATTGGTCTTTAGTCTGTGCAGTTGCTATACATTTATATCCGGATGCCTTGTTAATCCTAAACCAAGGATGCTGAAACTGACAGTATGAATCAGCTGACACCCAGTTTTCTCCAGGTTTGTTTTTCTGTAGGGTCATTAGCCTGTCGCCTTCAGATATGTGTGCATTAATTGATTCAACTTGACATCAGTATCCCTATGCCTAAGATTTTTATCACAGCTACAATAATTCTGCATTGGATGGTTAGTTCTTTGTAGTATATATCTCAGTTAAAAAATGTCTTCCCCTTCCCCAGTAATGGGATTAAAGATGCTAGAGAATTCTGCCTCTTGTATAAAATCCATAAATCTTAAAGTATAAGTGCATTGGGGTATGCATTGGTTTACCTAGCCTATATGGCACATGGGGTGGATCATTTTTTAACAACCCCTTCTTCTTCTTTTTGCTATCAAGTAACAGCTGTCTTATGGTGACCTCATAGGGTTTTCAGGGCAAGAGATGTTTGGAGGTGGTTTGCCATTGCCTGTTTAGCTTCTGAGATCTGACAGGATCAGGCTAGGTTGGGGCTATCCAGGTTAGAGCCCTTCTTCTAGCCAACAAACTTGTTTTCAGTAATAATCATGAAATAAAACTAATAATAATAATGGCCAGAAAATATATTCACGTGGGTCTGAAGCAACAGAACAGAGTGACCTTGGGCCAGTCACATTACTCTCAGCCTAGCTCTGACCTGACCAGGATAACATGATCTCATTAGACCTCAGAAGCTAAGCAGAGCTGTTCATTAATTTTTTGCTTGGACCACCATAAAATGTAATTTTACCAACAACTACACAATTCAAATAGAGGCACTAGTAGAAAGACAAGTTACAAAAGTTTGTAGCAGTTTAACAGCATGTCACATCTATAAAACTCTTATTTCAAAAAGCAGGAGCAAAATTTTAAAAGCAAAATTCTCTCTGCAAGATTTTAGAAAAGATAAGTTTAAATGATCATGGTATTATGTTGAAAGAACTTTGGATGCTGAAAAGAGAGCTAAGCAAACTAGTTTTCCATTTAGTAATGAAGTACCTTGTTTTTAATTCATTGTTTCTACAATGGATCTGTATATGCTTGCCTAACTATAAAATTTAGCCCAAGTAATGCTCTTGAATGACTTGTATTACTACCTTTATGTGATATCAAACTGTTCTGGCATCCCTACCTTAATGTATACTACTTTAATGTGATATCAAACCTCAGCGCATATTAATATAAATTGTCATTATCTTACTTGTCACTATATATGCACTGGTCTAAAATGCCATGACCTGGATATCTCAGAGGCTAAGCAGGATCAGCCCTGGTTAGTATCTGGGCAGGAGACCACCAAAGAAGTCCAGGGTTGCTACAAAATGGGAGGCAGTGGCAAAACCCACATCTCAACACCTCTTGCCTTGAAGAAACCCCAGGGCTACCATCAGTCAGCTGCAACTTGACAGCCCTTTGCACACATACAGGACTAAAATAGCTTTGATTTGTACTTTTATCTCTTAGCTCTTGTCTTATATATTATAGTCCATTTTACATTTATTGAAATTCCCAACTGATTAAAAAATTCATAAGTCAAGTATATTGTCTATATACTGTTACTGACATGTGGCTCCCATCTGCAGTGATCTAAATCCATGGATCAGAGAGATGGATGCTAAAGAGATTTTTCCTGCAAACTTGAATGACCGCCTGGGTTTGCAGAAAATTCAGAAAAATCCAGCTTTTAAGAAAGTGAGATTTTAAATTCCCCTCCTGGTCCAGTGCAGCTCCTGGCCTGCCCCTGCCACTGACTCCTGGACCAGTGCGGCTTCTGACAAAAAGCATCAGTGGAGGGAGCAGGCCGGGAGCCACACTGGACCAGGATTCAGTGGCGTGGCTGGCTGGAGCTGTGCTGGGCCTGTTGTTGGCAATGTGGTAGCTAAATAGGTGTGCCATGTACAGTGATGGTGGAGGAGGACACCAGGCTCAGGAGCCATGCTGCACCTCCCCCCCCCAGCCTCTGGCAGCTATGTAGGGCCCATCAGTGACAGAGGACATAAGGCTCAGGAGCCATACAAGGATCTTTCCCCATAAACCCCCTCCCCCCGAGCTATAAGAGGAATCACCACCATGATGGGAGGAATTTCCACCCCCATGAATGCTGGTATTCCCCCTCCTGCGTCATGGATCCCCACTTGTCAATATACAATTAATGATGTGTGCTCCCCATCTGTGGGTACCTAAATCCATGGAACATGGCTGCAGGGATGCTAAATAGTTTTTTCCCCAGAAAATTTGGGGGATTTTGCATGCTTGCAGAAAAATCTTAAATACTAAAAAAGAGTCCCAGGACTCTGCACGGAGCCTAGTGAGATTTATAATGCATAATGGAAAGGATTTTTTAATTTAATGTATTGTTCTTTGCTACGACTGTGTATCAAATATTTTAAAATTTTCCACCATTTTATTTGCACATTCTATCCATGACTACATAAATTTTGGGATGGTTTTAAAGCTATGCAATTTTCAGAACATACTGGCAGGGTGCCTGTTGTGGGGAGAGGACAGGGAAGGCGATTGTAAGCCGCTTTGAGACTCCTTCGGGTAGAGAAAAGTGGCATATAGGACCAACTCTTCTTCCTCTTTCCCTTTCCTGAGACCTCTATAGCCTCTTTTGTTTTCCTGCTTCCTTCTCTCCTTCCCACTCAACAGCCAAGCTACATTTATCTATCCCCCATCTTCAGCATTCCCTCTCCTTGATGTTGTTTCCCAAGGAAAATTCTGGCCCAATTATGTGTGCCAGCTGGGCTGTATTGGGCCAAGTTGCATTGTGGGGAACCCACAATAACTTGCAGAGACTCTTTTCCATTATATCCCCTTTCCCACACAATTGGCTCCTGGCAGCTCCTATATCCTCAGCTTTCCCTGCTTCCATCTTTCTTTACTGTCAAACTGCAGTTTATTTGCCCCACATCTTTAGCTATATATTTCATTTATTCCTCATCTTTCTCCCCAGGGGCTCCAGAGCAGCACACAATTTTGTGAATGCACACAAAGCTGATGTAAATTACTAGTATTCTGATACCCCCCCCCCCAAATCTTAATATGACATCCATTATTTTCGTTTGGACATAATTAATTGATAGACCCAGTTCTTAATGGATTCTCATTCTGATTATGTACCAAATGAATGATGAGGCTTTCTAGTTTATGGAAGAAAGTTTAACACTGAACTTGAGTTTGTATATAACTGCATATCATTAATCTATTATCTTAAATTGTTTATAAATGATTCCCAGAAATGTCCAAAAGTATTCTTCATAAGGCATTCTGGAGGACAGTTAGTGGTAATGCATGAATGTAGTCAATATGGACCACTGGTCTGATACAGCAAGGCTCCTTTTATGTTCTTATATGACTTTCCTGTCTTTCCTTGAATGTATGAGGAGCTGCAGGACAGTGACATAACATAAGGTCACTTAGTGGTGGAGAAGATCCCTGGATGGTTCTGACTCTTGGTTTGTTCCTTGCTACAGTACACCACCTGGTGTTTAGTGCATGTTTTGGTATGCTGCCCCTGGTCCTTATCTTGACACTTGTGCGGTCATAATTCTGGCTCCCTCTCTAGCTGTCACATGACTTCTTGTCATGTGCTTGTGGTTCTAGCTTGGTGAGTTCTGTGCTGGGTCTGGACCACCTAACTAAGCCATCAAATCTGCTTCCTCTTTCCTGATGAATAGAATGTCCTGATCCCTGTTTGTCAGCCATACGTGATGGTTTTCTGAGTAAACTATGAAAAGTTTTTGCAGTTGGTTTACGAATTTAAGGAAATTCTAGAAGATGAAAGAGCTTCTTCAGGAAACTCTTTCTAATTCTTTTCTAAATACCTTGTTATCTCAACACCTCTTTTGTTGATGTTCGTATCACCTCTTCCTAAGATATAGAGTTCTTCTAGCAGCTACATTTCGTAGTGTTTAACTATTTTAGTTTTTAGTTACAAATAAGGTTTGTCTAAAAATTAGTATTCATTTTGGAAATCCAGTTGGGATATACAGTTGTTTATTTTATTCTATTTCTGTGGCTGCTTGGTTTATTATTTTTAGTACAGCTCTATTTACCACTGACCAATGACTTGTAAAGGAAAGAGACTAGCATGGTCCTTTGAATAGATTCTGCTGGTTTGTATTTTAAGACACATTCTCTCTCTTAGGCATTTTTGAAGGAGAAATGGCAGCTACTTCCTGCTAAGATTTTATATGAACTAGCATGTTAAGTAACTGGGAAGTGTATGTGTAATTTTGGGAAAAGTCCCACAGAAAAACCTTTCCTACCTTAATGCTTACATAAAGTTATGATTTGGAATGTGCTTGAGGGACCTAAACGTATGCTATGGAAAGCTAATTCTGACAAAACGTGCCAAAATACATAGTTCAAGGTAGGATTACCAAAGTTTGGTTAGTAGTTAAAGCAAAGGGTCTGAACTCAGGAAAAACAAAATGTTCATACTTTGTGATATCGTTTTGCAGCCTCACAGGTGCTGTGTGAACAACTGAACACAACTGGGCAAACAACTGAGACACCACTATGACTGGGCAATTATAATTATAATTTTTAAAAAAATAATAGGCCACAACTTTCATTGGTTAGATCTGCAAAGGTTTAACTAGGCATAGGGCAATGGATGCAAGGCATTGGCCAACTTTCCTGATGTTCGATGTGCAAACCCTATACCTCAGCCTACCTGTTAAAGGGAAGACCTAGGATAGCACTGATATTAGGACACCTGGGTGAAAGAGGTTACCCCTATCCGCTTCCAAAGAGGGTACCGCTATCTGTTCCATTAGATATAGAATCATAGAATCATAGAGTTGGAAGGGGCCATACAGGCCATCTAGTCCAACCCCCTGCTCAACGCAGGATTAGCCCTAAGCATCCTAAATCATCCAAGAAAAGTGTGTATCCAACCTTTGCTTGAAGACTGCCAGTGAGGGGGAGCTCACCACCTCCTTAGGCAGCCTATTCCACTGCTGAACTACTCTGACTGTGAAAAACTTTTTCCTGATATCTAGCCTATATCGTTGTACTTGAAGTTTAAACCCATTACTGCGTGTCCTCTCCTCTGCAGCCAGCAGAAACAGCATCCTGCCCTCCTCCAAGTGACAACCTTTCAAATACTTAAAGAGGGCTATCATGTCCCCTCTCAACCTCCTTTTCTCCAGGCTGAACATTCCCAAGTCCCTCAACCTATCTTCATAGGGCTTGGTCCCTTGGCCCCAGATCATCTTCGTCGCTCTCCTCTGTACCCTTTCAATTTTATCTACGTCCTTCTTGAAGTGAGGCCTCCAGAACTGCACACAGTACTCCAGGTGTGGTCTGACCAGTGCCGTATACAATGGGACTATGACATCTTGTGATTTTGATGTGATGGCTCTGTTGATACAGCCCAAAATGGCATTTGCCTTTTTTACCGCTGCATCACACTGCCTGCTCATGTTTAGTTTACAATCCACAAGTGCCCCAAGGTCTCGTTCACACACAGTGCTACCTAGAAGCGTATCCCCCATCCAGTAGGCATGCTTTTCATTTTTCTGACCCAGATGCAGAACTTTACATTTATCTTTATTAAATTGCACCTTGTTCTCATTTGCCCATTTTTCCATTGTGTTCAGATCTCGTTGAACTCTGTCTCTATCTTCCGGAGTATTTGCCAGTCCTCCCAATTTGGTGTCATCTGCAAACTTGATGAGTAGTCCCTCCACCCCCTCATCTAGATCATTAATAAATATGTTAAAAAGTACCGGGCCGAGCACCGAGCCCTGAGGTACCCCGCTACTCACCTCTCTCCAGTCTGATGAAACGCCATTGACAACAACTCTTTGAGTGCAGTTCTCTAAACCAATTCCCTATCCACCTAACTATCTGAAAATCCAGATTGCAGTCCTTCAACTTATCCATCAGAACATCATGGGGAACCTTGTCAAAAGCTTTACTAAAATCCAAGTAAATGACATCAACTGAATTTCCCCGATCCAGCAAACCTGTTACTTGGTCAAAAAAAGAAACTAGGTTGGTCTGGCAAGACCTGTTGGAGACAAATCCATGCCAAGGATCACCAAATTGTCCTCCAGATGTTTGCAGATCGCTCCCTTTAATATCTGCTCCATTATCTTCCCCACAACAGAGGTCAGACTCACTGGTCTGTAGTTTCCTGGGTCATCCTTCCTCCCTTTTTTGAAGATCGGAATAATCGGAATATAAAGGAGAGTTGGGCTGATTCTGCACTTACTTTGTTTTTTTCGGTGTGGATCCTGCTGAATTCAGATCTATTTGAACTCGGGTCTTCCTCTTTCCCCCCCTCCCCATTGAAACAGAAAAGTGTTCTGCACTTGATTGGGAAAACTCAGAAGGGGGGGGGCCAAGCCCAGACAGAGCCTATTTCTTTCTTTCTTTTTTTGAATGGGGGGGGGGGGCTTGAAGACAACAGAGAAGGGAGAGAAAAAAACACGAGGCAAATCTCTATCCACAGAAGTAAGGGCTTCTGCAGCTTCTACAGAAAGAAAATTAGGGCTTCCTGTTTAAAAAAACCTAACAGCCTTGGCTGGCTTCGCGGGTTTAGCCAATCAGAGCTTCTGTATCATGGAGTCAGCTGGCCAATCAGAACTGCTCTACCACGGAGTCAGCTGGCCAATCAGAATTGCTCTACCACGGAGGGAGTGCTTTCTCATGCTTTCTGAATCGCAATATTCCAATATCGAGGATTAAAAGGACTCCTGGATATGGCGAAGAAATGGTAGGGTGACTCTGGATCTATCCTCCTTGGTACAGAGGGAAAATTAAAATCGCCCAAATTCAAAACAGAAATCGCATTCTGTGTAGAGGGCAGGGACTGAATTGATCTGGAGTTGGAATAAAAGCTCTGTGCAGTTTACACCTTGGATTCTTTGGTTTTAATTTGATTCCCCATAGACTTCTATGGGGAATGGTCTTTGGGAGCTCCTAGGATGGGACCCCCTGGTGCAATCTTCCTGAAACTTGCAGGGGACTCAGGGAAGAGCCTCTCTGAGTTCCCTTGCAAGTTTCAAGAAGATTGGATCAGGGGGTCTTGCTCCCAAAGAGGGTGACACCATTTCCCATAGACTTTAATGGTGGGGGGAAATAATTTCAGCAGGTTACTTAACCAGGAAATTGTCAATTAACCTGCTGAAATTATTTTTCCCACCATTAAAGTCTATGGGAAATGGTGTCACCCACTTTGGGAGCCCCTAGGATGGGGCCCCTTGGTCCAATCTTCTTGGAACTTGCATGGGAACACAAGGAGGGTCTTACCTAAGTCCCCTGCAAGTTTCAGGAAGATTGCAGCAGGGGGTCCCATCCTAGAGGCTCCCAGAGACCATTCCCCATAGAAGTCTATGGGGAATCAAGTTAAAACCAAAGAATCCATCTCTCCATTATAACTAATGGAGCGGAGAGGGGTACCCTCTTTGGGAGACCCTAGGATTAGATCCCTTGGTCCAATCATCTTGAAACTTGCAGGGGAGTCAGGGGAGACCCTCCCTGAGCTCCCCAAGAAGTCTCAGGGGTGCAATGTACACCCTTCCCCCCCAGGCAGAAAAAACCCAGAAGCAGCCAGGAGGCTGCAGCAGCAATGAGGCTGCCAATGGCTTGGCGATTTGGCTGAATCAATTTGCTTTGGCCACGAATTGGCCAAATCCCCCTCAATTCAGCCATTTTAAAAGTAGTGACGGTCCGATTTGGACCGTTTTTTATTCAGAAATGTCCGAATCAGCCCCAATTCGCCCGTTTCAGAGTCCGAACTGCTCATCCCTACTGAAGATCATGTAGCTATATGCCCAGCCTTCATTCTGATAGATGAATATCATCAGTTCTGAAGAGGACTTCCTGTTTGAATGAAATTTCTGTGTGCTGGATTGTCTGGCCTCCTAACACAATTACAGCATTTCCTGCCACTAGGTTGATCTTTCACTTGGCCACATCAATCTTCTCAGGGTTGTAAGCACCACACCAAGTGTGCTTCTTTATCAGGTTAGATCAGAAGATAATTGTAGTAGGGATCCAAGTATGTAGAAATGCAGGTCTCCTGTATTGTGAGAGTTATGTCCAGGCTTTCATGTGAAGAAGGTAATTCTCTCCAAGATGACCTGGCCAGTCCTGATCTTTGTTAGAAAAGGAAATGGCCGATAGGGGCTTTTTTAGCCCGCTCCAGCCTTTTTTAGGTGTACCAAGTAATGAAGGAGTCAAACTTAAGGTGCAAGCCAGGAATCAAGAGGCAGCACTTGAATAAGCCTGCAATGTAGAAGCTGCGAAAGAGACTAGTTTGGTGTAGTGGTTAGGAGTGCGGACTTCTGATCTGGCATGCCGGGTTCGATTCTGCGCTCCCCCACATGCAGCCAGCTGGGTGACCTTGGGCTCGCCATGGCACTGATAAAAATGTTCTGACTAAGCAGTGGCATTATACCTCTCTGCCCTAGCAAAAAAATGAGGTAGGGATCCAAAGGAATCACTAATGAGTCCATAATCATCGTTGAAAAGTTTATTTTACATTAATTAAAGTCAGAGATTGTATACTCGCCTGCATGGCTGCCCTGCAGAAAACTATTGTTTATATGCTCCTACAAACCCGCTTTATGGAGCTAGACCTCTTCATGATGTCTGCTGTGCATTTAACCAGTTGCAAATGACTGTTGCACAGTGTAATTGGAGGAGGGTAGCACATCTGTAATCAACCCAGTGATGCTGAAGAGTGTTGTTAACAGTGTGAAGGTTGGACTGCAGAAGAGTGAAATCCACAAAAATTGCTTTCTTGAGTTAAAATAAAGAATGTAAAATTATTTTGCCTATTCCTATTGGCATGCAGTGTGTACAGCAATGTGGTAAATGTAGGTTCAAAACATTTTTGAAACCCTAATAATTAGTATTCAAGCATCATAAGTGCTTACTAGAGAGACAGACATTTTTCTCTGCATCACATCACAGAAACAATACTGCAATATTTTAAGACACTGTATGTACAATGTACAACTGAATAGAATCAACCCACTCCAAAAGAAAAATAAACACTGAAGTAATTAGTTTTTGTTAACAGAACTTGAAATTATAAGTGCCCTTTGCAAACAGTATAATTGGGAGTAATTGCTTTATTAACCTCAGCTACAACAACCTGGGGACACAAGGACAAATGAGGTAAAATAATGGCTATCATTAGAAAGGGAGTGCAAGTGTTGGGTATATATGAACTAAAGAAAGGCTGTATGAAAAAAGTACACCAACCTCTCTTGAAGAGGGTACTGTGTGCCCTATGGCAGTGGTCCCCAACCCCTGGTCCGGGGACCGGTACCGGCCTGCGGCTCCTCCTTGTCCTCCTCCTCCTGCTGCCTTGGGGGCTGCCCTACCACTCTGCTGCCAGCTCACCTTTGGTGCTCTCTGGAGGCCGCCATGGCTGGGGCTCCCCCTTGGCATGGCACTGCACAGCTGCTGTTGGCAGCGCCCCCCCTTTAGGCGGTGGGAAGTCAGGGGTGCCAGAGGGAAAGCAAGCGGAGCAGGGGCTCAGGCGGTGGCAGTGACGTCCCTCAGCAAACGACTACCCCCCCCCCGGGCCTCAGTAAAATTGCCAAGCGTTGACCGGTCCCCGGTGATAAAAAGGTTGGGGACCACTGCCCTATGGACACTATCTGTATTAACAATATGCTGTTTGTCCTAACATGTTAAGTGGGAGAGTGAACTTGTAAGACTAGATCTCTCTGAAAGTCTGTTGTAGGGCTTCAAAATTCCGTCTCATTAGGATTGAAGTAACTCATGAGTGTTTGGATCTAATACCTATGCCAGTGTTGCAGTCCAGAATGATATAGTCAGTGGGTGACTGACTATAAAAGTACAAGAAGCTTGGCCCAGGTGGATCTGAAATGGAAAGCATGGTAGGAAATGGGGAACTGGTAACACAGAAAGGCAGATAATCTTCTAAAGCCAACGAGTGATTTATCACTCTAGCAAATAAAGACTACGGGAGAGATTGTCCTTTTTTGTCTGTATGTGTTACATTGTTAATGCATAGGATTTTTCTGTCTTACTTTTCATTCTGGTCAAACAGGAAGTATGCAAGCAGCAGCCACAGTTCTCCACTGTCTTCTCTGTGTGGATAGAATAAAGCACGTGCCCAGGGAGCAGCCTGGTTATTTTGTGTTTTTCAGCAGGGAGACCTGAGGGTTGTCTAAGTCTGCTTCCAGTGTGATGATCTCCCTTTAAGGAAAAGGAGGTGACTGGAGGAAAACGATTTGCAAAGATGCACACAATCTAAAGTACAACTGCATTTGCAGTTTTGAGGGTAGCTGCTATGCTGTGGAGATTGACTGTGGTTCAGCAATAAAGCATCTACTTGGCATGCAGAAAGTCCCACATTCTATCCCAGTATCTCCAGTTAAACAGACCAGGCAGTAAATGATGTGAGCCCCTGGAGAGCTATTGCTAGTCTGCATATACAATACTGACCTTGATCTGATTCAGTCAAAGGCAGCTTCATAAGTTCATATCTGCCTAGCAAGCAGTTGATTGATAGTTGCATGGCTGGCTTAATGGATCTAACAATGCAAAATTTGCAAGCGCTACTGCAAGTCTCTGTTGCAGTAATATAGCAGTATCTATTTTTTGGCACAGGATAATCTTTGGACTTATATTTGAGATGTTTGTTTCAAATGGATATGCAAGGGTAAATCCTGTATTTTGGCTTGTTGCATTTGAGATACCCCATGTGGTTGCTTGGGAGACAGGGTAATTTCTTTCTCACTTATCTGTAGCCTCTTGAGTCTGAACAAGTTGGAGAATGTTATAATTAAGCACTAGGCTAACCAGGTTTAAATTGGTGTTTTTTCTCATGTTTAAATGGTTTTGGAAGGTAAAGCTTCACTTTCTTATTTGCCAGCAAGTTTAAATTTGCTGAATTCCTGGCTCCTGTGCTGCCTGCAGAGTTCAATAAAGTCAGAGATAGTCTGAAGAAAATTGCTTGCACTCGAAATCTCACGCCTTGAATAAATCTTTGTTGGTCTTAAAGATGCTACTGGACTCTGATTTTATTGTGCTACTTCAGACCAACACGGCTACCCATTTGAATCTGCTTGCAGAGTTGTCATTCTGGCACGTTCAAGTATGTACAAGGGAGAGCTAATCAGATGTTTTTTGGGGGATAGGAGGCTACATGGATCACAGTGGATCCCTTTCTTAGCAGATTGTAAGGGGTGATTTGAAAATAATTATTTAATAGTTCATGTTGCAGAGCTGGGGATAAGACTGTGGGATTTGGGGGGGGGGTGCAGCTTCTGGTTCAGGAAGTGAGCTCCTTCAGAGACAATAAGTTTGGCTTGTATACTGCACTCCCACAAAAAAGCCCATGTGAAAGTGCTCATAGCCTTTAATTAGAAGAATATGCAAGGAACAATCTGTCTACAAATCTGTTATACTCTGTGTGGGATCCTGTAGTGAAGGATATTTTGTCATAGTATCTGTGTTTATGGAAGGCATCTTTTTTTCCCCTTTTTGACTGAGTCTCCATCTGTAACTTTGAAAATCCCATACTTGGATTTGGTGCTGTAAACCCAACATCTGGAACTTGGTCCTTTGTGCACCTGGATCATCAGGGCAGCAGAACTCATTTGTTGCAGCAAAGCAAAATTGGAGGAGATGGTAGATGGACTGGAAGCAGGACAGGTGAGTATAATTTGGATGAGTGAAACATAGGGATGCCAGACCCCTGTTGGAGTTGGGGGAATCCCCAGTTTGATGTTCCTCACGCAGAAAGCTGGGGGAAATCACAGCAATCCTTACCCCCCCTCCCCGGACCTCTCCCTGTTGCACTCACTGATAACAAGAAAAACATGCTGACATGATCCTGAAGTGATATTGGCATGCTGGGATTGTCAGGAGGTGACAAGCTGCATTTTTGGCAAAATTCTATCATTTGAGGCTGATTTTTGTTTTAATGATGTTTTCCCAAAGGCCAGCGGGTTGTCCCTGACGTCACTTCTGCGGGATGCTCTTCTGGGTTGGGATAAGTGCAGGGGGAGGGGGGGGGCTCCTGGATCGTGGTGGTACCTGACAACCCCAGTGAATGAGGGGGATGCTTTCAGAACCAACACTTTGGGGGGAAAGTAAGCATGAATAGCTGATACCTCTAGGACATGAGAATGAAGTGTTGATTATAAAGCCTTCTGCCACAATGACGATGTGTATTTGTATGGTTCTCCTGCATCATCAGTCTAGTGAGTTCTTAACTTAGAATCATAGAATAATAGAATCAGAGTTGGAAGGGGCCATACAGGCCATCTAGTCCAACCCCCTGCTCAACGCAGGATCAGCCCTAAGCATCCTAAAGCATCCAAGAAAAGTGTGTATCCAACCTTTGCTTGAAGACTGCCAGTGAGGGGGAACTCACCACCTCCTTAGGCAGCCTATTCCATTGCTGAACTTCCATCAGATTCTACTGGTAGAATGCAGGTCAGGGAAACTCTTCCCCCTAACCTGCAGATTGCCAGTCTTGTAAGGACTGTTTCATGCATAAGATGGTTAATGCAAAATTCCAACTATGATTTGCAAATGACACTCATACCCTACTTGTTAACATGGTTTGGAGGGCAAGAACAAATAATGCATTAGTTCAAATGTAATTAGAAGAACATAGTTTGTCAAACTGGAAGTACCTAATGGAACTAGAGCATATACTTTTAGGGAAATTTTACATATGAAATGGTCCTTAGATAGGTCACAGCAGATCTGATAATTTTTAAATACGTGTAGGAATCATTAACAATCTCTCCCTATTGATTAACATGCCCCAAGCCATTAAACAGTCAAGCCAGTGGTTAGTCTGTACATGTTACTGAAAAAGTGAGGAGGTGAAGTGAGCTAAATACAGGTATCTGAGTTTCAGACAGATCCAGGAACTCCAACCAAATGCTGAATTTGATAATAGCATCTTACCTGTTAAATGCTACATACTCCTTGACTGCCAGACTAACACTTTAATAAACGTTGACATTAAGCATTTGTGTATCTCTGCCTCAACTTATTCCGATTGATGTTCATTTCCACAATATCCATACAATGGAAAGAACGAACACTGTTGTTACCTCTCACTTTTCAAGCTGTAATACTAAGATCAACAGGACTGCTTTTTGATTATGGATTTCAAGTAATTGCTGTGACAGATAAGGGATAGGAAGGCTGTTTAAAGCTCTCTGCTTAGAAGGCTCAAAATGTGTTTTGCTCTTAAAAGATTTTTAAGTGCAATGTCTCAAGAGTAGAACTATAGTAGTTATGCAGGCAAACCATCAAGTATTAATGTTTTAGTGCAATTTAGTGTATTACTTTTAAAACTAGGTCACATTAAAAGGTGAAGTCCATTCACCTCCTGTCCTGGTACTGTTATACCCTTCTTTGAACAGTGGTTTGCCTCTGATCATCATCTGTGTATCATTAGCAGCTTGTAATCCCTCCCACCCTCATTTGTGGATATCTAAATTTGTTCATCAGGGGGGCACAGATGCTAAACAGGTTTTTCAGCAAACTTGGAGGACTCACCCCCCCCCCAAAGTAAAGTAGTCTTCTCTGCACAAGTATAGAGAATGACCTCCAAAGGTCGTTGTTGGAGCTTGGAAGCTGTGCTGGACCCAGTGGTGGTAGTAGTGGGGCTGGGGAGTTGCATTAGGCTTGATGGCAGCAATTGCCCCTATGAGCATCATGGTATCATTTTGAGCATAACTTTTGGAATTTCTATGCTGGACTTCTCTTGATAACTGCATGAGCTTGGTTTTTTTTACATTTCTTGTTGTTAGTTGCGAAGTCGTGTCCGACCCATCGTGACCCCATGGACAATGATCCACCAGGCCTTCCTGTCCTCTACCATTCCCCGGAGTCCATTTAAGTTTGCACCGAGTGCTTCAGTGACTCCATCCAGCCACCTCATTCTCTGTCGTCCCCTTCTTTTGCCCTCAATTGCTCCCAGCACTAGGCTCTTCTCCAGGGAGTCCTTCCTTCTCAAGAGGTGGCCAAAGTATTTGAGTTTCATCTTCAGGGTCTGGCCTTCTAAGGAGCAGTCAGGGCTGATCTCCTCTAAGACTGACTGGTTTGTTCACCTTGCAGTCCAAGAGTCTTCTCCAGCACCAGAGTTCAAAAGCCTCAATTCTTTGACGCTCGGCCTTCCTTATGGTCCAACTTTCACAGCCATACATTGCAATTGGGAAGGGCATAGCCTTGACCAGATGCACTTCTGTTGGCAGGGTGATATCTCTGCTTTTTAGGATGCTGTCTAGATTTGCCATAGCTTTCCTCCCCAGGAACAAGCGTCTTTTAATTTCTTTGCTGCAGTCCCCATCTGCAGTGATCTTGGAGCCCAGGAAAATAAAATCTGTCACTACCTCCATTTCTTCCCCATCTATTTGCCAGGAATTGAGAGGGCCAGATGCCATGATATTTGTTTTCTTGATGTTGAGTTTCAAGCCAACTTTTGTACTCTCCTCCTTTTACATACTTGGTGATAAATCTGACAATAATAATTGTAAAATTTATTTTTTATGTGAAACTGCTCATTTAAGAAAAATTGGTTAAACAACAACAGGGTCTTGTGGCTCTTTAAAGATAAAAAAATTACCAGCATACATTCTTGTTCTCTAGAGCCGACTAACCGGATTTATAAAATAGTCATCTAAATTAATAGAAATAGAAAATCTGATTACTAGTGAGAAGACTATCAGGCAAAGGTTATACTTGGTTTTACAGCACCATGAAAAACATGAGTAAACATTGGATCTTTTTAATATGATTCTATCAATGTAGGTATTAATCATTCCTGACTACAGTGACTTTTGATTAATAGGATCTGTAAGCTAGGTAGTATAAATGAATAACATAGACTTCTTGTTAGTATGCTAATGGTTCCCGGAACCTTTTGAGACCAAATTCAGCAATATCAGATATGTTAATGCATTCCCATTCTGCTATTTAATGTTACATCATGTTTGAACCAATAGATCGAACCAAAAATAAAGATCTTGTTCCAGAAGACCCTATGTGACTGAATATCTCCCAGTAATAAATTTCAGTGTCTGATTTCTGTCCATTTTGTCCCCTTGAACAGTGACTAGCTTATATAAATGACAAACTGACATTATTGGCAGACCATTTAGCCAAGGTCCCGTCTATAATTACTACCAAGTACCAACTTTAGCCTATTTTACAGGATCTTCTTAAGCGTTACTGACATAAGACAAACAAAACATCTCCAGGAGCAAACAACTCTGTCCGCACATTTACAGTTGGAGACCAAGGCTAAAAGGTGTCAAGAGTTCTGGCTCACACCAGACACTATCCTCTACACAGACACAGACAGCCCTTTATAGAACACCAACTCCAACAAGAAATACCAAAGAACAAACAACATAACCCCTCAAACATATACAATTCAGGCAGCCCACCAAGTAACCTGATTTGCCCTTAGCGGAGCCCAACAATTGGTCCATTTGCAGTCTCAATATTGCCAGTGATTGGCTACCTTACAATCCCTTATTTGCATGTTATTTCAAAGCAGTGTCAATGGCTGCATACATAACAGCTTGTATCTCCACTTACCCAACAACTAGAGGACTGCAGGGATTGACAGGAGAGACAAAGCAAAACTCCCAGAGTTAGCCAAGAGCAGAGGCAGCCAGGAAGTTGCTGCAATGGGGGAAAAGTCCTGGATGTTTTGTCAGAACCTGATAAGAGTCTTGCTTTAAGTACACATATTGCAAATTTATGGTAGGGAGAGAAGAAACTAAGGAAGATTAACTTTTGTGACCTCTTCCTCAAGGAAAGAGTCTGAGAAAAAATGAATGTTACTGTACATCAGATTAAGAAGGAGGAAGGTTAAACTAGGGTGTAGTCTGCACAGGGCTTCTTATCAACTCCCAATCCGAAAAAATCCCTGCCATCTACGCTGAATTCGATTTCCACTTTGATTTTGGACGCTTTAAATTTTCCCTCTGCAACATGCATGATTGATCTGGAGTATACCCTGCCTTTCGCGATATCCAGAAGTAGATATAACCCTTGATATTTGAAAAATCGGCATCAGTAAATGTGCAGATCTCTGCTTTTTGCGAATTAACTTCGTGCTTCATACCTCCTAGGCTGATGTAGCAAAGCAGTATTCCCTGATTAGCCAGGGCATCAGTTCAAAGACTTCCTGGTTACAAGGCTTGTCTTAAAGTGATTGTGCTCCAGAAGCCTTAACTTCTCTCAGCAGAGATCTGCCTTTTGGATTTATTCCCCCTCCTCTGCTGTCTCCAATCCATTCCCTTCCCCCCCTCCTGTTCAAGAAAAGAAAGAGCCTCCTGCTGCGCTTGGCTCCCCTCCCCACTCTGAGCTTTCCCAATCAAGTGCAGAACACATTTTGTTTCAATTGGGGCGGGGATAGAGGAAGACCCAAGTTCAAATCGATTTGAATTCAGCAGGATCCACAGTGGGAAAACCAAAGTAAGTGCAGAATCAGCCTAGGTGATGTAGAACCATGACAAGCAAGCTAATGGGACATCCTGAGACAGGTGAGGGCTACCTTGGCAATCATGGTTCCTTTTTTTAGGGTGAATTCAGAGATGATCTGGGGGCTCTTAATTGTTTTATTGTACCAGCTGCACACAGATTGTTTACTGATTTTAATCTACAGTTTGATGCTTTTCAGTTATTCTATAACTGTGGCTTTCTTGCCTATTTGTTTACTGATCTGATTTCCTAGCATGGGGATCGTGAGACTTTTGCAAATGGATAATATAACAGTATTTCTTGTAGGTGTGTAAGATTTGAGAGTTGCTTATTTAAATTAAACTGATTCTGCATTATGTGAAGAAGCCAAGTTGCACATTGAAAGCTTTATTCCTGTCTAATTTAATTTGACTCATCTGTAAAACGGTTAGTTCAAATCAATGGTGACCTTGGCACTGAAGAACAGAAGAACCAACTCATTCTTGAACAGTTTTTTCTTTGGTCAAATTAATGTTGTACAGCAATCTTTCTGGATCAATGGTAGCAGCCTGTTTTATTTCCAGACAAACAACAATGGATACATAATTTAGTTCCTGTATTTGAGCTTCACTGTTTAGAACCCCAGGGCACTTTATACCAGGACTTCTCATTATTCACTTCCCTACCTCTCAATGACAGAGTTAATGGTACAATATTTTGGTTCGTATACTCATGATATGTTATCATTTTGGACAGTATGTATAATTGCTTCTTGTCCTAGAGGGTGAATGTCTTTGGATGTACATCTGTTTGAATCATTATAAATTTGTGTACATGAGAGTTCAGTTATTGTGTGTGCAGATCTTTTATTTGAGCAGTTTTCAAGAATTAGAAGTGGCAGCTGCTTGCATGTCAGTACTAAGAAGTAATGTTGAAGCCATTCAACCACAACCGGGCTATTTTTAAGCCTTCACAGCACTGAAGAAGGCAGCCTGCCTGTTAGTGAGAGGTACAGTGAATCAGCAGCTAAATAGGCCAGGGTCTGTGGGTGTTCTTGCTGCCTCAGTGTAGATATTTATTGTTTTTTGATAACCCTGAAGAAAAAGCAGAATGTGGATGTAGAATCTGCATGATACCTTGCAGAAAGATAAAGGCTTCTCATTACTCAAGGTCACAGATTTTCATTTAGTTCACAGATTTGAGGGTGAGTCCTGTTAAGATGACTATACACATATGGTGATTGAAATTTTGGGTTATTTGCTGGTTGTATCTTAACTAAAAGGTCTCCTGGCAGTCCTTTTGGGCGAGCAGTATTGCAATATATGTCCTGTTATGGTTTTGCATCTAATTCATAGCATGTGCATATTGCTAGTTATGCATAGTCGTAGTATGGATGTGTGCTAAGCTGTCTGTGTTCTTCCCACCACAAAACTAACCTGGCATTTGTTCTTCCATCTCTTCAGATGTACTTGTGTGTTAGAGATTTGAGAAGCGCTTGACACTGCAGCAGGTGCCTGCACAGTTGTATCCAGGAGTAGGGATGAGGGCAGAGTTCCCAACTGGCAGCTGTACTAAGTCCAGTCTAAGAGCTGTGATTTTAATGTTCTGGAGTGATTGCTTTGCATTGTGGGATACATCGTTATCCATTGTTGTTCCTCTTAATATTTGTGAAACAGCTTGGGGTGTGGAATGGTCTGGGGTGTCCGAGTTGGAACAGGGCCAATCAGGGTGCAGCCAGCAAAGCCCTGCCCTAACATCTCCTGCCCTCCTTCCCTGGACGCTAGCTACTTTGCTGTCAGACGCCTGAGAGACACATACAGAGACACAAACTGCCAAACCGCTAATGACCTGCAATGGCTCTGCAGAGAAAGAAACACCCAATTAAATGCAGAATTCCAGAGAAAAGCTAGAAGGGATAAGGATGCCTTCTTAAATGAACAATGCAAACGAATAGAAGAGAACAATAGAATGGGGAGGACCAGAGATCTTTTCAAGAAAATTGGAGATATTAAGAGAACGTTTCATGCAAAGATGAGTATGATAAGGGACCAAAATGGTAGGGACCTCACAGAAGCAGAAGAGATTTAAAAAAGGGGGCAAAATTATGCAGAGGAACTCTACAAGAGTGAGCTTAACATCCCTGATAACCACGATGGGGTAGTTACTGACCTGGAGCCAGACATCCTGGAATGTGAAGTCAAATGGGCCTTAGGAAGTCTGAGCAACAACAATAAAGCTAGTGGTGGTGACAGCATTCCAGTTGAACTATTCAAAATCTTAAAACGATGCAGCAAAAGTGCTACATTCAATATTGCCAGCAGATTTGGAGAACTCAACAATGGCCACAAGGATTGGAAAAGGTCAATTTACATTTCCAATCCCAAAGAAGGGCAATGCCAAAGAATGTTCAAACTACCGCACCATTTCTCATGCTAGCAAAGTTATGTTCAAAATCCTGCAAGCTAGGCTCCAGCAATATGTGGACCGAGAAATTCCAGAAGTACAGGCAGTATTTCAAAGAGGCAGAGGTATTAGAGATCAAATTGCCAATATACGCTGGATCATGGAGAAAGCTAGGGAGTTCCAGAAGAACATCTACTTCTGCTTCATTGACTATGCTAAGGCCTTTGATTATGTGGAGCACAACAAATTGTGGCAAGTTCTTAAAGATATGGGAATACCAGAGCATCTCATTTGTCTCTTGAGAAACCTATATGCAAGTCAAGAAGCAACAGTGAGAACCGAGCATGGAATCACTGATCGGTTCAAAATTGAGAAAGGAGTTTGGCAAGGCTGTATACTGTGGCCTTGCCTATTTAACTTGTATGCGGAGCACATCATGAGAACGGCA
The DNA here is from genome assembly GCF_049243985.1 of Paroedura picta. Classification (NCBI taxonomy): domain Eukaryota; kingdom Metazoa; phylum Chordata; class Lepidosauria; order Squamata; family Gekkonidae; genus Paroedura; species Paroedura picta. Next base: position 60,808,483 of record NC_135369.1, on the reverse strand, counting down.
GGGTTAGAGGAGTCACGAATTGGGATCAAGATGGCAGGGAGAAATATCAACAACCTCAGATATGCAGATGATACCACTCTAATGGCAGAAAGTGAAGAGGAACTAAAGAGCCTGTTGATGCGGGTGAAGGAGGAGAGTGCAAAAGTTGGCTTGAAACTCAACATCAAGAAAACAAAGATCGTGGCATCCGGCCCTCTCAATTCCTGGCAAATAGATGGGGAAGAAATGGAGATAGTGACAGATTTTATTTTCCTGGGCTCCAGGATCACTGCAGATGAGGACTGCAGCAAAGAAATTAAAAGACTCTTGCTCCTGGGGAGGAAAGTTATGGCAAATCTAGACAGCATCCTAAAAAGCAGAGACATCACCCTGCCAACAAAAGTGCGTTTAGTCAAGGCTATGGTATTCCCAGTTGCAATGTATGGCTGCGAAAGTTGGACCATAAGGAAGGTCGAGCGTCAAAGAATTGAGGCTGTTGAACTCTGGTGCTGGAGAAGACTCTTGTGAGTCCCTTGGACTGCAAGGCGAACAAACCGGTCAGTCCTAGAGGAGATCAGCCCTGACTGCTCCTTCTGGCCTTCTGCCAGATCCTGAAGATGAAACTCAAATACTTTGGCCACCTCATGAGAAGGAAGGACTCCCTGGAGAAGAGCCTAATGCTGGGAGCGATCGAGGGCAAAAGAAGAAGGGGGCGACAGAGAATGAGGTGGCTGGATGGAGTCACTGAAGCAGTAGGTTCAAACTTAAATGGACTCTGGGGAATGGTAGAGGACAGGAAGGCCTGGAGGATCATTGTCCATGGGATCGCAATGACTTCGTACCTAACAACAACAACAACAACAACAACAAATGTTATTATCATCTGTTACTATATGTTATCTGTATCTTTTCCTGTTTCTGGTAAACCGCCCAGAGCCCTCGGGGAGGGCGGTATATAAATATACACGTACACATACACACATACACACATACAAAATGGACCAAGACTATCACACAGTTATTTGCAGTAAGTAATAATGAGTCTTAGCTACAGCCTGGAATGGCTTCTCCACAAATGGCCTTATCAGTGAATGTCAGCCCTTGTAAGCTCAAGAGCTACTGTATAAAGAAAAGAGGATCGAACTGGATCTGACAACCTACAGTTTGTCAGCTGTGAGAGAAGGCTGACTTTAAGCCCACAGCAATTGACACAAAATACTTGCCAGGTAACATTGAGTGGGGAAAGCATAATCTGACATGTAGTTTCATGGTTAGAACTTTCTTTTTAAGAAACAGTGTTGTCCATACTTTTTAGCAACATTTTATGTCCCTTGAATTCATATTATAGTATTCCCCATTATTATGTGTTGGTGAGAAAGTTGAATAAAGAAAGCTGACAGGGAAAATGGCAGTATTGGGAGAAGAGTTTTATAAATACCATGGACCACCAAAAAGACAAAATACATAGGTCCTACATAAAATCAATCCTGAATTTCTCTAGAAGCTCAAATGACCCAACTGAGGCTATCGTACATTATTAAGAAAAGACAAGACTCGATAGAAAAACAATAATGCTAGGAAAAGACGAAGTCTAGCATCTTGTCTCACACAGTGGCCAACCTGTTTCTCTTGAGGGCCCCCAACAGCACAAAGAGACCGAAACTTTCCCCTGATGTTGCTTCCTGGCTCTGAGATTCAGAGGTTTAGTGCCTCTGAATGTGGAGGTTCCCCTCAGCCAGCACGGATAGCAGCCGTTGATAGACTTATCCTCCATGGATTTATCTAATCCCCTTTAAAGGTGTTTATTCTTGTGGCCATCACTACATCCTCTGGCAGCAAATTCCTCATTTTACTCAATCTCTCTGTGAAGTAATATTTCCTTTCATTCATCTTAAGCCTGCTTCTATGAGTTTCATTGGATGCTCTTGAGTTCTAATATTTTGGGAGAGGGAGAAAAAATTCTCTTTGTCAATGCTTTCCACCACATGCATAATTGTATAAATATCTGTTATGTCCTTCCTTCATCATCTTTCCTAAACTGAAAAGTCCCAGACTCTTCAGCCTATCCTAATAAGTAAGGTATTCCAACCGCCTAATCATCTTGGTTGCCCTCCTTCTGTTCTTTCCGAAGTATTTTATTAAATGGTGACCAGAACTGTACATAGTATTCCAAATGAGGCCTTACCATAGATATATATAGGGGCATTATACCTATATATGCCCAGTGTACCTGAGGGACCGCCTCCCCGCCTATGCCCCCCAAAAAGCTTTACGCTCTACTGCCTCCAATCAGCTAAAGATCCCTGGCCCTAAAGAAGTCCGTCTGGTCTCGACCAGGGCCAGAGCATTCTCTGTTCTGGCCCCTACCTGGTGGAACGAGCTCCAAGAGGAGATCAGGGCTCTGATGGAGCTTAAACAGTTCCGCAGGGCCTGCAAAAAGGAGCTCCTCCACCAGGCATTTGGCCGAGACCAGACGTAATCTACAGCGACTAAGGGCCCCTGCTCCCCCCCCTCAGAATTCAATCAATAAGCCACCCCCCTCAGAATCCCATCAACAAGCCCTGGACCTGTTTGTATTACGATTGTTTACTGTTATACTGTGTTGTGTTTGGTTGCAATTGTTGGTTATCGATGTACATGTTCTACAGACTGTTTTATGTATGGTTCACTGTTATAATGTAAACCGCCCTGAGCCTCCGGGGAGGGCGGTATAGAAGTATGATAAATAAATAAATAAATAAATAATGTTGGGTGTTTTATTTTCAGTTCTTTTCCTAATATAGAGTTTGCCTTTTTTACTGCTGCAGTGTAATGGGTTGATACTTCCATTGAGCTATGCACTATGACCCTGAGACCTTTTCCCCCTCCCAGTCTCAGTAAGATCAGACCCCTCCTCCCTCATTAGCCTATGCATGAGGTTGGGAGTTTTTGTCCCAGTGTGCCTCACAATACATTTACCAACACTGAGCTTTGTTTGCCACATTGTCACCCACTCACCCAATTTGTGGAAATCTTCTTGGAGCTCTTCACAGTGAGCCTTGGCTTTTACTGTCCTTGAATAATTTTGTGTCATCTGCAAACTTGGCACCTATACCAGTGGTCCCCAACCCCCGGGATGTGGCCCGGTGCCGGGCTGCGAAGGCCTCAGCGCTGGGCCCTGGCTCCCTCTTCCTGCCCCCCCCCACAGCGAGAAGCTCGCCAGACCGCGAGCAAATTGGCCGCCAAAGTGGCAGATTAGCTTGCGGCATGGCAAGCTTCTTGCTTTGGGAGGGGGGGAAGAGACGTTTGCCGGGCCGCAAGCTAATCGGCTGCTTCGGTGGCCGATTTGCTGGCGGCCTGGAGGGGTGGGGAGAGGGAGCTGCGGCCGCCAGCATGCTGCGGCGCAAACGCGCATGGACTGCCGAGCATGCACATTTGCATCTGGCAGGATCGCAAACACGCATGTGTGGCAGTTTTGCACATGCGTGTTTGTGCCCCTGCTAGATGCAAGCGCGCTGCAAGTCCACGCATGCGTTTTTGCGCTGGGGCTGCTGCGTGTGCGCAGGGCCCCGGGCCGCCCTCTCCCCCACACTCTGGCACAGCGGTCCGTGGCAGCTGGAAGGTTGTGGACCGCTGCCCTATACCACTTACCCCTAGTTCCAGATAATTTGTAGATAAAATAAGTTGTACTGGCCTGATCCTTGTGGGACCTATCTGCTTACTTTCCTCCACTGTCAGAACTGTCCATTAGTTCCTGCTTTTTGCTTCCTGTAATTTAACCAATTTTTGATCCATAAGAGAACACATCCTTTTATCCCATGACAGTTAAGTTTACTTAGGAGTCTTTGGTGAGTTGCCTTGTCAGAAGACTTTTGAAAGTCCAAGTATAAAATGTCTGTCAGGCAGCACTTGTCTACATGCTTGTTCATGTTCTTAGATAACTCCAAATAGTTACTTAGGCAGAATTTCCCTTTGCAGAAGCCATGCTGATTTTCTCCCAGCAGGCTTTGTTCTTATGTGTCAGCGTTTTGAAGCATACCTGAATTTTTTTTCAGGCTTTTAGGCATATCAGAAGTGATGTCAGCTGGCCATGCCTTCTTGCCACATTCTTTAGAAGTGACAGGTCACCTGGAAGTGATGTCACTCAGATGGAAACATTGCTTCATTAGCAAGTTTTCTGCCACAGTTGAGGCACAACAGAATAGGACACCTGGGATCACTAATCCATGTGGAACCCAACAATAAGTAACTGCCACTGTTTTGGAATTGAAGAAGGCCCCTCTCTCTACAATCCAAGGCGTGGAGCTCTTGGAATTGCCTGGGAAACATTTGGCCACAATTAAAAAAAATGCAGATATCTACTAAAAGAGAATAATGGGCAAATAGTCAATTGCTGTTAGCAGTCTTTTCGTTTGTGTCTCTGGAACCTGGGCAATTTCATTATGGTTTATGTTAATTTGCCCTCCCACTCCATCTATAAGTCTAAACTGTTTATTTTCATTCCATGATATTGTATTTGAGGATGTGTGAGTGCACATGAAAGCTCATACCTTGTTGCTCTTAATGATGCTACTGGACTCTATAGAGTTGGGGAGAGTCACCCTCCCTCTTTACCCATCCAGGTCTTTGTGATATATGCTAGCTTGGCCTCCTCATCCAGCATCAGTTCCTGAATGATGGATATTTTATTTTGAACTCACCTCGCATTCAACAGAACTCGCAGGCCTGACAGATGGTCAGCAAATTGACCAGGGTCCCCTTGGTTGACAGAAGGACCAGAAAGAGAAAAGATCGTAATGTGACTTCTCCTTCCTTGAGATGACTTGTCCTCTTTCTATTATTACATCTCCCACCACTCACCACTACTCTTCCCCCCCCAGACATATAACACAAAATCCCATGACAGGGAAATAATAGTGATTTATGTATTGCATGCATTTGATAAACAAAATTTCCTTACATTTCTTGTGTGGTGGTCTATGTTCACCTGGTATGCCAGTCAATTATTATGGCTACATGTAGTGAGAGAAGGGTCTGTCCAACATATTTTTATCGTCCCATCACAAGGCTCATTATGCATTCGTTGGATAATGCATTTTAATTGTGCTTGTACAGCTGGATTTTCCTGTACAGAACAGGATAATCTACTTCTAAGATGCATTGAAAGTGCATTATCCAATGTGTGCATAATAGGCCCAAGAATCTCAGAATCTCTTGGACATGTGAGCAATGCAATGAGACTTTGGAACCTCTTTTTATATACTTCAATACTGCCTTGTCTGGCCTCATCATTTTTATATTAACTCTGCTATTTTTACACAAAATATACTCTGCTATACCTAACAAAAGCTCACCTCTGTCATAACCTACTTTTGAATCTTTCAATCTGTGCATTTCAGACAGGACAACTCATTGTAAGGCAGAAAACTGATAATACAGAATTTTTTTTTAGTAATGTGGTCATTTTATTGTGGCAAGAATTCATTATCCTCAGACAGCATGTATTTTTTGTTTTTATAAGGTTGTCTATTCAGTAAGTGGTCCCACATTTTTACAACAGAAGAAAAATATTGTAGGATATAGAATCATAGAGTTGGAAGGGGCCATGTAGGCCATATAGTCGAACCCCTTGCTTCATGCAGGATCAGCCGAAAAGCATCAGTGATAAGTAGCTGTCCAGCTGCTGATTAAAGACCACCAGTGAAGGGGAGCTCACTGCCTCCATAGGCAGCTTATTCCTCCGGTGAACTACTCTGTGATTTTTATCTCACTGATATCTAACCGATACCATTCTACAAATAGTTTAAAGCCGTTACTGAAGGTCCTATCCTCTGCTGTCAACAGAAACTCCTCCGTGCCCTCCTCTAAGTGACAATCTTTCAAATACTTAAAAGAGAGCAATCCTGGCCCCTCCCAGCCTCCTCTTCTCCAGGCTGAACATTCCAGTTCCCTCAGTGTTTCCTCATAGGGCTTCGTCCCCAGGCCTGGATCATCCTTCTTGCTCTCCTCTGCATCCTCTCAATCTTGTCCACATCCTTTTTGAAGTGAGGCCTCCCAGAAATGCACACATAGTACTCCAGTGTCAGTTTGACTTTTAGGTAGTGAAAAGCAGGGTATAAAAACCAACCTTCATTTAAGTGAACCCCTCTTCCATACCAACAATAAACTGATCGTTGATCATTGTCACCTTTATTGGCATTCAGAAAAGTACAAGCCATAAGTAAAGTTAAAATTAGCTATAACTGATCCAGCTTTCACCAGAAATTTTGCAACTTCACTAGTAATTTCAGGGTTGTAGTCGTTCAGTAAATGCTGCCATTCCTTCACTTTGTTCACCAAGCTTGGGTCACTGAACTGTTTCCTTAGATTCCCATCCTGTGATAGGGTTTTAAAAAGTTTCCTTTGGGGAACTTCATGAAAGGGACCAACAATGAACAATCACAATATATTGTATTTTCATATAATCCAGTAAACCGCATAGCAGTAAACACAAACAGCATTGTGCTAGTGCAGTCACAATTCCCTGACAAAGGTTCTCCTGATTGTGCAGCAAAAGTGTTCAATATCTGCAGTTTTGAATGTGAGGGCTATATTTCAGTCTTAAACTGACAAGTGGGATCAGGAGAGCGGATCGCATACCACATGTTACGAATTCAAAAGGTCAGCTTTCATTGTTAATTATCTTGCAATACTGAAAATCTCTTATTCCTCCCTCTGTAGATGACTGAATCAGTAATACATTAGATCTCTGTCTAAAGAAGAGAATTGCATACAACAGACAAGAAGCTCTTGACACCTTCAATTCCATCTGGGCAGAGTCTGCACTTACTTTGTTTATTCCATTGTCAATCCTGTTGAATTCAGATCGATTTGAACTCGGGTCTTTCTCTCCCCCCCCCCCATTGAAACAGGAAAGTGTTCTGCAAGTGGTTAGGGTAGTTCAGAAGGGGGGAGGGGAGCCAAGCCTCTTTCTTTCTTTCTTTTCTTGAAGGGGGGGGGGGAGAGAAGCCAAGCAGGAAGCCTCTTGGCCAATCAGGGCGTGTCTGCCACGGAGGTTCAAAACAGCCTGCTTTCTCTAATCCGAATCTTGAAATATTGAGCATTAAAAGCACTCTAAGATATCGTACAATAAAGGTAGGATAACTCCGGATCGATCCTTCAGAAGGAAAATTTAAATTGCCCAAAATCAAAACAGAAATCTCATTCTGTGTAAACGGCAGGGACTAAATCAACCTGGGATTGGAATAAAAGCTCCGTGCAGTTTACACCCTGTCAAGATTCCTTTTATCTCTTTGGTATTAGGCAGTGGTCCCCAACCTTGGTCCAGGAACCAGTACTGGTCCGTCGATCAGTTGGTACCGGCCCACAGCTCCTTCTTGTCCTCCTCCCCGGCTGCTGCCTCGGCAGTTGCCCTGCCACTCTGCCGCCGGCTCTGATTTGGTGCACTCCAGCGGCCGCCATGGCTGGGGCTCCCCCTCAGCATGGCACTGTGCAGCGGGCAGTGAGAAGTCATGGGTTCCAGTGGGAAAGCAAGTGGAGCAGGGACTCAGGCGGCGGTGATGTCCCTTGGCAAAAGACTACCCCCCCCCCGGGCCTCAGTAAAATTGTCAAGCATTGACCAGTCCCCGGTGATAAAAAGATTGGGGACCACTGGTATAAGGGAAAGAAATTCATTTTTATATTGAAATGGCTTCTAAAGTTTTCAAAGAATTCTGCACTTGAAGAATAAATAATAGACCTTCATAGTGCTGCCATTTCTACATACCAGCATCCACAGTCCTTTCTCAGTAACACATCTACTAGTTCGTTCTTGTCTCTCAGTTTGTTAACATTCTGATGAAGGGACTCTGCATGGTTGGTCCCCATTTGTCAGGGATCTGATTTTGTTCCCACACCTTTACAGTTGCTTAAATGCCTTATACTGTTGGCCATGCGAGAAACAAGGAGCCGAGGGATGCCTGTCCCAAAGTGAGAAAATGGCTGCTATGGAGGGTGGACTCCAATGTCTCAAGATTTTTCCCAACCTGAAGCTGGCAACCCTAAAGGACCCCAGCATCATTTTAAAACAGTTTTTAAAAGCCGCAAGAGTTCAATCATGATACGAAGAAGAGTTGGTTTTTATACCCTGCTTTTCACTACCCAAAGGAATATCAAAGCAGCTTACATTTACCTTACCTTCCTCTCCCTGCAACAGACTCCCTGCGAAGTAGGTGAAGTCAAGAGAGCTCTGATAGAACTACTCTGTGACAACAGCTTCTAACAGGACTACGACTAGCCCAAGGTCACCCAGCTGGCTGCATGTGGAGGAGTGGGGAATAAAACACAACTCACCAGATTAGAAGCCTCCACTTGCCCACTACACCAAGCTGGCCTGTAGTGTGGTAGGCAGAAGTGCCAGAAACCTAGAAGGAGGCATTTTGGCACTTGATAAGATTGGGGTAGGGCCAACAGTGCCTCAGTCCATTGTGCTGTGGACTCATGATATTTTAGAATCACTTTAAAATGGCAGCAGCATCCTTGTGGCAGTCACAGTGCCTGTTAAAATTGCAAGTTGGAGTAGAATGTACAGAAGCAGCAGCAAAACTACCTCAATATAATCTAGTCTATAGTGTAGGATTACTAACGTCAAGATGATGCTTCTCTGATAGTAATGTAAGGCTTATGAGTACTTGAAGAAAAAAGATATGTTCAGTCAACATATTTACATTTTAAATTAAATTAAACCTGGTTTCATTTTTATTGTCTAGAGATGTTAACATAATTGCTGGGGAATGGGTCATAAAAACTGAATTGCTCAAGTAACCTTACAAATATGCACAATTGCCATTATTATGCCTGAAATATAAATATTTAATGAATGGTATACATGTCAACTTTATAATGGAAGCATTATAAATGTAAACTTCAAGAAATATAAATGTGTTGAAATTTTCCTGGGCCTTGACGAAACCAGGTTCTCCACTCAATAGAGTAAGTGGCATTTCATTGTTGTTGATTTACTTTGAAGTAATAATTCATTTCTGATGCTGCGTCACTACATTTCCTAAGAGACTTGTCTATAATATAAAACTACTTTAACCAATGAATGGCAATGCTAATTAATAACCCTTCCCCAGACTGCCCAAATATGTAATGCATAAACACTGTTAGCATTTTACTGATATGATCCTTCAAATGAATGTTACATACATTTTCAAAAATCAACACACAGGATAAACAAATGTTCATATTATGGCTATGTTTTTTTCTTTATTAACTCAAAAGTTATATAGATTTTTATCGGTAGCATGATAAGCTTTTTGCTAAATGTGTTCAGAAACCTGCAGTCCTCTTCCTTTGCATCTGATATTTAGCAAATTCCCAAGGAAACTCAAGGGGAATAATCTTTATGTACAATAAACAGTTTTGACAGTTGTAGCAGGCTTTTTATAACAAACAAAAGCTGTGTTGGTAAGAGCTAAATGCTCAGAGAGAGCACTGGCAGGTTTACTTTGTAAAACTTTCTCTTTGCTTCTAGACACTAAATTCATAGAATTGCTGAGCAGTATGTAACACCTATTTCACAGAGAATCATAAATTATGCAGTTAGATTTAAACTTTATAAAAATCTGGAGGCACTAAATCAATCTGGTGATTTATGTATAACTCAGTCCAAGTCACACTTTGCACTAGTTGGCTTCTCTTTGGACTTATGGTATTTAACATTTATGATGGCTTAATTTTTGTTTATACAGATTGAATGTCTAAGAAATGCAATCTTAATAGTGGAATTACACTAAAACTGTATTTGGTCAAAAGTGGTTTCCTTCTGGTTTGGGCACATGTTGAGATCACATCTGGCTTCCAGTCAGGGCTTGGTGCTAAATTTGCTTTTGCACCCTTGGGTGATGGTGTCTTCTTAGTAATCAGGGACTCCACACTCCATAGGCCCTGGGGTTTTTCCTTAGCTAGGCAGCCCCACACCTGCAGATGCAATTTCAGGATTTCCTCTGAGCATTTAGTGTTGCCAATTAGACAGGCAATTAAACCTTACTGAAGCAAGTATTCTAGATGGTCCAGGAAAATATTTAGGAGGTTGCAGAATGTAATTGTGTTCTGGGAGAATTAGCACCATCTTCAGTGGTCCCCAGAGGTATTTTTATCTAATGAGTTAACTGTGTGAGGTGCTGTCACTGGCACTAAACTCATGGGTGTGTTTGTATATTCATTTTTTTACATTTTTATTTGGTTCTTCCATTAAGGAATTTAAAGTAGCATGTGCAAGGCTTCTATGTATCCTAGGTTAGTCTTTATTTTTATTTTTATACTAATTCAATACACCACACCTTTTCTTCCAAATGGGGACCCCAAGCAGTTTACATCTTCTCCATTTTATCTTTGCAACAGCCCTATAATACAGGTTAGGCTGAGAGAGTATGACTGGCCCCATGGTCATCCAGCGAGCTTCCATGGCACAAGTGGAGATTCAAACCCAGGTCTCTCAGTAGTCTGACATTCTTAAGCACTGCCTCTCATGAGAAATAGTGCTTTATGGCACTATTCATATATAGCTTTTTCTGACGCACATGAGATTACACTCTGAGTACAGAACTTAATGATACCGAAGAGTGGTGACTTTAGTTCTATATAGGTATATTTCTATATAGAGTGTATTATCATAATCTTGACCACTGAGGAAGACCCGGAAGGGTCGAAACATGTTTGGTCCTTGGTCCTATGTGCTGTTAGTTCGGTATAATTTTTAAGAAGTTTTTATTCTGTTTTTAATTGTGCACTACAATAAATGATTAACAAGTTTTACATTATTTTTATTGTTCAGCTCAACTTTTGAATGGTAATTCGACCATAGTCTGACTACTCTCTTTCATGTGCCAATATATTTATAGCCTGCTTTTTGATCACAGCAGCTTACAAAATTTAGAACATCTTAACTATAAGATAAAATCTTGTTCAACTTGTGAATAGCTATGAGAGGAAGAAGTTCCTCAAACATAGTTATAAACTAGGTAGGCTAGCTGTGTGTTGAGAACTACCTGGAGATTTTGGGCGTGGAGCCTGAGGAGGGTGAGGTTTGGGGAGGAGAGGGACTTCAATAGGGTATAATAGTATAGAGTTCACCTTCCAAAGCAGCCATTTTCTCCAGGTGAACTAATCTGTGCCGTATGAAGATCAGTTATAAGCCCAGGAGATCTACAGCCACCACCAGGAGGTTGCCCGGTCCTACCATAAACCCACATTACTTATTTTTGTGGGGATAGAATACAAAAAGAAGCCACTAATGCACAGGATAATAACTCACTTAAAGTTCACACACAGTGCCTAATATCAAGCTTTGCATCTTTGAACATGGCTCTGAGTTTGTTCTTGTGTTTCTTCTTTCCCTGTTGTGCCCATTCTCTTACCCATTACGCTTGAAATTCTTCTCTGTCTTGTCTCTTTGGCCCCTGCTTGCAGCCTATCTTAGATTCCTTAATTCAAGTAAGGCAAATGTGTGTTCCAGGCTATATTGCTACTGCTCATTAATGCCAATCACATCCCAGCAAGCCCCCTGACAGTGGGCTGCATTTTAAACTGCATCAGGGGTTTACAGAGTGCTTTATGCCTGCAGGAGCAGTTGGTAATAGAAATCCATAAGGGATAGTCAGGGAGGGAATTATGTTGTGTGTACACGCATTTTCAGGTCTTGTTTTTCTGATAAACCAAGCATTTCATACCTAAGGAACATTTTGCTAATCTGGGCACGTTTGTCCTTTTTCTTGTCAGAGCAGTAAGTGGACACTTCAGCTAATGTCCCTAATGAGAGAGAAAAGGAGCCAGAGGCAGAGAGCTCTGTATTTGCATGCTTAAAAGCAGAGGCTCTTTGCATTTGTGATTGTTCAGAAGGCTGAAATGGCTCCTATTTTTGTTGTTGTTGCATGGTGTACTCTGCATATTTGAGCCCCTTCTGCCAGTCCCTATTCAGCATTTTGTTTCAAGTTGATCTGAGGTAACCCTGCAGCTGCAATGCATACTGAGCATATATGAGAAGTAGGAGCACCAGATCCTGTCCTGCTGTCAGCTGTTAAATCTATGCTTCCCGACAGGGTAGAACAGTGAAAAGGCCATCCATTTCTAGAAGCCAAAGGAGTGTGAGTGAGCCAGATCATCAGAAGCCAAGATTGCTTTTGAAAGCAATAAGTTCAACCAAGGAGACAACTCAGATCAGTGTAAAAAGAGAGGGTAGATGTTCAGTATTTCACAGTCTTGCAGTAAGGAGTAGGACTACCTTGCCCTCGATGTAGGCCTTGTCTTTCCACCTGGTTTAAAAAATGAAGTTTTCTCTTCCACAGCAAATCGCTAGAGATTTGGAGCAGTCTTTGCATAACCTTTATGCATAGAACAAGTTGTCCTTTTTGAAGGAGAAGATAATACAGGACGAAAGAAGAGAAGAGCTATTGTGTTATACTATATTTCGCCAACTGCTTTGTAGCATCGGTGTGATTTAACGGAGACCCATTTTTTTCAATCAGTTTAATGCAATGCTGCTGCAGTATTCACACTGCTCCAAATTGATTTGGATATTTGGAATTAATCAGGAAATTTCTGTATGCACCCTGAACTTTGCCTGGATCTTGTAAATTCTTTCTCTGTTAATAGTTAAATCCAGAAATGTCCATTAAGTTGTTCTCATAACAAAAGAGCAACTGTCTGGAAACTGTACAAAGTAAAACCAACTCATAAAAAATGCTTGGAAAAATAGTTGTGCCATCAGTAACGAATATAACTAGCATACAGGATTATGTGAATGCATCACCTATTAATTTTAACCAGGAAAGAAACAAACAAAAAAGCACCTTTTTGCACAATGTTGAAAGTTCCGGGAAACTGTTCGAAACAGTTTTCTCCTGGCCTTCACAAAGTTCAGCTACATTGCTGATGAGGAAGACCAATTTTGTTGAGCTTGTGTGTGCTTCTGAAATTCTGAGGATAAACTGTGGAGGGTAACACAATATAGTGGGAGATTACAAGCCAACCTCTCCCATGATGGAGGCAGCTGTTTCTGAATTGATACTTCCTGCAAGCAAAAAGATGTCCCCTTGTTACTGGAAATAGACCTTTCTCCTGAATTTATGGTGGAGGAATTAGCAATTCTAGGAGACTAATAAGCAATGCAGGAGGCAGTAACAAGGAAGATTGCCACGTGTGTATACGAAGAGAGTATCTGGCAAGAAATCTCAGACAGACACAAATCAAAATGGCCCCTAACAATGTGGATACAATACTAGATCAGACATACAAAGGAAATAGAGATGACTGGTTATAAAAGAGGAAGAATCGGGTCAATTTAAAGCATACTCTACCTTCCAATGCATCAAGGCGGAAGGGTTCCAGAAGAAGCAACCCATCCAGCAAGCCGGCCCAATATGAGAACACCAAGCGAACCGTCATAGAATCATAGAATCGTAGAGTTGGAAGGGGCCATACAGGCCATCTAGTCCAACCCCCTGCTCAACACAGGATCAGCCCTAAACATCCTAAAGCATCCAAGAAAAGCGTGTCCAACCTATGCTTGAAGACTGCCAGTGAGGGCGAGTTCACCACCTCCTTAGGCAGCTTATTACACTGAACTACTCTGACTGTGAATTTTTTTCCCTGATATCTAGCCTATATCATTGTACTTGAAGTTTAAACCCATTACTGCATGTCCTCTCCTTTGCAGCCAACAGAAACAGCATCCTGCCCTCCTTGACAACCTTTCAAATACTTAAAAAGGGCTATCATGTCCCCTCTCAACCTCCTTTTCTCCAGGCTGAACATTCCCAAGTCCCTCAACCTATCTTTATAGGGCTTGGTCCCTTGGTCAATTCCTTTTGTTAACTCCAACCCAAACAAAATATATAGGAATTGTCCAGGCTATTCCAAATCAATAATTGATCTTTTTATTTCTTCTTTTTATAATGATTCAAAAATAATACCCCGTTTTCCCAAACTAACTCAGTGATTGTGATTCTGTAAAGATGATAATGACTGGGGAAGGCACTGGCAAACCACCCCGTATTGAGTCTGCCATGAAAACGCTAGAGGGCGTCACCCCAAGGGTCAGACATGACTCGGTGCTTGCACAGGGGATACCTTTACCTTTACCTTTTTAAAGATGATAATCTTTATACACAGCCCCGCGGCGCCGCAGACTAAATAAAGGAGTAAGGGCCCCGAAGGCAGGCCCTGTCCGGGATGAGGAAGGGTGCCGATAGGCCCCTTCCCCTGGACTGACCAGCGGAGGGCCCAATCGGGAGGCGCGAAGCACCTCCCGATTGGCCCCTCCACTGGTCAGTCCACCCCCAAGCTGTGCGCGGCTGCTGATTGGCTGCTTGCCCGGCCAAAAACCAATTGGGAGGTGCAAAGCGCCTCCCAACCCGCCCCACCCCCCACCAGAGCTTTCCTTCGCTCCGGCGGCCATTACTTTGCTGGCCGCCGAGAGCGAAGGTAGGCTCCCAGGCCCCGACAACGGCTCCCCAGACCTTCCCTGGGAGCGCCTTCCCCGGGGCTTGGGGACCATTTTGAAACCTGCACGTCACCTTTAAAACGGTCCCCAAGCCACAGGGAAGGCGCTCCGTGGCTCCCGGGGCCGCGGAGCACCTTCCCCGGGGCTTGGGGACCATTTTGAAACCTGCACACCACCTTAAAACGCTCCCCAAGCCCCAGGGCCTGGGGAACGTTTTGCTACATGGGGGGAGGGGAAGCAAACCCTCCCCTACGGCCTGCTGTATTTTTTTTGACAGCGGGCTCTAATAAATCATATAACCAAAACCACCAGTATGAGAACAGAAAATGCTTGGTTTTATTCTATTTTATAGCAAAATTTGTATCTTAGGGCTAACCCTAAAACAAAGCCTTGGTGTAATCAGGAAGGAAATGTTAAAGAAGCAGGGGGTTCGTTAATGAGTGAACGAAATTCTGATAATGAAACTCATTTGGGGGTATCTCTGGGGTCCATGAGAGGAATGACTTCATTTGAATTCTAGTTGGGAGGAGGAGTCCAGGTGTGGAGGACTCTCTGTTAATGGGAGTTTGATGTGCCAGTTACTAAAGACAGAAAGAAGTTGGTAGAAGCACTAGGAGGAGACATTAAGCTGAAACAACATAGAATAGTTAATTAAATCTGCCACTAGTCCAGGTATTGTTGTTGTTGTTATGTGCGAAGTCGTGTCCGACCCATCGCGACCCCATGGACAATGATCCCCCAGGCCTTCCTGTCCTCTACCATTCCCCGGAGTCCATTTAAGTTTGCACCTATTGCTTCAGTGACTCCATCCATCCACCTCATTCTCTGTCGCCCCCTTCTTCTTTTGCCCTCGATCGCTCCCAGCATTAGGCTCTTCTCCAGGGAGTCCTTCCTTCTCATGGGGATGCCAAAGTATTTGAGTTTCATCTTCAGGATCTGGCCTTCTAAAGAGCAGTCAGGGCTGATCTCATCTAGGACTTGACCGGTTTGTTCGCCTTGCAGTCCAAGGGACTCGCAAGAGTCTTCTCCAGCACCAGAGTTCAAAAGCCTCAATTCTTTGACGCTCAGCCTTCCTTATGGTCCAACTTTCGCAACCATACATTGCAACTGGGAATACCATAGCCTTGACTAAACGCACTTTTGTTGGCAGGGTGATGTCTCTGCTTTTTAGGATGCTGTCTAGATTTGCCATAGCTTTCCTCCCCAGGAGCAAGCGTCTTTTAATTTCTTTGCTGCAGTCCCCATCTGCAGTGATCTTGGAGCCCAGGAAAATAAAATCTGTCACTATCTCCATTTCTTCCCCATCTATTTGCCAGGAATTGAGAGGGCCAGATGCCATGATCTTTGTTTTCTTGATGTTGAGTTTCAAGCCAACTTTTGCACTCTCCTCCTTCACCCGCATCAACAGGCTCTTTAGTTCCTCTTCACTTTCTGCCATTAGAGTGGTATCATCTGCATATCTGAGGTTATTGATATTTCTCCCTGCAATCTTGATCCCAATTTGTGACTCCTCTAATCCTGCATTTCTCATGATGTGCTCTGCATACAAGTTAAATAGGCAAGGCGACAGTATACAGCCTTGCCGAACTCCTTTCTCAATTTTGAACCAGTTAGTGATTCCATGTTCAGTTCTCACTGTTGCTTCTTGACCTGCATATAAATTTCTCAAGAGACAAATAAGATGCTCTGGTATTCCCATCTTTTTAAGAACTTGCCACAATTTGTTGTGCTCCACACAATCAAAGGCTTTAGCATAGTCGATGAAGCAGAAGTAGACGTTCTTCTGGTACTCCCTAGCTTTTTCCATG
Source organism: Paroedura picta (assembly GCF_049243985.1). Taxonomy (NCBI): domain Eukaryota; kingdom Metazoa; phylum Chordata; class Lepidosauria; order Squamata; family Gekkonidae; genus Paroedura; species Paroedura picta. The sequence continues at coordinate 60,792,232 of NC_135369.1, read as the reverse complement.
ATCCAGCGTATGTTGGCAATTTGATCTCTAGGTCCTCTGCCTCTTCAAAATCCTGCCTGTACTTCTGGAAGTTCTTGGTCCACATATTGCTGGAGCCTAGCTTGTAGGATTTTGAGCATAACTTTGCTAGCATGAGAAATTAGTGCAATGGTGCGGTAGTTTGAACATTCTTTGGCATTGCCCTTCTTTGGGATTGGAATGTAAACTGACCTTTTCCAATCCTGTGGCCATTGGTGAGTTTTCCAAATTTGCTGGCATATTGAGTGTAGCACTTTTACTGCATCGTCCTTTAAGATTTTGAATAGTTCAACTGGAATGCTGTCACCACCACTAGCTTTATTGTTGCTCAGACTTCCTAAGGCCCATTTTACTTTCCATTCCAGGATGTCTGGCTCCAGGTCAGTAACTACCCCATTGTGGTCATCAGGGATGTTAAGCTCACTCTTGTATAGTTCTTCTGTATAATTTTGCCACCTTTTAAAATCTCTTCTGCTTCTGTGAGGTCCCTACCATTTTGGTCCCTTATCATACCCATTTTTGCATGAAACGTTCTCTTCATATCTCCAATTTTCTTGAAAAGATCTCTGGTCCTCCCCATTCTATTGTATTCTTCTATTTGTTTGCACTGTTCATTTAAGAAGGCATTCTTATCTCTTCTAGCTTTTCTCTGGAATTCTGCATTCAATTGGGTGTATCTTGCTCTTTCTCCCTTGCCTTTCACTTCTCTTCTCTCCTTAGCTATTTGTAAAGTTTCCTCAGACAGCCATTTTGATTTCTTGCATTTCTTTTTCTTTGGGATGGTTTTAGTTGCTACCTCTTGTACAATGTTGTGAACCTCTGTCCATAGTTCTTCAGGCACTCTGTCTATCAGATCTAATTCCTTAAATCTATTTGTCACCTCTACTGTGTATTCGTCGGTGATATGATTTAGTTCATACTTGAGTGGCCTAGTGCTTTTCCCTACTTTCTTCAATTTAAGCCTAAATTTTGCAACAAGAAGCTCATGATCTGAACCACAATCAGCTCCTGGTCTTGTTTTTATTGACTGGATAGAACTTTTCCATCTTTGGCTGCAGAGCACATAGTCAATCTGATTTCTGTGTTGACCGTCTGGTGATGTCCATGTGTAGAGTCGTCTCTTGGGTTGTTGGAAAAGAGTGTTTGCTATGACCATTGTATTCTCTTGACAAAATTCTACCAGCCTGTGCCCTGCTTCATTTTGTACTCCAAGGCCAAACTTGCCTGTTATCCCGGTTATCTTTTGGCTTCCTACTTTAGCATTCCAATCCCCATGATGATAAGCACATCATTTTTGGCGTTGCTTCTAGAAGGTGTTGTAGGGCTTCATAGAACTGATCAACTTCATCCTCTTCAGCAGCAGTGGTTGGGGCATAGACCTGGATCACTGTGATGTTGAATGGCTTGCCTTGGATTCGAACTGAGATCATTCTGTCATTTTGGGGATTGTATCCCAAGACTGCTTTTCCTACTCTCTTATTGATTATGAAGGCTACTCCATTTCTTCTGTGAGATTCTTGTCCACAGTAGTATACCTGATGGTCATCTGAATTAAATTCACCCATTCCTGTCCATTTTAGTTCACTGGTTCCTAAAATGTCAATGTTCAGTCTTGTCATTTCTTGTTTAACCACATCCAGCTTGCCTTGATTCATGGATCTGACGTTCCAGGTTCCTATGGAATAAAAATCTTTACAGCATCGGACTGTCTTTTCGCCACCAGTTACTTCCACAACTGAGCGTCCTTTCGGCTTTGGCCCAGTCGCTTCATTCATTCTGGCGCTACTTGTACTAGCCGTCTGCTCATCCCCAGTAGCATATTGGACACCTTCCGACCTGAGGGGCTCATCTTCCGGCGTCATATCGTCATGCCTATTGGAACTGTCCATAGAGTTTTCATGGCAAAGATACTGGAGTGGTTTGCCATTTCCTTCTCCAGTGGATCACCTTTTGTCAGAGCTCTCAGCTATGACCTGTCCGTCTTGGGTGGCCCTGCACGGCATAGCTCATAGCTTCACTGAGCTACGCAAGCCCCCTTGCCACAACAAGGCAGCGATCCTTGAAGGGGGTGTCCAGGTATAGTTCCATCCATTGTCTCAGGTGGGGATGAATGTCCTGCCCTTCTGTGCAAATGACTGCGTTGCTCCTGTGACAGTCAGGAGACCTCTGGCTGAGGATCTTGACTCTGCCAGTTGACCTATTTCTGTCATGGAAAACGTTATGGGTAGCCATATACTTGGCTTGACCTGTGTTGCTTATAGTGAACCAGAATTAAAGATGGAGGATAGCAGCCAATTTTTTTCCTCCTTGCACATCAAATGGCCTAGCTAGGGCATATCACCCTGGTCTAATCTGAAGCCAGGATGAGCTCTTTGCTGGATTGGATAGTATTATTAATACAAGCACCAGGCATGTTACTTTGCTTCCCTTTATCTGGGTTGTCACCTTGTAATAGCTACACATTTGTTTTTAATTTTGGACCCCAAAACTACCTCTGCTGTACATATGTGCTGAGAACTGTATACAGTATTCTTGAACTAAAGCCATATTGGGAGCAAAAGCCATAGCTGTTCAATAATGCACAGTGATAAACTGCTGCACCACAAAAGTGTAGCTGTACGTTCTTTTTATAATTAGTACTATGGCCCAAGCCCATTGTACTTGCTTCCTCCCCCCCCCCCCGGCAGCAGCACAGCCTTTTCCCCGGGCCCAGAAGCACACCCACGGCCTCCTTGAAGGCTGGACTCTGAGGCATTGTACGATTTTGAAGTCCCACCTCCAAAACTCCAGGAATATTTCCAACCCAGGGGTAGCCAACCTCCAGGTGGGGCCTACAGCTCATTTTCATAGTATAAAGATCAGCCCCCCAGGCAGAAAGGGCTACTTTGGACAGGTAGAGAAGAAACATTTAAGGCCTCCCACACAAGTTGTTCTTGAATGGAAAGACTTGAGGCCTACTGCACAGGGTTGTTGTGCAGATGAAATAGGAGACAAAAGAATCTCTGCAACAGCATCCACTTTCATCTGCAGAATAATGCTGTACAGTGGCCTCAAATCTGCAGAGAGTTGCCAAGAAGAAATACACATGGCTTGGCTGTGTCTAACCCCCAGCCAGAGCAGTATTTTAAATGAGAAGGGGCTTTTCTGTGGCCACCCTATCAGCCGTTTGGCAGAAGGAGAAATTGCCCACCCCCATGCCCTGAGGCTCCCCTGCGTTGCTCTCAGAAATGCCTCAGTCAGAGGCTGGTAAAGGCTCCTTCCCAGCAGGCCTGAAGGGAGGGGGGAGGGGGAGCACTCTGCAGCCTCCTGCCAGCTCTGTCAGGGTTCTGAGGCAATTTGCAGTTGGACATGACAGTTAGGACAGCCTTGGGGCGAAAAGGGCTGTCCAAGCCTCTGCTCTCATCCCCCTTGGCAGCCCTACTGACCTCCTCTCCCTGTGGTGGTCAGAAACAGACTGGCAGCGATGTCTCCAGATTGCCCCTGGATTGGCTGGGTGGATGGAACTCTGGTCTGTCCTGGTGAGAGCCCAATCGGAAGGCGCTTCGTGCCTTCTGATTGGCCCCTCTGATTGTCAGTCCGGGGCCAAGGAGCCAATGGCCCCTGTTTCGTAACCTGGACTCAGCCCCCCCCCCCCTTAGTGAATTATTTATACTGCTCCCTGAGTGGGTTATAGATATGTCGATTTCAGTTCTTTAATTTTTAAATGTTGACAAGGTTTAAAGTTGGTTTTCTGGTGAAACTACACAGGTATAAGAGCAAGAGTCCAGTGGTACTTTTAGGACTAACAAAATTTGTCACAGAGTATGAGCTTTTATGAGTCACTGTTTACTTCTTCAAAGGTACCCAAATACAAGGCTTTTGTTTTACTGTCAGTTAGGGTTGCCAGCTGGCCATTTCATTCTAGTGGGAGCCAACATGGGAGAGGAAGTAATTTCACATCATATCACCTCTTCTTGTACCTAGAAGTAACAATGCAATTCTCTAGGAATTCCCCAGTCTCTGGTAAAAAGTGAGAGCCATGTGTTTAGATAAGTTCTTGAGCTACTTGGAGGAAGGGGGGATAAAAATGTACAAGAAAAAAGTTATTCATCGCATTATTTTGCTTAAATCTCAGTTAGGAAATAAGTAATCCATGAAGATATTTTTAAATATGCAAAACAATAACAAGTTTGTCATTGATTGGTAGTATTACATAATTAATAGATGGAAGTTCTCTATGCAATATAGGACATGATTCCCCTTCTCCTGCATATAATGTAGCATGACCTAATGAGTTTCTTGTAAGAGTGCAGAAATCAGATGTGTAAATATTATGTCCTAGTTAACATAATGCACTGTAAGTGGGAACGTGGGAGAGATCCTCTAGTTTATCACAAAGTTCTGTTCCAATCATTTCAGACATGGAGATGTCACTCATGGCTTTAGACAGCTGTAATGTATAAATGGGATGGCATTTTTATTATTTGATTCCTAGTTTGGTTACTGAGGTCCATTCCGCACAACTTTAAAACAGCACTAGTCTTACATTTTGTTTTCGCCACTAAAACTACATTCCACATGACGTCGTGAGCAATCTGCAACACTCCTGCAACACTAGCGCGAAAATCGCTTAGTTGTAGCGATTTCCGGGGAATCCAGAAAAGTGTATTCACTCTCAGAAAATTGCTACACTCCTGCCAACAACCTGCAACACTTGCGAAAAAGACCTGTGCGTTCTCAATGTAGCGGTTGCAACAAAGTCCCTCCCCCTGGCTCTCTCCTCCGAACTTCCGGCGAAGCGATCGCCATTTTTTTCCCCTCGGAGCGAGCGGGAAAAGCAATGAACCAGTGAGGCTTCATTCACCCAGTGAGTCTTCTCCGGCTACAGTCCCTCCACAGAAGTGATTTAAAGCTCCCCTAAGTCCCCAAGCACAACACAGCCCCTGTTTGACAGTTCCCTTTAATTTCGGCCAAAAATCACACCCATGCGGGGGCGGGATTTTTTTTCAACTCGGGGGAGCATGGTAACGATGACTCGCCAGCTCACACGCCAGCTAGATGGGTCTCTACATTAGGAAGAATCAAGGCATATTCGTTGAAACGTGTGTGTGTGTTTTTTAACTGTGTTTAAAGGGAAAGGGGTTTTTGGCGAGCATGATAACAACCACCCATTGGCTGTTCGTTTGATTGACGGCCAGGGGTGGGAACAAGAACAGAAAAAATTGCTTCCTTTCTAGCGATTCCTGCGAGACCAGAAACCTGTGGGGAACGAATGAAACGCTATTGGATTCCACTATAAATGAAGGTATGCGTAACGCCGAGATTCCACTATTTAAAATAGTGTTATTGCTCTGTGAAACCAATTGGCAACATTGGTCCTTGTGCGGAATTTGCCTCAGAATTGCTGTTTCTGCTTCATATTGTGTTTTATTTTTCTTAATCCCGTAGTATGTTTACTAATTTATATTTAAATGAAATGTGCATAAGGCTTCTAATCGAGTCCTGTGTAGATTACCTAGCAATCCTGGAGCATGTGGTGGTCTCATACCATTGACTGATTTCATGCTAGACAGAGGGGGTTTTGCTTATAAACTTCAAATCAGCTTGAAAATTCTAAAAGACTTTGAAGCATGGCAGCCCCTTGCTTTCCACTAAGATAAGGCAGTTGAGCTTTCATCCTCAGCCCACTGTGAATATGCTGGCTGAAAAAAGGAAAAGGCCAGGCATTCATCTCCCTACACCCTGGCCTGCTAGTCTGGCCAATGTTTATCCACTCATATGTTTACCACAGTTTTATCTGCTAGTAAAAGTTTGTTGCTGGATTTCTTGCTAGCAGTTGCTAATAGGTTTATACACCTTTAGGCGAAATTAGCCCCTTAGTTCCTGTTTCCCTAAGCACTGGGAAATGTGGAGGCAGAACTATGGGGTTTTGTTAGATAAAAGAATACTGAATGCTTTGTAATATTGCTTTCATTTTCAAAGGATAACATTGGAGAAGAAAAATTCTTGTAGCAGACAGCAAAATAACAGATTCTGCATCAAACATCCAGAGAACTGGATGTGGACTCCTATAGCTTTGCAGGTTACTTCTAGTCCCCACAAAGGGGGAAAAAAAACAATCTGCCTCTGCCCTAATTAAAAAATCAGTCTTCTTCTAGCAGTGTGTCTTTGTCTAGCTGAAACTGTTTCCTTCTAAAGGGTGGGAAGTATTTTCCAGCCATTTGTTTTGTTAATTCCCAGATCACACATATTTTTCTCTGTAGCAATCCATTCCACAGTAATTGTGAAAGCCAGCCTTTTTACAATATTCTCCACAATACAGGAAGGCACTAAAGGTTCAATGACTGAGAGTCCGTCCTTAGGATGAGAGATAGCTGTTGCTTTAGTGACTAGAAATACAAGGACTTGTGTTCTTCAGTATAATTGTTGCTGATTCAATATACAATGTTATCCTTTGTGGTTTTAAACACAGTTTTTTAAACTCTGTAGATTACTACCATTGTAAAAACAGATAAAAACCTAGCTCTAAATTTTATAACTTCTTAAGGGCTTTTATGATTGCCACTGTGAGCTTTTTTCTCCTGGTAGGTCAGGGACAGTTCAATATAACAAGAAGAAAGGTTCCAGAAAATAGAATAATGATTGCATTCTTTTCTATAAGTTTATACAGAAATGGATTCACTCCTGGTTCTAAAGTGATTCTTGCCTGGTTGGATATATTCTTCCTTGTCAGATATATCTTTTCAGCTAAAACCAGCTGGATTGGTTTTCATGCTTACAACATTTTCATGGTTCTTTTCAAAGGCTTATCTTGCCTTGCTCTGAAAATTCTCTTGGTTGGTTTAATCATGTTCTAAAATGACCAGAGCAAAAGGTGTCAAAGCATTAATAATAAAGTCAGGGTTAATTTAATCTCTTTTAAATGGGAAGAAGCCACTCGAGCTTTGACTGTCCCTCATGAGCAAAGTTTAAAGTCTTCAGTGTCATCAGAGAGGCACTGAGTATTGTAACATTTATATGGAACTGTGTTTTTATCTGTTGTGATTAGGTAGGATGAAATCTAGTTGGGACAGAAAATCCAGGTAAAGGGTGCTATTAAACAAAATAGAGACATGAGATAGTTGATCCATCATTTTAGGATATCTTTAGTAATAGAATGCATAAAATATTTAAAACAATCTGAGGACTTACAGTGAATTATTGTGTGTGTGTGTGTGTGTGGGGGGGGGGTAATTTGGAGCTCATTCCCCAAATCCCATCACTCACTGAATTCCCCTCATACAGCCTTAGGACTTAACTGTATGATACGTTTCTTAATGAGTTGTATCAGTTCCCTTAGAAATAGTCTGATAATGATCAGAAGAGCCCTTAACTGAGTGTTGAAATGGATGCTGTGGCATCCCCTCAGTATTGTAAGAATGAGTCCTCATCAGGGAACTACTTTTGACTATGCTACAGGATCTGATTCTGGTCAGAACCACCACAGTGTGGGGGAGGAAGGGTAGAGTCCATTGGATATAATGGAGGGATGGGGGCACTCTTTTTGGGAGCCCCTGGATGTGGATCCCTTGGACCAATAATTTTGAAATTTGGAGAGGAGTCAGGAAAGAGCGTCCCGGAGCTACCCTGAAAGTTTTGTTCCAGAGAGCCTTTGTTGTAGGACAAATTGTTTCAAGGAGGCATGGCAGCATGATAAGAGTCTGATGTCATCAGATTTTGGAAGTTAAAGAGGGTCAATACTTGAAAGGGAGTCCAGAAAGGAAGCCTCTATAGAAGAAGGCAATGGCCAATCACCTCTGCTTCTTCCTTTCTGTGGTTTCTGTAAGTCAACATGACACAAAGTACACACACACAATTTGTTACATAAGATTGGCTATGCTCATTTCAGTCCTGTGTGTTTGTAATTCTTGTATGTTGTACATCTTCAACACTTTAAAATCTGTGTAGTTTAATACATATTTTGATTTTGTTAATTGGACTATTATAATTTATGTTCAGATCTACAGAATCAAATCCATGGTCCATCTAATCCAGCATCCTGACTCATACAGCAGCCTACCAATTATTCTGGAGGGCCAACAACAAGGCACAAGGCTGGGACTTTCCCCCTGATGTTGCCTCCTGTTAATGGCATTGATAGGTTTACTGCTTCTAGATGTGGAATTTCCCTTTAGTCTCTATGACTAATTGCGATGCTGAATTTCATTTCCTTCACATCTTCCTATTCTCCCAGTTTGTGTCTTGCCCATCCTGAATAATTTTGTGTCATCTGCAGATTTGACCACTACAATGCCTACCCCAATTCCAGATCATTTAGGAACAAAATAAATAGCACCAATTCAAATACCATTTCTTGTAGAATCTGCCTACTTATGTCACTCCATTGAGAAAATTATCCATTTATTTCTATTCTCTGTTTACTTTCATTTAACTAATTTTAATCCATAACAGAACTAATCTTTTTATCCCATGACTGCTAAGTTTACTGAGGAGACTTTGGTGAGGTACTTTGTGAAACAGTTTTGATAGTCAAAGTATGTAATGTGCCTGTTGAGTCACCATAATCTACAAGCTTGTTCACTATTTCAAAGAACTCCAACCAGGTAAGTTAGGCAGGATGTGTTCCTCTTTGTGCCTAATAATTCTATCTTTGATTATAGTTTCCACTAAGTTGCCTAGGACAGATTTTAGGCTAACCGGTCTGTAACTTCTTGGTTGCCCAGTGGACCCTTTTCCAAAATCAGTGTAGCATTTACTAGTTTTCAGCCCTCTGATTTTAGAGACATGTTACATATACTTGTTAGATCAACAGTTTCCCATTTGAGTTTCCTAAGAAACTGACCTTAGGTGTATGCCCTCAAGACTCAGAGACTTACTGATTTTTTATTTTTTTGATCGGTGTGAACTTCATCTCTTGTCACTTCAGATTGCCTCACTTCTTCAGACTCCCACCCTAAGAATAGTTCTGACGGGTACATGCCCCACACTTTTCTACGATAAACACAGGTGCAAGGAATTCACTTCCATATCCTCATCTTTCTTTAAAGGTAAAGGTATCCCCTGTGCAAGCACCGAGTCATGTCTGACCCTTGGGGTGATGCCCTCCAGCGTTTTCATGGCAGACTCAATACGGGGTGGTTTGCCAGTGCCTTCCCCAGTCATTACCATTTACCCCCCAGCAAGCTGGGTACTCATTTTACTGACCTCGGAAGGATGGAAGGCTGAGTCAACCTTGAGCCGGCTGCTGGGATTGAACTAACAGCCTCCTGGACAGACAGCAGAGGCTCTATCTTTCTTTAGCAAACTTTTATTCCTTGGTTATCCAAAGGCCGATCTGCTTCTTAGGCTGGTTTTCTGATCTAGATATATTTAAATAAATGCTTAGAATTATTTTAGTTGGATTAAATAAACCTGGAGCAATTTTATCTTGCTGACCTTATCCCATAGTTTTTCCCATTTTGCACAGCCTGGAATGTGAGAGTGATCTATAGGGAGCTAGGTGAACAACCAACATTTCCTTGAACCAGGGGGCTTTCTGTTCTCTTCTGGGGCAAGCATTCAACAATTCTAAGTATTAAGCAGGCTTTTAGAGGCTTTATGCTTCATATATCCCCACTGTACAAAGAAACTTTTTGTAACATAAATCCTCAAACCAAGCTCAAATACAGCCGTTATGGTGTTATCAGCCGGTCTCTGTCTGCAATCGACAGGGTCATTGCAGCCACTAAAATTTATGACCAGGTATTTGAAATCTATCATATTTGCCGGCGTATAAGACGACTGGGCGTATAAGACGACCCCCCAACATTTCCACTCAAATGTTGGGTTACATTACATTACAGTACTATGGGCCACTATGGGCAGCTATGTCTATCCCAAATGAAGTGCACCCGGTGTATAGGACGATCCCCCACTTGGAGGCATATTTTTCAGGGGGGGAAAGTAGTCTTATACGCCAGCAAATACTGTACTTGTTCACTCTGTGCTTTTCTATCTCTTTATTGCACAACATTGCATTCCATAAAACAAACCCTTAGCTTATTTACCACATGCAGGCGAACTATACCACATGCAGGCGAACTATACATGGGGGAAGGTCAGCCACATAACAGAGAGCTGGGAACCAAGATTCTGTTGAGCTGGTTTGTTAGCAATACATAATATAGCAGTAAATCTTTGGTACGCGTTATTTCTCCCCTTTTGAACCACTAAAGGGTATAAGACGGGGGTCGTCAACGGGCCGTAGCCCGGTACCAGGCCACGAAAGCCTCAGCACTGGGCTGCAGGCGGCTGTGCCACTCTCTCCCGCCCCCCCTCCCCACAGCAATAAGCTTCCTGGACCTTGAGGGAATCGGCCACTTTAGCGGCCCAGCGAGCTTCTCGCTGCGGGGGGGGGGAGGCACACCAGCGGGCCGGCACACCAGCGGGCACAAAAGTGCATGCGTGGAGATGCCACTGGAGGGACGCAAACACGCTTGTGCGGCAGCTTCACACATGTGCATTTGCGCCGAACTGCTGTGCATGTGCGGCGCCCCGGGCTGCTGCCTCCCCCCCACCTCTGCAGATGGTCCCCAGCCTTACAAAGGTTGGGGGGCGCTGGTATAAGATACTGATGATAACGAAAAGAACAATTTCCTAATGATCCCTAAAGTAGTGAAACATAAGATTCCACTGGCCTCAAACTCTGTGGTTAACTTTTTAATTATTTGTATGCTGATTTGCTGCTATTCACATACCCTGCTAACTGTATTGTTCCAATCTTAGCTGTATTTATGCATCTTGAGTCTAATTAGCCCTTCCTGGCAACAAATACCACACTACGACTTATATATAACACTTGAGGAAATCTGTTTCAGTGTGCCTGATGAACAAATTTAGGGAATTTCCACACATTAGTAAAAATAACGCCATGCCTGTGGAATGGCAAAGTGCGACATGCCCCCCGCCCCAGCCCTCCTCACCTTTTTGCTGTCTCGCCTTTCTCTGCTTTTTTTTTTGTGCGTCTTACCCCCCCCCCCCTTACTTGCTGCTGGAAGATGTGGAAGAGAGCAATGTGCCTTATATGCATCGCACTTCCGCCTGTCAGTCAATTCAGGCAGCCAATCCCCTTTCTCCAACATTTTAAAGGTCCCGCAATACCCGCTTAAATTTTAAAAATTATACTTCTCCCTTGCAATGCCTATGCATAGAATCATCTATGCATAGTGCAGTGGTTCTCAACCTGGGGGTCGTGGCAGGGCTAGCAGCTTGGCCGGGGGGCCGCCATCTACACAACAGCCTTGCAGAGTAGATCGAGATAGAGAGTTTTCTGTCTGGAGCAACAGAAAAGAGCAAGATTGGCATGAACTGAGAAAAAAACCCTAATTTATATACAATCATGAACAATGGATCTTCATGCCAGTTTTGGTTTATGTCAGTTTTGGTTTAATTTCACAGAAATTAAATTTATATACAATTTATATACAAACATTGCATCTTCACATCAGTTTCGGTTTAATTTCAGTGAAAGAACACTTGCATAATTTTATGGGTGGGGGTCACCATAACATGAGGAACTGTATTAAAGGGTCACGGCATTACGAAGGTTGAGAACCCCTGGCATAGTGCTTTTGAATACCACCCCTTATGGGATCACGAGTAGACTAGTGCAGGAAGGGCCTGGATTCAGCCGCTTCAGTGCCCATGGAAGTCAATGACACCATAGACTATAACAGGAATGTCGGCATTCTTCACTCACTCTGGCAGGTGGTGATCTCATTGTGTCCATATAAACAGACCTTGAATGCGGCTTGAAGAGTATAACTGGCATGGGGGAGGGGGGAATGTATAAAGTTAAATTAGTCAAACTAGGGATGCAAGAAAGCCATTGGAGGAAAAGACAAATCTTGTAATAACAATCCAACAGTGGTTCTAAACAACACAACTTCAGTGATCCCAACAATAACAACATAATAAGAACAGAAACTTAGCTAACCCCCCTAAAGAGGTCAGACTGATTCAGGCCATGGAAGGGATGTCTGAGAGGGGACCTATGGTCAGTCTCAGGCAAATGCCTGGTGGAGGAGCTCCCTTTTGCAGGCCCTGAAGAATTGTGGGAGTTCCCTGATCTCTTCAGGGAGCTCGTTCCATCAGGTGGGGGGCAGGACAGAAAAGGCTCTGGCCCTCATTGAGGACCAATGTGCTTGGTTGGGGCCAGGGATCACCAACCAGTTGACAGTGGCAGAGCATAATGCTCTTTTGGTGGTATAGGCGGAGAGACGGTCATTCAGGTACACTGGGCCCAGATCGTGTATGTCCTTGAAGGTAAGAACCAAAACCTTAAGTCTGATCCAGAATTCAATTGGGAGCCAGTTGAGTTGTTGAAGTATAGGCCGGATGTGAGATCTCCACGGTGTGTTGATGAGAATCCTGGCCGCTGCGTTCTGCACCAATTGCAGTTTCCGGGTCAAGGATAAGGGTAGGCCCATATAGAGCACATTGCAGAAGTCCAGTCTAGAGGTGACCATCGTGTGGATACTGTGCTAGGTGTTCTGGTGCCAAGTAGGGCGCTAGTAGTTTGGCTTGCAATAGGTGGTAGAAGGCCAGCCGCGCTACTCTTGTGACCTGCGCCTCCGTGTTACAGTTGGAATTCGTTGAAAACCAACATCCCACTCTTAATACTTAGGAATTAGGATGCAAAAAGGAATATTGAGGTTTGCTCAGAAAAATGTTCTAAATACTGAAGTTCTGTTTTTTAAAGCGACTTGTCAGTGTGTCCCCATTGGAAGTATTTGATGCTTAGTGTGTAGGAAATGCTGAGCCACTTCTCAGTCAAAATCAAAACACTAAAGGCAGAATTTGATAGCTTTATTTTCCAGGCCTGCCTCCCACTGTCATGGTTTGCCCCCTACTGTGCCAGTTGTGAGGCTGTTTGTTCAGCAATTTTGATTGTGTTCCCTGTTTCTTGTAAAGCTGCTAAGTAGACTATGTTGAAATGAGTTTAATTATACCAGTTGCTTCAATTCAAAGGTGGTCTCTGGATAATTTGTGTCATGGATATGCACAGGTGAGGTGGAGCATGACACTGACACTCTTGGTCTGTTTTAGATGTCACTTCCCCCTCCAGTTTTTTCCCCACATGGGTGGGAGAGTAAGATCACAGTGTCCTCCTCACCTAGTACATCTGTCACTGGATAGCTATCGGAGGATATAAAATCCAGACGTCAGTAGAATCTCTGAACAGTGTAATTGCTATCATGGATGAATTCCAAGAATCCACCATGTTATCTGGGACTACCAGTGCAATCCTAAACAGAACACAGGAGAGTGGGTTTGGCTTGAAAAGATGTAAATCCACTTATTATCACATTGTGCAGCGGACAACAAATAATTCCAGCCAAAAGGTCAGGCTGTTAGACTGTATGTGTATGTATCCTATTGCCTGTGAATATATTGTCCAGTTTCAGAAGTGGGACAAGTATTTTAGGTGGTGATAGAAGGAAGATACACAAATACACTGCTTTGATCTCTATCCTATGTATCATTCAAGCTATGTCATGGTCGTATAGTAAAGCTATAGATTGTCTGCAGAGGATAATGGGAACCACACTGAGTGCTGCTTTGTTTGTAGGTATAGCAAAATCCAATACACAAAATATCATTAAATGCCTTCTGTTTTGACCAATCAAAATAATGCAACACACTAGAGCTCTTTTTTAGTTTTCTAGCCTCCCAATATCAGGGCTCTCTTCAGCCTCACCTACCTCACAGGGTGTCTGTTGTGGGGAGAGGAAAGGGAATGCGACTGTAAGCCTCCTTTGAGCCTTCTCCTGGTAGAGAAAAGCAGCATATAAGAACCAACTCTTCTTCTTCTTCTTCTTCTGGCAGAGTGTTCCACCAGGCCAGTGCCAAATGGATTTTGATTGGTTGTATGAAAAAATATTACATGGATTTGTTTGGGGGTTCTGGTATGGAGTAGTGCGGGTACCAACTTTTATCCATACTTTGGGGATACTGGAATTTATTTGATAAAGAAGAAGAATCTGAGAAGTTTCACTTGGTAATATTGCCACAGTATGTTTATGGTGAGTCTGATTTTAGTATTGGAGGAGAATTATGTGATAAGCTGTTTTGGGTTCCCCACAGGGGACAAAAGCAGGATATAAACAAGGTGTAGGTGTTAAAAATACATTGTATGTTGTTGCCACGTGACCCTCCTAGAGCAACTACTGTATAGTGCATATATACAATGCACATGCAGCCGAGTTTGAAAGTCACATAAAATTCAATATACAGTACATTAATTTGTTCAGGATTTGTGTCATACTCTTCCTCAGATGCAAAAGTGAATCTGGAAAAAGCTGTTGTCCAAAACACTGTAATAAGCATGGATAATCATTTGGGTAAATGCATAGGGATTTCTCACCAAAATAGCAGCGTCTCACAAAGATGGGAAGAAGCACATGAAGAAACCAAACACAGCATGCAGTATAATGCAGTCTTTCCCCCTTATTATGAGGGACACCTGATCCCAGTTATAAAATCCTTTGTTAATTAGGATCAGGTGTTCTAAAAGAGCTCATTTTGGAGGCACCATTGCCCATCCCATGTCTGCTAACGGGGGATCAGATGGGAGGCATATCATGCATGGATATTTTATTTTGTGTTTATTTTCATTTACACTCCAGGGTACCAAATCTGTAGAATTTGTCATCCTCTTAAATGTGTCCTGGCCTACTACCTAAGTTGCCATTGATTTATATGATTGCTGTTGCAGAGCAAATTATTTTTTCTCATTGGAGGGAAAGTGCATTGCCACTTTATTCTACTTTGGGGTCCCACTCACCTATTCCTTTTCTGTTTTAAAAGCTTGGAATTGCCAGATATTTATTAATTCATTTTAATCATGTTTAATCTATTCTCGCCACCAAAGATACTCAAGATAGCTTGAAGACAAATGAAATAATATAAATTAATTTCCTGTTTTAAAGTATTTTTGCTGTTGTTTGATATTGAATACCCAGCACCTCATCTGTTTAAGCCCTCATTGGGGATGTTGATTGAAAGAGTTGTTGGGGTCCAAATATCAATATTCCTGGAGGAAACTTCAGCCCCTGACCCATCCCAGTCAGGTTTCTGGCCTGGCCATGGCGGAGAAACTGTGCTAGTCACCCTGATGGACAACCTCCACTGCTAGCTGGACTGAGGTGGGTCAGCGCTGCTTGTGCTATTATATCTTTCAGCCATGTTTGACACAGTCAGCTATGACCTTTAGGCTCACCATCTCGCCGACACCGAGATATGGGGGACAGCCCTCAAATGGCTGATCTCCTTCCTCCGAGATTGCGGACAAAGGTTAGCAATAGGAGAGAGACTTTCCAGCTGCCACTTGCTCACATGTGGAGTCCCATAGAGAGCAGTCCTCTCTCCAATCCTATTTAATATCTTCATGCATCCTCTTGCTCTGCTGGTGCAGAAGTTTGGGCTGGGATGTCATCAGTATGCAGATAACACCCAGCTCTTCCTCATTATGGATGGCAGCCCTGATTCTCCCCCTGAATTCTTAGCCAAACACCTGGAAGTGGTAATGAGGTGGCTCAAGCAAAGTCATCTAAGCTCAACCCTTCAAAGACAGAGGTCCTGTGGCTGGGCAGGAAGGGTCCAAGTGAGGAAGCATGTCTACCTAGCCTGGATGGGTTGCAACTATCAGTAGCTCACTCCATCAGAAACCTGAATGTGAGCCTCAATGCCTCCCTTTCTATGGAGGCACAGGTCAGAAGAGCTAAGCAGGCTTTCTATCATTTACACCAAACCAAGCTACTATCACCCTACTTGGCTGCAGAACATCTAGCCACAGTGATCCATGCAATGGTCACCTCTAAACTAGACTTCTGCAACTTGCTCTATGAAGGATCATTAACCTTGATCCAGAAACTGCAACTGGACCAGAATGCCATGGCCAGGATCCTCACAAATACACCAAAAAAAGCAAATTGGGCCTCAACTATGGCCAGAGTCTACTCTGTCTTGGCCCCCAGCTGGTGGAACAAGCTCCCCAAAGAGATCAGGGACTCCAGAACTCCCACAATTCCACAGGACCTGTAAAAGGGAGTTCCTCCACCAGACATTTGGCTGAGGCTATTGACTCAACAACATCTGATGATCCCCCAGACACCCCCTTTCATGATCTGAACCCAAACTGCCCTCCCCATGGGATCATGTTAGAAAGTTATTGTTGTTTAATACTGTTGTTTAGTTTAATACAGTTTGGAACCTACCGTTATGGTGATGGTTGTGATGATTACAATGTATATCCCTGCATTTTGTATAACCTTCAAGGGAGTGTGGTATAGAAAGATAATAAATAAACATATCAGCTCTTTAATGTGGTCTGATTCATATAAATAAACATTTTTTTTCATTGTAGGTTTTGATGTTCTCCACGCTTGTTCTGATCCCGGCTTTCCAGAGCATGGATATAAGGTGCATGGTGCAAGTGTTTTCTTTGAAAATTCAGTAGTCCGATTCCATTGCCAAGAAGGATACAGGCTTAAGGGTCCACCTAAAAAACTTTGTGTGAGACATTCTAATGGTTCTCTGAGCTGGAAGCCAAGTGATAAACCTGTGTGCCTAGAAGAAGGTAAGTTATGTTTATTGGTAACAAACTTCCTGTACAATAGCCCCAGACTTGTATCATGAGTATGTTTCCAGTTTCTAGGATCATACTCATCTGTGTTATTTCTGATTACACATATATAGTGGACAATAACAGGTGAGATGGCTGAATGTTAGCAATACATTTAAAAATTTTATCCACTTACATTTTGAGTTGTTTGTTCCCAAGCACTGTTTGCCAGGTCTTGCTGAAGTTATAAAGTGCTTCTAAACAGCATTATCTGCCTGTTGATTTAATATACAGGCTTAAGGGTCCACCTGAAGGGCAGCTCTCCCACAAATCCATCAGAGGATCCCCTCCAATATTGAGATCTCTAACATCGAGATCATTGTTAGATCTATTGTATTGGTGCCACCCTCTTCTGAATATTATTCTCCCCACCAGGCTGAACTTGGGGGGAACTCAGGTAACTAATTTCAGAATTGTGACCACCTCCGCTTATATGTTATATGTAACTTTTGTTGATGTTAATTGGGGTTTTTATGGGGATTTTATTGTGTTTTAACTATTTATGTTGTAAACCGCCCTGAGAACTATTTGGAGAAGGGCGGTCTAAAAATTAAATAATAATAATAATAATAATAATAATAATAATAATAATAATAATAATAATAATAATAATAATATATTTATGTGCAGGGTGGTAATGGTGAAAGAGGTTGTCAACAGAAAATTTTTTCAAGGATTCTGATTCAGGTCAACAGATATTCATAAATAGTTTTAATATAAACTGTGTTTAATAACTGCTACATCAACTGTTCTTTGTAGAACTTTAGCATTCTGTTTTATTGGACAATTATAATTCGTAATGAAGTGTAAACTATTATGAGTATTACATTAGTTTATGTAGTTCTGGAATGTCATTCAGTATTAATTTAAGATGAAAAACATTGCAAATAAATTATAAAGGCAGCAACCTTAGAATCATAGAATTATAGAGTTGGAAGGGACTTCCTGGGTCATCTGGACCAACTGCCTGCCTAACCACAGTGACCCCAATTCTATGCCAAAGAGTTTCCCCACCCCACCAAAGATCTCCAGAATCAAGCAGGGCCAGGAGGGAATTCACCTACCATAGGGGGAGGTTCCTAACCTTATTATTCTGGCAAACTGCCTCCTTTACTGTCCCACTGGATTTTCTGGTCGCTTTTTAAAATATACGCACAGTATATCTTGCATATTCAAACAGAACTCTCATTTTAAAATTAAAAATCAATATGGTTTAGGAAACACATTATTGATACAAATAATGCCACAGGCACATACACATACATAATGCTGAACATTGGTCTATCAAGATAGTACTGTCATTGGCAGTGGCTTCCTAGAATATGGTTGCCAGCTCTAGGCCAAGAAATACTTGGAGATATGGGGGGTAGAGCCTCAGGAGGCTTGCCCTGGCTGGGGAGTCACCAGACAGACAGAAGACGCTGCCTGTCCGGTGAGTCCTCCAGCCGCCCTCCTCCCACTAGGGAAAGGAGCAGGGACGCCACGTCGAAGGAGCAGGGACGCCGCGAAGGAGCGCCCGGGACTGGCAGAAGCCGCTCCCGCCCACCCCCGCCATTCTCCCGGCTTCTGCCGGGCCCAGGCGCTTCCTCGCAGCAGCGAAGGAGCGCCTTGGCCTGGCAGAAGCCTCGCCCGCCCTCCGCCGCCCTTTTCCCAGCTTCTCCCAGGCCCAGGCACTCCTTCGCGGACAGAAGGTGCCCTGGGCCCGGCAGAAGACTGGCCCTCCCTCCGCCGCCGTTTTCCGGCTTCAGCCGGGCCCAGCCGCTCATTCGCGGCTGCGAAGAAGCACCTGGGCCCGCCGCCTTTCCAGGCTTCTGCCGGGCCCAGGCACTTCCTCGCGGCTGCGAGGGTGCGCTTGGCCCCGGAACAAGCCACCAACCTTCTTAGGCTGGACCCACACAAACGCACGCACACACACACACCTTTTACCCACACAAACACACACGCACACACACACACTGCCATCTCCCTCCCACTTCCCTCCTGCCAATCCCCCCTTCACATATACCCCTCTCCCATCCCATTCAATCTACCTCCCTGCCTGCCTTCTTCCCTTCCTTCCTTTTTCCTTCCTCCCTTTCTCCATCTCCTTCTTCTCTCTCTGTCTCTCCCTCTCACTTACTTCCTCTCTTAATTCCTTGATCCCTTTCTGTTCTTCTCCCTTCTATCCATCCCTGCAAAATCCTCTTCCCCTCCTTTCTCCCTCCCACTCCTCCTCCCCTCTTCTACCTTCCTTCGCGACATTCTTCCTCCCCACGCACTAGCGCCCGCTGTATTTCCCTTCACAGCGGGCTTTATTTCTAGTATAACAATACAACAATAACAATAACATACCAACAGTATTTTAACAATAACTTTGACACTCCCTCAGTAGGTTTGGTCCCTCAGTCTGGGGGGGGGGGGCTGTAGATGTTATGGGTGTCGGCCTCACCAAATGCCTAGTGGAAGAGCTCCCTTTTGCAGGCCCTGCAGAATTATGGATGTTCCGGCAGGGCCCTGATCTCTTTGGGGAGCACATTCCACCAGGTGGGGGCCAGGACTGAAAAGGCCCTGGCCCTTGTTGAGGTCCAACGTGCCTCTTTAGGGCCAGAGATCCTCAGCCTGTTGGAAGTGGCAGAGCATAGCGCTCTTCTGGGGGTATAGGCAGGGAGGCGTTCTCTTAGGCCGCGTATGGCCTTAAAGGTGATTACCAAAATCTTAAGCTTAATCTGGAATTCACTGAGAGCCAACCAAGTTGGAGTACCAGCCGGATATGAGATCTCCATGATGTCTTAGTGGGAATCCTTGCTGCGGCATTCTGCACCAGTTGTAGTTTCCAGATCAAGGATAAGGGTAGGCCTGCATAGAGCAAGTTGCAGAAATCCAGTCTAGAGGTGACCATCACGTGGTTCATTGTGGCTAGGTGCTCTGGTTCCAGGTAGGGCGCTAGTAGTTTGGCTTGGCGGAGGTGGTAAAATGTCCCTCAGCCTTTCTTCAAAGGGCTTGGTCCCTAGTCTCTGAATCATCCTCTTCTCTGTACCCTCTCAGTTTTGTCCACATCTTTTTTGAAGTGAGGCCTCCAGAACTGTGTACAGTACTCCAGGTGGGGCCTGACCTAGGTATACAGTGGGATTATGTCATTTGTGATTTTGATGTAATGCCTCTGTTGATACAGCCCAACTGCATTTGCCTTCTCTACCACCACATCACGCTGTCTACTCATACTTAGCTTACAATCCACGAGTACCCCATGATCTCATTTTCACACACTGCTACCTAACCAGTCTGTATGCTTCTCATTTTTGTGACCCAGATGTAGAACTCTGCCCATTGAATTCCATCTTCTTCTCATTTGCCCACTTTTCCAGCATGTTCAGTTCTTGGTGAACTCTGGCCGTTTCCGCACTAGTAATATCGTTTTGAGTTCGATTTTTAAAGGGCTGAATATTCTGTCCATTTCCACATTAAAATCCGCCTTTCTGGGTACAGACCTGAATAGGCCTTTGACTCACTGTGTGTTTTGGAATAAATTATAGCAATTTATTGGTCAAGGTGATATCTAATTTGGGGCTTCCCAATGGAGAAATGTATACATTTGGTTCTTTTCCCCATGTCCACCATTTTGAGGCATTTGTGCACACCTCTTTCCTCATTACCGTCCTCCCTTCCTTCCCCTCCCCCCAAAAACATCAGCCCTTTTAAAAAAGTGGTTTATTGTGTTACAGTGCTGGTTTTAGGAATAAAAAAAAAGCAGCAGTCTTTCATGTTGCACTGCAGCAGCATTGTAATGCAATAACCCAGGCTTAAAAAAAAACATTCCCAGTATACTCGGAGGAGAAGGAGGGAGGTGATTGAGAGCGCAGAATGGTGGAATTAAGTAGTGCAATAAAATGAAAGGTGCAAGCAGGCACCATTTTGCAATAAATAAATAAATAAAAAGGGGAAGGGGAAGGGAGCAAAGCATCATGGGAGGCTGCCTCTGTCCCACCCAGGTGCAGAAAGCATATGGCGAATTTTAGCCTGGGAAATGAGGGGAGGAAAGCCCTAATGCGGAAAGCCTACAGTCAACTCGCAGCATCCAAAGTAAATCCAAAACAAGGTTAAAATGAGGTCTGTCTCCTAATGCAGAAACTATCTTTCTCTAATTTTTGGGATATATGTTACCCCTCCCAGTTTGGTGTCATATGCAAATGTCATCAGTTGGCCCTCCAGCCCCTCATCCAGATAACTGATGAAAATGTTGAAAAGTACTGGACATACTACCAAGCTCTATGGTACTCCACTGCTCACCTCTTCCCAATCTGATTAAATACCATTGACAACTACTCTTCAGGTGCAGTTTTCTAACTAGTTCCCTATCCACCTAACAATCCAGAAATCTAGTCCGCAGTCCTCCAGCTTACCAATCAACATCATGGGGAATCTAATCAAAAGCTTTACTGAAATCCAGATAAACAACATCAACATCTAGTAAACCCATCACTCAATCAAAGAAGGAAACCTGTTTGGTCTGGCAGGACCTGTTGGACACAAATCCATGTTGATTGCCCTGAATCAATAAATGGTTCTTCAGATGTTTGTAGATAGCCGCTTTAAAATCTGCTCCATTATATTCCCAGCAACTGTTGTTTCCTTTTTTGAAGACTGGAATAATATTCACTCTCCCCCAGTCTTCTGACAACATTACATAAAGCTTTCATCAGATGCCTAACAAGACCTTTTAAAGCCCATACCTCTAAAAAGACATTAAATTGCAATCTTGCTTCAAGACAACAGTAACATAATATGGGCAGTTTTCAGATTGCCTTTGTATTGGGTTCTAGTAAACGGTTGCTAGTTGATTTTTTCTTATCATTTCAGTCATATAACCTATTCTTCCCAGAATTCAGATCTGGTATCAGCCCACGGCAACACTAGAACTCACCTTATTTGTTGCTGGCTCCACACAATGAAGCAGGCTATACCCTGGATTTGATATTTGGAATGGGGATAAACATTGGCCCAAACCAATCAACTAGAGTGCGATGGTGATATCACTATGCCTTGAAGGCTCGGATTGACACACCACCACCCTTTATAGGCAGAAACCAGATTTACACTTGCCCAAGGAGACCTATGGAATCTGTTGGATTCCAGAATACTCTGAGAGATCCAAACTCCCCTGGTATCTCAGTCGATGAGATCGTAAAGGATTGGCATTGCTGATTCTCCAAAGCCATTGACGTGAGTACTCCCAGATGCCATCTCCCATCCAAAGCCAGCTCCTTGGTATACACCAGAGCTTGTTCCATCAGGCTGGGGTCAGGACTGAAAACGCCATGGCCTTGGTTGAGGCCAATTTCACCTCCCTTACTCAGGGGACCCTGAGCAGAACATGATCTGAGGATCATAATGCTCTTGTGGGATTATAAGGAATAAGATAGGTGATGTAAGGTCCAGTGATTGTATTGTCTGGGTTATGTGGCATCAAAGTTGGCATCTGGGTTATTGCAAGCTCTGGTAGCAGTTTCCATGTTCAAATTAGGTGTTTTATTGTTGGTGAGGAATTATTTAAGATTTTGGGGCTGCCTGTGTGCAAGAAAATGTTTGACCCTCAATACTTGTGAAAGAGAATTGTCATTATCTAGTAGAGTTTGTAAGTAATTAAAGATGCATTGAACTATTTTGAGTTGAGAGCTGTATGTGGTGTTCTGATATTGTTTCTTTTGGACCTGTCTTGCAACAGATTTTTTCTTGACTTTTTCTCAGGTGGATATTTTAGTTCCAAAACTGTTGTAGAACCCTCAGGTCAGAATCTCTGCCCATAGGTTTGGAGCAGATGGAGTCGTAGCATAGAGCCTGACATTATGAAGTGGATTGTTCGGTATGTTTAGGATGATAGCTGGTAGCATGCAGTTATGTTTGTTAGTCAGTAGATTTCTGGTATAAAGTGGTTCTATGCATCCATCATGTATTTATATGTTAGTGTCCAAAAAATGTATTTCTTCCATAGATTGATAATGGGATGAAAGTTGTTGAGACATATTCAGATACTATGCAGTCACAATAAAAAGAAGAGCAGTAGACTCAGTTTTCCTGCCAAATCATGTCCAATGGTTCCTATCATGTCGCTTCCCCCACCCGCCCTTTTTTGCCAAACAATTTTCCTTGGACTTTTTAAAAAATGTTCTAAGTTGAGTGCTAAAGTGATAAAACAGTTTTTCTCACCTTTTTTACCATTGAGAAACCCCTGAAACATTATTCAGGCTTCATGGAACCCCGGAAGTGGCACAATCATGCAGAATATAGTGGGGAGGCATAGCTGTGTGCATGCCCAGTCAGGGCCCTCATCTTCCCACCTCCAGCCCATCACTGGCCATTTGGGGAGGGGAGGGCAGGTCAACATGACCATATATGATCATATCACCTCATAAATGTTTAACAAATTTAAAATCTATAAAAAATTAACTCCCATTCATTCAGGAAACCTTCCAGGGCCATCAAGATACTTCAGGGTTTTAGGAAACCCTGGTTGAGAAAGCCTATGCTAAACCTAGATAGCATGATAATGCTAAACTAGTATAGCATTAAACCATCTATTCAGTCACAATTAAAAGAAGAGCATTAGACTCAGTCTTCCAAGCAAATCATGTCCAGTTTGTTTGTGGAGCTTTACTATAAAAAGGAAGAAACTATTAATTATCAATATTAGTAGAAGTAATATTCCAGATAGGTCAAAGGATCAGTAAAAAGCAAATAAGCACACAACTCTTTTGGAATATTGCTCCTTTTGTTTTGTATAAAAGTTAGAATACTACTGATGCCAAAATCCAATAATAAGGCACTCAGTGAACCTTGCCTAGGTTCTTGCAACTGTGTAATCCACATCAAAGACAGCATATAGAACAAAGTCACTAGGGAACCCACAAATATTTGTGCTGGTTACTTGATTTTTCCCTGTGTTCCTTTTTCCACACTATTTTCTATTTCATATTGTCTTTCCTCTCTCTGTTTCCTTCTAATATTCCCACTTACCAGCCTTTCTTTTATTTACCCCCCCTCCAGTCTTTAACTTTATTTATTATTGATTTACTTCATTTATAACCACCTTTGCAACTGAAAGTACATACTTTGTTCTCCTACATTTATCCTCACAACTACTTTTTGAGTTAGATTTGGCTCAGAGGGTGACTGGCCCAAGGTCACCCAGCAATATTCTGTAGCAGAGTGAGGATTTGAACCTAGGTCTTCCAGATCCTAGTTTGAGACTGTGACCACTGGCTTTCACCTTTCCTCTGACAGCCACTCTCTGGGAAAAGTTGTGCAGTACCACGCTGCTCAGGTGAGTGTTAG